>NC_141992.1:79225583-80444481 GCF_049901715.1 Pseudonaja textilis | reverse complement strand
ATTTACCTATCCAGATGGAAGCTTCAAAACCCAAGATTTGAATCCATGCCTGCTCAGCCATTTTGTGGGAGTCTTTTCAGGGTTATGTATTTATTTTAATCAGTTCCTATGGCAATCTGTTGCAACATATTCTGCACTGTCTTCAAAATATTTAACTTAAACACACGGATATGTGTTTTATCATTAATGTTTATAATATCCATTTTAAAAAAATAAAACATGAAGAAAAGAACTGGAGTTCTCTTTTCAAAAAAACCAAATATGGTTAGAAGTGAAATTAACAAAGATGTTTACTCTAAAGCAATGAACCACAATTTTAAAAATTGATTCATTGTAAGCTAAAACAGACTTTTTCCCATTTCTGTTTTTATTATGCTATTAATCTGTATTACAGAAGCTTAGTAAGTATTCATGGTTAAGTGAATTGCAGAAATATTATAATCCTTTGAAAAAATGACAAATTTGCCTGGAAGCACTACTTTTTGTCCTAGAACCACAAAACCTTTCCTTTAATGTTTGGAGATATTTTAATATGCTGCATTTCAGAGGTAAGCCCTTTCTTCTCTCTTTGCCCTTAAAATGAGGGAATGAGTAGGGTTCAGGAAAATGAAAAAGAGCCTTGTGGCAAAAGTTAGCAAGGTGAAGTGGAAGCTATTAGGCCCTAGCATTGGACAAGGATAGGCAGTTACTTCAGAAAATAAATATACTGTTAACGGGATCATATCTTTGGGGTGTCAGGCCACTTGTTCTAGGTCAGTGATGGCTAAACATTTCGTTGTCGCGTGCTGCTTGTGTGCACATGTGTGCATGTGCATGTCTGCCTGCACCCATAATGCAATGTGTGCATAACCCCGCTGCCCCCTGTGCATGTGCACACCACCACCACCCCTGTGTACTGCACACCTCTGCACATGCACGCATGTCTCCCACCTATACCCCACCCCCCATGCATGCACAGCAGATACCTGACAATAAGCTGGCTGATGGGAGGCGCACACACATGCGTAATGGACCTGATCCACGTAGGGCGATGGCTTGTGTGCCAGCAGAGATGGCTCTGTGTGCCACTTCTGGCATGCATGTCATAGGTTTGCCTTCATGGTTCTAGGTGATTATTTATTTATCCTTTATTTATTATTAGATTTTTAACCCTCCTTTATTACTGAAGGGGGAGGAACAAACATAATATTCCTTCTTCCTCCTATTTTTCTCAAAATAATAACCATTGTGGGCTGGGCTGGACTGAGAGGGAGTGACTGACATAAAATCCCCCAATTGGCTTTCATACCTAGTATAATTTATTTATTTTTTATTTATTTTATTTTATTTGGTTTGTCAATTGCTTACAAGATAATAGGTAAAAGTAAAAACATAGCTATGAATACATGGATACATATAAGAAAAATAAAAGAAACAACAGGACAGGGACGATAGGCACGTTGGTGCGCTTATGCATGCCCCCTACAGAACTCTTAGGAAAGGGTGAGGTCAATAGTAGACAGTCTAAGGTTAAAGTTTTTGGGGTTTGGGGAAGAAACTGCAGAGTCAGGTAGAGTATTCCAGACATTGATCACTCTGTTGCTGAAGTCGTATTTCCTGCAATCAAGTTTGGTGTGATTAACCTTGAGTTTGTATCTATTGTTTGCTCTTGTATTGTTATGGTTGAAGTTGACGTACTCATTGACAGGGATTTTATATACTATACTTAGATTGGACCAAAGGCGGCGTAGTTTTAGGTTTTCTAGGTCTAGAATTTCAAGTCTGCTGGCATAAGGTATTCTTCAATGAGGAGAGGAGTGGAGAACTCTTCTTGTGAAATATTTCTGGACTTTCTCAACTGTGTTAATATCAGATACATAATGTGTGTTCCAGATTGATGAGCTGTATTCAAGTATTGGTCTAGCAAATGTTTTGTATGCTCTAGTTAGTAGTGTAATATTGCCAGAGAAAAAGCTACGAAGGATAAGGTTAACAACTCTTAATGCCTTTTTGGCTATGTAGTTAAAGTGGGCTCTAGCATTTAGATCATTAGAGATGAGTACTCCAAGATCCTTGACAGAGTTTGGATCATCAACAAGGTCTTACTATTCAGCCTGTATTTTATTTTCTGATTTTTTTTTGCCAATATGTAAGGCAGAGCATTTATTTGTTGAGATTTGAAGTTGCCATTTGTTTGACCATTCTGATACATAGTCGAGGTCTTTTTGAAGGGTAGCAGTATTGTCTGTGGTGTTGAATAGCTTTACATCATCAGCGAAGATAATGCAGTTGCTGTTAATATGATCACAGAGGTCATTTATGTAGAGTATGAAGAGAGTTGGTCCTAGAACACTGCCTTGGGGGACACCATTGTTGACAGGTACAGAATTTGATAGGATGCTCCCAATTTTGACCATTTGTTGTCTGTTTGACAGGAATGCTTCTATCCAGTTATGTAGGTGTCCAGAGATACCATAAGATTTTAGTTTTAGGCGTAGTTTGTCATGTACCACTGAATCAAAGGCTTTACAGAAGTCTACGTAGATTGCATCTATTGCTTTGCCCTGATTGAGTTGTGTAGTCCATATGTTTTTGCAGTGTAAGAGTTGCAGATTGCAGGATAGTTTTTTTCTGAAACCAAATTGTTTATTGGAGAGTAGGTTGTTTGTCTCTAAGTGGAGGATAATGGGTTGATTAATAATTGATTCCATGACTTTACAGGTGATGCAGCATAAAGAGATTAGTCTGTAATTTTCAACTAGGCTGGGGTCTCCCTTTTGGAAGGTGGGGATGAATGTGGCTTGTGACCATAATTTTGGCAAGGAGCTGGTCCTGAAAGATTTTTCAAAGATTATGCTTAGAGTTTCGGCTATGGTAGTGGATAGCTTTCTAAGAAGTAGGCACATATTCCATCTGGTCCAATAGATAGAGATGGTTTTAGATTGCATAGTGCTTTTTCAACATTGTCTTCAGTAAAATCGATATGTATTAGATCATTGTAGTTTCCTGTGGTTCAGCTAGGAAATACTGGGCATGATCCATTGCTGTTTACAAATACTGAGCCAAAGAATGTGTTAAAGAGGTTGGCTTTAATGGTGTCATCATTGCAGTCTTTACCATTAGGTCCTTTCAGGGGTGGGATTGACCTCGAGTCTTTTAGTTTGTTGTTTGTAGAAAGTGCGGGTGGAATTGGTGCATAGAAGGTTTTCCTCTTGTTTAATGTGATAATTGGTGCATTGAGTTTTTATCTGGTGGCATAATTTTTTGTATCGGCTTTTGAAGTTGGCAACGTGACCAGATTTGTTTTTCCACCAAAGTGATCTCTTTTTGGATTGAAGCTTCCTTATTGTTATGGGTAATTTGTTTTTTCTGGTTTTTGGAGTTGTTATTGATACATATAGTTTGATGACTCTTTTGACTTCAAGTAAAAATATGTTGTAATAGTCTTCAACAGTATTGCATCCAGGGAATAGAAATTGCCAATCAAGGGATGAGAGATCGTTGTCTATAAGATCATAGTTGCCTTTTTTGAAGTTATAATTGGAGATCACATTGTTGTGTTGATTTTTGTGTGGACATATGTTGAGACAAAAGTCAATCATGCTGTGGTCACTGTTGGAAAAGGGTTCTTTAATTTGTATTCCATAAATTGAATTCAAACTATTGCAGAAGATGAGATCGAGGCAGTGTTAAGTCTAGTATTGTTGGTTACTAGTTGTTCTAGTCCCAGGTTTGTTACAGCATTATAGAAGGTTACATGTATGGGTTCAGTTTTACATTCGTTTAGGGTTCAGTTAATGTGAGGTAGATTGAAGTCACCAAGAAAGATAAAAGTGTGTGGGCAGGATGTTACCCATGTTAGTAGTGAATTTAGCTTGTTTACATGTTTGATGTCATAATCAGGGGCTCTGCAACATAGTAAGAACCGAAATGTGATATTTAAGGACAATTCACAGACGATGGTCTCAGGAAGAGCAAGCTCTTGGGTAACTTGGATGTTTTTTAGATGTAGGGACTTTTTATAGAAGATAGCAACACCATCTCCTCTACAGATTTCACGATCTGATTGGTAAACATGATACTCTCTCACTGTGGTAATGGAGTCAGGGAGAAATGCATTGAGCCATGTTTCACAGACAAATATGATGTCAAATTTAGCCATATTTAGTAAGAGGACAAATTCAGGTATTTTATTCACAAGGCTTCTTGCATTGAGTAGCTTGCATTTAAGGCCAGTTGTAGTTGGAATTGAGGTAGTTAGGGGCATGCGTGCCTAGTTTTGAGTGATGGTGAGTTGGATGAGGTAGGGTTGGATGGGGAGTTGTGGGTTGTGTGACTTACTTTTGATACAATCTGTGTGGTAGTCAACGTAGAGATCCTTCTCTCCATTGTCTAGACATCTTTTGAGTTCATTGCAGTTCACGGGAGCGGATTCTTTTCAGTAAGGGTAAGTCTGGCCTTGAGCAAAGTTTTTTGTAGTTGGGATTGGTTTTTGCGATGGCGTTTATTGTATGAATGAATATGTGTTTGCTGGACTCACTTTTGCACACAACTCTACAAAATTTGGGGGCCACAGAGCCGTCATTGTATTTGTACCCAGGGCCACCTCTGGTTATTTCAATGATATCTTCAGGAGAGATGTTTGTTGTATTTGAGTTGCTTATGATATTACAAACTTTGGTGATGTCATCTGATTTGTTGGTGTCTTCAAGACCAAATAAGATGGCATTTGGACATTTCTGTTCATGTTCCATGGTGTCTCTGATGAGGAAGGAGATATCATTTGTGGAATTATTTGATGGGATAGTAATTATTTGTGGTTCTGGTTTGGTGATTATTTTTGGTTGTAGTTGTGATTGTAGTTGAGGTAGTAGTTGTGGTAGTGGTTGTTGGGTTGAGATTTGATTTTGAGCTGATAGGTAGTCGTTTATCAGTGTTGTATTTTTTTTTTCAAGAGAAATTAGGCTTGCTTGTATAATTGTTTCAAAACGCGTTGCTAAGTGTTTTTCTATTGAGTGCTTGAGTGATTCTATGCTATCAACTCTGTCAGGCAGGGTACTTGGTTTGTTTAGCTTCAGAAAACATGATGGACATAGACAAGGGAATGTGTTATGTCCTGAGGACTCAAGGAGTTCTCACTCAGGTCCACTCACTTTGTGTGGGCGATATTCCCCCATTCCCATTGGTTGGTTCTCCCCAGCAGCCAGCTATAAAAGCAGGCTGCGGGGTCCAACTGGTTGCTGATTGCTGCGAGCCAGTTCCAGGCTTGGCAAGCACGGTCAGCCCTTTATTTGTAAAATAAAGTACTGTTGCACTCATGCTCTGGTCAGCCTCTCATTGCTCAAACTTAACACTGGCGACGAGGATGGGATGGCTACCAGATGCACCTTGCAACCGCTGAGTCATTAGCCACCGATCCGTAGCCCAGAGAGAGCGATCGGCTGGCGATAAGGGAAACGCTGATCCGCAGCCAGATAGAGCGGTCAGCTAACAAAACGAGCGATCAAAAAGAGCAAACGCAGATCCGCAGCCAGAGAAAGCGGTCTGAGTCAAAAAGTTAGAAGCGTCTGTAGCAGCTTGTTAGCCCTTCTGGGGAAAGTGAAGCACTGCGAGCCGCAGCCGCTCTGCATTTGGCGCGAAATTCAAACGGGTGTCATTTGAATTTCGAGCCAGTAGGAATCACAGCACAGCGCTGTAGAGAGTCACTAACGCCCACTTTTTTGGCGCGAATCAAGACACCTCCAACGGCTAGCAGCCAACGTGGTAACCCAGAGAGAGAAAGAGAGGGTAGCAAAAAACCTCTCCAGAGCTGATATCACTAGTAACTCACGAGCGCTCGTAGTCCCAGAGAGATTTTTTCCGCAGGTAGCCCAGCCGTTCCAGCACCATGAGTTCCAACCCAGTATTCCCGGCGTTTAAACCAGACGAAGAGAAGTGGGAATCGTATAAGAACCGTTTCAATCATTACATCGATGCGGTCGGCCTGGCGGATGCGGGAGAGCATCGGAAAAAATCCTATTTCCTAATCTACTGCGGAGCCACCGTTTACGATACCGCCGCAGCACTCGTAGCGCCGAGAGAATTGAAAAACGTTCCATGGTCCGAGTTGCTTGAGATCCTCACTAACCACTACGCTCCCAGGCCTTCACAAATTGCCAGGAGGTTCACGTTCCGTATGAGGAAGCAATCAAGTAAGGAGACCATCAATCAATATATGGCCGCCCTCAGAACAGCAGCCCTGCACTGCGGGTTTGGAACATACCTGGAGGACATGCTCCTCGATCAATTAGTTTGTGGGGTCAAGGATCTCAACCTACAGAGGCGACTGCTAGCTAAAAAGACCTCAACCTCACGCAGCGGTAGAGGAGGCCCTAGCAGCCGAGCTAGCAACGAACTCAGCCACCGAAATTCAGGGCCCAAGTGCCAAGCTAGCATCGTTCCCAGTCCATTCCGAAGAGGTGGAAGCGGAGGAAACCCACAACGATGAGAACGATGTCCACCGCCTCACCAATGACAGACGGTCGCAGGTAGGGGCCAAACAAGAATACACCGGTCCACCCAAGCACATCACACTGTGCCTAGCCTGTGGGGGATCACATCAAAGGGCCACCTGCAAGTTTAAAGGAGCCGTTTGCAACAACTGCCATAAGAGGGGGCACATTGCGAGAGTCTGCCAAGCACCCCAAAGCGCCGCACACAGACCCCCGTCCTCGCACTCGGGACCACAGAGGCAAGTATTAAACTGTCGCACGCACCGCCTTGCCAGGCGTACTTGCCACACTGTTAGTAAAATTTCTCTCTCCGTTTCCCTAGAAGGTAAACCGTGCCACATGGAGGTTGACACAGGGTCAGCGCTCTCAATAATCTCGTGGAACACCCTCAAGAGACTCCACCCCAGCCTATCTACTACCCGGCTTCAGAGATGCCAGTTCAGCCTGAAGGACTACCAGGGAAGGCCATTCCCGTGATCGGCAGAGGCAAGTTCTTTGTCAGTTTTAGAGCTTTTAAAGGCCACCTACCTCTAGTGGTAGTTAACGGCAATCTACCCACCTTATTGGGGCTCGATTGGTTTCCCCACCTCGGCCTAGGGTTAACAGGAGTCCATGCTGTCTCAACCTCAGACACTGACTCTTATTCGCTGACTACGCAGATGTGTTCAGCGAGGAGCTGGGGTGTTATAATGGAACCCCATCTCGTTCACCATTGACCCCAGGCAGTCCCAATCAGATTAAAACCACGTAGAGTTCCATTTGCTATTCAACCAAAACTAGACGCTGAATTGGATAAACTACTAAAACAAGGGGTCATTGAGCCAACAGATTTCGCCAAGTGGGAGACGCCCATTGTCACACCCTCAAAAAGATGGTAGCCTGAGAATTTGCTCGGACTACAAGACAACAATCAATAAATATTTACAAGTTAGCGCCTACCCTGTGCCCGTCATTCAGCACTTATTGCACACATTCGAACCGGGCAGTATTTTTGCTAAATTGGACATGTCTCAAGCATATCAACAGTTCCCTGTTGATAACCAAACAAGCGGAACTTCAGACCATCGTCACTCACAGGGGTGCCTTCCGATGCAAGCGTCTCCAATTTGGCGTAAGTGTTGCCCGGGTATTTTTCAGTCCCTCATGGAGCGGATTTTACAGGGCCTCCCTGGTGTAGTACCCTACTTCGACGACATCTTGGTCTCGCCAGGGACAGACCCCAACTCTTCCAGAGAGTGCGAGCAGTGTTAGAGAGGTTCAGACAGCATGGCCTCAAGTTAAAAAAAAAAAATGCGCCATTGCCACTAGACAGGTGGACTTTCTGGGTTATAAAATTGACGCCTCTGGCATTCACCCCTGGAGTCCAAGGTTAGGGCGATCCACGAAGCTCCCACACCGACCTCCAAAATGGAGCTACAAGCTTTCTTGGGGCTCCTAAACTTTTATGCATCCTTCTTGCCCCATAAAGCCTCAGTAGCCGAACCCCTACACAGATTACTAGACAAAAAGTCACCGTGGCAATGGGGGCACAAAGAAGACCAGGCGTTTAACGCCGTCAAATCACTACTTATGTCAGAGGCAGTGCTCATCCAATTCACCCCAACCTTCCTTTAGTACTGGCAGCAGACGCATCCCCTTTTGGAATTGGGGCGGTCCTTAGTCACCGACTTCGCCAATGGCGCCGAGGCCCCCATCGCCTTTTTTCTCCAGGACGCTCTCGGCCACGGAGCGAAATTACAGCCAAATAGACAAGGAAGCCCTAGCAGCTGTTGCAGCCATGAAAAAGTTTCACGAATTCCTTTTTGGCCACTTCTTGAACTGGTCACCGACCATAAGCCCCTCCTGGGCCTACTGGCCAGCGACAAACAGACACCTCAAGTCCTCTCCCCTAGGATGACAAGGTGGACACTTTTCCTAGCGGCCTACTCATACAAACTTATCCACCGCCCGGGCAAAACTCTTATCCCACGCTGACGCTCTCAGTCGCTGCCCCTTACCCGCTCCGGCTGAAGACCCAGCTCCTGTCAATGCCATTTTCGAATCACCCAGTTGGACCTGCCCATCACCGACCTTGACATCGCCACCAAAACTAAGGCAGACCAAACGCCGCCCAGGTGCTCGACTGGGTGAGGAGGGGGTGGCCGGGAGGCAACGTTGATAACAAATTCGCACCCTTTAAGACTCGCATGCAGGAGCTGTCCAGTTTGCAGGGTTGTCTACTGTGGGGCACTCGAGTGGTCATTCCGACCTCGCTGCACTCCGAGTCCTGGAGGCGTTGCACGAGGGACACCCCAGCATTGTGAGAATGAAGGCATTAGCACGCAGCTACGTGTGGTGGCCGGGTCTAGACGAGGACATTGTCAATTGGGTAAGTTCCTGCAACATTTGCCAGGAATCCCGTCCTGCTCCCCCCATCGCCACCCCTACCAGATGGGAGAGCGCCAGCGCCTGGTCTAGAATCCATATCGATCTGGCCGGCCCGTGCATGGAAAGATGTTCCTAGTGGTCGTGGACGCTTATTCCAAATGGATAGACGTGGCACAGCTATCCACGACCACCACACTAGCAATCACCAACGTGTTAACGCGCCTGTTCGTTACACATGGACTACCCGACTCCTTGGTCTCTGATAATGGCCCACAGTTCGCATCAGTAGAATTCAGCCGTTTGCAGCCAACCTAGGCATTCGCCACATTTTCACAGCCCCATTTCACCCTGCGAGTAATGGGTTGGCTGAAAGGGCCGTCAGGACCACCAAAGAGGCCCTCGCTAGGTTTGGCAGAGATGACTGGCACCACAAACTCTCACGGTTCCTGATGAGCCAGCACTCAACCCCTGTGCAGTCACCAATAAGTCCCCAGCGGAACTTCTGATGGGCCGGCGCCTGAGGACTGTATTAGATAGGCTGCACCCACAATACTGCCCTGACTCTCCCCTCGCTTCCACTTCGGGGTTAGACATTTTATGTTACAGGAGCCGATATTCGCAAGGAATTTCGCTGGGGACCCACTTTGGATTCCGGGCGAGGTCATCGCCGTCACCGGGCCGAGATCGTATAGAGTCAGGCTGGAGGATGGTCGCGCCTGGAGGAGACACATAGACCAACTCAGAAGGCGCCTCAGCAACCTCGCAAACAAGAATCCAGAGTCTCCAGTCGAAGGGGAACCGTCTCATCCGCCGCCCAGCCACACCGCACCCAGCGACCAGTCTGCGCCAGCGGTCGTTCCGGTCAGCCCAAACTCGGACAACAGCGCCCAGAGAGTTGACCAACCTGATCCAACCCACGAGAGCTCGACCCCAGTAACCAACCCGGTGGTTTCCGAGGATGCCCAGTCCAGAGAGAGTGTTGGCGACACTATGCCGGCTCAACCGTCACAGACTGATACCAAACAGACAGACAATGTTCCCGAGTTGCGCCGCTCCGGGCGCCAACACAAACCCCCCATCTACCTCAAGGACTATGCGTGTTCGCATCTGGGGGGAAGGGGTGTTATGTCCTGAGGACTCAAGGAGTTCTCACTCAGGTCCACTCACTTTGTGTGGGCGATATTCCCCCATTCCCATTGGTTGGTTCTCCCCAGCAGCCAGCTATAAAAGCAGGCTGCGGGGTCCAACTGGTTGCTGATTGCTGCGAGCCAGTTCCAGGCTTGGCAAGCACGGTCAGCCCTTTATTTGTAAAATAAAGTACTGTTGCACTCATGCTCTGGTTCAGCCTCTCATTGCTCAAACTTAACAGAATGTATCTGATGCTTTTAGGAGATCAGCTATGTCTTTGTTTAAGTTTAAGCAGGCAAGGTGGGCTTGATTGTCACATAGGTAGCATTTGATGTTATTTTCGCTTTCATTGATGGTTTTAAGACATCTGAAGCATGTACAGGAGTCTGGGAGGTCATTGGTAGAGATATTATTTTGTTGTTGTTATTTGGTAGTGGAGGATTTGGAGTTTCTGGAGTTTCTGGCTGGCATGGTCAATGACAATAGTACACTAAACCATTACAATAGGTGGCCGTTTAGAATTATTTTTGGTGATTTGATTTAAATGGAGACTGTAGACATCATTCCAGTCCTTCCATCATCAAAATTAGCAATCAATCTCAGCTTCAAAAGGCAGTATTCCTGAATAAAAACCTTCTTCATTCCTCTTCTTCTCGTTTAGTCCACCCTTTTTTTCCTCCTTTAACCACACTTTTCTCAAGCTGCCATTTAACTTCCAGAGTTAGAGGGTAAAAGCATAAATTAAGCCGCTGCTGCTTAATCTCCACACTCACCCCTTCTTCTCTGGGGTCTTCCCTTTTTAAGTTGTTTCTGACTTGGGTCCACAGTAAATCTTTGAGCCGTTTACCCACTCGTTCCTCCCACTGAAAAATGCACCACCGATCTATAAGGAGCCAAGGGAGACACTCACCCGCAGGTAAGCTTCCAGTCCTTGCCGGCAGTTGCCGCAAACCTACAGCTCGTTCATTCCCCATGTCGGCTTCCCTCTCGTGAGACCAGGCAGATTCTTTAGACCAAGTAGCTTCTTTTCACTAGGCAGCTTTTTCCTCTCCAGGCAGCTGAAAAATTTGTGATTTTTTTGACTAGATCCTAGCGGATCGCTCGATCACCTTACCCAACAAAGAGAAGCTGCTCAAGACGGGATTCCTGGACCCTGACACTCCAGATCAGCTGGCTGCCTTTGTCCGAATCCTTATGTAAACTGGAGCCCCACCAACACAATCCCACTCTTGAAGCCTCTTGAGAGCCAGGAGTGGGCTCCACAGAGATTGTGTTTCCAGCACCTTAATCACTACACCAAACTGGTTCTCCTATTATTGTTAAAGTTTTGAGGAAGGGGCTGCTGAAGTGTTTCAAGGAGCATTTGAATATGAACTGAGACAAATGGCCTGAGACCATCTTTTTAGATATAGCCATCAGGTCTGGTTATTGAGGAGTGGCTTACTGACTGTAATTTCATATACCATCCTTGCATAAAATTGTAAGGAATGACCTTGAGGAACAGGAGGAAGACTTGCTACCAAAACAAAGGTCAGATAAAGTTTGGGGCAGATCTATAATCTGAGAAAATACTTCAGACAAGCCCCTGATTCGTCCCTCTTCTCCGAAGGGACTTTGGTGTCCTAATCTGGTCTACCTTGAAGGACTGACCAAATTAAAAACCTGGACTAAAAGGAGGCATTTCTGTACAAACAGTCCTCAACTTACAACTATTTGCACTGCAAAAAGTGACTTATGATCATCCTCACACTTATGACCACCTCAATATTCCCAAAGTCATGTAATCAAAATTCGGGTGTTTGACAATTGGCATGTATTTACAGCAGCTGCAGCATTCTGGAGTCTTGTGATCACCATTTGTGATCTTCCCAACCGGCTTCCGGCAAGCTATGGGGACCAGATTCACTTAATGACCATGTGATTCACCTAACAGTGGCAGTCATTTGCTTAGCAATCGTAGCAAAAAAAGTCATAAAATCAGACATGGCTCATTTAATAACTGCCTTGTTCAGGAAGGGAAATTCTTTTCCCAATTCTGGTTATAAGTTAGGATTTCCATGTATCGTGGAATGTGGTGACCTGGTTCCTCCTCTTCTGGCATTACAGACAGGGATGGGATTCTGCCAGTTTGGACCAGTTCGGGCGAACCCCTTGCTCCGAAGATCAGCTGTTTCTAAATCAGTTCACTGTAATGATCATGTGAGCCCACCCCATGTAATACTGAATACCTTATGTCACCAGACTCGAAATTCTAGACGTAGAAAACCTAGAACTATGCCGCCTTTGGTCCGATCTATGTATAGTTTATAAAATCATACATTGCAGGGTCCTACCAGTCAATGAGTACTTCAGCTTCAACCATAACAACACAAGAGCAAACAATAGATACAAACTCAAGGTTAATCACACCAAACTTGATTGCAGGAAATACGACTTCAGCAACAGAGTGGTCAATGTCTGGAATACTCTACCTGACTCTGCGGTTTCTTCCCCAAACCCCAAAAACTTTAACCTTAGGCTGTCTACTATTGACCTCACCCCTTTCCTAAGAGGTTTGTAGGGGGCATACATATGTTGTACCAACGTGCCTACTGTTCCTGTCCTATTGTTTCTTTTATTTTTCTTATATGTATCCATGTATTCATAACTATGTTTTTATTTATACCTATTATCTTGTAAGCAATTGACAAATAAAAAAATAAATATTGACCTTTATCGTCCCAGCTGATCAGTGCAGAAGTGTAGATTGCTACTCCTCAGCTGTGTTACTCCCCTGAAATAACATAGTAGGTAAGGACTTTTGCATTATATTGACACGCACAAAATGCACAATCACCAAACCGGTTGTTATACCAGCAGCATGCCACCCCTGATTACAGAAGACACTAAAAAGAGACCTTTAGCCTGGGCTGAGGATTCCAAGCAGCCCTTTAGTTTATGCTTTGACTTCAATCTGTTTCTTATTTCTTTGTGCACTTCCCAAGAGTCCGACTGATTGCAATGGTTTATAATACTGTCAAAGAAACTAATCAATTAAACCACCTGAACTAATGTGTTTTAAAAATTACCAAATAGTTCAAAATACTGAAAAGTGGTGTGCTCATTTTGTTTAACTTTTAATTTATTTCGACTAATGCAGATCAGTGTGGGAATGAGATAGAGAGGACTTATGAATTAACACTGGAACATATTACATAAATCAGGCATTCAGAGATCTATTACTTTGCTAGTGTTGAAACAAAATGCAAATGGAAGGATGCACTGAAAAATTAGAATAACGGAAATAATGAGGCAGGAAAAGTGGGAAATTTGCCTTTTACTTCAGACAGCAAAATATCCTGCTGAAGGTTGGATGGGAACATTCAGTAGTCATTTATTGCTCAGGTAAATTCACTTTGCAGATGTTTGAAAATACATCCAGGTCATTTTGTCTTCCAGAGTTGAGTTTTGACATTTGAAACAGATGCCAGCATTGGTAAGCCTTGCTGCAAATAGTATTCTTTATATATTTGGTTGCCTGTTATTCTCCATCAATTTCCAACAAAATGGATGATATGAATATTTTAGTCTTGCTTTATATAAATCATACTTTGGAAATTCTGTTTGAGGACAGAACCTTTCATCTTTAGAGCTTGACTTTTTCTTCAAAAAATTCAAAAGGCGGGCATAGTTTGGCTTCAGCAAGAAAAGGATCAGCAATAAAAAGGGACATTATATATTGTACTAACATCAGAATATGGAAAGCTTTTGACTTATTTCCATGTGTTAACATTTTTCTAAACATTTCTAACATTCTGCTTGAGATCCAAAGCAAAAATGGTCCCTGACAACTTGTGTCAGCTCCTATCAAAATATTTCTTGAATCATTTTAGCAGCACCTTCCTCAGAGGTGCTGGGCTAGAAACTAGGAGACTGTGAGTTCTAGTCCCATCTTTAACAGATTTTTATGTTTGTTCTTTCAAGTTCTTTATCAGAGCCGTGGTGCCGCCAGTGGTGGGATTCAAATTTTTTTACTACCGGTTCCATGGGCATGGCTTGGTGGGAGTGGCAGGGGAAAGATACTGTAAAATTTCCAAACAGAGGTGGTATTTGCTGGTTCTCCAAACTACTCAAAATTTCCACTCCCGGTTCTCCAGAACTGGTCAGAACCTGCTGAATACTACCTCTGGGTGGCGCAGTGGTTAGAATGCAGTATTGCCACCGCCTGCCAACATTTCAATTCTCACCAGCTCAAAGGTTGACTCAGCCTTCCAGCCTTCTGAGGTCGGTAAAATGAGGACCACAATTGTTAGAGACAATATGCTGACTTTGTAAACCACTTGGAGAGGGCTGTTAAGCATTGTGAAGTGGTATATAAGTCTAAATGCTATTGCTATCATCTTTATTGTTCTTCTCCAGTGATGCTCAGGTTTGGCTTTGTCCAGAATAGGATGCAATATTTTATATGCAGTTTGGCCATGCAAAATAGAGAGAAATGGTGACTTCCTTTCTTTTTGACATTATGATGTCATCAGGAACTGTCTTTGCTGATTTGGCAGTAGCATCACACTGTTGGCCAATGTTCAGCTTGATGTCCACACAGATCTTTTTCACAATTGGGATTTCCCCATCCTAAATTGATTTTCCTACCCAAATGTAAGCCTTCCCTTTTTTCTGCTTCTTGCCTAGTGTTCCAGTTTCTCAAGATCTTATTTCATCTTGATACTGCTCTCTAATTATAGTGATATTCGACCTGGAGCATCGTTAAGAGAATTATTTTGAAAAATTGGAAGAGTAGTAATATTATTGCTAGTAAAGACTGAATTCAAGAGACATGTGACATTCATTTTTTGGAAAGACAATTTTATCTGGTAATCAGTATGACTCAGTATGTTTTTCTGTGGTGTAGATTTTATGATATTTTGCAATATTGGACAATGATTAAAATTATTTACCATAAGATAGATGTAGAAATCTGTTGGGACTCCATGATTATAGTCTTCGTTTTTGCTATTGCTCCTTGAAATTCTATCATTTTTTTTAAAAAAAAAATCCCGTTCTTCTGTGCTTCAAGGGTACAACTCTGATCGCCCTGTAATAGATGCCATTTTGATATTTTTACCATTCCTTGTGAATATTCATGATTCATTTCTCAGAAAGATCCCAAAAGCAGCAACTACCTCCTCTGAGTGAAGGTATCTGTTGCTGTTTCTTTTTTAACTTCCAGGTTGATTTCTGTGCATTCATCCACAATGCAAACAGCTTCTTCTTCCTCTTCCTGATAATTCATTTAATAATGTCCAAAAGAACAAAAAACACACACACATATGAACATACATATACATATGCTATACAGAGGTGCGGTGCGGAGAACTCTCCATTCTTATTCCCAAGTTAAGAAAAGTAAGTCAACCCTTTTGTACCTCCTCTACCAATATCATCCCACTTTTAACCATGGTTCACGTGTGATATTAGCCTCACTGACCCAGATGCTCTGTGAATCATAACTGGAGAAACTTTCAAGCAAAATATGTGCATGCCAACATTCAATTCTTCTCACTCATTTTCCCAGTAACTGATATTCAGGGATATACTTTGCCTGATCCACAGTTTCTATGACTGGGTAGTTATCGTGGCCATGCTCCATAAATTTATCCAGGCCTTTTTTAGCATAATCTAATTGGTGGCCATGTTTGCGCATTCTGATAGCCAATTTCATAATTTATCTACTATAAATTATTAAGAAAAGGCATTTGATGTTTTCTGTCCTAAATATGACTTACCATTTATTCACTGCATTAAATCAGTGGGAGATCTCTGTGTTGCTATTCTATATTGCATCCAAGTTTCAGAGCAGAAAATATCCTTTAATGTCAGACAATGGCAATGTGTTCTTATAAATATTGAAAAAGGGCAGCTTGAATTCTTTATAGGCATAGTTAAAACACACTGGGAAAAAAATGCAGTTTACTGTATTCACAGACTCAAACATGTTTGCTTCTTGTCTGAAATTATCCTGCTAATTTGTTTTTATTTAACTACCTTTTGCCACACGGTTTTTTTTTTTTTCAGAAATCTGAGCACATACTTCACCATTAAAAATTCCCCCTGAAATATTGAACCCCCACTGAGAAAATTATCTCAAAAGGTTAACACGCTAAGGCTTAAATATAAAATGTCAATGGACAACTCATAGTCTCCCTTCCTCTTCTCCTTTTTATTTATTGTTTAAATCACCTGCAGACTAGTAATCAGAATTTTAAGTACCAAGGACACCCCCAAACATCAGGAATAGTTTGTAGAGTGGATGATTTTTGCTCTCCTTATGACTTATCTCTACGGAGATAAAGCTTTTACCTGGAGAAGCACTGTTTTTCTTTCCAAATTTTCCTCCATGAACTGTTCAAGGCAACAAGACAATTTAAATCAATGAACAATTGTCTTGGTGAAAAACGGAGGGCAGCAAGAATTAATGAAATGCTAGCTCTCGGTTTAAGCATTGCCACTGGGGTCTGATGTCAGTCATTGCCGTTCTGGAGGATGCAATGATAGCAGCCAGAAGTGAAAAGGAAGAAAATGGGAATGCCCATCTGCTTGCCTGCGTTGCAATGTAATAACAGGGACTGAGGTGGCCTCTCACGCATTGGGTCAGTGGCTGCTTGATATTACTGCTACTAGCACGACTATTTAACATTTATTGCTTCTTCACATCGGGGGCTAATATTTCAGCAGGGCTATAGAAAAATATAATTTTAAATCATTGTTATGCCTCTGTCCCTAATGGCAGGGCATAGGTGAAAATCATTAAGTGATAAACTATGGCCAGTCAAGGCAGGTGGATGGTAATATGCGGAGGGCAGCTTCTGAGGAACCACTCAAGGAGTAGCTTTGCTATAGGCTTGACAGTCTGTTGTGTTGTGGAAGGCAGATGTGTTATATGGACAGAAGAAGATTTGGCTAGAAAGTTGGGGTACATTCCTTCTCCTGATGCCCATATATACATAAATACGTCTATGTGTGTGTGTGTGTATACACACACACTCCTGTCCTATCCATACACACCCATACACACCCCTATCCATATCCTCTTTCTACTCTTCTACATTCATCATCAGAGCTGGTAGAAGTTGAGGGGATTTGGGGAGGGGTTTCCCAGACTTCTGTCTGGATCTGGTGATCTTTTCCACCTTTGTTTCCTTAACGATTGGTTTCTTCTTATCTATCTCCTAAAAGGATATTCTAAACAAGATTCCTGGATTTTTGTCCACCCTGCTTATGTGCCTACTTCATCACTAGTTATGGCAAGCTTCGGCCTAGTCTCACAGTGGTTTGGAGTTTCTTTGGATGTTTTAAAGCCAGTGTTAGCTCCAAGCAACTGCTTGTTTTATCCCTACAGATTTTGTTGTAGTTGAGCAATGAGAGGCTGAACCAGGGCATGGGTGCAACAATACTTTATTTAGGAAATAAAGGACTGAACGTGCTTGCCAAGCCTGGAACTGGCTCGCAGCGAACAGCGACTGGTTGGACCCCGCAGCCTGCTTTTATAGCTGGCTGCTGGGGAGAACCAGCCAATGAGAGAGGGCAACCGCCCCCGCAGCGCGAACGGACCTGGGTGGGAACTTCTTTAAGTTCCAAGGACATAACAGATTTCTTAGTAAAGTTTTTTTTTTTTTAAGGTGGCTTGCCCTTGCTTACTTCCTTGGGTTGAAAGAGAGGGACTGAATTTGTGCCTAAGGCAGAAACTAGAACTCACAGCCTCCCTGGCTTCTGGCCGGATGCCTTCACCAATACATCAGGTTGCTTTTTTACCCTTTCTAACTCTCAGATTGATATATACAGAACTGCAGTATTAGAATAGATTTGAATGACAGATGATTACTGTTATATCTGGGCAGTGGGTCCCAAGGAGAGACGAGACTCGAAATAGTGACAACAGCTCTTTATTAGGAAACCAGATACTGAGACAAGACTCCCAGCCGAGGCAGCTCCTTTTATAGAGCTGGCTGCGGCTAGGCAGCCTATGACATGCATTTGAGCTTGCCGCGCTTGGTTTTACCCAATCGCGGCAGCCGAATAAGAACCAATCAGAACGCTTAGTTCTGTCCAATCACGGCCCGGCTTTTCCGGACCAATAGGAATGCAGGCCTACAAGCCTGCTAGTATGGAACACCCCTCCCCTCTTGGTTCCGTCCAAGGGGCAGGGTAACGTAATCACGCAAGTAGGCGGGTCTTCGTACCTGTCTACTAGACTTGCGCAGTTCACAGTGTCTCTGTTCCCCATCGAGTTTGGACGGGCTCTGCGTCGCTCTCAAGCTGCAAGATGGAACTGCCTGAAAGGGTGAGCCAGTCCTCTGGCAGCGACTCCCGCCTGGTCATTCCGGGGTGGCTTGAATTGTTTGCTCTGCTGCTCCCGCTTGGGCTCTCTGGGATGGTGGAGCTTGTCTGGCTGCTGCTTCCAGGCGAAGTGCCCGTCTGCCACGACTCCCTTCTGGCTGGTAAGTATTGTTGGTTTTTGTTTAATGTCTGTGGGGGGTGTTCTACTTGTACAGATGTTCGTTCATTTTCTGAACTTGAGGTTTCCCCCCTCCTCTGATTTCTTGGTTAGAGTCTATGAGGGGGGAAGCGGCCTGCCTGGATCTTAACTGGTCGATATGATGTTTCCACGACCTCCCATCGGTGGTCTCGAGCCAGTAGGAGTGGGGGCCTGTGACGGGTGATTTTTGCAGGGATCCAAAGTGGGTCCCCTGTAAAGTTTTTGGCAAATACAGTGTCTCCTACCTTGAAGGCGCGGTGCTTGCTGCTGGAACCAAGGGTTTTTTTCTGGAGTGTAAGCAGGGTGCAGGTGGTCTAGAGGTGACCTGAGTCTTCTACCCATTAATAGCTCTGCTGTACTCTTGTTGGTGGTGGTATTTGGTGTGATATGTTGTAGAAGAAGCATCCTGGTGATCTTCTCGTGGATGTTGCCATGTTCCATTTTGTGCAGAGTTTTTTTTGTAAATTGAACCATGCATTCAGCTCTACCATTCGCTGCCGGTGAGCTGGTGATGTCAATGCATGTCGGATGCCGCGGTCTGCCAAGTATTGTTCAAAAGCTAAGGCAGTAAATTGTGGCCCATTGTCAGAAACGATAACATCTGGCAGACCATGCATTGCGAAAAGTCTATTTAATTTCTTGATGACAGCTTCTGTGGTGGTTGTCTTCGTTGTGCTCACCTCAAGCCAATTTGAATAAGTGTCAACAGTGATTAAGAAGGTGTGCCCCTTGGTTTGCCCTGCGAAGTCAATATGGATGCGCGACCAAGGGCCTCTGGGTGTTTCCCATTCTAATGGTGGGGCCTTAGGGGGAGCCGAGCAAGTCTCTTGGCATCTGTTACAAGCGGCGACCCAGGTTTCAATTTGCTTGTCCATGCCTGGCCACCAAGCATAGCTCCTGGCCAGGGCTTTCATGCGCACAATACCAGGGTGCCCGTCATGCAGCAAGTCTAAAACTTTTTTCTGTAGTGTCTCTTGTATTACTACCCAGTCTCCCCACAACACACAACCTTTTTGCGAAAAGAGTTCAGTTTGCTGGTTTTTAAACGGTTTAAAAAGTTCATTTGGCTCGGTTTCTGGCCTTTTCCTCTCCACCCAGCTGAGAACTCGTGCCAAGCATCTGTCCTTCCTAGTTTCATGGGCGATGTCTTGCATGGTTACTGGTGACATGGAGATTGTTTCAATTTGCAAGACTGGTAATGTGGGTGCTGGGTCCTCTTGCAATTCTGGCAAGGGGGAGCGGCTTAAGGCGTCGGCGTGAGAGATTGTCTTGCCAGGGCGATGTATCAATTTGTAATTATAAGCGGCAAGAAATTCAGACCATCTTGTCATTCTAGGTGACAAGATTTGTGGAGTGGGTTTGTCACCCGCCAATATGCCAAGTAGGGGCTTATGGTCTGTAATAATGGAAAATGTCCTACCATAAATGTATGCGTGGAATCTCTTTACTGCTGAAACAATGGCGAGGGCTTCTTTGTCCAGCTGGCTATAGTTCCTCTCTGGCTTGGACAATGTTCTGGAAAAGAATGCAACAGGGGCTTCCGTTCCATTTGGTAAACGTGGCTCAGGATGGCACCAACCCCGAAAGGCGATGCGTCGCAAGCAACAGTCAGAGGTAACATTTCATTGTATTGCATGAGGACTGCGTCTGAAGTCAAAAGGTTTTTTATCTGGTGAAAAGCATGCTCTTCTCACCATCCCCATATCCAGGAAGCCTTTTTATCGAGGAGTCTATGCAGAGGTTCTGCGACAGTTGCTTTCTGGGGTAGAAAAATGTTATAGAAATTAATGAGTCTGAGGAAGGCTTGGAGATCCGTTTTGTTCTTTGGTCTGGGGGCGTTTTTGATGGCTTTCAATTTTTAATCTGTGGGGTGAATTCCTTGTTTGTCAAGGAGGTAGCCAAGAAATTCAACCCTTTCGGTGCATAATTGGCACTTTCCCTCTTTCACCTTGAGGCCAGCATCTTTGAATTTCTGTAGGACTGCCCTCAGTCATTTTTCCAATTGTTTTTTTGTAGGGGCTGCTACCAGGACGTCGTCGAAATAGGGCACGACTCCTTTAATTCCCTGCAACAATCTCTCCATTAGACTTTGAAAAATGCCCGGTGCGACGCTGACCCCAAACTGGAGCCAGTTACATTTGAATGCCCCTCTATGTATCACTATTGTTTGGGCTTCAGCGGTTTCAGCATTGACTGGCAGTTGTTGATAAGCTTGAGCCAGGTCGAGCTTTGCAAAGACCTTGCCACCCCCTAGTGAGTGCAGGAGATGTTGGACTACTGGCACCGGGTAGGCGCTCTGCTGCAATGCGTGGTTGAGGGTGGCCTTGTAGTCACCACAAATTCTCAGGGAGCCATCGGGTTTGATGGGGGTGACAATTGGGGTCTTCCAACGGGCATGATCGATGGGTTCTAACACACCTTGCGCTATTAGTTTGTCTAATTGTTCGTCTATTTTAGGCTTGAGTGCAAAAGGCACACGGCGCGGCTTGAGACAGATGGGAGCAATATCAGGGCTGGGATTAAAGGAGATAGGGGACCCCTTGTACTTGCCTAGATGTTCACTGAAGACTTCTTGGAAGTCCTGGATGAGTGTTGTTTCCCAGTTTCCGTCTTCTGTGTGGTTGATGCCTGCCATCTCGATCCCCAATGGTGCGAACCACTGCAACCCGAGTAGGCTGGGTCTGTCTTTATCGGCAATTGTGAGTGGTAGGATGGTGGTGTGGTTTCTGAACAAGACTTGAAAATGTCCAGTGCCGGAATGCGATTACCTTGATAGTCTCTTAATATTAGCTTCTGGTCGCTAAGCTCTTGGCAGCGGATGCTGGGAATTAGTCTTTTGATGGTCCTCCAGGAGACCATAGAGAGGGAGGAACCAGAGTCTACCTCCATGGTGCAAGGCTGATTCTCGATGTTGACCTCTACACATATTTTTCGTGCGTCTATTGATGAAGCATGGCCGATGGTGACTGTTTGGTGCGTTTCTTCTCTTCTGGGTGCCTCGATGAACTTCCTGGGTCAGCTGTCCCAGTTCCATTGGCTGTCATTATGGTGGTACTGGTTTATAGTGGGGGTGCCATCTCTTCTTCTTGGGCTGTTTCCCCGTCGTTGGGGGCTGGAATTTCATTTGTTATGGCATACTTTGGCAATATGCCCTCGCTTTTCGCAAAAATGGCAAACAGCGTCCAGGAACTTGCATTCAGAACGCAGGTGATTTCCTCCGCAGCCGGCACATTGGTAACTCGACTTATGACCGCGCCGGTCTCGTCGCTCGCGTTCCGACTGAAGTCTGTGAATTTCTTCTTGTTCGCTGTCAGAGGGGAATTCGATGTCGCCGTGGTGGGTGGATGCTGCGTGTTTGTCTGCTGCGGTTGCCGTCTTGCTGGTGGGTTGGCGGTCATTTCCGTTTGAACACCGCATTTGCGCCGCTGACTTACAGGTGGCCTCGGCCGGCTTTCATGTTTGCTCCCTTTAAATTAAATGAACTAGAGAGAAATTAAAGAGAGTGATCAGAAGGAGGGATTACAAATTCCTTTGGGGCATATCGGAATGGAAAGTTTGTTTTCCTGTTTTCATTTTTTCAAAAGTTCCTGAATTTGCTGAAATCAGGTAAGATCCTTTTGCGTCTGGCAGAATTTTCTGATGAATGATCACCTACCCGATCATGTAGTTTTGCTCAAATGATCACTGTGTGAACGGATGTCTGGGAGAGCCCTCTCACACTGTGGGAAAGCATGGGGTTTAATGTTTAAGTGACAAATACAGGCCTCCCTCAGCAACCACCTGGAATTTCCCTAGAAATCGTTATGGCAGTTAGCCAGGGTGTGGGGAGGCAGGAATTAAAATACACTTATTTTTTCAGTGAGTAAAAGATGTAAGCCAGCATTGAGCTCAATGTTAATTGTTGTGCAATGTTTTGTAAATTGCTGTATAAATTGAATGAAATCGGTGGGATTACCTACAAAACTGTAACATCCTAATAACTTGGGGGGGGGGAGTCTAAAACATGGGGGTGGGGTTTCACTTCTTATGTCAGCTTTGGAAGCTATATTAGCATCAGAAGCTTCCACGCTGCCACATTCTTGAGCCTGGGAAAATGGAAGGGGGGAATTTCATGGAGAGTATGTGGTTAGACATAGTAGCATTCTTCTTTAAAGTCAAGGTCATGTTATTCCTGCACCTGGCTGAGGAATGGTTGTGGGGATGTCTCAAGTTGGGACGGATGGTGATTGGGGCACCATCTGTCCGAATGAGGGGTGCTAGGGGTAGATTTGTAATTTTTTTTACTTATTGGAGGGAAACACGGAACATTCAGATTCAGGATTTCCCAGATGTGCCAGTTTACTATTCTAATAAAAGGAAACTTGGAGAACATGTTTGTCTCGGTTGGAGTTGAGTTTTTCTAAAACGCTGACATCCTATTTGCCTTCAGAGTTCTATCATCCCATCACTCTTTGTTTGACAACATTGAAAGACTAAGGGAATGAATTCTCAGTAATATCTTCTGGTGGTATCTATTATCTCTTAATTTTAAAAAATGGTGTGGAAGTGTAGCCATTTTAAGTGCATTGGGCAGTAAGAGATATGAGGGTTGAGATCTGATAGACTTATAGCTAGAGTAGAGTATTTTTTTTTTAATTTGATGGCTGCTGGAATATATAAATGTCCAAGTTTCAGGATTCTGCTTGTGAAGTGTGCTTTTATCTGTTGTGTAAAGAATAATTGGATTAATTATCAGGCACATTTACTATTCTGAGATTTGTGGGTAAACATAGCTCCTTTTCAGATATATTCCTTTGTTATTTGGAAACTTGTACATAGTGACTACATTCATAGAATATGAATAAATTTGGTTGTGCCCCCCATCATATGCTTCTCATAAGATGTCCAAGGATACTTTAGATATATACAATTGCTCGACTGCATGGTCTTTCTGCCCAATGGAAAAAATGCAAACATTTTTAATTTTTGAGATGAAGAAGCTTCTTGGATGCGAAGTGAAAGGTCTTCAAAGAAAAAAAATCCGAAAGTCCAGTTGCCTCTTAAAAAAGCACTTTTGGGACAACCATGACCTGAATGACTGAGAATCTCCACAGACGTAATTTTTAAGACAAATATACAACTTATGTATATGAAGTATGCAGATATTGAACTTGTTATCATTATAGCTTCATGATATATTCATTATGCAGAAGTCAGGGGTTAGAACCCATCACTCTGAAGTACTTCCAAAGGATGTGTAGATTGTCAGTATGAATCTAACACCCATCTTTTTGACGCATTATTCCAGTCCATTTGTAGAGATAGGTACAACAGATTTTTTTTTATGTTAAAAAAAAAGTATTCATGTTCTCTTGCAATTTTCTCTAATTTATGGGCTTTTGAACCCATATTGTGCAAAGTTATGATAAATACTATAGAATATCATATTTATATACTTTTTCCTGATGTAGACCTTTTAGGCACATTTATATTATTTAGCTATAATACATTTCACAGAAATAAACTCATGTTTATAATTTGTTTTTATTATACACTATCAGACACTACAGCTGTGCAATAACCTAGAATTAGGAGGAGGTGTTTTAAAACATGAACCCAGTGATTGTCTGCAGCTCATGAAAGAAACTGCATTGTTTTCCAACAGCATGGAGGCTACTGTGAGGAGGCTTTCTTTCTAGCCACGGTAGCTTGGAAATGATGCAGCTGCTTTCATGAGTTACAGATGTTGCCCTCCTCTGTATTCTGAAATAATGTTTCTAAGTCAAATCCAAAGCATTGCACAGCACTTTCTGGAAAATTTTAGATATCTCTTTCACAAACCACTGAGGGAATATGTGTTCTTTTCATGAGAAAGAATGATATACTAACAAGACCACTAGGCACAAAGTTGGAAAAATACAAAAATACCGGCAATGGAGAAGTGGACTGTGAAGATGATAGAAATGGCTAAGTTAACCTCTTGGATTAGGGACGGAACAACTACTACATTTATAAAAGACTGGTAACTCTTTATGGACTTTAAAAAAAATAAGCAAAAACGAATGGGCAGTTTCAGAATTTATTGACTAAAAGTGGTTGTTTATGGGAAGAAGGAACCAATGTATTCTGGGAGGTCAGAAATGGTATTAACCATGTTTGCAACTGCAGCAGAGAAAATTGGAAGTTGCTTTTTAAAATCTTTGTTCTTTTTTTTTTTATCTTTTACTATTTCTCACTTTTTCTTATACTTTTTCATATCTTTTTCTGTTTTCTAATTTTCTCTTTACAATTCTGTAGTTTTTAATCTTGTATTCTTGGTTCTTGGATCAGGTTCTATGGCAGACTAGTCATATTCAAAGGAATGGAGATGGCATTACAGCAGTTATCAGTGGCCAGGAGTGAATTTGGCTGGCTGAGTCTCTCTGGATAAAGGAGAAACAAAGAGATCACCTACTTTCACCTCAGACATCTGCTTCTCATGAGGAAACTGTGGCGATCAAAGGATCTTGTCATCTTGTGAGTACAGCAGTGGGGATGAAGGAGAGTTAGCGTGCGCATAAGTGCAGTCTTTTTAAGGACATTAGCTTCGCCCAAAGCCTCATTTTCTTAATCACTTTTAGATGTAATTAATATACAAGTTAAAGAGAAGCCTTTGAACCAGCAATAGAAAATAAACAACCACTGGGTGAGTCAGCCTTTCCTCCAAATTATAAAAAGAAAAGAAGAAAATGACATCTTTAAAGAGCTTAAATTAATAGCAAAAGGCTTGCAAAAATTTTGACTTAAGAAAGTTATAAATGGGTGGGAGGGTGGAATAAATTTGAAAGGTTAATATTTTGTCAAAAGTGCTTTTGGTATTATTTAGAATTAACTAGATAAAAAGATCAGGCATTTCTATCAATGTTGATCATTTAACATCAAAAGGAAAAGACTATTAGTGGGATTTATAAAACAAAGAGATAAATGTAATATAAGGTAGACTGTGTGGTAAAACTACAAATAATTTAGCTTTCAATAGTTTTCATATCCACAGTTAAGAAAAAGATTTAAGGTAGATAAGAAGACATTTGAAACTGAACTTCAGAAGACAGAATTTGGAGTTGAATATGCACAAAAGATGAACATAGAAGTGCTAAAATATACAAATTTACTAAATTTACTAAAATTTGAAGAGGAAGAAGAACAAGTAAAAGGCCATATGATAAAATGGGCTAAAAACTTTGGATATAATGTTGGTAGAATGGTAGGGAAACATGGCTGAAAGGACTGAAACATATATGATATTACAACTTAGACAATTTTTATAAAGTGATGTATCATTGGTTCATGATTACAGAAAAATGATACAGAATGAGGAAAAAAATGCCTTATTTTTGCATCTGATGTATTTAATTTAATTAATAAATAATCTTATTTAATTAAAAATTATACTAATTTAATTTATTTATTCTCTTCTGACATGAGTCTTCTAATTATCTCACCTCAGGTAATGAACTGATTTGGAAGTGACTCATATTAAAGCATGAGGCCAGTCCATTCACTGTTATAAAATCTAATCAGAATACCATTAGTATTTAAAATGTTTATCCTGTATTTTCTCCTAGCTGCAGAAAATCTCTCCAGTCCCAACATTAGGGACTGGAGAGATTTTCTGTACATGAGAACAGTACAGAACAATAACAGGATTTTCATATGACCTCAGGATTTTAAATTGTTTAGCATAGCATATCTGTGATGTTTTAATAAAAGGTGTAGCATGAATGATTTTCCCACCTCAGTCAAGGTGAGGAAGGCAAAGCCCCTTGAATGGTGATGAGGAAAAAGAAAGAAAGAAATAAGATGGAAAGACTTGGGGACTGAAATGTGACACTCATCTATTCTTTAATCTTTCATAAGGCTTTGACTCTTCTGTAACCTTTGTTGAGACGGCACACAAAGTCACAGTACTGTACACATCTCCTGTCACTCTCCAAGACACATATTGCAATGTTTATCTTTTTATCCATATGCCCTGTGTGTTTTCATGTGAGTACTTTTATAGCTGGCTTTTTCTCACAGCTGGCTTTATTCTCTTTGACACTGTGTTGTACTGGCACAGCTTTGTGACAGCTGCAAAATATGTTTCAGATGACATGTTTGACTTTGGTGACATGACAAGGAAAATAATTTAAAGTTTCTCCTTCTTGAACAGAATACTTAACAGGTCATCAGTAACTATCAGATGATAGAAACTGCTATTTGGGATCCAGATGAGTTCTGGAAGGCATCTTGGGTGGTTCTATATTAATGAAATAATCCAAGAATGTGATGTCTAGTTATATTATGGAGATGTTGTATTTCCTAACTCATGTGCTGAAAGCAATTTTCTTCCTCTTTTACACTAGAGCAAACTATACAAGTAATATTATAATAGGTTAATTCTTCTGACAGGGGGAAAAGTTACCTCCATTTACAGCAGATGGCAATGAGTAAAAGTCAGTTTCCATATTATTTTTTCATGATGGTGCCAGCATTCCCAGAATAATTTAATCACTCTGTAACTGAAAAAAAAATCTGTATACATGCAGCTTTTAAAACAAAAATATAGCCATTCTTATGCATGAGGGAAAAAAGCCACTCTTGCAATATTTTCAGTATGCTAGATTGTGCATTTTACAGAGCTTGAATAAATCTTATTTTAATTCATTTCATTTATATTAAGAATGTTCATACGTGATACAATGGCTCTCAAATAGCAATATGTATGGAACTGGATTATTCAGAGCTTCCCTTAACAATAAAATAAAAGTTGTCCACCTAGTAATATTGTCCTGAAGCAAAACTACTAAATGACCAATACTGGTGTACAATTAAAACATAAAAGTCGATTAATAAATTCTTTATCTTTTACTAATTGGGTATTTAAGGTCCACCTTTTCCTTATCTTTTTTCTACTCTTCCAGATTATCTGCAGAGGATTGTGATCTGCCCGCTCATTTGGTAAAATTTCTATCTCTTTTAGTTCATTTGCTATTTCTCCATTCATCCAAGCCATAGCAATCTGTATCCAAAGTCAGCGTGGGCTTGAATAGAATGTGAATTGTTTTTTATCTGGGTTTAGCTTCCTCCATATATCTATCAAATTTAGTTCGGTCATCATTTCTAATCATGTTTTTGGTAGCTCTCTCTTCTTCTCTCCCCCCGCTGGTCTTTTTTTCTGGTCTAGTCTTTCTTATTTTTCATGTAAATGTGTAAAAAACTCCTTTTGGTTTTCGTTGAGGGCATAAATTACAACTAGTAAGGTTGGCTTTAAATTAATCTAGATTTGTAAGAATTTTTCAGAATTAAATCTGCCTTCATATTATCTTTAACATATATTGCTATCCCCTTCTTTTTTCTGGAGTCTGCAGGTGCAGTATACAATTTCCCTTGTTTGGAACATTCTATATATATTTTTGGCAGGTTTCCTAATGTGGGTTTCCTGTAGGCATACTATATCCATGTTCTGTTTAATTAATTTAATTAATATTCTTTTCCTTTTCATCGCTGAATTTAGACCATTTATATTAATCAATAATATTTTCTTCTCTTCCATTTCTAGTTGAGTCTCGCTCTATGTTTTGTAGTTGCCCTAGTTTCTCTTTCTGGCTGATAGACTGTTGGTATGAATGGATTGAGCGAAGACAGACTATATAATAAATGGTATAGGTAGATTAGTAGTAGCTGTAGTAAATATATATTCGCATTAGATATCAATTATAAATATTGCACAAAACAATGTTACAAACAGGAAATCACAAACTGTCGATGTTGAAAAGTTTTTAATTTATTCTTTGTGTTGTTCGTGTTGTTTTAATTGTAAAATTAATAAAGTTTATTAAAATAAATAAATAAAACACAAAAGGCATATAAATATTGCACTCCAATAGGAGGCCCTTAAAATAGGAATAAAATAATTTAAATTGAAAAGTTGGGAGTGGGTCCTCAGGATGCTAGCCAGCCTCATATCATATATGTGTGCTTCTCTGCAAGGCAGGTCTTCAAACACTTCTGAAATGCCAGGAGAATGGGGGCTCACTCATGTCTGGGGGAAAGAATATTCCAAAGGCAAGGGTGATCTCAGAGAAGACAATTCTTTTAACTGATGGTCGTCCATAACATACCCTCTCTGCCTGATTGGATGGGAAGGGCCAATATAATGGGGAAAAGTGTATTCCATAGCTAAGATTGTTGCCACCTAACAGGTATCTAGATTTTTGCAGCCCAAGATCTGTTAGCCCTGCTTATAGTAATCAATGACTTGGGTATATCTAAGTGTATAATGACTATAAATGTTGTACTGAGGACCTGATGGTCTAAGGCTGGGAGTGTGAGAAAGACATCGTTGTATAAATCACCTATTAATGTCAAGACAGGATATAGAATGATTTGTGGTCAGGATCCTTCCTGTGCCAGGCAAGGGTTTCTTTAAATTTCACAGTACTTTTGTGAATGTGCGTGTATATTTCTATATATTTGTTGCAAAAGTGATAATATGGAAATGGCTTTAAATGGGACATATTGGAGATTTGAAATCCATGCTTATGGTGGGTTGGGTAATCTGCAAGTTGGAAAGGCTGTAAAAGTCCAGTAGTCGACTTTTTTGTTTGTTTGTTTTAAGATGCACGTGACCAATCTCCTGATCCCAGGTGGAGACTAAACTTCACAGATTTTTGAAAGGACTCTTTACTCCACAAATGACTTCTCGTTCTGGTAATTTATTTCACAATTTGATCATTTTTTAAATTAAAGTTTTACAAAATAGATATAAATGGCACAAACTAATAAATAAAGAAGAGAGGGAAGGAAGAATTTTTTCTAATAATCAAAATTACAAATTGTAAGTACATATTTTTTTCTGTTTCTTAAATTTGTTGAAAACTGTAAAATCTTTTATCTAAATTCTGTTTATAGTTTTCTCTAAATAATAACATAATTTATAATAAATTTATTAATATATAAATACATTAATTAATGTTATAATCTCTTTGAGAAAATTGTAATACTTCTTGGTAGATCAGCCATTTATGTTTGTTTATTATTTCTCATCTATAAATGCTTCTTGTGCTGAAAGCCATAAGCATATTTTCAGACAAATACGCCATACTCCAAAAATAGCCCATGTAACATAATGAATTTTAATGTCTTCATGTACCTTAACTTTGTCACAGCGTAGATATCTATGTCATCCAAATCTCAAATCATGATCCTCTAAATCTAGTAACTGTCGGTTTTTTAACATCACCCATTCTTTCATCCAAACTAATCAACAAGCAGCAAAATATAGTTTCAAATACAGTTTCAGATCTGATAAGCCCAATGCTCTCTTTCCTTTGCGTATGGTAATGCCTTATATTTAAGTTGTGGGATTTTTTTCCCCTCTGGCCATACACATTTAGATATATCTCCTTCTGCCATTTTAAAATGGTGCATAACATTTTTGTTTTGACAACTGAGTTGTCAAATCTGTAGTCTGTAAGGAGTGTGCATAAATTCACCACCATGCCTCCCGCCCCATTTATTCATATCTATTTCCTGTATTCTTACTCATGTTTATACTTATACCTACTATCATGTAAGCGATTGACAAATCAAATCAAATAAATAAATAAATAAATAAAACTTTAATCTTAATGACAGAAATTCTGCCCAACAATGACAGTTGTATTTTGCCCCATCTTGACATATCTTTTTTAATTTCATACTATCTCTTGACATAATAGTTTTGAAATAACTTGCAATCCATCATTATTTAAGTTATACCCCATTATTTTACCTTTTTTTCAATATTGAAATCTGTTTTATTCATTAGGTGTGTTTGGTCTTATAACTTCATTTTTTTATTAACATGTTTTCTTTTTGCCTTCTGTTTATTAATCTTAAAATATGTTAATAACCTAATTTTTTAAATTTATTCATTATAGGTTCAACATCCTTTAAAGGGTCTGCCAAAATCAAAACCAAGTCATCTGCAAAAGCTCTTAACTTGTATGACTGATTCTTAATATTTACATGAACAGTCCTCTCATCCTTTCTTATAATATTTCAAGAACTAAAATAAACAAGAGAAAAGACAGTGGACAACCTTGTTTTGTTCCCTTTTGTATCTTACATGGCTTAGTTAAGTTTCCATTAATGATTATTTTTGTTATTTGTGAAACAAATCAAGAAGGCTTTTGATAATTTGAACTGAACTTTTATAAAATTCTCCCCAAAATTTATATCTTCCAAAACCTTAAACAAAAAAGTCAAATTCAAATTGTCAAAAGCTATCTCTGCATCTAAAAAGATCAATATGGCTTGTTTTTTACTATGTTGTTCCAAATATTCCAAAATATTCAACACAGTTCTAACATAATCTTTCAACATTATCTTTTGAAGTCAAATCTTGTCTCTCTTTAGATATTACTATTAAGCTGGCCTCTTTCCAAGTCTCAGGTATGCTTTTCCCTGTACAAAATATTTCATCATACTTTGTAAAGGTTGTAAATGTTCATTCTCAAAATTCTTATAATACAGATTTGATATAATACAGATTTCTTCTGGGCCAAGCATCTTTCCTGATTTGTTTTTTCTGATTGTCTCTGAGACTTTCCACATCATTATAGGCCCATTTATAAGTTATCTTTGTTCATCTGTAATATTCAGTAAATTTTGTTTTTAAAGATCTTCATCTATGACTTAGACTTAGAATAACTTTATTGTCACTTTGAATGTACACTAATTGGTATACATTAAAATAAAATCTCATTGCATACAAGTCTCTATTTTATACAAGGGAAGAAATATCCTTTATACGGGTTACAATAATTTTGATAAAATGTTTTTATATGGAGATATCTCTGATTTATAATTTAATATCATTTTCTTTTCTTTCTTTTCACAATTTAGAAATAAGTCCTCTTCCTAGTTTATTCACAGATTGCTTTATTCTGCATAACTCAGTTTTATTTCCATTTCTCTTATTGTTAACATAGATAACTGTTCCTGTAAAATCTTAATTTGATGGGAGATACTTTTATTCTCTCCCTCATTTCTTAACTCTTCTTTTTATTTCATTCAAAATATTTTATATTTTCTCTTGCCTCTTCCTCTAAACTTCAAAATTATATTGTATCAGGTAATCTCTAATAAAAAGGTTTACTTGCATTTGTGACCATAAAATCTGTTTTTTTTTAAAGAAAACTTTTAAATTTCTTTTTGCAATCCTCAACAACATTTTTGTGTAGCAACTCTTTTTTTAGCATCCACCTGAAATCAATAGATTTTATTTTCTAAATCAAACTCATAGGATTATGATTTGGCAAAATATTTAATAAAATCCCTATTTGAAAATTTTTAATTGCCAAGTCTCTTGAAGTCCAAATCATGTCTATTCTTTTTTAAAAAAAATCTGTCTTGCTGAAAAATAGATATATGCCCTTGAATTACCAATCTTCTTCAATTTATTTCACAATTTTAAGACCTATTATGCAGTGGTGGGATTCAAATTTTTTTACTACTGGTTCTGTGGGCGTGGCTTAGTGAGTGTGGCAGGGGAAGGATACTGTAAAAACTCTAGTCAGAGGCGGTATTTGCTGGTTCTCCGAACTACTCAAAACTTCCGCTACCGGTTCTCCAGAACTGGTCAGAACTTGCTGAATGTCACCTCTGCTATTATGTCAATGTACATTTTTAGTGACTTTTCTTTTTCCAGGTGATTGCTTATATCATTGCATGTATATCTTTAATTCAAAGGGCAGGTTACATATTTGTGCATTAAATAATAGACTAGAATAATAGAATAAAAAATTGGAAAGGACCTTGAAGGTCTTCTAGTCTTTGCTGAATGCAATGTCTCTTCTGTCTACTTCAAGAAATAATAAGAAAGAACATTCACCTCTGAATCCTGAAAAACGTATGGTTTTGCTCTGTGCCTTACAGCAATCTTGGTAAGGACATTCAGATGAAAGAAATGATGAGTAGGAAATGATCTGAGAAGAGGCCAGAGACAGCAAGGTATCTATTTATTTATTTTTATTTATTTATTTTTGTCAATTGCTTACAAGATAATAGGTATAAGTAAAAACATAGTTATGAATACATGGATACATATAAGAAAAATAAAGAGAAAAGAAAAGAAACAATAGGACAGGGACGGTAGGCACGTTGGTGCACTTACGCACGCCCCCTACAGACCTCTTAGGAAAGGGGTGAGGTCAATAGTAGATAGTCTAAGGTTAATCTAGCTACTTGCAGCCAAAAATGAGCAGCTGCGTCCCAAAGGAGATGAATCTATAGAGTTCTTTGGTTGTGAGCTGTGCTAGAAATAGTTATGAGATCATCATGTATGTGACAAGTAGCACAAGTTATTAAAATAACAGTTGCACGACATTACATGAAATCATTGCAAGCTAAGGGTTAAATTATTCCTATCATCTTAACAGAAGTCACAGCAGAGGTCAATCAAAGTGCACAGCAGATTAGTTTTGACAATAGAAGGGAGACTTTTTTTGTCAATCTACTTGATATAAAGATTTTGTCATATTTTGCTGTAGTTCTCTCACTGCCTTAGAAGCCTGGTCTGATTTTTCTTTTAATGTGTACAAACTAGTTTATAGCAATCATATTCCTATGGCCTTGTTCAATATTGTTTATAACTCAGCACAGTGAGTTTATGGAACTCTTTTTCTTGTGGGATGCATTCTGCTTTCTTCGGGTATTTTGTTGATGGAGTTGTGAGTAGATGTTACAGAGGTATTCCTTACAATGTTGTGTAAATTAGGGCTGCAAAAACTCATATTGCCACCAGATCAGATGTGGCATTCAGCAGGTTCTGACAAGTTCTGGAGAACTAGAAGCAGAAACTTTGAGTAGTTTGGAGAACCGGCAAATACCATCTCTGACTGGCCCCACCCCCATCTATTCTCTGCCTCCCAAGTCCCAGATGGTCTTCTTTTGTTGCCCTGCACAGGACAATGGAGCTGGAAAATAGGTTAGTGGGGTGGGGAGGGAATGGGATTTTGCAGTAACCTTCCCCTACCATGCCCACCAAGCCATGCCCACTAAGCCATGACCGCCCATCAAGCCATGCCCACAGAACCAGTAGTAAAAAAATTTGAATCCCTCCACTGCACAAGATACATGCAAAGTGATACAGAAAAAAACTATCTCTGAGGACATTTAAGAGAGTTTTTTGTCTGGTGTGGGTGTGTGGGTATGGGTGTGTCCCATATTTTTGCAGCATAGATTTTGTAGTCCTAGTAAATCTCTATCCCGTTTTTGTATTTGCTACATAACAGATGCATTAACTATTTTGAAGGATGGCTATTATTAATGTGGAAGTATCATCAAATATGTGCTCTATATTCATATGGTTTATGTCAGAGTGTAAGAGGATATGATATCATGTTTAGAATCATCAAATCATAGAGCTGGACAAGAACTTGGAAGTCTTCTAATCCAACTCCCTACCCAAGGCAATAATTCGGTGTGAGACACATCAGGCCCCGTTTGAGAAGGAGAGGGCTGCAGGCCACTATCTCCCTCTTGAAATGCAATTTAGAGGCTTTCTTTGCAAAAGACTTTATGAAAAGCCTTGTTTTATCCTTCAAAGAACAATATTTGAAGGGCTTGGGTTATTTGAAGGACCATCTTTCCTAGTCACATTTAACCTGACCCACCACTGCGGGAAGGCAGCAACGGCTCACCTAAGCTGGTCCATCTGATGGGGCCAAGAAGAAGGGTTTTCTTTGTGGTAGCTCCCTCCCTATGGCATCTCATCCCTGAAGAGATTAGTTCCCCTACCCTGACACAAGGCCCTGAAGTCTTGTTTTGCTAGTGGACCTGGAGATCCCAGGGTGGGATGAAGCCCATTAAATAGTTCGTTTTATTGTTATCACCAGAGGGACAGGAGTTGTTGTTGTTGTTATTGTTACCATTATCATTATCATTGGCTTTTATCTTTGTAAATTGCCTGAAGTCATTGAGAGTGAGTTAGATGGCCATATACATTTTCTTAAATAAATAAAAAATAGATTAGTAATGAGTAGCCTCTTTAAAATTCAGCCTTCCAGGCAACTTTGAGGAGAAAGTAACCATGTGAAAAATAGCGAACCAGACTAGAAAGAGAGCACCCCAGAATCCCTTCAGCAACAATGTTTGAGCTGATATAGATAGTTCTTTTTTACAGTCATTTTTGGGGGGATTTAATGCTATGTTTTGCTGTGAAGGTCTGGCCACAGCCATAGAATCATAGGGCTGGAAGGACCCTGGAGTCTCCTAATTCACACACAGACACCGGCCTCCACTCAGGAGATACTTTTTCCAAAGGGTTTGCTACTCAACGTTAAACACCAGTTACTCAGTGGATTATATGATCAGATTGTTAATATATTTCCTTGATGTCTATAGAGGGAACAGGATTGCATTATCTCAAATTGCTACATAGATTATACTGAAAGTCTCTCAAGATTATTTGCTGAGTGCCAATTTTAATGAATCACATATGTCTTTCTTGATTAGGTCCATTTTATCCCCTTTAATCTTTTTACCATCCTATTAGTTCGATTTTTCATATCCCAATATAAAAAAAATTGCCAATGAGATGGTAACTTATCAATTGGTTTACAATACAATTTGCAATTTAGAAAGTTGAAAACTATAATTTCATGCATGTAAATTAATGGTGTTAAGAAGAGCATTCTAAACAAAGCTAGACAAGGGAAAGTTTTGTTTGTTCTTTCCACAATTGCATAGAGAAGTAGTCTAATGTGTACTGTAGAAAACTGAAACACAACGTTGATTTTGTCAGTGCATTTTTATGCACCAATTGGACATTCCTTATTATTTAAAAAATATCACATGTCTACGCAATAACTATCACATTCAAATTAAAATGTGTAGAAATAATGACAGTATAAACAATTTGGATCTGGGGATAATTAGAGCTGTACTCTCAAACATCTGAAAAAAAAAATCATACCGAGGAAAGATGTTGTAGGCTGAGTAAAGTTTGTCATACACTTGTATAGGCTTTCCACATTTATTGTGCCTGCTGTAAATATAATTTGCATTATTAAAATTATGTGTGTGCTTGCATGGGTGAATAGCTCCCTCAAGGCAGTTTACAAAATTAAAAGCATAAAGAATTACAAAAACACCACTAATATAGAATGCAAAATATTCAATACTAGCAATAAAAAAGCACATTTATTAATTCTTTAACATACAGACCAGCATCAGCCAATTAACAACAGTTTCACATAATCAGGTTTTAAGACAGTTTTTAAAACATGTAGTGAGTGATCCCAAGAGCAATGAAGTTCAACAGCAAGAAGCTTCAGTTGAAAGGATCTCATTTCATGTCTACTAATTTGATGAATATTATCAAGCAACATCTCTATACAATATTTCTGGGCAAGTTCAGTTGGGAAAAGGTAGTAAAAGTAACATGGTCAGAAACCATTTAGGATTTTAAAGACTGGATTTTTACAATATGTTGAATCCCAAGACAGCTAATTATACTTTGGGATATTAAATTGTACAAAGCTTAACTCAAAGAGTCTTTAATGGCAGTCCAACACAAAGCATCCTGCAACAATTCAACTTTAAATACAGGATAGTGTTGCTAAGGTCTCTTAGTTACTGTCATTTCTAAGAATGACTGTAGCCAATATAAATCAAGAAAATTTGACCAAGGTTTCCCACCTGCTCTTCTAGAAATAACTATGAGCTTAGGATAACCTCCAAGTTGCAGATCTATTCCTTCAGGGAGAATGTAACTCCATTCAGAAATAGTATTAATGTTCCCAAAGATCACAAGTCTCTGGACAAAGAGCCCCTCCTATGTTGCTAGGATTCAATTTTGCTTGTTTCGGCTCATCCAGATCCTTATGGACTCCAGATATAATACATTGATTTATTATCTGCCATCAAGTTAAGGTCAGTTGTTAGTGATAGTATCCTATCATCTGAGTTTTGAAGCTTTCTTTGCTACGCAGCCAAGGCTACTATCCAGCATATTTCTTGTATGGCAGTTCCTTTACTAGAGACACATTGCAAAGAGGCTATTCAAGGAGAATACCATGGTTCTTCGTTTGTTACCAAGTTAGTCCATTGGTCCATCTAGGTAGTGTTGTCTACAATGATTGGATTCACATGTCATGTTATACTAAAACTTAATTGGTTTGACAAAGAATATGTAGTAGGAATCCAGCAATTGTGGTTTTTTTAAAATAAAGTGTAGAATGTCTAAACCCAGCCAGTTTAAGAAACCATAGGTTTATTTAATAAATCATAGATTAGCCAACTGAATTGGCACATTGTATGAATGTGTCTATTGAACGTTGTTATCTTCAGGCATGAGAAAAACATTTCAGTCCTATCTGGGAAGTTTTGCGTTCTTCATCACTGCTCCCTCACCATACTCAAAGCAACTTACAGTGCTATAATAGAAACCATATTTTGCAATCAGGAATCATGATAATTTAACAGATTTTAAACTGGCTTAATTTTCTTTTGCAGACATGCTGTGTTTCTTTTAAACTGTGTTTCAGCAATTGTCTTAAAACATGTTTTTTCTACTTTTACTGAGCCTTCAACCTGGGTGATTGATGACTTCTTTGTTTTATTTGGATATTTTAGCCTTCTGCCATAAAAGGGAAAAATGCTTTAAGCGTTAAAAAAAAACAAGAACCAAACCTTCCTCTCCCAAAGAATTTTTGTGCTGTTGAGGCTAAACATGAGAACCTTAGATGAGTGGGAATCAGTGTAACAGTTTAGGAGAGGCTTTCCAATACCACCACCACCCAACCCCCAACCCCAACCTTCTCAAATTAATCAAGAAGTGATAGATAGATAGATCCTCATGTGATGATCCTTCTGTATTATTCACCATGAGCATAAACATTCAGCAATACAGTTGTTATGTATCATCTATTTCTTATTTTTTTCTGGTAACAAGTACTTTTTATTTTCTTCAAGAAGATCTCTTCAGAAACAGGCTTTAAAGATGTCCACTGAAGAAAGAACTTGAATGGTTATTCTTCTCCCTTTGGAAAGGAAGTAACTTGGGGGGAGGACGAAGAGGCAGAAGCATATATACATTTACTGAGAGTTTATCCCCCAGGGATTAAATTTAGTTATTAAGATTTGAACTCAATTCCAAGCCTTATTCCCAGCTTGGTATCACTTTGGGGTACATCTGTGTGCTCAAACTTTTTATTGAAGAGAGATAGCCATGAAGGGTCATTTTATGCAACATATTAGGACCAGCAAATTAGCACCCTCTTTTCAATAGCTTATCTTTTATCTCCAATATATATTGCCATATTCACCCCATTATCTTGAGCTGTAAAAAATTCTAGTACAGGCTGAATGTCTATGGAGATTCTCAGTCACAAACTGAGAAATGTGGTATATGCAGTATAATGCAGTGAGTTATGTGCAAATGTGTATATTGGGGAAACAAAGCAACCACTTTATAAACACATGGCACAACATAGGAAAACAACCCCTTAGGACAAGATTCAGCAGCCCATCTGCATTTAAAAGGCCACTCTTTTGAAGAGAGCAAAGGCCACATTTTGGACAGAGAGGACTGCTGCTTTGAAAGAGGGGTCAAGGAGGCCATCAATATCAAAACTGAATGGCCATCTCTTAACAGAAGGGGGGGATATGACATCATCTATCATCTATTTCCAGTCTACAACACAGTCCTTTCAGCAGTTCTCAGAAAGCTCCACACCCATTTGTACTACTCAGGTGACACTGAGAACACAGATAAACCTCCAAGTGGCCTCAACAACTCTCTAAAAGAATGGAAATAACTCCTTGCTGTCTGGAAGGAGTATAAATCCTCCCATTTCCCATCATCCAGTCAGAACTGAAGAAGTTTCTTGGATGAGAAGCAAAACATCTTCAAAGAAAAACAAGCAAGTCCGGTTAAATATCCCATTTAGAATTGGCTTTTTGATGTAAAGTAACAAGTAACCAAGATACAAGAGAGAAGGAAGGAAGGAAGGAAGGAAGGAAGGAAGGAAGGAAGGAAGGAAGGAAGGAAGGAAGGAAGGAAGGAAGGAAGGAAGGAAGGAAGGAAGGAAGGCTGGCTCACCATAACAAGTCCTCAAGAAAGCATAATTGCTAGTACTCCATTTAAATCTTTAAGTGAATCTTTTATTTCATGGGAGTTCTTGTATAATCCACGATGGAAAGAAATTATATGAAACATTTCCTGTTATTTGTTTTAAATTCACCTTCCTTTTTCAAAGACATGGGAAAATGTTTTGTCCTGTCATTTTGCATTCAGTTTATTTGATAATCAATAACAACCTGTTTTTTTAGACTAACTCATAACCTGAAACATAAATCCTTTTGAAAAGAATGTTATTTCCTTGTTATTGTAACCACTTGTGATTAAAAACATGTACTTTGTGACTTATGTTGCTTCTATCAGATATTCAAAATCGTGATCAAGGTTAAGGACAACCCATAGTGATTAAAATAGTTGATCAAGTACCATTGAAAAGTAGCATAGATGCATCCTTGAACTTGACTATTTTCTACCTTCAATTTACTCGTGGAAAAAAAATCTATCAAGGACAGAATAGCTATATCAGTGTTTCCCTATCTAGAGTCATCAGTGTTGTATACATATGTACATATACATACATAGAATGCTAACAGCAGCTGGAAATTCTGTGTTATACCACAACCCATTTAGGAGGCCCCAATGTGGAGATTGCTGCATTATATATATTCTACAAACCAAGCAGGCTCTTGTTTCTATTGTTCAGAGCAATACACACACACTGATGTTCAACATGTATAGTGAATCAAATCATTTGCTTTATATGGAAAATTGCAGGGAGGGAGATGCTTCCATTGTTATTGTCCTGTCAATGATATTTTCAATTGTTTAGTGTGCTTAATTGGCCTCCTTTCTGACTTTTAAATAACATCAAATTAGTTTACAATGACTTTTCTTCTTACAGATGGGTGTGGCCTTTTAGCCTCCAATGGTAAATGTGTGAATAGGGTTACTGGGTAAAAGACTCTCGCTATAAATTGGCAGAAGGTAGTAGCTCCCCTTAAAATGAGCATTTAAAAGTGAGCATTTAAAAGGTGATTTATTTCCATTTCCATTATTTGCATTTTCGGATGAGCATAACATAAAAGAAAATACAAATAAGGAAGAATAATTGTAGCTGAGGGTTGAAATGAGGGGTCCTTGGTGCTAGTGTAGGACTGATTATGTTACCTAGTTAGGGTAATGAAACTTCCACAAGAAAGCAAGCAAGCTCAGAGAACACCAACACTTTCTTTTCTTTATAAAAGAAAGTAAAAATATTTCCTTTATATAGAGTTAGGAATGCAGCCTATACAGTTATCCTCAGCTTAGTCCGGTCTGTTTTTAATGGTCTGAGCTATGTGCATCTTCTGCTTCTTGACATTGCTACTCATTAGCAAATTCAAAATTGTTTCAGAGCTGCATTGACTTACTACAAGTTTAAACTTTATACGGTCATACTGTCTCTTTTTCTACCTACCATCCTACATTGTAGTAGATATGTTCATGTAGTAAACAAGTTTCCCTCCATGAATATACAATGAGGTCTTATTATCAAATTTTCTTTATTTGGAGCTGGCAAAAGGCATGTTTATTAGATTCTAGTCTGCACAACTCTGCCAAAAAAGTACAGGCCATTCTTCCTTCTCATATTTTCCATGTAACCCTTCCTGATAACTTCATGGACACATCTGTGCAGATTTCTTGGCAACAGTATGAAAATGCTTTTATGTATAAGGTAGGGTTTTTCACTCCTAATTTCTCAGCTTAGTTTACAAGGAACTTTGGCCTATAAATTTCCCTTCCACATTGCTAACCGTACCTGACCCTGCTTAGCTTCCAAGGTCAGAAAAGACCAACCACCTACCTGCTGCCATCTGCTGTCTTTTTCTAACCAACACCTGTTATATAGGGCAGCAATACATGAAAGAAATATTTTGCTTTTTATATGTTCAAACAAAAATTTATCTGTGTGCATTTAGGATTGAATACTGGCAATAAAATGGAAGTAACTGCATTCACACCCATTAGAGACAAAAGACTCTTAAGAAGTAACAAAGGAATTCATTAATTTACAGAAAATGAATAAATGCAGTGCCTGATGAATAACATTGCACAAGAAATTAATCGATAGCAAAATAGTTGTCTTTTAAGACATTCTGTAAAAGTAACAGCAAATAAAATATTCTTAAATGAGTCATAGAAGATACTAAATACAGCATTAGTATCTAATATTTTTCTTTATTATTTTAATTGACTTGGAAGTGAGCAAGAAATGTAATGATTGTTGCTGATGGATGTCAGAGGATTTAATTTTTGGTTAATGGTTTGTATTTTTAGATACTTTAAATTTTATTCCAGTAGTTCATATAAACTGAATTGTTAGGTCTGAAGAAGAGGAGCAAAAATATATACTTAAACTGTTAACCAACTTTAGAAATTAAGCAGAAATTTATTTCTGTGGCAACTGTCTTTAATCCTTATCATTCCTGAAGCTTTGCTATAGCAGAACTCCCTGCTGCTGGTTTTAGAAAGTCTCCTTAATTAACTGGTGAATTAATTTAGTTAACTAACTGTAGCTAAAAACAAATGTCTCCACCTGTAGTCATCAGTATATGTCTTTTGTGGTTGACACAATAAATGTAGCAAATAAAATGGAGGGCGCACTCTTTCTCTCCCTGTTTTTAAGATTTCACCAGGTTTAAACCTAGTTCAGCCTGATTCTATCAGACTCCAACAGATGCTTCCTCCCCTCAGACAAAGTCCCACCCTCCCATCTTCCTGAAGAATGGAATGGAAGCTTCTTCCCTAGCTCACAGCACTGGACAAGAGACAACCTAACAAAGGAATTGCAACATAGAGAAGCCCAAATCTTCCATCTTCATCAGTCAGTTGATCACCTCAACATTCCACCTACTTAACAACAATGGACTTCCTTAATTCTGATTCCTCCTCAAAGGGCCACTTTACTCAACAGTAGGAATAGTATCAGATACCCAGATAGCAACTTGCCTACTGTTCTGACCCAGGCTTCGTCAAATTACTCACAAACTTGTTTTAAAAGCAAAACCTATTTTATTGCAACACTGGGGATTGTTTCCATTCTCAGCCAGAAGATAAGCACACGCCTTTTAGTTCTGTGGAATGTGGCCCAAAACAGAAGTATCCAATTAACTATAAAAGAAACCAACCGAAGTACAAGAAGAAAAACAACCAAAGTACACAGAGCTTAAGGATGACTTGGAATCGATCGAACTACTTTGCTTCCTTATGGGAGGGGTAATCACCTCCCAGCCTTACTCCAGAGTCACCCCTTTTGTTTCAGCTGCTCTCGCCTTCTAGCAGCTCTGCACACATACGCACTGGGAACAGGCTCCTCTGGGTCCTCTGTTTCACTGCTGCCAGACTCCAAAGGCTCCGAAAGCAGCACCCCACTCCCAGTTGGTCCTGGCCCCATCTCTGCATCGGACACAGAACCCTTATCTGAGTCCTCTCCAGACTACCTGACTGGTCCCCTTTCTTCCTCACTGTCCGATTCCACCACTGTCTGCACAAGCTGCTGGCAAATCACAACACCTACCTTCCCTAAAACTGGCCAGCAAATGAGTTCCCTAGGATTTCCCATCTTTTGGCCTTCAATTTCTGTATCTTTTTCATTCCCGTTGTTTGGAGTCCTTCTTTGTATAGCAGGCACCCACTGATCATTGCAATAAATATGATTTCTTCTCTTCAGTGCTATGCTCTGTAATTTTGAATTTTCCACAATATTCAGAATGTTACGGGAAAGCCTCACCACCCTACAGGACAACTTTTCTGGATAAATGGCAGTTGTCTACCAAAAGGATATTAACTTAATGTTTTTAAAATGAAAATAGTCAAAACTACAACCACAATTAAACAGAAAAATTATAATAATTTAAGAATAGACAAACATCAATGGCTTCTGCTATTGGAGGTGCTTAAGAGACTCTTCTATAATCTCAAGTAGTTTATTAGCTGCAATCCAGGAATGGTACAATGTATTATAGGCAGCTAAAAGATCTAGCTGCTTGGCTGCTACCAAAGGCAAACTATTTTCTTTCTTTCTTATCCTTGCCCTCAAACTAGCCAGAATGCATGTATGAGTTCATGGTCACAGAACTTCAGCTGGGATTAAGGATTGACTCCACCAGGCCCACAACCTATCAGCCAGCTACTGAAAGCAGTCTGCAAATGACAGTTGGTGCAATTGGTGTGGGAAGGAGAAGTACAAAAGATAAGCTTACAAAATGCATGTTTTGTTGTTATCCTGTGGCAATGTGGCAGGAACTATGGAATTTCCCTTAGAACGGATTTCCTCAAGTTTCATCCTAGCCAAAAGTCATCCAAGAGGAACTGATGGAGTTAGCCTTGCTATCCACACTTCCTACTGCCTATGGCTGCCAGGTTAATATAGATTTGTCAGGATTTATTTTATTTTATTGTATTTATTCAGATGCTGGATTTCTCTCCTTCAGTGTGGATTCTAAGTTTTTTTTAAACACCTCTATCTTCAGATCCCAAACCAGGTCTCTAAACTTTAAATTAAGGAACTCTCAAAGCTGTTTTGTAACAGGAACCTGGTCCCTTATTCCTAATAGCTAAGTTATTTCACTTAGTGTGCTTCAGAGTTCCTCTTAGTCTACCTCTTCAGGGCCTGGATTGGGGGAGAAAGCAAAGAAAAGCTTCTTAAGACAGAGCTGTGGAGCTTTTCTCCTGCAGAACCAACAATGGATTTCACATGGTATATGCCCAATGAATGTTTTCCATTTAGAGTGACAGGGATTGGGAAAGGAGCATTGGTACTTGACAGAACTGCCTGAGTCAATGTTCTTGGTTAGCTGCCAAGCCAGTCAAGCATCTTTATGTCCTAAGGGACATAAAGTATGGGGCAGATAATGGGCTGGACCCCTCAGACCCCTTGCTAGCTGGTAAATGGTTAGGAGAACCCAACAATATGAAATTAATTTCTGTGCACCATTGTTTACCCTTGCCTACTTATCTATGGCCAGGAGATGGCAAACAGGGGAAGAAATGGGATACCACTTATGCTACAGATATCCACTATCAGAATCCTCTGAACTATTTCCTAGGCTATGGGGTAGGAATATCCACACATTCTGGGAGGAGCCTTCTCCCCCAGTTCTGATATTATCTAAATCAATCTAGCCTGATCAACCTTAAATCAACACTAGCCAGCACTAGAGGATAAGGGTCCCTCAGGTCTTCGGCTCTGAGCTGCTTCAAGAGAAACAATTCACTGAAACAATCAGAATTATCTCTCCAATGAGCCAAAGAAAAAGGCAGAGAGGAACCTTCTCCCTTATGTGTGCCCAGTGAATGTTTTCATCACTGAGTGCCAGAGTATCAAAATATGTGTTTGGTGTCGTGGTAGTAGGGAATGTCAACAATATCAAGATGGCAGCAATAATTCTGGAATGGAGTTGCTTTGTTGAAGTGAATCTATATCATTTTACAGAAGTCCAATTTTCCATCAAGATTTCTAATTAAAATGTTTGCTACTTTCCCAATGCTGTTTCCACTAGGCACAAACCAATCATTTGCTTTTCAAATTGAACTTTCTTCTTTTAAAATCCTCAATAGGGTTGCCATTTTTTCAGGGCCTCCTACACACCCATTCCAATTTGCTGATATCATAATTTGTCCAAATGGGCATTTTTAAAGCCTTCATGAAAAGCTTCCTTACATAGCACCAAAAATCAATGAAGCCAAATTCGTCATGCTTCCCCAGAATAAATAAACTAGATCTAACCAGGCTAACTCATAGGTCAAATTTTCTTCTTCACTTGACTTGAGGTTTGCAGGATGTATCAGAATACCAAGATTTTTGAACCAGAGTTTGGGTTCACTGAAGGCAGAATTAAAGAAGCAATTTGTTTTAAATATATTGTATTAGGAACTGCATGGCATTCTTTCAATCCTTTTAGTACTTACCTAACCTAAGCTTCTGCTTAACCTCCTTTTTGGTTATTTCAGCAGTGAGAAGAGAGATTTTGCATCCATTGTTATTAAAGGCAGAAATCTTTGCTGTTTCACTGTAAATCATTCAATCATCTGCAGATATCCAAATAAGTCAATTCCCATTCCATAATATACTAAAGTAACTGATTTTGATTTCCAACATTCCCTGTTATCTGGAAAGTCTCTAGAAATGTTGCACGTTCTGCATATTTTTCTTCTTCATCTAACAACGTCCTATGCAATTATCCTCCTTCAGTGGCAGATAATTCAATTATAAATTCAGTTAATTTGTGAACAGAATATCAATAATTTATTTGAGTATTAATGATGCTGATTGTACAGAATAGAAACATGTTTGGCTTCTTTTCTCAAGCCATTAAAAATAGGTGATTTATTTTCCCTTCCAATCAGAAGAAAGCATATTAGAATTTGATACATATTTAGCAAATATTTCCTTTCTTGAAGTGGAAGTAAGATTTACTGGAATGGAAATGGTTTAGAAAGACGTTTTTTTGACAGTGTCAGATTCTTGTTTTCATCATTATCTGCATTTAAAGGACGCTGCTCACTTCTTCCTTCAAGAACCTTTTTAAAAATGCATTTCTTCTGAAGTTAACTTTGGCTTTCTTTTCCCATCTTGTTACTGAATCACTCCACCATGTAATTGTATCTTACCGAGATAAGTTGTGGTTTGTTCTGACTTTAAAACATTTACATTTCTATTTAATTAAATGGCTGGTTAGCAGAATGCTGAAAGTTAAACCCAGTTGTATAAAATAATGCCAGGTAGAAGTTTTATTTTATCTTCATTTACTTGAATCATCCTCCAATTGCATCATGGCCATATAAATAAGTTATGTGATATTCAGATCAAGTTCATTCCTGACTTTAGATTGGAAAGTCTTCAGGTCAGGAAGGCAGAAGTATAATATGAATCAAGGTGACAGGAATGGCTTTTGAATAATTTTCTTAATCAAACACCTTCAGCAACTCCAGTCTCGTTGGTTGTTTACCAGACAAGCTTCTACTAGATCTATGCTTTTTTTCTTAATTGCTAGGCAAGTTTTATTGAACTGAGCCTTAATTAGGGCAGCTGTGATTGTGTTGGATAATTAACTGGGCTTCATTTATAATTATTTTCTGAGAGTTGAAATTGTTTTCCACATGTAGTGACACACAGTACTAATGGTTAAGCTACAACCCTTTGATTTCTGTAATATTAATAAGTGATGATAGTGTGATTGGATGTATACAAAGCCCTTGCGGAAAATTGCCATTTGCTACCTGCTTCTAGAAAAGTCTTTATAGTTATATCAACCATGGGGGGGTGGAAATATTTCTCTCTCTCTCTCTCTCTCTCTCACACACACACACACACACACACACACACACACACGAAAGAGAGAGAGAGAGACTTTTATCTATGTTTGCTGAAATTCCCATTCTTTGCAGCTGTTAGAAGTATAGGAGGGTTTTTTTGTTTCTGTTTTTGTTTTGTTTTTAGTCTTTAAAATAAAAACCAGCATTCTTTAAAATAGTCCTTTGAAATAAAAATCAGCATTGTGTGAGTAGGATTTAGGATTGAAATGAACCACCTAAGAAACAGTTATTTGACAATGGAGGACTAGGAGCCAGGCTGACCCAACCATAAGAGTGAGTGCATCAGCCAGCAGATGCCATGGGAGAGATAATCACAAACTAGACAGAGAATTTTAGTCTTAGTCCACTAAACTGGCTTGTGCTGAAGCACTACTAGTCCAGTCAGCTTTGGAACATGTAATGAGACAATAGGATATCTTTTCTTAACTAGGGTAATGAAATGTCTTGGCCGACTCTCTAGCAGAATGTTCAAACCATTGTATCATCCTCGTCCTTATCATCACTACCACCATCCATTTCTTTAAAAAAAAATAATTATTGGTTTTTAAAAACAAACATAAACAAACAAAACATAAAAACATCAAGCGATCTTCCATAGGTGTGCATACAGTGTGCCGGTTGGTTTACAAATTGTTTTGTGCTTCTATTTCGTAGTCTTCAATTACAATTACATTGCATATAATTTCGTAATTTCAATCAAAAATTGAATACCTTAGTATCATTATTAATCAATCATTTGACTATACTTTTATTCATTCATGTTTTACAAGATAATCATAATTTACTTAGTTTATTTTATAACAGTTCATATTATCATCCCAAATCTATCCTAAAATCATTTTGTAGATATAATAAGAAAGAAGTACATCTTTATGTATTTATTATGTTCTAAAAGTCTACATATTTCATTACTGTATTTTATTGTTTAACCATTGATAGAAAAGATCCTAAATTTTATAAAATTGTTTATCCTCTTGTTCTCTAATTTCAAATGTCAATCTACTCATTTCAGCACATTCCAGTATTTTCTGAATGATTTCCTCCTGTGATGGTATTTTCTCATTTTTCCAGTTTTTAGCAAATACAATCCTAGCTGCTGTTAATACATTTACAATCAGGTATTTCAAATCTTTACTATATATTTCAGGTAAAATTCCCAATAAAAATATCTCTGGTTTCAAGTCTATATGTTTTTTTGTCATTTTTTCCAACAACGTGTGGATTTTAGTCCAGTATTTTTTAGTATCCGCACAAGTCCACCACATATGGTAATATGAGCCAGGTGTCTGATGACATTTCCAACATTTTTCGGATTTATTCTTGAGCATTCTTGCTATTCTTGTCGGGGGGAAATGGCACCTGTAAAACATCTTATACAAATTTTCTTTATATGCTGTTGACATTGTCATTTTATAATTTTGAGACCACAATTTTTGCCATTTCTCTAAATCGATCCCATATCCAAAATTCTTCCCCCAAGCAATCATAGTTTCTTTAACTTGTTCTTCTAATTTAATTTCTAATAAATATCCATACAGTTTTTTAATCACCTTTTCATCAGTACCTGTCAAAATCAAAAACTACCACCATCCATTTCTTAAATATCCTTTAATTTATTATCCTAGACTGAAGCATCTGAAACAAATCATGATGAATTTTGTTTCTTTTTTTTAAACAATCCTTTAAAAGTGATTCAGAGTCCAATATTGCTACACATCCCTTTATGCTTTGGGGTTGACCACTTTGCAACCCTGGGAGGAGGTGTTAATATCTAGTATGTTGCTAAGCAACTGCACAGAAGGTCTTCCTTATCTAATTGTGGATGACTGCTGGGTAGAAGGAACTGTTGATTATAAGAATGGAAGAAGACACAGAAAAAATAGGGCAAGGAATAAGGTTGTGGACATTGAGTCATACAAAGGAAATTATCCTTTAGATTTTTTAAAAAAATTATAACCCACTGTTCATCCTGGCAGTTTATTGAACAGCATACAATAACATGCAATGTATTAAAATAATATAACACAATCATCCTCAGTAACAATATAACGGAAAGCAGTCAGGGAGAACGAACAAAACAAAAATCAATTTAATATGGTGAACTAGATAATATCTTGAAGTGATGATGAAATTCTATTGTTGTAGACAGTTGAACTAAAACAGTGTGTTAATATAGAAAATGATCTTTGGGCATAAATAATATTTAACAAAATAAGGTACTAGGGGAAGCAAGTTGCCTGAAGATCTTTTTGGATGGATAAAATGTTACGAAGAGAAATTCAGCAAACTACATTGAGTCCTAGAGATTTTTACTTCCCTAATCTAGATCCAACTGACCATAGAGGAAAGGGAGAGAAACCCTATTTCAATGTTACAAAAAGGATGAAAATTTAGCAGGCAAATGGACAGAGGAAGCATGGTGACTTGAAACATCACTGCAGAAGTAAAGTTGATGACCATGGCAATGACCAAGGAACCAATGAATAAGGTGGTTCCTTGAAACCTCTCCAGATAAGGAAAGGGTGGGAGATCATTCACATATGCTCTGGACATCCGCTTCTTGCAAGAAAGAGTGTTCCATGGATTTGAAGTGCAGGGAGATGAAGGGACTACCCAACTTGCTTGCAACCACAGCAGAGCCTTTTAAAGGACACTTTTCACAACTTTCACTGTCTAGACACTTTTAGAAATTGCCCATTAATCATCTTAAGGCTATTAGAGACTTTCAGAATGAAAAGATTGAAAGTTGCCGGGTGAGTTTACCTTCAACTCTGAAAACTAATTACGTGCTTAAGAATTTTTTGAAAAATAAAATAAACAGCAAAACGCTAAAAAAAGTTTGATCTAAGAAACTTATAAATGGATTAAGATTTCAGTTAAATTTAAAATACCAACTTTTACTCTAAGATTTTGGAATTATAATATATATATATATATATATATATATATATATATATATATATATATATATATATTATATATATATTATATATATATTGTATCTTGCAGCAAGGTTATTGCAAGCATAAGGATAGAAAGATTTGACAAAGGAGGAATGGTTGGTGAAGATGATGGAACTTGCTGAGATGGTCAAGCTACTTTCTTGATTAGAGGGAAAGATAATACCTATATTTACTGCTGACTGGATATCCTATGGACTTCTTCATAAAACAGAAAAACAGAATGTATAATTTATACTTTTGATGATTAGGATAGATTATGGAAAGAAGAGAGTCATAACTTAGAAAAAGAGGTAAATGCCGTAAAGAAAGTCAAAAGGTACTTATTTGTATCTCTTTTTTCTTTCTATTTTCTTTTCTTTCATTTTTTTATGTTTCCTTTCTTGCACTTATAGCTTTCTTTTTCATTTCTATATTTTTCTTTTTTCTTCCTTATTTTATATTTTGTAAGTTTGTATTAGTTTTTATCTTCCTTTTTAAAACTCTCAAAACATTCAATAAAAATATTTGTAAAAGATTTTGAAATTAACTCTTAAAAACAAATAGGGTGTCATGGGAAGTAAATTTATTTTGGCTGCATGATCATTGGAAGTGATAAAAAAGATAAGCAACTTTATGATTTAAGAAACTGGATACCAGAGGGGACTAAAAATTATTAGTAGAAGGCGGAGTGGTGGGGGGAATACAAGCTTGTTGTTGGTGTTAGTACTGGGACTTTGAAAATGACACCAAATGATACAACATTGGAAATATTAAAGGCGATAGTCGAATAACAGAGCCAAAAATTAGTAACTACCATTTCAACAGTGTCAGTAATGATGTCAGACTTTATGGATAGACTCTGTCCTAAAGTTATGTGTAAGGAAATTACAGTCATGGGGCAAATTTTGCCTGATAAGACAGAAAAAGCACTGAAAGTGGAATTACAAATAACTGTTCAAGGGATTTATTTGAAAAAGGATGCTTTATTAGATACAAAAGAAATTGGCTGAAGTTTTAAAATTAAAGGGGAAATACAGACAACAAAACAAGGGAGTGACCTGAAATGGTTTGTGGAGCATTTGGAAAATCAACAAAAGAAGTTTAAATCTGTGAAGAAGTCTATGCAATGGCATAAAGAAGAATTAAAGAGAAATCAAATCCTATGATGAGATTTAAATGTACTAAACATCAGCACTGCTAAAAATAAAAATAATGAATATAAAGTTCATTTTTTTGACAACACTTAAGGTTTTTGCTTTTGTACAGTTCTGGAAATTACTGTATTTACAAACTTTTTGTTGACACCAGGATTGAAAAGTTGAACTTTATGGATTTGCTTATAAAATAAGGGATGGGATATAGGATGAAGACATTTCTGTAACTTTATAGGGGGTGAAGAGATATTTACTTTATACTCGCAATGACATTAGAAATAATTTCTTTATATACTGTATTTCTTTTTTTTTCTTGTACTTTTTCATTCTTGTTTATGTTTCTCTTTTCTTTTGTAAGGTTCTTTTAGTTTGTATTAGTTTTTATTATTGTAGTAAAAAGCCTTAATCAAATTATACACACATATAGTATGTATGTACTTACTGTACATACATACATAGATACACTGTAAGCCAACCATTTTAGTAATGGATTCATTAACCAAAGCATCTATAACTCTCAGCAGGAATCACTCTATATATCTGTAGTGATTTGTGTTTCTTGTTCATTCTTTTCTTTTCTGCAGTATCTTCTATTCTCAGTGAATATAGGTGACGCTTACTCCCCCAACCTCTTCACAAGTAATTATAGAACTCATCTTCCTGTTAGCGTAAGTAGGATATATCATTGTCACAGTTCCAGCTACTAAAGGAGACAGGTGAAGAAGAGTGAATTGTGCAGTGGGGTGGATTGGCCACCAAAAAATAAAATCAGTGTTGCTCTATTCTTCTCATTTGAAAAATGTATATTTTGCTTCACAGCATAAAGTATTGTAGAGAAGATGGAGGAAGAAATTAGGAAATGCTTTGCATAATATTGCTTTACAAATATTATACCCTTAAATAAACAATTACTGCAAGTATTTATTCCTAGCTGTTATGAGTATAATTCTATTTTTGTCTGCATTCCCCGCTTCCCGGGTTTGGTTAATCTTGCTTGTTTCTGATTCTTCAGAATAATGAATGGAGCTTTGAATTTTATAAATAATAAGCTCAATTTCTTCTAGAAAAAATGTTAAACCTGTACCAAGAGTTTCAGGAAATAAACACTTGCCACAAATGAATTTATTCTGCTTCTTCTATAAGGTAGTTCTGGACTAAAATGTTCATCTCTCCCTGTTTTGAGAGTATCAAAGGGTTTAATTTATTTAATCACTGTTTAAGTAACTTGAATTTTCCTTAAATGCTAGTCAATAAGAAGATTAAAGCATAAATGCCAGTAAATGTGCTCTAAATATCAGGCTCAAAAACATACTTTCCAGGTCCTGGATCTTCTTAACCATAATCTCCTATTGAAAGCAGAATAGAAATGTCATCCTTATGAACATTTCATGAATTTATGATTAAACCAGTAATTATGTACAGTACCTTTAGAAATCTGATAATTAAAAAAAGAAAACAAGATTCTTGAAGTTTTGATATTTAAGAACCTAATACTGGGCAAAGATTTATCAGTTTTTTAGGACTTCACTTTGAGAGCTATACAGTAGTTGTTAACTTTATTTGAGTTATTGGTGCTTTTTAACACCAATTTATATTCAATATACCGGCTGTTAGTAAGCTGTAATGATGACTAGTTTTGTATTACTTGAATTTAAGTCTTTCCATATTATGTCTTACAAATCTATCCCCTTGTGAGAGAATAAATAAAAGATGATTAACATCCCCAACCAGCATTTTTTATGTTCTTTCAAAATAAGAGTAATTTGATTTAAGTTCACAACACATCCAGAGAAAAGTGTTAACATATTCATTTTATGGATGGGAAGGTGCAGAAAAGGAGGAAATGATTAAGATTCAGTTCTGTTCCTTAGAGGATCCTAAAGATTTGTCAGGCACAAAAAACCAGGTCCACACGTGGTTCAATTAAGGTTCAATTAAGCTAATGTATTACCTAATGTATTACCTGAATGGGAGTCTTTTAAACTGATGGTCAGCATCTGCTTAGAGATAGATAAGGGTCAACGTCTATGGAGATTCTCAGTCATTCAGGTCATGGTTTTTCCAAAAGTTCTTTTTCAAGTGACAATTGGCCTTTCTTGTTTTTCTTTGAAGACATTTTGCTTCTTTCTCATCCAAGAAGCTTCCTCAGCTGAAGAAGCTTCTTGGATGAGAAATAAAATGTCTTCAAAGAAAAACTAAAAAGTCCAGCTGTCTCTTGCAAAAGATGGAATCAGAGTCAACGATACTCAAAGGGGTTGGATTTATTCCCCCTATTCCGTTACTCTAGGCTGGTTTCTGTTTTCATTCCACCCACAGGTTCTACTGTTCCTTCTCCTACAAGATCATAGCCTATTCTTGTTCTGTAGCTCTGGGGGAGTTGGGAGAAGCTTATCTTCAGAATGCAGTTCAACCCAGCAAACTTAAATCTCTTGACAGCAGATCTCAGGTAACACCGAAAAGGTATTTCCTGTGCTTATCAAAGTATGTTGTCCAGTGATGATTTGACATTGCCAAAATACTTCTATTATTTAACTTAGAGTTTCTTCAACTTTAACTGCCCTTCTTTCTACCAAAGAGGAGCTTTTTTTTTCTTTTCTGAAATGTACCATGTTACCAATATGATTCATTTCTCACAAATCTCAGCAGTGCTTCTGCAGTTGCTGGCGGCATTTGGCTTCCCCTGAGAGGGATTTCTTTGCATGTTTTCTGTCTTCCAGCTTCTGTGCTCAGGTTCAGCATTTTACTTCTATTTGAAATCAGAGCAAATATACAGCATTAACAATCTCTCTCCTCTCTACCTCCATCCTCCCCAATAAAATTATATCATCTTCTCCGTGAAGTTACATTTTAAAGTATATCTCCCTTCACTCCCCTCTTCCCTCACTCCTTCACTTAGAAAGGTTTTCGAATGCAGATTCACTATCACATCCTCAGGAAACTGTCATATACTGAGGCATTCATTTGCATTGCTTACCATAGCTCTTTCCTTTCCTCAGTTTCTCAGTCCCTTCTGTGGGTTTTCTTTTGGCCACCATTATGCAAATCTAGATAAATATTTGTGGAAAAAATGTGGACAGAGGATTGGAAAGAAGGAATTTTAGCATGTTATATTGTTTTTGTAGGAGGGGAGATTAAAGTATCCTTGGCTATACGGTCTGTGGATTATATAGGGTTCATTTGAAATTCACACAATGACTTAATAAATATGGCAATTTAAATTTCATGCTCAGTTGTCAGAGACAGATGCTAGCAGATCATAATATCTGTCTTCTAAATGTTGATTTAGATTCAAGCATCTCTGGGGAGGATTTCTCTTACATATACAAAGGCCAATTACCACTCCATGTCATTTCCCTCAACAATTATTTATATCAATGGATGTTAAACATTTTGCCTTAAAGAGTGTCTTTCCTCATCTCATTCTTTATCTTGCTGTGTCAGTTTGTCTGCCTAGTATGATTACTCAGGAACCTCTCTTTACTATATAATATAACGGGATGCATTCAAGGGTGCATATTGAGAGTCGGCAAGGATAGCTTTGATGTCATTTAGCTTCACTGATGCCCAACATAAACTAAACTGTGCTTTGGAATGTACTGAATGTACCCCATTTTCAACCTATTTCAGATAACATCAATATCCATAGGCGCGTTAGCTTTCTGGAAACATTTCTGCCATTATCCACAGACGAAGAAACCCTAGATGAACTTGCAAATAAACTCAAGGTTCCCTAAAACACAGACCATAGATATGCAGTTTAAATCACACGGCACCCAGGACAAGACATCTTATTCCACATCAATATTTTTGTCATCTCCCTTTTCTGACTCTGGCTGATTCTTCTCCAGTAGTGACAAGTAATTGCTTAGTACAAGTGGATCCTCATAAATATTGATTGTGAAATCTCCTGTAAATGTTCAATGAAACTAGTAAGAGAACATTACAACAAACATGTTTACCAAAGAATTTTTAAAGGTGTGGGGTGGGGGAATCTAATTTCAGAAGGAAGTCACACATGTCAATTCTTTTCTCCAGTCGGCTAAATAACAGCAAGGCTGTTTTATAACTAAACAGTCTCATTAACATAAGCATAACTACAGGGTAAATAATCAATCTCATTTCAATGAATTCATGGAAAAGGAAGGAATATTCTTTTAATATGCACAAGTCATGCAGACAATGATATGAAGTTAATTCTTTTCATCGTATTATCACTGTATTGCATTAACTTAAAAGAAATAATAATGCAATGCATAAAATGTTTGCATATTAGTGGAAACTTTCATTGTACCCTATTAGCACCATATCATATTAGTATTGCATTAGGCGATTATGCTTCAGCACTAAAATGATGAAATCCCCACTGTGAAAACTGATATTGAATTCTTGTAACGTTTCAAACCATTTTTAGCTCTACATATAAATAATTCATGGGAACAGATCTAATGAATTGAAGGGGAAAAAACCCATCCCTTGATGCTGTAGGAATATTTATGAATGTAAAGTCATGAAAAAGATATTTAAAAAAATATGGAGATCAAAATATCTAGAGTATTGCCACAGTCTGCTCACACAGCTTGAACGGAACACAGAGGCAGGCATTCTTATTTTCATGTTAATTCTAAAAATAAAATAGATTGCAAATTCATTCATTTTTAGTTGTCACTGTGTCTATCATATCTGGGCTGTAAAAATAACAAGAACAATTAGATGGCAGCAAAGAGATAAAGAAAACTAACTCTTTGTTGCCCTCTAGGGGCTGTTTGAATTTTCATAGGCCTATAGGGATATTTTACTTGACAATTCATAGGATCATCATTGGTATCAAGGGTTATTTAGCTAAAAGCATGCCATAATACTGAAAACAATTGCCCAAAAATGTTGGTTTTTGAAATGAATCTGTATTCCTTTAGTTTTGACAATTAACAATTTTGTATAGAATTATTTAGATGTTTAGACTTTTATTGAGTTAAAAAAAACCTCATTCCATGATAAGTCTGTATAAGATCTTGAGTGTGAAAATATTTCAACAAAAGGAGCACATATACAATGGACTTCTTACATGCTGTTAAATATTAAGAATAGAAGTATTCAGCAGCTGATAGGGGTCAGCAGAAATGATTTCCTGTAAGGGCTGAAAATGGTGAGGTGAGAACCATTGATAATCAGTTGAAACAGAATTGTTGTGTGAACATACATCAGCCTCAGCTTCAAGTGATTGGCAAAGTATCCATTAACTCAGTATGGTAAAAGAAAAAAGCCCAGTACATAGACTCTAGGAAGTCCTTCATTGCTGCAAACTATATAGTATATGGTAGGCTTATATATTCTGCATATGTATGACTTATTTCTGGTCTGCAGTAAAACAACTTATCAAGTAATGTTGACAGTGAAGCTACTATTATTGCTGAATAGATAAGGTAGTATTTGGGGAGCTAAAATTTATTTCCATGTCTGAAATGAAATAAATGTCCCCATACATACCTTAATATATTCTTACCATTATCTCACATATATGTTTGCCAAATAACACTGGCAAAGCAACAGACTTTTTGGTTGTTTGGCAGATTCTAGTGTCCTAGAATCTTGGAAAATCAGACATTGAAAGTGACATAGAAAAAAATGCTTTGAAACACAAATCAGTGCCTTATCTGCAACTTACTCAACCAATCAGAATAGAGCTGGAAAGGACCTTGGAGGTTTTCTAGTCCAACCCTTCCCTCAAGCAGGAGACCTATACTACTTCAGACAAGTGACTGTCCAATCTTGTCTTAAAAACCTCCAGTGATGAAGCACCCACAACTTTTGAAGACAAGAAGTTCCATTGGTTAATTGTCCTCACTGATCGGAATCACACTTGATTCCAGGCTGCTTCTCTCCTTAATTAGTTTCCATCAGTTGTTTCGTGTCTTCCCCTCTGGTGCTTTGGAAAATAAATTGACCCCCTCCTCTTTGTGGCAACCTCTCAAATACTGGAATACTGCTATCAAGTCACCCCGTCCTTAGCTTTTTTGGCAGCGGCTGCACACTGTTGGCTCATATTTAAGTGATCATCCACCAAGACTTCAAGGTCCTTCTCACAGTTACTGTTGTTGAGGCAGTTTCACTTAATCTTATTGTTACCTTTCCATCAGGCATGGCAATTAATTTCAACTCTTACACCTTCAGGAACTTGAGTATAGCAGTTTTGCAGGGACAATACAATTAAATGTTTGTTTACTGCATACAAGAATGAAGTCATACATGTGCAGATACCAAAATGTAGAAATCACGCTCTCTCTATATGTATGCTCCAGGATTTAAATTCTAAGCCTTTTCTTCACATCTTCTTGAATCAATAGAAATTTGGCTATCTTCTTCACAGCCTTGACAGTAGAAGACACCTGCTCTGTATTTAAATAATCTTTTCTCTGGCCTAATAATTGCCAGTCCCTGTGTTTCCAGCATTTTCCTTCAGCCATGAGCCTTTAAAAATGATATGGCTACATTAAGAAATTATTACAGTAGTACCATAAATTAGCAGGTAGTTTTTTTATAATAGAGATGGGAAATAGAGAAAGACGCAGGCCTGAAGTAGAATTAATTCGAAAAGGAGAAAAATAGGAAATGGGTTTATGTGTTAACTTATGTGTTTTCTCTAGCACAAAAGACGTTAGAAAGAACAATGTTAGCAACATGTAGATAGAACATGGCTCAGCTTCGTGGTAGCAGCTGGAAGACATTTATCCATGAAATGTTGTTGACAGGCCTGAAGAACTTTTCATCGCAAACAACCTGTCAGTGCTCTTGTGTTGTGAAACAAAATGCTTAGAATTTCATGAAACAAGAGATTATTTTATCAGAGCTCACTATTCTTAATGCAGAATAGAGTACCAGAGGAAGGGCTGGACTGAGTTCTCTCAGATGACTAAATAAATGGAGAGCACCTTTGGATACAGTGGCCGTCATCTAAATGCTACTAAATATAGTGGATGGACTGCATTGTGATCAGATTCACTGAGCTTTGCTCTTCTTCATTACAAGCCTGACTGCACCCTCTGAGTTTACCCTGCAGAGCCAAGAAGCCTGAAGAAAACATTTGCCCTTATACCTTCTACGCAGCATGCTGGAATTCAGTAACAAACCTCCATAAAAGCTAATGGCTTTTATAGAGGCTAATGATCATGCACAACTGTGCATATTCAAGGTTAAACAGAGGTACATTTAAAAGGAGAGAGTACCTTTTCCCTATGTGATAATACTATTACATTATAATTTGACCGTAGAGATATATGTATTTCTAGGAGTGGGAATGTAGTTTACTATTCAAAATGTAGCCAGATATTTTGAACACAGATAATACATTGCTGATAATGAAGGTTCTTTCACAGTCCTTGTTCATTGGACTTCTTGAATATTTGATAAACCTATGCAATGATATTTAGCACTGAACCCAATAAAAAAAAAAACTCTTCATGGCATCCCCAAAATTAAGATAATTGTTTCAGAATCAGAAATGTTTGTTCTGAAATATGGAAGGAGAGGATGCTTTCATTAAAGACATTGTGAATTATAGTGATTTCTTTTGTCGCAGCAAATAAACACAGTCATGTTGCTCTTAGCATTTAGTATTTTAGTATTTAGCACACAATATTATATGTGTGATAGGTAATGTATACTGTCTGAAATTATAACAGCTATAGTATAACACTTCCAGACCAAACAGGCTTGGTGATAACTTGTCTAGCTCTTAAGCATCTGACAGCTATGAAATATATTAAGTCATGATTTCTTTAACTATGGTTTCTTGATCAGACCTTAGCTGGCTGGATAAGCTCAATTTAGAACCAAAGTTACAATCACTAAGTGTAATCTGTAAATACTACTATAAATTACATATGGTTTGGTTAACCATCTCTTGCTGAATAAACCACGATTAGGTTACTTCACACAGCAGCTATACAGTATATTTACAAATTATAGAGATTGGGCTCACACAATAAAGTGTGAAACAAAAAAAAAAAGAATTACCTAAAAAGATGGCCTTGACAATTGAACTGGGATTTTATATATACAGCTGAGGGTCTGAAGGTGTGCTGTACTCATGTTGCATGAACTATTCAAATGTGCTTCCAGCTGTCCCGCAGACCTCTCCTCTGAAGATATGGAGATAAGGAGATAAAGCTGCAGATACATTCCCTGTTTTATATGCTGCCTCAAGCTTCCCACATTTAGGCAGATGGCTTAATGCAGTGAATAAACTCCACCATAGATTTCAAGACAGAAGTGGACTGTTCCTTGCAAGAACGCTGTTGCGTGTTTTCACATGCAATGCCACCAAACATTTAAATTATGATTTAAGATTGTTTTTCTTATCTGTCCATTTCATAGTAACACCATGGAAGACAATATTTTTCCTCTGGTTACGATTTTCTTCTCTCCTTTAAAAGTTCTTTCTCCATCCCCCACTGCTGCTTGCTATATGGTGGATATTGTGACATCTGTTCTACCAGATGCTGTTCTGCTTTTACATAGCTTTCATATAGAACCTGGTTTTTCTAACAGACACACACATACACGGACAAAACCTCTTGCAAATGTGCATGAAAGTAAAAAATTCAGCCATTTAGTTGTTGGGAAAGTCATATTTGTATGAAGAATGAGAGGGTGCCTAATCCTCATGAATTAAAGCGCTTCTCATATTTTTAGCACTTATTGTGTAGATGTGAGTTGGAATGGTTTCTGAAGACAAGGAGTGAAAAGCATCAAATAGTTGACTTTCTTCATAGCACTTTATGGATAGTAATGGTCCTTGTTTCCTGCCTTGCCAATTTTGCCTTCACATCCTATCTTTAGATATTTAGAAAAGAGTTCAGTAGCTATGTATCCTGAATTGTAATTATTAATATAGGGCCACTCTAAGGGAATTGAATGCACCCCAGCATTCTGTGCCACGGTAACTACAAGGGTAGCCCCATGTAGCATGCATTGCAGTAGTCCAAACATGAGATGACTATGGCTTGAGTGACTGAGCACAGAGAATCCAGGAAAGGCCGCAACTGGCACACAAGATAGAGTTGTGCAATGGCTGTCGTAGCTGCAGATAGAGCAGGAGTCCCAAGTTCAGAAGAACCTCCAAGTTGCAGAGCAAGTCTGTCTGGGATAGCGGCACCCCATCTAGAACTAAAGATGTTAAAAGTCACAGATTTTGAAGCTCCATGTACCCAAAGCTAGTAGGTCTTGCCAGGGTTCAGCCAAAGCCTGTTTTCCCTCCCCAAGGGCAGCCACCACATCACTTGGAACATCAGGAGTAGAGATATAAACATGAATATCATCAGCATAAGTGATGATACCTCAACCCATGGTGACGAATGATCTTACCCAGCAGCTTCATTAATATTAAACTTAAAAGCAGATGATCTGTTTTTTTCAGGCTTGAGGAGGGAAAAATTGATGTTTTAATGAGTAGCAAAGGTGGTGTGGTTCCAAAATCCTTGCTCTGAATCAGTTTAAACCAAAGTCCCAATGGTTTAAATATTACTTTTAGGCAAATAAATTTATGTTTTGAAGTAGTTTGATGGAACTTTAATTTTTTATCTTTTTTAAATATTCCTTTTTCATGTTTTCATGTCATGTTCACAAGAAGAATGGTTAAATGCTGGTTAAATGCTGGTTAAAATGCTGGTTAAATGCTGGTTAAAAAAACAAATCTTGTACTTTGGTAAAATAATTTAAATGCATTTATTTCTGGTATTTTTGCTAAGTGCTTAATTTAATTCTTAGTATGCAGTCATTTCCTGACATTTACCAGTAAATATGAACTGCCCATTTCAGCCTCAGTTAGCAAGATAAACTAGAAAAGCAGTGGAAATTTGATAAAAGGAATTGCTTTACAGTTATATTCCTACAAGGTAACTATGCAGTGCTTTTGCTTGCTCTAAGAAAACATTTTAAAATAACCTAGTTCCTAATTAATTACAAATTCAACATGATTTATAAGAATGTATCTTACTTACTGAGCAGGAACTTTGAATTGACTTTAAGTATTGCTAATAAAGCTTTCCCATTTGGCTGAAAAGTATATAAAAGCTTTTAAAAGCAATAACAATATAACAATAAAAAATACTCTGCAAAACTGAATTATGTTTGCTGGCACAATGTAGACAATGGAGATGCAGGCATTCAGAAGTAATGTTCTTTATTCATCTCTTTTGACAGAAAAATTTCCTTTTCTTTTTTGAAAGATTATTCTTTGTAGTTTAGATTGATGTGTACAAAATACATTTCTATTCCTAATCCTTTGTCTACAACATTCAACTTTCAAATCTTTGCTGGAATGGAGGGAGAAGAGTACCATTTTTATTTTTTTTATTTTTTTAAAAAACAAAACTCCAAAATGTGCTGATTGGCAAGGTTCCTGTAGTCTCCCAACTAGATGGCACAGCAGGCCTTTGGCAAATTGTGTCTGCCAAAGAGTCAGTGACAAATGAAACTTCAATACGTTTTATGGAGACATGGTTTGCATCAAGTCTCATTTGGCCTAATTTCAGCCTTAGGCAAACTTTTTTTTTTCAAAACAGTAAAGCTAGAGACCAGCTTGCTTCTTTTCTGAGGAAACAAAAAGCAAGCAGATGCAGCATTGAAAAAAAGCAGGCCTTTTTTTTTAAAGGAATAATGTTTAAATATCACTTCTTGATATGTAATTTTAAAGTCTTGTCCTTTGGCATCCCCATAAAGAGCATCACTGAAGGCATAATACTTTTTAATAACTGTGAATTGTACTCCATCTGTTTGCTTCTAAGATAGAAGTGTCCAACCTTGACAAGTCTAAGACTTGTGGACTTCAACTCCCAGAATCCCCTAGCAGCCATGTACAATAGGCTAAGGTGCCAACAGTGAGCAGAAGATTGTTCGTTCATGAAGGGAGCAATGGAGACTTCAACATGAGTCCTCCTAGGTCCAAAATCTGGATCAGTAGTGTTGGCCTTGTCTTACATTTTATCCAACAGCTCTTACCTCGTCCTCAGGCTTGGGAATACTGATACAGGTATTCCTCACTTAACAACTGATTATTTTATGACCATTACAACAGCCATGGAATATATGTCATACCCCCAACCATCAGAAATGGTGGTGCCACCTTCCTATGATCACTTTACAACCATTGTTTTAAATGGTTGCAAATGACCACAATTCATGATGTGTCTTGCCAATCTGAAATGAATTAATGATTGTGTTGTTTTCTTAATGACAATTTCATTTGCTTAACAATTGCAGCAACCAATTCACGACCCCTGCAAAAAAAGCTCAGAAAATTACTTCCAGTCACAGGGGTGGCTCGACTTACAACCATGGCTTATATGCATCTCAAATACTGTCTCAAATTAAGTTGAGAACTACCTGTATAGCAGGTACACTGTATTAAAAAAATCACACTAATGGATTTTACGGGTGATGTGTGATGGCCATGTGTATTGCTTTAATTACAACTTTGTCATAGAGGATGGATTACATGCATTTGCTTTAAAAATGAGCATCTGTAACTAAACAGCGCAAGCTGACTATACATTTATTTTAGAAACCAAGAATAATGGATGCTGCAATGGATCAGCTGGGAAATATTTCTGTTCTCTTCCTTCCTCGTGGAACTACATTTCTTATCATCAGCTGTCCTCTGTTTGCAAGTTTGTTTAGCCTTTTCATGTTATAGCTATGCAGTCTGGCAGACTCGGACATTGAGGAGGTGGGGGAGGAACATGGGCCAATCCTGGAGTCTGGGGAAGGCTCTGACGAGTGCTCTGCATTGGAGGCAGAGATGGTGCCAGGGCCGTCTGACAGGTATCAGCTACCTTTGGAGTCGGAGATCAGTGGGGCAGAAGAATAGCTGGAGCCTGTTCCCAGTGTGCGTATGCACAGAGTTGCCAGGAGAAGGGAACAGGTAAGGAACTAGGGTCAATTCGGGAGTAAGAGCACAGGTGGATGGTGAATGGCCTCTCCCATAGGGAGTAAAGAGGAGCGAAAGGGGAGTTGTGTTTGCAGGAGATAATTAGTTCAATTCATTGGGGTGAAGATCTGTTCCTGACTTCTTGCCAAGTAATTTCTGCTACAGCGTGGCATTTGGAAGATATCAGCCTGGCAACTCTCCAAACCTGATAAAGGTCTGTAGTTGTGAAATCTCATGTTTGCCAGGACTTTGCTGGAGAGGAATTCACTTTAACCTAAATAAAAGGGGTTTTATCAGGGTGAGGAGTCTGCTTCATGATCTTGGGAAGCCTAGGTCAGAACTGAACAAACTGGGCTACCTATACTTTCTTATCCATAATGCAATCCAGATAAGAATTGTGTTCCTCAGTCATCCAGATAAGATTCTTTTTCTCTTCTATATCTGTGTTCTTCTTTCTGTTGCTAAATATGAATGGAAATGCTAGTGTACAAAGTACTGATCTTTATGAGCAGGGCTAGCCTAAAAATCTACATTACCATCATTAAAACAGATGAAGGAAATAACTGGAATCATTTTAAGGGATGTAACTGGCAATATGGCAGGACCCAGCCATATAGATTCTGCCATAATTGTCATTGCAGATGTGGCATTAGCAGAGTATCATTTTGTCAATTAATCTTTTTTTTTTCAATTCATAGTTTATTACAGTCTGGAAGAATCCATTTGTAATGACCTTATTTTACATGATGCTCTTCACTTGAAACAAATTTACTACCTGCTCTCTTTACCCTTTGAACATATTTGGTTACACTTTCTCAGTGTAATGCATAACCTTATGGCACACGGTTAAAACAACCCTCCTTAATTAGTAGTGTTTCCTTTTAGCTAAATATTGTGTTGATCGTAAACTCCTTCTAATTGCTTCGTTTAACTATCTAGGCATGCAAAAATTCGAAAGGAACTGTTTTAAGTCCATAATCCCTTGAAACATAGTCTCCATAATTTAACATTCTTTCTTTCCTGCCTAAATAATAACTAAAGGCATAATGGTGGTTTATATTTAACCACGAGTAAGGATTATAGCATACAAACCCTGTGAAGGAAGCAATTCTGTACTAACAGCAGAGTCTCTCTTCTTTTAAAATCCCTAAATTAAATAATGGAAAAGCAGAAATGCTCTAGAGCATTTCTAACTGTCCTTACTTGCATTTTACTTTTACAAGGAAAATAGCCAAACCTAAAAACCAAAAGAGCAGCCATTCAAACTATATTACTCCTAGTTCATAAAAGAAAACTTCAGAAATACTTTCACAGGCAGAAAAGGTAGTTTGTCTTAGCAAAACTCTGCCTGGAGATCCCACTATGACTGTTGCTTCTCTTTGACCAAAAGTGGGCCCAGTGATAAGGCAAGAAGTTACACATTCTAGGGATTTTAACTTTTCTCCTCCAGAAAGTGTGTCTCGAGGTATGCCAGCCCTGCAATTGGAATAGGATTTTCTTTTCTCTATCCATTGGACCTATGGTTGTTTTTAATGTTTTAATTGGTTGAGTTTTATACTTTTAAAATGATTTGATATGTCTTTTAATTTTTGATTGGAATTGACAGAGAAATAGTTGAAAGATGGGCAGCTATGTTAGGGAGGGAGGGAGGGAGGGAGGGAGGGAGGGAGAGAGAGAGAGAGAGAGAGAGAAAGAAAGAAAGAAAGAAAGAAAGAAAGAAAGAAAGAAAGAAAGAAAGAAAGAAAGAAAGAAAGAAAGAAAGAAAGAAAGAAAGAAAGAAAGCCCTGTTTTATATCTCCAGTAAGCAATCACATCCTGGATGCAGTAGAGTATCCCAAAATTTCTCCCTCTCCATGGTGTTAGAACTGCCCAACTTATTACAGCAACCCAGCACACAATTACTTTTTTCTTTCTAACTGAATTTGGTTAGTAAATAATTTAAAACTCAAAGCATGATCAAGTTACAGATTAAGGACTTCTACATGCCATCGTAACTTTCTCATTAAAGCCAATGTAATTTAAAAATTAGTTTCTGTGGTTAGATAATGTTTCATTGTTTTATTTAAAGTATTCTTTACTTGGTCAAAGTGATTGTTTGTGGGTATGTGCGTGTCTGAGTGAATGTTCCTGAGAGTGCATCTGATCTGAGATTGATTAGTGAAACAGGTTTTACAACAGAAAGGAGACTGATTTACAAGAGATACATTGTAGAGATAGGCAACGCTTAGTATCTAGACTAGGTGACTATATCCAGGATGTGGGCTGCTGGGGGTTCACAGGGGTTTGGGAGAGCCCCTAGCTAAGATTCTGTGCAGTTCAGAGAACCCCGAACGGGCCTCCCAGAAGTTCGGGAAGGCCAAAAATGGGCCCATTTCCAGCTTCCAGAGAGCCTCCGGAGCCTGGGGGGCCCTTTTTCACCCTCCAGGAGGCTCGAGGAAAGCCTCCGGAGCCTGGGGAGGGCAAAAACACTCCCCCCGCAATGTGGTTCAGGAGGCTAAACTAGGCCACGCCCACCATGGCCACGCCCACCCAGCAACCAGGCAGAGAACCTTTTTCTAAAATTTTTGAAGCCCATACCTGACTATATCGTAACTATACCAGAAAAGTCTAAATGAGACTGTGAAGAAAAGAAGAAGGAACTGACCTCAGCATAGCAATTTATTAAACAAAGAGCATTCGGCATAGTAGACTAAGTGAGGATGTTGTATGTAAGTAAGCATGTACATATGTATGTGTTAAATTTATATGCTACCTATCGCAGTGTCAAGCGAGGACACATAATCAATCCTCTCTATATGCATCCTTTGCCGCTATAATCTCCATCTACAAAGACAAAAGACTATTTTGTCTTCTATTTGGGGAGCACTTACTAACTTACATAAATGACTTATCCATGAAGGCTCTGATCATAAATCCTGATTGCAAGGATGGATACAAGCAGTTGTTGTGTTTAAAAAAGAAGAAAGAAGAAACAGAGAAAGAAAAGATATTTTAATTTCAAGGTTCACTGGAAAAATAACATAAAAAAAAAATCAATGTTTGCCAAACAGAAGGACAAATTCAGATGGGAAATAAAAATGTATTTATAAGATTCAAAGACAGTCTGATAAGTCACATTATCTTGGAAAGCAAATGTTAGCAAAGCACTTTTCAGGTTTGCCATCCAGATTTGTCTGGAAAACTATTATTCAAGGATGATACAATAGTTCCACAAAGCCTAAGAATTCTTATTATTGCCTGATAAAGATTTACTCTGGGGGAAGGTTTCTAATGTTTGAATGGAAAAAAAAACCAAATGAAATGGAAGGATTTCGTGTTGATCAGTTCTCCAAGCCTTATTCACCCTCTTCATTCTCATTTCTTTCTTTATCTTGTAGTTCAGCTAAGCAAGCTCACAAAAAAAAATGGACTCGTTTGGCTGATTCCCATGACCCTGGCACCCAAATGACCTTAGGACATGCTGTAGAGTCGGGATTCCTCAGGCAGCCCTTTTTGCCACGCACTGCCATCCACCTTGGACATGGAACATTTCAGAAATGACTTTTCTATGAGTGTGCAATCCTGTGCATTGTAAGCAGAGGCTGCCAGGTCTTCTAGCCTTACTCTGAGTGTCTCCAAGGCAGCCCCCATCACTGATTGATTGCCCCATGTGACTGGGGGCATTTCAGGGATGAGATTTTTCTTCCTGCTTATGTTGTGGTTTTTGTTTCCAGGTTTCCACCTTGCTTGACTTTTTGAAGAAAGCGAGAAGACGGTTCTTATTGGACGTTTTTTTAAAAAAAAAATCTGCCCATGAGGGCTTTCATTCTTTTCCCAAGTGGTGGTTCTTATTTGTCTTTGAAGTAATTTTATTTATTCTTTTGTGTAGCATTCCACTGCAGTTAAAACATGTGCCAAGTGAGGGCAGGGACAGAACTGCACAGTGCAGATCAGCCATACTCTACAATCCCAGGCAGGGTCTCATTTTCCATTCTGGTGATTCCAGAGAGTTTTAGCAAGCGAGACCCAGCAGAATCACCTGATTTATTTCTCTTTCCTGATTTATTTCCACTCCTGTTCTTCCCCTTAGAACCTACTCCCTGTACTCTAGTTGTTCACTCAGTTGTTAGCCACAGAGAGGGAACGATGAAAAACCCAACAGTCCTGATAATAAGATGGAAATATCTCTCCATGCCAGGGCTTTTACTCTACCGCATCGATAACAGTTTAAAGCTTTTCCTCTTTGGACAGAGAAAATCACAGCCATTGGGGACCCCAACCAATGAACTTTCTGGGAGATATTTTCTCTTTTATAGCATTCCTCTTCTTGTTCAGCTGCTCCTAAGTTGAGCCTGTAGTGAAAAAAGCAAGCTTCAATCTCGCCATGAGAGTTGGCAAGCAGAGGCTCTTTTTTTTTCTTTGGCTTGGCTTGGCTTGGCTTGGCTGTATCAGTGGATGCTAGTTAAATATTTTTAAATGTGTGTTTTATTCTTTCTGTATTTTGGCTTAAGGGAATAGTTGGCTAGGAAAGTTGGGTAGGTATGGTTGGACATTCTTATCCATTTCAGCCTCAAAACAAGCTGCGAGGAGCCATAGCAATTGGGAAGGTAATAATTCATTGACAGGCACTTGTGTGGGTAGGTTCAAATGTGTCCTTTTTCCATGGCTTGGGTGCTTGGGATGCCAAAGTACCTAGTCATCTCATTCTCATGCAGATTCTTCTACCCTAGAATAGACCTAATCCTTTATTAAGCCTAGGTGCGATTTTCAACGCCTAGGGATACTCTGTGTCTGGCAGATAAAATCTAAAATATCCACATCCCTCATGAAAACCATACCTCAGTAAAAGCAGTGATGTCTGCCATGTGCTTAAAGGCTGGGCTAAAGCTTCTCAGTCTTTTTTTTTTTTTAACATTTTCACCAGTGACTTTGCCGCTATTGTCCATCGATGGCCTACGATAACCTCAACAGAAGGACTTTATGCTATTTCAGAAGACCTAGGTATTTGCCTGATATTGGCAAGTTGAAAAAAGTGGGCTTTTTTAAAGAAAAAAATCTAGTTCCTGCAACAGGAAAAAAGCTAGTGTTTTTCTTTGCATATGTAAGGTTTTCATGCAAGTAGGAAAACAAACTCAGTGGCACAACAGCACTGCAAAGAAAAACACTAGCTTTTTTCCTGTTGCAGGAACTAGATTTTTTAAAAAAAAAAAACTCACTTTTTTCAACTTGCCAATATCAGGCAAATACCTAGGTCTTCTGAAATAGCATAAAGTCCTTCTGTTGAGGTTATCGTAGGCCATCGATGGACAATATATATATATATATAATCTTTCTCTCCTTCTCCCTCTCTCTTTCTTCCTTTAGAGCTTCAGCATAGGTTTCTGGTACCTGGCTGCAAGCAGCATCTTCTCTTTCCCTTATACAAACACCTGCAGTTTCATGCAACTATGAGATAAAGCACCTAATTGTAGAATTGTCAACATGCTATCATTTCATCTTCACACCTTGCCAGAAGCTTTGAAACACAAGAGAAGAGGTGGCATGAGAGGAACATTTCCCTCATAACAATTGCTAAAATAACCAAATGAATGTACTAGACAACTAAAAATGTGTTTGCATGTTACTATTTATTTCTTTTTTTGTGGAATAGGAATAGAAATTATAGTTACTCCAGAACTGGTGGCAGTTTGGGGCAGAGCCCTGGTCGAATGCAATTCTTGGCGTAGTTTCCTGTTGTTCAGCTGAAGAGTACAAAGCTTGGGGCATTTTTGGCCTTTCATGGGGCCATGGTTCTGGGGTCAGCAGAAATGAGGATGATTACAGGCCAACTGTTTTGGAGGGCTGGAGAATAGAAGTGAGAGTGGTATAGAAGTATTTTATGCTAATTGTTCATTTTGAGGATGTCTACCATTATACTCCTTTGTCCAGGGAGATGTCATTGTTATTCATATCTAATGAGAATATAACATAGCATTTGCTTTTGACCGACTTTTGAATAATCTGTGTAATTAAAGCCAAGAAAGAAAAAGCAGGGTCAGAGATGGGGAAAAATGACAGAAAAAAATAATATACACACAAAAAAGGCAAGCTGTAATAATGCAAAACAATTGAAGGGAATCTCATAAAAAGAAACTTTTTATTAGAAACATCTAAATATTTATGCATTAATATGGCTCTCAAACTCAAATAAAATCTTCCCTACTTCCCTAGATTGCTTCCTGCTTTTCTTCTGGCAGCACTTTAGGCATCTTCGTTGCTTCATTTTCTGTTGATCCTCTGTAAACCAGAGATGACATCAGAGTCTGTACATAGGGACAGTCCACATGGGCACAATTCAGTCTAATGTCCCTGGGTCATTCTAAGAGTGAACAAGGCCTCAGCCGAATCATGTGTCAAAGCCTCAGACAAAAGCCCAAGTTCCCCCGAAATCTAATTAGGTCCATATTAGGCTCCTGGTATAGACAAGATCAAATAGACCCATCCTCTCTGTGTTGGAGGGGTATAAAGGTAAATTATGGGGTGGGATGGCTCAGTGGATAAATGGGAGCTGAGCTTATCAGTTGAAAAGCTGATGGCCCAGATTCAAGTCCCAAGCCCGCACAATGGAGTGAGCACCCATTATTTGCCCCCTCCTGCCCACCTAGCAGTTTCAAACCCTACAAATGTGAGTAGGTAAATAGGTACCACTTTGGTGGGAAGGTTACAGCATTCCATGTGCCTTGGCATATAATCATGCTGGCCACATGACCATGAAAAAATTATTTGGACAACTCTGGTTCCTTTAGCTAAAAAACAGAGATGAGCATTTTGGACATGGCTGGACAAGGAAAACCTTTACTTTCACCTTTAAATGTAAATTCTTGAGTCACCATCTGTCCATGACAAGGTACTGATGGTAATAGCCCAATTCCGGATGATGTCACCAGTGTGTTGAGTTTGCAACAAACCATTTAGGTCCATGGTTGGAATACTGAGTCTTTTGCCATATTTATTTATTTTGTCAATTGCTTACAAGATAATAGGTATAAGTAAAAACATAGTTATGAATACATGGATACATATAAGAAAAATAAAAGAAACAACAGGACAGGGACGGTAGGCATGTTTGTGTGCTTAGGCACGACCCCTATTTATTTATATTTCTACAGCTTCAGATTGTAATTTGCCTTTATTTTCATTCTGCATTGGGTGCTGCCCTTTGTTCTTTTATTCTTTTAAGATTTTGTGTTAAAGATTGTTATCCAGAAAAAGGTTGCCGCATATAAAGGTAATCTATTACAAAAAAAAGTAGTATTACCATAGCTAAGAAATAGTGACCAGAATTAAACAGCTTTTGTTATGATCATTATTTTTCAAAGCTCTTGCTGAATTAATTTTCAAGTAGAATAATTTTTCACATTATCATATAACATTGATCCATTGAAAATGTATCTTATTTTTCCAGCTTTTTCTGATAATAAATCAGGCAGTTTACAATTGGACTTGAATCAATTTTTTATATTCAACTTATGTACCCTACAAAATGTTGAAGAAGAAATCAACAGCAGGATTCTGTGTGAAATTTTGGAGATTTTTCCTAGTTTCTCCAAAATGTTCAATGAAAAGCACTAACAAGTTGAACACCATCAATACAAATGGGAGTATGTACTAGTTTGCTTACAGTTCTACCAAGGAAAAAAAATTAAAATATTGTGAAACAAATGGATTCTCACTGAAATTCAGAACTGGAGAATATTCTGCTGAATTTTGTAGATAAACATCAGCTTAGACCAGGGGTGGGCAAACTTTTTGGCTCGGGGGCCTCATTGACTTTTAAAATTTGACAGACGGGCCAGGTCAGCACAAGATTTTTGGGGAATCGCCCCCCCTTCCCCCCTTCTTCTCCTCCTTCCCCTCCCCTTGGAGGCCTCCTGAGTCAGGAGTTGCTACCGCCGGCGCAGCTCCGTGCGGCTCCAGTCCCGCGTTGCCTCAGGAAGGGAAAGGCAAAAAGGAAGAGCCTCAGCAGCGCTTTGCAATGGCAGCAGCGGCACCGGAGGCTCAGGCTCAGCGGCTCCTGGTTTTGCCTTTCCCTTCCCAAGGCAATGCAGGACTGGAACCGCGCAGAGCTGCGCCGGCGGTAGCAACTACTGACAGCCCCAGCTGTACACCTGAGTGGAGCCTGGGCGGAACTGCCTGTTGCTGCTGCGGGCACTGCTGCGGGCATCTGGCTGCCCAAGTAAAGAACCGCACCAGCTCAGGGCAACTGTGAGGAGCAAGAGGGGAAGCCAAGGTGCTCATTTCATAGCAGTCAACTTCGCTCTCTTTTGCTCCAGTTAGGTGCTCCTGGCATGCACAAGGACCATGAAGGGAGGCAAACACCGCACAGATGCATTTTAAAAGTCAGAGAACTTTGCCCAAGACTTCTCGTGTATTCAGGGGCAACACCTCTCCCAACGATGAGTCCCAGCGATCTAACAAAACGTCTTCCAGCTCTTAAAGATTGACTTTAAGAGTGCCCCCATGGAAGAAGCCAAGAACGAGAACAAAAGTAGAGGCGGTGGGGGCAACAAGGGCATGTGATTGGTCCCTCCACGGTCCCCTCCCAGGTGACAGCCAGGGCTTTGGCACCTACTTTTTTCCTGAGAGGTGCGGTGTCTGCCTCACTTCATACTCCTTGTGGAGGGATACACATGCCTCGTCACCCCTGCCGCCACTACATTTGCTCGGCTTCTTTCATGCGGGGCACTCTTAAAGTTGACCTTTAAGTGGTCCCGGAACATCCGCCCACCTGCCCGGCACCCGCCCTCCTGGAGCACGCTTTCTTCCTTCTCCTGGAGAACGTGCCTCTTCCAGCCTGGCCTGGCCCGGCCAGCCAGCAGATGACCACATGTCCTGGGGCTTGTTGCAAAATGCCTGCAGCATGCTCTGTTCTATGTGTCAGGCCCAGCAAGTCTGAGCAGCTGGTGCATAGAACAGGGTGATGCTGGACCATTGGAGAAGCAGAGCAAAGCCAGAGATTAGTAGCTGCCTCTTTCGGTGCAGAAAGCTTCCCCCAACCAGCTGGCTGGTCTCCTCCTTCTCTGCCTGTTTGTTCTGTATGGCCGAGGAGGAGGAGACCAGCCGAGAAGCGCGCTGCCAGGCAGGGGCCACGTGGCACAGGGCAACACGCCACCGCCCGGACCTGGCGAGGGAAAGCAGTGGGCGTTCCCCAGGTGGCGACCTCGGCCCCGCCACCAGGGAAGCAGCTGCCCAGCTCCGTGTTGTGTGTGTGATTTTTGGGTGTGTGGCACAGGGTCTCTTTTGGCCAGCCCCGATTTTTTTTTCAGAGGGGAATTTTTTTTTCAGAGGTGGGCCGTATTAAAATGACCAACAGGCTGGATGTGGCCCATGGGCCGTAGTTTGCCCACCCCTGGCTTAGACCGTTCAGACAGTGTTAAATTCACTGGTCTTTCATAAGTTGTGGAGCCTATAATAATGAAAACAAGCAACACATCTTTTCATGTCCATAAATTACCAGTAAATCGTCTGAGTATGGCATAAAATGCTGCCTGGTGAAATGTGCTATATATGTTCTATCTGGCTGCCATTTTGATATTACAATCTCTGAAAAATAATGGAAGGCCAGTTTTATAAAATGTTAAGGGTTAACATCTCTGTACAACATCTCATTTAAATGGTTTAAGATATAATAATGTGATAACAAATTTAAACTTTCATTTTACACAGTGATGCCACTGTGAGGGTGATCCTCCCTCTTGTCAAACCTAACAATAGTGGGCCATCCTAAATTGTAAGTCTTTAAAGGTCTCCATGGACTAGCCATGCCAAATGAGGAAATACTGATGGGTCAGTTTCCTTGGCAACAGAATATGTCAGGTTACATTCCTTTGATTAGTGGACTTTCAGAGCTGATGTGAAAGGAGGAGGAGGAGGAGAAGGAACATAATCCATCTTTGAATTCTTAGCTTCTGAGCATGCCCCTATCTAAAAATATCAAGTAAAATCTATTCGTGGCAGATATATATAAACTTTTATTCTTTTATTCTTTGCAATAAGTACATATTTATCAAGAAGATGCCAAGATCTGTTTCAGTGCTTATGTGAGTATAGGGACAGCTCTTGGCATAACCAGGGCTCTAAAAATGCTGTACCTTGGATTATTTGAAAAACTGTATTCACATTCAGCCAAGGTTAGTGCAGCTCCTCTTCATACCTCCTATGTGGAAGTGAAGAAAGGAGAGAGCCGAGCATGCTTTTTTATATGTTGTGTGTTAAAAGTTGCCTGCAGAGGACTGCTATCTGATGCCTACTTTCAGCAAGAAGTCAATATAATAAAATGAGACTTATTTCCAAGCAAAGTTACTGTAAGGAATGGAGGTAACAAGGTACCAGGGAACCAATGTTTCTCAGACTAGGCAAAAACATTATGTAAACACTAAGCAGGTGATCCCCAATTTCAAGCCCTGGTAGTCAAGTACCTATTGACTTGAAAAAGAGTGGGTGGGGAAAGGCCTAAGATTTGATTTGAAGTGTGCTTTCTTTCTCTTTCTTCATTATCCATCTATCAGCTTTGAGTTCTGTGTTCTGCAATAGGTAGAGTTTCTGTATATGTCCAATTTGTTTCTGCTTTTGATAAAGCAACTTATTTAGCTGTGTCATATTTGTGAGGTTGTGCTATCAGTATGGTCCTAAATATAGGGTTAAGTGGCTAGAGGGTTGAAATGTATTACAGTGCAATAACAGAAAAGCCAGTGTCCTCAAATTCTCAGCATTGAGATTGTGGTAGGATTGCTTGGGCCTTGACATCAGAGTTAAATAAGCCATCCCAAAGCCCATTCCAAATTGGGTTGCAGTCCAGATTTACCAGTTAGTGCAATATATGAACTCTCAATTCCTGGATAATATAGGGGAAGAAATGGAGGCAGTGACAGATTTTATTTTCCTGGACTCCAAGATCACCGCAGATGGGGATTGCAGCCAAGAAATTAAAAGATGCTTGCTCCTGAGGAGGAAAGCTATGGCAAATCTAGACAGCATACTAAAAAGCAGAGACAACACCTTGCCAACAAAATTGTGTATAGTCAAGGCTATGGTTTTCCCAGTTGCAATGTATGTCTGTGAACGTTGGACCATAAGAAAGGCTGAGTGCCAAAGAATTGAGGCCTTTGAACTGTGGTGCTGGAGAAGACTCTTCCTTGGACTGCAAGGCAGTCAAACTGGTCAGTCCTAGAGGAGATCAACCCTGAGTGCTCTTTAGAAGTCCAGATCCTGAAGATGTAACTCAAATACTTTGGTCACCTAAATAAGAAAGAAGGACTCACTAGAGAAAAGCCTAATGCTGGGAAAGCAGGGGTGGGATTCTACTTGGTTGGTCTGGTTCTATAGAACTGGTTGTTATGATTGTGCCCAGTTCAGAGAACATGCAAATCATGCCACTGGCTGGCCCCACCCCTCCCCTCCCTGCCTACTCACTCCTTACCTGGCGTATGCGCATTATCAAACTTACCTGTGTTTGGTAAGTTGCTATTTTTCCTTTTTTCCCCCTGACCATCAGCTGTTCTGCTGTGCCGGGAGATTTAGATTAGCTAGAAAGCAGGAAATTGTTGGATTTCTTGCTTTCTAGTTAATCTAAAAGCAGAGCTGAACCTTCCTTAGGACTGAAGCTTCTTTTTTTTAGTGCAGGCTCAGGTAGCAGATTGCAGAATCATAGATCTCTAAGTGAATCTGTGATTCTGTGAGCAATTCAATCTGCCTGCCTGCTTTGCCTGATTTAGGGTAAAAGTTGCTCTTTTTTATAAAAAATCAATGTTTACATAAATATTTATAATATTTACATACAAGCCACACCCAAGCCATGCCTAGTCAGCAAGCCACACCCACCCAGTCACATGACCACCAAGCCACACCCACAAAGTAGGCTATGCCCACATAACCGGTTGTTAAGAAATTTGAATCCCACCCCTGTGGGAAAGATTGAGGGCAATAGAAGAACTGGACGACAGAGAATGAGGTGGGTGGATGGAGTAACTGAAGCAGTAGGTATGAGCTTAAATGAACTCCAGAGGATGGCAGAGGACAGGAAGGCCTAGAGGAACATTGTCCATGGGGTTGCAATGGATCAGACATGACTTTGCAACTAACAACAACAACATGAACCAGTTAATCCAGTCAGTAGGGCCAAATCTGACTGAATTAATAGCAAATTAATTCACTTAATTAAAGTCCTGAAGGAGGGATTCAGTGTCAGGGGAGGGAAAGATGTACTTAAAGTCTCAAGAGAAGGAGGAAAGAGAAATGGAACAGGGAGAAAGGGGGAGTGTAAAAGATGAAGCTGACCACCAGTTCACAGGATAGATAGAACTGTCGTGTAAATATTGAGTAGATGCCTTCCAATTGCAAGGCTAAGTTGAGACTTCCAAATGAGGGAAGAAACAACCTAAAAATTCAACCTGAAACATGTTTATGTGTGCATGTGTTGTTATGTTTATGTGTGCATGTTATGTTATTAGGCTATGCTCGCATAACCAGTTGTTAAGAAATTTGAATCCCACCCCTGTGGGAAAGATTGAGGGCAATCTCACACATGCGAATGCACTCTGATTTTTGTGTTCTGCAGTAGGCAAAACATTTGCATATACAAGTGTTCTGTCTCCCCTTCCCTTTCCCCCAAAAGGTAAGGGATTATACACACACACAAACACAGACAGGCAAGCTGGCTCGAACTTCGCAAAGCAAATCCTCTGTAACTGATAACATTCTTGGCATCCCACTACGTCTTGCTTGCCAAGTCCAAGCTGGCAGCAATTGTAAATCAAAGTCTTACTCACACAGAGGGAAATGGTTCTTTTACTTCACAAAGCACAAGGCAATCCACAAAACAATCGTTCTTCCAACATAGTCATGAATAAAGTCTAAAGTAAGTTAAACTTTGTCCTGTATAAAGTTTAAGGAGAAAGTACACCCACTTTTATCCCCTGTGGGGTGTGGCTCAGTGACTCAGCTCACTCTCTGACCCTCCCACACTTCCTACGTTGCTGCTCATGTTTCTCCCTATGATGCTGCTTGGGGTCGAGCCAGCACTCTTCCTCTTCACTCCCTGACAGGGGCTGCTCCAACATGCCTTCCTCCTGATTCATCTCAGACTGTTCTTCTCGGTTTTCTGATGGAACCTGAGGCATTACCAGGGAGGAAGGCATTGGCAGGGAGGAAAGTCCTGGGGAGGAAGGCATTGCCAGTTCCTCCCCCTCATCTTCCAGGTCCACTTCCTCTGACAGCATAGGCTAAGGAGTCGGGGCCACAACATACAGGTATATGACTTCTTTCTTGTCTGCAATAAACTAAGTTATCTAGCTATGCCCTGTTTGTGTCTTTTTGCTGTAAGCAAGTTCTAGAGAGTTGAGATTTATTGTCAACCCTAGTATGAATGCATACTGAGTTGTAAAACTATTATTCCTGAATTCTTGAGAATTAGCCTAATTGAACTCAATGAATTAACATAGAAAGCATTCTCAAATAGTTTCTGACGACCAGTTATTTCATTCTATGGCACCCAAAATGTTGTACACCTATCAGTGGAAGTATTTTTACCAGAATATGTATAAACTTAAGCAGAGGACCACATACTGATTTTTAACATTTGCATTCAGATGCAATAGCACATCCTTGATTATGTAAGGAACAGACTATTCTACTCCCTGTGGGGCAAAATAAACAAAATGCAAAACCGCCCCCTCAGTTTTTCTAGAAATAAAGATGAACTGAATTCCTGTTTCACACTATGGAATCCAGATTAGATTATATTCAGGCATGGTGTGGAGAATAAATTGTCTGGGTTTTTTTTACTGTTCAGTTTTTTAAAGACTGAGAAAAATATGGCTGTCACCACCTATTTGTTATTATTTGCAAAACTCATATGCTGCTTCAGTCATGGTCTCTAAGTGGCTTATAGCTAGTACAATAATACTACCATAATAGGATAATAGCTAACAATGATCAAATCAGATAAGTTATCAATATCAAAAGGTAAATATTTAACACAAATCTCTCAATAAAAACTTACCAGATAGCCAACATTTAATTCAAATGTCATTTATTCCCTGTAGCATCTTCAGAAGAACAATATTTTGACTGTTTATATAAATATTAATAGATGGGAAGCCAGACTAATTTGTGGGACATTTTCTGGCTCCATATCTATTTTCCAACGATGGGGACTCACAACATGCCTTCTCTGCTGGCTTAAATCAAATGGCGAGATTCTATAGGAAGCAAGTAGTCTCATGATATTCAGGACCAAGCCATATAGAGCTTTTTAGGTAATAACATTGAATTGCAGTTGGAAGCAAATTAGCAGCTCCCATAATAAAACTGACTAAAAGGGCTCTTACACATTAATAATCAGACACCTGCATTTTGTGCCAACTATAGTTTCCAAGCAGTCTTTAGATGGACAACAGATTGCAGTAATCCAGTTACGGGGAAAGAAAGGTATGAATAATCATTGCTCCCAAATTTCATTTAAAGAGCATCTGTTGGGGGGAAAATTGGGGGATGGGAAGAGACATTTATCATGTTTTCTCTCTCCAAGTCCTGCCATAGATCATTTACAAAGATGACCAGTGAGGTTTTAATTCCTTATACAGGCTGTATAAGCTGAATCTTAGAGGAGCGTGGTGGCTCACAAGTTTAAAATGCTGGGCTGATAATTGGCTTGCTCGTGTTTGAGACCCATTGCTGCCATGGAGCAGGGTGAGCTCCCATCACACACTCCAGCTCCTGCCAACCCAGCAGTTTGAAAGTAGGGGAGCACAAGCAGATAAATAGGTACCGCTTCGGTGGACAATTTCACAGAGACACAAAAGGACCCCTCAACTGGGCATCTCCCAGGCAACGGTGAGATCACCAGCAAATCTTTTCACCACAGAAACCCTTCGATGCTTCCAACATGGAAGTATTAGTTTTAGCTGAATCTTGTCTGAAAAGAGATCTAGATAATCTGTTTCATTTATAGCAGGGTTAGCTTCACAGGCTGTGTTGTGTCTATGCAGGTTCGGACACATAGCAGCCCATCACAACCAGTGTGGGAAGAATATGTCATGCCCTTGGTAGAGTCGGACTCTGAGGGAGAGGAGAAACAGCTGACAGGGAGTGGAGGTGTGGCTCCGGAGGTTGTGGAGGAGGCTGGGGAAGGGCAGAGGCCGGATGGGCAGTCAGAGGAAGAACCAGACCCATCCCTTCTGCATCCTAGGACACGCAGGGAGGAACGGAGAAGGCAATAACTTGGCTTACGAGAGAGGAAGTGGCCATAATCCTCCTCATTGGTTGCAACTGGAGGGACTAGTATATAAGAGAGATGATTACAACACAGTGTTGCCAGAAGCAAAGTGTGTTTTATTTTGGTCTGAAGTTATCTTGGTTGGCATCCTTCCAACAGACTGTGACTTGTTATCTCCTTGAATTTGGTAAATACTTATCCTGTTCCGTTGTGGAAATTTCATCATTATAGTTTGTTTGGTTTTTTATTTCACCTCTATCTGCTCATTAAGTTTGGACTGCGTTGCTTTCTTTTGAAGACTATTTCTGAGTACGTTTTATCTCCAACTGAGAATTATTGAACAGTGGGACCAAGTTGGAGGCATTAAAGGACATTTATTTATTTATGTTTTGGATTTTGTTACATTTGTGTTACACTCTGGGTCATCACAGAATACTTTAAAGTGATTGGATAATGGAGTGGCAGGCAACCACTATATAAAGGCTGCCTGCCAGCCGTTATCGCTGTTGAGTTACTTAGTTGCTGAATTCACCTAATAAATGAATGTAGTGGATCCGTGGCTCAGGGTGCTTATTCTGATCTCGAACGTAACAGGCTGGCCATGCCCACTCCCAGTTTAGCAAAGGGAAAACAGTCTCGATATGTCAGGTGATGCTGCTGTGACAACCTGAGTTTGACTCCCCTTTTCTATAGCATTCTGTAATGATTGTCCTCCCACAACTTTGTCCATTTCTTTCCTTAAAAGGAGAGTTGTCCATGTTAGCTGGTTCAAGCTGCTTGAAAAAAAGTCTTAAAAGCAATTTCATGCTTTTGAAAATCCGTAAGTGCTTTACTTGGGTAAGAAATAAAGTGCTTCTGAATCATTAAGGCAGTAGTTATAGTTAAAGTAAGCATTTTATTTATTTATTGCCAAATTCTATCCCAATGAATTTGTTAGTTAGATTCATGTGGGGATTGGCATAAAGCAATTGAGCATTTTAGGAGATCATGGTACCGCAAAATTTGACATTTCTCAAATTAATATACATTTAGAAAGATTAATCATAGCATGAACCACCTGTTTTCAAACATCTGAATAGAATTTGGGGTTGAAATATTTAATTAAGATAAAAATACCAAGAACATACTAAACCAATTTATAGATAGGGTTCATTTCATTATTTTTATATTATCTTATCGCAGAAAGATATGATCACCGATCCATTCATAATATAAAAAGCAAAGCCCTAAAAGATGCTGGCATGAATTGGACATTAGTAAATAGAAATATTATTTTAAAGGGAGAGGATTCTTCTGAAAAAAATGTAACCGAAGTAGTTGAGTTGGCTAGAATACACTATTCAAAGGGCACCACGCAGTAAGGAAGGAGATCCTGTAAGCCTCTGACAAAATACAGAATGAAGTTATCAGCTTTTGATGGGTAAAGATAAAAACAATAACTTCACTTGGGATCCACACAGCAGCATTCACCTTTGACATTCTCACTCACTCTCTGTGAATGACAGGCTACTAATATCAACAGGAGTTCTTGACTCTGATATACTTTTGTCCTGATAACAACTGCAAAAGATCTCCCTAGTTTTGAAAAAAAAAAATTGGGCCGATAGTATCTTTTAAAAAAATTTCTTCATAACTCTCTTGAAAATCAATACGCTGTTCACGGAGTTTTTGTTTTTACATTTTTAAAATTGCGGTGAATATAGGCAAAAAGGTAGAATTGTCATCCTTTTTTTTTTTTTTTTTTTTACCTTAGTAGTATTTTATCTCATGAAACATATGCTCCTATTAAGTTGTTACCATAAGCATCTGACAGAAACCACAATTATGTAATGAGAATATCATGAACCCAATGTGTCCTGTCCAGTGGTGGTATTCAATTTTTTTTTTACTACCGGTTCTGTGGGCGTGTCTTGGTGGGCATGGTATGGCTTGGTGGGTGTGGTGTGGCTTGGTGAGCATGGCAGGAGGAGGATACTGTAAAATCCCCTCCCCACTCCCGAAGGAAGGTTACTGCAAAATCCCATTCCCTCCCCACCCCACTAACCTGCTTTCCAGCTCCGTTCTCCTGTGTAGGGCAACAAAAGAAGACCCAGCCAATCAGCTGGGACTCAGGAGGCAGAGAGTAGATGGGGGTGGGGCCAATCAGAGGTGGTATTTGCCGGTTCTCCAAACTACTCAAAATTTCTGCTACCGGTTCATCAAAACAGATCAGAACTTGCCGAATACCACCTCTGGTCCAGTCTCACTGCTTGTAGAACTTCATGCTAGTTATTAGAATAATGTTATTGATGGAAGAGAATATTTGCAGCTCAGGGTTGAACTGTGCACTGATAATGTTACCTCGTTTGATAATAAACATTTTCAAGTTTGAGAGTAATATTAATTAACACCATTTCTCAATCCCACACTACCAATACTTTCACAAAGAAAATGACATAAAATAAGGTGAATCATATAGGAAATAATATATAGGATATAATGTACCCTATACTAAAGGAAAACTTCAAATTCTTGAAGGCCCTATATTATTTGTTTCATATATCTAAGAGTCAAGTTGTTCATATAACTTTCAGTGGTGCTAATACTTACTTATGGATAAGTTGAGAATTTTAGGTGCCAAAATACAGCCCCAAATCAGGTTCAGCTTACCCTTGAATGGGCAAGTATATTGCAATTTTTTTACCCAAGTATATGGTAATTTTTAATGTATCTGTATCTTCCAAATATACTTGTGGATAAGCCCATTACAGATAAGCCAACCCTCCATTTATTTATCAAAATACCATGAAAAATGTGGTTGGCTTATCTGTGGGTGGCTCATTTTTCATGGTATTTTTGTTAATAATTCAAGATTTGACTTATCTGCCAATGGGCTTATTTATGAGAATGTAAGATATTTTAGTTACCATATCTATCCAATTTTCCCTATGTTCAAAGAATGTAAAGTGCAATATGCTAAACCTAAATTATAGCTCACTACTATTCAACAATTTATTTTGCAGTCCTGCTTTTGTTCTATCTCTTTCTTTGAGAATAAGGTGATCCAAGAGTTATGATTGAAAATTGATTCACAATGATTTGAGAAATGTTCTGAGAAAAAAAAATCCTCATGCAGAAAAAAATGGGATATTGTATTTGTAATAAATTTATTACATTTTATGTAAATATAAAATGTAATAAACATTAATACATTAAAATTCACAATCTCAATAGCCTTATAGTAAAATTTCCTTCTGCTTAATTTGCCATGATTGGTTTGGAGTGATGGATACTGTAGCCCCACATATTAGAAGGACTAAGATTAGGAAAAATATTCAGTCTTAATAAGTGATTAATCTAAGGTTATCCATCAATCAAATGAGATATAATTTTGATATAACAAGGTAAATAGGTATGCACTGTTACATATTTTACTTGCATAATTAAACTTATAATAATGATATGCTTATAATAAGCCTAGTTCAAATGTTATATAAAATCAAGGTTATTTTTGAATAACCTCCTATTTGGTGAAGAAATAAACCCACGTCAGTAAAAGAAGAAAAAGTAGATATATTTGAAATATTGATTATAAATAGCTTCTGAAAAAGTGGTAATAAGGAATTCCTGGTTTTTGTATACATTATTCTCCCCCACATGGAAAGTTTGATTAATGTATACCTAAACTTTATTTCATGCTAATAGATTATAAAGTGCACCCTTAAAAAAAAAAAAAGACCAGTAATACAAGCGGTTTTAAAGAAATCCATTTATAATGTTGCATCTTCAGCAAGTAATTCTTGACCTGGAAAATCATTTTTGCTAAAAATGACTAATTTTGCCAATTTGATATTTTTGCTTTGAATGTGTTTTTACACCAGCAGGCTAATCTGTTCTAAAGCATGTGTACCAGATGGAGAAAAGAAGTGTCAAATGTATAACAGTCTTGAAATCCTTCTGCAAAACTTGTTTCAGCATTAGATTTTGTCTGTGTCTTCTGAAAATCATATTAACAATCTTGTGTTTAGAACTCAGAAACAAATCTCACCAAAAGTACCTCTATGTGTTCAATAACGTATGTTGACTCTTTTTCTTCCTTCTTTTTCTTCCCTCTTAGTGCTTTTATACAGAGATTTGTGCAAACATTTTTTAGTTGTGCAATCTGTATGGATTAGAACATAACTTATCTTTTGGATTTGGCACTTTGAATTGTGCAGTGTAGATCAGATTAAAAAGGAAATGTAAATTTAACATACAATGCAGGTAGAGATTTAGACTTTGAAACAAAACATATAATGAATTATGAGTATCCATGGAGAATGGATTCACAGATTGATGTGGAAATAGGAGAAAATAAAATTCTGAATGCATGAATACAAAATTGGCCCAGACTCATATCTATTGATTCATCTGAACTTCACCAATAACGTAATGCAATGCCTAAGACAATATTCAGCAAAATTAAAGCAATTCCTGTGCAATTACTAATTACTGGTAGGCCAGCGCAAAACTTTCAATTCCTTAATAACTGTTAATTCACTGGGGAAAATAAACACCACCCCATTTCTGTAATTAGCTATTTCTATATACCTCCAGCCACAACAATCTCTTTCATGCCTAAAGGAGCACATAGTCTTTTCCATAGATAGGCAGTCCCATATTAAGCATAAGTTTGGTTCCTAACTGTGTTTAGCCAAAATTTGTATGTAAGTTGGAACTTGTACTTACTGTACAAACAGATTGCCTATTACTAAAATTGGCAGATGGCGTTGTCCTTCCTCGAGCCAACAAACTGCTCAAGCCACGCAATGCTTTCAGGAAGCATTGAAAACTGCTGCAAACAGTTTTCATAGCTATATTAAGAACCACTTGTTCCGCAACCATTCAAAGTTATAATGGTGCTGTGCCGAATGAGGACAACTGATCCTCAAGGTTGTGGCCATCGCAATGTCCTAGGGTCATAGGGTTGCAATTCAGGAGCTTGCCAACTGGCTCACATTTATGACAGCTTCTCACAGTCATGTGATCATCATTTGTCACCTTTTCTGCTGATTCACCCACAAGCAAGGTCAACAGGGAAGCTGGAAGGAAGTTGCAAGTTGCTCCTGCTCCCAATGCTTTTCCTTCTGAGGAGCCTGTGGGTGACCTGGGGGTCTTGGACCCTGCCTGACTGGCTGTATCCTGTAGCATCCACCTGTGACACCTGCCTGCCTATACTCCATAGTGCCCGCCCACCCACCAGCCGCCCACTGCATCATGCTTTCCCATGACACCCTTTCACTCTGCATCCCATAATACTTGCCTGCCCATTCTCCATAACGCCTGCCCACAGCACTCACTTGCCCATATTTTGTAGTGTTCACTCATGGCACCTCCCTGGCCATATTCCATAGTGCCTACTTATGGTGCTGGCCCACTGGCCACCATTCTGTACTGCCCACATGACCGTATTCCATAGCACCTGTCAATGGCACATGCCCATCTGCATTCCACAGCAAATGCTTGTAGCATCTACCTGCCCGCGGTCTATAGCATCTGCCCATGGCACCTGCCTGCCTGCATAAATCCTGCCTGTGGCAACCACCCTGCCACACTTGTCTAGGTCTTCACTTAACAACTGTGCTGTTCTTACCTAATGACGACAAGCAAAACTGCCAGGGCTGTCATCACTAAGTAGTGTGGTCACATGATGTTTTGCTTTATTTAGCAATAAGCATTCCAGTCCCAATGCCGATCATAACTTAAGGTCTATCTGTATATAGAAATGCACATAACTGAATCGCAATGCAGCTTGGAGGGTTCATTTGGATAATTTGGATAAATGTGGGTTAATTGGGAAACTTGCTTAATCCATTCCTCACCCATCGTCTTCTGCAATATCCACCGACATTTAAGCTTCAAACATAGTTCATTGCATTCTCCTGGTGAATGGAGAAAGAATTAAAAGGCAGATCCATAGTTTCTTTTGGGGTCTTTGCCTGTATAGACCACTCACTACTTCCTGAGTGCAGGAATGGATGATGTTGTCACCTTCCCATTTCCATTCCACTGTAAATGAATCTAACACCATGTTTTCCAGCTTCTATTCACAATTGCTCCTTTCCAATCCAAAGTGAAAGTAAAAGATTTCCAGGTTTTTTTTCCACTCTAGTTGCAGCCCCAGCTTCCATTGGCTACTATGCTGTATCGTCCGCTCCCTTGCAACACCTAATTGCTGTCCTGGTCAATATTTTGGTATCAACATTTGCTGTGTTTTTATAATCTTGCAATTGATACAGTGATGGCCCATAATGAATCACCATCAACTCTAGTAAGCTTGTGCTCCATTCAAACATTTCTTCTCCCAGTGGGGAACTATCCAGAGTACCAGTAGGTGAAGCATGTTCTCCTTGCTTTCTCATATCCTGCCCAAAATATTGCACAATATTCCGTTTTTAAAAATATTTAAATTGCAATACTCTGTTTCTTTGAAGTTTGCCTGAACTATTAGTTTTTCTTTATAAAAGTTTCTATGGTCCTATAGAGGGACATAGGACTAAATGAACAACTGGTTCCCTATTGCGTTGATTATTATACCATCACAGCAACATTGGCACAATAAAGCGGGGGGGAGGATAGAAAGGATCTGTATCAGGGCAAGTCTTTATTACCACAACAGATCAGCTTATACAGAATGAAATAACATTTTGTAAAGTAAAATTAGCACCTAACTGAGTCAATAACTGTTATTGGTCATTTGTGGGCAGAATCTACCCACAATGTAACAAAATAAGAGGGACAATGGCTTTTAGCCACCTGGACTTGACTAACAATGAGACTGCATTGTCCATAAATGTCCAGGGCTGCCCGTGGACTATACTGTACTATTGTTAAAGAAATAAAATGGAAAGAAGGCTTGATGGCATCCATTTGGGCAAACCTCTGGGAAAGGTCTGTACAATGCAAAGGCACAGGTGTGGTGAGAAGGACACAATGCCTAAAAGGAAAGAGCAGGCACTGCTTCAGAAGGACCCAACCTATGAAACTTGCCTTTTCTACATAGATGGAAAGTCTGTGCACCCAACTCCACTGCTTACCTATTGCAATCCAGGGTGAAATTTCTGAAGTTGCCTTAAGAAACAGCTAGGAGAAACATAGAAGACAATCAGTTTGACCAGCAGGGCAAAATTGCCTAAAGACATCTGGGCTATTTTGAAGAAAACCAAAACAATAATTTAACAATTGTTTTTGGGAGAAGGAAAGGTGTCAGTGGGAGAATTATGACTAATTATGACTAACATAGAACTAGTTCCTTTGGGATTTTTTTTCTCCTCACTTTTCTTTAATTTCAAAGACACCAAATCTTATGTGCAAAAGAACAAGCAGCAGCTCCTGTTTAAAGCCCCGTTTCTTTGTTTTTAAATGTTGTTCTCTGCCACAGAGCAAAGGAAAAGATAATAAAATAGCATTCATTAGTATATTTAACAATGACAATAAATCTATAAAATCGCTTGACACAATCTCTGGACAACTGCTGGAAATAACGATTTAAATAATTTAGGAATAAATTAAAAGACTAACAGACATTGTTGCTTCATATACACACTTTCCATCTTGCCTTGAGTATATATAAGAACTGGTTTAAATTGCCTTGTGGGTGTTGGCAGGGTATTTTTTTTCCTGTTTTTGTTTTTTGTAAAATCAACTTTTTCTCCCTTGTTTTATTGTTTAAATTAGTATTGTGAATTTGCTACAGTTTCTTCAATTCTTTTGTAGGAAAAGATAAGACATCAATTTTATCTATCTATCTATATAGAATTTTTTTTTTCAAAAGTATATCTCACAAGTACAAAAAAACCCACACAAATGCAAACTGTTAGAAAAAGTAAGAAAGTTATTGACAACGATTCAGATGTTGTTGTACACTTTCAGCCACAGAAATCTATGCAGAACTCAAAGGAAAGAAATCTTGCAAATTACAATGTGAGAAAATAGAGGACAGAAGGATAAAGGCAATCCATGATCTGGACATATATTGGTTATTTGTAAGAACTATTTTCACTAAATCTACTGAAGTGTAAATCTTTCTGTAAAAAAAATCAATTATTTCAAAGATAGTTAACACATTTCACATTTCAAAACAATTTTCAGAACAATTCAAACCATAGTTGTACATAGTTCATGAAAAAGTCAGAGTGCAGCAAGACAATATTCTTAGTTTATAGCTTTGATTATATACACTGTTCAAAAAACATAAAGGGAACACAAAAATAAGACATCCTAGATCTGAATGAATGAAGTATTCTTATTAAATACTTTGTTCATTACATAGTTGAATGTGCTGACAACAAAATCACACAAAAATTATCAATGGAAATCAAATTTAGCAACCCATGGAAGTCTGGATTTGGAATTACACTCAAAATTAAAGTGGAATAAAACACTACAGGCTGATCCAACTTTGATGGAATGTCCTTAAAACAAGTCAAAATGAGGCTCAGTAGTGTGTGTGGCCTCCACGTGCCTGTATGACCTCTCTACAATGCCTGGGCATGCTCCTGATGAGGTGGCAGATGGTCTCCTGAGGGATCTCCTCCCACACCTGGACTAAAGCATCCCCAAATGCCTGGACAGTCTGTGGTGCAATGTGGCGTTAGTGGATGGAGCGAGACATGATGTCCCAGATGTGCTCATTTGGATTCAGGTCTGGGGAACAGGCAGGCCAGTCCATAGCATCAATGCCTTCATCTTGCAGGAACTGCTGACAAACTCCAGCCACATTGTCTTGCATTAGGAGGAACCCAGGGCCAACCATACCAGCATATGGTCTCACAAGGGGTCTGAAGGTCTCATCTCAGTACCTAATGGCAGTCAGGCTACCTCTGGCAAGCACATGGAGGGCGGCCCCCTAAAAAAATGCCACCCCACACCATTACTGACCCACTGCCAAACCAGTCATGCTGGAGGATGTTGCAGGCAGCAGAACGTTCTCCACAGTGTCTCCAGACCCTGTCACATCTGTCACATGTGCTCGGTGTGAACCTGCTTTCATCTGTGAAGAGCACAGGGCACCAATGGCGAATTTGCCAATCTTGGTGTTCTCTGGCAAATGCCAAACGTCCTGCATGGCATTGGGCTGTAAGCCCAACCCTCACCTGTGGACGTCGGGCCCTCATACCACCCTCATGGAGTCTGTTTCTAACTGTTTGAGCAGTCACATGCACATTTGTGGCCCACTGGAGGTCATTTTGCAGGGCTCGGGCAGTGCTCCTCCTGTTCCTCCTTGCACAAAGGTGGAGGTAGCAGTCCTGATGCTGGGTTGTTGCCCTTCTACGGCCTCCTCCACATCTCCTGATGTACTGGCCTGTCTCCTGGTAGTGCCTCCATGCTCCAGACACCACGCTGACAGACACAGCAAACCTTCTTGCCACAGCTCGCATTGATGTGCAATCCTGGATGAGCTGCACTACCTGAGCCGCTTGCGTGGGTTGTAGACTCCATCTCATGCTACCACTAGAGTGAAAGCACTGCCAGCATTCAAAAGTGACGAAACCATCAGCCAGAAAGCATAGGAACTGAGAAGTGGTCTGTGGTCACCACCTGCAGAACCACTCCTTTATTGGGGATGTCTTGCTATAACTGCCTATGCTTTCCACCTGTTGTCTATTCCATTTGCACAACAGCATGTGAAATTGATTGTCAATCAGTGTTGCTACCTAAGTAGACAGTTTGATTTCACAGAGGTGTGATTGACTTGGAGTTACATTGTGTTGTTTAAGTGTTCTCTTTATTTTTTTGACAGTGTATATATATATTTGTTTTCTTAACACAGAGACAAACCCAATACACAAGCCTGATGATGGCAGATGAGATTCTGCCGAAATGTCGCTAAAAGCACAAGTATAATGACGTGGGAAAATACCATGTCTATGTCTATGTCTACGTCTACGTCTACGTCTACGTCTACGTCTACGTCTACGTCTACGTCTGTCTGTCTGTCTATCTATCTATCTATCTATCTATCTATCTATCTATCTATCTATCTATATCAGCAAGAATTTAAAAATTGGTATATTAGAGTCTAACATGCCCCATCCCAAAGTAGGCTTTTATTGTGTACAGGTAGTCCTCGACTTACCATCATTTATTTAGTGTCTGTTCAAAGCTATAATAGTACTGAAAAATGTGACTTACAACCATTCTTCACCCTTACAACTAATGCAGCATCCTGATGGTTGGGTGATCAAAATTTGGGCACATGGCAACAGACATGTATTTGTGACAGTTGTAGTACCCTGGAGTTACATTATCTCCAATGGCAACCTTCCCATCTGGCTACCAACAAACAACGGGGAAAACCATCATACTATTCACTTAACAACTGGAGGGATTCCCTTAACAACTGTGCAGGGGTGGGATTTTACTGGTTCGGACTGGTTCAGGCAAACCCCATATTCCGATGTTCAGCTTGCTCCGAACCGGTTCGCTGCAACGAGAAAGTGGGCTCACCCACCCACCCATCCCTGCTCTTTCCTGTGCATTATGCCTTTGTTTGCCGCAGCTCAGCTGTTTTCTTCACAGATGCTGCAATTGAATGTAAGTATGGGCTTGCCTTTTTAAAATGCAGAGTGCGTGCGCGGAGCTTGCATTTGGTACGAACGCACATGAAGCACGCATTCATGCACAAAGCGCATGATCACCAAACCGGTTGTTATACCGGTGGAATCCCCCCCTGCAACTGTGGCAAAAAAGGACACAAAATTGTGCATGACTCACATAACAATGGTCTCACTTGGAAATTGAAGTGCTGATCCCAATTGTGGCTCTATTTTGATGCACATAAATACCTGAAGGTCCCCTGGGTTCATGGGTCTTATCGCTAAGGGAGAAACTGGAGTTGCATTTTGCATGGCTCTTCTTTACCACAATATGAATACAGGTTAAATTTTAAGTCAGGGGTCATCAACCTTTTGGACCTCAGGGACCACCAAACTCATAATTTTAAATCCCACAGACCAGAGACCCTGGGAAAATCCCCCCAAAAGTCTGAAAGAAAATTCCCCACCCCGTTTTCCTACCGATCAATCATTCTTTATTTGGGTTGGCAGGATACCGTCTCCAGCTCCATTCTTGTGGGGTGGGGGGAGAGGGAGAGAGACTTTTGACTTCATGCAAGGAAAGCAGCAGAAGCAGCAGAAGTCTTTCTTTCTCTCCCCCAAACTTCACCAGAAATGAGTCTTTGTGAGACTTGTTGTGCCAGCGCCGCCTCTTGGAACATGATGTCTTGCAGGGTCCCAAAGAATCGTTACTGGCAGAGTTTAGGCAAGAGAAAGAAGACTTTTGTTGCTTTCCTTGTGTGCAGCCAAAAGCAGAAGAAGAAAGAAGCAGAAAGAAGCAGTCTGGTGGCCAGGCCAGGTGAGTAGGGCAAGTTCCTGCCCTCCGCCCTTTCCCCCTTCCCCTCACTACCTCATGTTGTTTGCAATGCAAGCAATGCAAGCTTTGTATTCCCATGGGCCATGTGGGCAGTGCAGCCTTGTATTCCCATGCAGCCTGGATTAATTGCTTGGGGGGTGACATTTCTCTGCAGACCACCAAAATGTTCTCACGGACCACCACTGGTCCCCAGCCCACTGGTTAGCGACCACTGTTTTAGGTGCCTTTCCACACATTGAGTAAATGATCCCCACTGGAGATTTTTATACTGTTTTTTTAAAGTTTATTTCACCTTAATTGATATCTCCAATGTATATGTACACATGAATGCAATTTTGTAAAGTGCCCAGAAACAACCTTCTTTTAATGATAATACATACAATATTAAATAATAAAAATAGAATTGGACGCAAACATAGTTCATGTTTACAATAGCCCCAGTGAAAGGAATGAAGTTCCTCTTGATTATATGGATCATGCACTGATTTAAATGGTTTAATCATAAGCATTACTCAGTCTGAATACAATAAATAATAATTTGATTTCCATATGACTAGGATAGCAACTAGAAATGGAAACTTCTTTCCTCTAGGAATAAAACCAAAATGGATATGTGAAAGGAGATCTTAAGTGGTATTCATTTTCTTGAACCTAGATATGTGGCCATTCAAGATAGTCTCTTGTAAAGCTAGATGGCTAGACAGCTTTTATTTGGAAATTGCTTTTTGAATTGAAGGCAGTAGTTGCTTTTTTTTTTTAATCCACTGGTAAGCAAGCCTGTCTGTATGCTGATCACAGTAATTGACAGCATTCAGGGGACAAAAGGATATTGGTTGCTGAACTTCTACTGTTATTCTTCCATCATAGCTAAAGAATGCATTTATGATATACCAATAACTCTGGCATTTTTCTCAGTCAAGGGTATAACTATAAAGATACACTCTGTCAAGCAGCCTAGTAAAAGTTAAAGCTACAAATGTTTGCTTGGAACTACGCTCTAAAAGCATATGATACAAGAAACGTGTATCCCATTGCTCATTTCTGGGGTATTATTTTATCTGATATAAGCATGCAGTGACTTAATCCAGACAGGGATCACTGAGGATCAGAAGACTAATGCTTCCTTTTGTTTTGTTTTGTTTTGAATCAACCCACTTGGCAGAGACCTGGGTTTTTAAAAACTTTAGTGGCACCAAAAACAAACACATAAGCACACATATATTTGGGTGTGTGGATGCGATTGCTTTCTTTAAAGGGTAAGACTGGAAGCAAATATTTTGCCTTTTCATATATATATATATATATATATATATATATATATATATATATATATATATATATATTTTCTGAGGTTCTCGCGGGTATTTGTATGTGGATCTTTGGTTGTTCGGGTTTTCTCCCGCGTAAGATTCAAAGTGTCTAGGCAACGTTTCGATGAAGTCTCATTCATCATCTTCAGGCCTCTGTCTTTGGCTCTTGCTTTTCAGAGTAATGTGAGATTGCAGCTGCTTCCTCCTTTTAACTGCCAGTGGGGGTGGGCTTGATTGGGTGGGGGCTTGGCTGTGTTCTGATTGGGTGGGGGTGTGTTCTCATTGGTAGGGGGTTTGGCTGTGTTCTGATTGGTTGGGGGGTTAGCCGTGTTCTGATTGGTTGGAGGCGTGTTCTGTTCAGGTGGGGGCTTGGTTGTGCTCAGGTTAGTCTTAGTTGCTGGGGGATTTGAGCTGGTGAGTTGTGATCTTGCTGTTTGGCTTCTAGTACGTGGTCCTGCTGCATCTTCATAGTGGGTGTCAGTTTGCTTCATGTATGGCTCAGAGGGGTTTGAAGTGGGTAGTGATGCAGCTGCAGTGCGATAGTTCAGGGAAGAATAAGTGCACGCATTGAAGAACATAAGAACTCAATCAAAAAAGAAGAAACGACCTCTTCCCTGGTCCAACACCTCAAAGCCACAGGACATGAAATTGATTTTAAAAATACCAGAACTATCGCCAAAACCGAACACTTCAACAGCAGAATAATCAGAGAAGCCATAGAGATAGAAAAACGCCCACACAGCATGAACAAACGAGATGACACCTCCCGCCTTCCAGCCATTTGGAAACCCGCCCTCATAAACAGACGAGTACCTAACATGAAGAAGGACACCAGACCCACACCCATGAGAGCCACACAAGATGCCACCACCACACTTCCATATAGAAAACAGACTCCCACCCATTCAGAAAATGAGACACGACCATGGACCAGAAGCTGCACTGCAGCTGCATCACTACCCACTTCAAACCCCTCTGAGCCATACATGAAGCAAACTGACACCCACTATGAAGATGCAGCAGGACCACGTACTAGAAGCCAAACAGCAAGATCACAACTCACCAGCTCAAATCCCCAGCAACTAAGACTAACCTGAGCACAACCAAGCCCCCACCTGAACAGAACACGCCTCCAACCAATCAGAACACGGCTAACCCCCAACCAATCAGAACACAGCCAAACCCCTACCAATGAGAACACACCCCCACCCAATCAGAACACAGCCAAGCCCCCACCCAATCAAGCCCACCCCACTGGCAGTTAAAAGGAGGAAGCAGCTGCAATCTCACATTACTCTGAGAAGCACAGAGCCGGAGACAGAAGCCTGAAGATGATGAATGAGACTTCATCGAAACGTTGCCTAGATACTTCGAATCTTACGCGGGAGAAAACCCGAACAACCAAAGATCCACATATATATATATATATATATATATATATATATATATATATATATATATATATATATATATATATATGTATATGTATATTTATTTATTTCTAGATTGGGTCAGTGTTCATAATGAAGCAGAATGGAAAGTTACCAGAAAAGTATTCTTATAATTTGCAGAAGTTTCTTAGCTTATATCACAAATATTATAGAAGTTGCTTAATATGATATTGTGAAAACCAGAAAATTGCTGAATCTAAGTCTAAGAATAATGACCTATGAACTAGATATGTTCCTGTAAACAGCTAAATGGCAAGGGTGGCAAGGGTGGGTATGGAAAATAACAGATGGTGTAAGATAAGTATTTATATGCTGAATTGTGCAAAATGGCTAATTAGACTTACTTCCCCCTTTTGTAGTACGCTGAGACTGGGAGCTGCATAAAAGTAACCCCTCAGGAATAGCCGGGGGTTCAGAATTTGCCATGCTAATGCTCTGAGCCTTTTGCGCAAATAAACCTGTATTCTCCTACCCTTCGTGGTCTTGTGTCCTGATTTGGAAACAGGATCTGCTGCAACAATAACACAGGAAATAAAAACAATAATTAGGACAACATAGAATGAAAGTCTATATGATCACATTTAGCTCTAAGTTCCAGTGATTTCAGAAGGGATTGTTCCCAATAAATGATGATGATTCCATGATTCCTACACTTTCAACTACATTTCAGTTATATTTTGGACTCAGAAGATCTATCTGCTAAGTACTGTACATGCATAATGCAGTTAAAGTGTTAATCAGTCCCAGAGAAATAAGAGACTTGTGTTCTAGGAAGGATACTCTGGCTACTTCTGTAATCTTTGAGGAATTTATTTATTTATTTAATATTTAGATTTTTTTTATCTTGCCTTTATTACTTTATAAGTAATTTAATGTAGTGAACACATACAGTTCTCCTTCCTCCTATTTTTCCCATGACAACAATCTTGTTGGGTGCATTGGGCTGAGAGAGAGTGTCTGGCCCAAGGTCATCAACTTCCTCAAGCAGCACTAGAATTCACAATCTCCTGGTTTCTAGGCCAGCATCTTAACCACAACACGCAGAATTCAACAGCTGTAAAATCGGTCTCATGTTGCTAGGTGAATATAATGTAGCCTTGCTCACACTGAATAGAGTGGATTTGCAGAAATAATCAGGAGATTATTATGTCAGAATAGAACCTCTGCATATACTAATCATCAGAATCACCATAAACATTTGGTGACTTCTACGAGAAACTTACAGGTATTTCTATAGACTTCTGTTCCAGACATTGAAGTTCATACATCTTCAAGCTACCAAAGTTGAGAAACACTGGTTTATAGGATGCATTTCCATTTTGGTTATTATGCCTCACCTATTTCTACTTTACCCCCAACATGTATTGTATGTTTCATACACAAACATACAGGTAGTTCTCAACTTACAACCATTCATTGAGTGACTGTTCAAAGTCTCAGCACTAAGAAAAGTGCTTTACAACTGGTTATCACTCTTATGGCCATTGCCGTATCCCACGGTCATGTGATCAAAATTTGGGCACTTGGCAACCGGCCTGTATTTATAATAGTAGCAGCATCCCAGGGTCACCATTTGTGACCTTCCCAGCTGGCTTTTGACATAACAAAGTCAATGGGGAAAGCCAGGTTTGCTTAACAATCACATGATTCGCTTAACAACTGAAATGATTCGCTTAACATCTGTGGCAAAAAAAGGTTATAAAATCAGGTACAATTCACTTAACAAACACCTTGCTTAGCAATGGAAATTCCATGGTCCAGTGGTGGTATTCTACCGGTTCAGCCCGGTTCACTTGAACCGGTTGCTCCAAGGATCAACTGTGAGTGAACTGCTTCGCTCCGATGATCAGCTGATGGGCCCTTCCACTCTCTATGCTGACCTTTCCTGCTTTTCAATCTCAGCTGCTTCAAGTGGCATAGCCGATTGTAAGCATTTCATTTAAACTCTTTTGCAGCAGAAGGTAAGTTGGAAATGCTGTGCACATGCTCACACCGAACCGGTAGGAAAACTTGTTGAAACCCACCACTGACGTGGTCCCAACTGTGGTCATAAGTCAAGGACTATCTGTACAATGAACACCTATGAGAGAGAGCTCATGTGCAAAAGAGTTTAAATGAAATGCTTACAAGTTCTCATTAAGGACAATAGCATTTCTTTCTCCTTCAGCGTTACCAAATACTAATTATGGAGCATCATTTTTATTCTGATGAGGGAATAAAATGGGCACATTCAAGGATGTCTCTTTACACTCAGCTTTTGACTAATGGCAGCATGTTTCCATTAGCAAAGGGACTTCTTGAGTGCAAGGAAATGAGTGCTGGGAATGGCTTTATAAAGTTGATTTATTTTGCACGGTGGCCTAAAATCCTCACGGCTGTTCATCAGTGATTCATAAACGGTGACTGATAATTGGTCTGGCAATAGTATTTAGCAAGCCATGGCATGGCTTATGTTGTGAACTGGAAAGATGACAAATAAGTGACCTTTCATAGGCTGTTACTGGTTGCTTTCTAGTGCAGTAACTCAAGGACAGAACACATGTTCTGCATGCACAGCCCCTGAGATCTCCAGAAGGCAGGGAAAGATTTCTGTTTAAAAGCCTGGTGAAGTTTTGTGAGTCAGTATTGGAAATAATAAAGTCTTGTATTCTGGCTTGAGGTAAAGCTGTGGCCTGCACTTTAATTGTAAGGCTTGGCCTAAGTATATTGGCAAAAGAGCAGATTTCTGCCCTCTATGGGGCTGTCTCAGAAGGAGCACACACATGTACACACACAAACACACCAAACTGCCACTCGGGCAGGGGTGGGATTCAATTTTTTTAACAAGTTCTGTGGCCGTGGCTTAGTTGGTGGGCATGGCTTGGTGGTCTTGTGACTGGCTGGGCGTGGCCAACTCAAAATCACTCACATTGAAGTACGCATCTCCTCACCTAGCCTCTCATGACTGTGGAGATGCTGCAACAGTTGTAAGTGTGAAAAATGGTCATAAGTCACTTTTTTCAGTGCCATTGTAACTTTTAATGGCCACTCCACACAAGCAAAGTACCAGCAAAAAAGGAAAAACAACTCCAGAGAAGTTCCAGAGACAGGAAGTCTAGTCCTACCAAGAATGTAATAAGGGTTAACAGAGAGGCAGTTTCTGTAAGCAACACCAGAATGTTTCCTACCTGCCTTCCTTACAGGATTAGGCCAGTAATTTCTTCTAACAACTGGTTCTCCAAACTGCTGAGAATGTTAACAACCGGTTCTAGCGAATAGGTGCGAACTGGTAGAATCCCACCCCTGCACTTGGGTGTCTCCCTTATAGTGACCAGCAGTCCCAATTAAGTTCATTGTAGCTATGAATAGGGCTGCCACTCTAGCCATTCCTCCTATTTGCCTAAAACGACAAGGTAAAAGAGCTTTTTATAAACCATCAAAAGCAGCATCAATTTAAACATTCTCATTTTGAAAACGTGAACCTATTTCATATTCTGCTCCTTTATTTTAATACATGAAAAACACCCACCTCTGGTAGTTGTCATCTGTGCTGAACTGCAGTAAGCTGCTTGACATGTTAATATTCACTCACAGCCAGCTGTACAGAGATCCTGGGAAGATGTCCAGAACACAGCATGTTTCTTGTATGATTGTGTGGCGAATTTAAGCTATTGGACAGGGTTGAACAGGACGGCCAAGCTCAGGGGCAGCTCCCTGAACACATGGGGCGTTTCTATCAGCCCTATGAATAGGGCAATGATGGCAAAACCTTGGACATACATGTCAAAAGTGACATGTCTTGGCATTTTGAGTGACACACCAGTGATCATCAATATCCAACAACAACAATTCTCAAAAGCACACCCTATTGTCACACAATCTCCGGAAAATGAGGGTTTTTTTTTACTTTTTTTGTAATTATCCAATGCTTCTTTACATAATACATAGAATCATACATGATTGGAATGTATTTTTTAAAATAAATGAATATGTAAATATTTATTTCTCTTTTGTTTGGGGACACGGCAGTGCCACACCGGCAGTGTCGAGTTAGGCACTCTGAATTTTTGACACAGTGAGCCCATAAAGTTCACCATGACTAAATGAAGATTTGGGAACCCTTTAGTGACTTCAAGGGAAGAACTGTGAATCCCTCAGATGTGCAAAACCTTTCCTCATAACAATTTGCAAGAGCTCTTCATTTCCAGCTGATGACTGGCATTTGAAGGCTTGTGTTTGCTGGAAGAACATAGTTGAGGGCTTACCTCATTGCTGGGTGACCATCCCTATTTATGAAGCGGTATGTCCCAAGCATTTGGGTCAGCGTCTATTTATTCTTGCTTATTGGTCAAGCTGGCGGGCAGTTGACTTTCTCCTCGCAGAGAAATAGGCCAATAAATAAAATGTTGTCCTTCTGCAGAGATAAAAAAAAAAAAAAAAGCTAGCTGAAGAGCATGAGGTGAATTATTTGAATGATAAATGGTTTTCATTATTTAGGTGGAATAGCCGTTACATCTTATCACATTATGTACATTTATTACAAGTCATTATCTTGACAAGTTTTTTTTTTTTAACCTAGTCTCCCATCATATTTAGAGGATCCTGGGCTAGTGAAATGGGCCTAATTAGGCAGATCATTTCTGACAATTCCCAAATTCAGGAAGCAGCAAAAATGCATTTTTGTTGCAGATGGTGAGGCTGCAATCATCTACATGTATATTAAAATAACCCATTGAACTCAGTCTGGCTTTCTCTCAAGGAAAGACAGACAGAGAGATCCGGGCATTGTTAAGAATTAAAGGCCATGCACATTTGGTGATTTATTAATTTGGAATTTAACTCTCCAATCTCATACTTTCTCAACATACTCTCTATTGTTAAAGACATTGATTGCCCAATTAATTATTCTACAATGAAGACTCGTTTGATATTTTTCTTCAACCTTACTGTCTTCCTTCAGTGTGCTTCTTCCATTCATATTGCCTCAAGTCACTTTGTTTCTCAGGCTTTGGCCTTTTGTTGACATTTTGTTTTTAAGCTGTTAACAACTGATTCTGTAGATTCATTCTTTGCTCCCTGTGACAGCCACTTGCATATGTTTTGCTGGAATCTGCAGCTTTCCTTCTAATTTTCTTCAGCTGGATCTCTACATTTTAAAGGGAACCTTCTTTAATATTTTATTGACTTTGTTATTTAACCATGCAAATATCCTCTTGGATTCGTTCATTTTCCCACATTCTATAAAAAATCATTTTATTCAGCCTAATTATTACATTTGTAAATAACTTCAGGACTATGAAAGGTTTTGAACTTCATGACTCTCTCCTTACACATTTTAAAAAATATTCTTATTTTTCAAAAATCCCTTCTTATATTAAATGCTAGTTTGCACTTCAAATTCTTGATAATTTTCCACTCAAGTTTTGCTAAAAGAGTTTTTTAAAAGAGGGTTGATATAAACCATATGCCAATGAAAATAAAAATAAATGCAACAAAAGTCAAAACTAAAGAAGGAAAGCTCAAGGAAGTCAATTTTGCTTGTTTGTTACATACAATAATAAAGCTGAACTGAATTCATTTTTAGGCACAATAATGGGCACTTCCACACCAGTACCATTTCTGCTCCCTAGAAGCTGTTTGGAAATGAATCACAATTATCTTTGTGTTTGCAAACCCATAAATGATGAAGACAGAAAATACTCTAAATTACTGATGGTAATAATAGCATCACCCTCTTCGCCATAGAAAGGAATAAGAAAGCAATCTAGTGCTTGGAAGAAACTGCTAGAATCTTCTTGTTACTTCTACTTGCTTACCTGAGCAGATAAAGGGAAACTGCAAAGCTGTCAAGCCAGAATTTTCCTTCTAAAACTGGCAGGAAGGCTGAAATCAGGGTAGATGAGAAAGCCTCCTGCCCCAGCAGGGATAATGGCTCATTCCCAAATTCCATTAAGCTCCAGCAAGCTTTATGTCCTGGTTTAAGACTGAGCAGGCAACTGGCTCAGCTTACAAGTGGTTTATTGCCAAGTAATATTGCAATCAATTATTAAGGCGGACAGAGATTTGGCTGTGCTGTGCGGATGCGCAGACCCTCCAGAGGAATATTGGAGCATACCTTGCTTGGTAGCTAGACATGGAACACAGGGTTTAGTGTTCAGTCAATCTGTAGGATATAAATGGAGCACAAGTTCAGGGAAATAAGACACATTGCAAACACAGCCACAATAATCCAATAATCAAATGCCAAAGAACTTAGTCAGATGATCTTATTTGAAGACACGAGGATCAAGAAGCAGAACAGGAAACAAGGAACCCAAATCTGCCAAGTAGTTTCCAATAGAAAGGTCATTGGCAATGGCTGTTCTTAAACAGCTCAGATGCAGGTATAAATCAGTTCTAGCCTTTGGCATCTTTCCTTCTTGAGCAGCTGAGCAGATAACTTTTTCTCAACTCTTAGAAATTGCTGGGGCTGGATACCTGGCCAAGATTTAGCCTCTCAACACCTGATTCCTCCTGCACATGTTGCTGCTGATTTATCTACAAAATGGAGGTGATAGAGTCTTGCAAGTCTGAAAGCACAATTTGTTCTCCCCCACTCCATCGCCTTTACTGCCTGAAAAGGAGGGCCTCTTCTGAGCCTCTTATTTTACCACTTTGCAACTGCAGTCTATATACTGTCTATTATCTGCTTTGGTGCAGTGGTTAGAGTGCAGTACTGCAGGGCTACTTCTTCTGACTGCTGGCTGCAGACAATTTGGCAGTTCAATTCTCACAGTCTCAAGGTTGACTCAGCCTTCCCTCCTTCCGAGGTGGGTAAAATGGGGATCCAGATTGTTGGGGGCAATATGCTTTGTAAACCGCTTAGAGATCGCTGTAAACCACTGTAAAGCAGTATATAAGTCTAAGTGCTATTGTAATTCCTTGGAAGTGCCTCTTTGCCCATTTCTCAAAGCACCAAATGATCCATGTCATTACCCTAAGAACAGGGGTGTGATTCAACCGGTGTAACAACTGGTTTGGTGAGCACATGTGCAAAGCATTTGCTACTGACCTCCTGCAATCCCTATGAGTTAAACAGCTGATGCGTGGCAGCTGAACCTGAAAACCAGGATATAAAGTACAGACTAGAGCCAGGGTGGGTCAGTGGGCCCAACAGCTGATCATTGGAGTGAATCAGTTTATTCCCAACTGATCCTCGAAGCTACTGGTTCAGGTGAACCGGACCGAACCGGTAGAATCCTACCTCTGCCTAAGAACCTCCTTCCATTCATGGCAGTGAGAGACCCTGTTAGTGAGTAGTTATAAGATTATCAGGGGAAGGGAAGAGGAAGACAAAGCAGTTATTATAGCATTATATTTCCTGACCTGTCTTGACATGTGTTGTGACTAATTCAACAGGATATGAATGCCATTCCTTACACTGCATTACTCTAGTTGCAGCGCAGGTCAGTTTAACTCAAATTGCCTCTATAAATATCTCAAGGTGAAATAAACTCAGAGTGAATCAGGAGGAGCATTAAAAAACAGAGTGATTTCTTTAGTGGCTCTCCTCTTTTACAAGGAATCATTTTAGAGCCAAGGAAACCTTTGCCAGCTTAGTTGCTTCCCTAATTGAACCAGTCCATGATGGTTATTTTCATGAATGCCCTACTGGAAAGTTTCATTGTATGGCAGTATTTCAGCCCATAGAATAGAGCAAATGTTGGTGTGAAATACTGTTTATGGCTTCTGCCAGTACTTCAAAGTACACCAGTCAGGAGCATAAAGTCATAAAATAAAGATGTATGCTTTAATTTCCAGCCAGGATCTTGGTAGTCTATAAAATTGAAATACTCCACCATTATTGGAGTTTGCTTTACATCATTATCGTGTTCCCCTAATCCTGCCTGTGAAGTCTGAAGCCATGCTGATTTTTTAAAAATGGGGCAGGGGAGTGAAAAGTGCCTCTATGAAAAATGCCAAAATGATAGATGGTAGTAGTTTGCCTGGAAGTAGACTCCTGGGTAGAAAGCGGCCATTTTAATTTTTTTTATTTTTCTTTTGTAAAGGTAGTATTAAGGGTGGAAGAATTTATCTTGCAGTTCCAGAGAACAACATTTTAAGCCCTACCCTCCAATAGAGATGATGTAAGCAGTTAAGCAGTAGATGTAATAAGAGGCAGATTCTAACCCACTTTTAGTCACTGAAGCCCGATGGATGACTTTGGGCCACTCATTTTCTGTTGCCATTCCACCTTTCTCATTAGGCCATTGTTGAGGAGAAAATAGAAGGCAGGAGTTCTATGTTTGCTGCTTTGAATTCTGAATGAAATCATGTGCATTCATTAGGTTAAGGAGAACTTTTTACTGGGGTTATAGTTCCCCCAACCTCACCAAGTAACTTCTGGTGCTCATTCATAGAATCATAGGACCTTGGAGGTTTTCAAGGCAGGAGATCTTATATCATCTCACACAAATGGCTATCCAGTCCATTCTTCTTCTTTTTTTGCAATATTTTTTTTATTTTTTTATTTTAGTCTATTCTTCAAGACTTCCAACAATGAAACACCCACAACTCCAGGAGGCAAGCGGTTCCATTGATAGTTTCTTCTCATTGTCAGGAAATTTCTCCTTAGTTCTAGGTTGGATCTCTCTAACTAGCTTCCACCCGTTGCTTCTTGTCCTGCCCTGATATGTTTTGGAGAATAATTACGATAACAATGATAACAGTGCTACATAAACTATATCTACTCCTAACCTGTCTATACCACCAGGGGTGGGATTCTACCAGTTCAGCCTGGTTCGGGCAAACCGGTAGCTCCGAGGATCATCTGTGAGTGAACCGCCCGCCCACCCCAGCTCTATTCTGACCTTTATTTGCTGGTTTTCAAGCTCAGCTACTTTGTATGACACAGCGGATTGTCACGCGTCAGCTGTTTAACACACAGGGAGATTGCAGGATTGCAGGAGAAGGTCAGTAGCAAACCCTCTGCACCGAACCAGTTATTACACCAGTTGAATCACACCCCTGTATACCACCAATAATGGATGGCATGTTGTTAAGGTCTCAATGAAGCAAAACAATATTGGAAGATCATACAGATTCAAGCAGGGTCCCTCAAGCAGGTGCTGAGAATTGAACCAAAAACATCTCAATTACTCATTCCAAATGCTGAAACCCAGAAAGGAAGTTTCCATACCCTGTCCGCTGTCACCAAGTCAACAAGAGCTACATTTAATGCTATAGTTTTTGGCTATCAAATGACATGTGGGCAATACAATTTGCTTTTCTTTGCTAGGCATCAGGACAAGAAACTACAAAGCTGTTGGAAGCAAAATGTGGACTCTTTCAGTGACAATCAAGAAATCATGAAATGCTATTATGTCATATTTCTTAATGCATGAAATTTAGAACATAAAATTTGTAGAACCAAATATCACCAAACAGCAATCTATAGATCATAGATGTTTCGTGTACAGAAAAAGTCTCTACAGGCATTGAATGAATTATATAGTTATATATATAATTAATTAATTAATAAATTAATGAATTTGATAGCATCCTATCAAATTCTGTACCTGTCAACAGTGGTGTCCCCCAAGGCAGTGTTCTAGGACCAACTCTCTTCATACTCTATATAAATGACCTCTATGATCATATTAAGAGCAACTGCGTTCTCTTCGCTGATGATGTAAAGCTATTCAACACCACAGACAATACTGCTACCCTTCAAAAGGACCTCGACTATGTAGCAGAACAGTCAAACAAATGGCAACTTCAAATCTCAACAGATAAATGCTCTGTCTTACATATTGGCAAAAAAATCAGAAAATAAAATACAGGCTGAATAGTCAAGACCTTGTTGATGGTCCAAAGTCTGTCAAGGATCTTGGAGTACTCATCTCTAATGATTTAAGTGCTAGAGCCCACTGTAACTACATAGCCAAAAAGGCATTAAGAGTTGTTAACCTAATCTTACATAGCTTTTTCTCTGGTAATATTACACTACTAACTAGAGCATACAAAACATTTGCTGGACCAATATTCAAATACAGCTCATCAGTCTGGAACCCACATTATGTATCTGATGTTAACACAGTTGAGAAAGTCCAGAAATATTTCACAAGAGTTCTCCACGCCTTTACTCGTTGCAGAATACCTTATGCCACCAGACTCGAAATTTTAGACTTAGAAAACCTAGAACTATGCCGCCTTAGGTCCGATCTAACTATAGTATATGAAATCATACATTGCAATGTCCTACCATTCAATGAATACTTCAGTTTCAACCATTACGATACAAGAGCAAATAACAGATACAAACTCAAGGTTAATCGTACCAAACTTGATTGCAGGAAATACGATTTCAGCAACAGAGTGGTCAATGTCTGGAATACTCTTCCTGACTCTGTGGTTTCTTCCCCAAACCCCAAAAACTTTAACCTTGGACTGTCTACTATTGACCTCATCCCTTTCCTAAGACGGTTGTAGGGGGTATGCATAAGCGCATCAACATGCCTGCCGTCCCTGTCCTATTGTTTCTTTTATTTTTCTTATATGTATCCATGTATTCATAACTAAGTTTTTACTTATACCTATTATCTTGTAAGCAATTGACAAACCAAATAAAATAAAAAATGAATTGCAACAACAGTTAAAAAAAATGAAAACAGATTTGAAACTAAAAAAAAGTGCTACAAAAGCAGTAGAACAAGTTAACATAAACAACCATTTGGAACAAGTTAGCATAAACATCTGTTTGGGTGCTGCTAAGGAACATTCTGAACAGTTAATTCAAAATAATGAAGTAGAACTACAGTTGTCTGAATACCAAAAAGTTAGAGAAATTGCATTAAAGAAATTGCATGACAAAGATTGCCTCCTTGGAAATTTACTCACAGAAATATTTAAATGATATTTTACATGATGTATGCATGATTGCTCAATCAATTATGGTAAAAACACCAAAGCAGACTAATCAGCTTATGTACAGCCTGATAAATGTAACAATGTTAGAACTGGGTTATAATTTAAAAGCAATTCACCCAACTCAAAATCAATTTTGAAAATAAATTAGGAAACATTTATATGATTTGGATTGACCACATAGTTGGATTAAAAATGTTTGGAAATTTGGGGAAGTAATAGAAAATTGTAACAGAAAAAGATAAAAAAATAACACCGCCTGCAAACACATAAGAGCCTGGAAAAATCAAAATGAAAAGAATATTTTTTCAAGCAGACTTTTCACACTAACCACTATTTTTTATATGTAGTTCTGATTCCATGGATGATAATTTTGAATAAAATGTCATTTGGAAATGAATTATCCAAAGAATGGACAAAAGTTTCACTTTTTCTCTACATGGGAAATTTGAAACTATAGGCAGAATCACCTAGAAAAAATAGAGTTGCTTTTTTGATACAATTCAAATCTTTAGTGATGCATTAAAATGGAATTTGGATTAGATAAGTGTGTAGTGCTGGCAATAAAAAAGTAAAAAAATTGAATACTTAGGTGGAATTCAATATAGAATGGAAGAATCACATCCGATACCTATACAATCAGCACAGGGGGGGCCCAAGGCTGTGTGCTTTCTCCACTTCTCTTCTTCCTATGTACCAGTGACTGCATCTCAAGCAATCCATCTGTTAAAATACTGAAGTTTGCTGATGACACAACAGTGATTGGTCTCATTTGAGACAATGATGAATCGGCATACAGACAGGAAGCTATACAACTTGCCTCGTAGTGTAACCGGAACAATCTGGAACTGAACACATTCAAAACCGTAGAAATGGTGGTAGACTTTAGAAGAAACCCTCCCACCCTACCACCTCTTACAATACTAGACAACAAAGTATCAACAGTAGAGACCTTCAAATTTCCAAGTTCTACTATATCACATGACCTAAAATGGACACCTAACATCAAAAAATGTCATCAAAAAAGCACAACAAAGAATGTTCTTTCTTTGCCAACTCAGAAAGCTCAAACTGCCCAAGAAGCTGCTGATATAGTTCTACAGAGGAATTACTGAGTCTATCATCTGCACCTCTATAACTGTCTGGTTTGGTTCTGTAACCTAACAAGACAGACACAGACTTCAGAAAGTAATTAGGACTGCAGAAAAAACAATTACTACCCACCTGCCTTCAGTCGAAGACCTGTATACTGCACCAGTCAAAAAGAGGGCTGTGGAAATATTTACAGACACCTCACATCCTGGATATAAAACTGTTTCAACTCCTACCCTCAAAATGACGCTATAGAGCACTGCACATCAGAACAACTAGACACAAGAACAGTTTTTTCCCGAAAACCATCACTCTGCTAAACAAACAATTCCCTCAACACTGTTCAACTATTTACGAAGTGTGCACTACTATTACTGTTAACCTTCTCATCACTCCTTATCACTCATCCCCTCCCACTTGTGATTGCAGGACTGTAACTTTGTCGCTTGTATCTTTACAATTTATATTGACTGTTTCCTAGTATGATTTGATTGCTGATTGTACCCTATGACTATCATACCTTATGATTCTTGATTCTTAACGAATGTATCTTTTCTTTTATGTATATTATGTATATATCTTTTATGTATATTTCTTTTATGTGTATGTATATTTATGTATATTATGTATAGCACTTACACCAAGACAAATTCCTTGTGTGTCCAATCATACTTGGCCAATAAAGCTATTCTATTCTATTCTATTCTATTCTATTCTATTCTATTCTATTCTATTCTAAAATCCAAACATTGACAACGGAGCAAAGTATTGGGGTATTCTAGAAGCATACTCTATATTGCATGCCGAAGTGAAAAAAGCAAACCAACTGCAAATATGTAAAATTAGTTAGTAAATTTCCAAAATTGAAGATGACTGGCAGTAATATAGTCAAATCCATTAATATTTGGGCTATCCCAGTAATATGCTAGACAGCAGGTATTGTTGACAGGGCACAAGCTGAACTAGATGCTTTAGATTACAAGAATAAAAAAATGTATGAAAACACATCATGCAGTACACCCCATGGCAGAAATGGCAGAGAACATGTATATTTACTATGGAAGATTTGTGGACATACTTTGTTGTAAGTGAAGCAAACAGTGGAGGATGAAATCTGAGGACTAAACGATTACCTAAAAGCAAGCAAAGTGATTATGTTAATAAATGTCTGTAAAGAGAACATTTTGAGTGTGACAGAATCAAAGGTGGCATACAAAACTGAACAGTTATCAACAGTGAGTGAAAATTGAGAAGATTAATCTCTACATGGTCAATACCTGAAAAAAATGAAGGCAAGGTGACTAGTAATAGAACTTGGGAATGGCTTCAGATTGAATCCATCAAGAAAGAAATGGAAGGATTGCTATTAGCAGCACAAGAGAAAAAAAAACAGAAAGAAATGTGATTAAAATAAAAATTTAAAAATCCTGAAAACAATAGCAAATATATACAAAGAGAAAGTAATAATTGCTAAACATCTAATAAGAAGCTAAAGCAAAATTACCAGGTAATAAGACATGATGGAATGGCAGAAATAATACACTGGAATTTATGTATGGATTTGATTGGTGTGATCATAATGTTAAAAAGGTGCTTCAGAATGTAAATATAGGATTTCTAAATCCATAAGGACTGATTGAGTCTGCAATACTCCACTTATTGAAGAAAAGCAAGTTTTATTTATAGACATGGCAATGCATGCATCTATATGTGTTGCAGAGTAAGTCAAAAGGAACTAGGGAAGATTATAAAATATTGAGACTTAACAAATAAAATGCAGTGATTGTTAACAATTATGTAATTATTAGGAGCACTAAAAGCTAGCAATAAAATTGACAAAACAATTTAAAAATAATTATCACCTTACAACATTTAGTTTGCTCAGAACCATGTGAAGATTATGGTGATATTAGGACAATGTTAAGGCTTTGGGATAAAACTTAAATCTACTCTAAACTAATAGCATTTGCTGAGTATTCTTCAAAAATAATAATTATCGGAACACTGGGTGTTACACCAAAAAATCTAGGATGGCACTTAGAAAATCTGCACATTTACAAAATTTCCATCTGAGAATTACAAAATCTCACAGTGCTTGGATCCATACATAAACTACAGGAATACATTATAATATCCTAGGTTTTGGGGAAGAACTTGATATGCATGAAGGCCAACACCAATAAAGAACTGGCAGCTGTGACTTCACATTGTTATGAATAGATAATAATAAATAGTCTGGAGAGTGGACATTGCAGTTTTTCTGTATCTTGTACAGAGGTGGATTCATAAACTCTACAGATGCAGAGAGATAACTCAATAAGACGTCCATAACAAAGAACATTTATTGGTTCATCAGGTGTCCTCATAACTCACCTTTGTGATGAAGTTCTCTTTTTATGATCAATCCTTTGTATATCTGCCTTGTAGGTAAAAGATGGTTATCTCCTAACCCATCTCATAGCGGTAGAAAAGGCTAATATCAGTTCATGAGTCCAGGCAAGAATGGAGGGAAACATCCCCTAACCCATCGAGGGTCAATTTAGTGACCAATCAGGATTACAGATGTGGCCACGTGACATGAACTACATTTCCCAGGATACCTTTAACTACATTTACCATGATGCATTCCCTCAAGGGGACAGCTCATAATTCCTAAGTAACTATCCAATTCCCATAGACTGGCTGGGACAGCACAGCAGTACTTGGAAATAGTAGAAGAGAAGAGAAAGAACTAGAGAAAATCCAAAATCCAAACACCTGAAGACAGAAAAGGAAATATCAATACCTTCAAATAGAGATTGAAAGAATATGAAAAAAGAAAGAAAGAGTGGCTGGTGCCATTGGTTCCTTACCAAAAGATCTGGAAAAGTACACAATAGAAATTGAAAGAATCTAAATTTATAACTTACAGAATGGTGTGTTATTTGAGACAGCACTTTTATCTTTAACCTGCCTAGATTCTTATGAAGAATCAATTTGCTGAAAATACCAAGTTCTATCATAACTATGTGAAGAGCAATAACATTGATGATAATGATGTGAGATAATTATACTACCCCACCAGCCTACATCTAATTGATTGATTAATACATCTCATTAATTAAAACCTCAGGAGTTTTGTACACTAATGCTACAAATTTACTCACAGCGTATGCTATATAGTATATTTAATAAGAGATACTAAACATAATATTAATCAGTACATCCAATAAATGCCTCGAGTAGGGATTCCACTAGAAAGTTTCTAATCTCTCTCTAAAACTTATAATATGCATGAAGAAGTCAATGGCCTCTGAACTAAATTGTCAAACCCTTTCAGCACACAGAATTTTCCTAAATCTGCCTTGAGGATCCCAAGATGAACCTTAGGTGACTTGAAAAATGGTAAAATTCTGGACTTATTTTAGGAAGGGAAGGGTGGGGGAAGCAGAAGAGCAAAACTGTCTCCTCCAGAAAGTTCCTAATTAAAACAAACAAGCAAGCAGACAGGCCTGCTGAGTTTCAGATGGGTCACCTCCTCTCTACCAAGTGAAGATTTTAACCACACCATTGTTTTTTGTTTTTTTAAATGTTGGTAAGGGGAAGCATAGAAATTATTAGAAGACATGCTAGAAAGAAGGATTTTTTAAAAATCTGGTTTTTTTAATCTGATCCTTCCTTGTTACTATTGTGTTTTCCCCAGATGGCTGTATAGTCCACTTGTTTTTGCACTGTGCTGTGTGTAGTTCTCAAAGCAAATCTACCAATAGAGGATGCCATGGCAGCCCTTGTTTGTCAGAAGGCTGTTGAAAAACCTGAAGATGATTAGGACTAAAAGGAAGAGACTGGCTTTAAACTGTTAGCCCTTTGAGGAAGTCCAGACAAACGTATCATCAAATACTACCTCTACCTTTATGGTAAGGTTCTGTTAATGTAATCTTGCAAGTCAGTATTTCTCCCCTTCTTTCCATTTATTCTACAAAAAAATAGGGGGGCTTGCTTCTGAAATGTTTCCCATGTACCCTTCGGTTCTATGGACTGATATCACTGTTGCATGATGATTGTCTAATCTGCACTTCTTCCTCCTGTCTCCATAAGTCATTCCACATGCTATTACAAAGATTACCCAACCGGCTTCCTGGTTATATTAATAAATTGGATATTTGTACTTTAATGAAGGATTGACATCACAGCAATGTTCCAAAATCTAAGGGGCCATCACAAAGAAGAGGGAGTCAACCTATTCTCTAAAACATCTGAGGCAGAGGCGGTATTCAACAAGTTCTAATCAGTTCTGGAGAATCGGTAGCAGAAATTTTGAGTAGTTCAGAGAACCAGCAAATACCACCTCTGACTGGCTCCGTGCCTATCTATTCTCTGCCTCCCAAGTCCCAGCTGATCGGCTGGGTCTTCTTTTGTTGCCCTGCACAGGAAAACAGAGCTGGAAAGCAGGTTAGTGGGGTGGGGAGGGAATGGAGATTTTACAGTATTCTTCCCCTGTCACACCCACCAAGTCACACCCACCAAGCCACACCCACAAAACTGGTAGTAAATATTTTTGAATCCCACTATTGATCTGAAGGCAGGACAAGAAGCAATGGATGGCAACTACTTTTTAAGTGGCGCTATCTTCTACCTCCTCATTCAAGGATAAATTCACAACTGCCTGAATACAACCACACATCACCTCCTGAAAAGTCTTGACCAACCAGGAAAGATGTAGATAATAAAATAAACAGATGATTGCACTTACAGCTCTGAGGGCTCTGTCCATTTTCTCAGGACCAACAGGCTCAAATTCTTCCCAGACAATTATGCCAAGTCATGCCTTAATCAGTATGTATGTATATACGTGAAAGTTTATACATCCAAATTTGTTCACAGGAAAGAAAGCCATTGGAATTTTGTTTCTTGTACAGAAATATGGAAAGAGCAAAGAATTCTCCAATAAGAGGAACCCCAAAGCCAAACGGAATAACTTGTAACTGTTGCCAAAGCATATAGGATTTTCTTGAGATGGCTAAGGGCAATTATACACTTCAGCCTAAGCAGCTGGTCTCCCATGCTTACCTCTGGCTCTTTCTTAAGTGAACTTCAAAAAATTCCAGTCTAAATTGCAGTGGGGTTGGCAACAGAACTGGGCTGGCACTAAGTATGGATAAGGGCCACTACAAGATATGATTGGCAATCCCTCTGCTTCCTGCCCTTCTTACTGATGCAGGGAATGGAAGCCTTATTGCTGCTACTCTACTTATGCCTGTCACATGTATCTGTCTGTCTGTCTATCTGTCTGTATATGTATGTATGTGTGTACACACACACACACACACACACAAATCTGGTTCTTATTTAATAGTAGATCTTTCCTTTTTAAATTAAATACTTAAAACTAACATTTCTTTCACATGACTACTTCTTGAAAGATGAAGATTAAACAGAGGCCCAGAATCAAATAGTCTCTATGAAAGAAATTCAGAGACGATGGTAAAAATGCAAGAAGATTTGGTCCCTCCCTCCCTCACACAACATCTAAAGACATGGGCCTTGGAGCGTAGTAAATCACAAAGAATTAGCGGGGAAAGAGCTAATTAGAACATGTGTCACTCATGCAATGACTAGCTCCTCCAGAGTCCCCTTGGCTACTTACTCTATTGAAGGAAAGTGACTGTGCAAAGGGAATCAGCCACTTAGTTTATTCTTAAAAGGAGAAGAAGCTGGAATATACCTGGAAGAATATCTAAGTAATGTTGGCATGGTTTCATTTACCTCTGAAGGAAGATATGAGATGAAGCTCCTCAATTCTTCTTAAGTGCGTTGTGGATTTGCCATTCGTGGAAATCAATTCTATGTTTTTAGAATTCTTGAACAGTAAGACTGTTTCATTGGCCCTGCAATACCCGTAGTTGCTTTCCTTGTAGATTATGATCATTCATCCCACATCATTGTCTGCAGCTGTGTCATTCTTGTCTAGAGTCTGTTGCTGGATGTGCTTCCCAACATGCATCTGCTCAGGGGTGGGATTCAATTTTTCAAACAACTGGTTCTGTGGGCGTGGCTTAGTTGGTGGGTGTGGCTTGGTGATCATGTGACTGGGTGGGCGTGGCCAACTTGGCATCACTTATGTCAAGGGGTGCTTCTCCTAAATACCAATCATTAGATTTAGCTGCCCTAAATACCAATCGTTAGATTAAAATACCTGCAAGACAGAGTTACAAATCAGGCAGGGTGCCAGAGCACCTTGAGTAATTAAAATAGTTAAAATGCAGTGATAACTATCAGCAGCCAACTCTTCTTATAAAATGAAACCCTTTAGCAGAGAGGTCATTTAAGATTTCCAGAAAAAGCACACTCAGGAAAGCAATTCTTAGATCCATTTGCACTACTTAAAGATATCAGCTGGTCTCACTCATCTCTCAAGATATCCTAAGGAAATCATCTAGATTTAAGGAAAGGTCATATGACCCCCCAGAAAGGCAGTAAAAAAATCAGTGCCAAGCTTGCATCCTGCCTCTTGGAAGTATACCCCAAAGGACAGTGCCAGATACCACTAAAGCAGTGAAGGAAGACTTCCTCCCCAGATAGAAAAAGAAACCATGAGGCAGGAAAAAATTCAAACACAATACAAATAATTAAATCACAACAGTAGCTCTTGCTTGTTGAAGCTGAATAGGAAAATTATCCCATCAATAAACACAGGATTAAACCTTTACCAAAAACCAATTTTAGACCAAAACTCAGAAAGGGTATGTAAACTCACTTTTGAATGTCAATCTTTCTAGCTAGCCTTGCTGAATGTCATTCATCTTGGTTCCCTGTCATTAAAAGCTTCTTTCTGACAGCTTTGCTTCGTTATTCAATTATTTCTTCAAAGTACTGATTGTCCAGGGAAGTATTTCCTCCCAACAGCAGTGTAAAAATCTTAAAACAACCCTTCCCCTTTAAGAAAGTCAAGTTCTAGAAGCTCCGGAGACAGGAAGTCTAGACTTTCTGCCAAGAATGTAATAAGGGTGGGAAAAAAAACAAAAGGAGATTGCTTCTAAGGTTCTCCAAACTTCTTAGAAAGTTAACAAGGGGTTCTATAGAACCGGTCAGAACCGGTAGAATCCCACCCCTGCATCTGCTCCAGGTTATGTTTTATCTACCAGGAGACCCTCACATACGTGAAGTACATTGTGTTTCTGATGGCAACGGTCCTCACAGATTTTTCAGGACCTTGTAAAATCCAGGTAGGATATCAATAAGGTGATAATTGTTTGAGAGTAATGATAATGTAATCCATGTTCTAAATCATGTAATATCTCATTCCAAATATATCCATAATTCTACCTGTCATTCTGAGTATCTTAAAGATCAACCAGTTCTAGTGTGTGTTCATCAACTCTTCTAGTACAGGCCTACTGGCAATGCTGAGAAAAGGTCTGGAATCAAAACCATAGATTAGAAAAGCTACTTACTATATGCTGATGATGGTGGTGAGATGTTCCTTCACTTTTCTGTCTCTTATTAACCAGAATATAATTTCCACAAATGCAGGTGAAATCTGTAATTTCCTCAAATGCATGTAAAATAAACTTCCTGGATTCCTTCTTCCTATTGTCCAAAGCTCTCCAAGACCATTATTTTATTTGACTGTGAGTAAGATTCTTATGGAAAGGAATTAATCAAATCAACATTCGCCTTTGGAGAAAGCTTTTCACATGGGTTGCTCTGAGCATCTCATATTCAGGCTTTGCATGGCATTGCTTTGTATCCTATTATTATTGATTAAATAAATAGAACCAGAGATTATCCAAAGTATACAACTTTTAAAGGATCAAAACATCTGCCCTCGGAAATATTTGGATTTTAGACTTTTGTTTGGAAGGTTGTCATAAACACCAACAAATGCAAAGCAGGGCTTTTAAAATGACTTTTGTTAGAGGCATATTCGCGAACTATTCATCTGTGCTAAATGCATTTTGCTTGAATTGTATGTCATGTTGCCAGAAAAGAGTTGTTTCCATGCCAACGCATTTGCAGCATGGGAAAAACAAGAGGAGGGGGAGAACAGGAGGGGGATAAAATCAAAGCTACTAACATCTGGAAGATGTCAGAACTGATAGAAGCTACTTTCCATGAAAGGCAAAAGACTGCAGGAAGCTTTGCCAAATAAATGCTGTGTATAGGCTAGCATACTGTACTGTAAACTTACCGCTCAACAGTGTATTACTGTTCCATTTTTGGCAATATATTAGCCCTAATCCTTGTGCCAAAGATAGATTTGCAATGAAAGGAATATAAATACCATCCATAATTCTCTCTCTCTCTCTCTCCCTCTCTCCCCCCTCCTCTCATATTTTTACCTTAACATTATTGCCATAGTCACTGCATGTAATGCTAAGTGATCTAGGAAAAGTGTTAAATGTCTCTCTTCCCACAGTATTTCTCCCTGTTCTCAATATTGCTTTTGTAAAGACCCATTTTTTCAACAAGTTTAAAGAGCAACAGAGCTTGAAACAATAAAACTTGGTTTCAGTCCAATATATTTTCTTCTCTTCGTTCTGCTCCTTTTCTGAGAACTGTTCCTGAATTTCTTATTTTCTTTCTTTCTTTCATCCAAGCAAGAAAATAGAGATTATGTAGCTATACCTAAATATTATGAAATACCCAAGACTGGAATTCTGTTACTTGTAAAGTTCACATATTTAATTTTAAGACTATTCAGGAGCTGTTGTACTCTTGTGCTAATGGAAAGGAGTAGAAATTATCTCTTTTTTTTTGCTTCGGGGCACTAAAAGAGTTCTAATTTTCTCCACAACAATCTTACAACTTCATTTAATTTATATTTGTACCGGCACTGTTACTGCAAGAGAAAATGTTTTATAGTAGATGGCTGGATTCGGTGGCTGCATCTTCTCTCTTATTTTTCAATTGTAATAAATATACCCAATAAGCTGCAAATATATAGATTTATTTTCATTTTCTTAAACTTTTATAAAACTTTCATCCTGTAGCCTGAGGGGAATTTCCCTAAAAAGAAATTAGATTTCTGGCATCTTGGATGGCAGAAAAACAAGCAAAAAAGAATTGAGACTTCTAAGTGCAACTACCTCTTTTTGTTGTTTAATACATTTGGAATAATATGTTCACCCATAACCCACTGGATAATGAGTATTACTCTATCCAATAAGCATTGAACTACACCGATCTTTGGTAGTGTTTTATTATTTGCTCCCATACATTAGCCCTTCAAAATAGTCCAGACAAGAAGTACAATTTTGAATCCTATCTTACGGTAAGTTTTAATTAAAAGAATCTTGCAAGAGTAAAAATATTTCTTCCCTGCTCTTCTTTTACTCTCTGGAAAACTAGGAAATGTTCTCTGAGAAATGTTCCCCATTTCCCTTTTCCTTCTATGGGCTGAGATACCTTTTGCATGATGGTTTTCTAGGCTACAGTTCTTCTTCCTGTTTACCAAAGGCTTTCCCACATACCATAACAAATAGGAAGCCAAAGGAGCATATTAGATAAATTCAGAAGTATTTATGATGTAAGTGATAAGACTTACTATTACAAGATTTATATTAAACAAAATTGTATACATATATTCCTTCTTTGCATTTTTCCTATAACAACAATCCTGTGATGGGATGGGATGAGAAAGTGTAAATGGCCCAAAGTAATCCATGCTTCCATGCTTAAGAGAGACCTAGAACTCATGGTCTTTGGTTTCTCATCCAGCATCTTAGTTGCAGATATCAAATGGACACAGCAAGTTCTAGATTCAGAATTCCAAGCATAGATATGCAGAATGACTCATGTGAAGGTATAACTCTGAGAGCTCCTGGCCTAAAATAAATGGCAACATTTAAGGATTTTCATATTAATGATTTTTGCTTTCACCCTGCTTGACACTTTGGCAATTTAACTTCAGGCCAACCTAATCCTCCATTGTCCTCATGGAGACTTACATATTGCATATTGCATATTACTTATTGCAGGGGTGGGATTCAAATTTTTTAACAACCGGTTCTGTGGGCACAGCTTAGTTGGCAGGCATGGCTTGGTGGTTATGTAACTGGGTGGACGTGGCTTGGTGGTCATGTTATTGGCTGGGTGTGGCCAACTCAATATCACTCACATCAAGGCACGCATCTCCTCACCTGGCCTCTCATGACTGTTGGGATGCTGCAACAGTCGTAAGTGTGAAAAATGGTCATAAGTCACTTTTTTCAGTGCCATTGTAACTTTGAATGGTCAGTCCACACAAGCAAAGTACCAGCAAAGGAGGGGAAAATAACTCCAGAGAAGTTCCAGAGACAGAAAGTCTAGTCCTGCCAAGAATGTAATAAGGGTTAACGGAGAGGCAGTTTCTGTAAGCAACACCAGAATGTTTCCTTCCTGCCTTCCTTACAGGATTAGGCCAGTAATTTCTTCTAGCAACCAGTTCTCTGCACTTCTTAGAATGTTAACAACCAGTTCTACCGAATAGGTACGAACTGGTAGAATCCTACCCCTGGTGTTTTGGCAGCAGTATAGCAGCGGCTCATATTTTCTTTTTTTCAGGATGCTTTGTCAACTTATCAATATAATCTACAGTGCTGGGATCTCTTTCTGGCCCAGTATTAATGAAATCTGATCCTGCCTACTGTTTTGAGGTCAGCTGAAGTCAGTGGTGTGCTCTCACTTACGTGTCTGGTGATGTAACATATGTCTGTATTATTGATAATTACATGCTGATGTGGCTGAGCAACCCAGCATTCCAATATTCTGAAAGGCTTCAGGAGACCATATGTGATCTAGTGACATAACCTACACAATACAGATGAAGTCTGGCATTGGGGAAAGGTTAGGGCATATAGTTTCTACAAGCAGAAGGCATTGAGAGAACAGAGGAGAGAAATTAGTACTATTATCAACCCTAAACTCCTTTCTGCAAATCCTAAAGTAGCCCAAAAATTATGATCCAACAATTGGCTCCATTTGCCATGAAAAATTGGAAGTACAGACAGATTCCACCCAAACAGTATTGTGGGTACAAATGGCACACATATAAGGGACTGATTATTTCTGCTTGTACAGATAGTGACAAACTCTGAATGTAAAGATATAGTATAATCATTTGTATTTATGTACAAATGCAAATAGGATGAAAATTACTGAAAATTATTGAAGACATGGTATACTTGAATTAATCTAATGAATCTTTCTAATATCACAGAACAGATCTATCCATAGATACATACATCCTCAACCATAACAAGACATAGTTATATTAAAGCCACAACACTGAATTGTTCTGCAAATGACTTGATTATAAATTGCATCATGACATATGATGAAAATATATAAATCAGTTGACTGATGATAACATGATGGATGCATATTTTACTGTCTTTGCTGGAAATGCTTATCTGCTTACCTGTCCATCCCTCCCTCTCTCTTTCTGGAAAAACAAGGTGAAACAAATCAAAACTGCACTTGCAGTTTTAATTCAGAAGATGTGGGGAAAACAGTCCCAAAATTTTATGTTCCTTTTTTGCAGTATATATGTATTTACAGACAATAAAAATGACCATTTATGGAATCTGGAATAACACTTGCAAGTACCAATTTTTCATTGCATTTGGATACACACTATTAAACATTGATGCTCGAGTCAATTTTTCTATGTTATTATATTTCTTTACACTCTGGCAAAAATGGCATTTGCTTCTGTGAACAGGTGCATTTTATGTGTACCTTTTATTGCTAAAAATCAGCAGTACTTGAAAATCATGCTGCTGTTTGGATGCCTTTTTCCTCTTGTCCTAGTCAAAGATCAGTGTGTGCCAAGATAAGAGTCAATATTTCATATATTAAGGTCACTTATGCTTAATCTAGATTAATGCACACTGGCAGCATTGACTTTAGAAGTGATGTTGGCTTGGGCGCCCTTCCCAATGTACGCCACACGGGAAAAATACAGGATGAAAATTCTCTCTCATTACAATTCTAACATGCCAACACATATAAACAGAGACTAAAATAACACAAGGCTTTAACAAATTAACTGATGGATTATGTCCTTAGAAAGTGATTGACCAAATGAGATATGTCATTTTGAAGTGTGGCGTTGCCAAGAGACAACCTAACTCGATCAGTTCAATATGCTGCTGATTCTTCTTCTACAGACACTGAGTTAGAACAGGGCACCAACCCTTTCATCTATATTTGGGGGGCTGTAATGATGAACAATGTGATTGAGGCAAACCTTGTTTCAGCCCCAAAGATCATGAGATCCACCTTCATACTTTTATTGGATGAGGCCAGTTAAAAGTTAATCGTTAATAATACCAGGTAAATCTTAATCTTGGAAGGATATTGTTTTGCAACTGAGCTAAGATATGATAAAATGAGGTCTCAAGGTCCCTTAATTCATGGTAATGTTAAGTATGTGCTAACAAATAGATTCTGAATCAGGATGTGCTTGCAATATTCCTTCTGGGATCTTCTTACCCATACCCCAGGATGAGGTTTCCAACATAAGGGAAAAAGGAATGGACTCTACATTAAGGACTGTGCGGGGAAATTACCACCTTCATGGTTCTGATTCAGGACTTGGTGGTTCCATCTCTTCTGTAGAGAACCACAGATATGACCTTGGAGGAGTTAGCAAAACGTGATTTAAACTGGGGAAGGGAAAAGGCACTAGGAAGAAATTTAAAGTGAGGGAGGGAAGAGAATGCATGATCGGGACTTCAAGATTCTGTTACAAGAAAAAGTTAAAGTAAAGGAGTCCCTGCAGATCCGTTAGTCCAAGGGTCTTCAAACTTGGAAAGTTTAAAACATGTGGACTTCAACTCCCAGAATTCCTGAGCTAACATGACTGGAGGAGGAATGCTGGGAGTTGAAGTCCACAAGTCTTAAAGCTGTCAAGTTTGAAGACCCCTGTGTTAGTCATTGCAAACTGTAGGGGGCAGTGCTCATCTCTGTTTCAAGGCCATTGAGGCAGCACTGTCCAAAGACATTTCTGCAGTCTTATGGCTAGCATGACATCATGGAGTGCTATTAGCTTCCCACCAAAGTGGTACCTATTTATCTACTTGCAGTTCCATGTTTTCTAACTGCTAGGTTGGCAGGAGGTGAGATGAGGACGGGAGCTCATCCCATCGTGTGGTGGTCAGGTCTCAAATCTGGGCTGCTGGCTTTCCAGCCAACAAGCCCAGTGTCTTAACCGCTGAGCCACCACACTGCCCCCTCTGTTACAAGAATCTATATCAAATTCAGTAGAGCTCTGACAGGTTTTGTGGAACCTATTTCTTCACCTGGCCTCTGTCAAAGGGCTGGCATTTTCACTTTGAACAGATAACATTAATAGATAACCCTAACCCCATCACAGAAAATCCTTGATAATCTTTCCACTACACGGGCAAGCAAAATCAAGGGTAAGACCCAGGGATGGGATCTGACTGGTATAACTACTGGTTCTGTTGCTCTGCATTGCATGCGTATGCACGCTTTGTGTGCACAAATCATGCGAGTGCAATTTATGACCTGCTGAGCTGCCCGGACAGCTGAACAGTGCTGCGTGCAAGTGCGCAGCGGTTGGAAAAGCCCTTTTTTCCTGCTTTTTCAACCACAGCTGTGTCGCGCAAAGCAGCTGCGGTTGAAAAAGCAGGAAATAAAAGTCAGGTAAGAGCCTGGGCAAGCAGGTGGGCCAAAACAGTAGCAGACTTAGAACCAGTTCTATGTATGCTCTCTGTCTGCTGCTCTTCAGACCGGTTCTACAGAGGTGGACAGAACCGGTAGAATCCCACCCCTGGTAAGACCTAGTACTACTACTTTGGTATTGTTCTTAAGATGAGATGATGTTTTAGTTTTAAAAACTAATCTTAAAACTTTGTTGACTCAGAGGAATAGGAGTACTGCTCTGATTGGGAAGTTATGGATTCTGAAATAGGCCTCCCTGGCTTTTATGTTCTACGTTGTTCCACTTGACACTAATTAGTTATATATCAGTAGGTTTTATATGGTCTGGTTTATTTACTCTTTTTTAAAAAAAAAGAATTGTAAATACCTCACTGGTATCCCAGTAGTTCTTTAGAGTTAGAGTTGCTAAGTTTATAATATAAAATAGTCTACTGTTTTATAGTCTACTGTTTTATGGTTTTGTATATTTTAATCAGCTGATATCTTATTTTAAATGTGATATTCATATTAATATTTTACGACTGAAAATAACAATAATGTGCCATGCTATGGCAAGGCAAGGCAAAATATTACATGGCTAGTAATTTAAAAACAAACAGGCAAAGAATATAACAACAAGACCTAGCAATTGCTACAGCACGGAAATTGAAGAAAGTGACAGAAGAGCAAATTCTGGCTGCACAAGATCAAACTCTAAGAATAAACGTGGGCAAAGCGAGAATTCAGAAGACAGCAATGGATAGAAAATGCTGCCTCTGCAAAACAAACAACAAACAAAACAAAACAAAAATCTGAAGAAGTAGCGGATCACCTGCAGGCAACCATTGTTGCTACTTTCTTATGCTGCTATTTCTAGTCAATCTATGTTGATTGGCTAGAAGTAGCAGCATAAGAAAGTAGCAACAATGGTGCATTGGAATAGCTGCAAGAAATATCATTTGCCTACAAGCAAGAACTGTTGAGACCACAAAATAAATGCAGCAATGGAAAATAAAAAAACCTAAAGTGCTGTTCAACTTTAGAATTCAAACAGGCAAGCATCTGCCACATGACATCCTAGACTTAACAATTACATTGATAAGAAAGACAAAAAAAGTCTGCATAGTGGATGTTGGAGACCGCAGACAACAGACTAGAAGAGAAAGAATTGGAGAAAATCACATAATACGAAGACCTGCAAATAGAAGTAGAACAACTATGGCAAAGAAAGCAAAGACAGAACCAAAAGTAACCAAAATGGTCCACTAAACAAAAAATCTAAAAAGTATAATTAGAGAAGTAATAGATGCTTTGAGTGCAATCCCACAATACCATTGGGATTGACAAAATCACCATCAGTCAATTGTTAAAGGCAACTTTACTTGGAACAGCTTACATCCTGCAATGATACTTTTAACACCATCAAATAACCACATCTGCTTCTCTCCAAGAACTTGATATGTGGATTAAAATGCCAAATCCAGCCTATACATCTGTGTTACCAGCCATAGTAATAATAACCAGATCTAGGAGTCCATGATTTCCTTGCGTTGACTGGAATCTGGACATCTATTCTTAAAAGTTTGCCCCAGAACTTTTGAATGGAAATTGAACCAAAATAGTTTTACTATTAGTAAAAGAAGAAGTCTGCATTTGTTGAAGATGTCTGCATTTGTTGGATCACAAGATATATAAGCGTACTTTCTATAAACTTCTCAGGTATTTTTTTTTATCAGGTAAAGGGATCTTTTTAACATATAAGTTCTTATGGTCTTTAATATATGATATAGTTAATAACGTTCCCGGAAATTTTAAATGGTCCACTAAAAAAAAAACCTGAAAAATATAATTAGCGAAGTAATGTAAAATACTAGAATAATTATTATTCAAATGAGGAAAAGCTCTATGAGGTTCACAGGCACCATTCCTATTCTTCTCTGGATTATTATCTGGACCTAAGATAGTTAATATAGCTATGTGTCATGGGAATTATGATGATCTAGACCTTTGTTTCCACAGGACAGATGCTTCAGGCATATCAAGTAGCATATAAGCTCCAACAAATACTAACTTTTTTTTTCTATCGTGAAGAGATGTCTGTTTTCTGATTTCCTTGCATGATAGCTTTCTGGTTAGCTAGACGTCCATTCAAACTGTCTGGGTGAGATCAGTATCTGTCTTTTTCCATTATTTTTGTGATCGGTGCAATGGAACTGCACTAATCCCTAGTGAAGTTAAGGAAAAACCAGGCTGTTGAGTGTAATCCTATATACATCAGGGTTTTTTTCCCCCTGTGAGATGGACTATGTATCTTGGTTGTGTCATAAAAACATGCCAACAGGAAACAGACAACAACACAAGCAAAAATTCTTACTTTAAGATCTGAGGTTTATTGTTTCTAATAATTTGGAACATCAGAAATGAATAGATATAAAAGATATAATAGCAGATATATACTTAATAAGCCATTGCAATGGGGGTCCAATGGCATATAGCAGGTCCTGCAAGGACTGCCATAAATCAAAGGGCCAAAAGCAGTGGTGGGATTCAAATATTGTTGCCACCGGTTCAGTGGGCGTGGCTTGGTGGGTGCGCTTTGCGTGCACGCATGTGCCAAATGCGCACTTTGCACAGGCGCAGAGGTGTTTGCACAGGCACAGAGGTGTTCTAACTTATCTCCTGCAAGCCTGCACGATCCCCGTCACTTCAGCAGCTGCCGCACGGCACTCTTCTATGCCGCGCAAAGCAGCTGTGCTTAAATTCAGCAGAAAAATGTGAGTATGAGAGCCCAGGCGGGCGGGTGGGCCCAACAGCAGAGCAGTGAAGAGAACCGGTTCTGTCTCTGCTGCTCATCGCTCCTACCAGCTCTCCAGAACCAGGCAGAACCGGTCGAATACCACCACTGGCCCCAAGCTGATCTCCAACTCTATCCTTCATACTTTTCTTCTAACCACATATACACGCTTCACAACTTCACTAACTCACTTTCCGTAAACACTATTACTTTCAGTTTCTCATTTCCAACAGTTTCATTCTTCCTGTTTTAAACTTATCCATCCAAGTGCATACTTTGCAAAAACATGTTTCACAGTTAGCAATGGCTCAGCAGGATTACAAATAGTTCTGGTACATTTTGAAACCATCCTAGCTGAAAACTTTGGTTCATATGTCTTTCTTCTGGGGCCTGCTATCATCCATAGGACTTATTGAATCTAATAGACCAATAAGCCATATCTTTCATTCCCACAGTTGTTTGATGCTGGCTCTTATTGTCGCACATTTTGTACCCCAGAAAAACAATCTGCAACAGTCATGTGCCCATTTATTTCTTTCTGTATTTCTTACTTTCTGTGTACTGATGGAGGCACAGAGAGAGACTTGGAAAACAGCTCGCTTTTCATTCACAGTATGTATTATTTTTGGAATATGAATATACTGCCTTGACTAGGCAGGATATAGCAAATACTTAATAAGACTTGGGGATTGGGGGGGGCACAGTAAAAGTGAGATGAGAAACTTTCCTCAGTTAAAAAAAATCAGTACTCTTAAGGCTGTTGCTAAAACAACTTAATGGATATCGTGGGAGTGTGGAAAACTTCACACACAAGCCCCAAGTAATTTATCTTTAAACAAGTGGAATATTTGTTGATGCCAAATCATGTTCCTATTGTTATAAAGACTTGATCACAATGCCAAATAGTATTGTTCAACAAGGATGCAACAAGCACCAGCTTTGCTTCTGTTATGTAAAATAGGCATTATATAATTAGGATCCCTCGTCTTCTTACAAAGTCTCTAAATCAACAGTAAATGCCGTGCACTCTCTAGCTGTAAATAGGAACATATTGGCTCTGATTTCTCCAGAATGTTGCATAATTACTTTGATCTTTATCATGAATTACTCTTCAGCGGAGTTTCATGTCCTGTGTTGTCTGGGTAGAGGTATTAGAGACCAAAATGAGAGGAGACAAGGGTTTTTTTTTCTGCTGGAACAGCTGCTCTGAATACCAAGCTTTTGTGGAAGAGATTGGAGCTCTTCAGCTCAGACCAGTGATGGGTGAGTGGAAGATATGTTAGAGGTATATAAAAACACTAATGGCTTGGAAAAGGCCCTTAGGAAACACCTGTTTACCCTTTTAAATAGCAAAAATAAATAAATAAAAAATACAAGCACCTGATGGTTTTCTCTAGCTACAATTTTTTAAAAAATGGAATGATTTTCTATACATTCAAATTTGAAATTTTACAGGTATAATTTTTGCCCCTGGGTGTTGTAATGGTCAAGCATGGAATAAGAGGTGTTTCAGACTATTTGTGACATATTTGTTTCTCATGGTTGAAAATTCCTACAAGATATGGAATCGTACAGTGGAACTGACAGTTTTTGGTCTGGTAAATAGAATAGCAATAGCACTTAGACTTATATCATGCTCCATAGTGCTTTACAACACTCACTGAGTGGTTTACAATTTCAGCATATTGCTCCCAACAGTCTGGGTCCTCATTTTGTTGACCTCAGAAGGATGGAAAGTTGAGTCAATCCTGAGCCCATCAGGATTGAACTCCAAATTGTGGGGAGAATTAGCCTCTAATACTGCATTCTAACCACTGTACCACCACGGCTCCAACTCTTTTTTTCTAGGTATAGCTTCTGTGCATATTATTTAATCTTTCAGAAGCCTGAGGGAATGGCAGGAATGGGGAAATCAGAAAATGATCGCCTCCCGTTCAATTTGCGGGAGCCTAGGTTAGTATCTTTCCCTTTTCTCAAAAAGGTCTTCTCGTGAATGGAAGGTCAGCTTTAAACCCCAGACTTCAAGGTTCTCCAAACCTCTATCTATCCCTTTCCTTCAAGACATAATTAAATGAAATCAAAATAGATTCCCCCTTTTCAGACCTGTGGTATTCATAGAATTATGATAATCAGCATGTATATATTCTTGGAACTCTAGATGTCGCTGACAAAAATCACCACAATTAATGTCTACAAACAGGACCCATCTCCCTGTATATTGAGATATTAATTGATAAAACTCCATCCCTTTCTTCTATACACATTGGGCAACTGTCTATATCTCTTGGTGATTTGAAAAATAGAAATGAAGGCACTAAAAGGAAGTGGCAAAAGAAGGCCAACCATGAAAGTCTATACAAGGACATTTTCCTCAACCTGGTGCTATTAGATTTGTTGGACTTTTACCTCCCTAACCTTGAGCTGTCATTGTCACATTGGGCATTACAAGCAGGGATTGTGGGAATAGATGTTCAATGCCTATGGGGAAGACTGATTCTAGAATCCATAAAGAACTGTGAAAAATTGACTGCAATCCTGCACCAGGATTCTGTGGGGAACCAGAATGTTTCAAAGGCGAATTTCATCATCTTGGTAGGATACAATCCATCGATTGCCACAGATATAAGGCTTTAAAAGCAAGCTGAGATAAGATCATTGTATGATTAAACTTCAAATTGCTGAAAAGGGAATGATTATACCAAGGGTATCAAACTTGTGGGCTGGATGCATCATGCCCACCCTTGTTTTAGTGAAGAGGGCAAAAATCACACTACGTCACATAATGATGACATGACAACGCAAGTTTGACATCCCTGGAATATACCAAACTTCCCTTGCATAAGTTTTTTTAAAAAAACTTGAAACAACTAATGTACTTTGAACCTTAGAAGGCTATTGTTTTGATGTACACTTATTTTACTATTGCTTGGCCCCAATTGCATTGCTTTGTGTTTTTAAATGGAAATGTAAATCCTAGAACAAGAGTCCTACAATACTACAATTCAAGAGCCAGAATTCTTAATCTGGAGTCCATGGATAGATTTCAAAGGATCTGTGAACTTGGATGGGAAAAAATTATGACTTTATTTTCACTAATCTCTAACTTTTCATTTAATACTGAAATAGGCTACATAGTAATTCATGGCCTCTAGCCTCAAAAATATTTGTTAACTTCAATAAATGTCACTATCTAAAATTATTGTATCTCAGAAAGAGCTATTCCCTTGATATAGATTTAATGGATTAGTAAAGAGTAATAAACATATATTTTAAAATTATTTATTTTATAAGTATATCAAATTTTATATTGCTACATAACTGATTTCCTTTTGTAATAGAATCTATGCCTACATACTTTATTTTATGACAATAGAAAAAGAAATTGTAGTTCAAGGTTGAATTATTGGATCCTTGTGCTCTTTGAACCTGGCTGTTTTCTTGCAGACTTTTCATTACCCAACTAGATAACAATATCAATGCTACACCTGACTAGCATTGATGATGTTACCATTGGGTAATGAAACATCTGCAAGAAAACAACCAAGCTCAGAGAACACCAAGGATTCAGAGTTTATTTTATGTATTTAGAAACTTTTTTTTTCCTGAGAAGGGATCTTAAGATTTCACCAGATTCTTAAAGGGATCCATGGCATTGAAAGATTAGGAATCCCAGCTCTAACCTAAGTAATCTAAGCTTCTATGAGAATTTGTAATGTTGATTTCACTCCAGTGAGAAGATACAAGAATTATGTTCATACAGCACTGAAAGGATGTTCTGTTCTTGTTTTCTGGCAGTCAGTGCTAGACATTGGTTTCACATTAGAGTCAAATCTTGGTACCAATCATAGATCAGCATAGAGTAAAGGTACTTGAGTCTTAAAAAACCCTCTGTGCATGCTTGCTTGCAAAATTTGATCTGGCCATCAAGAACTATATATGGGGCCATTAACACTACGAAACAAAATCTACCACCAAGACACTGCAATAAAGAACTAAATGGAAAGTAGAATGGGAGAGTCATATTGCTACACTGTGCCAATTATATTACCACATTGTTTCTTTGCTACAAGACTGATAAGAATCTACAAAAGCCTAGAGCCCAAGGGACCTGAACGTGTCTGGTGAAAATTGGAAATCAATAGGAGTCTATAATTGCAAGCAAACTGCATCATTTTCATGGAGGTGAAAGATGAGAGACATCATTGCATTGCCAGAGATGTTGTTACACAAAAGTGAAATCTTCTTTATTCCTCATGAGCAGTACATCAGGATGATGTAAAAGAGAAAGGATGTGGGGGGGGGGGAGAGTTCCCTTTTAAAGGACATCTTTAGCTAAATGCACCAGTGCTCGTATTTACCATTGCAGAACAGAAAAGCGTACAACAAATGTGCTAGCTTTGTGATTTTTTTTCTAATGGATGTTTTGTATTTTTAAGAAACTAGATTCTACATGAGATGTGTTCTGGCTGATAACATACCATCACAAAGTCATCTGGTCATCTCCAATGAAATAACCAATGTCCACAGATAAAACACATACTTTTGGTGCACAAAGCTGACCTGAAAGCTGGATGTAAATTAAACAAAAGCTCCCAGGCAGGTTTATTGGATTTAGTTTCAGTATATTTTTAATCTGGATTTGAGGAAATGCTGTACTTCTGAGAAGCTTATCAAAGTTTCACCATGAGAAAAATCAGTAAAGGCAAAGAAAAAAATCACTCCCCAAATGCTGCCTGTCCCTCTGAAGCTACTCTTATCAACAAAAGGGGTAACAGAGAAAGGAAGGATATCCATTTTAGGAAGAAGAAGAAGAAGAAGAAGAAGAAGAAGAAGAAGAAGAAGAAGAAGAAGAAGAAGAAGAAGAAGAAGAAGAAGAAGAAGAAGAAGAAGAAGAAGAAGAAGAAGAAGAAGAAGAAGAAGAAGAAGAAGAAGAAGAAGAAGAAGAAGAAGAAGAAGAAGAAGAAGAAGAAACAACAGAGATTATGTAAAATGAAATTGAGGCATTTTCTAAAATGATTTCCATCATCACAGTTAATTCTCATTTCTTTTCCCTTGTGAGCCCAACTAATGTTCTGTATTATTTTGGAAATCGTTGCAGTGAACTTTGAGGAGCCCTTACTGCAGAAAGCTGTGAAATGGTAAACATACAGTACAATGTAAATAACAGAAAGGTTATGAATAGTTCTATCATTGCATTTTTTTCAAGTTTAAAACCTATGTTTTTCATAGCTGTCCTGATTATTTGTAGGGTCCACTCTTGCTCACTTTCTTTAATCTGTAGTGTTTTCCTGCAAGGGCAGGACCTGCTTTGTTGTTGCTGTTGTTGCTGTTGTTGTTATTCAGCTCAACCAAGTTGTTCACCCACTGGTTGCAACAAGAATTGACTAACCGACTTGTCAACTGAGGCAGACATCGAGGGCTGAGAGAGGGAGTCATCTAGCTGGCTTGTCTCTTAACCACTAGATCAAACTGGCTCTTTTTTTTTTTTTTACTGCCCTTGCTTAATTCTTATAATTACAGACAGTCAATGCCCGAAGCACAATGGGCTCTATTTTTTAGATGTGCAACCTGTTAAATACTACCAAGTCAGGGAAGTCTGATTTAAATCACTGACACATCTCCTGCGTCTTGAAGATTGCCATGAGGTGCTTTCAATTGAAAGGTTACTTATTTATCCTTACCTTTGGACTTTCAGTCTATAGGAGCTCTCAAAAATTCTTCCTGCTTTTTTCAAGAGACCCATTTTGCAGTGGGTATAATTGGCACTTCTCATACTCTAAAGTCCTGGAGTGTTTTATCTCACACCTCATAAGAACTGCTGCTCAATGGCTTTAAAAAGAAAAAAGAATTGTTTGAGACTCATTTTTAATCACTGCATGGTAACTCTTATATATTATTTTATGATAGATTGAATGGCTTCCATTGCTCTTCCCTGCCTGACTTTTGAGAATTTATGTTCATGTGTGCCATATTTAACTGTTAACTTATTAAGTGTCCTATATTTTAGTAGTCAAGAATTATTTTAATTATTTTAATCACATCATTTTAAGATACTATTTTTCATATGGGAAGTGCTTTAAATGTCTAATAAATAAATATAGATTTTAGAATAATTTTTATGGCCAACATAGCTTTAATCAATGTCATAAAGCAAGTTTTCTTGCTGAGTAGTTTTCTTTAAAGTCAATTTAAATACTGTGGGTACCTCATGGACAGAATATTGTCTGATACTACATGAACATAATTGTGTAAGTGGCAAAACCTTTCTGTTGGCTGCTTGCTCCTGACTTATCTCTGTGCTTTAGGGGATTATTTCAATGCTATTCTTGGTGACATAATAAAATTAACAGAACTTCAATATTTGCTTATTAAAATGCAGATGAGTACAAAGTTATGTTAGTAAACATGTTATTCATGCATCTTTCTCTATATGTCAGGGATAATTACTTATTAATGAAAACCTTGCATTAAGGATTCTTTTGTATTCTGAAGAAAGCTAAGGAAATATCAGAACTTTTTAAGTGAAGAATGTTAGTGTTTGGGGATAAACCCCCTAGCAGAGTGTGCAGCAGCAGTCAAGCCAGGCAGGCAAATGAGAGAGAGGCTGGGCCCAAGAGTATACACACACTGGAGACAAAAACACTGTTTGTGGTTTTAAATAGTTATTTAATACACACAGAGATTAAGAAGAGTCATTCAGTCCATATATCATTATCCAGTATATCCATCCAGTTATCAAGTCCATTAACAGTAAATACAATGTCCTTATCTGCTTGTAAATCTTCTCCTTCTGATACCTTTCTCTCCAAGACAACGCTGAATCCTCAGCTCACCAAACAAACAGTCTTTGTGTTCAGTTGAAATGGTATCTGGCACAGTAGCCTCCAAAAGTAAGCAGATAGACGTTCCAGCACAGCAGGCAGCAGACCAGGAACAGAACCAGGTGCATCCAGAAGCCAGGGTCTATTACGTTTCCCTTCCTACCTTTATTACTGCCTGCAACCGCACCCACAATGACATTGCAGTTTCTTGTGCTTAAAGCTACAAGACACTTAATCCTAGGTTTACATATTTATTCAACCCAAACCTGGTTGGTGTATCCTTATACCCAACATTCTCCCCTTTTGGGTGACATAAATATGTAATGCCTTTACATTCTAAACCCATATTTTTCACAACTCTCTAGATGCTTAATGGCACCTTGGGCTTTAGTAAAATGATCAGCTACATTGTCCTCTGACATGCAGTACTCCAGCTGTATCAATTTACTCTGTACAGACTGTCTTACATTAAGATACCTCAAATCTGTATGTTTACTTCTCGTTTTAACTGCAATATTAGTGGCCATTTGAATTGCTGCCTGATTATCTTCATGTACAACTATAGGGTAATTTACAGTTATACCCATATCTTTCAGCATTTGTTTATACATAATCAACTCAGTACATAATAGTGATAAACAGGAGAATTCTGCCTCCATTGTAGACAAACTTATATGCTGTTGTCTAATTGACTTCCAACCTATTAACGTCTTACCCAGCATTATGGCTGTTCCTGAAGTCGACTTTCTAGTATCTCTTTCTATTGCAAAACTAGCATCTGCATAAGCACTCAATATGAGATCACCTTCTGGTTCTAAATACAGTGCATGGTGTAATGTTCCTTTAAGATATCTTAAGATTCTTTTCAATGCTATCCAGTGACATTGAAGCGGGTCATTATTGTGCCGTGCCAGCTGATTAATACTGAAAGCAATATCTGGCCTTGACCAATTGCTAATATATGATAAGCTACCAATCAAAGATTGATATATTGCCTTATCAAACTTGGGACTTTGTGTATCCATTTTGCAAATATCCTGACTCATTGGAGTCTTTGCAGGCTTACAAAGTTCCATCTTATAATCTATTAGCAATTTAGATATCTTATCTTCCTGAGATATCTTAAACCCTTTCTGTGTTTTCATTATATTCAAACCTAGATATCTCTTTATCTCCCCTAATTGCTTGATTTTTACTTTCTTGGCTAATGATGCAATTATTTCATTTGCTTCATCATTAGTCTTAGTTATCAGAGCAATATCATCAGTAAATAACAATAATAATTATATCTTCCCATTCTTTTCTCTCTTAAACAGACATGGGTCGGCTAAACCAGCTTTAAACCCTATATTGGTCAGTTCCTTCACAATATACTGGTTCCATTCATAGCCTGATTGTTTAAGACCATAGAGACTCTTCTTTAACAACCAACAATCATTATCATTATTATTGTCTCCTTTAAATCCATTAGGCCTTTTCATATAAACAGTATGTCTTAGTGGAGCATGCAAGTAAGCAGTTTCCACATCTAAATGGTTAACTATATATTGCTTGCTTGCTGCCCGCACTAATGCTGCCCTTAAAGTTGCTGCTTTCAGACTAGGTGCAAATACTTCATCATAGTCTTTTGCACTTTGTCTAAAACCTTGGGCTACTAACCTTGCCTTATGGATTGTGTTTCCATCCTTATCTGTCTTTATTTTAAAAATCCATTTGCAGCCAATGGGTTTTTCATTACTAGGTAATCTCACGTTTCCATACACTTGCATATCCTTCAGAGACTTCAATTCTTTATTAATTGCTGCATACCAATTTTCTTTCTCTTTAGAAGGATATCTTTTAATCTCATCCACAGTATTTGGGATTCTATTTTCCTGGCACACTGTGTTAGCCTGGTATCTATCAGGCGGTCTAGAAATACGTGTAGTCCTTCTGGGTATTACTGGGCTTGGTTGAGTTACTACCTGTTCCTCATCTTCAGCTATTTCTTCCTCTAGGGGCTGTACTTCTTCCTGTACTTCTTCCTTTACATTATTTTTAAAGTTACAGGGATACTTAATGGGATTTCTGTATGATTCAATAACCACCTCGTTATTGTTATCCTGTTCTAACTTATCCCATCCTACGTGCTCTAGAAATTGGGCATTGGCACTACATAACACCTTAGATGTGCCTTTCTCCCAAAATCTATATGCCCTATGGTTAGCTTGGTAACCAACGAAGAATAATTGTTTAGCTCTATGTTGCCCTTTACGCCTGAGTTGTGTAGGGATATGCACCCATGCTGGTGCACCAAATGTGTGCAGGTAACTCAAATCAGGCTTCCTGCCATGCCACATGGTGAATGGTATTTCACCAGTGGTTGAGTTAACCACATTATTTAATAAATGATTAGCACACATTGTGGCCTCCCCCCACAAAGAATCAGGTAACCCAGAATCAGTTAACATAGTACGGGTCATTGCCTGCAGAGTTTGGCCTCGCCTTTCAACAAATGCATTGTGCTGTGGTCTGTATGGTGCAGATGTCTTATGAGCTATTCCAGCTGCCTTTAACCTATTCTGGAATTTGCTATTAACAAATTCCATGCCATTATCTGACACCAAGGTTATCAGTTGCCGTTTAGTTTTTCTTTCTGCAAACTTTAACCAGTTGAAGAAATGTTGATATGTTTCAGTTTTGCTTTTCATTAAATAGCAAAACCCATATCTAGAGTAATGATCCATAATGCTCAGTATATATCGAGCACCCCCCATACTGGGTTTCTTTGGACCTATAATGTCTGCAAATACTACTTCTAAAGGTTCTTTAGTTTTAAAACCGTTTAGCCTATTTGCAGGCAATATTTTACTCTTATCTTCACAACAGACATTACAACGCAAATACTTATCACAAGGTTTTAACCTTATTCCTTCAGATAACTCTACTGTACGTTTTAGCATTTTAAAATTCACATGCCCCAAACGTCTATGCAATAAATGGATACATTCATCATGAGGCTTGATATTATTAAATACAGTCTGTGCCTCCCCTTTCTTACTATCATGTAAGACATATAATGCTCCATTTAAAGCTGCAGTTACCTTTTTGTTATCTCTCTCCAGTATGCACTTATTATTCTTAAATGTAACTACATATCCTAGTTTATCTAATACTTTTACAGAAAGTAAGTTCATCTTTAACTGTGGTACATATAACATTTTTATATTCTGGTTTAAACATGGACAATAAGCAATACCTTCACCCTTGGCCTTGAGGTGCCAACCATTGGCAAGTGATATACATTGAGAACTTGTAGACATTTTTATAAACTTTGTCTTATCTCTCGTGATGCAGTGGGATGCACCACTGTCCACCACCCATAAATCACTCTTCATATCACAATTGCCAAGCATGGCCAGTTCAAAGGATTTCTTTGGCTTCTTTAAATTCTGCCTTTTTACTTTTCTGCAGAATCTTGCCAAATGTCCTCTGCCTCCACAATTAAAACACTTTTTAATTGTGTATGCCGTTGAAGATAAATTCTCTTCTTCCGGGTGATTTACTTTACACAGCTGGTTTCTTTCAGGCTTTGAAGATAATTTCTCTTCATTAGGCTTATCTGCTCTCAGCTGGTCACGTTCACTCCTTCTTCTGGCTTCTTCTAATAGCCTGCCAGTTATCTCAGTTACTGATAAACTGTCTTTTGGCAATACCTCTAATGCAGTCACAAAATCATCATAGCTTCGATCCAAAGAAGACAATATGATGTATACTTGTTGCAACTCATTAAATATAAGCACTTTTTCTTGCAATTCTTGAAAAATGCTTTTCATACAGTTTAAATGAGTTAACATGTCTCCATTTATCTCAAGATGTGTTCTAAACAGCTTCCGTGTAAGATTGATATGAGCTCCTACACTGTCCCGAACATAAACCTTCTTGAGATTATCCCAGCACTTGGCAGCACATTCCTCTCCACGAATATGTATCAGTTGCTGGTCTGAGAGAGTTAGTCCTATGATGCACAAAGCTTGTTCATTCTTTTGCTTATAGTCCTGTATCTTTTTGGCATCCTCATCAACAGTAGGATCCAAGTTGGATACATCTGGTGGGTTTGTTATTATGTCCCACAAACCTTCTCTTCGTAGCAGTAAACTACACTTCATTGACCATGAAACATAGTTTGTTCCATCTAACCTGGATATCATGGACAGACTTGGCAAATTTACTTGTGCCATTGTTCTGCAGAAAAATAACTATTTAACAAACAGTTTGTCTTTACAGCAATGTGTAACTCTTGACCAAACTCTCACTGGTATAACCTGGTTAGCTAGACTGTGCACACTGCTGGGCCCATAACCAATGTTAGTGTTTGGGGATAAACCCCCTAGCAGAGTGTGCAGCAGCAGTCAAGCCAGGCAGGCAAATGAGAGAGAGGCTGGGCCCAAGAGTATACACACACTGGAGACAAAAACACTGTTTGTGGTTTTAAATAGTTATTTAATACACACAGAGATTAAGAAGAGTCATTCAGTCCATATATCATTATCCAGTATATCCATCCAGTTATCAAGTCCATTAACAGTAAATACAATGTCCTTATCTGCTTGTAAATCTTCTCCTTCTGATACCTTTCTCTCCAAGACAATGCTGAATCCTCAGCTCACCAAACAAACAGTCTTTGTGTTCAGTTGAAATGGTATCTGGCACAGTAGCCTCCAAAAGTAAGCAGATAGACGTTCCAGCACAGCAGGCAGCAGACCAGGAACAGAACCAGGTGCATCCAGAAGCCAGGGTCTATTACGTTTCCCTTCCTACCTTTATTACTGCCTGCAACCGCACCCACAATGACATTGCAGTTTCTTGTGCTTAAAGCTACAAGACACTTAATCCTAGGTTTACATATTTATTCAACCCAAACCTGGTTGGTGTATCCTTATACCCAACAAAGAAGAACTAGGCTCTTCATTTTTACCTAGTTTTAACATGACCTTCAAGAGCATTTTCCTTCCTTCCTTCCTTCCTTCCTTCCTTCCTTCCTTCCTTCCTTCCTTCCTTCCTTCCTTCCTTCCTTCCTTCTTCCTTCTCACAGGGTTTAGCTTTTCCCTTAGAACAGTGTCTTTTTTCATTGATTAAATATCTTTTTTTGTAGCTATTCTGCCCTATTTATACAATGAAGGTTATGAAAGAGAAAGATGCTCGTCCCTATTTAAAAAGAAATCAGATGTCACACTGACCAAAGCAAGCTTTGCAAGTTTTCTCCATAATGTATCAATTTGTTTTTCAATTTTATTCATTCAGGAGTTTAACACAGCATATATTGTGCTACCTTTCTCTGATTTTTTTTCCACCCCATAACAATTCCCTGTTGATTGAGATTTAAAAAAAAGACTGTCCGAAAGCCAAAGCATGGGCTTAAACCTGGCTCTCTTTGTTGTCCAATCAACCATTTCATCACCTGATGCAATAATTAGTCAATAATTTTCTGAAGGATACATTTTCTTCTACTTTTAGACTTGTGCTTATATCAGGCACGAAGAAATAGGACTACATGTTAAGTTCCAGTTAAGCAGATTTACTTCTCATACCTATACATAGTCAACCAACAGTCAGCACTAAATTGGCGCTAGAGAAGAATCAGCTAAATTCAAGGTGGGTTGCAGAGGTGGTATTCAACCGGTTCACACCTATTCGGGTGAACTGGTAGTGGTTATTTGGCATGGGTCGCCAAACCAGTGGCAACCCCTGCCTGGCCACACCCCCAACCCAGTCGCCCGGTCGCTCACTTGCGATCACTCTCCTAGCTTTCCGTTCCCCACATCCTCTTTCTCCCTAGGGGAAAGGAAGAAAGGCATGGATGCTGCAAGTATCGCTTTCCCTGTGTGAGTGTCTGGAGTGAGAAAGAGTGCGGTCTGACAGAGGGGGTGGAGGTGAATTGAGCCTTGGAGCACTTTTGCAACATAAAAGAAATGCATTTTGGAAGCAGCAGGTCCTTTGAAAACTTCTCCAAGGATTCCCCATGGAGTCTGCAAGTATCGCTTTCCCCATGTGAATTAAAGTGTCTGGAGTGAGAAGGAGTGCGGTCTGACAGAGGGGGTGGGGGAATCCACTCCAGCCTTGGAGAAATTTAAAGGAGCTGCTTCCAAAATGCTTGTCTGTTAAGTGCTGTGTGTGTGTGTGTGTGTATGGGGGGGGAGGGGAGAGAAAGAAAGAAAACAAATAGGAAGAGAGAGAGATAAAACTCTGTGCTATTATTTTTAATTGTTCCATTATTTATCATGTGTTAATATTTTACACTGTCCCCACACCTAGAGTGATATTTCTGCCTTTCTTTTGCCCAGGGCTACCACATATTTTTCAGGGTTTACATGCATTCAATGTCAATAGTCCAGAGCATAAAATACACATGTGTTTAACAAGAGTTGAAAGGGACCTTGGAGGTCTTCTAGTCCAATCCCCGGTTCAGGCAAGAAAACTGAGGATGCCAAAGTCTGAGTAGAAATCCTGGGAAAGGTGTCAGAATAATACTTAGAAGGGACCTTGAGGTGAACCCTATACCATTTCAGAGAAATGGCTGTCCAGTCTTTTCTCAAAAACTTCCAGTGATTGAGCACCCAGAACTTCTGGAGACAGGCAGTCCCACTGGTTAATTGTTCTCACAGTCAGGAAGTTTCTTCTTAGTTTTAGGTTGCTTTTCTCTGTTGAGTTTCCATCCATTACTTCTTGTTTGCCTCCTGGTGCTTTGGAAAATACATTCCCCCCCCGCCACTTTCTTTGTGGCAGCCCCTTAAAAGCCTGTTGCCTATATCACCCTCTTGAGTAAAGCATGTGAGCCATTTCCTCCTTTCAGTGGTCCATGAAAGTACATCTATAGTATGCAGATAATAAAGTCAAAAAGGGTGAATAACATTTTTACAGAACTATAGATAAGTTGAGGCTGGGTGACAAGGAATGGCTGGGAGGGGAGGGGCCAGGTGAGGCACCCCTTAATGTGAGTAACATTGAGTTGGCCACGCCCACCCAGTCACATGACCACCAAGCATGCCCACCCAGTCACATGACCACCAAGCCACACCCATCCAGTCACATGACCACCAAGCCACACCCACCAAATAAGCCACACCCACAGAACCGGTAGTAAAAAAATTTGCATTCCCCCACTGGTGGGTTGGACTTAGACCATCATGGAAACAAAATGATTCTAGGCAAATGATTCTCTTGGATCACTCCCAAGGTCTGCCTGTCCTTCTACATTTTTTCAATCATTAAAGAAGAAAAATCCATTTGGGAGTGAAACCAGTGAGTTGCTGTTCTGAAATTCTTGGAAAGCTGATATATTTACATTCAGACATAGTTTGGTATAGGATATGAAAAAATAGATTAAGCTGCTTAGCCTACCCCAAAGTCTTGCCTGAAATTCAATAAGCTGTTTAAGTGAGTGATTGTTATTGAAGATTTATTAAAGGGCATACAAATATAAATATAAAAAGATGAAGAATGGAATGCTTCTAAATATCTCATTTTTAATGTGACAGAAGGATAAATTTGTTAAACTCATGGGAGGCAGGCTAATCATATTAACAGTAATTAATTTTAGTCTAATTTAAAGTTTAATTTTTGTCTTAGTTCCATTCACACGATTGTCCTTGTTTTTAGTGTACATATTCTGGCATGTTCTTCAAAGGTCAACACTGGCCTTTGAATCTCCCAAAACTTATGTGCTGCTGACTTAACTATGCACTTTATACCTAATTCAAATGAAGACACCTTTTTCAATAGTTGAAATCTGCTTTATCTATAAGTCAGCCAAAATTATTCATAACTTTGTCACCTATACAGAGTATATCAGGAAAGTAACTTGTAATTACTGAAGATAAATTTTGAGAAAAGGTGGATGGGAGAATAAAGAATAGGGATTTTCTGTCAACATGTGCACAGAAGAAAATTCTATCTTTTTTTATATCCATCCATCTGGAAAATTAATAGGCTCAGTTGAACGAAAGAACATTCAGACACTCCCAACATTTATACAATCAAAGGTTCTTTGTCTGATCACAGAAAATGGTTGTAGCATTTGTTTTATATTTAAGTTAAGTCTCATAGTAATGCTTATACATGAGAGTTATAAATGAGCCAAGTGATATAAATCTAACCTGCTTGAAAAAACATATATTCTTTTGATATCAATAAGCTTACGTATCCTATGAAACATTAGTAATTTATGTGGTATAGTAAGATAGATGCTCTCATCTATAAGGCAAATTGCATTCATCCTAGCAATTTTTGTCTTATTTGGGCTTTAGAAATGGTATTTTTTAATATACACTTTACAGTGCACCAGACTTTTAATGTTTCTTAGAAAATAGGGATATTCTGAGAATGCTGTGCTTTCCTTAATCTTTTTTTATCAATCCAGTAGATTAACGAGTAGCCACCGATCTGTGAACGTGAAAATAAATCAAACCTAGAAGCAGATTTCCCAGCCAGTTGTTTTATTGTTTATTTCTTTTAGTGATATAAAAGCATTTTTATGAAGTTTTTAGGCTCTAATGAGGTCCTTTGATGTGGCCTCTAATAACAATAATCCTCTTTTGGCAACTAATTAAAGTAAATATAGAAGGGTAGTAGTATACTCAACATTCAGGGCACTGTGTAGCTTGGCCTTTAATCTAGATAAAGTTGTTATTGCAATAGTGATTAGCAACAAGCCAAATTTATGAAATGATTCCCTTCTACTATATGGAATTATAACTATTTGTCTTTTTTCAGTCAATTGGTAATCAAATCAAGACCCATTCTAACATGAAGTAGCTTTAAGAAGAAGAAATATCTGGCTTTCTAAAAGGAAAATACTTTTTAACTTATCAAAACTTTAATTCCTTTAAAGTTTATGGTTAGGGCAAATGAAATGAGAAAACATGAAGGCTACTAAAGGAAAATTAAAGATACAGCATTTGCTCAGAACTAAAAGTAGAATGCATATTACATTATAAAAATGGATGTGGGGATATTGAGTCAGTTTGCAGGTGGATTCTTTTGGAATAGAAAGGGAGGATTAATGGCCTTTTTATCTGATAACCATCTAAGTAGCCCCAGGAAATATGTATTTGTATGTATTTGGAGTCTCCAATATCTGCTTTAATATCTATTAAAGTCTGCACTTTATCAAAGAAAGTTAGAAGACAAATCTAATTCCATAACAAATTCCTTTGGGAGGATTTTGGTGAAGCAGTCCAGGAAAGTTAGAATTATGGAAATCAACTATCTGCTAGGTATTATGATGGCTCCTTTACTGATTGTTGCAATGCTACAGTCATGATTGACTTGTCCCTGTTATGGGCCTTAGGTGTATCCCTCCCTCCCTCCTTCCCTCCCACCTCTCTCCCCTTCTCCTTCTCCCTGTCCCCCTCTCCCTCATGATTTACCAAAATCTTATGATATCTCTAGACAACTGCATAACTGTATAGAAGCATTCCTGTCAAACAGACAACAAATGGTCAAAATTTGGAGCGTCCTATCAAATCCTGTACCTGTCAACAGTGGTGTCCCCCAAGGCAGTGTTCTAGGACCAACTCTCTTCATACTCTACATAAATGACCTCTGTGATCATATTAAGAGCAACTGCATTCTCTTCGCTGACAATGTAAAGCTATTCAACACCACAGACAATACTGCTACCCTTCAAAAGGACCTCGACTATGTAGCAGAACAGTCAAACAAATGGCAACTTCAAATCTCAACAGATAAATGCTCTGTCTTACATATTGGCAAAAAAAATCAGAAAATAAAATACAGGCTGAATAGTCAAGACCTTGTTGATGGTCCAAAGTCTGTCAAGGATCTTGGAGTACTCATCTCTAATGATTTAAGTGCTAGAGCCCACTGTAACTACATAGCCAAAAAGGCATTAAGAGTTGTTAACCTAATCTTACATAGCTTTTTCTCTGGTAAGATTACACTACTAACTAGAGCATACAAAACATTTGCTGGACCAATACTCGAATACAGCTCATCAATCTGGAACACACATTATGTATCTGATATTAACACAGTTGAGAAAGTCCAGAAATATTTCACAAGAAGAGTTCTCCACTCTTCTACTTATTGCAGAATACCTTATGCCACCAGACTCGAAATTCTAGACCTAGAAAACCTAGAACTATGCTGCCTTCAGTCCGATCTAAGTATAGTATATAAAATCATACATTGCAATGTCCTACCTGTCAATGAATACTTCAGCTTCAACCATAACAACACAATAGATACAAACTCAAGGTTAATCGCACCAAACTTGATTGCAGGAAATACGACTTCAGCAACAGAATGGTCAATGCCTGGAATACTCTACCTGACTCTGCGGTTTCTTCCCCAAACCCCAAAAACTTTAACCTTAGACTGTCTACTATTGACCTCACCCCTTTCCTAAGAGGTCTGTGGGGTGTGTGCATAGGTGCACCAATGTGCCTATCATCCCTGTCCTATTGTTTCTTTTATTTTTCTTATATGTATCTATGTATTCATAACTATGTTTTTACTTATACCTATTATCTTGTAAGCAATTGACAAACCAAATAAAATAAGAAATAAATGAATAAAATTTTCTATGGCTATGTTTTTGGCTGAGCATGATTTCAATGCATTTTTCTTGTTTCTTTATATCTGTTTGTACATATGCACCTGTGGTCAGATTGTGAATTAGTAGGAGAGGTCAGGAACCCATCCCCAACATAAATTTTGTGCAGAGGTGGTATTCAGCAGGTTCTGACCAGTTCTGGAGAACCGGTAGCAGAAATTTTGAGTAGTTCAGAGAACCAGCAAATACCACCTCTGGCCGGCCCCACCCCCATCTATTCTCTGTCTCCCAAGTCCCAGCTGATCGGCTGGATCTTCTTTTGTTGCCCTGCATAGGAGAACAGAGCTGGAAAGCAGGTTAGTGGGGCAGGGAGGGAATGGGATTTTGCAGTATCCTTCCCCTGGAGTGGGGTGGGAATGGAAATTTTACAGTATCCTTCCCCTGCCATGCCCACCAAGCCATGCCAACGAAGCCACACCCACATAACTGGTAGTAAAACATTTTGAATCCCACCACTGATTTTGTGTCAATACCTTTTGCCCATCATATTTAGAAGGCAGCAAGTGGGATTTGGGTAAGCTTGGAATAAACCAGTTGTACAGCTTAATTAATTAATCTGGAGAAATTATTTTTCTTTTTCAGCCTCTAATTCAGGAAAAGAGGTAGTGTGAACAGGTTCATCTAGGACAGATGGAAGAAGACACAAGCCAAAAATATGATGGGGAAGGGTCAAATCACAAACAGAAATTCAAAAAAGCAGAAATAAAACCTGCAAATGGGCCAGGGCTCCATGCTAAAAGAACTGATAGCCATATCTTGGCGTTCTTAGGTGAAACTTCTGAGAATTGTTCTTAGGTACTTGCAGCTTGGAGGTCCCCCAAATCAAATGATCTTATTAGCAGCAGTTGCCATAATAGTTTTTAGAACACATTTCCTAGAGAATCACAAATAGAGAATCACAAATGGTAATCAAAACAGATAGCACTCCCGGAAATAACAGTAGCAGTACAATACAGTTCCCTGACCCTGGAGCTTTCACCTTGCAGGAAAATAGCATAAGGATTTTTTTTGGACAGGGCGGGTGGGAAGTGTTAATGAACGGAAGAAAAGAAGATAGAAAAAGTGCCACCCATAAATGGGGGAGATGAAGATCAACAGGAAGGACGTGGCGGTCAATGGTATTTCTTTTTTTTTTAATTTAAAGATTTTTCAGATAGGTCTTTGTCTGTCTGTCTATCTCTCTCTCTCATTCCTATCTGTCTATCCTATCATCTGTCTATATCTATCACCTATCTATCTCTAACATCTGCCTCTATCTATCTATCTATCTATCTATCTATCTATCTATCTATCTATCTATCTATCTATCTATCTATCTATCTTATATAGCCACCCCGTCTCAACAAAACCAACTCTGATATACAACAGGTGGCATGCAACAAATTTAAATTGATGAATAGATACATAAAACCACTTATCATTATTAATTATAAAAACATTTTAAAAATTATAAAAAAGAATAAGGAGGGAAATAACAAGTGAAAGACATTAATAATGATAATGGAGCCACCTCATCAGTTCACCCATCCCTGTGATACTGGCATAATCAGGTCTTAAGGGGCTGTAGGAAGCTTAGAAGGGACGAGGCCAACCTCACCTCAGGGAGAATTCAGTTATCAAGTCTGTGGCCTGCAAAATTTTTGCAAACACAAAACAGGATATCTGTTTATCCCCCTCTTCTATATACATGTTTGTGTGTAATGTGAGCACACATACAAAAGCCTACAAGTTGGGTGAGTGGTGCAGAAGCTCTACATTATAGTTTGTATAGATTCTAGTAAAAATGGCATAAGCTCCAAAGGTAAAGGTAAATGTTTCCTCTGACCAGTCGTGTCTGAATCTAGGGTATGGTGCTTATCTCCATTTCCTAGCTGAGGGATCCAGTGTTGTCCAAAGATGCTTTTGTGGTCATGTGGCAGCGTTATATGCCAAAACACATAAAATGCTGTTACCTTCTCACCAAAGTGCTACCTATTTATCTATTCACATTTGCATGCTTCCGAACTGCTAGGTTGACATGAGCTGGAGCAAGAGAGACAACTTCACCCCACTGTGCAGTGCTTGGGTTTTGAACCAAGCTGATAATCTCAGTGTCTTTAACCACTGAGCCATCACAACCGCTCTAGGAACTCTGATGTTGTAAAATAACTGGTAGCTCTAGCTCAGGGGTCTTCAAACTTGACAGCTTTAAGACTTGTGGACTTCAACTCCCAGAATTCCTCCTCCAGTCATGTTAGCTCAGGAATTCTGGGAGTTGAAGTCCACATGTTTTAAACTTGCCAAGTTTGAAGACCCTTGCTCTAGCTGGTTTCTCTAGCCAGAAGACCATTTTCTGGATATTATATGATACATTGAATAAATAGAACCTTAAATCCCACATCTTTCTGTAAAGAATGGCTTTATGGGATAAAATTAAGAGACGCTTGGCTGAGCCTTTTTGTGTTCTATTTGGCTGTTTAACAGAGGAGTCAGGTATTGTGTCATTTTACATAAAAATAATCCCTGCTCTTCAGTAGGCCTTAATTTTGAATGATAGCACATAGGTGCTTTTTTTGAAGGCATAACAGTTAAATTAGATTGCTACTGAATTCCTTGCAGATCTTTAGTTCAAAGATCAAAGGGATGACCTTTGTTTTGCATTCTTCCATTTAAAGTTGCATACAAATTCTCTTTATCTTTCCAAGCTTGCTTATTGATGGAAACATATCTTTCATTTTGACTCAAAGAGAGACTTTTTTTGCTCCCAGCCTGTTTACAAAGGCTCCTTGGAGGGAGGGTTGTATTTTCCCCAGGAATCCATTTTTATCATAATATAATTGGTAGCTTGGAAAAAAAATGAAACACTCCAAGAGGAATAGTTCACAATTACTATCCTCACAATTGCTAACTATTCACACTGTATTATAGAGGTAGAATTAATCCATGTTACCTGCAGCCACATCACCACAAGAGGCTATTTTTTTTTAAGCTGAAATGGACAATATCATCCTGTGTTCTTCATCCGCCCATTACATATGTGAGCTCCATCAGTCTCACATCCCTCTGTCTGCTTTCAACATACCATTTTCCTGCTTAGGTCGAGCCCTGGTGGCTCAGTGGTTAGAATGTAGCACGGCAGATTATCTCTGCCCACAGCCAGGAGTCTGATCCTGACTAGCTCAAGGTTGACTCAGCCTTCCATCCTTCTGAGTTTGGTAAAAGGAGGACCCAGATTGTTGGGGCAATATGCTGACATTATAAGCTGCTCAGAGAGTGCTGTAAACCACTATGGAGAGATAAATCAGTCTAAGGGCTATTGTTGTGGCCTGTTGGCCACTGCCCCCTCCAGCAGCTGAATCAGATGAGGAGGCAGAGAGGGAGTTAGGTCCAGTATCAAGGCAATCTGAGAGCTCCGAGGGGGAAGAGGGAATGGAGCTGTCAGAGATAGAGACAGAGGTGGAGCCTGGGCTGTCCATCAGCTCCCAGATGGAGAGTCAACAGCCACCAGGTCCGGAGGTGGCTGATGAGGAAGATGAGGAACAGCTGGGTCCCATGCCTGATGTGCAGATGCGCAGAATGCAGAGGAGAGGAGAGTAGGAGAAAGCTATGGACTGATCCTCAGGACAGAAGAGCCACCACCGCTAGCTAAGCATCACCCTAATTCTGGGCATAAAAGGCAGGGGCCAGAGACAAATAGGTATGGCAGACAACTATTCATCTCATTTTCAGTCAGACACTGATAGTCCGAACTTCTGAATCCTGTCAGGAACTGTATCAGAATAGCAATAGCACTTAGACTTATATACCACTTTACAGTGCTTGACAGCCCTCTCTAAGCAGTTTACAGAGTCAGCATATTTCCACCAAGAATCTGGCTCTTCATTTTACCCACCTCGGAAGGATGGAAGGCTGAGTCACCCTTCAGCCTGGTGAGATTTAAACTGCCAAATTGCAGGCAGCTGGCAGTCAGCAGAAGTAGCTTGCAATACTGCACTCTAACCACTACATCACTGTGGAATCCTTTTTCCGAATCTGTCACACTGAGAGTCGGGTGCACCTTCGGACCGTGTGTGTGTGTGTGTGTGTGTGTGTGTGTGTATCTCCACTGTGGGAAAAAGGAGATTGTGTGAGTGTGTTTCTGCTGAAAAAAGAGCAAGCACACCTTCCAGGACATCTATTATGAGTGTGGTGAGAGAGAGGGACTCCTGGTGTGTTGGAGCCATTCCAGGGGGAAAGGGAGCAAGCTTTGCTTTCCACAGGCACTTAAAGATTTTTTTAGCCTGCTGTATGTGTGTGTGTGTGTATGTGTGTATGTGAGAGAGAGACCCTCTTTGGCAGGGTTGCTAGTGCTTCCAACAAAGGGAGCATTTAGTTAAAAACAGTGTGCTTGTCATGTTTGGGAGCCGGGTCAGAAAAGCTATTGTTATGTCACCTTTAACCATTGTCAGTAGCATATATCACAATTCATCAACTGCTGGACAGTGTCAGGGATGCTCTTCCATGGTTGCCACACTCCAGCACTATTTTGAGCCTTGAGGAACAACCTCCCATCTGCTATTGTTTGACAATGGAACTTTTTAAAAACAATAATAATAATTGTCACAGTGGAATGTGAAAATGCTCCACATAAATCAATCAGTCAGTTGATTGATTTGTTGATTGAAAAATGGACTGGGAGCTAGTGGGGTGCAGCCAGACATGCCTAGTTTTAGTCATCTGTCAACGATTATAAGAGGGTTGAGTGCCTCCGCTTCCATATTTTTACTTTAAACAGGAATGTTTTAATAAATTACACATTAAAACCATCCATGAAACAAGCTGTTTTGTTATCTGTACTTACTGGTCAACAGAACCACCACCATTTGTTATACAGTTCTGCCAATGATGGACAAGCTTCTTAAACCTGTTGTGAAAGAACACTATTCATGTCTTGACAGTACTTTCCACCACTTCATTTGAGTCAGTCAAATGCCCACAAAAGTGTTCTTCCAATCTGGAAAAACATGGAAGTTGTAGGGAGTAAATCTGGACTGTCAGCCCCTCAAAGTAGGGTAGGTCAAGAGTCCAATTCCACAAGTCTGACTGGAAATGTCCTGCATTGATTCAGGTTATTGTAACAGAATCTTGAAAGCCTAATGGAGTTTGCCCACCCCTCCATCTTAAGCTTTACTGAATTAGAGAGGAATAAATATCTAGCTTCTTCCTCTGTTTCCTAGATTTGAAACATGCTTTGCAACTGTTATCTCTGTCTTGTTTCTTCAAGTTCATCTCCATGGCTTTCTATAAAGGGGTGAGATGATGGAACTTGGCAGTTGCCTCTTGGGTTGCTCATGAGGTGGGAGGCCTAATGTTATTATGTTCCAGGAAAATATTCTTATTGTGCTTCTGATCTCTGCTTATTTATTGTTTCAATGTATTTACTGAGTATTTCAACCCCCTTAATTTATCATTGTGCCATACTCATGAATATCTATATGAACTCCATCTGGATCTTCTAATATATGTATAATCATGAGTTTTCTTGCCAAAGTCTGATATTATATACATACATACATACATACATACATACATACATACATACATACATACATTCCCTACAGGTAATTTTTATAATGATATTTCATGGATAGGCACTTTGTTTCTGTATCATAATGGTGAGCCCATGTTTTCTGAGCTGTCACAATTCTGTAAACAAATTCCTTAGTTTCATTCTTGAATATGACAATTGCTGGCAAATTTCAACTTTTGAAGCTATTCACTTGGGCATGGGGTCTGGATGTTGGGTGAGACTGTCGTTGTGATGTTTCAGTATGATTATCAATTTAATATTATTATATCAATTTGACTAAATTGTGCTTTATTATGTTCGGGTTGTATTATGTTGTTATTTTGGGGGACGTTTGCTGATACTGAAGTAATATAACCCACACTTTCCTATGAAATGCCAGGCTTGACAACAATTTCCCTTTTTAAAAAATAAATAAATAAAGTTTTATTTGGGTTTTCACACACAAAATACAAGTAAAACATCTTTTTTGAAAATAGCATGGTCCCGGGTTGAACTTCTTTATACAGACACAATTTCAATTTCATGCTCCTTTTTGTATTCTATTCCATATCTTGTACTATTTTACATTTTTACAGTTTTTCCCCTCTTTTAATTTTCTCAATTTTATTTTGATTATCTCATCTCAATTCAAATCATTATATTTATACTTTTGTCTGTTCTGTTTCAATTTCATATTATCTTTTCTCATTAAACAAATTTTCTCCTGTAGTTACTAATTGGAGTATGACACCTTTATATCTTTTAATTACATCCATTCAACTCTTATTTAAACTTCAATATATACCTTAAGTTTATGACCTTCAATATAATACATAGTACATAACTTCCAATCAAATTCTGCTTGGTACATTCTTATAATACACACTATATTCTTAAAAAAAAAAAAAGATTGTAAATATATGTAATTATAAACCCTCATTCCATTCCAGTTCAGTTCTATCATTAATAATTATTAAAACCATAACATCTTTAACACTTCTTTGCAATTAAATATCATACTTCCTTAAAAACACATATAATCTCCATAATTAATTTTTCCCTTATTTCTCTTCACATATGTTTTATAAATCATTAAATATATCTTTTGTTACATTTATTTATTGACAAGCATTCCACTGAATTACGATAGCCATTTTATCAGACATTTTAATAATATATTGTTTCATATTTTCTAAAATTATTTCTATTTCTTATATAACAATACTATCTTATGTACCTTTGCAGAATCCCTTTTTCCATTAAGTTTTCACCCATTATCTCTAAATAGGCCCTGTTTCTCTACATTTTGCTTCTGTCCTTTATAAGTTCTTTTCCTTTCTTTCTTCCCTCTCATCTTCTCCCTCCCCTTTTTACCCCCTTGTCTCCTTAATTCTAATTCTCTCTTCTGCATTTCGCTCTTCTGTTGCTTTCTGATTTTATACTTATTTTTCACTGTTTTTTTTGGGGGGGAGTTATTTTTCCCAATCTTAAACCTTTCATTCTCTTTCTCCCCTTTCCATTTTTTCCCCCATCTAAGATTACTTGTTCATTAAAGATGGCTTCTTCTTTGTCGCAATGTTCTTGTTCTGCAGGCATATCTTATTGTTTCTCATAATTCCAAATCTCCATTTCTAAAAACTGAAATACGAAGCCAAAAGAACCTCTCCCTTCTTGTGCATCTTCTTTGTATATTTTAAGTTCCATTTTCAGTTCTTCTAAAAGTGGAGCCATTTTAAAAAGTTTTAAACAACCACCCGATTGAGTTTAGTCATTCAAAACAATAACCAAGAATCCAGAAATCATCAAGTAATCCAGATAGTCCTGAGTTATATCTTCTTATTTCTTTTTTGACTTTCTCTTCCTGGGGTTTTTGTTGCGATATTTCAGTTAGAATGTATCTTTTGGAAGTCTTGTTGAGATTTTGCTGTAAGTTTTTCTTTAATTCCAGGCAGTCTCCTCCCTTCCAGATCCTGCCCTTTTATTCTTCCTCTCTCCTTTCCTGTTTTCAAAAGCTTTTAATTATCCAGAAATCTTTATTATCCCTTTGACTTTTTATTTTCAGCATTAAATGCCTATTGATGTCAAAGTGGATTTTTTTCCAATTTCTTGCTTAAGTCTCTTAGCTGTCAGTATAGGAAAAGGAGAAAATGAAATCTTTTCCCTTTTCTCTCTCCTTCGCAGCTTAAAAATCTTCTTATGGAACAATGTTATTGTTTTTTAACAGTTTCAATTCCAGGGTACCTTATTTGTTGCTTTTGCTGTTTGACCCGGTCAACCAAAACTTTCTCTTCTTATCTTCCTCCTGCACATTCTTTTCCGGTTGAGTTCTTCTTTGTGATGGCCATTTCTGACCACCGCTGCAACCGCCTTCGGGAAAGGGAGTAATGGCCAGCTGGGGAGGAGAGATGCAGCTCTCCTCAACCCTGCTGGCACTTTCCCCCCTCTTCACCACCACTATGGGGTGGCTTAGCCCTGAAACCAGCAGGCTCGGGGCGCTCCAGCGGCAAGTACGGATCGAAGCCTCGCAGAGACGAGGTTTCGGTCTGTCGCTGAAGAATCTCAAACCGGAAGTCAACAATTTCCCTTTGACTGATTTGTGGATTGGCCTTAATCCATTTATCAATCTTTCCCATGTGAAACACATCAATTGCTGTCACCATTTCATTCTTAATGGAACAAATCAGTTCTTCCCAATTCACCATCTTTACATTTTTGGCTAATCAATATCCAGTACTCATGCTAACATAGGTGTCACCATAAACGACTTGCATTTGATGGAAAATTTCACTTGGAGGGATTCCTTCAGCAGTCAAAAATTCAAGCACAGCATGTGACTTAATATGTACCGACAAGTACTCACTGGAGGCTTCCATTTCACCAACAATAGCAACACAATAATTTTGAACAGTAACTTCCTTGCAATTGAATTGAATGAACAGATCCTAAAGAATATGTCAGAAGTTCTATTGCACCATTTGTTTTGTTTTGTTTTTATAGATTTTATTGTTTTTTAGACAAACATAGACAAACAAAACATAAAAACATCAAGCCATCTTCCATATATATACATACAGTGTGTCAGTTGGTTTACAAATTGTTTTGTGCTTCCACTTTGTAGTCTTCAATTACAATTACATTGTATATATTCTCATATTGTCAATCAAATATTAAATACATTAATATCATTGTTAATCAATCATTTGACTATACTATTATTCATTCATGCTTTATGAGATAATCCATATTTTACTTAATTTGTTTTATGACAGTTCATATTATCATCTCAAATCTATCCTACAATTATTTTGTAGATATAATAAAAAGACACATTTTTATATATTCATTATTTTCTAAAAATCTACATATTTCATTACCATGTTTTATTATCTAACCATTGATAGAATCGATCCCAAATTTTATAAATTTGTTTATCATCTTGTTCTCTGTTTTCAAATGTCAATCTACTCATTTCAGCACATTTCAATATTTTCTTAATAATTTCCTCCTGTGATGGTATTTTCTCATTTTTCCAGTTTTTGGCAAATACAATCCTAGCCGCTGTTAATACATTTAAAATCAGATATTTCAATTCTTTACCATATATTTCAGGTAAAATTCCCAATAAAAATATCTCTGGTTTCAAGTCTATATGCTTTTTTGTCATTTTTTTCTAGCCATGTGTGGATTTTAGTCCAATATTTTTTGGCATCTGCACAAGTCTACCACATATGGTAATATGAGCTAGGTATCTGATGACATTTCCAACATTTTTCAGATTTGCTCTTTAACATTCTTGCTATTCTTGTTGGGGGAAGATGCCACCTGTAAAACATCTTATACAAATTTTCTTTATATGCTGTTGACATTGTCATTTTATAATTTTGAGACCACAATTGTTGCCATTTCTCTAGATCAATCCCATATCCAAAATTCTTCCCCCAAGCAATCATTGTTTCTTTAATTTGTTCTTCTTCTAGTTTAATTTCTAATAAATATCCATACAATTTTTTAATTAACCGTTCATCAGTACCTGTCAAAATCTTATCCAAATCAGTCAGTTTATCATAGAAACCTTCTGTTTTAGAATCTTTATCATACCTGGAATGTATTTGCGCTTATGAAAACCAATTCATCTTTATACCTTGTTCCTCTAATTTAAGTTCACCCTTTAAAATTTAAGTTCACCCTTTTCATTCAATATTTCACCATATCTGTTTGTTCCTTTTTATATATTATAGGATAGGAAAATGCTTCAATAGTCGATATCCAGACTGAAATTTTCAAATAACATTGCCTTTAATCTTGTTGACCACTTAAAAAAGAGTGGAGGCATTATTTTTCATTCAACACACAGACACACAGATTCATATATATGAGAGAGAGTCTGTGTAATAGACTTAGGTTATAGGCCCTTAAGGCATGGAAGCTGATCATGAGACTTAGGGCTAGTAATTTTCTGAGTGCTAGATTAAGAAGTTGAAAAACATCTATCTAGTATCTACCAACCTGCACTGGATGAGAGAGAGAGGGAGAGGGAGAGAGAGAGAGAGAGAGAGGGGAGGGAGAGAGAGAGAAGGTGATTTAATTATTGTCATCAAGCATAGGCAGTCAAAAAGCTGTCCACTCAGTTTTTATTGTATGTATTAACAACTTAATTTTTAATCTAGGTTCAGTTCAAAAGTTTGTTCAAACAGAACATTTGTTTAAAAAGAAAACCTATAGCACTCTTATTATTCAATATGCATAATCTATAAATAAACATGAAAAATCGCCTTCTGAAGGTATCCTGTCTTCTGAAGCTAAATCCAAAAACTTATCTTTCTTTTTTCCTCTAAATTTAATAATAAGATTATGATGGAATACTTTCCAAGCTTCTGTCTTCTTTACCCTAGAGGAAACAGCAGTATAACTTAACATTGCCTCAAATATTCAATATTAATTTATCTAATCAAATAGATTTTCCGCTTCAAGTAAGATGGATCAGAGCCAAATTTGCTTTGAGCTTCACACTATAGCTCTACACATTTATATTTCATTCAGATGGTTGGATTGAAATATATCTAAATCTTTACTGTTTCAGAAATTTTATATTATTCCCTTAACGCTCCACTTCTTCACAAAGCCATGCAACTTGATCTTATGTACATTTGTTGTATCTAAAAAGTTAGTGTGCTTTTTTCCCCTAATTTCTTAGATGACAAGAAAGTAGGGTAATAACTGAATGGACAATGTCTGTTGATAAAAGTGTCTGTGTGTGTGTGTCTGTGTGTGCGCGTGCATGCGTGTGTGTGTGTGTGTGTGTGTGTGTGTGTGTGTGTTTCATTTTACCGAGTCCATAGCTGGAGTTGCTTTGCTTGCTCTTGAAGACCTCAGTGAAATAGAACCCTCACCTTTCTACGCAGTTGGTGTCAGACACAAAGAATTGAGACCAAAATTAAATTAAATTCCAATTAAGATGATTTATTGATCAGACTTATTCACAAGAAACTAGTCAGCTAACGATCAGTGGTAAATTGGTGCTAGATCAAAGTTATCAGAATTCCAGAGAGATTGGGCTTAGACCATTTGTGGGAATGTAATGTTTCTAGGCTGATTACTCACTTAACTTTGCCTGCTTTTCTCCTACATTGGCTGCATAATCAAACTCTATTATGAAGATGACTATGAAAAGTTGCTTAATCAGAAATGATTCTTTTTTATAAATTTAAACATCTTCTATGTAACAATCTTTCAGATCCTTAATATATTATTTTGTATCTCTGTTCATCTTTTCTCTTCTCAAGGATACTGTGCATATTTGTTTTCCATGCCACCATTTTGATTTCCACGTTCATAATTTTTTAAAGAAAGACTTATGGAATACTAGTGATGGTAGTTGGGCAACTGGAATGAACTTCATGAGATAATTATTTCAGGGAGCAGTCCTCTTGGTTTCTTTTCTGTCAGGAAAGTTGGTATACAAATGGTCCCTGGATCTTCAACCAGAGTGAGGCCAAAGTCTCCTATCTTTCCATGCTTTCCATGCTGCCTGATTTTTAATCTGTCTCCTTCCCATCCCAGAATTTTCCAGAAGTGAAAGCATGATCCATGCTTAGGTTGCAATCTTCTTCTATGCATGGGGTTCCATATGGATATCTATGCAGTACATATTTATCCTTTTGCTGGAGAGTGCAGTCGCATGAAATGGGAATGTATTAGATTCAGTGCTGGGCCTATTAGATGGATTGAGATTACATATAGTTTGTGGTCTATTTTGAAATAGAAAATCATTCTGTGGAAGAAAGCTATTATATGTTTTGAGAATGATGGATCAGGGTTTGTCTGTTTTTTAAACACTTTTTTTAGGTTGTCCCAAGTGAAAACCCAAGCAAGCAAGCAATAAATAACACCTTTCTTCATCCATTTAGTCTGTTCTTAAGATACTACCGTCATGATTTACTTAATGTTCTGATATTCTCATCATGATATGCAAAGTTATCCAGCTCTTGTTTTATGAATCTGTTCTTCAGCTAAGAGTTATTACAGATTTATTTAAAGTTCTGTTTTTTTTCTCTAGAGAAAAGACTGGTTACATAACAGCAAGAGGTGTTAATATCTTGTTAAAACTCTGGTGGAGGGTGATTTTGCACATCTATGGATGCCTTGACCTAAAGCTATGAAGGGTTCAGTCAGCTACAGTTATCCTTCTATTTTTCTTCCATGTTGAGAAGAAAGAAAGTGTCAAAAAAAACCTCTGATCATTTATTAGAAATTGGTCTTGGACTATTTCTTTAATGCTAGCCTCTAGTTTCTCTTCACAAGGTCATTTGCATAATGTGTTATTATGTCTAAATGGAAAACTAAATGTCTCCATGTGGTCTTTAAAATGACAAGTACTTGTCAGCTTCATACAATATTCAAAAGTAATAGATCCAAATCACAACAGCTCGTATGGAGATGTTAAAACAACTTGTTGTCTATCCTTCCTTGACAAATTTATGCTTTAGTATGGAATTGTCAATTAGAGTTTTCATGTGTTAAACATTTCAGTTCAACTGTGTACAAATTTAGTGTAGCTTTTATTCTGTCATGCTTTGAGAGAAATTACTATTCACACAACAGGCTTCTACTGTTCCCACTCCCTTCCCCTCAAACAATATAGCTCAGGGAATAATCTTGAGATGACCTTGGCAACACACACTGAAGAACTTCTGCCTTAATTATTCTGGGAAACACAAATTCCTCTTGACAATGGCTCCAAGCATAGTGAAAAAAAGAATGTGACCAAGTTTCCATATTAAACAGCATCTGATCTGAGATTTCCAACACAAACAGATCATTTGATGGCAAGGGTCTTTTCTGAAAAGGGGAAGAGTTTTGTCAAGCATTTCCAAGGAGCCTTAACAGGCATTCCTGAAGGAGAATATGAGTCTGTGTGCATTGTATACAATTGGAGCTACATCCATTGGTTAAGTCTCCTGCTTTTGTTTATTCAACTATCCTATACGTCCAAGATAGCTATGTGTGGAGGTTGTTCTGCCCCAGATTTTGCTTTTTTTTTTTTTACTTACAGAGAGAAAGGAAACCAACTGATTTGGTTGACACCAAGCTGGAGCAAGCTATCTTGAAACACTATGCATCCAACTCAAGTGACAAAGAGCTTTCTTTTCCAAAGGGGAGACAAAGTCTTCAGGAAAGGATGGACATGTTAGCAACTCTGCTTGCCATAAGATATCCTAAGATGGCAAACTCTTGTTTTGGTTTATTCAGTGGCCTTCCTTATCCCTGTCACAGGGATATCTCGCTTAATGACTGCATCACTCAATAACCGAGATTCCAATCTTCACTGTAGTTATAAATCAAGGACTACCTGTATAAAAACCTTTCTAATGGCACAATCAATAGCCGGAATACAGAGGTATGGAGATCTATGCTTGATTCCTAAATATGTTCTCCTGGTTTCAATATAATTTCTTGAGAAAAGTATCTTAAAATCTGGAAAAATCATTAAAAGGATAAAAGCAAACCTTATAAAATTCTGTATTCTGTCTGTATTTTATCATAAATGGGCAAAGACTTCTTTGAATGTCTAAGTCAGATCTAGCGAATAATGTTAACCAAGGCTGCCCACTAAGTTCCAATGGAACCTTCCCATATCTGAACCCTGAATTCTGACTATATTTTCATGACATGTTAAATTAGAGCCCTAAACTTCCATGTTCTCCTTCCCTAAGTGTCTTCCATTTCAAAGCCATTGAGAAAGGGTTGTTCAGATGCTTTATTTTCAGTTAGCCATAACATCTTGCATAGGTTGTGTGAGCATTAAACTGTCACTAACTTAACATATGGGTAGTTTTAAGAAACTAGCGCAAGGAACTATACTTTGAAACTAGCTTATTTTAAATTGACTCCATGGTGATCACAGTTTGCTCATTCAGTCAGTACAACTGGTTGTTGGTCAAAGTGCTGACCATGAATGTTCTTCCTGCTGTGCCAAAGGAAGGGAATGATTGGGATGAATGCATGAACCAAAAACAAGCATAGTCTTATTCCATTGTTTACATGTTGTTCTAAACTTGTTGTTTGGAATAGTCAATACTGAGACCAAAGGTTGATGGGGCTACTCAAGGGGTTGCTATTGTTGTTGTTATCTGTATTACTTTTTATTAAATTATGTTCATATGGAGGGGTGGTCATTGAGTTTGAGACCACTATTTTTTTATTCTGGTGCTTTTGAGGGATATAATCATACTGGTTCAGAATTCTCACTGTGTAATTCAACTATATCTAGGAGAAAACCTTGGGTATAACTCTGTATAGATTCTCAGTCACCTAGGTCCTGGCTGTCCCGAAGGTGCTTTTTCAGGAAGCAACTGAACTTTCTTGTTTTTTCTTTTGAGGATGTTTTGCTTCTCATCCAAGAAGCTTCTTCAGCTCTGACAGGATAGCGAGGAATGGAAGGATTTATATTCCTTGCAGACAGCTGGTAATCTGCATCCTTTTAGTGGGTGGTTGAAGCACTTGGAGGTTTATCTGTGTCCTTAGGGTCACCTGAGTAGTGTTTCTGGTTCCTGTCAGAGCTGAAGAACCTTCTTGGATGAGAAGTGAAATGTCTTCAAAAGAAAAAACAAGGAAGTCCAGTTGCCTCCTGAAAAAGCACCTTTGGGACATGGGTATAAGTCTAAACTCATCTATTTAGCGTGTGTTTTTATTTCAACAACACCATCACCATGCCAGTGATACAAGTATCAGGCATTTGGCCATTGAATTAAGGTGGCATGATATGCAGAACTTTCTAAGAATTGCAAAATGGAGAAGGTTCCACAGACAGGCTATGAGCTGTGGGTTGTTTGTTTAGTTCAGTGAAAAAAATCAGGTCAAGGTGTTTTCTTTGTTTTCTTTTTCCTTTTATTTCCCAAGTTTCAATTCTGAAATTAAGCTGAGGATAAATAAGGTGTAATCACTAAATCTCACCTGAGACAAAGTGATCCTATTCACATGAATAATTGAACGATCATTTATAATAGGTGTCTTGTGACTTTGTCACAATTAATAAATGAGATGTAAAGACCTCTGATTCTGAGCCAAGGGAGCAGGATATATTTGGAGTGAATCTGTGGCTAGCTGTAACATAATTTTTGATGAAATTGTATTAACAATGGAAAACTTTATATATTATAGTGGCAAATACATTTTGTGCTGCAGAGTGTCTATTAAATAGTCTGATAGGCTGCAGATATATTAAAGCAATGTACAGCATCACAACCTGTACTTTGTTTATTTCAGGAGATGTTTATCTATCGATCATCTATCTATTCTACATGTCTATCCATCCATCCATCCATCCTCAAGAAAACTTAAGCATCTATGTGCACAGTGATTTTTATAGGCAGCCTCCCGTGTATCAGAATGAGGATAAACCCCACAGTGGATGACCTAGCGGAAATTAAAAAAAAAATCCAATGCAACATTTAGTAATGTATCCTTGAAAAATCCTATATTTAATCATTTAACAAGATGGCAGGCTTCATGTTAAGTAACTGGACAATGTCATTTTTTTTTAACCACCCTTCCACCATCAAACTTGTATGCACCCCCATAGAGAGAGAATACTATACATCCTTATTATCAACTTTTGGTTTAATTGGCTTGCAGACAAGTGGATTTTAAGAAAGAAGTAAGAAAATAATTTCTTATTCTGGTTTACAGAAATCTTATTCAACAAAAGTGCGCTTGCGGAATATACAGTAGATTTTGCACTCTGGGGACGCCTGCTGAGTTTCATCAAGTTAGCATGTCTAGTTGTACTATAAGGGAGACTGACCTTCCAGCCAACGTGGTAGGGAACAATTATGACATATTGCTGAGTGAACTGCACACTATGATTAAACTAATTGGAAGTATTCTGTATCTGTCCTTACACTGAAACGGGTTTTGATTACCATTTGTGCATTTTAATATTGAGGTATCTTTTTACACAGTAGAATGATATAAGGGCACATTTATCCTATCCATTTGAAATAGATTTTTCTTTTCTCCCCCCCCCCCACCCCCCATGCAATATACATCTAATCATTAAAACCATGCATTGCCTCAGCACAATCCCAGATCCATACTGGGTTATTTATACTGAGCTCGGTTGGGTCAGAACACGTGTTTCCATTTGCTGTGTCCTCTGTTCAAAGTTTTCCACAAAAGTTCACCTCAAACATGTAGTTGAGGAACAGATTATGTTTTATTGAAAGAAAGGCACTTGTTGCCATTAAGATATAAAGATTTTCTTTTCTTTTTTTCTTTACAAAAATGCTACCTTTGGGCATTTCTTAGCGTTATAAAACCCTTTAATGGAGAGGAGAAGAAAAGGGGAGTATTGAATTCAGTGACTGACAGGTCTGCTCTCAAATCTTTGTGAATAATCTTTTGTCTAATCACAGTATCTTGAGGATAAGGTGGAGAGAACGTGATAGAGAATACTTCCTTAATAATTTCCTCATATCATTGTTTCTAACACCTCATCTTTAAAAGTTGAAAGAGACTTTGTGGCTGTCTTGTCAACCTGACTGGTTTAAACATGATATTTTCTTTTATGGAGGAAGATGAATTAGTTAATCTCTTTGCAAAAAAAACACAAGAAACCCCTCTTCTTTAACATACCTGCTTAAAATTTGACAACCAATGCATGAGAAATTTTTCACTGTTCAGCTCATCATTACTGCAAATTTCATTCCATACTTTTGCAACTTAAAAAAAAAAGTGAAGGTGTGTTGTTGTTGTTGTTTCAAAAAAAGAAACAGAATTGAAAGATATTTAGCTCAAAGGCCCTGTACCAAGTTATATGACATTTAGTGTGGGATCTCTATTTACAATGTTAAAATATATCTGTCAGTCTGGTCACATTTCTGGTCACAAATCTGCTCATCGTGTACTCCCCCCCCACCCTCATGTTAGAAAATTGATGGGGGTGGGTGGGCAGATTTTCTGAAAACATTTTGGGCGGGGGGAATTTGGGTCTTTTTGAATGAGCTACCATCCAAGGCTGCAGAATATAGATTTGGAACGTCGATTGTGCTATGCTCCGAAGGGTGCACTCTTCAGAGAAGTCAACATTCTCTGCCCAGCCCTTAGAATGATGACTGTATCAGCATGGCATCAGTGCATAGCTAGCCTTTAGTACAACAGATTTATTTTAGAAGTTGTAGCCTCTGCCTCAGAAAATTGAGGACCATCCTGAGACCTTCTATCTATATCAGTGATAGCTAACCTTTTCGTTGTCGTTGTGCCAAAAGAGCACGTATTGTGCGTGCATGCTCACGCTCGTGCGCCTGCATCTATAATGCAATGCACATGCACCCCCCCGCCCCCCTGTGCATGAACACCCCCCCGCACCCTGCACCTCTATGCATTCACGTGCAACTCCCTGCATGCGCCCAGTGCCCAGGGGTGGGATTCTACAGGTTCGCACCTACTTGCTAGAACCAGTGGTTAACATTCTAAGCAGTTCGGAGAACCGGTTGTTAGCAGAAATTACTGGCCTAATCCTGTAAGGAAGGTAGGAAGGAAACATTCTGGTGTTGCTTGCAGAAACTGCCTCTCCGTTAACCCTTATTACATTCTTGGCAGGACTAGACTTCCTGTCTTAGGAACTTATCTGGAGTTGTTTTCCCCTTCTTTGCTGGTTCTTTGCTTGTCTGGACTGACCATTCAAAGTTACAATGGCAGTGAAAAAAGTGACTTATGACCATTTTTCACACTTATGACTGTTGCAGCATCCCCACAGTCATGAGAGGCCAGGCGAGGAGATGCATGCCTTGATGTGAGTGATGTTGAGTTGGCCACGTCTAGCCAGTCACATGACCACCAAGCCATGCCCACCAACTAAGCCACGCCCACAGAACTGATTGTTAAAAAAATTGAATCCCACCCCTGCCCGTTCCTCTCTGTATGCACACGCATCTCCCACGTGCGCCCCACCCCCTGCGCATACATGGCAGATACCCACCAATCAGCTGGCTGGTAGGAGGTGTGGACCTAATCTGGGGCAATGGCTCATGTGCCGGCGGAGATGGCTCTGTGTACCACTTCCGGCACATGTGTCATAGGTTCACCATCACAGATCTATATCATGGGGATACTGCTGAAAAGGTTCTCCATGTTGCTCTCAAATGTATAACTATTGATTGTGAGGAACGGTGTCTTCCGTTCATGGAGCCTTATCCTTGCCTCCCCAATGGTGGTAAATCAGTGTTTAAAGCACATTGTTCCACTCCATTGTATGGGCGATAAGATAGTAAAACCTCCATAATTGATCATCTCCCGACGTTGACCACCTTGTTAAGTAAACTTAATAGGCCAGATATGCACTATATGTATAGAATATAGAAAGCCACCTCTGTGAGATGTATCTTGACCTTGACACATGGTATTAATTTACTCTCTATAACTGGACTAGTTGAGTCCATTCTGCATGAAGGGCCAGAAAAGTAAAAGATAGAATTGGTAATGTGTTTATTTCAAGAAGGATATCAAAGAATACAATATTTTTGACTTTGATTCGGCAGTAAAGATAATGACATATTTACTGATGAGTGTGGACTCTTTTTCAAGGTGATGCCTGACACGAGCCTCGGTATGAGGAGTGACAAATGTAAGAGTGGAAAACTTTCTAGAGTCACTTCTGTACTGGTAAAACCCCAGATGGTACAATTAAATTATCTCTAATTATTTTATGTCCCCTAATCAAGATTCATGGGAATTTGCTTTTATATCAGTAGATGCATTTCCTTACTAACTACTCATATTGTTGTTTCCAAATTAATGCCACTTTATAAGTCGAAAGAGACTTCGTGGCTATCTTGTCAACCGGATTAAAACTGTATTTTTTTCATGGAAGCACCCATCTGAAAGCCTATGTATTTTTTAAATAAAATCATATTTACTAAGAAATGCATCCTATTCATTTCAGTGGCATTTTTTTCTGGGTAATTGTACTCAATAATCCAATGATGCAACCCTTAACTTTCACCTCAATAGTAGCAGCCAGATATGAGCATGCATATTGCTAGATTCATAGTTTTTCACTAAGAAGATGTTTGTCTCCTGATACAGAATTTCACTTTTCCAATATCTGAGAAGCAATAAAATGGCAGCTTATGATGCAGGAGAAAGGATACTTGTCCCTTTAAAAGACAGATGAGGCGGCTTATATTATCTCTCTTCTATGTAAATAATAATGTGGAATCCTTGGCACTCTCTGAATAACTCATGAGATTGGTTGGGGTTTTTTGTTGTTGTTGTTTTGCCTTTAGTACGCATATTGTATGCATCTTACTCAAGTTTTTTCCCCACATGCTTACTGTATACAATTTAGTTTATAGTTTTATTTCTGTCCCTGTTTTCCAAGACTTCTGGGAATATCAATCAATTCTAGTTCAAAAAACTAGAAACTTCTTTCTTAATGAATTAAACTATTAAACATGTGCAAAGATCCATTTCCAAAGTTCTGAATTATTTTCACTACATTACTTTTGATCAGAATATAGAAAGACATCATCTGGAAGAGTCATACAATTCTTCTTTGTGTAAAGTTTTTTAAATGATGCTTTTTGACATATTTTATTTTATTTATTTATTTTTGTCAATTGCTTACAAAATAATAGGTAGAAGTAAAAACATAGCTATGAATACATGGATCTATATAAGAAAAAAAATAAAAATAAAAGAAACAATAGGAGAGGGACGGTAGGCACGTTGGTGCACTTATGCACGCCCCCCTACAGACCTTTTAGGCACCTGGCTGTTCAAATGATTCTCTCAAAATATTATAATGAGTTCTTAAACAATAATATAATCATGTATTTGTCACTGCTATTTCATTTTCCCCTTTTTTTGCCAAGCACACACTTATACACACAGACTTATATACACAATGAGAAAGCCCATATTCAATATTTTTTCAGTCAGAAAAACCACCATGTAATCAAAGTAGTGTCAGTGAGGTCAATGGAGCAGAAATAATAGATACGTATCATGACCCTGAGTGGGAGTGGGGGGAAAAGAGAAACCATGTGAAGTTCCATATAGCAGAGAATGTTTAAATTTTAAGACAAAAGAACTTGGTTATTTTGAGTGTTGGCCCTCAAAGTTTGTAATGGGCTGAATGGATCTAATCAAGTTATGGTAGATCTTGAATGTAACTTAAGAAGGTAGTGCAAATCTCTAGATTTTTTGGGGGTTCAGGCATGTTCTTCCTCAAGGAAGGAAAATGGCTCTCTACCCAGACAGGCACTTCAGAGGTGGCATTCAGCAGGTTCTGACCAGCTCTGAAGAACCCGTAGGGGAAATTTTGAGTAGTTCAAAGAACCGGTAATAACCTTCCCCCAGGAGTGGGGAGGGAATGGAGATTTTACAGTATCTTTCTCTGCCACACCCACCAAGCCATGCCATGCCCACCAAGCCACGCCCACAGAACTGGTAGTAAAAAAGTCTTGAATCCCACCACTGAGGCACTTGTCATTTTAGTTGTTCTTGTCCTGTGTTCCTGCTGGCTTGACTGTAAACCAATAAAATCCTTCCACGACTGAGATCCTTTGGGGAAATTATGCAAAGGATTTAGTCCGGACTGCCGGCTGTCATATTCCTTCTGCTGCCATACCTCCCACTATCCTTTTCTATCAGAAAAGTAATGGCCATGTTATCATTAGAGTCATGTAGGTGAGATGGGTGGTACAGAAATTTAATAGAGATAGATAGATAGATAGATAGATAGATAGATAGATGATAGATAGATAGATGATAGATAGATAGATAGATAGATAGATAGATAGATAGATAGATAGATAGATAGATAGATAGATAGATAGATAGATAGATAGATAGATAGATAGATAGATAGATAGATAGATAGATAGATAGATAGATAGATAGATAGATAGATAGATAGATAGATAGATAGATAGATAGATAGATAGATAAACAGTGATAGATAGATAGATAGATAGATAGATAGATAGATAGATAGATAGATAGATAGATAGATAGATAGATAGATAGATAGATAGATAGATAGATAGATAGATAGATAGATAGATGTTTATTTACATGTTTAGATAGATAGATAGATAGATAGATAGATAGATAGATAGATAGATAGATAGATAGATAGATAGATAGATAGATAGATATAGAATTTCCTTTTTGTGGGCAGATCTCCCTGGACAGATATGCTTTTATACAAGTGTGTTTGGCTATATGTATACATGTCTCTCTCTGTCTCTCTGTCTCTCTCTCTGTGTATGGACATACATGCCTACTATATAGGCATTTAAAAAAAAATAAAGGTAGTGATCGCTGCCCAGTACTTTGATGGAATTGTGTCCTAGTAGAAACAACCCAACAGAGAAAGATAAATTGGGACAGTGGTGAGGATCTTCAACTTCCTTGCCTTCTGTATAGAAGTACAATGTAAGTAGTGACACGGAACCATTGTTGGAATGCCTGGAAGATGATTTAATAATTTCAGATGCATCCTGTGGTTTAGACAAGTTGCCAGCCTTGGTCAAGATTGTATACTTGGTTAAAGTGGGGATGGAACTCAGTATCTTTTTTATTCTGATAGGTATTAGAAATCTATAATCCTGATTGACTAGTTGGCCCTTAAACTATTTAATATCACACACACCCCTCTCTCTCTTCAGGAGACACACACTTCCTTTTGTCTGTTTTGGGGAAATAATTCTGCTTTCTCTAAGTGAGAGATAGAAAAGAGATTGGGTGGCACATAAAATATTACTGATGGAGTCTGAAAACCATCCAATTTTCTTCCTCTGGTTCTGTTTGACTAAACTTTTGATTGACTGTTGCGATATGACACATCAGTAGGAAGTCATGTACACAGACAACCCAATACACATACAATACATATATAGGGTGACACTATAGGAACAGCTACGTGTAAAACCTGAGTCACTAAGGATTAGCCATATATGGCAATGATTCCTGTTCCTGTATAAAATCCTGAGTCAGCTATAGCATAAAGATTAACCATATATGGCAGTGTTTCCTGTTCCTGTCTAACCTCATGTAACCTAAACCCACCCCCCTGCTTGTTGCACAATAAAAGAGAGGGGCAAAGTTTGCTCTGGGCTTCCTCTCCCAAGAACATGCCTTTGTGTCCTTGTCTTCATTGCCTCTGCGAGAGAAGCCCGTCCGGGCAGTCGGTCCGGGCGTGGGCTACCAGCTGACTCCTCATCCCTGCAGTGGGACCAGCAACTCATCAATTGACTTCATATTCTCTATTATCTAAACTTTCTGTGGAAGCATGTTGTAAATGTGTGTGTGTGTGTGTATGCCTGTGTGTGTGTGTGTGCAGGTCCACGTACACACAGACAATCAATAGTGAATGAGCAATATTTTTTTTGAGGTTCTTCTTGTAAGGCTCTGAGGATTCTAAGGATTCTTCTATAAATCACTGCAATAGAATTTCTGTTGTTCTCAGGACACTTATGAGTTTCATTCAATAACATCGCCGCTAAGTCCCAGTGATGGTGGATATGTCAAGATAAAAGGCATTTCTGCTGTATGGACAATCTAAAGCTAATAGTAATATTCCTACGAAAGTAGAAGTGTATAGAAGTGGCACAAAACAAGTGCAATTTGGAATAAATGAATTGGGCTTTATTTTTTAATAAGTTAAGTCATGCAATTATGTGATACCTTATTTCTGGGTATAATTAGCATGATTGTATGTGCAGATTAAGTAATAATGCATGCAAATAATTGTAATTAACTGTTTTATGGGTAAATATTCAATTATTCAATTTCTGTGCTCAATCACAGTAATTTAGTACACAAATTAAGAATGCAATTGTGTGCACAAGTTCAGTGCATACTTGTGTGCTTAATAATCAAGCTCATGTGAGACAGGTTTTCGTATTTCTCCTGTGCAACTTGAGGACCCTACAGCTAGATCTTGTTACCTTTTGCTAATCTCGGCACATCTGCAGCTAGAAATGCTGCAAAGCTGTTTATTAGTGTTTGTAATTTTTTTTTTATTCCACATTATGTGTTGCTAATATTTGTATGACATCTGTAAAGGCATAAGAGTCTTCAATGGACAGAGGATTGGTTTGTATGTTGAAGGCTTGTTTTACATCCAAGGTAGCCTGAAGGAAGAATTCATAATTTCTCCTGCTAACTTGGGGTGCTTACTTGGTTTAAATTGGGACTGCTTCACAATTGTTCACTGTGATGCAGAAACAATCCTAATTTGGCCCTATTGGTCTCCAACCAGGTGAAATCTGTTTTTTTTTTTTAAAAAAAAACTACTTTCTCTGACAACTGTCACTGCTTTGTGTGCTATTATTCTGTGCAGACAGATCTCAATTTAGTTTTTACTGCAGTGCACATTTTTAAAGGCTTTTGGCTAATGTAAAGGAAGATGCTCCCCTGAAGCTGTTTTTTGAAGCAGCACGGAGAACTTCTAAAACTCAGTTACTAATGTGTGAAGCTGGACTCGGACCAAAAAAACATCCTATTTACCAAGTAAACAAAGCATTCATGATTCCATGGGATTTGAAATCTGTAATTTCCCATAATGTATGTTCTCGGACATGTTTTCTTTTTCTAGACATAAATTGATCTTCAATTCTGTAGACTTCCAGGTCTCCTGTTTTTATTTTTGTTTTTGTTTCTATTTTTTTCTTCAGAGTATGTACCCGCATGCAAGCAAAACAGAAAATAAAACTTCCAAAATAGGATAATGTTTTAAATAACAAGCATAATTGGAATGACTTTCCACCACTAATATGGGGCCTGTATTTGAAGGGGAGAGATAAATAGCTAATTAGCAACAATAAAACCTTGGATGTTCTTCTCTGTACCCCTATCCCTTTTGCCGATTTCATAGAGCTTGCAGCTGCCTTAAGGGCAGTTTTTTTCCAGCCATTTTATTGTACTGTAAGATTTATGTTCACTCTCCTCCCCCACCCCCCACCTCCTCCAATCTGTTTGTTTCTATATTTCTTTCCCCTGATTTTGTGTTCCTGGAGATAATTTTGATTTCTTTTCTTTCTCTGTTTGAAAGATAATAATCTCTCAAGGGCATGCCTGCGTAACTGCTTGTCATGCATACAATGAGCAACCGAATGCATTGACAAAGCCCACATTTCCCTCAGGTTAAAGATGCCCTCTGCTATAATAAAGAAAGGATCAACCTGGTGATCACATCTGACCCCATGCCCCACCTCTTTCTTATTGCGACAGATTCAGTCAGACAAGTTGTTTCTCGAGACAGACAAGACATGACCTTGTGGGGACTCCCGAGAATTCAGAACAAGCCGGAATTCTAAGTAATTTATCTGGTGTTAACAATATTACTTCAGATGCCCCAGAAACTTCTTCAGAGGAGAGTGGATTTTGCCACAAGTGTTTGCTTTATTATCACCAAAGATCAGCAAAAATCAAGCGTGGTAGATGTGTGGGATAGGCAGCAACATCAAAGACATTTTAAGAATAAAGGATGCATGTATTTAAAAGGAATCCATAATTATTGAAGCAATCTTATGTACTATAAGCTTATACCCAGGGGTGTCAAACTCATGTCATCATGGTGATGTCACATCAGTGGTGGGATTCAATTTTTTTTTTACTACCGGTTCTGTGGGTATGGCTTGGTGGCCATGGCAGGGGAAGGATACTGCCCTGGCTTATACCTTCGTGGTGAGATATTTATCTTTGAATAGAGTTAAGACAAATGCAACTACTATTTGCTAATGGAATAGAATCTAACTAATAGAATCATGAAATCCTTAAACTGGAATGGAGGATAAACTCTTTTGTTCTGTCTAGGAATCAAATTACAGTAATGGCATTATCATTTGTGTGTTTTTACCAGGTGGATGCAGAGGTTAGTGGAAACATGGGACTTGTATATAGGCCTCTGATTACATAGTAATTGCATTATATGACATATCAAGAGAGAAAAATAGGAATCTCTCAGCACAGAATCAAACCCAAGGGATTTAGCATCAATGAAAAGGTCAGGTTCTTGCTTCAAGGGATTTGAAGAGACAAAGAGAATTAGCATCATATAGCTATCCTGTTCCTAGTTTAAGCAGAAGCAGCAAATAATAATGTGGAAAGACTTTTAAGAAAGGATATAATTATTTGGCAGCTAATGACACCATAATTGGAAGACTGATGGTGACAAACATAGCAAGTTTTCTTTTCCAAACTGGACAAGAAAGAACCTCATGTTGGAGTTTAGGAAAATGTTATCTGTTGTATTTTTTACCATGCCACGTTGGGAGTTGCAAGCAACTCCCAACAGATTGCATCATAAAATAAAACAAACAGTTCCTGGAGATGACTGCAGAGATAAAATGTATGAATTCTGCTCGTGCATCATCCATGTGAAGGGACTCAACAAGATTAAAGGCTGAGAGTGACATTGATGTCCCACCTCCGTGGTTACAAATCTGGCTTTCCCCTTTTGGCTTCAATGGGTGAGTGAAAGTTGGAACTGCTTCTTTTTCCAAATCAGTCTCAAACTACTTCTTTTCGGCAAGGGGAAAAGTATATTCCACTGTGTTTTTAGTATCATGTCCTTTCCTGGACCAACAATCCCTGCTCATGGTCACTTATGCCCTAGTCACCTCTTGTCTTGACTATTGCAATGCGTTCTACATGGGGCTGCCCCTGAAAAGCATCCAGAAGCTCCAGTTGATGCAAAATGCAGTGGCCTGCATGGTTTTGTGCAGCCCTCGGTGTGCACATGTACCATCTTTCCTGCAGGAACTCCATTGGTTGCCAATTTGCTTCAGGGTGCAATTTAAGGTGCTGGTTGTCACCTTTAAAGCCCTTCATGGCTTGGGACCAGGTTATCTGAGGGACCATCTCTTGTTAGTCACACTACTCGACCCACTAGAGCAGGGAGGCAAGGAATGTTGCAGGTCCCATCCCCTAAGGAGATAAATCTGGCAGGACCCAGAAGAAGGGCCTTCTCTATGGTGGCTCCCTCTCTCTGGAACATCACCCCCGCCCCCCAGAAATTAGACTGCCCCCCTCTAACACTTTTTCGAAGGTCCTGAAGACTTGGTTCAGCCAGCAGGCCTGGGGAACCCAGAGCAGGATGGAGCCCATTAAACAGCTAGTAAGAATGTATGTTATCACCTGGGTGGTGGGTGAAGGGTTATTATTTTATCATTTTTCTTTTTCCTTTTTATTATTTTTATTTTTGTTTCTTTTATACTGTGTTTTTAATGTCCTTATAAGCTGCCTTGAGTCACCCTGTCCGAGTAGGCAGCAATATACATTTTCTAAATAAATAACTTAAGAATTTAATTTTACATACATGCATTCGTCATCTGTTCATAAACTCACATTTTAGTTGATAAGTATATAACAACGCATTGATTCATTCTGCAAGTGGATATGCTCCATTTTCATAGGAATGGCCACTGGAGACCCTGGAAACTTCAATCTAGTAAAGGAGTGTCAAACTCAATTTCATTGAGGGCCACATCAGGATTGTGTTTGACCTCAGGGGGAGGGAGCCAGATGTGCAGCCTTCTCGATCTCTGTTTTCGGCTGCCACGGCTTCCTCCAGCACACTATCAGACACCACCAGGTTATAGAACAGTGCCTGGTGATCCTGGGCCAGGCTGAAGCACCGTGGACTGGCCCTTCACTGTTTCGAGGGTGGGACCAGGCCAGATCTAAGCACTCCATGCAGAGAGGTGGTATTCAGCAGATTCTGACCAGTTCTGGAGAATCGGTAGCGGAAATTTTGAGTAGTTCTGAGAACTGGAAAATTCCACCTCTGACTGGCCCCGCCCCCATCTATTCTCTGCCTCTTGAGTCCCAGCTGATTGGCTGAGTCTTCTTTTGTTGCCCTGCACCGGAGAACGGAATTGGAAAGCAGGTTAGTGGGGTTGGGAGGGAATGGGATTTTGCAGTATCTTTCCCCTGGAGTGGGGTGGGAATGGAGATTTTACAGTATCCTCCCCCTGCCATGCCTACCAAGCCATGCCCACCAAGCCATGCCACACCCACCAAGTCAAGCCATGCCCACCAAGCCATGCCCACAGAACTGGTAGTAAAAACATTTGAATCCCACCACTGACCCCATGGGCTGGATTTGGCCTATAGGCCTTGAGTTTGACACCTCTGATCTAGCATGTCCAAACTAGACTGGAAAAAAACCAGCTCATATTTTAGTCGATGACTTAATTTTATGAATCTGTCACTCATTCACTTTCAGTATTTCCTTAGAAAAACAAAAACTAACATTTGAGGCTGAATAACCTTTTCAACCAATTGTAAGGTTTTTTTTTTAAATGATTACTTTTGATTTTTAAAACGTTTTTACTTTGTTGATTTACTTACTACTTAATAAGTACAAAAGTTGCATCTCTCTCCCATGGCCACATTTTTCTTTATTTTCATTACTGTACTGCATTTGCTCATTTGTTTGCAGATATTAGTCACAGTACCTAATGACATGATGCTGCTGCTTCCACAGAATTTGCTTAGGTCAGGGGTGAATGGGATCAATGTACAATTAAGATGAACAGCATGAATCTTAGATTTCCCGCTGAACTGGTACCTTCTCACAGGAGCATTCACAGTATCCTAAGAGTAGATAAAAACAGGCAAAATGGAAGAAGTAGTGGGACAATGCAAGCCCCTTTCCTTTTGAATGAGCATGAAATGTCATGACTCCACATTTACCACCTGACCTGTTTTGACTCTCTCTGTAGGCCTTGTTTGCTCTTCCTCTATCTGCGGGGTGCATATTCTTTGCTAAGGAGATATGTAATCGTGACCAAATATTTGGAAATTAAACAACAAGCTCAGAGACAAACCACCATCAATATAGGTTAGGTTAGGCTAGGCTAGGCTGGCCTGGGCTGGGCTGGGGTAGAGTAGAGTAGAGTAGAGTAGAGTAGAGTAGAGTAGAGTAGAGTAGAGTAGATTGGAATAGAATAGAATAGAATAGAATAGAATAGAATAGAATAGAATAGAATAGAATAGAATAGAATAGAATAGCAGAGTTGGAAGGGAACCTTGGAGATCTTTTAGTCCAACCCACTACTTAGGCAGGAAAGCATTTCAGACAAATGGTTGTCTAATCTCTTCTTAAAAACTTCCACTGTTAAAGCATATACAACTTCTGAAGGCAAGTTTTTCCACTTATTAATTGTTCTGTCAGGAAATTTCTCCTTAGTTCTAAGTTGCTTCTCTCCTTGATTAGTTTCCACCCAATGCTTCTTGTCCTGCCCTCAGGTGCTTTGGAGAATAGCTTGACACACTCTTTGTGGCAGCCCCTGAGAGATTGGAACACTGCTATCATGTCACCCTAGTCCTTCTTTTCATCAACTTAGACATAGACATACCCAGTTCCAGCAACTGTTCTTTATGTGTTTTAGCCTTGAGTCCCCTAATCATCTTTGTTGCTCTTTACTGCACTCTTTCTAGAATCTCAACATCTTTTTTACATCGTGGCAACCAAAACTGGATGCAGTATTCCAAGTGTGGCCTTAGCAAGGCATTATAAAGTGGTATTAACACTTCATGTGATCTTAATTCTAGCCCTCTGTTGATGCAGCCTGGAATTATGTTGGTTGGTAATCATTTTTAAAGTCCTGCATGGTTTGGGGCATGAGTCTCTGCACTATCTTTTACCCTAAACAGAATTTGTTGCCTAAGGTATGCTTGTAAAGAGTATTTGTTGCAGGTCCCTGGTCTTTGTAACGTATGTTTAGGAGGGCAAACAATACAATACCTATGGGAGCCCCATTTCTGTAGAACACTCTCCCCTATAATAGAAGATTGATACTGTCATTCTTAACTTTTAGAAAACTGTTTAAAACCTAGTTATTCCAGAAAAGATTCAGTACAGTTGAGTGAATATAGTCATTGGTATCAGCCTGGTTATTGCAATGAGAGATAGACTATTCAGAGGTCGTTATATTGCTTTATTGATATTATTTGTTGAGAATGTAGTGGTTTTATTAACTTAGTTTTAATGTTCTTAGCCATTACAGTATGCCGCTGATTGTTCTAAGCCATTGCTGTATGGCACGAAAAGTCATATGAATCAAGCGACTTAAAAACATTTGGCTCAATGAATGAATGAATGAATGAATGAATGAATTGCATATATACAAGCCAATCTGCCATGATTTCTGTTGCAAGGGACTTAAAGAGCAACAAAAGAACATGGCATGTTTAATTTTATTAAACAGTGTTACATTTGGAAAAATAATAATAAAAACCAGTACATTCAAACATTGTTATATTTCAATAAGGACAGATTATTTTCATACAATGAATAATTAAAATTTGATTATTGGAACTAATAGAGAGCAAAGTCAGAATCAGTCTCTCCAAAAAAAGAAAACCTCTAAAGTTTGGCAGATCTGACATTCTGAGGGATGACTGTATCAACCCTATAAGATAGGCCAGACAAAGAAGATCTGGTTGGTAGGTTAGTAATATTTTTATTGTAATAACTATAGTAACAGTTTTCAGCTACTAGAAAGAGATAGAAAAGCACTGATTTTGGTTCTTAATGGTCTTTCCTAATACACATCTCAGGGATGCGGTGGCTCAGTGGCTAAGACGCTGAGCTTGTCAATCTGAAAGTGGCTAAGACGCTGAGCTTGTCAATCTGAAAGATCGGCAGTTCGGTGGTTCGAATCCCTAGCACCAGGTAAGAGAGTGAGCTCCCGTTACTTGTCCCAGCTTCTGCCAACCTAGCAGTTCAAAAACATGTAAAAATGCAAGTAGAAGAGTATTTCCCACTTTGGTGGGAAAGTAACAGCATTCCGTGCACCTTCAACATTTATTCATTCCGGCTACATGACCATGGAGATATCTTCGGACAGCGCTGGCTCTTTGGCTTTGTAATGGAGATGAGCACCGCCCCCTAGAGCCGGAAACAACTAGCACGTATGTCTGAGGGGAACCTTTAACTTAATACATATAGTGCTAGACTTAACAATGGTTCGTAACCTTCTGATCAGCAAAGTCAATGGGGAAGGCAGATTTGCTTAACAACTGCTTAACTAATAGTGATTCACTTAACAACTGTGGCAAGAAATTTCCTAACATGGGGCAAAACTCACTTAACTATTGTGTCACTTAGCAACACAAATTTTGGGCTCAATTGTGATCATAAATTGAGGACTGCCTGTTGAGAGAATAACAAAGGCATTTCTGATAAAATAATGGCCTCATTGATACACATTTTAGATCTTGATTTTCCATTTTCTGTATGAACCATAGTAGATTAGTACTGAATAGCAGCCTGCTAGGAAAGTCTAGTCAGCAGCATAATTAAATTATTGCATGTTTCAATTTGAGGACACCAATCTATGTGATAAGATAACAAATACTTTAGGAAAAAAATTACCCATTTGGCGAGGAAACTTGTTATTTTCTTCAGATAATGCAGCTGCAAAATATGCATTTCAATCTTTTGGCTCACAGCATTTTATCCAGGTGTGAACCGTCCTAATATATACTGTGAGTGACTGTTAGCTACCTGCATTAGAGTATTTGACAACGGAATGCAGAATTGATCACAGCATCCCTCCTTCCTTCCTCTAGCAGCGTTTTGTAGCATTCAGCTGTCAAACTGCATTTTACAGACAGAAAAGATGGGGACTGAAAGATCAAGGGGAAAATGTGGGTGTATGAAAGCTAAAATGTAAGAGAACATAATCGAAAACACAATAGAATATATTTATTGCTTACAGAGTTTGGATGTTCTGCCTGGGCAACTCAACTTGCCATTTCCATCACTGTGGGCGTTCAAGTGATTTTGGAAGTTTCTAAGCTCTTCTAATAAAAGAAAAGGATATGTGTGTGTTATTTGTGATTTTAAAGTATGGCTTTCTTGAGCCAGTGAAATTGTTTCAGTTCCATTTCCTGGAAATTTTCCAGACTATTTCTTAGTTTACTTAGGGTTCCAGCAGGGTAGCTTCCAATTATGCTGGGCTACAATCTCAGAGCATTTAGTCTGTATGCTGGTAATTCTGGTAAATTGTGGTCCCAATTACCAGATGCATCCCAGATGCTTTGTTCATTGTCCACAGTGAGAAGAGCGGAGCAAGGATACAAAAGGCTTAGGAGAAATACACAAAAGGAGAATGAAAAAGAAAAAATCAGACTTAACAAGAGGGGTTGAAAAACGAGACAGACAGAACCAGAAGTGTAATATATTCTAAAGCAAACATCCATTAATATGCCTAAAACATAATACATATATATTACAAGTCAGGGGCCTTGGTGCTCTCTGAGTTTGTTTGTTTACAAATATTTCATTACCCAATCAGGTTATATCAAAGTGATAGAAGGCCATGGGGTTTGCTTTATGAGTGTTGGTAGGAATGATTTTGGTAGTTCCTTGATTAGGCTGTTGTTTAGTGCTTGATTGTTTCTGTTTTTATTTGTTTATTTGTATTCACCTTTATTATTTGTACAAATAAGTCTGCAAACATAGCCAACACACCTTCCTCCTCCTATTATCCCCACAACAATCCTATTAGGGGAGTTGGGCTGAGAGTGATTGACACAAGGTCACCCGTCTGGCTTTCATGCCTATGGTGGGACCAAAATTCACTGTCTCCTGCTTGCTAGACTGATGCCTTAACCATACATTGGCTCATAGTTTCTTGATTGGGGTATTGGATACTGCTTGATTGTTGGTCTAGTATTACTCTTAAGCTCTGCTTATCTGGATGTTGATTGCTGGTGAGGAGGTGTTTTGGTTTGTTTGTTTGGTTCATTCTTAGCTTTTTGATTGTTTCTTTTCAATGGAATGTAGGTGCTATTTATCTATATGTGACTGTTGATAGCTGATTTGTCTGAGTGCCAGCATTCCAGGAATTTTCTAGCGTTTTTGGCTTTAGCTTGGTCTAGGATGCTCACAGTTTTCCATTTGAAATTATGATGTCCACCCATACGTTCTGAAATTAAGAGGTTTCACCTTGTCTTTAGATTGTTAATTGATGTTCATGCATATGCTCTTCTAGTCTTCTGCCTGTTTGTCCTATAGTCCTTGCATACCAGGGCTCTTCTGATGATATTATTCTACTCCAAGATATTGCAAATGGTGCTTTACACTAAACATATCGTGTGTGACAGTAATATCTGCTTTTCTTTAATGAATTACAAGTACAGGATTAGGACTGAGGTTAGAGGTTTTAACTGAGGAAGAAAAGGCATAATTCAAAGAAAAGTTCCTAGGTGATTATAAAGTTGTTGGAAAAGTCCCCACTGACAGTCCTAATTTGTCTCTAATTAATTCAACTTAAGTGATGAGGGAGATTTCTACTTTGTGGTTCTCTCCCTGTGTGCTTTAATCCAAGTACAAATCCCCCCTCCCTGCGTGCTAATAATTCATTAAGAACAAAAATGAAGCTACAGCTATCTGCTACATACTCAACATGTCCAATATGTTAGCATCATGGTCATTTAGGTATGTGCTCCTTGTTTATTTATTGAAGCTTTTAACCTGTGTCTTATGATTAACAATTTCAAAAGCACTAACTATAATCATTATTTGGATTTAATGTTTGTATCTCTGCTACATCAATGATAGGAAAGGATGGGGATGATAACCACACTAGAACTTTTATGGACAACATTCAAAAAGGAGTGCAACCAGCGATGTATGTCAGAGTATATTCATGAACTGGAACAGAGCATGGTAACAAGGTCAGCTAATGAATAAGCATAGCAACTAAGTCAGCCAATGAGGACTGTTTGGAAACCAAAACTAGAAGTAGCCTAGGTATGGCTCTATCTTAAGCTCCGCAGCTCTGAAGCTACGTTAAGCTCTGAGTCTGTCTATTGAAAATGAAGCTGCTTCTCTCCTCTGCTGCGTATCTTGCTTGCCTGCTGAACTAAAGTGAAACTGAGGTCTGTTTCTGAGCTCCTGAGTTGCTGCTGAAGTTGAGTAGCTGCTCTGCACTTGCAACATGTTTACTTCTGTTTGAGTTTGCTCCATGTTGGAGAAATCTATAACTGGCTTGTAAAATGTATTTAATATGTTTATAAAGACATTAAATGAAGTATCAGCCATCTCTGTTTATTTTTCTGGCGCTGAATTTACGCTGCAAAACTTTGAACCATGTGGATAGAGCAAAATAGAGGAACATAGGAATGGATATTAAATTAATAAAATATATGAATGCCTTAATTTAGTGTTGTGCCATAGCCAATGGCATGTTTCAAAGAGGCATGAAAGATGGATAGGAAAATCTTGACAGACTAGACAACCCAGTATTTTTTCTTAACTGGTCAAAAAGATTTTTGGGAGTTTAATTTTATTTAAAGTTCTACTATAAAATCTTAAATGCATTTCACAGAATCATAGAATCTTAGAATTTAAGAGTTACAAGTATTCTTGGACAGTACTTAGTCCAATCCACTGTCCAGTGTAAGAATCCAGTACTTGAGCATCCCTGAAATGTGACCATCCACGCTCTCTTTAAATACAGGTAATCCTCGAGTTATTACGGTTGATTTAGCAACCATTCAAAGTTATGACATAACACCACCACCCCTCCCAAAGTATTTATGACACAGTCTCGAAGTTACAAATGTTGAAGCACCACAGCAGTCATTCACACTTACAAATGAAGGCAGAAGCACTGTAATATTCACCCCGTCTATTCCCCACTGCCTGGTCAGGCCTGTGGAGTATGTGATGGCAGCCAAAAGAGCTAATGCAATCCTAAATTGCTTTAATAGAGGGATACAATCAAGACCAACGGAGGTACTAATACCACACTATAAAGTCGTAGTAAGACCACACCTAGACTACTACATCCGGTTTTGGTCACCACACTATAAAAAAGATGTTGAGATTCTATAAAAAGTGCAGAGAAGAGCAACCAGGATGATTAGAGGACTGGAGACTAAAACATATGAAGAACGATTACAGGAACTGGGCAGGGCTAGTCTAGCAAAGAGAAGGATGAGGGGAGACATAATAGCAGTGTTCCAATATTTAAGGGGCTGCCACAGAGAGGAAGGGGTCAATCTTTTTTCTATAGCACCCGAAAGCCAGACAAGGAACAATGGATGGAAATTGAACAAGGAGAGATTTAACCTGAAAATAGACACTTTCTGACAGTGAACCAATGGAACAGCTTGTCTTCAGAAGTTGTGGGAGCTTCAGCACTGGAAACTTTCAAGAAGAGAATGGACTGCCATCTGTCAAAAATGGTGTAGGATCTGCTTGGGTGGGGCTTTGGACTAGATGACCTACAAGGTCCCTTCCAACTCTGTTAATCTGTATAAACTGTATGACTCACTTACTTGTGATGACCTAGCTAGCTGTCTGTTCCTTTGCCTGCATTCACAGAGAAGAGAGGCCTAAAGTAGTGTGAGAGTATGGAAGATCAGTTGTTGTAGAGCAGCGGAGTAGTGTGAGATCTTGCACTACTGATCTCACGTAATCTCACACTACAGTACTTTAGGCCTCTGTTCTCTGTGAACCAAGGCCTGCACAAAATCCACGGCAAAAGGCTTTGCACACGGAGGGGCCTACCCTCTGTTTGCAAAGCCTTTTGCTGCAGATCTCATGCAGGTCTCGGTTTGCAGAGAACAGAGGCCTAAAGTACAGTGACAGCTCAGCCTCCAGAAACTTCCAGTCTTGGCACGAAAAGCATTTGCAAGCCGACGAAACTTTGGAGCAGTGAAACTGCATTGCTTCAAGCCTACTCATGGGCTTGCAAACACTTTTCATGCTAAGAAAGGAAGCAGGCAAAGAAACCACCGCAGAGAGGACGGAGAGGAGACAGCTCGCTAGATCTTCACAGGGTAAGTGACCTAGTGCTGCAAGTTGAGGAGGAGCAATGGTGGGTTGGGGGAGGCCTTGGGTAGTCTGAAGCAGGTGACCTGTTTCATTGCTAGGCTCCCCTTTGACCTTCCCCACCCTGAGATACCTTCTGTGCACTTAACGACCTACACATTCAATTAGCGAATGTGTGGGCGAAAGCAGGGTCATGATTCACTCCGACGAATCCTTGGATTTATGAATGTAACTGTCAAGCTCCATTACATTCTTAACTCAAAAATTACCTGTAGTTTGTTGTATGTTATTTATTAAATTTAATAAATCATCTCACTATTCAAAGTTCCGGAAAAAAAAAAAAAATCCACAATCTCCTGATGAAGTCTGTTCCACTGTTGAACAACTCAAAGACTTACAATCTTTTTCTGATGTTCTATCCCAATCGTTACAGCCTGGTAACTGAAACAGATATTTTTTTCCCCAAAATCCTATCTTCTGCAACAGCTCTGAATAATTCTGCCACATCTTCTAGGGATCAGACCTTTGAATACCTGAAGACAGCTAGCATGCATCCCTGAAACCTTCTCCAAGTTAAATAAACGTAACATCTTCTATGTTTTCTTGTAGATATTTTCTTTCAGACTCTTTTAGCATTTGGTACTTCTCTGGACAAACTCCCATTGGCTAATGTCTTTCCTAAATGTAATGCCAAAGAGTAGGAAACAATATTCTAGGTATGATTTGACCAGTGCAGAATAAAGGAAATGATGGCTTCTTTTCATTTTGACACTACCATTGTTGATACAAGCTTAGGTCTTTATTTGCTTTTTATTTTTTCCAGCGGTATTCCATTGTTGGCTCATGTTCACCTTGCGATCCACTAAGGCATGCATATTCCCTTTTTCATGTACAGCTGTCCAGTATGATTCCCTCCAGAGGTGGTATTCAGCCAATTCTGACAGGTTCTGGAGAACCGGTAGCAGAAATTTTGAGTAGTTTAAAGAGCCAGTAAATTTCACCTCTGACTGGCCCTGTCCCCATCTATTCTCTGCCTCCTGAGTCCCAGCTGATTGGCTGCGTCTTCTTTTGTTGCCCTGCACAAGAGAACAAAGCTGGAAAGCAGGTTAGTGGAGTGGGGAAGGAATGGGGATTTTACAGTATCCTTCCCCTGCCATGCCCACCAAGCCACACCCAGAGAACTGGTAATAAATTTTTTTTGAATGCCACCACTGATTCCCTCATCCTATTATCAGGCTTTACCTAAAGCTGAGCATTTATTCCTATTGAAATCCATCTTTACAGCTTGTCAAGATCTCCTGAATCTTGATAATGTATTTGTTTCCTCCACCTCCCACTGCCATCTTTGTGTCATCTGCAAATTTGACACTCATATGTTCTGACTGCTGTCATCCAAGTCATTTATAAGCTGTGGAACAGCGCATGGTCTAGACAAAAAAAGCCCTGTGGTTCTCTACTTGACTTTTTCACCTTGATGTAGAAAGGCGTACAAGAGGTAGAAAAGCACACATTAATTCATGGTATGATTATTCAACCGTTTTGTTCAACAATTATTCTGTTCTCTATCGATCTAATGGTAGTACTGGTGGTCCTGGAGTTATGATGCCAACTGGAAGATTTTGTTGCAATGTGGTTGTAAAGCATGACATTGCCTTGATTGCATCACTTGGCAGTGCCGGTTGCTTTTGTTAAGCAAGAACTGTATGGGACATCAATGAGGGAATGGTGAGACGTGATTGGACTGTTGGGAAGAGGCAGACAAGCAGGAGAAGAAGCGGTGGGATTGATTTGAAATCTCCCGCAGGTTTCCCCATTGACTTTATTTGTGGGAAGCCAGCATGTGAGGTCACCAATGGTGATCAGGACTGTGGGGCACTGCAACCACTAAAAATGTGAGCCCGTTGCCAAGTGCCTGAATTGCAATCATGTGACAGTGGGGACATGGTGAGGTCCACAGCTTTGAGAATGGTTGTCACTCCCCCTCGTTTAGCACTGTGGTAACTTTGAGCTGTTGCTGAAGGAATGATCATAACCCAAGGACTACCTGCCTAGTCCAACCCACATTTTGCCATTTGTCTTCCTATGTTGTGGTTCGCCGGCAGCCTGCGCAGACAGCTGTGGAATCAGACAGTGTGGAAGAATAGGGACCAGTCCGGGAGTCTGGAGAGGACTTGGATGAGGGTCCTGCATCCGATGCAGAGATGTGGGCAGGACTATCAGGGATGGTATGCTGACTCTGGAGCCTTCGGAATCTGGCAGCAGAGAGGCAGAGGAACAAGAGGAGCCTGTTCCCAGTGCACATATGCGCAGAGCTGCTAGAAGGCAAGAGCAGCTGTGACAAAAGGGGTGACTCGGGAGTAAGGCTGGGAGGTGATTGCTCCTCCCATAAGTTATACAGGACAGACAAAGATGACAAAACCTTTGCAGGAAGCAAAGTCATTCATTCTGTTTGGATTAATCCTTGAAGCTCTGTGTGGACTTTGTACTTTGGTTGGTTTTTTATAGTTCATTTGGCTTTTTTGTTGTTGGCAGCAATTCAAAGGAAAGAAAGGTGGGTGCTTATCTTGAGGAACTGTTTGGGACTCATTACAGGCTGGGAATGAACATAATTCCCAGCGGTGAAATAAAACTAGAGTTGTTCTAACCAAATGTGTGCTTAATTACGGATTCAGGAAGCCTTGGTCAGAACATCCTAGTCTCACAGAAGACATTATCGGATGCTCTGTGGAAGTGGAAGTGCATGATGGTCCCCTCATTCCTGCGGTCAACTAAACTTATCACTTCTTAATAATGTGGCAGGACAAGGCAGGGCAGGCCAAGAAGCAATCAAGGAGAGAAGCAATGTAGAACTAAGAAGAAATTTCCTGACAGTTAGAACAATTAACCAGTGGAACAACTTGCCTCCAGAAGTGAATTCTCCAACACTGGAAGTTTTTAAAAGGAGATTGGATGGACACCATTTGTCTGAAATGGTATAGAATCAGTGGTGGTATGCTGCTGGTTCACACTGGTTCTACCAATCAGGTAGTGTCGGTCAGCAGTTGGCCCTGCCCATCCACCCCCGCCCTTTCCTGTCCTATATTCAGGGGTGGGATTCTACCTATTCGCTAGAACCAGTTGTTAACATTCTAAGCAGTTTGGAGAACCGGTTGTTAGAAGAAATTACTGGCCTAATCCTGTAAGGAAGGCAGGAAAGAAACATTCTGGTGTTGCTTACAGAAACTGCCTCTCTGTTAACCCTTTTTACATTCTTGGCAGGACTAGACTTCCTGTCTCAGGAACTTCTCTGCAGTTTTTTTCCCTCCTTTGTTGGTACTTTGCTTGTGTGGGGTGACCATTCAAAGTTACAGTGGCACTGGAAAAAGTGACTTATGACCATTTTTCACACTTACGACTATTGCAGCATCCCCACAGTCATGAGAGGCCAGGCGAGGAGATGCGTGCCTCAATGTGAATGATATTGAGTTGGCCATGCCCAGCCAATAACATGACCACCAAGCCATGTCCACCCAGTCACCTAACCACCAAGGCACGCCCACCAACTAAGCCACACCCACAGAACCGGTTGTTAAAAAATTTGAACCGCACCCCTGTATAGGATCAGTGGTGGTATGCTGCCGGTTCACACCGGTTCTAGCAATCAGGTAGTGCCTGTCAGCAGTTGGCCCCGCCCATCCACCCCCGCCCTTTCCTGTCCTATATTTCCTTTGTTTGTAGCTCAGCTGATAGGCACGGCAGCTGATAGCCACGCCTCAGCTGTTTTACTCACCAGCACTGACAGTAAGTTTTCATGCTTAAAATTGCCCATTTTAGAACACTCTGCACATGAAGAGCACGCCCACAGAACTGGTAGTAAAATATTTTGAATTTCACCACTGTATAGGATTTTCTGCCTGAGCAGGAATTGGACGAGAAGACCTCCAAGATCCCTTCCAACTCTGCTATTCAATTCTATGTTACCAAAAGAAAAAAGAAAAAGGAGATTGGTAGAATTTGCATGAATTATTCTTAATAAACCTATTCTACCTCCTGCCAGGCAATTTTTCAAGTGATCACAAACTGCTTTTTAAAGTTGTACCAGAAGATTGCATGGTATTTGGCATCAAGCAGATCAGTCTATTATTATGCAGGTCTTCTTTTTTTCCCACGTTTTGGAGACAGGTATGATATTTGTCTTTTTCTACTCTTCTGACACTAAACTTATTCTCCAGGAATTCTGAAAGATCACAGAAAGAGACTTTGAGATGACTTTATGTCCAGGATATTATATGTTGGTTGACTATCTAACCTTTTTAAAATATGTGCAGGCACTTTCCAGCTCAGCTTCCAGTGCAATTTCACTGGCCATGTACAGTCATGTATTGTCATTCCTATTCTATAAGTCTTCTGTTGTAATTTAATATTATTGTGAATACAAGGGATGATTCCGCACGTTTCTATGCTTTATCCCTTAGGGAAATATGTACCCTCATGTTCAGTGCCGCATTGTCTCTTCAGAGATCCTTGGAGGCTTTTTAAATTTAAGTTTATATTTGATTAAGACAGTACTTTGGTGGTTTGACTCTTTTTTAAAATACGTAATTGTTTCTGTCTGGTTATGATGGTAGATACTGGATGAACGGTTCTAATAACTTTAGGAATTTTAAATAACTTGGCCACTGAGCCTTATTTCACATACTTCAAGCTTACTGAAATTAAGTAAGTTTTTCAAGAAGTGGAATTTTTCTGTTATTTACATTTGATGTTTCACTTATTCTGATTATCTTCTGGAAACATGTAAAAAGATTTGTTTTAGAATATTTGCATGTGTGTTTATGTGAAATGGCCTAGGGCGATGCTATTTCCTCCATAGGTTTTAATATTTGGTCTTTGTTTTTACTGCTAATGCTATGAATATAGTGAAATGCTGATGGCTGTTTCCCAACCATTTGTCTCATTTTGTAGAACCCATCTAGTTGGATCTGTAAAACATCATAATTGCTAAAACAATTTGCAAGTTTTATAAAAGAGGTTTCCAGAATATGCAGAATGCCTGGATACTGTAAGGTAAACCACATGGTAAACTTATGTAAAGCTTGTTCCATAAAAAGTGATTTGGGAATTGTTGGAAGAAATGTCCATCTGGGTTCAGTTCCAAGTGGGGAAAAAGACACTGGAAACGTGGAGGCTGCTTGGAAAGATGGTGGACAGGATCACATGCCTTGGAACTCCTGAGCGAAAAGGGAAGAGATGCTGAAAGTCCCTGGGTTTGTGCCCTCTGTTGGGATTTGAATTTGAGCTTGTATTCTGATTGGTTGTCAGACTCCTATGGGACCATGCAGGGGCAACTCTGTAGGTTATCCTGAGTCCCACCCAGGCTTGGTTGAGCCTAGCTGGATGATGATGTAATGAAAGGGCTTTGGGATTCCTATTATGGGTCTGCCTGAAGGTAGATCTTTGTAGAATAGACTGGCCCAGGCCTTAATGGCCGATTAGCAAAAGTGGTGGGAGGCTGAATTTCTGCCTCTTTGAGTTTCTACTTCTCTTTTAGGGGAAATATTCTGCCTTTTTAATATATCCTAAAAATTTTCGTTTCTCTAGGAGAGGGGTGGGTTTTAACTTCCAACAGTATTATTTAGGAAGTATAAGGATAAAGTGATACATAGTTCTGCATCCCCATTTATCTTTGCAGCTTGAGATACTCTTATCAATCAATGAAGATATACTCCTAAATATAATTAACCATAACTATTTCATAGTATCTAAACAAAAAAAGCCAATATTTTCACAAAGTTCCACAGATACCAGATTATCAACCAGTAAAATATTAGAGTTATTCTAAATGCATTTATATTCAAAATAATATTGGACTTGATATTTTTACACCATTTCCACATATAAGGGTAAGAGTCTTTGGCTGTCATTGAAAGGACCCAAGGTACTACCTTACTCTAACAACAATATATGTTCAATTCCTACTTCTCAAATACCTTGAATGTCATTGGATGATTTATTAAGTTGGTGAAAAGTTTCAACAATACATTTGATATTAAATAAGATAAGGAACATCCTTGATGAGTTCCATGTAGCATCTTAATGATAAGGGAAATTATTCCATTGGTAATTGCATAAGTAGAGAGATTAATTTTATAAATCATAAATCCATAAAACAAAATGGGATGAAAATCCATTGCTTTCCATTGCTTTTCCCAAAAGCTTGCTATTTGTTTTGTTTTCCTTTTCACCTTGTATTATTATTATATTATTATAAAATATAAATAAATAGATTATATTATTTGTGTACAGTGGTATTTATGCAGTGTTGACTAGAGATTATTAACGCTGAGTCAGATGTTTAGATAACCTAAATCTTTAAAAAGAAAGAAAAAGAAAGTTTGAGTCAATATTAACTAAGATTTCTAAATCTTAGTTGATAAGCATAAGGTTGGTTAAATTTTATATCTAAAGCTGAATGTGGTATTATGAACAACTACAAAATCATTTCTATGTAATGAAGGTTCTGTTTTAAGCTTAATATGTAATACTAAGGCCTCCATTATATTGTTACTTGTTGTTATTTACATGTTATGTATATAAACAACAAAACTTTAAAAAATCTATTTCATATATAACCTTCCATTTCTTGCACCTCTATTAATTTGCAGTGTTTATAAGCATTTTCACCCCCTTTGCAACCTTACTATGTTTATTATACTTGCCTTGCTCCATAATATTGTATGTATTGTATGGGAACCATGCTTGCTTGAATTTGGTTTAACTGCTGTTGTGAATTTTGGTTTAACTGCTGTTTGCCAACACTGCAAATAATCCAACTTTCAGTTTCCAATCAGATATCATCAGAATTGTATCTTTTATCTAAGGGGAAAATTATTTTTGTTGCTGTGAGCATGTATCTCAGCAAATAATAACATTTCTTATTGATATAATCTGGGATTATATCTGGTTTAAAAATGTGATTTTATTTCAAATTTAATATCCAAAATTTTCTGCATTGTATTTTGTATTTTATTTTTCAATGGTGCTTGAATTTTTTTTTATATGCCCAGTAGACAATAGTAAAATGTTCCTTCTGTGTTATGGCATTTCCAACATTTATTACCTATCTTGAAGATTATTGATGGAGATGTCTACTGTATTTTATTTTAAGTTGTAGCTTGGAATAACTTTTTATAGATTTGGTCCATAACTATTCCCATTGTTTTGTTGTGACTCTTTCTTTAAAATTTTGTACCCATTTTGTCATAGTTTTTTTTAATTGGTTCTATCTCTGTGTTATATCTGAGTAACATTTTTTATGTACCCTAACAGATGGCATTGGTTTTGTTTACGCATTTCAAATTCTGTCATTTTTCTTAATGTCCCTCCTTCATTCTTAAGATAGATTTTATCCTTTCAACCATTTGTGAATATATCAACCATGGTATATTCCAGCCTTCACTGAATAATTATTGCTGTATCTTTCATCTGTTCATTGAGTCTGAGTGGACCATGTCTGAATATATAGTTACTTTTTTTTTACTGCAATTATCTCAAACTTGGTAGGCATTTGAAAGCAAAGAGTGAAATTGTTAGGGTTATTATTCCATTACAGAATTCTATGCTTTTTTCAAAGTTAGTTAATACAGGTGGTCCTCACTTAACGATGATAATGGACCAGCAGTATTGTTGCTAGTTGATGCACTCATAAAATATGACAATGCAAGACTGTGCCAATTTACAACAGTGGTTGTGGCAGCCCCAGTTGCCATTGTTAAAATGAATTCTGTTTAGTTGCAGTATCCCACAGTCACGGGATCGCCATTTATGATCTTCATGTCAAAGTAACTGTCAAAATCTTGGCATCTTCAGTTAATAAGGATATTGGACAACAGCTTAATTATTGGATCTCATGGGATCCTTTCCCATTTTCAAAAATAATCATTATGTAAATTTCAGAACATGATAAGGGCAAGGCCCTCATTTCAAAAGATATTGCTAACAATACAGAAGCCAGGATTTCTTTATACCAGGGGTGTCAAACTCACAGCTCACGGGCTGGATGCATCATGCGCTGGCCACACCCATGCCCAGGGTAGCAAAGGGGAAAAGTTGTGAGATGTCATGTTATACCGTTTGTGATGACGTGAGTTTGACACCCCTGCTTTATACTGTCCATGCCACTGAGTGCGGATCCGGTCCAGTCCCGGTGGTTTATATAATATCAAATATCCCTTGCAAAGTTGGAGTTTCAGCTGAACCCCTTGAATGGACATATAAAATTTTAGGAAAATTTATGGTGCTTGAGGAACCATCCATCTTAATATTCTGCATTTGCAGAATACATTCAAACAGTGAGTGTGAGTGGGATGTACATTTTAGAAAGAATGAATGAATGAATGAGTGAATGAACAGAACTCATATATCATTGAGGCAAATCTATTTCATGAATTTCCCAGTACTGTTCCAGGCTACTTTTACATTTTGCAACTTCCTTTGCATATCAATTTTTCAACCTTTCTCAGGTATTCAGCATCTAAAAATGGGAACACTTCAAGTAGCAGATAATAAAAATAATAAATTCTAACATTTATATAGGAACACAATGGCTTTTTTCTATGAAAATGGTTCTGAGATTGGGATCACCATAACTTTTATCTCCTATTACAAACTTCAGATCTACAGGAGGGACATAACTGAAGTGTCGCAGCTTTTGGAGGCTTATCTTTCAGATGGGTAGGAGAGGTCCTCTGCAGTCCTTTCCACAGGCTGTGAAACATTTGTCTCTATTTTTAACTTTTTGTGCCCCTTTTTGGTTTTAGTATTTATATGAATCAGAACACAGGCCCAAGAAGACAGAAGGCAAAGTCGGTGTGGACTGGAGGGTTGCGGGGAGGGGAGAGGGGATGGTTCCACGTGAGCAGAGAGCAAACATGCGCAGCTCCATCTGCGCAAGTGGTGGGCATGTACGCCCTCAGCTCACAAAAACGAAGTGTGCACTCACGTGCTTGCCCCTTATTTGTTCAAGTGTAGATGCGCATGCTAGCTCTCCACTTCCAAAGCCCTGTTCGAAACAGCTCAAGACCCAGTAGAGGCCATGGGGTAGGGGACCCCTAAAACAGAGAAATTAAGTCAGAGGCAATTGGTTATATAGTACTTAGCACTTCTTGATTCTTTGGAACATCTAATGAATTGCAGTTCCTCTCTCTGGATATTTTCTGTAGAACATTTAACATGTTAATTATCTGACTAATATTTACTTCTGCCCGCAAACTACTTACTCTCTTCCAACAAAAATCCTCTTATATTTTTTCACTATTAGAACTTGGTTTTTTCCCCAATCATGGTATCCTGCCAGAACTACTAAAGTATATATGGTAAAGTACAGAGGTGGTATTCAGCAGGTTCTGACCAGTTCTGGAGAACTGGTAGCAGAAATTTTGAATAGTTCAGAGAACCAACAAATACCACCTCTGACTGGAGATATACAGTATCCTTCCCCTGCCATGCCCACCAAGCCACACCCACAGAACCAGTAGTAAAAAAAAAATTAATCCAACCACTGGTAAAGTGGTAGGATTCTCTGAGCTTAGTTTTTTTCTTGCAGATGTTTTATGACCAAGCTAAGTAATATCATCAATGCTAATAAGGAAGGAGTTACGTATTTTGGTCGTGAAATGGCTGCAAGAAAACCATCAAGCTCAGAGACTCCACAGTTCAACCCCAAGCTACAAATATTTTCTTCTATTAGTTACACCTTCACTTGCTCTCAGTAGAGATACAGCAGAATAATCAGGACTACAGGTTGGGATTTGTGTAAATCTGCTTCTTTGGCTGGGATTATATATATTTTTTCTTTCGAAGTAGGAGGTATGTCCACATTAGAGAAGTATATGCCATAGGAAGGTATTCCTTAGAATGACAGGTAATGTTTACACTTATCCTGAATATTATCAGAGAACTCATTCCCTTAAAAACAATTCTTTTGATTCCAAATGGTATCTTCCATGTACCAAAAGAGATTAAGAAAGTGCTCGGGGAAAAACAGGTTATTTCTCCTCTAAATCCTTAGAGGAAAATAAAATTACATCAAGAAAACCTAAACTGCTCAAAAAGAACTAAATTAAACAAGTAGACAAGATTCAATTTTGTACTGGGATGGTGGACAGAAAAACAAGAGGAAGAAAAAAAGCTTCAATTGGCCTTCCATTCCCTGCAGTTGTGAATTCTAGTGTTTTCTTAAATGTTCTAAAAAAGAAACTTTTTACTTGTGAGAATAGAACAAGTATTCAATTCTAAATCCAAATCTCAATCAGCTATTAGATACTGTATATTGATTATACGAACTGACACTTCACAGCTTGAAACATGCCAGTGTTGCAGTTTTTTATGTGGGAAGTAGACTCCAATCCTTCCTAATCTTTACTTATGACAGCCCTTTGTCTTAACAGCGAAGACTCATCTTTAGAAATCTCACTGGAGGTGGGGGGAGATTGGGTGGCCCCCTGCCTGCACGGATGATCTTCCTGTGGCTTTCAATTCTATAATTCTACCTTAAGTAATTTAAGTGTAAGGCTCAACACAGATAATTAATACAAAATGTTCATTAGGGTACTAGCTGGAAGAAATAATAATTTGCACCTGTAAATTAATCATTTAATTAATTGGTTAAAAGCAAGAGGGATAATTGATTAAAGATCTTTAATCGGGCGATGGTTATACTTAGAAGGTGAGCAGTAAGTCCTAAACACACACACTTGCAGTGGAACTTCGCTGACTTCAGTGGAATTATGCTTCCATTGAGTATGTATACAATGAAATTTTAAATTCATAAACTGTTGGTGAACTGAGTTGTGAGGTAACTTGTGGGTCACCTTGTCTGGCGATTCCTCAAACTACCATATCTGAAAACATGTTGGAAAATCTGATCCAGGGCCTCCTTATCTCTTCCTCATAATCTCTTAACTACTCACATTTATTGGCCATCCCAGTAAATCGTTTCAGATGCATTAATGACATTATCTGGTTAACACTAGCAAATCCCAGCCTTATCATAAGCATGCCATTAAATTAAGAATTATGGTAGGTTCCAAAAACATAGTGAAGAGAGAGAAAGAAGAACCAATCTGGGCAAGAAAAATAGTCTTTGAAATTGTTGTAGGGCTTTGTATTTTAGTAGTTCATTAATACCTTGTAATGGCCCGTAAACGTGGGTGTACTTTGCAAGCTGCATTGAAATCCATAACTTAAATTGATCCACAGAGTGGAATATATAGTTGCATTTTAATTTATATTCATTCATCTCTTATTTCCCAAAACATCAGGCTGCTAAGCTAAGGAACTTGTGTGTAAATTGGAGCCTATTTGCTGTTAACAGATTGGATAACAAAAAGGCTTATTTTTTTAAATAGTAAGCACGTTCCTTTGATAACATTTTTTCTTTTGCTTATCAGAACTGTTCTGTGCAAATAGTAAAATGATGTGATAAAATTCTGAGGTAATAAAGTGGAGTGTACATTTCAAACCACAATGGTGAGCATTACATTTTTAATATTTTCCAAGATGAAATTCTCTTTCTGTTAAAAACAAAGAATAAAAAGCCCAATATATTGTACAACACGTGGAAATTTTGGGTATTGGTATAACCTTCTATACAATTTAGATAGTCTTTCTTTATGTAGGGATCATGGGAAAGTATAAACAAGTGTAATTAATAAGTAAAGTTCTTATTCTTTACTTATTCATAAGTAAAGTTCTGCTTCATTCAAAGTGTCCATATAGACATGGCCACAGACATATTTCTTTGGACCTGAAAAAAGATGTGGCTGCTTTAATAAAATGAATAATTTAATCAGCATATCTTAGAGCAGCCACATCTTTTTAAAAAAAATATTTTGTCTGAGTAGTGAATGGACAGGCAAGTCATGTCTGAATTTTTAACCAACACGTAAACTGATTGAAGCATATCTTGGGATCACTTGTCAAGGAGATTACTCTAACCTTTTTCCTTTTCTGGTAGATTATAGCAATTTTCATGAAACAGAAGCTGGGAACCAAGGCTGGGAAGAGAAATTGGGTTTGTTTATTTCCTTATCGACCTACGAATTAATTGATCAGAATCCCAAAGGATCGGGAAGGAAATCCAAAAACATGCCTAATGTTTTTAAAAAATGATATGCTAAAACATTTTGTCCTGCTAGTCATTCTATAGATACTTGTGGTTTTTTATGGAGACACACATTTGTTTCAATAATTCATCAAAGTAGCAAAGTTCCTTAAATATATATTAATGCATCTTGGTTTACTAGTGCTTCATTTGTCTAAATAAATACCCTCCCATTTAATGAAGAGAAATGAATAATCTGGACAAAAGAGGAAAACTTTTTTGGAGACTTAAAGGCTTACTGTAAAAGGAAGATTAAATAAACTTATTCTCCAGTTAAAAACTAGATTGGGTTGCAAATTTTTGGGTGACCTTTGGATGGAAACACAAAACATGATTTGGTGTTCAGGATTTTTGCAGTCCAGATCAAATAGTCCTAAGTATTAATATTTCTGAGAGAAAATTATAAAGCTTAATATGTTTGGAGAAGTTGAGGAAATAATTTGAGAGTCTCTTGGAGAACATGCTCTCTCTCTCTCTGTGGATAGATAGATAGATAGATAGATAGATAGATAGATAGATAGATAGATGTGGGGAGATATGAAGCTTTAATTCTTTTTTTATTGATTTTTAAAAACAAACATAAACAAACAAAACATAAAACATAGAAACATAAAACATCTTTTTTGAAAGCAGCATGATCCCGGGTTACATCTCTTCGTACAGACACAAATTCAAGTTCATGCTCATTTTTATATTCCATTCCATATCTTATTACTATTCTATATTTTCTATATAGCTTCTCCCCTCTTTTAACTTTCTTAATTTTATTTCATTTATTTCATCTCAATTCAAATCATTGTACTTATATTCTTTGTCTGTCCTGTTTCAACTGTCTACTATCTTTTCTCATTAAACAAAATTTCTCCTGTAATCACTGATTGGAGTATGATGCCTTTGTATCTTTCCCCTAAAATTATAACACTTAATATAATACATAACTTCCGTTCGGATTCTGCTTGGTACATTCTAAAACTACACGCTGTATTTTGAAAAGAGAAAAAAATTATAAATATATAATATAGTTAAAACAACAATCCATACCAATTCAATTCTACCATTAATATTAATATTCATTTAAATCTTAACATTTTACACATTACTTTTCAAATAAGTATCATACTTCTATGGGAAAACTTATAAACTTTCCATAGTTAATTCCCCCCCACTTCACTTATATTTTATAAAACATTGAGTAATTAAAAAGTCCCCATTCCTTCCTAATTCAATTCTCTCGTTTATTTTATTTCATTTATTTTGTTCACAAAAGTTTCACTAAATTACACTGACTATTTTATCCCACTTTTTAATCATATGTTGTTTCCAATTTTCTAACATTATTTCTATTACCAATATAACAATACAATCTTATGTACCTTTACAGAATCCCTTTTTCAGTTAAATTTTCACCCATTATCTCTGAATAAGTCCTGTTTCTTTACATCTTGCTCCAAACCTTTATAGCTTCTCTTCCCTTCCTTTCTCCCTTTTTTCTTCTCTCCCCTTTTTACCCCCCGTCTCTTCACCTCCATTTCCCTCTTCTGTATTCCCCTTTTCTGTTGCTTTCCAACATTATATCCACTTTTCACATTATTTTTCCCTTTTTTGGCTGTTTTTTTAAGTCTTAACTTCTCCATTCTCTTTCTCCCCTTTCCCTTTTCTTCCCCAGATAGAGTTACTTGTTCATTAAAGATGGCTTCTTCTTTGTCCCAATCTTCTTGTTGTGCAGTCTTTTCTTGTTGTTTCTTGTAGACGCTGATTGCCATTTCTAAGAATTGAAAAATGGAGCCAAAGGAGCCCTTCCCTTCTTGTGTCTCTTCTTTATATTTTTTAAATTCCATTTTCAGTTCATCCAGAAGTGATGCCATTGTAGAATTTTTTTAAATAACCACCCAATTGTTTTTAGTCATTCAAATACAATTTTCAGAAATCCCAAAGTCACCAAGCAATCCAAATACACACAAGCTGTTTCTTTTCACACTTTCTTCTTTTTTCACTTTCTCTTCTTGGGGTTACTATTTAGTTACAAAGTTCCAGTTAAAATGTATCTTTTAGAAGTCTTATTAAGATTTAACTTTAGATTCTTTTGAATTCCAGGCAGTCTCCTCCTTCCAAATCCTGCCCTTATTCTTTTCCTCTCCCTTCCCACTTATAGCAAAAAAAGGATTTTTAATGTCCAGAAATCTTTATTGTCCCTTTGGCATTTAATTATATTTTCAGCTTAATTACCTATTGGTGCCAAAGAGGATTTTCCTGATTTCTTATTCAGCTCTCTTCGTTGTCAATGTGAGGAAGGAGAGTGAAGAAAAAAAAACTTTCCCTTTTCACATTCTTTCACTGCTTCCAACTCTTCTTTGGGAGCGATGTTATCTTTTATAAAATTTAAATTCCAGGGTACCTTAGTTGTTGCTTTTTATCCTGGTCAGCCAAAACTTTCACTTCTTATCTTCCTCCTGCACTTTCTTTTCCGGTTGAGTGCTTCTTTGAGGTGGCCATTTCCTCTATGGGGTGGCTTAGTCCCAAAGCCAGCTGGCTTGGGGCGTTCCAGCGGCGAGCCCAGGCAGAAACCGCGCATGATCGCGGATTCCTGCCTGCTGCTGAAGCCCTGCAAACCGGACGTCCTGACTGATGAAGCTTTAATTCTATGGAAATGGACTAAAACCATGATGGCGAACCTTTGGCACGCGTGCCACAGGTTGCACACAGAGCCATTTGTGCCAGCACACGAGCTGCAGGCAAACTTTCTCACTGCTTACCTTACAGCTGATTTTCAGCTGGCTTGAGGCCTTTTTCAGCCTCCCAAAAGCTTGAGGAAAGGCTTCTGCAGGATTTCAGGCTGAAAACTAGCCCCATTTTTGTCACTTCCTGTTTTTCCAAAAATACTGGAAGTGATGAAACGGGGCTAGTTATCAGCCTGCAAAGCCTGCAGAAGCCTTCCTCAAGCCTCTGGGATGAAAAAGGCCTCAAACCGGTCAAAAATCAGCTGTGAGGCACAGTGTAGGTAAGGGGGCGGCGGGGGTGGGTAGGTGGATGGGTGGGTGGGTGAGGATTGTGTGTGCATGCGTAGGGGGCATTGCCTTCTGAGCGCTGGCACATGAGTGCGAGCATGCAAGCACGTGCCCAATTTTTGGCACAGGAGCCCAAAAAGGTTAGCCACCACTGGACTAAAACAATCCCAATGGCAAAGGCATCTAGAACAAGCCACAATGCCATTAAGTGCATTTGGAAGTTGTTTATGTAACAGTATCAGGATGTACACGATGTGACTTGTCTGCCTTTCCCCTCCTAGGGATACCCTTATGTAATTGTAGCCTTAAGGCTGGAAGAATTCAGAAATAAAGGATGTGAACTACTCACTACATATAAACAAAGGCTGAGTAAATATTCAATTAAGAAAAATTATGCAGGTCTAATCAAAGTACTGTAATTCTGACGTCCTTTTACATTGTTATTTTAGCATTTGTTCTTTTTGCTTCCAATATATATTGTTCAGTCCTGGGTTCTCAGCTGGTCCAAAAGTGTTAGGGGTGATAGCAAATGTTTTCTAGCTTAAACATGTTGCTTCTATACAAGTTAATCCTTTGACTCTGTTAAATTAAAACCTCTAATATCTTTTTAGCAAGATGAAATGGAGGGAAAGGTATTTTCTCTAGATTGACAATGACAGTCTAAAATACTGTTTACTTCTCTTCAAAGAATACAGAATATTAAGATTAGCTCTTCAGATGGAAGAATTTTTTTAATGGCTCTCAAAATATATCCATTATTCATTTTCAAAGCTCCTCATGCCAGAGGGAATCCACTTTTGTGGGGTTCATTCCCAGCACAAGGAAAATAGCTTTTCTCCTCTATTTGCCTCAGATACAGGTAGTCCTCGATTTATAACCATAATTACATCTGGAATTCCAGTAGTAAGTCATTGCAGTTATTAATTGGAATGGGTTGCAGCTATTATGGGTGATTACATAACCATATCTGAATTTACAATACTTTTTGTGGTGGTTGTTAAGCAGACATTGAGGTCGTTAAACAAATTCTTTATAACCAATGGACTTTTTTTTCCAGTAAAGGCTGGAACCCAGCAATAACATTGAAAATTGCTGGTGTGTGTGTATGTGAGAGAGGGGGGGGGGAGAGGAAGGGAGGGAGGGAGGGAGAAGGAGAGAGAGAGAGAGAGAACATAATCAGTTCAAAATTTTGGGAGGTCCTTTGTAACTTCGAATTATTGCTAAGCAACCAGTTGTAAGTTGAGGACTATCACTACTCAGTCCCATTTGTGTCCAAAATCTGGGACCATTACTCCCATAGGATTGAAATTTCAAAATCTTCATCTTATTTGCATTGGGAAACTTGTGACCACCTCAGCACTGTATAGCACCAATCTTCCAAAGTTGCCACACTGCCATGATCAACTGCAGTCACATGATTTTTTTTTTACTTCAAAAAACTTAATAAAGCCATTTAAAAAAAATAATCTACATCCAAAAACAGTTTTTGCTAAAATTAACAACACCTGAACTCAGAGCGTTCCAAATTTAGCAAACCTAACTGCTGTTGAATTGGTCACACCAGTGAGCACCTGCCCTAAAAAGAATCAAGATCTGTTTGACAAATCAGTGAATCACAGCATGCTAAATAATCTTATGTTGATTATGCCATAAAAACACTTAGAGTTGCTCCAATATTTCTGACGGACTATGTTGGCTTGAAGATCATAGATCACATACAGTATATTTGGGTTGAAAATGTGTGTATCATATATACTTTGAGGATTTTCAGCTTTAATTCTGTGGGAATGGAAGAAAAGAATCCTAATGGCACAGGCATTCAGAACATGCCACAATGCCATTATGTGCATTGTGAAATTGTCTATGTCAGGGGTGTCAAAGTCAAGGCCCATGGGCCATATCTGGCCCACAGGGTGCTTAAACCCCCACACGGTGGGGTCTCCCTGGAAACAGCAATGAAAACAGAGCTCATGAGGGTTGCAGGAGGCTGTTGCAGCCAAAAATGGGGGCGTGGATGGCCCTCGTGAGCTTCGCCTTTGCTGGCAGAGGGTTGCAGGAGGCCGTTGCAGCTGAAAACAGAGCTCGGGAGCCTGTTTTCACTGGCAGAATGCCTGGCCATCACAGGCGCCCCCGACACGAATGACATTGAACTGGCCGTGCCCACCCTAGCCACACCCACCCCAGTCCACTGAGATCAAATACAACCCTGATATGGCCCTCAGTGAAATTGAATTTGACACCCCTGGTCTATATAATAGTATCTGAATGTAGGACTGAGTCCAGGTGATTGTAGATTAAAAGAGCAGGATAATCCTTTGGGGCATAATGATCAAATTTCAGCAGACTCACTTGGATCATGAGCTTCTGCAGTAAAAACTCTTGAAAAGCAGTAAATGGCTGGCATAACCGGGAAACTTGCATCTGGGTTGTTAACCACAATGCCCCTATATGTAGCCTAGAGAGAGTTCAGTTTGGAATGTCACAACATTAGCCTGTAAACAATACAGAGATCTGACTATTCATCCATATGACACTGATGAAGCTTTTTGAAGATATCTTCCAGGGACATTTTTCAGTTCCTTGATGGGCAACATTGTAGTTTGTCTCTGTTTTTGTTGGGTTAACATCTTGCTTCTGCCAGACTCTAGCTAAGTTAGACCATAAACACACCACCTCTATAAACTGTAAGTATCATCAGAGAAGCAACGAAATTGTATGCTTTCGGACATCTTAGAACTACTTAGAACTAAGAACTTAGTTAGAACTTATTTAGAACTAAGGAGAAATTTCCTGACAGTTAGAACAATTAATCAGTGGAACAACTTTCCTCCAGAAGTTATGAATGCTCCATCACTGGAAGTTTTTTAAAAGATGTTGGATAACCATTTGTCTGAAGTGTGTAGGGTTTCCTGCCTAGGCAGGAGGTTGGACTAGAAGACCTCCAAGATTCCTTCCAACTCTGTTATTCTGTTCTTTTCTATTCTGTTCTCTTCAACACTACTCTACTCTATTTAAACCTTCAGCTATCATTATGCCAGTTATCAAGCGCCCAAATGTGAGTCTGAGGATGTTGCTACAGTTGTGCGAGGATCGATCTTTTAAGTTACTTTTTTTATTGTCATAACTTCAAATACTCATTAAATGAATGATCATATGTTGAGGACTACCTTCATTAGCCACATTACAACAGGAATGGCAAGACTTTGGTCCCTGCTGGTTAGGAATTCTCAGAGCTGTAAATTGAGCGTAATAAGGGTGTCAAATTAGGGGAGGTTGTATTCGTTTCTTATTTTGTTAGTATTGTTGTCACAGTCTTCCTTTCTACTAGCTATGCATTTAACTTGATAAAAATGTGAAATAAAATTCTCCAAAGAAGTTTCTATAATATTTGAGATAACTGCAAATGCAATCATTTCCAGTGGAGTGGCTTTCACACATTCAAATTCATCAAGTTATTCATATAGATATAGAAACTCTTTCGTAGTGTTCCCTTGGTAGAGTTTGAGATGTTAGGCAGACTTTTGAATTATAATCTAAATATAGAGATTCTTGTTAAAATTACATGGAGTTGAAATTCAAAGAATTTCCATTTGAAAGCAATTTTGTTGAATCTTATCTTCAGCCCAATCACTAGATCAAATTGTTGAATCAATTCTGTGTTTATAAGTTGTCATGCATGCAACTAAACACGTAACAAGAATTCAACCATTCAAATTGAATTCATAATTGAATCAGTGATCTGAAACTTACTAATGATTCAGACTGGATCACAGATGATTTGGACATCCCCAATATTTACCTGTATTGGAAATAAACTTCTTTTTAAAATGGTTTTTGAGAGAATCCCATAAATGATTTTACGCCCAGGCACCTTGTGAGTTTGGATGCATCTTTTTTGAATTCTTAACTGTAGTAAAAATAAATAAATGAACAAAAATACCGTAGTTATTACTTACCATAGAAACAAGCAGCACTGTCCAGGCCTAGGCTGCTGAATCAGAAAGTAAAATGTTGTCTAAAGAGGCTGGATAGTTAATTAGATTTTAAAGATTTTCTTCTTGGACAAGATCTTGACCTTTTTAAAGAATAGAACATGAATGAATGAAAGAACACCCTTGCCTGAAGTTTCAGAAGTTGCGTGTTAGATGTGAATATTTAATGTCATGTTTATCAGAAAAAAAACTACTAAGAATATCTCCTGTTATTTGATTTAGCCCAGTGATGTCCATGGTATTGGTCATTGGCTTCAAAATCATTGGCACGATTGGGTTACTAAGGCCCAGTTCCTTTTTTAAAACATGCATGACATATTTTGCACATGTGTAAAAAAAAAAAGTCAGAACTAGAATCACTCAGTTACATCTGCTATTTTGAAGCCTGTGGCCATTATTGTGGACAGCCTGGTTTAGCCAGAGAAATGTTTTCAATTTTTACCTGTGGCTTTCTGTTACAGATGTGTGCCTCTGTACGAAATGATAGTGCAAACGTTTTCCCCTAAACACTACTAATATTTGTTTTGCTAATTATTCAAATTGAACTTTGTGTGAGTAAGCAACACTTTGAAACCTGGAAACCTTACAATAGCTAAAAGCCTTCTAATTATCAAGGATAATAGATGTTTAACTTTTTACAGCTCTTCACTTCATTTTTCCCCCTAATAAATTCCTTTCAGTTAGCATCAATGCTGTGTATAAGTTTTGAACAAATTTGAATAGCATTTTTATCACGAGGGATTTTTGTTTTATGATTGATATGTCTGAGAAGAATCTTAATTGGGATGCTTCCTTATCTTATTTTATTCTATGCCAATGCAATTTTTTCTCCATTGTTGTCTAAAGTCCCTAGTAATCTAGTAATCAAACATATGTGAGAGAACCCCAAATCCTAAAATACTTTCTCAGCTTATTTTTAAGTGATTTTTCTACCTTGAAATAAACATTTTGATTCATCCAATTGTTTACAAAGTAAACTTTATTTTGGATAAACTTCACATTTGGAATCTAAATTGCCTCACAATCCCTTCCCCCCACTTATCTGAATACATTACCAAAAATGCATTAAATAATAAATGATGGCTTGTAAACCAGAACAACTGAATTCATACAAAGGTTATGACAAAGACATAACCAAACAAATTGTAATTTATGATATGATTTAATGAGTATGTTCATTAGAATTAAATGTGAAAACATGTTCCATTCTCGTAATATTCTGCTGTTTTCTGAAACAGGCCAAGCAAAGAATTCTGGGTGGTTTAGCTCTAGAATAATGGTCCACATAATTGAATTGTCCAATGGATTATTCATTGAGACTGCTGAAGTCATTCTTTGCTAATAAGATGTTCCAACTGATCATAAGAAATGTCCAGTGAGGTATTGTTGATAACATTTTTAACACCGGGGTTGCTTTTATTCACTTTGGCTAATATAGCATATTATATGCATATATTTACTTTTCTAGATTTCTCCAAAATCAACCCTCTTCTAGTAATTACACATTTTATTTATAAAACTGTAATTGAAACAGGATGTATGCATAGCTTCAGACTCAGAATCTGAGTCCAGAGCCTGATAAATTGGATTCCTCTATTTTCAGAGCAATTCTGAAACTTCTCATAACATAATTTTGTTTTTAGTCACTTTCTATTCAGCTGTCTGTCTGTTCCTCTTGAAAATGTTGACAGTGAACAATATATTGAGGCTGTAGTTAACAGCTTGCTGTTTCACAGCCGTTTCTATTAAAGTCTGACTCACAGATGAACACAATACAGAAGCCTGATGATGGCAGATGAGATTCTGCTGAAACGTTGCTACAACTTTAAAAGCACAACTATAATGACGTGGGAAAATACCCGAACAAAACTGAATACCATACATATAAATACCTGTGAAAACTTAAGAAAATATATGTATCAGAAGTTTCATGTACTTGTTTAACTTCTTTTTTTAAAAAAAAAAAATTGCAGTGCCAGGGGCTTCTTTTGTTTTGTTTTGTTTTGTTCTGCAAGTCATAAAAATAGAGCTGGAGGCTATATGCAGCCCATGGCAACAGAGCAAATATTCAATGTTAGGAAACTATTTTTTTTTCTTGGAGCCAGTATAGTTGAAACGGCATAAAAACAAATGAAAAGTGTTAATAGAAGCTGTAACAGTAAGTTTAAATGAGCACTGTGGGTAAGATAACTGCATCAGGTGGTGTTATGAATTAAAAGTCTAAATTGTATCCTGTCATTTTCACTCCTGATCTATACCTCTCTGGGGTATAACTTGAGAACTTCAGTTTTGCATAATGTTCTCTTTGGATAAGCGAAGTCTTGACTTCAGTGTTATATCAGCAATACAGTCAGTGGTAGGATTCAAATAATTTAATAACCGGTTCTCTTTGAAAATGGCTGAAAACTTCTCCAAAAAACAGCTAAAAATGGCCTGGAAAATGGCCTGAAAACAATCAAAAAGTACCTCCCAAAAAATATCCCCCAAACCTGACATTTTGGGGGCAATTTTGGCCTGTTTGGGGGCTGTTTTTTTTTTTGCTGTTTTCAGCCATTTTCAGGCCATTTGGGGGCCATTTTTAAGGTGAAAAATGGCCCCCAAAGAGCCTGGAAAATGGCCTGAAAATGCCTGAAAAACAGCCAAAAATGGGTCAAAAATGGCCCCCCAAACCAGCCTGAAAACAGCTGGAAAACAGGCAGAGGCGGGGTCAGCCAGTGGTGGGATTAGCCGGTTCACCAAACTGGGCAGTATTTTAACAACCAATTGGACCGAACCATTCTGAACCAGCTGAATCCCACCTCTGAATACATTAGTTATAAACACGTTGCAGATTAAAGGATATTCTGAGGGTTACATCAGATGCTCAAAATACTTGTATTATTATTATTAGCATAGTTACAGTTCATATCTAATCTTCCTTGCTCAAAAGCAAGGACCATTGAGTTCAGTGCTGCAGACTTACCTAATTTTAAGGCCCACGAATAAGAGAGAACTTACTTTTAAATAAATGATTTAGCAAATCTCTTTAGGATTTAAGTCTTTGAAATAAAGTCTTTATCTGAGATGTGTTATTGTATATGCATTCCCCTCCAAAAAGATTATTTATAATTTATCTGTATATGACTTGGGCCATACTTTACATTACGTTATAATGTGGTTTAGTTGCTTTGGGGTTATTGTCGTGTGAATCCTGCCATTTATTGATAAAATGTCTAACAGTGCAGTCATATAGCTACTGACTTGGAACTAACTTCTTGGGAACTAACTTATTTCTGATCGATGTGCATAGGATTGCTTTGTATAAAATCAGCAAGTGCTGTCTAAAAATAAAAAGAACCTCTGCCCATCAGTCTAAAAATAACAGTACAATGAATTATGGATGAAGTCAAGAGAAGGAAAGCCCAAAAGAAGAAATGCCAATCCCTTGAAATAGAGAGCACAACCTACTTACTTCCTAGTTCCTCAGTCTCTACTATGTTGTAGATAAAAACATTGCTTTCAACTTTCAACTTGCTCCATTTTCATTGTTGCTATGCTGCAGTTTCTTGGGTGCCTGAGCCTGAATCATTCTTAAATTCAAACAATTCTGTTTTATTTGAATTTAGTAAATACTAAATTACTTATGTTTGGATTCACATCATAACAAAAGAGGAAATACTGATGTTACATTATTTATTACATTTAGATTGTTCTTTTCCGCTACAGTGCAATTCAAAGTATCCAAATGGAATCTGGACAATGTACAGTAAAACCAAACAAAATAGAAAACACGATAGAATAAAGATAAAAAAAGAAAGGAATAAAGAACAAGAACAGTGCAGCAAATAATTAAACATAGATTATATTGAGAGTATTTGCACCAAGAAAAATTCCTTGTGTGTCCAACCACACTTGGCCAATAAAGAATTCTATATCTATATTAAAAATTCTACTGTGTTTAAAAAGCCAATAAAATGAAAATATATCAATAAAGAAGCATTGTCTATGTGCAGAAGTTCTCTTCTAAACCTTCCAGTTTGGGATGCTTTAGCCATATAAGAATGAAATCTGGATCTGGATCTGGATTGAAATATGGTTATTCCAGGCAGAAGTGGCATGGGAAAAGAATAAAAACAAGAAAAGGCCAACACTTAGGGCTTTGTGATGACAAGTATGGATACTTGGGAACAGCAGCAACAGCAAATGAAGATGCTGGATATATCAGGGAATGGGTGAGTCGGTGATATTTATTTATTTATTTATTTATTTATTTATTTATTTATTTGATTTGATTTGATTTGTCAATCGCTTATAAGATAATAGGTATAAGTAAAAACATAGTTATGAATACATAGATACATATAAGAAAAATAAAAGAAACAATAGGACAGGGATGATAGGCACGTAGAGTATTCCAGACATTGACCACTTTGTTGCTGAAGTTGTATTTCCTGCAGTCAAGTTGGGTGTGGTTCAGCTTGAGTTTGTATCTATTGTTTGCTCTTATATTGTTATGGTTGAAGCTGAAGTATTCATTGACAGGTAGGACATTGCAATGTATAATTTTATAAACCATACTTAGATCAGACCGAAGACAGCGTAATTCAAGGTTTTCTAGGTCTAGAATTTCAAGTCTGGTGGCATAAGGTATTCTACAATGAATAGAGGAGTGGCGAATTCTTATTGTGAAATACTTCTGGACTTTCTCAACTGTGCTAATATCAGATACGTAATGTGGGTTCCAGACTGATGAGCTGTATTCGAGTATTGGTCTAGCAAATGTTTTGTATGCTCTAGTTAGTAGTGTGATATAATCAGAGAAAAAGCTATGTAGGATTAGGTTAACAACTCTTAATGCCTTTTTGGTGATGTAGTTACAGTGGGCTCTAGCATTTAGATCATTAGAGATGAGTACTCCAAGGTCCTTTACAGAGCTTGGATCATCAACAAGGTCATGACTATTCAGCTTGTATTTTATTTTCTGATTTTGTTTGCCAATATGTAAGACAGAGCATTTATTTGTTGAGATTTGAACTTGCCATTTGTTTGATCATTCTGATACATAGTTGAGATCTTTTTGAAGGGTAGCAGTATTGTCTGTGGTATTGAACAGCTTTACCTCATCAGAGAACACAGTTGCTCTTAATATGATCACAGAGGTCATTTATGTAGAGTATGAAGACAGTTGGTCCTAGAACACTGCCTTGGGGGACAACACTATTGACAAGTACAGAATCTGATAGGACGCTCCCAATTTTGACCATTTGTTGTCTGTTTGACAGGAATGCTTCTATCCAGTCAGTTGTCCAGAGATACCATAAGATTTTAGTTTTAGGAGTAGTTTGTCGTGTACCACTGAATCAAAGGCTTTACAGTCTATGTAGATTGAGTCTATTGCTTTGCCCTGATTGAGTTGTGTAGTCCATATATTTTTGCAGTGTAAGAGTTGCAGATTACATGATAGTTTTTTTCTGAAACCAAATTGTTTATTGAAAAGTAGGTTGTTTGTCTCTAAGTGGAGGATAATGGATTGGTTAATAATTGATTCCATGATTTTACAGGTGACGCAGCATAAGGAGATTGGTCTGTAATTTTCAACTAGGCTGGAGTCTCCCTTTTTGAAGATGTGGATGACCGTGGCTTGTGACCATAGGTTAGACAAGGAGCTGGTCCTGAAAGACTTTTCAAGGATTATGCTTAGAGGCTCGACTATGGCAGTGGGTAGCTTTTTTAAGAAATAGGCACATATTCTGTCCGGTCCAATAGATAGAGATGGTTTTAGATTGCGTAGTGCTTTTTCAATATTGTCTTCTGTAAAATGGATATGTATTAGATCATTGTAGTTTTCTGTGGTTCGGCTAGGAAATACTGGGCATGATCCATTGCTGTTTACAAATACTGAGCCAAAGAATGTGTTAAAGTCTTTACCATTAGGTCCTTTCAGTGGTGGAATGGACCTTGAGTCTTTTAGTTTGTTGTTTACAAAATTATAAAAAGAGTGGGTGGAATTGGTGCTTAGAAGGTTTTCCTCTTGTTTAATGGGATAATTGGTGCATTCAGTCTTTATCTGGTGGCATAATTTTTTGTATCGGCTTTTGAAGTTGGCAACATGACCAGATTTGTTTTTTCACCAAAGTGATCTCTTTTTGGATTGAAGCTTCCTTATTGTTATGGGTAATCTATTTTTTCTGGTTTTTGGAGTTGTTATTGGTACATATAGTTTGATGACTCTTTTGACTTCAAATAAAAATATGTTGTAATGGTCTTCAACAGTATTGCATCCAGTGAATAGAAATTGCCAATCAAGGGATGAGAGATCATTGTCTATAAGATCATAGTTGCCTTTTTTGAAGTTATAATTGGGGATTATGTCGTTGTGATGATTTTTGTGTGGATGTATGTTGAGACAAAAGTCAATCATATTGTGTTCACTGTTGGAAAAGGGTTCTTTAATTTTTATTCCATAAGTTGAATTCAAACTATTGCAGAAGATGAGATCGAGGCAGTTGTTTAGTCTAGTACTGTTGGCTACTAGTTGTTCCAGTCCCAGATTTGTTACAGCATTGTAGAAGGTTGCGTGTATGGGTTCAGTTGTACATTTGTTTAGGGTCCAGTCAATATGAGGTAGATTGAAGTCACCAAGAAAGAAGCGTGTGGGCAGGATATTGCCCATGGTAGTAGTGAATTTAGCTTGTTTACATGCTTGATGTCATAATCAGGTGCTCTGTAACATAGTAAGAATCGAAATGTGATATTTAAGGATAGTTCACAGATGATAGTCTCAGGAAGAGCAAGCTCCTGGGTAACTTGGATGTTTATATGCCATACATCAGCAGCACTGACGGCAGAAAGAAGACATAGGATGGAAGGAATGTGGTGATAACATTAGGGAGGGGGTGTACCAATGGAATATTATGCACTGGAAAATTTGGTGGTAAAAGATTTCTGCAGGGAGATGTTCCAGAGAATAGGGGCTATGACACATAAGGCATGTCTCCTAATTTCTGCCAGATGACATTCCTTGGTTGATGGGATCGTAACATACCCAACTTGCTGGTCCAAGTTGAACAGGTAGAAGAAATTCCTAGGAGAAGATGGTGCCTTAGGTAGCTCAGTGTCATGGCCTCAGATTCTGATGTTGAAGAAGTTGCTCCAGCTTAGCCTCTGGAACGTCAGCCTCATGAAGCATTAAGCTGGACATCACATGTGGCTGATCAATCATAAGCACCACCTGTGCAGCTGGACCTGTCTGGTGAGGATGACTTAAGAACTCCTGGTCCCCTCATCAAAAGGAGAGTAGAACAGAGGAAGTCTATTAGGCTACTTACCAAGCAACAGAGTAAGCATTCTGATTAGTGACATCAGGCTGCAGCTTATTAAAAAAAAAGACAAGACTTGCTTCACCTCTATTCTCTTTTTGGAAACAATGCCTGACTTGTGTGTGTCTTCCATGAGTGAATTCTACTCTTGAACATTAGACCTTGAACTGGCTGACAACCTTGATCCAGCCTTTGAAATTTGGACCGACTTGGGATAATGCTTCCACATATGCCTTTTTCAATACAAGCTTCACAGGCAAGCCTTTGCTTTGTTTGGCGTTCCTAGCTGTCGAGCTCACTCAATTGTCTGAAAACAAAATTGGTAATTTCCCAAGAAACCGTCTGTGCATCTGTGGCTGAAACCTGAAGCAGGACACTGTGGCTCCAAGTTATGGAGGGGTTTAAATGTGACAACCAGCACCTTAAATTGCACCCAGAAGCACAGTGGCAACCACTGTAGCTCATGTAACAGTAGTGCGATGTGTATCAAATATCTGACAAATTTATTACCCATGCAGCTGCATTCTGCGGTAGCTGAAACCTCTGAACACTTTTTCAAAGGCAGCCCAATGTAGAGTGCATTGCAGTAATCCAGAGAGAGATGGTGCTGAGAAGTCAAGAATATCAAGGATGGGCACACAGTCCCTATCCTGCTCTTTTCAGAGGTCATCTAAGAGTACAATCAAAGCTGTCTCTGTTCCATAACCTGCTCTGAACTTTACTGAAAGAGATCCCAATAAGGCAAAATACGAATAAAATAAAATATGTCTATACTTAGGAATCAGGGTTTTCAATTCAAACCCACTACTCTTCTCTAGCACATCAATCCTAAGAAGTTTAAATTCAAATAAATCTGTCTGTGCTACCTTCTTGTTAAGTGGTTATAAGACTGCAGATTACAGCAATGTGTTGTTTTTTTTTTAATGGCCAGTGAGGGGACTCTAAAGTGGCTTGAAGTTCCAAGTTATATTCTTACAGCAGCACACATTTCATCACTTTATCATTTTCTTTGCTATTGTCAGCTTGGAAGCCATTTTTCTTTGAGGCTTCAGGGCTGCACATTTGAAAATGAAAATTTGTTCACACTATTTGTCTATCGCTAAGTCCTCCCCAGTGTAGTGTTCAAGGGATGTTACATGGTGGTTCAGTTTTGCAGAAATCTAATATAATAAATGAGAGATCATAAAAAGAATACTTGCTGTAAGATGTTGTGGCTATAGAATCTTCACAACTTCCTGAATTTTCTCCATAGTCCTTGGTATGCCTTGAGTGTAAATAGGATGAACCAGGGGTGGGATTCTACCAGTTTGGGAGAACCGGATATTAAATTTGCATCTGGTTCGCTGAACTGGTATTTGAACCGACCGTCTGGCCCTGCCCGCCCCTCCCCTCCCCGGAGTCTCTACGCGGTCCATTTTTTATGCAGGTAAGTGCAGGGTCTGCGCAGAGGCTCTGGGAGGGGGAAAACATGCTTTCCAGAAGTACCAGAAGTCTGGAAATGGGCCTGTTTCCAGCTTCTGGAGGGCCTCCAGAGCCCAGGGGAGGCTGTTTTCACCCTCCCACAGGCCCGAGAGAAGCCTCTGGACCCTTGGGAAGGTGAAAAACCGGCCTCCCGGAAGTTCCGGGAGGCCACACCCACCATGGCCACACCCACCCAGCAACTGGGCAGCGAACCGATTGCTGGGATTTTTGAATCCCACCCCTGGTATGAACATATGTAGTACTTGATTTAAAAAAACATCAACAATAATTCTATTGTATCTCCAGAGTTCTGTGAAAATGTGGTGAGATTCTCTGAGGTACTAATAACAAACAAAACAACTTAACAAGTACGCATCTCATTTCCTATCACTAAAATTTTGTCTCTTGATCAGAGTTCTGAGATTTCTTTCTTAAACTCACAGATTTAATGGCCTGAAAAAAGTTGAAAATCCTTCCATAATGTACTGATTTTATAGCGCTGTCTGTAAAAATCAGTGCTGATTTAACAGGTTGGTGCTGATTTAACAAAGTGCTGGTCAGATGCTAGTCCAGAAACAAGTTTATACATTTGATTGGATTTATGGTGAGAAACACTCTGAAATCATCCTCCACCTCCAACAGTAGAGAAAGCCTTTTAGATTTATTTTGCTGAAATGTTCCTCTTCGGTGAGGCTAGCAAAAATGTCTTCAATTTCAGCAAGTAGTATTGCTTGGCATGTAATTGTGGATGAATGCTACCCTTTAAATCATCACAAATCCTGACCATACCAGAATTTTAACTAGAAGAATCACAGCTTCCCACCAGTTCAGTTTTTGCAAGCAGTGTAACATATGAACATGCTTTATGAAACTTGGGAGTGACACTCTTTCTTGTAACATCCTTTTAACTCTTTTACCTAAGCTGTGCTTTGAGTGCTGTTCACCTGTTTCCAAAATATGTTTCTGATCAGTGTATCCCTGACAGATATTCCACTGTGATCTTTTGGCCGGTAATCATTTTAACTGGATTTCTAGTGGCTTTGGTTTAGCATTATTAAAACGCTCCTCAAATTCATGCTGCTAGTAATTGTGAAAGCAAAACTAGCTTTCTATTGCATTGGTAAGATTTCGCTGTTCTGTTTTTGGTATGAGCCCCCTTGCAGGTCTTATTTTCATGCAAGAGATTAGACACCCCTGTTTTAGTAATACATTCTTCATCTACAGTAGTTTCTCAACCTGGGCGATTCAATCGCTGGCTGGGGAATTCTGAAAGTTGGGTTCCCTTCATCTCAGAATTGCCAAAGTTGAGAAACGCTGATTTACAGCATTTACTACAGCGCTCCTTTTAAAGTAATGGCTTGGTAGTTTATCTCAGCAAAGAGTTTGCTTTTCCTTTAACAACGGGTTCTCCGGATATATTTCATAGAAAATATTGTGTCGTTTCCAGCTAACAAAGAAAAGACTCTGGAGTCACAAGCTTGAACCTTTTATAAGAACCACTGTAACTCTCAGGAGCCTCCAAGAGCAAAACACCTACAGGCAGCCCCAGGCAATCAAACCACAACCCCAGATCACAGGCATGCCTAATCAACCAACAACTACCCAGCACACTACAGTAAGGTAAGTTAAAGAGAGAGTTACTGTAACACTTGTAGAAAACATGGCTAGAATTTGAACAACACATTAGGACTTTAATTGTACTGCCTTAATGCTGCCTTGACTCTTACCTAGTAAATATATATATAGAAGTCATACTGTAGGAAGCACCCCCTCAAATGAAATATTTTGGGGAATATTGAAAGAGGCAGAATATTATATTTCCCCAAAGGAGAAAAAGAAAAATCTTAACAAAGGCAGAAAGCAGCTCCAACAGCCTCCAGCAGATGCCTGAAGTCTTTAGAGATGGATATTTTGGGCCCATTAAGAAATCCATGCCAGCCTATTCACAAACAAAACACCCTCAGCTCCATCTGATGGGATTAAAATTTACACACACACCCCACCCAAATTATAAGAACAGGACATGACCTTTAGGACATAATATGATTAACGCATCACCATTAGAATAGCAAAAGACACCAGGTTCACTACATTGCACAACCCCCTAGGAGCATCCCAGAACCCTATAAAAATCCATATCCTCATCAAATCAATTTTTCAGCTGTCCCAGAACTACATGCTGTTGTTGGTTCTGCTCATCAATAAACAGAGTCCTTCTTCCCAAATAGCCTCCATTTTATTTCCAGCACCCCTTCTCCCGGCTTAGAACCAGATCAGATTTTTCTTCCAACAATACTTCATACCTTTTATGCAGCTAGAAGAAATTCCTATTTGCATTGTTAGAAAGCTAAATAAACTAAACCAAGAAAAAGAGAATAGTTCTCAATTCTCAGCCCATATGGGGATGGCCCCTTACTTTCAATCCTGTCAGTACTACATAGTTAATCAACCAATTACATAGCTATTACATTCAATAATGCAGCACGCAGGGTTATTGTTTTAACCACAGAGTCCAAAGCTGAGTTCCAGTAGATAAGGGGTGTCAAACACGTGTTGGCACATGACGTATCATGATTTCCTCCCTTTCGCTAAACTGGGGGTGAGGGTGGCCAGCGCATGATGCATCTGGCCTGCGGGCTGCAAGTTTGACATCCCTGCAGCAGAAAGTGGACATTTTGTTTTCCTTATAACCAGGACAAAATTTATAATTTGTTGTATGAAATAAATCTACCCTTCCAATTTCTAGATAAAGATGGGAGTCTGGATTTAATCAGACATGCTCTTTTTCTGTCCTATTTTATAATCAATGCTGAATCTCTATGTTGGACAATGGTGACTTCACCTCTTTCCTGTCACCACAGTTTGGGCCACTGTTTTTTTTTAAAAAACCAGTATTTTTTTAAAAAAACAGTTCAAACTGTTCTTTTTTAAAAAACAGACACAGCCAGGCAAGCTCTGCAAAGCTGGTGGGTTGTTAATCACAGTGGCTACACTCTAAAAAACAGATTGGCCTCCATTTTGCTAGGTGATCTGGTTCCAGATCTCTTGGTAAGTAATTTTTCCCTGGTTAAGTGTGTGATGCAAATACCTTCATTGGGCTTTGCATAACCCATAAACCAGCTGAGCACATGCTTGTTACAACTTTCTTCACACACACTTTTCCCTCCAATCTGGCTTCTTTTCACTAGGTCAGTATTTCTTCCCGTGATCACCAATGAATCATTTCAATGAGTAAAAGTATCCGTCATGCCCACATGGGCAGAGGAATTGACAGGATTGTATTTCAAAGTAAGGAATCAGGCAGAGCTTTAGTTGTCAAACATGAAGCAATTTCAACAGCTATTAGCTGGATTCACACTTCTCGCTAAGCCATAATGCAGTTTATTTTTGGTTTGGTGTATGAACTCAATTATTGTGCCTTGTGACTTAATAGGCTGGGCAAATAAAGTCACTTCTGGTTTATTCTCATTTAACTACGTGTGATGAGAAGCCAATCCCTTGTTGAATCTACAAAATATAGCAAATTGTAGCTTTGTCAAGGTATGAATCCAGCTCTTTTTTTTTTAGTTACCCTTAAAAAACACGAATTTACCCTTAAAAAACACGAATTCTGAATTAATTTTTCATTTCCTATTTAAAAGGTAAAAAACTTCCTTCAGTAGAGTTGACTCCTAACGGTTACATGGATATATCCATGCAGTTTTCTTGGCAGCATTTCAATCTAATACCTATTCTTTCCCAATGCCTTTTGCATATGCCATCAGGACCAGAAAAAATTGCAAGGGACATCAACATCTGCTGGATAAAGAAAATCCAAGCTGTCTTCTTTGGCAGCCGTTCCTGGGACAGTGTTAATTCTAAAAGCTGCAGGAGGCCAGAGATTCAAACTGAATAGCAATCAGAACATCTGAATATAGAAAGGGGGGGGGAGAGTAGTAATAATTATTTCTACATGGTAATTCTTTTTTCTCTATTCTAAAAATTTTTTTTAGGTAATCTTTACTCAGAAATGCCATTTAGCACAGGGAAACTTATTCGTGGCTAGAAATGTGAAGGCCTAAAGAAGTTTTTTTTAAAAAGCAGCAAAATCCTTTTTCTGATATTTTTTGCTTTCTCTGAGCACCTGGGGAAAAATGGATATTTCCTAGTAGTTTCTTTTTAAAACGTAACAGCTGAAAGAAATTGGCCTATATTTGAAAATATTCATTCTAAATCAAATAAACGTGAAAGAATAAAGAAAGTTGCTTCAATAGATTGCAGACCTTTGGTTTTTCAGACACATAATGCAAATGATAAAATAAGGTCAAAGAATTTGAAATGTACTAATTAGAAAGCATAGTAATTATGTATTCGTGAATGATACTAAAAAAATGTGTATATTGCATTTTCCCTTTGAAATCCAGTTTCCCTCCCAAATAATGTTTTTCTTCATGGCTTCCAAATTCCTGGAAATGTTATATCTGTATTCATAAGGTAAGCATAAGATTACCAACCAAAATATGTTGAAATATTAGCAAAGCTAATTTCACTGCATATGAACTACATATTAAGCCAGCTTGGTCTACCAGCTGGGTGACCCTGGATCAATCACTCTCTCTCAATCCAACATACCTCACAGGGTTGTTGTGAGGAAAATAGGAAGCTTATTAGATGTTTGCCACATTGAGTTATTTATAAAAATAGTGGTGGGAAAAAAAAAATCTACAAAATTAGCAACCTCTTTTCTTAGTAGATTCCTTTGTATTTTTACTTGTTTTTCTTTCTGTATCAACATCTTTTCCCACATTCTGAAAGGACTCAGTAACGTGCACTGCACACTTCTATGGTGGCACATATCACTTTTGTCTCCATTATTTTGTCATTTTTATTTGCCAATATACAGCATGCATCTATGACTGGAACTAAGTACTAAAGTTATAATGTGGTTTATTTTGTATTAATATATTAGTTTAGCCATTATGAGTTAGACACTATTCTGTCTCATTGAACAAATATTACTTAGCGGAATGTGTGAACCCAGCTATAAATTGTGAACTATGAAAAGAATCCTGAAGATGTTGTGCACATAAACCATATCAATACAACCTCTAACAAAGTGACCAGGTACAGATAATATGGTAGACTTCTACCTTACTGGTTTGTATACTATGTTTGCACAAAGGTTTTCTGGTTTGTTTATATAATCTTGCATGACTTATGGAGCTAGGTCACAAAGTGCTTGGGTGTATATTGTTAGCCACAATGTGGTCTATTTACTTTTGGCTTAAGTATGATGCATAAACTTAGTTGTTGTCTATAGTTCAGGATATTGGATCACTCCAGCCAATTGTGCTGTCAAAGTAAATTACCATTAAGCAATCCATGGCTCACTGCAAGAGGCAGCTCATTGCTTTCCTATGGTCCCCAATAGTAAGTGACGATGAATCAATAAAAAGAGAGCCAATGAAAGTTGGTTCCCTGAAGCATCCACGTTAAAATACAAATATAGGTAGCTCTTGACTTGCAACCATTCATTTAATGACCATTCAAAGTTACAACAGCCCTGAATAGAGTGACCTATGACTGTTTTTTTCCCCACACAGCCATTGCAGCATCACTTTAGTCATGTAATCAAAATTCTGCTTTGGCAACTGGTATGTACTCATACCAGGATCATGTGGTCACATGATGTGATATTCCGACAAGCAAAATCAATGAGGAAGCCAGATTCACTTAAGAACTATGTTACTTACTTAACATCTAGTGATTCACTTAATTGTGGCAAGTTATTGGGCAAAACTCAAGAACTGTCTTGCTCAGCAATGGAAAATTTGGGTTCAATTGTGGTCGCAAATCAAGAACTATCTGTAGCAACATGTAAATATTTACAGAATGGTAAATAAATGTCAAGTTACGCTCCTCCACACATGCTGATTATGATCTTGCATAATCTTGCATAATGAGCCCCAAAATAAAGCCCTGGTTAGGAGAAACAATGAAAACAGGACTTAATCATGTTGTTCCTAGCCTCTTTACCATTTGGGTACTCAAATTTGCCCTAGAAGTTGTGGAAATGGTTTGGACATATTTATAAAATTAAATATTCAATTTTGGAGTAACTGATATACAATTGTGTTTGAAATGCCTCTAAAGAGATATATGGGAAGGCATATACAAATGCAACCACAATGATTATCTCATGCCTTAGAAGAACTCTCGTGTTTTTAAAAGGCAAATTCAGGGACTTTTGAAAAATTCAGTGTTCCCTGTATTTTCCAAACTTTTACTTAGTAGAGTCTGAGCAATATGCAAAAACCTTCACCGGCTTGGGTCACAAAAATGCTAATCAAATAAGAAATAAGAAACTGTATCTTTGACTGAAGATGTGGTTGGAGTCTAGCAAAATTTTGTGGATATTTACTCAGTATTTACTACACCAAAGGCGGGGGGAGAAGGCCCAGTGTAGGTATGAAATGGTTTCTCAGATCAAAATGAGTTACTCTGAAAAGCATCTTCCTATGTAAATAAATATAATTCGGAAGAAGATCCTGAATAAATGCCTTTGCCTCAATATTATAATGACCGAAACACAGAATCCGAGGACCACCTTACCCTCCCCTCGGGTATGCACATTCCATTTCCCTTGTCTTTACACCTTCCTAATCTTTTGAGGGCAAAAAAACCCTCAAACCCTCAGTCTTGTGGACTGAGCATGCCCGAGCCAACTGCGCGCATGCTCATTGAGAACAAAAGAACGCCGATTTGATGGGGAGCAGAACCTAATAGAGCTCGGCAACCTTCGGTGTTTTCCGTTGGGGCCCGGCCGCCATTTTCTCGCTCCCTCTCTTTACTCGTTAGCTGCGCGGCTCCCTGCCCTGGTCGCCAGCGCTTTGTCCTGTTCGGCGATGGACGGGTGAGTGAGGGAGTGAATGAGGGACGACGGCCGGGAATAAGAAAGGGAGGAGGAGTTGTGTCGCCGCCGCCGCCGCCACTTCTCCCGCCTTGTCTTTGCATCGTATCTGACGGGGGAGCTGGCCGCGCATCCCTTGTTGTGCTAGGCTCTTCCTCAGCCCCTTCATCCTCGGCCGGCTGGTTCGCGGTGTGCGAGCCAGGAGGTTTCGGGATGAGAGGAAGAAGGGGTGTGTGTGGTTTTTTTTTAATATGGAGGGAGGGAAGGTGGACGGGAAGACGGCTTTCCCCCTCCTCTTCCTCCCCCCGCGACCGCTTCTGGTTTCTCTCTCAGGGATTTGGGCCCGCGGCAGCAACTGAGGCGCTGACATGAGGCATCATCCTATGGCTGCTCTCCTGAGATGCCGGGTTATCCAAGTGGGGGTTGAGGGAAACCAGAACGAGGCCTTCAATGCTGAAGGAGTGGATTTAACACACTTTCTGATTCTTTTGGTCCCCGTCCTAACCCCCCCCCCGCCCCCACCCAGAGCGGCCCTCTTTTTCAATCGGGCTTGGAGAAAGCTCGTGCCCCACCAGTCCCTGGCCCGCTTTTGTAGCCACCCCCCTTCCCCTCCCCTCAGACGAGGGACCGGAGAGCAGCAGGAGGCGGACTCCTTCCTCTTTTGTTCCCCCATAGAGCTGCTCTGCGGCCTTCTCTCCCCCCCTCCTCCGAGACAGAAAAGATGCCTCTTTGTATGCGTGGAAACAGACCGCCTGTCAGAGCCGAAGGGAGGAAACGGCTGTGGGGTGTCCGCCATATGGAAACAACACACACCAGGGCGCTCTTATTGGCGGGATAAGATATTTGGGTGGGTAAAGTCTGCAGCCGCAGGCTCACGACCAGGCCCTCTTATTTTATTGGAAGCCAAGCGGCTCCCAATCATGGGCATCAAGAAAGATGGCTTTTTATCACCCTTATAATTCTGCAGTATTTAAAGTTGCTTTGGGAATACAGCTGTATGCCATTTTAAGCAGGAGGAGGTGAGAGTATTCGAATATGGGCCTTAGGGAAGTTCCTGGTTGAGAGCTGTCGGTCACTTGAAATTGGTTCAGATTAGGTACCTATATTATTACTACACACAATAATATGAAATCACACCTGCCAGTTCTTTAGCTGGTGTTGGCCTTCATACATGTCAAGTTCTACCCAAGAATCTAGTCCTAATTTATTAGCAGTATGGCCTTTTGTATTTGACAGATGGAAATTGTATTAATGTACAGGTTTCCTAAATACCTTCTAATATTTTTTTGGTATGTCGCCCTGTGTGCAAATAACAATCAAGGCCAGTTTTTGTGTGCAAATAACAATCAAGGCCAGTTTTTTGCCATAATCATTCCAGTTCAAGTTCAGCTCTTGATACTCCAATTCTTTGTCTTTTATCCTACTATATCCCTAGTATTGCCACATTAATCCACACTTTCTTTTTTTCAACCACAGTTATTTCTGGTGTGTTATGAGCCAAGATTTTATCAGTTTGTATTCAGAAATGACACAAAATTCATTTTCTACTATTTTTTCAGCTGTAAGCTTCATCAATTTTTCATTACTGGCAGATCATTTTTTTACAGATGTTTCAGTTTGAAACATCTATTTTGGTGACTTGTGTTGTTGTATATAATCAGTTTGTGTGATCTTAATGAGCTGAGTGTATGATCTACTGTTCATTCTGCCTCCTTGCACAGTCTGTCTTTCGAATCATTTGATGATATTTCAATTCTGGCCTTGACTGCATTAGTTTGAATAGGTTGCTTTTGAGCAGCCAAAATCAAGCCTTCAGTTTCTTATTTTAATGTGCCAGTTGTAAGCCATTGCCAGATTTTATCTTTTTCCATTTCCCTCTTGATCTTTTGTAGAAATTAACCATGTACTGCAATGCTTTTCCTTGCCAGCATTCTATTCTGTTTGAAATAATTGTATATTATTTCAATATACTTGTTTTATTTCCTATACATACAATAAGTTCCAATTTTGAACTTGGTTCGATGCTTGTTTGCTATCTTTTATATAAGGTATGGTTTTTTTCTTTGAAAGTTTATTTGACTTGAAGTAAACCTCGGCTTCCATTTCTGTATGGCACATATAATCTATTAATATTACTATGGGATGTAATACATAGTGAATAGTCATTAACTTTCTTGCTTTTCAGTCCAAGCTGTTCAGTTCAACTTGTGTCCAGTTAATAATTCAAGCAGTGTATCATAGGTATGGACCATTTATTGGTGGCTTTGATGGTATTCCCACTGTTCAGTGTTTTCTTTAGTACTTTTCTCAGACTTTGGATATATTCTTTACTTATCACATTGTTAACTTGTCCCATCTTTGATATTATCCAACTGTAAAATGCTCAGATAATTGTAGGTTTCATTCTGATGGCTCCTGATGGCTGGAGTATTCATTTTATGTGTTTCAGTTCCATTACTGTTCGTGTTTTTATCCCAATTTATTGCTATTGTAGCACATATCTCTAGGCCAAATCTCATTGCTATATTTTGTGCTGAATATTCTTACCCTACAGGTAGACCGTGCCTTATAATCACAATTGAGTGCAACATTTCTTTTGTTAAGCAAGACAGTTGTCAAGTGAGTTTTGCCCCATTTTATGACCCTTCTTGCCACAATTTTTAAGTGAATCATTGCAGTTGTTAAGTTAGTAACATGATTGTTAAGTGAATCTGGCTTCCCCTTTGACTGTGTTTGTTGGAAGATTGTAAACTGTGATCACATGATCTCTAGACACTGCAACTGTCATAAATATAAGCTAGTTATTTGTTTATGAATCATTTATTTAATAAGTAAATATGAGCCAGTTGCCAAGCATTGAAATTTTGATCACATGATCTTAGGGATGCTGTGAAAAATGGTCATAAGTCACTTTTTTCACTGCAATTGTAACTTTGGTCACTAAACAAATGGTTGTAGGTTGAAGACTACTCATACAGGTGAAACTCAAAAAATTAGAATATCGTGCAAAAGTTCATTTATTTCAGTAATGCAACTTAAAAGGTGAAACTAATATATGAGATAGACTCATTACATGCAAAGCAAGATAGTTCAAGCCATGATTTGTCATAATTGTGATGATGATGGCTTACAGCTCATGAAAACCCCAAATCCACAATCTCCGAAAATTAGAATATTACATGCAATCAATAAAACAAGGATTGTACATAGAACAATATCGGACCTCTGAAAAGTATAAGCATACATATGTACTCAGTACTTGATTTGGGCCCCTTTTGCAGCAATTACTGCCTCAATGCGGTGTGGCATGGAAGCTATCAGCCTGTGGCACTGCTGAGGTCTTATGGAAGACCAGGATGCTTCAATAGCAGCCTTCAGCTCTTCTGCATTGTTCGGTCTCATGTTTCTCATCTTTCTCTTGGCAATGCCCCATAGAGTCTCTATGGGGTTCAGATCAGGCGAGTTTGCTGGCCAATCAAGCACAATAATCCCATGGTCATTGAACCAGGTTTTGGTGCTTTTGGCAGTGTGGGCAGGTGCCAAGTCCTGCTGGAAAATGAAGTCACCATCCCCATAAAGCTCGTCTGCGGAAGGAAGCATGAAGCGCTCCAAAATCTCCTGGTAGTCGGCTACATTGACCCTGGACTTAATGAAGCACAGTGGACTAACACCAGCAGATGACATGGCTCCCCAAATCAACACAGACTGTGGAAACTTCACACTGGACTTCAAGCATCTTGCAGTGTGGGCCTCTCCATTCTTCCTCCAGACTCTGGGTCCTTGGTTTCCAAATGAGATGCAAAAGTTGCTCTCATCAGAAAAGAGGACTTTGGACCACTGAGCAACAGATCACTTCTGTTTTTCTTTAGCCCAGGTAAGACGCTTCTGACGTTCGTTGTTCAGGAGCGGTTTGAAAAGAGGAATACGACATTTGAAGCTCATGTCCAGGATCCGTCTGTGTGAGGTGGCACTTGATGCACTGACTCCAGCCTCAGTCCACTCCTTGTGAAAGTCCCCAACACTTTTGAATGGCCTTTTCCTGACAATCCTCCCCAGGATGTGGTCATCCCTGATGCTTGTGCACCTTTCTCTTCCACACTTTTCCTTTCCATATAACTTTCTATTCATGTGCTTTGATACAGCACTTTGGGAACATCCAACTTCTTTTGCAATTACCTTTTGAGGCTTTCCCTCCTTATGGAGGGTGTCAATGATGGTTTTCTGCACAACTGTCGGGTCAGCAGTCTTTCCCATGATTATGATTCCTACTGAACCAGATTGAGAGACTATTTAAAGGCTCGGGAACCCTTTGCAGGTGTTATGGCTTAAGTAGCGGATTAGAGTGGGACACTTTGAGCCTAGAATATTGAACCTTTTCACAATATTCTAATTTTCTGAGATTGTGGATTTGGGGTTTTCATGAGCTGTAAGACAATCATCTCAATTATGACGCATCATGGCTTGCCCTATCTTGTTTTGCATGTAGTCTATCTCATATATTAGTTTCACCTTTTAAGTTGCATTACTGAAATAAATGAACTTTTGCATGATATTCTAATTTTTCGAGTTTCACCTGTATTTATCAGTGACTGGATTTTGATTTCTGATTTTCCATAAAGTTTCAAATCATCCATATAAACCAAATGTGAGGTTTTGTTAGCATTTTTGTAATATGATATCCAATATTTTCTTCAAATATTGTAGCAATGACAAATACTAAAGATGATACTAAGTCACCCTCAAAGATGTCTCTCCTAATGTACACAAGCCCACATATTTCATTTCCAACCAACAATTCTGTCTTCCACTACTTCATTATTTTTTCTATAAGCATTCTAATGGCTTTATTATTTGCAAACATTTGATAATTCATCTATGTGGTAATGAATCAAATGGTCTTTTTTATAATAAATCCAGACCACATGTAAATTCGTTTTCACCTTTTTGTAATTCTTCAAAACCATTTTACCAATTAGAAGTTGATCTTCTGTACCTCTGCTTTTCCTTTTATTTCCTTTTGTTTTATTGGAAGGATGTTATTTTCTTCTAAATAATCTTGAATATTGTCCACTACTAGGCCGGTGATTAAACATTGTAGGATAGCATATTTTTGTCGTATAGTTTACTAATGTCCCTTTTGCTGGGTATTTTTGAATTGGGTATGTTTTGCCAGAATTGCTGATGTCTCCTTTGTGCAATATTTCATTAATATATTTAGCTATAATTGGATCTAAGTTACTTAGATATTTGAGCCAAAAGCCATGCAATTGATAATTTCCAAGAGATGTCCAGTTCTTAATTTTTAATCATTTCTGTTGTAATTATTAGTTCTTTCAATTTTCTTTTACTAAATTCATCTTCAGATTCTTTTATCCATCCAGCCTTTTCGTTATAGTCTATTGGGGTTTACCATAGATCTTTCCATTGGATTGTTTCATTTTTGTTTGGTTTTCTATGTTCAGAATTTCTACTGCCATTTATTCTTAGAATTCCTCTCTGTTTGGATCTTACCGTCCCATAATAACTTGAGCTGCTCAGTTTTCAAAACCTTCTCAAGTTTGATGGTACCAGTAGTTTTTACTACATTTAAATCCAAACCTCTGGCAATTCAGTCATGACACTGCTTGTAATTTGTAAAATTTTGCTCCTGCTGCAGCCACTGATTAAAAGGTCAGTTATTTCATATGTTTTGCTACAAAGGTGACATTTGCCATTGTTTGTTGCATGTTGTATTTTCGCCATAATGCAGTTAGTTGATAAAGTTTGTTCTTGAGCCTCTAAAATAAAGCCTTCAGTTTCTTTCTTTAACAGTCTTGATTTTAACCCACTCCATATAGACTTTTGAATCTATTTTCTTCAAGTATTGCCCATGTATTGCCTTGTTCTTCCAATTAACAAATTGGTTTTCAATTGTTTCTTTTCTGTATTCAGTCTTCATCTTTGTTGTTTTCGAGAGCTTTCCTTGACTGACTTCCTTCAGTAAGGCTTTCTGGCTTTTCTTAATGTAGTCATTCAGGCCATACTTTTCTTTCTCCAGTTTGCTTCACTTGTAGGAATTCTATACTCCTCAACTCTTGCCAGATACATTTGATCAATGTCACTTTTGGGGTACAAGGTTTGTGCATTGTCATTTTCTTTTGGCTTCCAATCCAAGTTATCAAATTCCATCTGGGTTCAATCAGTTATTCTTGCTGTATATAGAATAACGGATTGCCCAGGTATAGATTGCTTCAATGATAATCCCACCATTCAGCTTTGATTTCATTTTTTTTTTCAAAATAATATGTTGTAAAAGAAAGCAAAAATAGTAGCAATAGTGATAGCCAATCTCAAAACATGTATAGCATCACTTGAACACCATCAATCAATTACAAAAAACAGTTTTATTTGGGACCTTCACACCATCACACAATATCTACCTATCCCAGGCCCTCGGAAAGGACTTAATAGGTGGATAAAAATGCCAAATCCAGTCTAAATATGCAACTGTGTGACTAACTACAATAGTTACAATGAGCTAAAGTGGTATGTTCTACTTTTGTTCAGTCCATTCTTGATAATGTTTTATATAGTTATTACCTATAAAGCTTAGTAGGCTTTGGATATCTGGGAGACAGCCTATTTCCAATAACAAGAATGGGCTCACTCTCAAGTTCTCTGCATTAAACGTTGTCATCTTGTGGGATCTAGGAAGCGGTTCTTTTCTGTTGTGGCTCCCACCTTCTGGAACAACATATCTCCCCCTCCCTCTCCCATGACAACTGAACTTTCCTAGAGTTCTGGAAAGTGTCGTCCCAGGCCAGGCTTGATTCTTGTGGTTTAGTTTTGTTCATTTTATGGTTCATCAAATTATTTTACTTTGGACTGGTGTGTCTGATTTTATGTTTTAGCTGTTTTCCCCTGTAGTACTGTATATTGCCTGAAATCCACCAGAGTTGGACAGCCAACACACACACACACACATCTCTCTCTATATATGTTTTCTTAAGTTTTCGCGCGTACTTACAGGTATAGTATTCAGCTTTGTTCGGGTATTTTCCCACGTCATTGTAGTTGTGCTTTTAAAGGTTAAACATTGCTACAACTTTAAAAGCACAACTACAATGACGTGGGAAAATACCCGAACAAAGCTGAATACCATATATATATAAATACCTGCAAAAACTTAAGAAAACATATCTATATCTATATATCCTCCTCTCTCTCTCTCTCTCTCTCTCTCTCTCTCTCTCTCTCTCTCCCCCTATCTATCTATCTATCTGTCTATCTATCTATCTATCTATGGTATTCAGCTTTGTTTGGGTATTTTCCCACGTCATTTCCCACGTCTTTAAAAGCACAACTATAATGACGTGGGAAAATACCCAAACAAAGCTGAATACCATACATGTAACTACCCGCAAAAACTTAAGAATATATATATATATGGATCTTTGGTTGTTCGGGTTTTCTCCCGCGTAAGATTCGAAGTATCTTCTCTGAGAAGCACAGAGCTGAAGACAGAAGCCTGAAGATGATGAATGAGACTTCATCGAAACGTTGCCTAGATCCTTCGAATCTTACGCGGGAGAAAACCCGAACAACCAAAGATCCACATACAAATACCCGTGAGAACCTCAGAAAATATATATATATATATATATGTGTGTGTGTGTGTGTGTGTGTGTGTGTGTGTGTGTGTGTGAAGTTTTCATGGGTACTTACATGTATGGCATTCCGCTTTGTTCGGGTATTTTCCCACGTCATTGTAGTTGTGCTTTTAAAATTGTAGCAACGTTTCAACAGAATCTCATCTGCCATCATCAGGCTTCTGTATTGTGTTCGTCTGACGAAGCCTGATGATGGCAGATGAGATTCCCGTCAAACGCTGCTACAACTTTAAAAGCACAACTACAATGACGTGGGAAAATACCCGAACAAAGCTGAATGACACACACACACACACACACACACACACACACACACATATATAAAATGTTTGTTAGACTTCTAGTGCATGCTGGTAAATAAATTTAGCAAATTGCCTTTATAACATGGTATTATGATTATTGCTTGACATGCTGTTGATAATCAGCTTGGTAACAATGACTTCATTGCTCAGATGCGTTTTCTAAGATAATTCAATGTAATTTTATAATCACTATGGGGTTTTGAGAAGTATCCAAGCATGATTGTGGCGATTTTCATAAAATGAAATCTTATTCAAAAACTGGTTCTTTGATAGCTATACTGTATGGCACTTATCAAAACCCCATCTTGGAGTCAAATATATCTCCCTTAAGTATATGATGAACAGTTCATCATATATGGCTCCCTTAAGCCATTTGACGAACCTCAGTTTAATTGTTTGCAAATTGATTATATAAATAATAATGTTCTCAAACCCACACCCCAGATTTTTAAAGGGATGTGTGATTTGTATTTAATTTCATATAAACTTAATTTAAGGGAACTCAAGATGTTAGGTTTTACAGTATAATTACAGTGTTTAAAATATATTAGTTTCAACCCCTTTCAACCCCTTTGCATATCATAATTCCATTTTATGTGTTGGTGGCATATGGGGTATTCTTTATTCTGATGCTATTCACTGTGCCATGAATCAAAACACTTTAAGCTGGAATTTTAATACAATAAGTATAAAAAATAACTTGGTCTGCTTAACTGCACTTCACTTCTTAATTAACTACAGGTAGGTTTATAAGGACACCTAACACAAACAATATGACTCTGGGCAGATATAATGGGCTGTGGGGAAGAACATTGGGAGTGAGAAGGACCAGCCACAGCCTAAATCAGGGGTAGGGAAACTTGGCTCTTTTATCACTTATGGACTTCAACTCCCAGAATTCCTGAGTGAGCCATAAAAGGTTCCCCATCCCTGCAGGAAAAATAGTGACTGACCATCACAACAGAATAACTAAAGAGGGATCAATTCAACTGGTCCCTAATACCTGGAAGAAAAGCCAAGTCTTAAATGCAAGCAGAGTTGGGGCAGGTCACACATCAACTGGAAGATTGTTCAGAGAACAAGAGCAATTACAAAAAAGGCTGTAGATACTTATTCATATTTAAAAGAAGGAACCTAGAGCATGCCTTCCCCATGTAAGCATGTGGGACAGGCAGATTTTCTTGGTAGAAGGCAGCCGCTCAAATTTTGTCAGTGTACCAATTTCATTTGTATGGAAACGCCTCTATATAACTAATCATATGTCCAATCTGCTGTGGAGGAAGGGGACCATCACAACAGATTTTGAGAAACTCTGTAGAAAGTTCTGGGGAAAGAGCAGAGAAGAAGAAATCTGTTTCTTATTCAACACATCATTTACCTTAATATGACAGTGCTGCTTTGAATTAGCAACATGGATGGCATATAAATTTAATGTGATAATATAAATATACTAATATGAAAATGAAAATATATTCTCAATTTTCCTTAGTTTTTAAATAAAAAGGAAGTTAAATAGCAAACTGAATACTTGATTTTATGAAAAATATTTGCCTTGGTAGAGAAAAATACATTTTCTCTTCTAAAATCTGATTTTTCTTTCTTTCCAGCATTGTTACTGATGTTGCAGTTGGTGTGAAGGTATGTAATCAATTTAAATTATAATGTTGAATAATGAAAGCATTGGTCTAAAAATATTTATTTTTAAATTTGTTTAATTTTATCTTGGTGACTGGTTGTTATTCTTTTATCTAGAAGCTTCAAGCAACCTAGAAGTTGGTAGAAAACCCCCAAATTATTTATCAGAAACTAAATGTAATTGCAATCAACTATAAAATGAATTAAAACATTGAATAGCTTTCAGGAAATGAGATAATTGATAGGGAATTTTCACACTTCTAATCTAGGGCTTTAATAGTACTGGGGAAAAAAGAATCCCAATTTAAGGAATATTAGCAATATTATCAAGGCCTTCTGTTTTTATTATTCTTAGAGGCCTTGTCTAGACATAGCCTTTGCAATTTTTATATCTCAAGTAATGGAATGGTACTATAAATATGTATACTCCTTCGCTTGCACAATTTTTCTTGTCCTGTGCTTTTAATACTTTACAGTTCAGACATCTGTTGGTTTACACATTGCATTAAATCAAAATTTGTCATTTTTGGTTTTGATGTGGACTGTATATGTATGTTTTGTAAATCATTATTTATACCTGAAAGTGTGTGGACACATGCCCCAAATAATCTTATTCACTAAACAGCTTCGCATACTATTTTTTGGACTTAATTTTGGTTTGCTTTTCCTTTTTCCTTGTCTTGATTGGTTAATTTAACTTTGGACTTTGTATCCTCTGCAAACTGTTGGTAGATTTTTCTTTCAAAATTTCACTCTGAGTAAGTTAGGATCAAATCCAAGAAACTGTATGACAAGCATGCATATTCTCCATTTTTGAAGACACTTGTTCCTTAAATCAGAGTTTGAAAGAGAAGCCAAATTGTAAAGATTTTTGCTAATAATACTATAATATTAATATTAGGAAGGGTTCTTTGGTATCTAAATAAATGGAGTATAATGTAACAACATACTGTTGGAAGAAATATCCTTTTGGGTTCAGTTCCAAGTGGGGAGAAAGACACTGGAAACATGGAGGCTGTTTGGAAAGATGGTTTAATGGTGGACTGGACCACATGGCTTGGAGGTCCAAAGTGAAAAGGACGATCACATGCTTCAAGATGTTGGGTGAAGGAAAAAAAGGGGGCAAGATGCTGAGCGACCCTTAGTTATATACCCTCTGTTGGACCCCACCTTAGTGTTTCCTGTTCCTATGTAAGAAATGTATCCCATTGGCTGTCAATGGGGATCTTAGCTAACTTTGTAGGCTTTGTCTGGAACACATGGCTCTACCTGAGTGCTGGCTGATGCAATCTTCCCAGGCCAGGTGGTGAGATGGGTAGAGGCCTTTGTTATGTAGAATACTCTGGCCCAGGCCTTAATGACGCGCCCATTAACAAAGGTGGGGGGTGAGCTTCTGCCTTTCTTGAGTTTCTACTTCCCTTTTAAGGGAAATATTCTGCCTTGTGTATGCAACTACTTTTACAATACAGATAATAGAAACATGCTGGACAATTTTCCCTCCCTCCAGACAGAAGTCCATGACGTTCAGAACTTGGTGGGTCAGCCACTCTCAAATACAGTCCTTACATGAGTACATTAGACTGATTACAATAAAAATGATGTAAGAAAGAAAACATTACAATGAATTTCACATTACAATGAATTTCTACCCTCCCCCATAATCTTTCTAACTGTCTTCTGGGGATTGAAAATAGTCTTTTGGTCTTTTACTGATCCATCTCAGGGTCTTTTCCTTCATGTCTCTGAGTGGCATAGGCTTGGCTTAGTGGTAAGGGTGGTCAGGCTTGGGAAGGTCTGCCCCACTCTGGTTTCAATGGAGGCTGGATCCAAACCCAATTACTGGCTCCAATGAATGGAATGTCTCTAGGGGGCAGCATCTTGTTTCCACATATGGAAGGGCTGAAAGACAAAGAACAAGGGTCCCCTCCCCCCTTTGCTGGTAATTCTACCAGGAAAGGCATTGTAAAAGGATTAGAGATTTGGGTGGGAGGGTAGATAGCTTGCAGGCATAGTTTGAGGAGGAAAAAACAACATGTCAGTATGGCAGGTACTAAACAGATACATCAATTCAACAAAATGGAGACACAACAGATGAGAAAGGAAAAAACTGGATTCACATGCTTCAAGAAAAAGATGATCAGGTAAGATCATTTAAACACATAGTAAATGCAAGGATGAAACTTTTCTTGTAAATGAACTTAAAATATTCACTAATAACCTTGGATTTTTCTTAAAAGCACAGAGAGGAAAGAAAATTGAACTCTGTTCTTCATCCAGTCTAGTTGGCCAGACCAAACTAGGCAAATACGTTTTCAATGCTTCCAATTCTTTCGTAACAATTTAAAATTCACATCTGAATTTTAAGGGATCAGAGACACTTAACAGTTGCAATTACCTCAACGACGCACAAAGTCTTAGACACACACACACACACACACACACACACACAAACACAAAAGCAAGGACAAAGAGAGGAAAACAAAACTCTGATGTTTACTTACACACTGATCATTCCCACAATAAATCTCTCAGTTAAATTGGGGAAGGCACAAATCTTAAGGAACAAACCACGTGGAGACAAAGAAAGAAACAAACCCCCCCATGTGATCCTGTTTATATATTGCCCTTTTCTTTCTTTTTTCTTTTTAAGTACCTTTATTTAGCCGAATTTGTCTTCCTCTGTCATCTCTCAGGAAAGCCCATTTTTAACATATCCTTTTAGCCTTTTTTTTTTTCATACCAACTAGGACTGGTATCTGCCGTTCATCCCAAGTCTCCAATAACTCTCCCAGGGGGTTTTCCATTCAGGACCCTCGAACTACAGCTTCCCATGTTTCCCCTTCAGGTGTGGGGTTTCACACTTTGGCTTAGTTGGGTCAGTCGGCTATCAGTTTGCAGACAAAAAGGTGTCTGGGGGAGACTTTGGTTCCCTTTACAAAGTATGTGCACTCCCCTCAGAAGGAATTCTCAGGCCACGGTTTTTGGACTGGGGAAAAAATAGTCTGTGAGGACTTGGTATCCCCAAAAAAGACAGTCTGGGAGAACTTTCTGCTCCCCGCAGACAAGTACTGGCACTCCTATTCTGGCTCAGGTTCTCGGATTTGGAAGAGCTCAAATCCGGGAGGACTTGCTGCTCTTCTGCAGGCAAGTACTGGCGCTCCTATTACTTCACAACTTCCTAACTGCCTAAATTCACAATTACCTAAAATCATGGGATTTGCTTTTGGGATACACTGGACAAAAAAAAAAAAAAATTCTTCTCTCCCTTCAATCATAATCCGCTTGGCTTTTCCCTCTTATATACAGAAGGTCCCACCCTTGCTTTTTCTGTCCTGTTGGTCATGGCTCTGTGGAGTGCGGCTAGAGGTCAAACAGACAAATGAGATCCAGCTGCTCTCCAAGGGTGAAGACACTCACTCACTCACTCACTCACTCACTCACTCACTCTTCCTCCTTTCCTAACAAAAGGTCCTGTGCTCTGGGACCCCCCCCCCCCATGCTCTCCAGACTCTTCCCAGGCCAGGTGGTGAGTTGGGTAGAGGCCTTTGTTATGTAGAATACTCTGGCCCAGGCCTTAATGACCTGCCCATTAACAAAGGTGGTGGGGTGAGCTTCTGCCTCTTGAGTTTCTACTTTTATGGGAAATATTCTGCCTTTTTAATATTTCCAAGGATATTTCATTTGTCTAGGAGAGGGGTAGTTGCAAATTTCCTACAATACAATAGGAAAGAGAATTCGTAACTGTTGAATACCTTCTAATGAGACATAAATTGTTGGATTAGGTTCATATTGCATAAAAAATCACAAATAAGTAAGTCACATTTTTATTTTATATGATATATGCACATACCTGTGTAAGTAGGGGCATTCTTGGAGCATAAAGTATAATTAGAATGAAGGTAATAACTTTTGTAATCTTATTTACCTTGAATTAAGGGATTACAGGGTCATAAAAAGAGAGTTTTTTAAAAAAAAATTGGACTAATTTTGATTAAAAAATATTATCCTTAAACAATGTATCTCAAAAATTAGAGCTTAGGCTGTAATAAGTAAAATTAAGGCTTTCTATATTGTATGAAAAAAGTGGCCTTCACACATTGCTTTCTTTTTCAATTACATTACATGCATATCCATTTCTGTTCTCCCCTTTAAGCCAACTTTGTTTCAGTAGAGACAGATGAGAAACGGTTGTTATCTTAGAGAAATTGTAATCTTAGTCTACATATAACATAACCCTAATTTAAATAAAAGTTTGATTTCCACAGAATACTGAGCCAAAATGCTTCATCGTTTTCTGAAACAAATCATATTGGTGTGATTTACCTATAAAGGTAAACCATATTACATTATGAGTTCCTGAGAAAAAAAGAAAGCACATTATGCTAATATTTGTTGCAGACTAAAGTTTTACATGAGGTGCTAGATTTTTGAAATGAAAATTTTGGTTTTCTGAGGGATTATTTCATATTCAGAAGTCTTGAACTGGAAATAGAAACATTCATTGGGAAATCTCTATATAAGAGAATGTTCGTAGCTCGGGGTTGAACTGGGGGGAATATCATCAGTACTCCAGTATTGCCTAGTTTGATAATGAAACATCTGTAAGACAACAACCAAACTCAGAGAACACCAAGGACCCCTACAAATCTATATATCTAAATAATTCCGTAGAACTTATTGGACACTTGTTCAGACAGTTGTGAGTAGATAGTTTATTTTGTCAACATCATCACTAATATCCATATACTGGTAGTGAAAGATAGCCAATTTACTCCATAAGCAACAGAGTAATTACAAAATTAACAGTAACTGTTAATTGTAAATCATTTAACATACATACAGAGTAATAATACTAAAAGAAAGCAAAACATTTTGGCTCCTTTGAAACTAATAAAGAAGTGAATTAATTAAATAATTCTAAATTATTAATAAGCAATCAAACTAAAAACAAGGTTTTGGGGGCCATGTATCTGGTATGGGTGGCTGTAGCACCTTTTTTCAAGGAAAATCATTTAGTTTAATCACCTTTATGAACTCTTTTAAGCAGAACCATTGGAAGAGTTTTCTGTGCTCCGAATGAGTTAAATAAATGTGTAAAACATATTTTACAGTAATCTATGAAGTTTTCAGAGAATTGTGGCAGTAGTTCTTTAAGGATATAAATAAACAGGTGTTTGTAAAAAGGAACCAGTGTCATAATGGTAGATGCAATGAGGCAGTGAAAGCCTCAGTCCTTTTTATATGTATGTGATGTATTGAAGCACAGAAACAGGGTTTCAAAAATACTTTGACTTTCTTGACACCCTGGTCTCATCCCCAAGACTGATGGGAATATGGTAAATATAATCATCTAGCATAAATGATCTCTTAATCTTTTTGGCTCTTTTTGGAATGAGGCAAACTCCTGGAACTGACTATATATCTGATGTGACAAAGCCCGATAATAGGGGATGGTTGGATTGGTGTTGGTTACAGGCTTGCTATTGTCATATTTAGCCTAGAATTGTTACCAATCTCTTGCCCCTCTTTTCCCATAATAAATTATCCAAGTTCTACCTTACAAGTGCTTATTCCTTATTTATAGTGTATGAATGGTAGTTGATTATATGCTTTATATCATTCTCCAATGTTAAGTATTGTACAAATATGCAGAGATTCCATGTAATCATTGCTATGGATGAGCCAGACACCTTTTAAAATCAATATTTGACTTTTATATTGATCTCAAGTTTACTTTCTATTCAAATTAGTTGAAAACTGGAAAACACAAACTGCTTAATTTTAATATTTTTGTGGCATTGGAAAGAGTGGCAAGGAAAAAGGCTACAGTGAGGAAGTGTACACTAAAGGAGAATCAGTGACTCAACTATATTGGAAGAAGATTATTTAAATGGTTTCCAAAAATCTTGGAAAGTTGTACTACAAAATTTTTTACACTGTTCTTAAAAGGCATTTTAAGAGGCGGTTGTAAATGTCAATATAACCTTGGAATTGAGGCTAACAAAAATAGTTTTACAGTTTTCTGTAAACCTAAGTGAAGGTTATCAAATATTCCTATCTTAAATTGTGGGTAAACCTTCAGGATTTATTAAAAATAGTTTCAGTTGTTGCATTCACATGAGGAAATATGCTCATGTATGGAGCCTATATGGAAACTGTTACATCTCTGATCCTACTACTATTTCTGATTCTTATTCTATGCTTTGCAGAATTAATTACCCTGGAAAGGAGTGTGCATATTTAACAAAAATAATTCAGTCAAGATAAAACAATTTTGCTACTGCCTAATAATGGTGTATCAGGTCAGGGAAACTATATGAATCACTTTTTCAACAACTTGGTGTCTCCTGTTAAATTAAGTAGCTGTAGCTTGTGGGGAAGGATGCTTTTGGATATGTCTTTATTGCATGATGTGCAAATGAAACCAATAAGTTGCTATGCCTGTTTAGCTAAGGTGTTGTTTATTTTTATGAACATGTTAAAAACAATGCAATAAAGTAGGTGGAAATATGAGTAGTGCAGAATATGGCAGTTAAATGGGAATGAATACTAACATTATCCCAGCACTATCAATTAAGAATAATACAGGTAGTCCTCAACTTACGGTCACAATTTCAATCGCTAAGCATGGTCATTAAGCAAGTCTCATGTGACTGGATCCATTTTACTTCAGTTAAGTGAATCACACAAATCCAGCTCCCCCAATTGTCTTTGCTTGTCAAAAGTTGACTGGGTAGGTCACAAATCATGATCACATAAGACATTGCAACCAGCACAAATCGCTAAATACCCAAATTGCAATCAGGTGACCATGGAATTGATGTGATAATCATAATTGAAGGAATGGGTTATAAATCACTTTTTCTAAGGCCATAGTTATAAGCTGAGGACTACCTATAAAGGAAGAGCTCTTTTATTTCAGTATTTAGCATTACATATTGGCCAACAGATTCTTTTGGAAGCTCATAAGCATGAACAAGAAAATGATAACCATGTAACTTTACAGCTATGATTCATTATACAGCTATTAATTTAACTATTAATAATCCTAATCTTATCCTTTTTTGTTTCTTGATGTTTTCAGTGTTTTATTTTTAATGTTGCAAACAGTTTGTAAATGTCCCAGAATTACTGAGAGTCAGGCAGTATATAAATTTAAATAATATTAATAATAAAAATCCTCCAGTGTCTTGATAGTTATCACCATGTTTTATGGCATCAACTTCTGTAGTTTAATGGTGCATTTGGTAAAGAAATACTTCTTTTATCTGTTTCCACCTATATTTTGTTTTAAGTGGTTGTTTCTTGAAGAGAGGAAGTTCTTTATTCATATTGTTTATACAAATGCATGATGTTATATCACAGTATGATGTCTTCCTTCTTTACTTTAGCTCCCAGATCAAAACACTAAAATGCTGTAGTCATTTCTGGAAGGGAAAGCTGTTCTAACTTCCTAATCAGTTTGTATAACCAGTGCTTCATCTGGTCTTAGTTTGCTTTTGAAGACTTATTTATTTATTTTTCTGTATCCTGCCTTTATTATTTTTGCAAATAACTCAAGGCAGTGAACATATCCAACACACCCTTCTCTTTCTCTTCCTATTTTCCCCACAGTAAAAGCCCTGTGAGGTGGGTTGGACCAAGAGGGCAATGACTGGCCCTTAGTTACTCAGCCGGTTTTTATGGCCAAGGCAGGACATGAATTCACAGCTCCTATTTTTTATCTGGTTCCTTAACTATTAGACTTTTTTCTTGATTTTTGCAGCTTTAAATTGGAAATATGGAACCTATGGGTTAAATTTAATCTCATTTCTGGACCCATTCAAAATCTCTGCAAAATGATAGTTTTTAAAACTTCCCCCATTTTCCTTTGCCATGAAAATCAAAGGAAGATGAAGATACAGTGGTGCTTAAAAGTTTTTGAAACCTTTTAAATTTTCAATATTTTGCATAAATATTATCTAAAATGTGAGCAGTTTTCCATACAAAGCCTAAAATTAGATAAAAAGAACCCAATTAAAAATTGAATCAAAAATATACTTGTTCATTTACTTATTGAAGAAAATGATCCAAAACCACATATTTGCGTAGTGCAAACATATGTGAAACTCTGTAATTACTTAATTTTTTTCTGAAGGAGATGTTAAAGTCATGTGTTTCAATCAATGGGATGATAATTGAATATGAGTACTGTATGAGTATACTGTTCCATAATGGTACAGCACTCTGAGCAGTTTACAAATGCCAGCGTATTGCCCCCATCCATTTGTGTCTTCATTTTACCAACCTTGGAAGGATGGGTCAACTTTGAGCTGGTCAGGATCTAACTCCTATGTGGCATGGTTCAAATAGAGGAAATGTCTATGGACTATGAAAAATAGTTATTAATGTTCACCAGTTTAGAAAAGGTTACAAAACTCAAAGAGTTTGAACTCCATCAGTATCCAAATGGAACATTGCTACCCATCTATAGTTTATGTAAGTCCACTTGGATAAGCCTAAAAGCTATTGGAAGAATGTTCTATGGATGGATGAAACCAAAATAAAACTCTTGGACTTGAATGAATGAAAAGCTTGGCAAAAGGCAAGCACTGCATTCTAGCAGTAAAACTTTATCCCAGTGGTCCCCAACCTTTTTTGTACCAGGGACCAGTTTCATGCAGAAACACTTTTTCAAGGACCGGGTCGGGGGGGACACTTTTTCAAGGAGGGGGGGAGGGGGAGGAGTCCGAGTTTGGTGGTTTGCTTGCAGACGTTTCATTACCTGACTAGATAACATCTGATGTTGTTACCTAGTCGGGTAATAAAACGTCTGCCAGCAAACCACCAAGTTCAGGGAGCGCCAATGCCTCCTCATTGCAACCCTGAGCGACAGATATTCTCTTCTATTGGGACATTTAAAACGGAGGGTTTCAGCTGCAGATTCAGGAACTGTGCCGGGCTGAGGAGCACCTTCAAAACTGAGCTCTGGGTGGCGGCGGCCCGCGGCTGTCTCCGCAGCTCAGGACAAGTCCCTGCAGGATGGCTGAGAAGCCTCGCCTCTCAGCCCTCCCTCCCTCAGCCTCATCCCTCAGGTGTCTCCCTCCCTCCCTCCCTCTGTCTTATCCCTCAGGTGTCTGCCTCATTCCTCTCACAGTCACTCTCTCGCTCCTCCACCAGCCCAGGAAGAAAGTGCTTCACAGAAGCCGGCAGGGTGGCTTTTCCTGTCAGCGCAGCTCCTCCAAATCGCCCGTTCACCCCCTCCCCACCGCCCGCGGTTCAATCCAGTGCTCCGTTCTGCCTGCCTGCCTGCCTTCATTTCTGGTTGTTTCGGAGCAGCTTCGGCTGAGTAAAAGAGGCAAATAGTTATTATTCTCAGCCAAAGCTACTCCAAAACAACCAGAAACGAAGTCAGGCAGGCAGAACGGAGCACTGGATTGAACCGTGGGCAGCGGGATGGGGGTGAACGGGTGCTTCGGAGGAGCTGCACTGACAGGAAAAGCCACCCTGCCGGCTTCTTTGAAGCAGTTTCTTCCTGGGCTGGTGGAGGAGCGAGAGAGTGACTGAGAGAGGAACGAGGCGGGAGGAAACCGGAGCCGGAGAGCAGGACGGGCTTTGGTTGCTTCCTCCCTCCCCTTCTTTCATTTGTGTCCTTGATCCCTGATCCCAGCAGCATTCACCGAAGGCAAAGAAAGCCGCCATTTTTATTTTATTTTTATTTTCTTTGCGGCCCGGTACCAAATGATCCACGGACCGGTACTGGTCCGCGGCCCGGTGGTTGGGGACCCCTGCTTTATCCCATCTGTGAAACATGGTGGCATTGTCCTGCTTTGGGCCTTCTTTGCTGTCTTTGGACCAGGACAGCTTGCCCTCATTGATAGAGCTATAAATTCTGAATTGTATCAGCAAGTTCTACAGGAAAGTGTCAGGGTGTCTGTCTGTGAATTGATGTTCAAGAGAAACTGAGTCATTCAAGACAACTAAAAGCACATGTCATACAACCAAAGAATGGTTAAAGCAGAAGATAGTCATTTTCACCATTTTCCTCAATAAATCAGTGAATAAGTATGTTCTTGACTCATTGGTTTAATTTGGTTCTCTGTCTAATTTTAGGATCAGTGTGATGAACAGATCACCTTTTAGGACATATTTATGCAGAAATATTGAAAAACATTGAAATACTGAAAATTCAAAAGGGTTTGCAAACTTAAAAACACCATATATCTACAACTTAAAGGGCTTTCACTACTTTAGGAAATACCGCTCTGATAATTTAGTTGCTTCTCATTTTTCAAATGGGATGTTTGTAATTTAGATCTCTCACCTGATATTTTCATGGGGATTTGGATAAGTAACTTTTGTTTTAGTCTCACCTGAAGAGATTATTGTAACTGAATAAAAATAGATGTAAATAAGATATTTTAAAAGGATACCAGAAAGTTTAGTGAAAATAATTAATAACTCTCTAAATAGTTTCCTTGCTTTAGATTTTCACTTAATGTCATTTTGACATTATTAATAGCAATTTTCTATTTTTTGATGGCAAACTTATTGTTTCTTTCTTTCTTAGAGAGGATCTGACGAACTTCTTTCAGGCAGTGTACTCAATAGCCCGAACTCTAATATGAGCAGCATAGTAGTTACTGGTAAGTGATGCATTTTAAAGGATCATTTTTATTTGAATATCAAAATATATCCATCTTGCAGAATAGATTAAAATATATGGCAGAAAGAATGTTCATGATGCCTTTTGAATAATGACGCATTAAACTTTAAAAACAAAACAAAGCCAGCAATAAATGCCTGAACTAAACTCACATGATGTGCGTGTTTGTGTATATATGTGTATAAATAAATAAATTGGACAAATCTTTCATTCTGCATGTTTTATGGCAGGATAACAAATGGAAAAAAGTGACTTATGACTGTTTTTCACACTTAAGATCATTACAGCATTCCCATGGTCATGTGATCAAAAGTCAGATGCTTGGTATAACTGACTCATATTTAAAACAGTTGCCATGTCCCAGTGTCATGTGATCACCTTTTAAAACACTCTGACAAGCAAGGTCAGTGGGGAAGCCAGATTCATTTAACAGTCCTTTTACAAATTTAATAACTGCAGTGATTCACTTAACAACTGTCAAGAACTGTCGTAAAATGGGATAAATTTCACGTAATTGTTTCACTTAGAAATTTTGGGCTCGGTTGTAGTTGTAGGTCAAGAATTACCTGTATTGCAGAAAATTAATATTGAAATTTACCTATTTTCCTTCACCCTCTCCAAACCTGTTAGTCTTCTATCCTTTTTACTGCAATATTTCTGTTCTATTTTTTCTGCCACATCCAAGGATATACTAAATGTGCGATTAAAAAAAAGCCTTATACTATGCCCTTGAATAATTATGTAAGTTTTGCAAATAATGTTAAAAGGACAAATGCCCAGCCTTTTCAAATACTCAAATAATCTCTTGCTTGATCATCTAGCAACTATATAATTAATGTGTTGAAATCTTAGTGTTTTCCTTAATTATGCATTAATTTCCTTAATTATACATTAAGGTATCTTTTCATTTTATTTAGTGCTTCTATTTATCCTATATTTGACAGGTAGTATTAGAATTTCTTTTAGTTTTTAACTAAAAACTAAACTTTTAACTTTAGTTTTTAAGTTATCCTTGGACTTTTTACCAGGAAAGTAATGTACAAATGAACTGAAACTACCGGTAGAATATAATAAAATAAGGAAAGAAGGTATTCTGGGATGGCATACTTATAAATAAGTAGATAATCTGATTGGTCAGTGATCTGCACAGGGATACTTGTTTCATTCTGGTTGTATATGTTGGGATTATGTGGTTTTTCTTCTTCTTCTTTGTGCTTTCAAGTCAGGCATGACTCCTGGAGACTGCCTAAACAAGGCCCTGTAATTTTCCTGTCAAGATTTCAAAAGTGGTTTGCATTGCCTGCTTCCTAAGACTGAGAGTGTGTGACTAGCCTGAGGTCACCCAGTTGGCGTCATGCCTAAGGCAGAACGAGAACTCATGGTTTCTCACCTGGTTAAGCCCTACACCAAACTGCCTCTCTAATATGCTAGCATTAGATGCCGTTAAAGTTGTATATTAATAGGACGTATTTTAGATTTTGAGATATTTCAGGAATGTACACAAAATACTCTATAAAATAGAAGTTGAGTTCTTTTTGATATTTACTTGCAGTTTCTGTCATCCACCTAATATTAAATTACATGATTTTGTTCTCCCCTATTTTTCCTGAATGTTTTTCTCTCTCCATTCTGAGTCAGATATACTGTATATCTTTCTTACCTGCTCTTGGAAATTTGCATTAAGCTCCCTAGTTTTCCCAAGATCTCCTCTGGCTTTTGCCAAGTCTCAGCTTGAGGAACCATAGTGTATCTTCAGTTAGTAGCCAGTGGGATGACCAGATTAACTATAGTATGAGTTGGATTTAGGCAAAAGAATATACAGTCACAGATCACGAATGGCAGTGTCATTAGGATGTTGGTGAAGAATGCAGTTTTACCTAATGCCCCAGAAATTTGGTCACAATATTTTAAAAATTGCAGCTCATCTCCCTGACTGCAGGCAACAGTGCATATTGGCATAGGTAGTAAAGGCACAGGCAATCTATGTTGTCTACCTGCCAGTTTCCATGTTGTAGCTATATCATTAAAAATAATGTCTAATCTGAAAGTATTAAATTTCATTTCAAAATCAAATCCATATATTTTATTTAACAAATTTAGAGGCTATCCATCTCCCTCTCAGTGCAACTGTGGGCAGTATATATGTGATTGCAAGCTCCCAGAACTTAGTTATTTTAGACCATTGAAACAGATATTTAATGAACTGTTATTCTGTTTGCATCTCTACTAACACAATGATTTACTTATTCCTTTTCTTTATGAATTTTTTAAAAGGTATTCTTATATTCTCAATTATTGGAAAAATAATTGAAATTGCATCTTTTTCAAAGGTGTCTTTGGAATTGAGGAAACCCACAAAATGTACAATTGTACTCATACAATGTATGAGTTTTTAAAAATATTTCCTGGATATGTACACATGCAAAATGTAAAGGATCTTGGGAATTACATTCATTTTTAGAGCATATATCCTGTCTCAAAGGATACATTTTAATATCATCAATTAGCGTCCCGATAAATCGCATAATGCACCTCACACCCATTCAGTAATTTTTATTTATTTATTTATTATTACTTAAAAATAGTGCTTGAAATAAGAATACTTAACAATGGAGGAATTCGATACATATATAAAAATGATAATTATTTTATTTTATTCAGGAAAATGTAATTGTGTGATTCTTTTTTTATTTTTTATTTTAAAAAAGAAAAAAAATCATAAAAAATTCATAAAATTGCAACAAATCAAATTATTTCTATAAAATAATCTTACTGATTTTGCTGTTGGTTCATTCTTTATAATAATATGTTCTCATAATAGCAGAGAATAAAAATCATTTTCTGTTCATTCTTATTTGGTATTTTCATTAGAACTTGTCTTCATGCAGTCAAGCCACTGGACATATTCCAAAATGTATGATTAAACAGGAACATCTTTGAAAGCTAGGTATCTTCAAGACCAGGTTGAAATATTTAGCTTTCTCCCTAAACTTGTAAGAGAAATGGGAAGGAAAGTATCACCTCAGTCCCAATAAAATCAATTTCTTCTTAAGACAAGTTTTATCAGTTATCACTAATAGATTATAACTGAATCTAGGGCATGGGTGTCAAACTTGATTGCATCATGTGATGCATCATGATGTTTTTTGCCTTTGCAGAACAGGTGGGTGTGGCCTGCACATGACATATCCGGCCCACGGGCCACCAGTTGGACAGGCCTGATCTAGGGCATTGATTCTGAGGTTCTTAACTTGATCCCTGTTTGATCCTTTTTGTTTATGAAATTTATGCATCACCCATCTCACTATTGAGTGATTGTGGGCAGCTATTACCACCATAAAAACAGTAACATAAAAACATTAAAATGTGAGAAACATTAAAATTTACAGAAACTAGGTAAAACTAGGAACCAGTACATGAGCAGGATCAAAGTGGGATATTTTTTCTTAGTTCACTAGCCATGTTTGGAGTGGGCAGCCCCCATCAGGATCCCAAGCTGATCAGTGAAGCCAGGTTTTGAGGCCCTTTCAGAAGCCCAAAAGGGTGGGGACAGATCTCGCCTCCAATGGCATGATGTTCCAAAGGGCAGAAGGCACAGACAAAAAGGGCAGCCAAAGTTTCTTCACCGGATCTGCAGCATGACCCTTCTCTAGAGTGAGTGAGGTGGGCCAATCTCATTGGGTTGAGAGTTTCCTCAGGTAGCCTGATCCTATTTCATGAAGGTCTTTTAAAGGTGATAACCAACATCTTGAATTGAACCTGGAAACAAACTAGCTGCCAATGCACTAATGTTAGATGGCCATCCCAGGTGCCTTTAGAACTGTCTGTACAGTTGCCTTCTGTGCTAGCCATAAATTCCAAGTACTGTTTTCTTAAAGAGTAACACTGCGTTGAGTACATTGCAGTAGTCCAAATCCAACATGATCAGGGCATGAGTGCAGGGCCTCACAATCCAGGATATTGTGCAACTGGAGCACAAGTTCTAGTTAGGAAAACTCCGAAGTTGCACACAGGGTCTATCTGGGCCAGTATCCCATCAAGACTAAATATGTTAAACACCCAGATTTTTGAGGCTTCACACACTCAATCATACTAGAGTTCAGTTGAAGCTGATAATCCCCCATCCAGGTCTCCACAGCCTCCAGGCACCATGACAGCAAGACTTGGATCATCAGGGTTGGAAATGCAAAGTTGAATATCATCAGTATGCTGTCTTCCTGCATTAAGACTAGTCAGATTTTGTATAAAGTTACATATGTGTAGATGGAATCCTACCAAAGAGCATGTCAATCCAAAAAGTTTAAACATTTTAAAAATAGGTAATAGGTTATATTTCACATTAAATCCTATTTAGGAAATGTAAGCTTTTATGGATTAGAAGCAGATCTTCTCTTTTTCTAACAAACTCAATGTGAGGAAAAGATTTGGAATGAGTTTGATAGTAAGAGAGTTCTTGAGCGAGGGGATTGTATAGCTTCAATGTTTATATCTTTTTTTTGAATCATATATAGGAAAGAAGAAGCTCTATGTCAGCTTCCTTTAGTGGATTAAATATTGCATGTTTCGGCCTGTAGAATGCGATGGAATTTTCTGTGCAAGTGTTTTAAAAAGTAAAATGGTATGATCAATTAAAAAGAAACGTGTTTATTAAAAGTAAAAACTGATAAGCTCATAAACTTGAGCTTATCCTGGGATAAATTCTGGGGGTGTTGCTTTGCTTGAGCTCTTGGCCAACCTGGAAATTTGGAAAAAACCAAGAAAGAAACGGAGTAGGATTGTGGTGCCTCTTTTTGTTTAGGTATCCTGCTTCAGAGTAGTTTGCAGACACTCATTCTGAATTTTAGTTATTTTATCCCTATAATATCAAGTTGAATTAGGACATACTCATAAATATATCAGCTCAGGGATTCAGAAGACATTCTGTTTTTTTATTTTTGTTATTTTTTGAAAGCTACAACACTTAAAGCACTTTTGTCATTTGGACTGTTCCTTTTCTGAAAGAGATCACTGAAAAATAAGCTCTTCTGCTTCATCCAGTTTCATATAATATATATTTTTCCCAATGCAGATTTAAAAGCAGGAGCCTCTATTGCTTGTACACTATCTACCTCAGACCCAAATGGAACAAATCTTTCCTCCCATTTTTAAACATAGTCACATAATGTAGAAGACCAAAAAGAGACATATATCAAACCATGCTGCAAATTTTATATAATCATATTCCTTCAGAGGAAGTATATTTTGCAATATATCTATTACTTTAAAGCACGGGTGGGTTTCTACCAGTTCTGTCCACCTCTGTAGAACCGGTAGCTCTGAAGAACAGCAGACATAGAACCGGTTCTATGTCTGCTGATGTTTTTGCCCACCCACCCACCTGGGCTCTTACCTGATCTTTATTTCCTGATTTTTCAACTTCAGCTGCAGTTTAAAAAGCAGGAAAAGAGGCTGTTTCAAAGGCTGCTTCTCTGCACATAGCATGCTGATGACCATTTACAGGCGCCGGGCTCACAGCCTGCAAGGAAGCTCGTAAATCCCGAACCAGTAGTTAACCCTGTCGTATCCCACCCCTGCTTTAAAGGTGTGTGGCAGATCAGACTACAGGCTTATCAAGTCCAACATTCTGTTTCCTGTTGTGGTCAGTAAGATAACTGTGGGTGGTCCACAGCAAAACATGGGAGGAATACCTATTTTTCTTCCACAGTTTAAATTTATAGGCATGCTGCTTTCTAGAGATAGCTTGCATGCAGCTATGAAGATTAATACTATAACTGATGATACTTAATCATTACACATTTGTTTTATTTCTTTTTAAATGTGCATTCTGCACAAATTTTAAAACCAGGTTATGGACAGGATTCTGGTTTTTATGGCAGCATGTTTATTTCAGCAATCAGATTATTTTTGAGAAACATGCATGCACACAAACTAGTGGTTGTCTATAGCATGACAATTTTTGTCCCATTTTCTAATCAAAATACTTATTTCTTGTTGGTGTTTTTCTTTAGAATCATCAGTATCAGTTTCTAGCAGCTATTGTTTTATTATAGATTTATAACAATTTTGCATCACTCATTAACATGATTCTAGGTTATTTACAATAAAACACTGTCATAAAACATCCCACTAAAATAACCATCATTTGATAAAAACCATGGTGTTGAAATAATTAAAAGTTATCCAATGAGTGCTAAATGCTGTTTTGAAAAGGGTTTCCATGCAGGTGATTCAGAATTCTGCTATAGTTGATGGTATAATTAATTGCCACCAGCTCTGAAGAGACCTAGCATGGCATACCTTCCCATCTAGTGTGTCCTTTTCAAGGAAGAGCACACCACTGTCTTTTTCACAGCAATGGCATCACACTTTTCTTCACAGAAATGTTAACCCTATCCTAAATCCAGCTAAATATGTCCTGCCTGGTTGTCCATAAGGGCATTTATCCAAATCATAGGTGACAGAATTCATATTACAGAATACTCTATCTACTTCTTGCATTTAAAACAAGGTAATATTTGTCTCCTTCACCCTACCTGGCATCAAGACACAAATGGCATCAAGACACAAATGTATAATTTGTGTAGGTTTCTGTAGAGAAAGCTGCAGAATTATTTGAATGATTTGCAAATATCTTCTCCCTTCATTCTTGCTCTAGAGTATCAGAGTAATCCTGAAGAGGGCTTCAAATGAAAATTTGGATACACAGGAAGAGTGCATTTATCACTATTATGTAGGCTTAAACCTGCATTTTAAATCGTATGCCAGTCTTGGCAGTTTTTCATTCTATCTCCTATAGGTCTCCTGCAAAGCATGGAGTTGCTCAAGAATTGTGACAGGGACGAAGCCTCACAGGAATAATCTTATCCAGTGCTCCAGTTGTCTCTCTAGCAGAAACTGATCAACTATAGGATGAAACTATCCACCAAATTGTCAGGAAATTACCTGAATGCCTTCAGAAAAACATCAGCATTTATTTGCTAGAATACATCCTGACCAAAAATGATCTGACAATAGCAGATACATGTCAAAGTCCTCCATATGTAGATCCCATCTCACTGAAATAAAAACTAAATCCAGTCCTTGCCTGTTTTCAGAAGTTATAGTTGAGTTTACCAACACAGGTAACATGGTTACAAGTAAGTCTGTGTAGAAATTAAAGAAGAGGATCTTCATGAACACCATTCCCAGAGTGATGGGGGAAGAAATGTGACTCAACCCAAAAACAATCCCAAAGAGATGAAGAAATAGCTCAGATTGATACTTCTTTAATTTGTCATGAGTATTGGTGTAGGTGTGTAAAGCATAATCAGGCTTGCAAGATTCTGTTTCTATAACTACTATAATAAAGTAACCTTCCTTGCTCATACTTTCACAGTGGTATAGATAATGGGGCTGATAGACCATAAAATTGCAAATCATCCCCAAGCCAATTCTTAAGGATGGAGATTAAAATTCACCAGAACCAGAAGCCTAGGAGATGGCATGTAATAGAATGTGGAAATGATCTTGAGAGATTGTGAAAAGAACCATAACCAAGGGAACAGTGAGATAAGAGACAGCTAAGCTTGCAGAAGAAATATAACCATGGCAAATATTCTCAGAAGGACCCTTTAGGCCCTTACAGAAACTAGCAGCAATGGGGAACAACTTTATTTTGAGACTTGGCAAGATTCTGTTAATGTAACCTTATAAAAGAGTAGAATTTATTCATCTGAGTATTGTTCTTGTCTGGACTATCTCACAAGGCTGAACTCACAATCCAAAAATGTGGTCCATGATCTTCTGCAGGTCATTTTGTACACCAGCTTTAACTCATGTTTTACAATCTGTTTTCTCATCCAGAGTAGCATTGTCCAAATTCTCATCCAAACTCATCCAAAGTAGCATTGTCCAAATTCTCATAACTTCCTGTCCTTCCTATCTGTAGCATTGTGACTTGTACAAAACCTGAAACATGGAAGGTCAAATCTTGAGATCATGAAATCAAATAAAAATTGCTCTCTGGATTGAACACTAAACTATCATCAGTAATTTTGTCATCTGTGTACAAGGCTGGAGCAATGGATTAAAAGAAGGTATATGCACTGTGGGACTATTTTTAATGGTCTAATGAATTCCCCCCTTCCCCCTGATATATGCCCAACATTGCTAAATATGGTCACTACTATCCGGACCCAGTATCATTTTTCAGCACACTAGCATCCAATTTGGCATCTGATACCATTTTATCCTACAAGTTTAGTGGCAGTATGCATAGTACATTTGCAAACCCTTTAAGTCCAACCTATGCCACCATTGCATAGATAGTGCATCCACAATCCCATAGACATTCATTACATCCTAATTATGATCATGTTCTTTTTCTTAGTACATAAATCAGATAATCTCTTGAAAGTATGCATTTGAATCTTGAGCAAAACCCTTAAACATCTGGTACAATCTAAGTGTCTGACTAAAGTAATTGGTGTATTATGTTATCACTGTTGAGAATGAAATAAGATTTTCATGGATTTAAATTATGTTTCCTGACAACTTTTAAGTTTATATATTTTTATATTTTGTAATATATATTTTTATATTTTGGCTGAATTGTTCCAGATTTTTCAAATTAAAATAGAACACCAATTTCACATTTATAGCCAAAGTACTTTCCCCTGTTTAATTAGTAGAATAGGCCAATAAATGGTAGTGATTCATGCAAAAACTCAGTAGGAGCTTTTACTTTTTAAAAAAATGCAATTATGTTGTGTGGAGTTTGGACTGAGGTGGTCTAACTCACACTCCAAACAGGGATGAAGCATAACTTCATATTCTGTGGAGCAGTCAGTGAAAGCTGATTATAAGAAAACATATAGCTGTAAATTATAAAGAAATCCTACAGACAGCATCTCCTGCTAATGGGATGGGTAGATAATTTTGAGAGGTATACACTATGTTCATGACACATCAATGTGACTCAACACATGAGAATTGTTTGATAATCCAAATACAGAAAATAATCGTCACTCATTATAAACTGATTTTTGCTTTAGATTATTAGTATGGAAACTATGCAAGTATGTCTTCCCTTTTTCTGTATGCTGTCATGCTAGAGTTTTCTGATTTGTTTTGGTCTGCTTGGGTCTGTAATTTATTAGATGTAGTTTTTATTTTTTTCAACATTTAATTAAAAGATTTCAAATTCACTGTTTATATACTAATTTGAAAACGTGCGTATACTTAGTGTAGTTTTCTCTGAATTTATAATTAAATTTTAGATATGAAATTAATTCAAAAATGTCTTACAGCCAATGGTAACGACAACAAGAAATTCAAGGGTGAAGATAAAATGGATGGGACTCCTTCTCGTGTTCTTCATATCAGGAAATTACCAGGAGAAGTGACAGAAACAGAAGTTATTGCTTTGGGCTTACCTTTTGGTAAGGTAACCAACATTCTTATGCTGAAAGGAAAAAATCAGGTATTTTCTCTTTTTGTGTTATTTTTTTCAGTGTACCAAGTTTTTTTCCATCCCAAGACATTTAAGTTTTACACTTACTGTGCATGTATTTCATCAGAATGTACCAATTATGGAAACTTTTTTTAATCCACTGAGACATGGAAAAGTATTTTAGGTGCAAAATCAAATATGACGTGACAGCAAAGCAAATTTTATGCATTTGCTTTGTGAAGAATGGAGGTGTGGGGAAGCAAATCTTTAAAATGTTGTTCAGGTAACATAGATCTCAGGCTAAATATTGCAATCAAGAATGGTCCACTGTTGGTTTTTAGCTGTAAGCTATAGCACCAATTAACTGGAAAGTACAAGGAACTGAACACATTTCCTATGTTTTGTGGTATCATGTTCACACAATGATATAGTTTTTTAAATAGAGGACCGTGTCTCCATGAATGTTTTAAAATGGGAGCAACGTAGCGCCATGTGATTCAGATGCAATCAATTCTAGATTGACTTAGCAAGTTGCATCAAACCTACCTTGAGTTGGGTGAAACTTGAAATAATCAGGAAATAATGGTGTGCATAAAGGAGAAAAAAGACAAAACTTGTTTTGAGCTTTACATCCAAACAAAACTCTAGATACTTTTTTTCAGATAGAGCAAACATTTTCTATAAAAATAGAAAATAATAGGAACTTGGGAAAAAAGCCCTATTCCTTCATTTTTGTACCACAAAATTAGATCAGATGATTTGATATACAGGCTGACTTTTACTTTTCATCCAACAGGCAATGAGAAAAGTTTGCAATGAGAGCGATTAAAACAAAAAATAATAATCCAATAGGCAACAACGGAACCAACAGCTTAAACATTGTTATTCTCCTCCATGCTGCATCGAGAGCCCAGGAAGGGTTGACTCCTTCCTATGACGTCATTTAGCTGAGTCTGCACTAAGATAAGCCAGCCCTCGGAAGAGACCCCAGCTTTTGACTCAGCTCCTTTCAGTCAATAGCTGTGTCTCTGAAAGCTTCTGTTAGATAACACTCACCAGCGATCTTCAGTACCATTTTTCCTCGTTTCAAGCAGCTCCCAGGATCTGGGCAGGTACTCTCCCAGGATCTGGGCAGGTGCTTTTCCAGGAGAGCAGGGCTCTCTCTCTCTCCTGCAACATTGGGAGCAGCGTTACCAGAGCGCTATTCAGGCAAGTTGGGCAGCGTCTGTAGACCTCCCCCACGCCTGCGGTTTGAGCGGTTGTAAAAAGCGATTGGCAAACCAATAACAGCTTCAGCCAGCTGAGGTTCTGTAGATAGCACTCACTAGCGATCTTCAGTACCTTTTTTTCCTCGCTTCAGCAGCTCCCAGGATCTGGGCAGCTGCTCTTCCAAGAGAGCAGGCTCTCTCTCCTGCAACGTTGGGAGTAGCGTTGCCAGAGTGCTGTTCAGGCAAGTTGGGCAGCGTCTGTAGACCTCCCCCACGCCTGCGGTTTGAGCGGTTGTAAAAAGCGATCGGCAAACCGATACCAGCGTCAGCCAGCTGATTGTGTGGCCAGCGGCTGCCCTTTGCTGACTTCACTCGAGGCTCTTTATAGCCTAAGGAGAGATTCTTCAATCTCAGAGCCTGTTTCCCATAGCCAGCGGCCATCTTGGATTGAAGGCTTCCACCATGAGGTGAGTGGCCATTTTGTAAGCCCGGGGGCCAATTTATACCCTAAGGGGCTTAATGCAAAAAATTTACAAACAGTTTCTTTCCATCATAAGAGCCTTTATTCTTCAAATGGAGCAAGATAAGGGTCAGGCAGTGTTTTCCCTCCCAGTGGAACAGTCTCTTAAACCCAATAAGAGAAAAAGTCGTAGGCAGCGCACCCAATCAGTCCAGACGGAGGTGGCTGCTAAAATGAGAGCTAAGGCTCTAGCCCCTAAGAAGGCAACTCAGGCTGAGTTGAGGGCAGAAAAGCGCAGACATGCAGCCCTAGAGAGGCAGTTCAACAGAACTATTCAACAGAAGGGAGTGCAACTACAGCAGGTTTCAGGTGATACCCGTGGGCCCCAGCCAAGCCCTTCCAGGGGAGGAGAAGTTATCTATGAGCCTTTCCGTCCTCCATCCTGGTCTCCTGAGGCCTTTGCAGTACAATATGATCCTTAGGATCTAAGCAGGCTTCCTTATTTCCAACAGGCTTCTGGGCCCTATGCTCCTCCCCCTCCCTCCAGGCCTCTAACCTCTTCTCAATCTAGGTCTGAAGCCACCTTCACTCCCACAGCAGCAGCCTTCTGCCTGTACCTTTGAGCATAGACCAGAGGATATCCAAGATGTTGTCTCTTTGGCCATTAGGCAGGGATTGGCTGAAGGCTTCAAGCAAGTCCTTCGACCTCCAGAAAGGGTTCAGGCCCTTCTCTCTTCTCAATCTAAAAGTTCCTTGCCTCATCACCCTGATTTACACAGGCCCCAGGACCTCAGGGTCCATTCTTCTCTACCAGAATGGGAGGAGGTTGATGAGGAGGGAAGGGCTTCACTATATGAACACAGTTACTCCTCTCGTTCAGAATGTGAAGAGGGCAAGACTCTCGCCCAGAGCAGACATCCTCTGCATTGGTCTTCAATCCTTCTCTCTTCAGGCCATTACTCAGCAAGGCCTTGGTCACTGCCAAGCTGTCACCAGAGGAAGTGGCTCCCGAGCCACAAGGAATTCCCTCTAGCCAGGGAGACTCACTCTTCTCCAAGCCTGTAGTGCATGCAGGGGTTTTGCCTTCTCCCACTTTGTTACTGGACATGGTCAAGGAACAGTGCGCTTCCCCTTCGGCAGGTCCTCACCCATTTTCTCTGGATAAGTGTTTCTACAACATCAGCGCAACCCTAGACAATAGCCTGGCATTGCCTTCTGTTGACATTCTGGTTCTGGCCTCGCTCTCATCTACTGGCACTCTCACGTGGGCATCCATATGGTGGCTGCACCAACGCCAGATTAGATTGCCTACAACTGACCTTCGGTCTCACCAAGGCCTTAATAAGATTATCGCAGCAGCAGAATTCACTGCAGATGCCACTCTCAATTCCACCAAATTTGCATCTAGGGCCATGGCATCTTCAGTAGCAGCAAGACTGGCTCAGACATTGGCAGGCGGGGGTCACACCGTAAATGGAAGCTGGCTTCAGTTCCATTTGCGGGCGATAAGCTTTTTGGCGATGCTCTGGAACCTTATTGAAACCAGAGATGAACATAAAATTCTCTCTTCCTCTGGGAAGAGAGCCCACTATCACCCAGCTCCTTACACTGGTAAACAGCCCTTTCGGGAGGGTGGGGGGTCATTCCTTCCATCACTCTAAGTAATCCCTCGTTCTCCCCACCCATCGGAAGTCGCCTAGCCTTCTTTGCCTACAAATGGGAGGAGTCACGGCGGATGCCTGCGTGCTCAGCACTATTAAGTCAGGATTACAATTGGACTTCCTAATGCCACCCCCCCCATTTTTTGATCTGTCCTGTCTCTCAGGACATTTCAAGGCAAGACCTCATGAATCAGGCCATTCAACCCCTTCTTGAAATCCGAGCTATTCAACCTGTTCCCCCCTCTCAATAGGGAGGTGGGCTTACTCTAGCCTTTTCATTGTTTCCAAAGCCTCAGCGGGGGTAGTGAACCATCCTGGATCTAAAATTTCTCAACCAATTTGTAAAATACAGGCAATTTAAAATGCAGACTCTGCATTCTATTTTAGAGAGCGTTCGGGAGGGCGATCTCCTCTCTTCCATTGATCTCATGGAGGCTTCCTTCACATCCCCATTTGGCTTCATCATCGCCAGTTTCTCCATTTCTGTTATCAGAATACCCATTACCAGTATCGAGCACTTCCCTTCGGTCTCTCATCGGCTTCAAGGGTCTCCACGAAGGCTTCTGTTCCAGTGGGGATCCAGTGCTACTTGGACAACATTTTGATTCTGTCCTCTTCCATCCATGCAGCCCGTCGGGATCTGCAGATTACCCTGTCATATCTCCAGAGCCATGAATTTTTCCACTCCCGTCCACTCCAGTGGTTCCTGCTTCCCTACCAACGGGCAGGAACCAGCCACTCATCCATCAAGGTCCCGCTCCCTCCACAAATCCAGAGAACTCTCAATTGGTGGTGTTCCCCGTTAATCTGGAAGGGACTCCTTTCAGGGTCCCAGACAGGTTAGTGATAACCACCGATGCCAGCCTCCTGGGTTGGGGTTCCCATATGCAGGGCCAGGTAGCTCAGGACCTTGGTCCAGGTCAGAGCAGGCCCTTCCCATAAATTGGCTAGAGCTCAGAGCCATTTTTCAGGCTCTCAAGCATTTCAGGCACTCGGTGACCGGCTCTCATGTTCTAGTCCTTATGGACAACATGGCCACTCTGGCTCATGTCAACCGGCAAGGGGGAACGAGGGCCAAAGCCCTCATGGGAGAGGTTCGATGGTTGGGGTTATGGGCAGAGAAACACCTGTTGTCGATCTCTGCGGACCACTTCTCCAGGATCAACAACTCCCAGCATGGCTCAGCAGGAGCTTAGTCGACCAGGCAGAATGGTCCATTCCTCCATCTCTATTCAGTTCCTTTCCCTCAGATTCGGAATGCTGGAGGTGGATCTCTTCTCCATTCCTCAAATCGCCCAGGTCACCAGATTCTTCACCAGGTTTTCTTGCCAGGGAGCGGAGGGGACCAATGCCCTTCGGTGCAGATGGCCCAAAAGTCTCCTCTATGCCTTTCCCCCGCTCCCATCATTCCGGCAGTAATTCAGAAGATGTTGGAGGAATGAGCAGAGCTCCTCCTCCTGCCACCCTATTGGCCAAGGACGCCCTGGTTTGCGGACCTGGTCAACCTGTCAGTGGCTTCTCCTTGGAGGATCCCAGCCTATCTAATCTCCCTTCATCAGGGGATTCTGCTCCACCCAGAGCCCCAGTGGCTCAAGCTGACCATGTGGCACTTGAGCGGCTAGAGGTGGCTAGCGGCTAGAGGTGGTTGATCTTCCTGAAAGGGTCATCATCACTATCCTGGCATCTTGCAAACCTTCCACAAGGCGCATCTATGATTCCACCTGGAAGGCCCTTTCCTGATGGTGCTTTAGGGAGGGTCTCTCTCCTGCTTCAGCCCAGTTGGCAGAGGTTCTTAGATTCCTTCAGCATGATCTGGAGAAAGGTTTGGCCCCCAAAACCTTACGCAGGCAGGTTGAGGCCCTCTCCCCGGTTCTTTCATGGGGTTCACTTCCTTCCTTATCCCATCACCCTTCAGTCAGGAGGTTTTTGAAAGGGGCTTCCAACCTGCACCCACCGGTGGTTCATAGGTATCCTTCCTGGGATCTTCATGTGGTCCTTAATGCCCTTACAAAGCCCCCCTTTGAACCCCTTAGAACATTGTCTCTCCATTTCCTGTCTCTGAAGGTAGTGTTCCCCGTTTCCATCACTTCAGCCAGGCGGGTATCCGAGCTTGCTGCTCTTTCCATCAGACAGGACCTTTGTTCCTTTCACGATGATAGGGTTGTCCTCAGCCTGGACCCCTCATTTATTCCAAGGGTTAATACCTGGTTTCACAGGTCCCAGGACATTGTGTTGCCTGACTTCTGTCCTCTCCCGCACCATGAATTAGAGCGGCAGTGGCACACGGTAGACGTAAGAAGGGCTCTTAGAATATCCATTAAGCGCACTTCCTCCTTCAGGAAGTCGGAAGCCATTTTGTTTCCTTTTCCCTTCTCACTTGGGGCACAAGGCCTCTTCTCCTACTATTAGCAGGTGGGTCAGATCTTGCATTGAGCAGGCCTACAAAGCTGCGGCCCTTCCGGTTCCTCGAGGTCTGACAGCGCACTCTGCCAGAAACGCAGCCACTTCGGCTGCCTGGGCGACCCAAGCACCCTTGGAGGAGATCTGTCGTGCGGCCACGTGGACATCTCCGTCTCCTTTCATCAGATACTACCATCTGGATGTCTTTGCCTCGGCAACTGCAACTTCGGCAGACGGGTGCTTCAACGAGTGGTTCAACAGTCGGTGTGATGAGCCAGATGACCCACCCGTGGACATGCAAGCTTTGGTATGTCCCATCCTGGACTCTCAATGCAGCATGGAGGAGAATGGGCGTTGGTAGAAGTAACCCTGAATGCCCTTTCTGTCTATGCTGCGAGAGAGCCCAGCCCCTCCCTTGATTCGTCCAGAGAGGGTAAGTCATATTTCTGTATTCATTTGTGCTTTCAGAGACACCTTTCAGTCTATCAAGTATCTTCGCCAAAGCTGGGGTCTCTTCCGGGGTCTGGCTTTTATATCTTAGTGCAGACTCAGCTAAATGACGTCATAGGAAGAAGTCAACCCATCCTGGGCTCTCGCAGCATAGATAGAAAGGGCATTCAGGGTAACTTCTGCCAACGCCCATTTTCCACAGCCTACCTATACACAGCTGCTGAAATCTAGAAAAAAATAGCATGATTCACTTCAATCTGTGAACAATAATGACAAGTGCAACAAAAGTATTTTTACTGGCTTCTCTCATAATTCATTGGCTCAGTGCATTCCTCTCCATTTGACAGTCTACAAACAGAACTCAACCCATGCAGCAAAAGCAACCTGTTCTTTGAAGTTAACTTGCTGCCTGAAAACTAAACATCAGCAAGAGCATGCATATAGCACACACCATGACTCAACAAATAAACGAAAGCTACAGTTTTAGCAAAACTTTCTAATAAACATTGCATGGAAGAGACCTTTCCATTTGCGTAAAGACTGTCAGTGAAAGAAAGTACAGAACAGAATGCATTTGTAGGCACAAAAAAAGCATAAACAGACTTTCCAGTAGCTAAAAAGTTTAAAGAAAAAAAAAAACACTAAATTTATCCCCATCTTGCATCATACACTTGATCATTGATACTGTCACCTGCCTCTTAAAGGTAAAGGTTCCCTCGCACATATGTGCTGGTCGTTTCCAGTTCTAGGAGGTGGTGCTCATCTTCGTTACAAAGCCGAAGAGCCAGCGCTTTCCGAAAACATCTCCGTGGGCATGTGGCCAGCATGACTAAATGCCGAAGGCGCACAGATGTGTCTTAAGTATGGGTTAAAATAATGTCATTTCCTCCTCACCCTCTTCCTCTTCCTTTTGTCTCCTAGTCTGGGCCAGCAATAACGCAGATGCAGCTACAGTTATTTTGATAGTTATGCTGGGGAAAATATATTTAATTTATAATTTAATTATATACTTATACAAATTATATAACTATAAAATTATAATTTAATGTATAAATGAGGTGATATCTTCAGGATTTCAGAATATGAATATTTGAAAAGCTTATTCTGAAGGAAGATATTCTGAAATCACAGTTTTATTCTGTGCTCAGAACAGTTAAAAACCATATTTTGGATTTAAAAGTTTACAAGCTTGGAATGTTTTAACTTCATTACAAGTGGAAGCACCACAAATAGCTGTTATTGAGTGATATATTTTTATGTTTTTAATGTAATAAAAATTCAGTAAAGTGTATTAAAAAAAACAAGTGGATGTTGCACCCATTATAAAAAAATAAAAGTTACATATAATGGCTGGGTGTGGGAAACACAAAACATAACTTTTTAGCTTTTTGTTACATTGAAATTATACTTAGAAGATGTATTTAAAATTTAAAAATCAAGAATATAGAAATTATTAATTTAATCATGTTTCTGTGCCTGTTTAGATTGTGCCTTTCAATCTTTTTGGTTCCTTAGAGGTTTTTGTTGTTGTTCTGAATGTCAGCAATCTCATTAATACTCTCAAGCTTAAGTTTGCTTCATGTAAACATTCTTGAACTAAAATCACAGCTATGATTTTATGATTACAGGTATAATGATCTAAGAAATGCTGATCGTAAGGGAGAGCATAAATCAAATTAAATCTTTATTATATTGGTAGACCAGCAAAAAGGGAGAGCATATAGCATGTTATAGAAGCCAGGGATGGGGGCATATATTGACTCAGTGCATGTGTATGCAAATATGAAGCACATATGGCTCTTTATAAGTTGTACACCTTAAATCCTTTAATCTAAATAATTTTGGTAAATAGTTTAAATACTTTACCCCAGACTATGATTCTGAAACTAGGTAAGTGGGTGTATAGACGAATGGATGGACTGAGGGATGTGATAGTAATTTCTTTTATATATAGTTATGTATATATATTTTTCTAGGCTTTTTTAGAGCTGGCAACAGAAGAAGCTGCTATTACTATGGTAAATTATTATTCTGCCGTGACACCACATCTTCGCAATCAACCTATATATATTCAGTATTCAAATCATAAAGAATTAAAGACTGATAATACACTTAATCAGGTAACATTATTATAGTTTTTTAATGTTGTGACTAATCTGTATATGTAATTACCAGTATAGTTTTTCTGTATTTATAACATGTTTAAGAATATTGGGAATTTATATATATATATAAGCGAAATAGCACTCATGCATCATCTCCAGAACCGGAATGCCTACAAACTTGAAATTTGGCACGTATGTTCCTCTTGACTTCTAGGTGCTCAGAAAGGATTTTTTGAAATGAGCATCAAAGCATTAGTATTTCATATATTATTATTAACACACTCTGATGCTAAGGAGTTCTACTCCCACCTGAAAAGAAATTTGTTCCAAATGCAAAACACAAGCAGAGGAGAGGAATTTCAGTTTTAGTTTCAAAGCAGCAAGCAGCTTTAGTACAGAACAGTTGAGCTAAGCAATGCCCAGGCTCCTTGCTGTCTCATTCTTGCTCACACAGTAAATACTATTTCAGTTTCCAAACAGCCCTCAACTCTCTCACACTCTGACAGGACGCTAGCCAGATGAATACCGATGGATGCTGGTAGACAGAGGCACATTTCCGTCCCCCCTTATTTTCCAACCCCAAAACTAAGCCCCATCACATAGTTTTGTAGCGAAGCACGGGTATAGAGCTAGTTATTTTATAGTTATGTAGTAAATATGGCATTTATTAGTAGGATCTAAGCATGTTTATCATTAATAATCTTTCTGGCCCAAGAACTCAAGTTAACCTGTAAAAAAATTGTTACTTTGTTAAATAGATAATGTGGAACTGTGTTTCTGGTATGTTTAAATAATTCGTCCAAGTTTTGAAACTCAGTCTCACCTTAGTATGATCTGCTCTTCTGATAAATGAACTTATTGAAAAGACATTCATATTCGCTGTGGGAATAATTGAGTACATAGTTACTTGATTTTGAAGGTATTTAAAATGTATTATTTTAAATCAAGACACTATTCATGCTTCAAAGTAAAACTACAGTTCTGCAGGTACTAACTTCATGGACATTTTAAGTATATGATATTTCTTTTCTCATGAAGGAATGTAAAAACAGCACTGACCCATGCTATATCAAATGGTAATAACTTCTTTGTTTTTTTCTATTACTTTATCATTCTGAACAATGGTTTAACTAGCATCAAGCGTTTTTCTATTCCAATCTTCTCTATTAATCCTAGCCTAGATACTTCTCATTTGAAATATAGAAGCAAATTTGTTTTCAATTGGATTTTTTTCCCATAACAGCTATGTCGATGACAATAAACTGGTTCAATAGTGAGGGTGCCTCAGTGAATGGCAGCATCTAGCTGACCTTGGGTTATATCAGAAACTAAGCAGGGTCATCCCAGTTAGTACTTTGATGGGGCATTGCCTAAGAATTTCAAGGCTATATGCTAGATGATGAAGTTTAAAAAAATGTCTTGGAAGACGTTACTGACAAATCAAAAATGCTACATTGATATAACCATCAGCAATTCATTTTAAAAAGTGTTCAGAAGCTGTTTAAAAATTGCAAAATAATTTTAATTAAGGGGAAAATGCTCGGTTCTTGATTATCTAGATTCTATTCATTAAAGACTGATTGGATTACATTTTTTACCCAAATAGAAATGTGCTAAATTAATGCTGAAATGTATTTAAAAGATGCTTCAATTGAAAAAAATATAATTACCTTATTTATATAGGGTAAAATATTATGCCTAAATCCTGCAACTGGTTTTAAATTTGAGGGTTGGCTGCTGGTGTAGGAAATATATATTTTACATTATAGCTTTACACCTTTATATCAACTCTTCTCACCTGAGATGCAATATATTGATTCAATAGTATCATAGTACTATCAATGTGCTAATTATTTTCATAGACGTAGTATCATCAGCAGCTATTTTGTCTTTTGCATGGAGGAGCCTAAACTTTACAGTCATTTGCTGCTGAAACTAAAGTTAACATCTCCTTGTTGCAATTTAATAGGAGAGTTAAAATCATTTATTTACCCAGGTCAATCAGTCTTTCAGTTGAGGTTTACAAATTTTTATTCCACATGGTTATTTGTAAAGTGCCTAAAGCTATAAATAGGAATGGAGTTCGTATGATTTAAAAAAAAACACCATGATATAGGCATGACATTGTAATCACATATTTATGTCCCTATAGTTAAACCAAAATTAGATTAGATCTAACATTTTCTAACAAGATTTATTATTCTTGTCTTTGTTGATATGGTGATAACTACAGTTTTCCTCAGTGAGATGTTTATATTACCTGAATTTCATATAAAAAGGCCAAGTTTTAAGATTCCAAATTTTTTAAAAGTAAGAATCCAGAAAACAATTATATGCCTCAACCCTCCAAAGTTAATATCCTCAGGTTGGATAAGCCAAAATGTAGGACCAGATGGTATCATGTCTGCATCTATCTCTGATGGTTAAAACTGTCACATCCATATAATTGTAAATGCAAATTACTTATATGAGAAATGCATTCCAAATTAGTATCAGCAATCCTTCAGCTGGTTTGCACAGCAGGATACCTGGGGTCCATGCACAAAAGGCTCTTTATCACACAAATTATCCACTAGCCAGCATTAGGGCATATGCAACAATGGAAACAAGTAATATTTTTTGTTATTTAGTCATGCTCATCATCATGTCATGCCACCTGCACTCTAGCTGTCAAACACCATCATTTAATTGTCTGCAGCTCTCAGGAATACCAGAAGAGCCAGAATGTCTTTGAATTGACAACATTCAGATCTATCAGCTGTGTTTATATAATGTGCTGATCCCTAGGTAACTGAACCATGATCTAATGAATGATCCCAATTCATTAGACACAGAACCAAAAATTAACTACACAGTGAGACACAGGTTATTTAAACATATTTTGTCCTAGTGCATTTGGCAAACAAAATCTTTGTATCACTATATCATAACCTAATGCCTTGAGAAGATTGCAGCCTATAAGAAATTTAATTAGAGATCTTAGAAAATATCCATGGATCTTCCAGGGCAGACATTTATGTTTAAATTTTCCATCAATTTGGAGTTTATTAATCACAGTCAAATAATGAGTGTCCATGATAAATAAATTACTGGCTTCAATAATTGAGACTAAACCGGTACAAAAATGAGGCCTAGTGAATAAATCCTGCTTCTGCTGAACTCAGAGTTATAAACACATGGTTGTAATAGAAGCCATAGAATCACGAGCTTTTCCTGAGGAAATTTAATAATAGAATTAAAATCTCCTAAAATTCAGCAGTGGGTTGCATGACACATTTATGCAATCTCTGTCAGCTTCAAGTTCCCAACCAAATATATTGAACAAAACGCCGTTCCTTTCATTTAACTAAATTGGCATTACATAGATCAGGCTAGTCTATTTTTCTTGATATTGATTCAGAGATTCTTAAAGCTTTTCCATTAATCATCTTGGCATTTACTAATCATACCTTCAAAACAAAGTTGAGCCGTCAGTGTCACCAGGAATGTCTAGAAGGGTGAATGAAAAAAAGACATACAATTCATTTTTCCTCAGTTTGAAAATCTGCCTTTCCCTACCATAAAAGTCATTGTCCATAATCAAGTGTATGACAAACATTTACTATACTTACCTGCAAAATAAGTGAAGAATTTGAGGTGCCCAAATACATCCCCCAAATTGCAACTTGCTTAACCATAGATGATCTTGTATAGGGGAGAGGGTAATAATTTTTAAAACACCTGTATATCTCGTATACACTTGTGCATAAGCAAATCCCCATATAAGATGACCATCAATTTTTTTAACCAGAATATCATGAAAAATGAATAATCTGTAAAAATTAAAAATACAGATATTTTGATAGCTGATAACCGTGGGTGGCATATTTTTCATGATATTTTGGTTCAAAATGTGAAGAGTCACTTATTCACAGACTTACACATTACTATAATATGGTATCCTTTCTTTTTCCACCAAACCATTTGTTCCCCTAACCACATTCTATCTTAATACATCTTAAAGCTCTTAAAATACCAATTTGTTAAGGTAAATGTAAGTCTAGCATTCCCAGTGTACTGCACATGGACACCAGTGCACTTTACTTATATGCCAGTCTGCTCCAGACTCCGTAAATTTTAAACAAAACTAAGTGGGAAACATGTTATGAAGAAATTATTTTCAATACTGTTTAATTTATTATGGGTTATTTTATTTAATAAATGTATTAAGTTTATTATAGCTGCCCATTAGGTGACAAAATCCAGAAAACAGAATACATTTGGAAGCACGGATTAAAACAGCCATAGAAATATGACAGGACCCCCATAAATATATCTATCTATCTATCTATCTATCTATCTATCTATCTATCTATCTATCTATCTATCTATCTATCTATCTATTTTAATCCCAGGCCTGGAAGCTTTAGATCTTTATTGCCCCGAGGTGTTACTGGAAAGTAAAACAAATGAGTGACTACAGTCTACTATATCCTAAAGTAATTAAGTCGTGGGCAGGGGTGTGTGTGTGAAGTAAAGTCAAGCTTGGATAGTAGGAATATTACAGACTAGAAAGGTTGAGGAAATAATCAGTTTTATGAGTATCTATGACATATTTTAAAAAATTATCATTACTTCCATTTTGTGTATTGCACATTCCAACCGTTGCCTTGTTAACCATACTATTTTCTTACAGTAAAAGGACATCACAAAAACTGAGTTACTTTCTTACTCATCTAACTTACTTAGCAGTTCCTACGTTGTGAGAGATACCCCACCCTCCATAGTTATTTTCCAGTATAGTTCCAGTTTGCAACACGCTGCTCAAAGTTTTGCTTCTTTCCAAATCTTTCCTCCTCTGCTGCTGCTTTCTTCCAAGACCAAGCTGTTGTGGCTAGACATTTTAGAGCCTATTTATGTATATTTCTGCTACTATGCATTACTAAACTTTCAGCAAATATGAAGGCTGTCCAATTAAACTAATACCCTTCCCTATCTTTTAGTACTGAAGAGCATGGGAATTAAGGATTTTTGGTGAATATAATAATTATAGTTCCATATGAGTATGTCTTCACATCTCCTATTTTTTTAAAAAAAGTAATCCAAAATTAAGCATTCACTATTTGAGTTATTTTATCCTATGCCATTTTAGTGCTAACAAGAATGTAGAACTGGAAGAAGAACAAGAATAGAAATTTATGATTCCTATCTATATTTTAATAAGAGAGGTGATAGATATTTTGAGCTATAGTCAGGTTCTATAGCCAGTTGGCTCTTTTTATTTATATTTCCATTATATTTGAAAACCAATTTTTTTCCTTGTAAGTCATTGGGAATAGTAACGGGTTTTATAATTGGGTTAGATAAATTTGGATATTCAGATTGCATACTAAACCAGAAAACTGGAAGTGATTTTTTTATTGAAGACTACTTTCAATGCCTTGTCTAAATAAGCACATCACACAAATTAAAAAGCTAAAGGCTTCACCTTGATAGATGGCTGCATTGATTAATTCAACATTCCTGTTTTCTGTTTCCAGCACCTGATTATATATGTTTTGAATATTTGTATAAACACAGTATTGATTTCTTCTACAAAAGAAAGGGCACAATTAATGAGACTGGGGCAAGTATCAGATTATTGTCTGATAAGCCCTTTGCATCCCAATTCTTATTTCTAAAGAAATGCCTAGATTTTGTTCTGAACATTAAAAAATTGTCACATTTTGATACAAATAAACAGGCAGCAACCACTGTCTACTTCACTTGCACCGATGATGTTATCTAATTGGGTAATGAAACATCTGCAAGCAAACAACCAAGCTCAGAGAGCTTCAAAAACTCTACAGTTCAACCCATAGCTACAGACATTCTTTTCTACATGAATTTAATTATCAAAATAGCTATCAAAACTAGAATTGCTTGATCACACAACATGTAGCTTACCAAAAAAAAAAAAAAAACCAGTTTGGTGCAGTAGTTAAGAAAACAGAAGGAAACAGAAGAAACAGGACCCAGTGTAGGCATAAAATCCTAAATTATTATCAGTTGCTGAGTATATTATATAACAATAATAATATATACAGTATTCAGAGTGTTGAGCATTGAGTCAGCTCACGGTTATGTACGAAGGACCTCTATAGAAGAGTAACATTTAATTAGTATAAGAGAGAGAAAAATTAAGACTTGAGGCTGGCCAAGTTTGAGAGCTGAGAACACGAATGATACCTACAACAGTGTTGCTTTGCCACCCAAAACAGCTCTGTTAATGAAGAGGAGAGCTGAAGGAAACAAAATATACTTGTGCCAATACCTGAGTCACAGAGCTCATCATAGAATTCAACTACTACTGTTGTTCATATGCGAAAATGAAAGTTAAGGGATGCAACCCCAGAAGTAGAAGAAAAGCCATCAAATCTGCAAATCACTTTGAAATATAAAGCACTTTGAAGGCATGTCATTCAGTTGCTGGTTTGAAATAGACTTCGCTTTGATCTGCTTTGTTGAGATAATGGAAGTATCATTGAATTGAACTTTATTTCTTTCATTTCTTTGAACCTTTGCATATTGTAATAAATTTTAGAGTTCTATTAATTTGTAATTGTTCTAGATTTTGTTTTTTTTTAGTGACTTCATGCATTGTTACCTTTTGTTTAGAATTCTTTTTTTAATAAGGAGATTAAAATTAATGTGATTTTTTTTTTTTACCAAGTAGTTTATCTGGTAAAAAATGAAGTATATTCATAAGATTATTGTCAAAAATATTCCAATAAAAAACAGATTTAACAAATAAAATTCTGTACTAAAGAATTTTCTTACAAGAAAATAGATTACTAAAAATTAAAAAGAAAATTATTTATAGATTTTGAGAGTATTCTACCAAAAATGGCAGTGCTTTGCTCGTTTTTCTCTATTTTTTTTACAAAATAGGTTGCAGAACAGTGGGTCTCGTGCCCAGGGGAAGAAATACAAACATCAAACATTCCTGCTTGTAAATCTGCAATATGTCCTGGATTTTTTTCCCCCTACTTACTAGTAGCTAACCCTTTGGTATAGTTCTAATTTATTGTTTTTGAAGCAACCAGACTTAATGCATAATTCACTTTTAGCTTCTCTTCAGCTCATGTGGGTGGTGATATTTCTTTGGTTAGAAGTAGCCAGTTAAGAGTTGCTTATTGTGATTATTATATTTTTCAACATGGTTTTAGGCAATTACTGAATATATTGATCTCTAAACTTAATCCACATGCATTTTCCCCTTTTTCTTTGCATATAGCGAGCTCAAGCTGTCCTACAAGCAGTAACTGCTGTACAGACAACAAATACTCCCATAAGTGGAACTACAGTTAGCGAGAGTGCAGTCACTCCAGCTCAGAGTCCAGTTCTTAGAATAATTATTGACAACATGTATTACCCAGTAACCCTTGATGTTCTTCACCAAGTAAGTCAAAAATTATGAGTAATTTTCATTCTTTTTTTTACATGCTTCAATAGCCAGAAAATGATGGTGCTGATGTGATAATGATGATGATTCCCAGCTTTGTGGCAAGCAAGCTATAGCATGCTCTATTTCTTTCACAGACCAATATTAAGGGAGAGGAAGCAAGATCAGGGCTTTTCCTCCTATCTGAGACAGATGGTTGCAGTGGAAGTACAACAAATAATCTGTGATGTGACATAAAGGAAAAGTCAAACGGCACACTCTGTAGAAATGAAGGAATGATGTTTCACCTCATTTTGTACCCAGTACAGGGCTGTTCAGAGAGCTCAGCTCAACCTTTCTACTACTTCAATACAATTGTGTTTCCTCTATCAGTTTGAAGTTTAGCAAATATGTTGTTGTTGGCCTTTTAATAAAGCATGGTATGATGTATGTATATGTTTGTTGAATATATGAATATTCATTTACTTTTCCCCCCTCAAACAGATATTCTCTAAATTTGGTGCAGTCTTGAAAATAATTACTTTCACAAAAAACAACCAGTTTCAAGCATTGTTACAATATGGTGACCCTGTAAATGCCCAGCAAGCAAAGCTTGTAAGTATGATTTCAAATACTTCCCTTTGGCCAATATGAATAAGTATAGTATATATGTTTCCGTTGACAGTACTTTTGCAAAATGTTGCTTTGTTGGGTAGAATGGACACAATTTTAAATTATAAATAAATCATCATATATATAGACTTTATCTTAAATGCACATTTTGGTGACGTCTTAATTATATTGGATCAAAACAAATAGTGTACTGTTTTCAAAATAGCTTTTACGTCTCTCATATCAAGGTAAGCCACTATTTTGTCTTGTTGAAGAACAGTTGATGAAATGTTATGAACAATTTATCATAGTCCTTAGTTTGAATATATCTATTACAGTGTGCTTTGCGTGGATTCTGCATGGACCATTTAAGGTACTCTATGTGGGGGCCACCCTTGAAAATTACTCACAAGTTACATTTCATCCAGAATGCAGTCTAGGAATAATAATGACCATATCCAATCTTTTCCATGTAGCACCACTCCTTTGTACTGTTCTGGCTTTTGGATGTGTAATTCAAAATGAAATTTGTCACCCATGAAGCCCTTTCTGTTTTAGAGTCTGAATTCTTATTGAGTTGACTATTTTCAGTTGATTCTGCTCGTCCTGTAAGCTCAGCCAAGGTTAACTTGCTTAGGTGTGGTTGGTAAAGCAATCTTACCTTATAGGATTCGGACAGACCTTCTCTATAGGTAAAGCTCCTCTCTGAAAGAACATTCCCTCTGAAGTTTGACTATCCTGTACTTCCACAAAGCCTTGGAAATTGACTATTTCTGCAATCCCTGGAGCCTTGTGGCTTGTGATTCTACTAGACATATAAAGTTTATGTGTCTTTTACAATTCTATAATTGATTTTGCTATATTCTCACTAGGGTACTTTATAGTTTTTTAAATGTTATTTTTATTTTTACATTTTATAAGTGACTGTGACTGAACAACCTATTGTATTTGATAAAATCAATAAAATAGACTTCAGTTGCAAGTACAGATTATCCTTGTTTACCCACCCCTCATTCAGTGACCATTTGTAGTTAAAATAGTGCTGAAAAATAACTTTATGATCCATGTACAACCCTTGCAGAACCCATCAGTCATGTGATCACCATTACAATCAGTACATGTTGTCCTGTGCCTAATATGTGGAGGTTTTTTTTTTTTTACTTTTTCTCCTCTTGAAGAACAGACAGATTGAAGAGGAAGGGATTGCAGAAGAATAACCTGTTTGTTCTTTTGCACATTGAAAATTGCAAAAGAATCCTGGATTTCGTTGGCAATCCAGGATTGGAAGTCATGGGCGAGTACACAAACTGCATACAATACTCTTGGAAATCTTTCCAGTCTCTCCACTCTATAAAATGGGGGAGGGGAAGAAAAAGCAAGTGATTTCTGCATTCGAAATAGTAAGAGGAGCAGCTGAGAGACAACCAAAAACTGAAGGTGTGAAACTGAGTAGTCTTGTCTCTTTCTGGTCAGAAAACAGAGTCATGGGCTTATGATTTCCCAGTTAGCAATCATTTCACTTAATAGCAGAGATGTCTGTAATAATTAGGGACATTAAGTGAGGACTACCTGTATATGGTTTACTTGCTTCTACAAAGGGAGGAAAAAAGGAACAATCAAGAGGAAAAACAGCTCAATCATTATGCACATTAATTTTTAATCAAATTTTATGGTTTACTGTGACATACCGCTTTGTTCATTGAATAAAGTTACTTCTTTCATATGTTCCTGTAAGTAACTAGATTTTTTTGTTATTTTTTTCTGTTTTGAAAAGAAGACACCAAAGACTATTAAAAAGATTGTGTGTTTTGTGAAATTCAGTAACTGTTCAGTTACAGTGGTGCTGAACGGAGGGTAGTTACATTTGGTTCTCAAAGTTATGGCTCTTGCAGAATAGAGCTGGAAGTCAGTCAGTCAGATGATCAAATTTTGGGTGCAGTCCTCACCCACCTGTTTCCCCCTTTTGGATACCCTGCACTCTGCCTCCCCTATTGTCCCCCCTTGACCGTTGCCATCTTCTTTGCAGCCCCTGCCTGTCTCTCCCCACCCCTCCCTATCTCTGCCTTTTGAGCCATTTGCACTCGTTACAAGGCCTTGCAAAGGGTCAGCTGCTTCAGTGGAGCATCCCTCAGTGGTGAGAGAAAGAAGATGGCGAAGACCAGCTGGAGGTGATGAGGGTGATAGGCAGGAGGGGAAAGTTGAAGTGGGGAAGGGGGTTAAAGCAGAGTTGAGTGCAGCACAGCAGGAGAAACATGAGATCCTCACCTAAAGGCACAGTCCTTGCCTAATGACCACAAGCAGAACTGCCATTGCTAAGAGGTGCAGTCACAGGATATTTTTGGCTGATGACTCCTTCACTTAGCAATAGAAATCTTGGTCCCAATCAGGATTGTTAAATGAAGATACTCTAATGTTAGGAAATAATGTAATAGGCTATATTTAAGATGACTGGAGAAAAGACATTGCTTTGAATTTTGCATGCTTATACAGTATGTTACTTCTCCAAAAGTTAAATAATGAAAATTAAAAGTCTTAATACAGATTTCAAGAGATGATTTTATAATTCCAATTTACATCTGTGGTAATAGCAGTGATTCTTGAATAATACTTTCTCATTTTTAAATTATTTCATAACATAATAACTCTGGAGTACTATATACTATACAACATAGTCAAAAATTAAATGATTGGGATAACTATTTGTACTGTACAATCTTTTAACTGATTAAATTTTAACAGGAAATTAACTTTTGAATGATACACATATATGATCTAGGGATGGCAAATTCAAATGCAGCCAATCGAATGCTAGCCCAGTTTGTTACATAATAAGGAACAGATGGAAATTGTTTTTCCTTCCAAAAAAGAGAAGCTTCAAGCTTTTGGCATACTTTGGATGAGGGGTGAAGAAAGCAAAATAATTTGGATTTTGATACCCCTAGAAATAACGTTTACATTTTACCATAGCCATTACTATAAACAATAGCTTCATTTATTTTTTGCAATTAACTTTTCAGAGATAATTCATATTAGAGTGCCTCGTTGTGCCACTTTCATTTCTAGGATTTGCTGGTGAAATCCTGAGAATATATTTTATATTACACATGGATTTACCATCAATCAGTAGACTATTATCTTTGGTACAATATTGCAGTAATATATATGATTCTTGTAAACCTCCAAGAGATATTGCAGATTGTGGAGGATGCAAATTTAATAAATAATATTTCCACCAAACCTGAAAAATAAAGAGTAATGCCTGTATCCACAGAATGTTGGTTAGTCCATTGATTACAGTGTTTTAAAACTTTCTGTGTACTTTTTAACTAATGAATGAAGACAGAGGTGCAGAAAGAAAAACTTAAATATAATGTTAAAAAAATAAATATAAGATGGCCTCCAGAGTATAAAATAAGCTGTCCAGAGGCACCAAGAGTAGGTTGGGTAGCCATATATATTTTCTTAATAAATAAAATAAAAATGAAATAACCAAAACTTGACAGGGGTCAGTTTTTAAAAAAGTATAATGCAGGTGAGAAATCATCAAATGTGTTCACTGTTTCTTGCTTCTAAATGTTAATAGCAAAAATTCTTTTAATTCCTTATAGTCTATATAAGGAATCAGAATGTGGCCTTCAGAGGTATTTAAAATGTAATAAGGAAAGTTTAAAAAAGGATTTTCTAAAAAGTCTGATGAAAATAACTTTGTTGTCAACTTCCTGCTATAAAGTACTGGTTATTTTTAGCATGTTACTCAGGTGGCAAAGGTGAATATTGACACCAATTATTCTATATTTCCCTCACAATGACTCCCTCCTTCCATTATTATATTAGTTTATGAGAGTATGTGTGTGTTTATATCATAAATTACTCTTTAAAAATTACATTTCAGAGAAGCGTTTATCATTAGTTTGTATGAGCTACCAAAACAAATAGATTAATTTCATTTTCTAAAATTAGATCAGACTATAATAAAAGCATCTCACATTAAACTTTGTGTATCTATAGGGAACAAAAATGTGGATATCATGAACAGATTTTTTCACTTCAATTTTCCTCTAGCCATAACATTCTGTGAGGTTTGAGTGAGGTGGATAATGGTTGTTTCTGATTTTCATATCTGTCACAGTGAGGCTGGAAAAGCCTCTCTGCGTGAGGAGGGATAAAGGACACAAATTTCTGTCAGAAGACTCCTGGTTCCTATAACTTTTAATTCAGAATTGTTGGGAACACTTTCTTAATTTCTTGTGAGTAAATATGCATGCAGCATTTTAAGCTTGGGAAGAAATGTTATTCATTGTCTTCAAGAGTGTTTTACCATTATGCTTGTCTGTGTTAAATGGTATTTTATTGTCTTCAAATAGACAGATTATTTGAATGTGTCATCTCTTCTGTTTTATAATTTGTTGAAGAATAGATTTTAAGGTTTTTAGTATATCCATTGTATAGCTATGTATATATGAGAGCCACTTGTGACTTTTCTGAGACAACAGGACCAATTTGGATGGTCCAATTCTGGTGCCTAATGGAATTTAATTGTTTCCAGCAATACTTAGGAAACTAATTATATCTCATCTCTGGCAGATGGTTCAGTTTAGTGCTTGGTTAACCACTGTCAATGGGAGGCAAGCTGGGCACTGAATTAAATCTCCCCAAGTTATTTCTTTCTAGGAGTCAATCCCTAGAATATATATATATATACTAAATCAAGATGGTAATGCATTATTCCTATCAATATCCGCTCCAACCTTTTGATATTACTAAAATTGAAATGTGCTCAAGGGATCTCAAGGGAACAAATAGTGTAAGATTCTTCCTTCTTCACACTTCTCCAATGTCTCTTAACTTTCTCTCATCTTCAACATTGTTTTGGCTATAACACAATCAATAAAGTACGGTATATTGTATATACTCACACATACACACTTCAATAGAAAACCAATACATAGCTGGAGAGCAAACTCAGACCATCAGGCCAAGGTTGTAAGCCTGGAATAGTGCTGTTTTTCCATTTTAACAAAATAATCTATGCTATCCATGATCAATAAATACAGTTGAACATCATTTTTAAATCCCATTCCTCTTCCCTAAACCATATAACTGAGCCCTGGTGGGGCAGTGGTTAGAATGCAGCATTTCAGGCTAACTGCCCACAGGCTGGAGTTTGATCCTGATGGGGCTTGAGGTTGAGTCAGCCTTTCATCCTTCCAAGGTTGGTCAAATAACAAATAACAGATAATCAGAGTTGGAAGGGACCTTGTAGGTCATCTAGTCCACCCCCCCCCCCCCTCCCAATCAGGAGACACGGCACCATTTCTGACAAATGGCAGTCCAATCTCTTCTTGAAAGTCTCAAGTGATGACGCTCCCACAACTTCCGAGGTCAGAAAGTTTCTCCTTATTTCCAGGTTAAATCTCTCCTTGTTTAGTTTCCATCCCTTATTCCTTGTCTGGCCTACAGGTGCTTTAAAAAATATCTTGACCCCTTCCTCTCTGTGGCAGCCCTCAAATATTGGAACACTGCTATCATATCTCCCCTGGTCTTCTCTTCACTAGAGTAGCCATGTAACCGTTCTTCATGTGTTTTAGTCTCCAGTCCCCTAATCATACTGGTTGCTCTTCTCTCTACTTTTTCTAGAGTCTCAACATCATCTTCTAATGTGGTGACCAAAACTGGACAGTACTCTAGGTGTGGTCCTACTAAGGCTTTATAGAGTGGTATTAGTACCTTACTTGATTTTGATTGCATCCCTCTGTTAATGCAATTTAGGATTACATTAGCTTTTTTGGCTACTGCTGCACACTGCTGGCTCATATTTAGCTGGCTTTCCACTAAGATTCCAAGATCCTTCTCATAGTTACTGCTATTGAGCCTGGTTTCACCCAGTCTGTATGTGTACTTTTGGTTTTTCTTGCCAAAGTATAGGACTTTACTTTTCTCTACATTGAATTTCATTTTGCTAGATACCGCCCAGTGTTCTAGTCTGTCAAGATCCATCTGGATCTTGAGCCTTTCTTCTTGGGTGTTAGCTATTCCTGCCAGCTTAGTATCATCTGCAAATTTGGTAAGTTCTCCTTCTGTTCCCTCATCTAAGTTGTTACTGGACTTAATTCTTACAAACAGAGAAGAAGTGATAGAGGGAGTTGAAACTGCAGGAACCTTGGGTGAGAGTGACCATGTCATACTAGAATTCAAAATAACACAAACACAAGCAACAGAACATAATGACACCAGAGTCTTGGATTTTAAAAGAGCTGATTTTAATAAACTCAGAGAGACCTTGGAAAAGATTCCATGGATGAAAATTCTAAAGGGGAAAACTCAAGAATCTTGGGAAACTCTGAAAAGTACAATCATAGAAGCCCAGACCAGCACAATACCACTGTCCTGAATGAGTGGTATTTTGACCAGTCCCTAAAGCTCCATCCATCCCAGCATCCCACAATTATTTGATTATGATCTGAATGCTTGACAACTCACAATTAAGACAGTTGCAGCATGCCATGTTTTTGCAATCACCATTCATAACCTCCTTCACTTGATGTCACAGTTTACAACCTGCATTACTTAGTGATGGAAATTCTGATCCCAATTACTATTGTTAACCAGGGACTACTTAATTTCCAATATTGTATACTTTGCTTTTCTGTAATCCTGTAGCCTTCTTGGCATGGGCCATGGCTCCCTTTGTATGTTTTTCATTTGTGGCCTGCTTAAAATGCCCCAGGGCCAGGGGTGGGATCCTACCAGTTCGGTCCGGTTCTATAGAACCGGTAGCCTAGAAGAGCAGCAGACACCCAACTGACTGTTTGGCCCAGCCGCCCGCCTGGGCTCTTGGCTGTCTTTTATTTCCTGCTTTTTCAACCTCAGCTGCTTTGCGCGGCACAGCTGAGGTTGAAAAAGCAGGAAAGGAATTTAAAACGCTGTGCACCTGTGCACAGCATTTGTCAGCTGTCCGGGCAGCACAGCTGGGGTTTTTGGGAAATGGTCTACACAGGCACGCAAAACGCACTCTTACCAGGGGTGGGATTCTACCTGCCAAAGAACTGGCAAATTGCACCACTGGCTGGCCCCATCCACTGACTCCTTACCTGGCATGCGCGCCATCAAACTTGCCTGCTAAATTGTTATTCCCCCATCAGCAGTTCTGCTGTGCCGGGAGAGTTAGATTAGCTAGAAAGCAGGAAACCATTGGATTTCTTGCTTTCTAGCTAATCTTTAGATCTTAAAAGCAGAGCTAAACCTTCCTTAGGACTGAAGCTTCTATTTGTCAGTGCAGACTCAGGTAGCCGATGGCAGATAGAAAGATAGATCTCTGAATGAATCTGTGATTCTGTGAGCAACTCAATCTGCCTGCCTGCTTTGGCTGATTTTGGGTAAAAGTTGCTCTTTTTTATAAAAAAAAATCAATATTTACATACATGGTGTGTTGTAAGTTAATTTTGTGAGTTTGCTTGCTAGCAAATTTTATGTGACAGACTCAGCTAGCCAATGGCAGAAAGATAGATCTCTGAATGAATCTGTGATTCTGTGAACAACTCAATCTGCTTGCCTGCTTTGCCTGATTTTGGGTAAAAGTTGCTCTTTTTTAAAAAAAAATTCAATATTTACATGGATATTTATAATATTTACATACAAGCCATGCCCAACTAGTCACATGACCACCAAGCCATGCCCAGTCAGCAAGTCATGCCAAGCCAGTCACATGACCACCACGCCACACCCACAAATAAGGCCACACCCACAGAACCAGTTAAGAAATTTGAATCCCTAAGGCCCCCAGTGGGTCATATGGCCAGTGGTTAAGAACCAGTCTAGAATATTGATATCCCTGTTATCCCATGAATATAAAAAGTGGGGGATTTTCAAGCTGGAGCTATCTCAGAATGGAATAATATTATGGTTGGTTGCTTATTCAGCCAGATGTTTAGACTGGATGGATATCTGGGTTGTATTTTATGCAGACCTGCTCTAATAGATCTATGAAAATTTGTAAAGATCAGAGATTTATCTGTGATTTTGATTTTCTTAAATAATCTTAGATTAATTATGATTAATTATGCTAAAGAAAACATGCTTGTAACTAAGTCATATTCTTTAAATCACATTATTATTGATAGAAATGCAGTGCAGTTGTGAAATTGATGACCTAGGAGCAGGAAACCCAATCTAACTTTCACAGTGTGCACACACTGCATGTTTGTGTTTGGGGCAAGGGGAAGAGATCCGCCTAGGAAACAGTCAGACAAGAGAGGTGGGAGGCCCCAGTGGCTTAATGGTCAGAGGAAGTAATTTAAGAAGGACCCTTTTAAGAAGTTAAGAATGGCGGTGGAAAATTTGTACTTTCAGATTTGACACTTTCTGTTAGTATAGCTTTATAATAAAGTAGAATTAGCTCATCTAGTTGCATTTTCTGTCTGATTTATCTGGGAGAGCTAACTGATACTCACTCTTTCCCAGACTAATTTGGAATATTTATTTATGACAGTTGCAGTGTCCCAGGGTCATGTGATCATCTTTTGCAACTTTCTGATAAGCAGTCAATGGGGAAGCCAAATTCACTTAACAACCATGTTACTAACTTAAAAATTGCAGTGATTCACTTAACATTTGTGGAAGAAAGATTTTAAAATGTATAAAAACTCACCTAACAACTTATCAACAGAAATGTTGGGCTTAACTGTGGCTGTAAGTCGAGGACTACCAGTATGAGTGTAATAAGGTTGAATACTTTATAATTTATTTTGGATCTAGAAATACGTAATCCAGGATATATTTTTAATTATTGCTGATTAAATGTTCTGACAACTGTATTCATTTTTAATTACTCTAGGCCTACCAAAGACTATCCAGGTATTTTATATGGGCACTTCATACTTTCTTCTATTCTAATGGTGGATTAGTTAATGGCTAAAATTTTAATCAAATTTTAGATCATCTATAAGGTTGTCACGCTACTCCAACTAAGCATAATTCTTGTACATGGGAAATATTACAAGCTTGTTTATAAAGTTTAATTGGATGAATTATTACGACTTTAAATCCCTCATAATAAAAATATCATTTTTGCTCATTTTTGACCTGTTTTCATGTCTTGACCTTTAGTTCATTTGTTAGATAATTGCAGTATAGTTTCTGTTGTAAGATACAATCAAGTTCTAATAACATTAACAATGAACTCCTAAGGAAAAAAAAGTGTGATTCATCTAAAATAATATTTAAATACACCAGTATTAAAAGAAATTTATACAACAGATGAAACAAGGCTTCAGATATCTTTTTACTATTGTTCTTTGCAAAATTCTGAGGGTTGTCAGGGCTGCTGTCCCAGAAATAGGCAGTAGGTAGTCTCTACTTGGGAAGCTACCAGTAGGTCTTAGGGATCAGTTGGGATTGCTGTTGTTGTCCAGCCTCCCTACTGTTTTTCTGCCTGTGCTGCTTGATGCATTCTCTAGGTTGCCATCTGCAGTCTCCAGGCTTATGGCCATAGGGATTTCAACACATCTTCCCTGGGTACGGATTCAAAGACGTTTTTTAACCAGCAACTTAATTTATAGCAGGCTTGACTCATTGGGGTAAGATGCAGAGGTGTCACATAGTAGACCTGGTTTTTGCTTGGAGTGGTAGTGATATGATTTGGAATTGTAGGACATCATGACCATACAACTCCAAATTCAGCTACTCTGATATTATCCATTTATTTATATCCATAAATGGCTAAATTTATTTTTTGGTTCTGATATATTAAAATAACTGTTATTTTCTGAATATTTGGGATAGTGTAGAATACCAATTTACATTGTTTCTCGGGCATTTTTATTTCTACGTACCATCTGACCTTTCAAAACTTTAAATTGTCTTCGGGCATTCTGAATTGATTATTCTTTTTATCTATAGTTTTCAATTTTCAATTCTAAGAAGCTGCTTAAATTTTAAAATGTGTTTAATTTAATAATACCAAAGTCATTGTTCAACAAAAATACTCATTTTGCACCAGATGCTAAACAGTTCAAAATAAATTCTTCATTGCTTTGCTTTATCTTTAGCAGCTTCCCTGTCATTCCAAGACACCTTAATTTGTTATCTCTAAAAATACTATGCATCAGTTGAAACCAGAAAATTTATCTAGCTAATAAGGCTGAAGTCACCTATTATTGAAGTCACCTATTATTACTATAGTTGCTCCCATTTCAGTTGCTTTTCAAGATCAAAATATGTATATTCCCACAATATTACTTTGGGGTTAGTCATATATATTTTGATCTTAAAAGGCAATATTTTCTATCAGTCAAAGAATGCAGCAATATGTATTATTAGGGCAGAGATTGTGATATCTTATAATAATATATTGTAATATAGTAGTGAATTCACTAGTAAACCATACTGTTGGAAAATATTTTTTTCTTGTTAGTTTGTATTTTAATTTTTAAGTGTCTTTAAGATTAAGATCATTTGTTAGAAAAAATAAAGATGAAAATAAAGTAATTAAAATATATGTTGAACTTAGTTTTAGGGAATCTTAACGGACTGCTACATTCCATGTCTTTAACTGCCATTTTAGGGGTTATGGTTTTTTCTATTTGTTAAGGGATGAGAATCTATTGCCAGGTGCTATTTTATAAAAATACAAAATGTTTTATAGTTATAGCGTACAAAATGTTTTATAGTTTTAATTTTCTTAAACTACAGTATAGTGACAACTATAGGATAATATGGAATTTAACTTGTGTGTTGTCTTATTTTCTCCTTTTGGGGCAAATGATAAGATATCTATCCATCTATCTATTACAATAAAATTACATTCCCAACCAGTCTTTTTTGGTATTTATAAATTTGGTAGTAATAGAAAAGAAGAGAATCTATCATGAGCGGTAGCAGCTCCTGTGATATTCTCTGTTTTTATTTGGGTTCTGAAACTACTCCAACTACTTAGTTATTCTATCCTGATTTCCTAAACTTCTAACAATAAGTCTGTAAAATGTTATGGGTAAGATAGTTACATCAGTAGATCTGTATAAATAATTTATAATTTATTTTCAGATAGTTAACTTGTTTTAATCTTGTTTTTAGCCAGCTCCAAGTGGCTAGATTGCTAGAAATACTGAAGCACATATTTCTTTCTTTAGTAGCAATTAACTTTGCTTCTGTCTACTTATCCTAGAAACCAAGTTGGCTCCTCATGAAATCTTTCATTCCAACTTCTACCAAACATTTAAAAATGACATTGGAATTTACCATGTATTGTTTGATGTCTCTGGAAAATGAGAGTAAAATAATTATTAAGATAGTCTTTTATACTAAATTGGGAGGAAAAGATATTAAAAGAGGATGTGGAAAAATTCCACCAGAACAAACTCTAGTAACACCATATAATGCAGATTGGAAAAAGAATTGCTGAAAACAGTCTGGTAAAGCTGCAGTTATACCAGTTGGAACTTCAAATCACAAGAGCAAATGTCACTTGCCAGTTTGGAGGCAAAGACAGCAAGGTCTAGTTGATACAAACATGTTTAAATATTTTGAGATTAATTTCAGGGGACATTTAATTTTCTTTTATAAATTTTGCTGTATCATCTTATTCCATATTTTTGGTTTTCCAGGCATTAGATGGTCAGAATATTTATAATGCTTGCTGTACCTTACGGATTGATTTTTCCAAATTGGTCAACTTGAATGTAAAGTATAATAATGATAAAAGTAGAGATTACACTCGTCCTGACCTTCCATCTGGTGATGGTCAACCAGCTTTGGATCCAGCAATTGCTGCTGCATTTGCAAAGGAGACTTCACTTCTAGGTATGATTTTGTTTTTTCCTCTTCTTAGTTGTTTGTATTGTATATACAGTAGTGCTGTATCAGCTAGATGTCATTGTGGTTTATGCACACACACATACACACAAACACATGAATGAGCTTATTGAATAAATTGGTTCCTAAGAATAACATTATTTGATTACTGTTCTCACCGCTTTTTCTTTTCTTTCTTAAGCAATTACTTATTTATATCATTTCAAGTCTTTTCAATCTGAGTACCTGCTTCTGATATTCAGGTAATAAGTTTCCCATTTTGGAAGGTAGTTTTATTAATATTGCATTAATTTAGTGCATCATACAGAATCCATTGAAATGAATATTAATACATATCCTATTCTACATGGTCCCTTGTATTTTCATTGACCAATGTATTATCTATGTATGATTTTAAAAATATAGGATAAAATAAGTACTCACTTTTGAATTAAATTATCTAATTTACTGAAAATCAAAACGAGTAATACTAAAGACAGCTTTTCTTAGAAAAGAAAGTATTCTAGATTTCCTTCTTCCTTAATGCTTGATAGATTAGTGAAACAGGCTGAAAATGAAATTTGGAAAGCATTAATATTCTGCAGTAGTTTTGTTTAAAAATGCACGTGTTTTAGTAGTACCTAGTTTACATTAATATTTGTTGGGGTGGATTATAGAGTCTAAACCAGCAATATCAGTGATCAATCATAATTCCTAAATCATGAATCATAGGATTAGGAATTACAAATTCCTAAATCATACAAATGCTCCATTCTACATTTGTCATGTTCCACCCCCCAAATGATACATCATGTTTTAGAAAATACAGTATTCAGACAAATTGAATGCATCTAGACAAGGGCAGCAAGCATGTGTGAATAGGGAATCACAAACTAAATTTTATAAGAAACGATGAAGGAAACTGAAAACCTTCAGCTTTAAGAAAAGAATACTGAGATGGAATATAATAGCACTCGTTAAGAATTTGAAGGGATGTCACATAGAAGAAAACCACCGCCCGTTGTCTGTCATTCCACAGTACAGTACATAGCAAAGCAAATTCTAATTGCATGTTAAGAAAAATCTCCTGGGAGTAAGAATAATTCGACAAAGAGTCAGTTATTTAGAGAGATAATAGGCTGTCTTTTTGTGGTTGTGTTCAAGTGGTAGCATAGCCATATATTAAAAACTTATTCATTTTAATTCCTGCACTCAATGAAAGGTTTAATTCAATAGTCTAAATTGTCATTTTCAATTCAGAATCTCTGATTTATATAATAAAATCATATTCTCGCAGTGATATAATCCAGAGATGATACAGATGATGCTGTATTGCTGACGTAGGGCATATCAACTGAGATAGTACACATTCTGAATGAGGAACTACGTATATCAATAAATAATATTAGCAATTTTATGGTAAATTATATCAAAGGTTTTATATAGGGGAACATAAAGGTCTTACAGACCTTGCAGCTATTTTAGAGCATGCAAGTGAAAATAAAAATTTAAGTTCACTCTGACTCTTATCAAATTAGCAAACTAATTTTAGGGTCTCCAGATAAATATTGGCATAACAAATCTAATAGAATAGATTATTTTCAGTTGATGTGATATAGGGCAAATTCATTGATCACAAAAATAAAGAAAAAAAATCTTAGTGCTTCCTTTCCTTTTCCTTTCTGTCCTTTGAAACTGTTGTTCCTGGCATTGATGACATAACCATTTGAAAGAAAAAAAAGCTTTCATTCTAAAAATGTATATCATTTACTGATATGAACAGGGCCTTATATAATTGAACAGATTATTCCAGCAGAAATCGTTTCCAGTCCAGCAGTCTGAAGAAATGTGAAAGATTTATGTAGGAGACCTAAGTACCTTTAAATATAAGCTTCTTGTCTAGCTTATAATTAAAACTATTAAATAAAAAGAATAAAAATTAACACTAGATAGTTATATCAACTATTAAACATACTGAAATGGCTGGTGCGATTTTCTCCTACAATTTTAACAGAATTTATCAGGTAAGTTTCTGTTGAGATGGGACTCCAGATATAAGATGTCATAATGAGAAAGCTTTCTGTCTGATCAACAACCACAGAACATCGTAATAGAAAGTAATAACATTTGTACAGAACTGTATGTAATTTGACAATTCCTTCAGGTAGTTAAGCAAATCCTTCAGGTACCATGACAGCACTTCAAAATGAATTTGCAATCAGCCAGTTCTAGTCTTGCATTGTTGACTAGACTGCTTTTTGTATTATTGTTTTCCAAAAAGATTTTGAAGTTTTGTGTTCTGCAAGATATGAGAGCTGTTACTTGTTTCCCTCTTCCTTTTGCTTCTCTGTCAGTTGTATATATGGTTGGGATAGGAGAATCTCATTGCTTACAATCATTCAAATTCGGTCAGTATCTTCACTGGAGCAGTAAATTGTATTGTCAAAAGGCAATTAAATATACTTTTTGCTTTGTGCTGATAAATATTGCTTCAAGGGAAAACACAGTAAACTGTGAGTATGGCTATAGGTTATTCTGCATGAAATCTAATTATATTTATTGCATTTATTTGTCAAAACCTGTTTAATATAAAAGCAAAAATGGTCTTTTGATGAGTATGTCAGTATACACGAGTCCTGTACATTGATCTTTCCAACCACCTGAGATTTGGCATTAATGATACTGAAGTAAATAAAGAAATGGTTAGGGGCTGTGTTATCCATATCTGCTGTTTTCTAATATAAAATTTGGGGCCAAAACAAAAGTATCACTGTCCTTGCAGAACTTAATTTTTTGAGAGTTGTAATGCATGTAAGGTGTATGTAGCTCATACTATTTCTGGTTTTCAGTTTAAAACTAAATGTTACTCCATGGTCTTTGTTCATATATATTTCTATGATCTGTTCTTTCATTTATTGTAAATTGGATACAATTTCAATATGCTTTTATGTTTTTGTAGGGAAAAAATCTTTTCAACAAATAGAAAAGCTTTCTGATGTTTTGTTAGGAAGAGTTCTTGACTCCTTTACTGACATACATTTTGTACTTTATGGAAGAAAATTGCACGGAGGAAAACTGACTGTGTGAAAGTGTACTACTTCTCTGCTTGTAACTTAAGAGCAATAACAATTTGATAGTGCCGTAATTTAGTCTTGAGGGAAAAAGGTGTTTAAAATTTTGCACATTCAGAACTAAACGTAAAATCTTTGCAAGGTGGATTTGGATACTTTATCACTAGAAATCCCATTTGTATGGAAATAAATAAGCTTCTTCTGGTCAAACTGTTATAAGAATCCATATAATGCAGGTAATATTTAGTTAAGAGAAAGAATACTATTGAATCTGCCTGAATCAGTGATTTGGAAATTATAAATGTAGGATAAGAATATATTTTCCATTAGGACTATAGAATTAGAGGATAAATAAGCATTTGATCTATTAGTGTAGACAAATAAATTATGCCATTTTTCTGATGAGTTGAGATTCTTCTGTGTAATTAGGCAAAAGAAATTCACATGGCTTAGTAATAAAAAATTAGAGAGATAGTAAAAGTCATTTAACAATTGACATTTATTTCCACAGGAGGATAGAACTGTACCATTAGGGGTTGAATTACAAAAGTAGCTAAAGATTACAGTCTTGAACAAGTAACAAAAAACTCATTAATTATCACTTAACCAGCTATTTTAATAACGCCTCCTTCCCAATACATTCAACATCGACGATATGCAATTGTTGCCACAATTTTTCATGACACTTTATGACCTGTTAGGTTTTAAATTTGTTAATCTGTTTTCTTCAGTGACGTTTATTATCTAAGTCTCTGCTGAAATCTGCCCAAGATCCTATTTAGAGATAGAAGGGCATTCTGAAGAAGCTTAACCCTCCCGTCTCATTTTGGAGATGGGATTGTTTTATGTTAATCTAGTAAATTGCTATGTGGACTTGAGCTGGAAAAGTTCTGTTGCAGGACCAGAGCTTTTGTTGATGTGGGTTTAGATTTAGGTGAGGATAGATAACAAAACCCACCCCCAGAAACAGTGATAACTTAAGGTCAGCATGTTCTCGCTTCATAAATGCTGTCTGTATGTAAGTGAGCCAATACAATGTGCAGAAAGCAGAGAGCCTGCCCATAAATTGGGGCAGGGACAGAAACTTTTTTCATCACTTTATATGCTTTGAACTACAGGCAGTCCTCGACTTACGATCACAATTGAGCCCAACTTTTCTTTTGCTAAGTGAAATAGTTGTTCAGTGAATTTTGCCCCATTATATTACGTTTCTTGCCACAGTTGTTAAATGAACCACTGCAGTTGTTAAGTGAGTAACGTGCTTGTTAAGTGAATCTGGCATCCCCATTGACTTTGCTTGTCAGAGGATAGCAACAAAAGTGGTCACATGACCCCAAGACACTGCAACTATCATAAATATGAATCAGTTGCCAAGCATCTGGATTTTTATTGCATGGCCATGGAGATGCTCTAACAGTCATAAGTGTTCAAAACAGTCACAAGTCACTTGTTTCAGTGCTGTTGTAATTTCAAATGGTCACTAAATGAACTGTTGTAAGTCGAAAACTATCTGTAATGTCTATGAAACAACAAACTGAATCTCAAGTTTTTAGGACAGAAAGTTAAGAGTCTCCAGTATATAATCTCTAGGAGTCACATACCTACTGAATATATTTACTAAAAAGGAAATTTGGTATTTTTGCCCTGTGGAAATCCCAGTCAACTTAATATTACGTTAAGCTGATGAAGAAGAGTCTTTGCTTTACACATGAGATCATTTAGCTTTTAAGATTAGTATCCACCAGTGTGCCCAAAAGCAAAAAGGGAACGGGGATATTTAGGTAGATATTACTAATTGCTTAATGAATTTTTAACATAATATCCTTAGCAAGAAAACATTGACATTGTTAGTTTCCTCATGTTTTCCAGAATATACAAAATAGTGATCTCCTAAGTATAACCATGTTTCAATAATAGGTAAAGTTGTTAAGTCTCATTTTGAATAGAAAAGAATTTTATTGATCAAGTGTTGCATGCAGAAAATGAATTCCATTATCTGTTTCTTGACAGAGAGGAAGGACTGGTTATTATGGCACTGCAGTGTTAAAGTTTTTATATCACCTTTTCCCCAAAGAATTTTCCAGCAGTTACACAAGTGGCATTTGAGGGAGCTAGCTTTCATTCAGGTTTAGTTGGATTGCTGAAAGAAATGTTTTATAAAGACAAAGCCCCAAATCAGGTGGTATCGTTTTAGAATTGTCATATGCTTGTGAGGAAGAAAAATAACAATCCTATTTCTAGTTAGCAGTGAATCCATATTTCATTAAAGCTAGTTGCTTGTCAAATGTGCTGCTATGAGTAAAAATGTAGAGGTCTCGTTGTAGTATCTCTTCTAATACTTTAAGCAGGGGTGGGATTTAATTTTTTAACCGGTTCTGTGGGTGTGGCTTAGGTGGTGGGTGTGGCTTAGGTGGTCATGTGACTGGTGGACATGGCTTGGTGGTCATGTTATTGGCTGGGTGTGGCCAACTCAATATCACTCACATCGAGGCACGCATCTCCTCGCCTGGCCTCTCATGACTGGGGATGCTGCAACAGTTGTAAGTGTGAAAAACGGTCACAAGTCACTTTTTTTCAGTGCCATTGTAACTTTGAATGGTCACTCCACACAAGCAAAATACCAGCAAAGGAGGGGAAAAAAACTCCAGAGACATTCCTGAGACAGGAAGTCTAGTCCTGCCAAGAATGTAATATGGGTTAACGGAGAGGCAGTTTCTGTAAGCAACACCAGAATGTTTCCTTCCTGCCTTCCTTACAGGATTAGGCCAGTAATTTCTTCCAACAACCGGTTCTCCGAACTGCTTAGAATGTTAACAACCGGTTCTTGTGAATAGGTGTGAACTGGTAGAATCCCACCCCTGACTTTAAGTCTATGAAATAAGGAGTTTGGAAACCTTCTGTTCACGGTTTTTGTATTATTGCTTCTGACCAATGTGAAGATTTTGCTTGCATTCTTGAGCTTTTTTCAGGTGTAATATGATTTTAGCATCTTTTTTCAACAGGTCAACTCTTGGATCATTTTCTACCCTTACAGTATCCTCACTGAAGAATTATATGAACATTTGTTACTTCTTTCTTCATCCCATTTGATCTCCAACTATTGGAGTTTAATGTTTGTATTACTTGTCAGAATGGCATTTTTGAAATAGGGTTTTTTTGTTAGGTTAATTTACTTTTGTTTACTTTAGTCTGAACCAGAGTTATTTATAGGATGCAATAGACCAGCTTTGCAAATGTATATATTCCCAAGAAACATGGCCCAGACAGTTTCATCATTCATCCTAGAGACTGCTTACTTATTCCATGAACTTTCTGAAAATACAATGATATATAATAGATGTCCAAGAGAAATTATAGATTTTATTGAGTGTTCAACTATGACATTTTGATATATTTACTTTATTTTTATTCTTTCATCCAAGCATTATATCTAAAATCATGGTGGGCTACTGAATCTCATATTGTTCACTGACCAAAGCAAGAACCTGGGCTATGTTGTGATCATGACATATTTAATAAAGACAGTAATATGTCACTGGATTTTAGTATTCTGTATCCGTGAAGGATTTGTGTAATTTGTTACATGTAAACCTCTGATTCAATATTTATCTTGTATTATTAGTTGAATAACTATTTCTGCAATTATAGTCTTGGACCTCCAATCACTGAATTATATGGCCCATTTAATAGTATGTAAATCTGCTATGGGTAGATGGATCAATCAATTGATGGATGGGGGAGGGAGGGAGGGAGGGAAAGGGAGGGGGACAGAGTTGGATTTATAAAGAAATGTTGCTTATGAATCTACCAATGTTCAGAAATTCTATTATGATTCCAAAATACATTAATTATGGATTCTTTCTGATCTTTATACTAAGTGTGCATATTTCCTTTTTGTTTTTGTGCATAGTCTTTCAGCAGTAATCATAGGAAGGATAGCTTTCCATGGCTCTTTTCTAATTGCCTGTCCATTAATCCCAGCGAGAAAAAAAATCTGGTAGTCAAATACTATGTTTTTAAAATTCTTTGCATCACTGTGTATATTTGAACCCAAAATGTTGTGGCTTTTTTTACAAGTCCACCACATGTGATATAATGACCTTTTGTGTTATCCACATTTCCAGTATAATTTTGAACTACCTTTATATATTCTACATAATTTTCCTGAAGTCATGTACCAGTCATTCAATAAACTGATCTTTACTTTGTTAAGACAAATACTGTATGACAAAAAGTAGATTTTATACCTTTTAACCACATATTTTCCCACAGTTTATCAATACGCTATGTCCAAAGTTCTTTATCATGCACTCTTTCACATATTCTTTTGTTTTACAGTTGAATAAAAGTTTATAAATTTTAGCAATTACATGTTCATCTTTTTACAGAATTTAACTACAAATTCTGCCTTCTGTTTATTAGTTCCAAATGTCATATCTACCTTAAATCTTTCTCTTAATTGTACATACAAAAACCATAGAAAACTAAATCCCTGTACAGGTATCTCTTCTTTTAATTAATCTTATATTCTCCATGCTCTTGTCTTAAAAACCTCTCAATAGTTAGCCTCTTTGCTGTTCTTTTTTTCTCCTAAAAAAGTGCTTCTTGTGCTGAGATCCCTGAAGACATTTTTGGGCACAGTCTGGATTTATATCTATTCCACATTCTCTGCGATGGTTCTAATATATTCTTAAGATCTACATTAACCTTAAGTTTATCATACCATAAAAGAATCCCATGCCATCCAAATCTCAGATTGTGCTCTTCTAATTTTAAAATTATCTTATATCTCAGGAGAACTTACTCTCATCCAAATCAAATAGCACGTTGCAAAATACAAACTCAAGTTAGGCAATTCCACTCCTTCTTCCTTTGTATCTGTGCTGCCCCATTCCACACATACACAGTAAGAGTTCTATAAAGATGTTTATTCAAGCCCCCCTCCCTCAAACAGGTCCTCAGAAAGCATCCATGATGTGCAGGTTCAGATTCTGAATTCAGCATGGCAAGAGTCACTGGGTAAACAGAGTCCATCTGTTTACACGTAAAGTCCAGCAAAACAATCCAAAAGTCAGATGGATCAGGATACATGGCACGAACACACAAGGCACGGAACTGGGCAAATTGCTGCAGCAGCACTCAAGTCCTTGTGGTGAGATTAGGTAGGCGACACTAGTACGGGCGGCCCTTCATGAGGAGCAAGGTTGCCTCCTCACAAGTAATCTAGCTGGCTGGCATTGTACCTGTTTCCTTTCTGCCCTACATATCCTTGGATCAGAAGGAAGTGTGTACTCCTCCTCCTCATTGCTAATGGGTGGCACCTGCTCCTGGTCCTCACCTGGAGTCTCCTGGCCATCTTGCTTCCTCACCTGGAGCCTCCTGGCCATCTCGCTGGCTCGCTTAGCCCCAGCCCGTTGCTCATCCGATCTACCCAGCTGAGATTTCTCCATCAGGCTAGCACTCTCCAAGCCCTGATCCGGACCATCACTGAGTTCCATGTTGTCCTCTGCTGACTCAAATTCATCCTCCCTCTCCAAACTCGCGTCTGGAGACGGGTCCAGGGGCCGAACCATGACAGCATCTTGGAGTATTTTATATTTAACCTTTGTTTTTGTTTTTTTCCGTTGTCATACAAACTTGGATAGATCTTTCTGCCATTGCTAAAATGGTAAGATGTCAGAATATGTAGTGTTTGAAACAAAAACATCACCCTTGGCAAAGGATTCATCTTTATAACAGGAATTTTATAAACCAAAATTACAAAAATGATAATTGTATTGTTATCTTATTAAAAATATCTTAGCATTCATATGGAAGCTTGTATCATAATTTGAGGAAGAAGGTGTTGCTTTTAAATTGGGAGAGGGAGTAGGCTATGGTACTCCATCTAGTAATACTAGGTACAGGTAATACTCATTAGTGCACCTAGTCTGTTATCATCAGACAATGATACTTGCATGTAGTTTTTTCACTCAATACCAAAGGATACGCAGCACGGGAACATTTCTATGTTAATCTCTGAAATATTGAATCATGGTTTTACAAGTCAGTAATACAGATTGATTTCATACTTAGGACAGATAATTGTGAATAAACTATTCTGGAGAAATATTGTCATGGGATATGGTTTGCAACCCTTAGAAGGTTTTTCTTTAGAAGACATTGTGCCAGGGTGATTGTCTGTGTCCATTGTAGAGTTTGATGCTTATATGCTGTGTGCTTTCCATCACTTCTGGTAGCTAACTTGCAGTATATTAGGGGCAGTTTGCAGATTAAAAAATTAACTTTATTAAATTCTGAGGAATGGTGAAATACGAAATGTGTACTCCTTTTAGTAAAGTCTTTTCCCTTTGTTACTATATAATATGTAGGTAAAAATGCTTCAAACCCAAATCGATTAGAGGTGTGTTTTTTTCTCCCCTTTGCTACAAGGGATTTTTTTTTTAAAAAAGAGCCTTAACCCGGAATTTATTGTAAAAGAAATAACATCATTTGCTTCGATTTATATTAGTCAGTTGAAGAGCATGCTGGCTGGATGATTCTGCAAGTTGAAGTCCACACATCTTATAGATGCCAAGGTTGAGAACACTGCGAGAGTCTCTTTATCATAAAGTATTGGTTTCAGCAGTGGGAGCATTAATTAGGCTATATTAGAGCGACTTGTGTGTGTTTCGTAAAATATGCTTTATTTTAAAATTAGGGCTTCCTGTTGCAGCTGTTCCAGGAGCGCTGAGTCCATTGGGAATTCCAAATGCTGCGGCGGCAGCAGCGGCGGCGGCGGCTGGCCGTGTGGGTATGCCTGGAGTTTCAACTGGTGGCAATACAGTCCTTTTGGTTAGCAATTTAAATGAAGAGGTTAGTGTATCTACTCTCTCTTCAGCATTCTTCTTTTCTTTAATCATGCCTCATTCCTTTTCAAATTCTTATGTACCCTTCTTATTTTGAGCTTGCTTCCATATCTTAAGGTTGACTTTTTATTTATTCATGTTACTTCAGATTGCATTATGGCTGGATTCCAATATATTCTATAGTGTTAAATACTTTTGATTTTGTGGGTAGCTAGCCCTTTTAAAATAACACTTTCCTACTTGGCTACCTATTTAAAAAAAAACTAGAGAGAGTAAACACTGCATGTTCTGGATATTTTTTAGCTTATTTTTGTAACGGTTAGTGTGCTTCCTTTTGAAATATAGAGTTTAATAAAACTGCTATTTTGCTGTTATAATTTTTCCTTTGCTTATTCATTTCATGCTTATACATCTCTGCTCTTTTTGTTGTATTAATGTATGTGAACAACTCTAACAAATTTTTCTTTGAAGGTTCCTCCCAACGATCTTGATGCAGCACTTCAATCTCTCTTAGTAATTTTTCTTTTCTTTTGCAGTTGCTATTCATTTTGTCTCCTTTTTAGAAAACCTTTGTTTTATTATTTCCTTAACTCTGAAGTCTGAGTTACTTTTAGTTTTGCATTTTATTGCCTTGGATCTTTACTTTGACTTGCTGTGGAAGCTGGTATGAAATGTGGGATAGTTTGTATCGGTTTGTCTACTTTGACTATGTGTTCCATTTGACTGGCCTCTGTTTTAATATTGAACCATTATACTTCTCTCATTTTTGTCATTCATAGTCTTGCGTGTTAAAATGCTTGAATCAGAGTGCCATTTGAAAGACTTCTCCCTGCATTTCATAACCAGACATGCTTATGCAGTTAAAGTTTAAGAGGATTTTTTTTCTTTTAAGTTTCTATTGCATGTTTTTTCATGTTCTATAGAAATGTAATTTACTGTATGATATGGATGTACTTTACCCATATTTTGTCTTGGGTGACTACATTTTACTCAGTTTTTCTTGTACAATACATAAACCAACCATTTTCTGACCAAATTCCTGCATTTCCTATGTACTGACCTATATTTTATTTTTTTTTTGTTCCCCACTTCCTTATTTTTCTTCTGCATTGCTGTTTCCCTTCCCCATTTCATCCTTCTCCCTGTGTGCTCACCTACCCTTTCCCTGTCTCTTCCCAAATTCCCATACCCTCCCCTCCCCTCTCCTTTGCATTCCTTGTCTACACCCCTGTCTCCATCCCCTATGTTCATGCTTCTGTGCTTGAACAAAATGTTCCTCGGACCAACTTGCCCCAATTAACCGCCTTGAACCATGATCCATGACCACCTCACCATTCTGCGGGAACCACCCTTCGTTATGGATGATCTGTTCATCTCCGCTCTTCCTCGACTCTTCTCTCTTCTTGTCTTATGCTGCTTGCTCTTCTCTCCTTCTAAAGATGGTTACGCCCCAAAGTCTGTTTACCCTCTTCGGTATGTTATTGTTAGCACTATACTTTTATTATTGATTTAATTATTTGTTTCACCTTAATTCTTATTTATAGCTAGCAGTTTGGCTTAAAGTTGAATAGTAAATCTTTTGCTATTTTTCTTTTGCTATTTTTAAATTCCATAGATGCAAACTTTTCTTTTAATGCATGTGATTTTATTTTGCATGGTCTTTTATTTAAAACCATTCTCATAGCTTTGAGGGTGTATCAAAAATGTCTTCCTTTTTTCAAAATCCACCTATTCAAAATCTTGTTCTTCTTATTCATTTGTGTGAATGCTGGAAGAAGTGAAAGATCTGTCCGAATGTTTCATTGATATTTCAAAGTATTCTATTTAGCTATATTTAAAATACTATTTCTTTTGGGTTACTTTTCTAATCCTAAAAAGGTGTTTATGGGGATGTACAACGAGTGAAGATTTTATACAATAAGAAAGACAGTGCTCTTATACAGATGGCTGATGGAAACCAGTCACAGCTTGGTGAGATTAACGTCCTTTTTTTCTTCCATTTCATCCTTGGTTTTCAGCGTTTCTTAAAATTATTTGGGAAACTGTTCCTATTTTAAGTTTATAAAACCACAGGATTTCTGTAGGTGTGAATAAAGTCTGTAAAGTTGCCTAATATATTCCGAAGATAGATAATTGTTTTCTGAACATGAGGCTATTCAATTGGACAATAATTTACTTCAGTGGGTACAGCTACAGAATTTTTTCTGGATTTTTTTTTTTTTAGTTCTCAACCCTCTGTACCTGTGAGATAATTTATTAATTACAAAGTTGCACCTGTAATGGGTGGATAGTAAATAACAGAATATTGCAGATTCATGTGCTTTTGCGTTGCATTAAAATATTTTTATCTTTAAGGAAGGGAATGAGACTGATGAGGGGTAATTCATTAACTTGCCTACTTATGTTAAATATAATCTTATTTATAAGAAGCGGAAGGAGAGTAAATTTTTATGTATGTGGCACGTTATATAATTCTTTTAGATCCTGCTCCAACTTACAAAAATGCACCATTGTTGTTTGAATAAAACAAAGTTCTGCTGAAACATATCCTTTTAGATTTGTATCATAAAATTGATCTGCCTAATTATTAGTAGTAATTAAATCATCTGATTTGTATATTAAATAAGCCATTATTTTCCTTTTGCTTTACTGAATACACAGTGATGTGAATGAAACTTAAAAATTAGTTTTAATTTTAAGTAGACATTCATTGAAATTCAATAGTAATTCAACAAAAAGAGTTCTAGACAGCCCTGGAAAATTTGGAATGGAAAATGACAGAGATGTTAACCTTCTTGCCTATAGTCTTGCTTATTGAATGCCCTTTCCAAATGGGAAGGTCAGGGTTCTTTATTAATCTTTTTTCAGTACCAGGCATTTTAAGGCATTCCTTTTTTCCAAGGATTTCTATACTATGCTATTCAGAATGAGATTAGACATCTACTATGCCCCAGAATAGTAAATACTAAATTTATTTTATTTTAGATTTCATGGGCAAACTAGACACATGATCAATAAACAAACAAACAAGACATAAGTTAAATAAATTAAATAAATAAATTTAATTAAATATGCTTTATTTCTAATGCTATTTTTTATTCTTTAGATTGTTTTTCTGTTTTGTTTTTTAAGTTTAGAAAACTCTTTTCTGTAAAAACCTCCAGTATTTCAAATAACTTCCAAATTGAGCATATGAAAAAAAAAAACTACATCTTTTTTCATGTCTCCATTTAATAAAACAAATTGCCATCAGAGGCTTTTTTAAAAACACTATATTAAAAAGTTATATTTTTAAATTAATATAAGGACTGAAGTAAATAATCTTCATTATTTTTCTTTAGCTATGAGCCATCTTAATGGGCAGAAAATGTATGGCAAGATTATTCGTGTCACTCTTTCCAAACATCAAACAGTTCAGCTACCTCGAGAAGGTCTGGATGACCAAGGATTAACAAAGGATTTTGGCAATTCACCTCTTCATCGTTTCAAGAAGCCTGGTTCAAAAAACTTTCAAAATATTTTTCCCCCATCTGCAACTCTTCATTTATCTAATATTCCGTAAGTCTTGGCTAGCAAATTCCTTGAAAAATTCATGTAAAAGCCAAATGTAGCTTTTAATTCTTTCCTGTCTCTCTTTTACTTCTTTTTGTAGACCGTCAGTATCAGAAGATGACCTGCGCATGTTGTTTGGTAATACTGGAGGCACTGTGAAAGCATTTAAATTTTTTCAGTAAGCACATTTTCTTTGAAATTTCATTTAAAATGAGGGAACAGCTGTTTTTGGTAAGAATAGGTTTTATATTAAAACTTTCTTGTATTGTTTTCGTATCTAATTTCATTGCTTTGTTCCAGAAGAGATCACAAGATGGCCCTTCTTCAGATGTCAACAGTAGAAGAAGCTATCCAGGCTTTGATTGATCTGCATAATTACAATCTTGGAGAAAATCATCATCTGAGAGTTTCTTTTTCCAAATCAACCATTTGAAGTGAGATATCAAAATAATAAGGTTGTGTCACATTGTTTAGTGTTGTCATCTATGACTGTTCGGGAAAGCGGGGACCAGAGATGGACATCTGTTTTTCATGCTGTTATCATTCCTTGATTGTTTATGTATAAATGAAATGAAAAAGGATTTGCAAGGAAGAAGCAGTGATATTATCTGCTGGTTTTGCATATGTTTATGAAACCATTTTGTTTAAAGGGGATTCTGAGGAAATCCCATAGTTTTTCAACTTAGTTAACATACGTGCCTTAAAGAAGGAAAACTTAGAGTTGCATTTACTAGTTAAAAATTTGGTTGTTTGGGGCACATTATATGGGAATTAATAGGTGCAGTCCAGTGAACGTTAGGCTTGCATTTATTCCATTGAAATCCAAGAATTAGAACATTGATTTCAGGAGGAATTTGTTGCACCTAACTTCTGCAGGATTATGCCAAATATGTATTAGGCAAGAGTGTGTAAAAAGGGTTAAGCTTTTTTTTCTGTTTGGGATTTATCAGTTTTCCATGAAACATTTTTAAAACAAAATCAGTTGTTCTTCTCGAAGAGAAATGCAGCGTATTATTTTTTCTCTCTCAGTAAAAATGGCCTTTGTATTTCAGATTTAGTTTAGTTGAAAATATAGGATTTAGTCAGAACTACAAAGATGCAAAGAGTTAATTTCTTTAAAAGTCTGAAAGTGATTCTTCTGTTTTTTTTTGTTAGTTCCTGTGGCTTTTAGCCTCAGTGAAAAAAAGAGTTGTATAAAGTCTTAACCTTTTTGTAAACACACTCTGGGGCGAATCATATAAATGTTGGCACTAAGTAATGTCTTGTTTGTGGCTGAATATTTTTTGTAGATGTTTTTTGAAGTTGACATAACTTACATGCATTTAAATATATATTGCCATTTTTAGTTAGTAATTACAATTTGAAATATGGTTGTGGATTTCTGAGCATGTTCAGACTGGTCTAGCTAGTTCAGGAGTTGGTGCATGTATTTCAAGGATGAAGAAAATGTATTGCAAACTTTTGCAGAAAGATTAATAATTTTTTGGCAGTTTTCTTTATAAAAAAAAAACAAAAAACTGACAACCAGGTGGGACCAAAGTTTATGTGCCTTTAGTCTTAATTTACCTTGCATTGTAATATTCAGTTTTAATAAATCTCTTCAAAATATTTTATATCTAGAAATGGATCTGCCTTTACTATAAACATGGCTCAGAATCTACAGGAAAAAATAATTCATTTGGAAACAGTTCCTCTATCAATCTGGGCTGTTTTACTGATTCTGTTCAAATGACCAATACTTTTTGCAATTGATGTATTTAGTTCCAAAAGTCATAGATTATGTTATCTATGTAGAAAAAGGTCATGTATATTTTCTATTAGTTGAGTTTTTACATCTTTAGAAATGTAATATTTCAGTATAGTTTGAAAGCGGCACAATTAAAAATTAATTTTCTAACAAAGTTGGGAGGTTTGATGGTTGTTTAATTTCTTCTTATGTGTACGCTGCTTGCCTCTGTAGCATGCTCAATAAACACTTCTGTAGCTCTGTATTCACCTCTTCTGTCTTTCTCTGCTGCCTTTTCTCTCTTTTCTTCTTTTTTCCCCACTTCCACTGTGCTTTTGAATTCATGTTTATTCTCTGCCAGGGTGGGAAAAGCATAATAATCTGATTTTTTTTAAACTTCTGTATATAAAAAACAAATGCTGTGGAAAGAAATAATACTTTGGACAGCATACATACTTTATACATTTGGAAGTTTAACCACTTCACTTATAGAAATGGATTTTAAACATTTCCCACCCTGTTATATAATCTTTAGCTTTAAAGACATAACTTTTTATCGTACCTTGTAAGTTCTATCTTTTTTGTTTTTAAAATAGATTTATGCACTAATTAACTTTTCAGATTTGTCATGCTTCTGCTGCAGTTTCATCTTCCATTTTCTGTGTCTGCTAAAAAAGCCTTTCCACTAATCACAGGTATTACTTGGGTTAAACAAAACTGTCAAATTGCTCAATGGAGGGAGGGGAAATAGGAGAAAAAAAACAGACAAACCTTGTCAACTGCTAAATACAACTAAAAGGTGCTGAATACGTTATCCTACTAGTTTTACACTAGTTCAGATTCTAATCATATATCTATCTATCTTCAATTATTTTTCCGAGAACTATATTTAACAATTTATTTTAAAGCTTGATTTTTGCCTTTTTATCTGATCTAAATCTCAATATCCAATCATGTGTGATTGGGATATATTAATTTTACTTGGGTCTAGCTTACAATTTTATACTAAAATGAAACAAATTCATGTTTACATAACAGCATATCAGTGACTTGTTTGAAGCTCTTCAGGAAACTTAAACTAATAATTTAAATTCAAACATTTTAATGAATCATTTTACATGAACTCAAAGACAATATCAAGGACTTTTAAACATAATTATTCCCTAGGTACATGCCAGAACTCATTCACTTGTGTAGGAAGATATAATCCCAATTAATAACTTAACCAGTCTTCATATATGCCTGTGAACAGAATTTGAGGAAGGGCGGGAGGGGGGGATTACCTTCACCAGAAATGATGCAGTATTTGCAGTTAAATATCTACATTAAAAGTGTTGTGTACTTCAATTTTTTACCTTTCAAAAAAGATTAGGTAATTTATAATAAAGAGCAGACATTAATGTAAACTGTACATGATGTTCAAAGAATGTGGTATAAAAGGCTTCTTTTGTCATTTAACGTATTTGGAAAAGCAGCTCTCTCACATGACAAGCTGCTTTGCATTATTCAGTAGACTGGATTGCTTATAGGAGAAAAGACGAGTGGTATACTGCAGAGTCACTTAGCTTTGCAAAATGGATGTGGATGTGGAGTGAACCCATGGCATTCATTCCGCAGTATTCCTGTTAGGTACACTCTCTGCAAAAGTGCCCAAGACTGTAAAATCTGGAGATGGATTTCTGAGGTAAAAAGCCTACAGTACATACAATTTCCTTTACCTTCCACTTTTTATTCCTGCTATTTCAGCATTTTTACTGGACTGTGTTCTTTTATTAAAAAAAATATAGATTTTGAAATTATATTCCTTGAAACATCAAAATAGATAATAATAAAATTATTATAATTTATATATACATATACTTGTTTTCTTAAGTTTTCGCGTGTACTTACATATATGGCATTCAGCTTTGTTCGGGTATTTTCCTACGTCATTGTAGTTGTGCTTTTAAAGTTGTAGCAACTCGGCAGAATCTCATCTGCCATCATCAGGCTTCTGTATACAGCCTGATGATGGCAGATGAGATTCTGCCGAAAGGTTGCTACAACTTTAAAAGCACAACTACAATGACGTGGGAAAATACCCAAGCAAAGCTGAATGCCATACATATACATATATATATATATATATACATACATACATACATACATACATACATACAATTTATTATAAATAAAAAATAGATAAGCATCTGAAACTAGGATTTTGGAAATTTAACAGAAGACTTAAATGTGCCAAGAATGTCCCTCTCAGGGAGTTCCTGATTCACCTTGCTAGAAAATTTTGCTTTCAGAAGGTTTAAACAAAAAGCATAAGAGAATCAACTCTGGTTTCATTTATTCTAAGCAATAGGAAAAAACCCTAATAAAGGAAATGGAAGTAGCTGGAACAGTTGAAGGAAAATTAAAATTGAATATGGCTCAACATATTATGTAATATATAAGATGATGTGTCCTGAACTGATGGAGTTCCTAAAAAATTACCAATTGCAGTACAAATCACTTCAATGAAGAGGGGGCAAAATGAAGACAGTAGAAAACGTTTAAGGTGTAATAAAAGCTTTGAAAACAAAGGGTGTATAGAAGAAGAAAGGTCAACAAATCATTAAGGGAAAGTGTATACAGGAAGCCAAGAATTATAGAAAATAATGATACAATAGTTACAGTCCAGCAGTTGTCAGTGGATGTCAAGAACAATGGTAACATAACAAAATGTCATCAGAAATGTTTAGAATATAATTAAAAATAGTAAGTATAATAATAAGCCAGTATATCAGTTGCTTGATAAACACAGTGTAACACTGATAGGTAGCAAAGAAAAGCTAGATCTATTGCTTACTAAATTTGCACATGTTACAAAATTGGATGGGGATAGTAAAGCAGAAGTAAAAATGTGTTGGAGATAAGGACTGAATGAGCTTAATAGAGAAAAGGCAAAGTTATTCAGCACTAGGGTTGGTCTGCGCCACAGCTGAATACTGCACCCCTGTTTGGCTTAATAACTGTCACACTAGGACAATCGATGCTAGACTAAATGATACAATGAGGATCATAAGTGGCTGCATAAAATCATCTCCTACTTGCTGGCTCCCCGTCTCGAGCCACATTGCTCCACCAGCTCTACAACAGCAGGAAGCCTTAGTGAAGGAGTACAACAAAATTTTGAGAAACCCACTTCTTCCTGTGCATGCCGATCTTCCTCATCTATCAGTTGGTAGGCTTAAATCCAGGAAGCCCTTGACACTTGCTCAACAACTATCTAACAACTTTGATATCAGCACACAGTGGAAAGCCAAATGGGCTGCTGAATGGCCAGATAGAGGCAGTTACATAGATGATCCTACACAAAAGGTGCCAGGTTTTGACCTTCCTCGTCAGCATTGGTCAACTCTGAACAGGATCCTTACCCAACGTGGTGTGTGCCAGGACTCCTTGTTTAAGTGGGGTTTTGTCTGTACCCCTCAGTGTGAGTGTGGTGCTCCTCAACAAAATATCCATCACATTGTGTCTGAATGTCCACCGGCCCAATGTCTGATTTTTTTCAACATAGACCACCTTGTCTTAGAGTGGCTAGGTGGACTGGACATTAACATTTGAACCACTATTAAGTCCATGTATTTCCCATATGCTAAATAAATAATATTCATTTAGACATATGGTTACACAAAAGGGGGATATCTGACTGGACAAGAGTACTTTGTGGAAAAGATGTTGAAAGGTAGTTGATTAAAAAATTAAGTAGGCGCCATCAGTGTAATGCTGCCAATTGAAAATTTAGCAGAATGAACAATATTCCCAAATTACAGGAAATCGTAGTTCCACTTTATTTTCCATTAGTAGACATCAGCTCAAGTATTATAGCAGTTTAAGAATTCAAACATTGGAACTTAATTCATAGAAGGAAAGTTGAGAATAATTGGGGTGAGGGAAACAAAGCCATGTGAAGAGAGATGGAACAAACAGCATGTTGAATTTTGAGAGGCCTAAAAAAGGAATATAATACCAGTCTTCAAATATCTGAGAAAATACCACACAGGATGTCAAAATCTATTCTCAGTCGTTCCAGAGTGCAGAACATGAAATTTTACATTGGATGTACTTCATTGAAAAAAACTACAACAGATGATTTTGTTTCATTGGAAGTTCTGGTTTGACCTTAGAAAAAAAGAACCGTTTTGGAACTTGGGGGAAAAAAACCTTCACTCCCTCCCTTTCTTCTATGACAACAAGCATAAATAGGATGTCAGTTCATGCTCCCTTCCACCAACCACTGAAACTTTGGAGAAATCAGCCCTTATTTTATTTTTAATAATATAACATTTTATAATATAGAAATTGCATGGAAACAGGTGCCTACGACATTTGACATGCTCATGAGCAATAACTGATAAAATGTGAAGTGGGACCTGCTTTTTAACTTTTTAATTTCTATCATCCTTTCAGGTACCTTCAGAAGTGCAGTCAGGCAGAAAATGAATTTTAATTAGCCCACAAATCTGTTAAAACCTTATAATCTTTTAATGTACATTGCCTAAACCTTATATTCAAAAGGCCAGATTATCTCAACCTGAATATTTACATGGAGATTCCACCTGAAAATTTATTTATCATATCCATTGTTTTACTCTTTAGCTTGGCTGTTTGATTGCCTAAAATAGGTCTGAAGTTCCTATTTAATAGAATGAGAAAATGAGTAAAAGAAAGAAATGCTTCTGTCTAAGAGAGAGACTGGATTCAGAAAGTACCCAGTGTCTTCCAATTCATTTATATTCTAAAATATTGAGAAAACGAACACGCAGGCATAATTTCTCATAAAAATAAGGTGGGGATGGTATTTGAATTCCCAAAGGGATAGAACTGTACTAAACGGACAAGTCAATATGCTTGAATTGTCTTTCTTGTACATTGAACCATGGACTAAATAACTGCATGAGCATTTTTAAATTTTACCATTTCATCTGAAGATGCAGTTTGAAGGACAAGAGATATTCTACCCGGCAACCATTGTCCATTCTGTGCAGATGTTGGTGTTGGCTGTCCAAAACTGGAGAAGCAAAAGCTTTACTCTGCCTTTCTAAGCTAACAAAATGAACCTTTCTTTTCCACTGGTCATATCAATACACTAGTCCAGTAGTGGCTAAACTTTTTGGGTTCCTGTGCCCAAAATTATGTGCACACTTGCGCCCGCGTGCTCACGTGCCAGCAACCAGAAGGCAATGTGTGTGCAATCTCCCACCCACCCCCCTTACCTGAAGCGCACCTCCCAGCTGATTTTTGGCCCATTTGAGGCCTTTTTTGGCCTCTCAGAGGCTTGAGGACAGCTTCTGCAGCCTTTGCAGGCCGAAAAATAGGCCCATTTCGTCACTTCCGGTATTACAGGAAGTGACAAAACGGGCCTATTTTTCATCCTGCAAAGGCTGCAGAAGCTGTCCTCGAGCCTCTGGGAGGCCGAAAAAGGCCTCGAACGGGACGAAAATCAGCTGCGAAGCATGCACATATGCAGTGAGTTAAGTTTGCCTGCAGCTCACGTGGCGGCACAAATGGCTTTGCGTGCCACCTGTGGCACGTGTGCCATAGATTCACCATCACAGTACTAGTCGGTGTAGAATCTCCATAGCTTGGAATCAGGACTGTTACCTGTTGCTGGGAATGAAATGTCTATCAGATGGCGCTAATGCTTGCTGTGCATTTAAGGACTGTGGTCGATGTATAACATCACTAAGTTTGAATCCCCAGAGCTTTTTGAATGCCGCTTCTCCTGCAGTTCATCTAAAGAACAAATTGCAGAACTTAGTCTGTTAAACTGATGCCAAGAAAGGCTGAAGTGTAGAATCTGCCTTGACCATGTTTCTCCATTCCTGAGGAATGAGGAGGCATATTGAGTGCCTTGCCATGTGGGGTAGGGGAAGTTCCACTACATAAGGCCTGCCAGGGCTATCAAATGCAATTTGATTCACGCTTGATATGTTTCATTCACACACTCAATATTTATTTTATGTATTTATTGGAATTTGTCAGAGAAAAATGAGAACAAGAATAAGAGCATAAAAATACTATGACAGAGATGATAGGCACGTTAGTGCCGCCTCTGCTGACCGCTTAAGTTTGAAGTAAGGTCTACAGATATCAATTTGTGACTGAAACTAAAAATTTGTAGCTAAGACAAGCGAATCAGGGAATTCCAGACTTCGATAACTCTATTACAGAAATATGTGCCTATATCTGTACTAATGCATGGTCTGATTCCTCTTGGTTACCATTAGTATCCATTTTGGATTCCAATAGAGTACCACAAGAGGCAGATCCTTTTCCTCCTGACTCTTACTTTCAGCTAACAGAGAGCAGAAACCTAAATGAGTGCCATTTAGCACCACATGCTGCTAAGAGCCCTTCCCCAAATACCAAGCTATTCTTCCACCTCACCAACATAATAACTGGGCTCACCACAGCTGCTGCAGGAAGGCTAGGCCAGTTATTGCATGCAGTAGTCATTAATTGCAAGAGACTAGATCATAATGTTCTAACAATAATATTAGAACATCATAATGTTCTAATAAACAAAACAAAATACTTAAAACAACACGCTTTATTTCATCTTCAAAATAAAATATTTAAAAGGTGGATTTTGGATCACAGAACACTCAAAATGGTTTCATATTGTAATTATTTTGTACATCTTTGAATTGCTCCCCATCACTTGATAAATCTAAACAGATTGTAGACAGTTACACTTTAAGAAATGTGGATTACATGGTGGAGAATTGGACTCATTGGCCTAAACTCTTTTAACACTGATTCTATCGAGTCAAATGTACTCATACTGAATACACAAATAAAAAGTTACTAAATGTAACTTATTACATACATAGCTACCAATCACAGTATTCCCCTTTCATAGTGTAATCTGACTTAAACCCTTCACAGTCCTTTCTATACAATGATATCCTTGCAAGGTACCGTGTCTTCCTCCAAATCTATGCACTGATTCACACATTACATTCTGCATCTCTTTTTCACAATCTTGTCACTCCATCCAAAAACAACTTACATTTATTTTGCAATTTGATCCTTATTGTTCTTTATTCACCGTCTTATTCTTCACCCGATCCGTTCTTGTTTTACCATCCAGGCTTACTATTCCATTCCCACTATATCCAAGTTACCTTTCTACCAGCAATTTTCTCTTCTTTCAACATTACTGTGCAATGGACTATGTACTGTCTTCTATCTTTCTCCAACTTCCCATCTTTAGCAACCATTGGAGCAAGATATACATTACTTATCCCACCTCATTATAAGAGTTAGAAACCAATAGTGTATTTTCTTTAGCATCTTTGCTATTGACATTCAGCGACTCCTTTCTAAATTTTGTTCCATTATAAATTCATTCCAAATAATTCAAAATAAATAAGAATTGTATCCTAGTGTTGTCAGGTGACATGCAAATGATATGAATATTACTTGCAATGCCAGGTGAGCCTTTTAAAAATGTAAATAACTTCAGATATCTTGGCTTTAGTTGATGAAGAGCAAATGTAATGCTAAATGATTTATTAGGATCATTTTTACTGATTAGTAATTGCATCACACTTTTAATCTTTGAATTGCACATTATTTGGATGATTCTCCAATGCCCCCACCCCACCCCTTTCCCTAGCAACAGCTTTCTGAACATCCATCTTATTTCTGATTAGCACTCAAAAGTTATTAACTGTGTGTCTTTGCCATCTTCTAAAAATCTAATTGGTAGAATCCTACTTTTCAAGCTTTCATAACTTTCCTCCCAGAGATGGCTTCATATTTGGCCTCAAGTGTAGGTCATTTTCTTGACATTGAAGTTACTGAAATACATACTGTATCAATGTGACTTTCCTTCTCTGAAGGTAAAGTTGCTTTCTCCCAATTATTTTTCATGATTTCAGTCTTACAAATTAGTTACCTTCTTTTTAAAATCAATAGCCTAAGTAACTATTCACCACAACTTACATGGGATGCACGCTTTTGTTGTGCATTTCATATTAGGCTGTTGCTGCAAAATAGCTCCTGTAAAAACTAGCATTATAGTGTGTGTTTCCTTTTCATTCCTCCTTTGGCGTGTGTAGAAATGCAAATTTTAATACTGTAGTAAAGATGAAAGTAGATATAATTTTCCCTTTCAGAAGCTTCCATGTGTTATATATAGTATTTTGCCCTTTCATTCACTTTTAAAATAAAATTAAAGGATGCTATACTCAGTGGAACTGATTAATTGAACAATTTTTTTAAATGTAAGGTTTTAAAAATCCAACAGAAGAACTATAGAAGAATCTCTTTTCAAAATAATTGCTAAAGGTAAGTAAATTATTTGCTTGCCGTACACAGTTCTTCCAATGAAATTCCACATCATTGTCATGACCTTTCAGAACATTATTACTTGCAATGCCAGGTGAGCCTTTTAAAAATGTAAATAACTTCAGATATCTTGGCTTTAGTTGATGAGGAGCAGCAGGAAATTTTGCAATTATTACAAGCCATTGAAAATAGTAACTTAGAGCACAGTATTTTAGTATGTAGCCTAGAATTGATTCCATTTTTGTACTTGGACGATATGAGCTGGAATCACCTTATTGCTTGCATGAAATCTTAACAGCTTTCACTGAACAAAGGAAAGAACCTTATTCCATCCTGTGGAAATTAGATAGACTTTATAGTACTTCCTATTCTGGAAAAAATACATATTTTTAGCATTAATAAAAACAGTAAATACCGAAGAGGCATTTGCCTGAGACTTTCAAGAAGAGATTGGTCTGCCATTTGTGAGAAATGGTGTAGGATCTCCCGCTTGGGTGGGGGGTTGGACTAGATGACCTATAAAGTCCCTTCCAACTCTGATTATCTGATATCTGTCTGTTATCTGCTTTAGGAAGTTACAGTAAAATGCTTTGGAAGTTAAAACAACTTGAAAGAGGCTTGAACATTGAAGAAAAAAATATGCTGGATCAGACCAAAGGCTTACCTAACCCAGAATTTTGTTCCCACATAGCCAACTAGTTTAATTATTTTTTCTCCTTAAACAAAAAGAAATAGGTTCCTACAACAGACAAGTAAGTTTTGCTATAAAATACTCATTAATTTATTGCATATATATGCCACCTGAATCTGGGCAGTTTACAAATGGAAATTTAATGATGGGAAGAGCTGATTTCTGCCTGGTGGCAAAAGGCAAAACATATAAAAGTTTGAACAAGTCTCTTCACAGTTAGCTTAATTCTTTCCTTTTGGTATAAAAAATGCTACATTGTTCTAAATTGTTCCTTTGGAGTATCATCACATATGAGCATCACTCTGAATATATTACCTATTTTGTTAATTTTCTTCAAAAGAAAGATAGTCCAAATTGGGGTTTTTTATGGATATCTCATAGGCAATAATTTATTCTAGTGAACAAGCTCTGATCACTTACTGATAAAAATAAATGATAATTATTAATGGAATTTACTATTCATTCTTTGCTTGCATAGAAAAGTCTTGTTTTGTCTTGGTTATACATTATTGTTATTATTTCATTATTGTAATGAGCAGTAAAAATTCTGCAGGTTATGGCTTGGCGGTCCAAATTGCATTCTAGTAATCCTGTACATATTGTAAACTTATGCAGAACCTAAAGCAACACTAAATGTAGCTTGGAGAGGACAAAGGGCTGCTAATTAACACTTCGAGAAGAAAAAAATGCATAGCTCATTGTACATGAGTACACTTAATTAATGTGAAGAGGGTACAGTGTGAGTATGCACAATATCTTTGTAGTTGTATACAGACGACAATATCCAACAAGCACTAATGCCATTCTTCCACATTTTTAGTAGCTGAAATATCTTGTGTTGTATTGCTTGCAGCTTAAACAAGCAAATTATGTTTGTCAACTTGGTGGACAGATACATCTCAGAGACATATGTTAAGTACACAAAGCTGTCCCCTTCCAAGCACTTTCTTCAACAGTAAATTTCCTCCCTATCCAGACAACATCCCTCATATTAGATGAATTTTCTCAGTTGCAGTGACAAAATACAGTTTATGAATTGGACAGAGAATAGCTGAGAATAGCAGAGAATAACTCCAATAGCAGAAATTAAAGCAATGGTACCTCCCATTTTATGTCTAGAGGAAGTAAAATAGACAACCTGAGGTGGAGAGTCAGTATGATTTGATGTCTGTGACATCTTACAGATGAGCAAGGTAATTGTTGCCAAATTTGAAGACCTAGTTTTAAGGTGACAGTTATCTTGGCCTGAGGATCCCCAAAGTCATGAGTCACTGTTTAATCTCCAGCACCCAGAAGTGTTATTATGAATCCTATCAGTTCATCTTATACCTACTCAGGAGACCCAGGAGTCAAAGCCATTCCACATGGCTCTAAGAAAAACTCAGTTTTGGAACAGGTACTTCAAGCTGAGCATTTTGACACCATTGAGAAAATCAGGATAAGATGTAGCACCTGTTTTGTATCTGCCACCGCTATCGCCTCAAGCCTATTTCCCTGATTCCAAGATTATAACCATGCCCTATTATTAGATGGAATGAAGCACAGTGCAAATGTCATACCTGATATTCCACTTGCAATTCTCCCTGTATTATCCCTCATATTACAATTAATGCAATTCTTTTAAAAACGTCCTGAAATTTCTAAGAAGTCGTCTTCTAAAGAGCATTCTGCTTTTCTATCTTACTTTCAGTATGCTTGAGCATTTCGAATTTCTAGTACTGATGTTTTTGAGCTTTCATAACTAGAGATAGTGGAAGATGCTACTGCTGCTAGTGATGTTTTCTGCTACACAGCTTTGTAGCCTTCCTGACTGTCCAGATTTTTAAAAAGTCCATGGAGGCAGTTACTTTGTGATGCCACCTCTTAATAAATTAATATAGCTACAACAATTACAATATTAAAAATCTGCTTTTCTCTTTCAATGTGTGGAACAGATGAAAGAACACAGTAAGATACTTTTTTGGAGCTGCCAATTGTAATCCCGATCTTTGCCTTTTGAGGCTGTGAATTATCATTGATCCTAATTAATGCCTAATTCAGAGAATGCCCCAAACCTGGTATTCCCTGAGAAATGCTAAGTGGGTTCATCCTGGGCTATTTCATTTCTGAGCCCAAAGAAGTGTAGGTAGGTATGGCCATGTAAGAAGGCTGAGGGAATGAGCTTGAAGAGAAAGGAGGAAAGCATAAGATTATGTTATGATAACCTTAAAATAAAGTAGGCCTGGAATGCTTCCTGATGTAGTCTACCTTGTGGAGCTGACGAGACCCTGCTGGAGCATCATTATAAAGCATCATTTCCAGGGATGGGATTCTACCAGTTCTCACCTATTCGCTAGAACCTGTTGTTAACTTTCTAAGCAGTTCGGAGAACCAGCTGCTGGAAGAAATCTTCTTTAGTTTTTTTTCCCACTTTACAGGGCTAATCCTGTAAGGAAGGCAGGAGGGAAACATCCTTGTCTTGTTGCTTACAGAAACTGCCTCTCCGTTAACCCTTATTACATTCTTGGCAGTATGCCTAGACTTCCTGTCTCCAGAGCTTCTCTGGATATTTTTCTCCTTTGCGGGTACTTTGCTTGACTTTCTTAAAGGGGAAGGGTTGTTTTAAGCTTTTACACTGCTATTGGGAGGAAATACTCCCCTGTTGGAGTTCTTCCAGCTGGGATGCAATGATTAGTACTTTGAAGAAATAATTGAATAACAAAGCAGAGCTGCTGGAAAGAAGCTTTTAATGACAAGGAATCAAGATGAGTGACATTCATGGCTAGCTAGAAAGATTGACATTCATACCCTTTCTGAATGTTGGTCTAAAACTGGTTTTTGGTGAAATTTAATTCTGTCCTTCGTGACGTTTAATCCTGTGTTTATTGATGGGATAATTTTCCCTATTCAGCTTTGTTTGGAAGAAAAAAAGTTAATCTCTGTTCCTGAAAAGAAACTGGGTTGAGAAATCTGTGTCTATTTGTTCTGGTAATTGGTTTAACAAGCAACAGCTATTGTTGTGATTTAATTATTTGTATTGTGTTTGAATTTTTTCCTGCCTCATGGTTTCTTTTTTTATCTGGGGAAGGGAGGTTTTCCTTCACTGCTTTAGAGGTATCTGACTCTGTCCTTTTGGTGTGTACTTCCAAGAGGCAGGATGCAAGTTTGGAACTGATTTTTTTAATGCCTTTCTGGGAGACATGTGAACTTTCCTTAAATCTGGATGATTTCCTTAGGATATCTTGTGAGGTGAGTGAGATCAGCTGGTGTCTTTAAGTGCTGTGAATGGATCTCAGGATTGCTTCTCCTGGGTGTGCTCTTTCTGGAGAGCTTAAATGACCTCTCTGCTAAAGGCTTTTACTTTATGAGCAAGAGTTGGCTGCTGATAGTTATCATTGCATTTTAACTATTTTACTTCCTCAAGGTGCCTGATTTGTAACTTCAGCTTGCAGGTCTTTTTAATCTAATGATTGGTTTTTAGAACAGCTTTTTGCAAGCAAAGAAGCTTTTTGTGTTTTTGTACAAGTAATCCTTGACTTACAACAATTCATTTAGTGACCACTCAAAGTTACAATGGCACTGAAAAAAAGTGCCTTATGACAGTTTTTCACACTTACAACCATTGCAGGATCCCCACTGTCATGAGAGGCCAGGCGAGAAGAAACACCCCTCGATATGATAGATGTAAAGTTGGCCACACCCAGCCAGTCACATGACCATCAAGCCACACACACACAGAACCACTTGTTACAAAATTTGAATCCCATCCCTGATCATTTCCAAATTGCAATCAAAAGGAAACAACATCTATGCTTTCTCTTTTAATACAAATTCAAGTAATACATTCCCCTAATACATTAGGGGAAATACATCTCCCCTGATAATAGTGCAGTAGTTCTTTTACCTTCAAAAAATGATCCATGAAAATCATGAAAGTAGATACAGATTTGGAGATACCGGAAGAAAAACTGCCACTGAAAGTTTCATCTTTTCGTTCGCAGAATCACAAATATTGCTATCTTAGATTATTTCCCCTGGCTACCATTTTCTATACACACAAAGTTGGTTTCACACTTATCCTGCTCACAAATCCAGTCTTGAGTGATCTTGCTCAGTAAAAATCAGCTAATCTTGCTATTTATATTTAGAGGGTAACCAATATTTGCTTGGCAATCCACTTATCTAATAAGAAATAGTATTTAAAATGCAAAGGTACTTGCCACTGACATCAGAAAATGTCAAGTTCATCAGGCACATTAAAGAAAAGAAAGAGAAAACGGTATTAAATACAAATGACAAGTTAAATCATCTGTGGAAGCTGCCTTGTGTGGCTTTAAAGTTTCAAATTTAATATAGATAGCAAATAGCAACCAAATAACTTTTTCATTGATTGTGCAGAATTGTGTAGACTTTATTCCCTAGAAGAGGGATTGGAAGGACAAATAGAGGAAAGGAAAATAGAAGCAATATATTTAAACAACAACAACAATCTGGTGTTAGCTTTCAGTCATCCACCTTCCTTTTTAACCATAAAACTGTTGCCAGTCTGTAAACAAATGCAGCCAAAATCCTCAACTCTGACAGCAAATACACTGACCAGTTATAAATTGTAAACATTCATTTCTGAAGTGAGACATTGTAATAGAATGTCAAAGCCTTTGAATCAATTAAAAAAATAATGCAGCCTAAAACAATCATGAAAATAGTAATAATTGTCAAACTATATCCAGTGAATACAGAGCTTCCTTTTGCACCTGCTTAAGTCAACTTTGTCTTACAAGTTAACTCATACATTCGTGCTAGCCCAATAAAATCTCTTGAGTTTTGATGTGAACGCAGAGTTTAAAATTCTGCAGAAGGATGACACTGGACAGATCTTCCACACATCCATGGGTATGCTGATCCTTTTTTTTCCCCTTTTCCCCAACAGACTGCTTTAAATTATGTGGCTGTTAGATGTTTGTACCACTGAGTAAAGTGTGCTTCAGTTTTCAAGTATTATAGATTATAAGTAGCAGCTGCATCTCCTTCGACTATCAGAGAAGTGTGTGATGCTGCTAAGCATGAAAATAATAATAAAAAAAGGAAAGAAATACATTAACCCAGAAATGGTTTGAATTCTAAATATTGCTGGAAAGTCAGTGGTCCTGTTTCAATTTTGAGTAGGAGAAGGGATTTACAGGCAGAATATTAACAATGAAGTTTGTTTGGTATCAGTGGTGGAATTATTTTCTGCTACTGGTTCGGTGAGTGCACGAGTGCCAAACACATGCTTCGTGCTCACGCAGAGAGTTTGCTACTGACCTTCTCCTGCAATCCTGCACTCTCCCTGTGTGTTAAACAGCTGATGTGCAGCAATCCACTGTGCTGTGTGAAGCAGCTGAGCTTGAAAACCAGGAAATAAAGGTCAGTATGGAACCTATAATGTGGGCAGGTGGGCCCAGCAGCTGATAGTCAGAGTGAACTGTTTCACTCACAGATGATCCTTGGAGCTACCGATTCAGCTGAACTGGGCTGAACCGGAAGAATACCATCACTGTTCGGTATGTCATTGTTCACCATGCACCTATAAGCAGATGCAGAAATTCTTATGAAAGAAAAAGGAATTCAGGAAAGCCACTGAATTGGCAGTAAGAGTATGCAGTGTTAAATGAAGTAAAAAACCACTGACCTTTCAACATCTCTTTCTGTCCTTCGCACTTTGCCGTGGTATATGAATCATTCTTATACCATAGGTATTACAGACATTGCCTTGCAATTTTTCTGATTTCTCTGGGTCACTAAATGAACTGTTGTAAATTGAGAACTACCTGAACTTAAAGGACTGCTATGAAGATGGAGCAGGATTGTCCAGGATTATTTCAGAAGGTATGGATTGAAATGGAAAGAAAATAGATTTTGGTTGGACATCAGGAAAAAAAGTTCCCAAGAGTAAGAATTGTTCTGGACTGTTCCTAGGTGGTGGGGTCTCCTTACGGGAGGCAGAATTATTGGGAATGCTATATTGATGAATTTGAACTAAATGGATTCCAATATCTCTTCCATCCCTTCTATTTTATTGCTCTGACTTTTGTGTTAGGAAATTCACTGTTTTCATGATTAACCACTAGTAGTATTTCTGACACTGATGCTAAAGCATTATTCATTCCCATTTCTGTTCATTTCCACCACCAGTATCATGTGCAATTGGGTCCATACACTATTCCAAGCTATTTAATCTATCTTCTGTAGTTCATTTTCCTTTCATTAATAAAACAATGACCTCTGCAAATAAAAATCAAATCAGTGTGAAAGTCTCATTTGATCACAGTTATTGTTAATGGTTACTTTGAAAATGAGTTCTTATTCCAAGTGCCTGATTAATGGATCTAAGAATTAATCAATTACAGATTCCTGATTATTTTTGCCAGGGAGTTAATAGACCATTGATTTACCTAGTGTTGGGTGCATAAGAAGGGTGTGCAGATACATTGGTTCACCCCAAGCAAGGGCACTACAAGAATGCAAATAGTATATATCAGCTTGTGTGAATCTTAGAGCCACTGGAGTGTTACTACTATATTGTCTTGCCATCTCACAGGAGTACTTGATATACAAAATGTTTGAAGTGCACATTTTAATTATTACAGTTTGACTTAATAGGTAGGGAATACATTTTAATTTATGAATGTGATTATGAGCTATTTGCTTGCTTACAGGAACCAGAAGGTGCCTCAGACCAGGCCAGATTTATTTATAAACCTAGGAGGTGCCTTGATCTGAAGGGATAAAGAAAAAAGCATTAAGGTTGATTTTGGAACATGATGACTGCATTATTCTTAATTTTAATCAGATAATTTTTACGTATTATATATTAAAGATTGAAGAAGGCACTGTCTGGCACAAAAGACTAGGTCCACACATGAAGGTTCAGTCTAACTTATTTATTGCTCAAACCTATGCACAGGAATTTTCTCAACTAATGGTCATCAGCTGAGTTTGAGTATAGTTTCATAAAGATCAAATGGCAGTCAAGGAGGTTGGATTTTATTTGTTTATGGCTACATAGTGATTCTAGGCTGACCCCTCATTTTACCCCTCTCTTGGCTCTACCAGTCCTACTTCTACAGGCACTGATTTTAAGGTAGCATTCAACCAGCATTTGGCACAACACATCTATGCAGTGCTAGGCTAAAGAAGTATAGTAGTATACTTTATAGTAAAATGAAATTATTGTGAAAATGGCCTCACTACAATTGACTACTTCCAAAAAGGTCATGATGGTTTAACCTAAGACTTTTTGGGAATGGGGCGGGAGGGGAATCTCAGGAACAAAATTATACCTAGGATAAAAAAAAATGTATAATCTTGCTAACTTCAGCCTTAATTGAAACTAAAAATCTGAATCCAATAGACTGCACTGCATTAGATTGTCTCTGAAACTTGTAGTCATTGTCTGATACAGAATCTCCAGTTAGTGTTATCTATTTTTCACTATTAACATGTCTATCCACATGTTGATTAACACCATGTTGATTCAAGCTAGCTGGGTCTCCCTCATCTTAGTTTAAAATGGTTGATGTCTCATGAATATGCAGACTCTCATTAACTCTAGAAATGAATATGCTGCATATAGACTAGGAAGAAGTTAAATACCACCTCTTAGCTCCCCCAAGAGCTTACATCAAGCTATGGGGGAATCAAAACCCTTGCTTGAACACACCTAATAATACAATGGGGCAGTTACCCACAGCACCTCTTCCCTTTTAGCCAGAAAGTGGAGTTGGGGGCTCAAGGGCAGGGAGGACCAGAAGCAAAAACAGTCCCTTAGCCTCATCTTTTCTGTATAAAAAGTTTGATTTGAGATGTGTATGAGACAGATCACCTGAAGAGATGACAAAAAAGGAGTTTCGTGAAATGAGAAAGGGATTACTGGAAGTCATCAGTTACCATAGGTCCAGGATATCAAAAACAAAAGCACCCCACCTTGATGATTCAGAAAGGCAGAGGCTCCAGGTCAAGGGAGAGGTAAATCCAGGGGTGGGTTTCTACCAGTTTACACCTATTCTCTAGAACCGGTTGTTAACATTCTAAGCAGTTCGGAGAACTGGTTGTTAGAAGAAATTACGGGCCTAATCCTGTAAGGAAGGCAGGAAGGAAACATTCTGGTGTTCCTTACAGAAACTGCCTCTCCATTAACCCTTATTACATTCTTGGCAGGACTAGACTTCCTGTCTCAGGAACTTCTCTGGAGATTTTTTTCCCTCCTTTCCTGGTACTTTGCTTGTGTGGAGTGACCATTCAAAGTTACAATGACACCGAAAAAAGTGACTTATGACCCCTTTTCACACTTATGACTGTTGTAGCATCCCCACAGTCATGAGAGGCCAGGCGAGGAGATGCGTGCCTCGATGTGAGTGATATTGAGCTGCCCATGCCCAGTGCCAATAACATGACCAGCAAGCCACGCCCACCCATTCACATGACCAGCAAGCCACATCCACCAACTAAGCTACGCCCACAGAACCGGTTGTTAAAAAAAATGTGAATCCCATCCCTGGGTAAATCCCATGGGTCTATGGTAGAGAACAGGTTTCTCTGGGACTGGAGGTAAGAGAAGAGCAGCCTTAGAGCTCTGAAGACTCAGGAAGTCCTTGGAGAAAACCACACTCAGAACACTGAAGAATGCTTCTCCAGGTCTACTGAAAGATCAAACTGTCACGTCTGCAAAAACAGCCATGCTACTTTCTGCGAAGAACAGAGGTAAAGCTACGCAAAGCTTGAAAAATCACATGTCCCAAGGAATAGTGAAATTTCAGAGACTGATTCTAAACCAATGCACAACGACAGAAATGTGAAGTCAAAAGGCCTTGTCACAATGGGAAGTCTTTCTGTTCATTTCACTTTATGTTTCCTTCTCCCCGCCCTCCCATGGGCACAATCAGAGAACCTTAAACTCACCTTAAGCAGAGCTTGGAGTTTTAGAGCTTCACTTAGGAGCTTTCTTGCAACCTAGAAAACATACCTTCTCTTACGTTGTGCATGTGAATTTCAATGCTGAATTCCCAACCCTGGCGGGGGGAGTGGGGGGGACACAACAGCATGTTGCATGGGTTGGCACCAGGGGTGGAATTCAAAACATTTTGAAGATGGGAGAGGTGGCCCTGGGAGATGGCCCTGGGAGAGGTGGTTGAATTTCACCCCTGGTTGGCACCAGTGACTCAACTCTAGTGTTATAAATCACAAAGATCAGACAATGTACACTTAAGCATTTATTTATTTATTTAGATTGATTGGTTGATTGATTGATTGATTGATACTGCTGCCTATTCGCCCATGGTGACTCAAGGCGGCTTACACAATGTAAAATCATATTTAAAACAAAAAACAAAAATAAAAGCAATAAGAACTAACAAAACGAATCCAATAAATTAGTAAAGTACAATAGAACAAGATTTGGGAAAACAAAACAAAACAAAAACCAACTCCCAGCCCTCCACCCCGATTTAATGGAGGTGCTGAATGTACAACACCCCAGGGGTTGAACGGAGGCATTAAAATGTGCTCCCTCCTATCCCACCAACCTACTAACTCACTTTGTCCCTTTCCTCTTCCATTTTGGCCTTCCAGAAGGCCATCAAGACCTGTCTTTTTTGCACAGGTGCTGGGATAGAATTAGGATACAGGTAGGCACCATTCACTTAATGATCACCTTGCTTAGCAACAGAAGTTCCAACCTTAATCGCGATAATAAGATGAGGATTACCTGTATCTGAAGTTGCTGTCGGGCATCCCAAGGGAGTGGCCATGGTATTGTTTTGTTTGGGGGTTTCGTTTGTGTGTGTGTGTGGTTTATAATTTTATAATTATTAGTTTTATTTTTTGCAAGCTGTCCAAAGTTGCATTGAAAAGGAGAAGCCATACAAATATTTTAAATAAATAAATAGGTGCCTATAGGGAATACTGGACTCTGTTTTATATGACTTGGTGCAGTTGTTACATATGAATGCTGGCTGAGGAATTCTGGCAGTTGAAGCCCAGAGTCATCTCAAAGCTGTTCTGGTCTGAGAAACAGCTAAGTGAATGCTGCATATTTAGAAGGGTGGACACTTTCCTCTAATTTAGAGATTAAATCATGTAGATTGGTTCAGCATTCAAGAAAAAGTTGCAGGAATTTTCAATAGGCTATGAGTTATGAAAACATAAAACATAAATATCCATTTGAAGCCTGTCTTCTTAATTTTGCAAGGTGAAACCATGTTCTACCTTTGTCCCTTGTTTTGCTATATAATGTAAATCTAGCTTTTTTTAAAAAAAAAAAAGTGTGGGCTGGAGACATTATTGCAATAGAAACTAGTTTAAGGAAGTATTTTGATGCTAATTAGAGGTTTTCCCTACCTGCCCACCTGTGTCTTTTCAGTTCTTTTTGTCAGAATAAAGCAGAGCTCACCCAGGTTCAGGAATGCAAGCGTATTAAAAATGTTCACCTTCAGATACAAGATTTTCTTAGCAATCTCCAAATCCCCAAAGACCTATGTAGAAATCTCAGATAGCATGTAATTTTCGAGAAAGAAAGACATGTAGTTCCACTTTTATACATTCTGCTAAATTTGGACTTACCATTTTTTCCTCCCTAACTCAAAGAGTGATTTAGTTTTCCTTAATTCACTTGAGAGATAAGAGATTCAGGAATTGAATGCAGGCTTTTAAAGTACAGTGCCTTCAGCTGGTAATATGTTGGTGTTAGTAAAATACTTATACATCTAAGGAAAGGAATTCAATATTCTGTCTTGACGCTTTTGCAGTAGAATATTATTTATTCAGGCTTGATGGAGACAAAATGCTGAATAGAAATCACAAGATTTGGTTCAGATTCTGAGTTGGCCAGTAGATATAATATATACTGAGAGTGGGAGCTGTGATGTCATGAAAGTAAACAATAAAAAATACCAGTGATATAGACATTATGAACCTTATCAGGCATGACCTATGACCTAATCTCATCAGGAAAGGCCACTTGCTAGCCTTAATGTTAGTGATTAACATAACCCTCCTCTTGATTGCATTGGCCTTTGATCACTCTACAGTTTGATTTTATTAAAATCCTATATTTTGAACCAAATCCTATTTCATTTGAATCCCTAAAGTCCAAATAAAGTCTTACTTTACTAAAGTATTCAAAATCAACATCTTAAATGGGGGGGGGGGAGAAATGTTTTCAAGCTACAAGTCTGTTTTTCTATCATTTCTGAAAACTAAACACACACACACACACACACACACACATATACACACACACAAGAGTTTTCCCGAAAACAGGACCAACCCCCAAAATAAGCCCTATCCCGATGTTTCCGCCTTCACCTAATATAAGCCCTACTCCAAAAATAAGCCCTAGTGAGGGGGATGGGCATGACCCGCATAAGCAGCAAGTGTGTGTGGGCCAACAGTGTCTGGCAGTAGCTGCAGCCCACACAGCAGAGGTGAGTTGAATACCTATGCAAGCAGCAGGCAGCAGCAGAGGTGGGGGGAGGCAGGCAATATGGATGTGCCACACAGGCCACAGGAAAGCCAAGTGGTGGTGGGCCAAAATAGTGGATGGTCACAGGAGGTTCACCTTCACATCTCTTGGCTTGCCTTCAGCCCACACAGCCTGGCGGGATCACCTGCCTTCCGCTCTGTGCCTTGCGTAGCCCCCGAGCGTGCTGACCACGGGAGTGGCTGGCTGCAGCTGCTGATGGATACCATTGGTCCCCACATGTTTGCCAAAGATTCTACAAGGTTTTTACACCATTGAAGATGCTCTCCAGCACTTGGAGTAATTCAAAGAATTGTTTCTCAAGGTACATTCTCTATGGAAAGAAAGCCCTTGGCCACAAGTTGAAATAAAGAGTTGGTTTGTTCCACTCGCTTTGATTGTCATAAAAGGAGTTCCAATTGTGACAAAACTCACAAGCAATAGAGAAAAACTGAGGCAAAAATAAGAAAGACAGAAGATTGGGGGAGGCAATGTTTTCCTTAAGTTCATCAAAATGAAGTCAGGTATAAGCAGACTTTCTGAAGCTAAGCTCTAAGCTAAACTCTAAACTATAAATGTCTGTATTACAGATACCAGGGAAGTACATGTACTGTTCTTCTTGGATGTTCAGAGTCATAGCAACATCAGCCTAGCAATAGCAATAGCACTTAGACTTATGTACTGCTTCACAGTGCTTTATAGCCCTCTTGAATGGTTTTCAGAGTCAGCATATTTCCCCCAACAATCTGGGTTCTCATTTTACTGAGCTCAGAAGGATGGAAGGCTGAGTCAACCTTGAGCTGGTGAGAATCAAACTGCTGGCAGCCAGCAATCAGCAGAAGCAACCTGCAGTACTGCATTCTAACCACAGTAGCTGAGGGGGGAACAATCTCTTAGACTTGCAGGGGTGTCAAACTGGCAGCCCACAGGCCAAATACATCATGCACAGGCTATGCCCACCCCAGCTTCGTGAAGGGAAAAATATCATGCTACATCATGTGATGGCAACATGACACTGAATTTGACACCTGTGTCTTCATTCCCATTAATTCTGCATTTCCATGAGGTCTTAATCAATAGACCCATTTATCTCTTCCAAAGTGAGAAGAAGTAAATTAACACAGTTGCTTCATCTTTGGAAGCAGGAAGAGAACTGCTTTGATTGATTGGTTGGTTGGTTGGTTGGTGGTTGGTTGGTTGGTTGGTTGGTTGACTGACTGACTGACTGACTGACTGACTGACTGATTGAGATGGCTGCCAACCTTGCAAATGTGACTCCAGGAAGCCAATAACACATAATTAAAAACAATATAAAAAACAGTATCAGTAAATGCACAAAAACCTACAATGATCATCAAGAGCAAATCCAATAACACTCAGCATTAACAGTAACATCTCAAGGGACATCTAACCTCCTGATCTGCATGACTTACAGCAAAACCAGATCTTCAGCAATTCTCAAAAGGCTAACATGGTCAGGAGTAATTTGATCTTACGGAGGGGCATGTAGTCTTCCAGAGGACCAATGGTATGATGGAAAGGGCCAGCTTCCTATTGTCCCCTTAGATAGCATTTTTTAAATTGTCAGGATCTGAAAACTGTCCCTCCTCTTGGACCTGGTGGGAAGGACAGAAAAGTGGTCTTGCAAATTACCGCATAACAGAGTGGTCAATGTCTGGAATACTCTACCTGACTCTGCGGTTTCTTCCCCAAACCCCAAAATCTTTAACCTTAGACTGTCTACTATTGACCTCACCCCTTTCCTAAGAGGTCTGTAGGGGGCATGCATAAGCGCACCAACGTGCCTACCGTCCCTGTCCTATTGTTTCTTTTATTTTTTTTATTTTTCTTATATGTATTCATGTATTCATAACTATGTTTATACTTATACCTGTTATCTTGTAAGCGATTGACAAATCAAATAAATAAATGAATAAAAGTATTGCCACCCCATTTAGAACTAAAAATGAAAACAACTTTGGATTTAGGGGGCTCTAAAATACAAAGCCATAAAATCTTGCCAGGGTTGAGCTGAAGCTTATTCTTCCCCATCCGGATTTCCCCACAGCTTCTAGATACTATGACAGAACCTCCATGGCGTCATTTGGTTGGCCTAGAGCAGAAATGGTGATACTTCACTTTGTGCTGTTGGGTGATCTCTTCCAAGGTTTAATGTAGATGTAGATAATAGGACTTGGGGGGGAAGCATTGAGCCATATTATGGTTTTGCAGATGATTTCAAAGAGACGATTAGCCCTGAAGCAAAGTACCTCCTTGAACTTTTGTCGAGCTATACGAGTTAACTTTGTTTTCTAAAGTCACCCAGAGCTGATAGAATGGATTCCAAAATTATCTTAAAATGAGTGCTTGCTGCCAAAACACATTTGAGAAAGGGGGAGGGAGGGAGGGAGGGAAAGAGAAAGAGAAGAGAGATTTTCATTCAGCTTTCCAAATGTGTGTTAATGTGTCTTTGAGAAAGATCATTTATCACAAGTGCAATGCTTCCATATACTTTATAATGCAGTGCCATACTAATGACCATTACATACCCAGGTGTTCATATTTGCATTGCACCTAAAGTTTGAATAACTCATGAAGTTTTTTTCTTAAAGTACAGAAAAAGATCATTAAACATTTTGATTTAAGCAGCCGAGAACTTAACTTTAGGAAATGCTGGGGAGAAAATATTTGATCACTATGGGAACATGGGAATTGTAGGTATGAAACAGCTACAGACTGTGGTCCAAAATATATGCAGAAGAAGAAAAAGCAGAAGCTGAGGAGGCTATAAATATTCAGCCTTGAGAGCGATGTAATTATCCAACCTTATTCACATCTAGAATGTACCTCTTTAGCTTAAAATTAGCATCAATCGCTTGGAATTCTTAAACATGCAATTAAGGAATTACCATATTATTAGGGAATAGTTATGTTGCTCCAAGTTTACTCTTGGCATTAAGATGCCGGCACATACACAATATCCCTATTTTTTTTTAAAAAAAAAGGAACAAAGGAAGGCTTTACTACATTTAGGGGTGTCTGTGTGCCATCCTTGACTCTATGAAAAAAAGATATCAGACTTCTGAAGGAGTCAAATGCCTTATCCTCCAAATCTTTCAAGGTTCCCTCTAACCCTTGGGACAGGAAATACTTTCTCTGTTATGTCTATGTACTTATTAATAAAACATTAAAATACAAAGAATGTTTAGAAAGTCGAATATCAAAATAGAAAGAAAAAGAAGAGGAAAAAAGTAACAAAAAAGTCTACCACACTTAAATTCAAAGGAAAAGCAAAGTAAGAAACGGGGGAAAATCAAAATCAAATAAAATGAAATTGCATTTTCTCCTTTCCTTACATTTATATCCACAATCTGAGTACAATTTTAAGACTTAAAGTTGGCAACTAATATTTGTCATTGTTTCTAATTTCTATTTGAGTTCTTAAAAAATGTCCACATGTATAGACATGTCTTGCTATGTAATATATTGTATGCTTTTTTTCAATACATTTTTTTATTTTTATTTCTTTAAATACATCTTTTGGTTCCAGGTCTAAATATAGAAATAAGAATTTACTATAGGATTGTTATTTAAGATATATAATTGTTTAAGGAATATACAAGAAAACCAATATGATAGCATGGAGAAGGAAATGCAATATGGAACCTGATGGAGAATATATATGTATATAGTATATGATAATAGATAACATGATTATATTGTTATTAGAATATATAATTTGTTGAATGAAAAAAAGATGGAAAGTATGATTCATGTAATGTAATGAGATTAGAAAATTAATATGAAAAAGGGGATAAATACTGGATAATATAAATTAAGATAAGTTTAGGAATGATTAATTGAATGATATAATTTGATAAAATTTGCAAATATGATTATTACAAGAATATGTATAAAATGATATTAAGAATATAGAGATTTATATAAAGTAACATGAAAGTAATGAATGAAAAATTAGTAATAGGTAATAATATGAAATCAGATAAGAAAGTTAATAGTTGGAATATGTAATTATGGTCATGTTTGCTTTAAAATGGTAATATGTTGTATGTAAGGGTGTTATTCTTGCTTGAAGTTAGCCAGGCTTTTAGATAACAGACAGCTAGACTGGGGCAAATACAGTACTGATCCCTGAAGAAGGGCAAGATTTGATTTTACCTAGAAACTATAGACGAGTATCATTATTGAACAATGATTATTAAATATTCACAATGATGTTATCTGAAAGGATGAAAAATGCTTTACAAGAGTTTATCCACAAAGATCAAGGTGGAGTTTTACCCAAGAGACAATATTCAAAATGTTCTTAATATATTAAGGTACTTGGAGGAACTGAATGAAAAACCAGCTGCTTTAAAATGTCTTCATGCAGATAAAGCTTTTGACAATTTAAATTGGATTTTTCTGTTTAAAATTTTCAAAGATATGGATTTGGGAAAGAACTTTATTAGAGGGGTAAAATAGATGTATATTTTCCAAAATGTGACAATGTTTTGTGAATGGGGGAATTGACTAAGCCCTGTGAAAAACAAAAAAAGAATAAGGCAAGGATGCCCACATTCACCACTGTTATTCATTCTGGGCCTTAAAGTTTTGAATAAAGACATAAAACAAGAGGAGAGAATTGCTGAGGTGAAAGTTAAAAAAGAAGCGCGTAAACAAGGCCCTTTGCTAATGACTTGGTTTTAATTCTGGAGGGCTCTCTAGAAGGGATTGGATGTATTAATGGCAAAAGTAAGAGAATTTAGGGCATTGGCTGGATTTAAAATTAATAAGGAGAAAGCAAAGATGTTGCTAAAGAACATGAAGATGGAAAATCAAAACGAACTATCTTCAAAAAGTGAGTTTCAGATTAGGCAAAAAAAGGAAACATTTTGGTATTATAATTAGCATGAATTTGTATGTGATTTCAAAATAATTATCATGTATGTATGTATATGCATTTATCTATTTATCTATCTATCTATCTATCTATCTATCTATCTATCTATCTTATCTCGACTTATTTATTTATTAAATTTATTTGCCACCTATCTTGCCATAGAGGTTCTTTAGGTGGCTTACAACAGTAAAAAAAAAAGAAGAAAGAAATGGAAAGAGTGTAAACGAAGTAAAATGCTAGAACAATAAAATAAATAATGAAAAAGGACACAATGAGAGTAGATCAATATGATAATAAAAAGATGGACAGGTGACGAGCAAAGGAGGGTGGTGGAGTTCACAATCCGTCCAACAGCTACCTCCATCTGGATCAGGGGTGGGATTCAATTTTTTTTTTACTACCGGTTCTGTGGGCGTGGCTTGGTGGCCATGGCAGGGGAAGGATACTGTAAAATCTCCTGTCAGAGGTGGTGTTTGCTGGTTCTCCGAACTAGTCAAAATTTCCACTATTGGCTCTCCAGAACTGATCAGAACCTGCTCAATACCACCTCTGATCTAGATCCTAAGCCAATTGGCAAAGTCAGGTCTTCCAGTTCTTGTGGAAGGATAGGAGGGTTGGGGCAGATCTTACATACAAGATAAGCGGTTCCAAAGGGTGGGTGCTGCAACAGAGAAGACTTCTGTGAAAAACTACAACTATCACTGGTAAGAATTTCTGTGGTTGGAAAGAACGTATTACCTCCTGTTTTTCTTTCAGACAGTATCTGTACTGAGAAATGATGCCCCATTTAAACAATGGAAAAAAAGACATAACTAGAATTATTGAGCATAGATGGAAATCAAGAGTTAAAGGTAAAATTCCCCAAGGTGCAAAAGAAAAAGGAAGCGTGGGGTTGTCTGATTTTAAATTGTACTTTGCTGCCTGCTGTTTGGTTTGAATGAAGAAATGGCTGTGGTTAAGAAACAAGACACTCTCAGAATTAGAAATATATAGTCTGAGGTTTGGGTGGCATTTTTTTAAATGGTATGATAAAATTAAAGAAAATGTAGCTTTTAAAAATCATTACATCAGGAATGTCATATTTTGAAAATGGACCGGATATAGACTCAGATTATACCTGAGAATACAGCTGTTGACCTCACTCCAAGAAACATTTAATAGAAAACATTTAATATATATACACACACACACACATACATACACACACACATATATATATATATGTGTGTGTGTGTGTATGTGTGTGTATTCTTAAGTTTTCATGGCTATTTATTTGTGTGGTATTCAGCTTTGTTCGGGTATTTTCCCACGTCATTATAATTGTGCTTTTAAAGTTGTAGCAGCGTTTCAGCAGAATCTCATCTGCCATCATCAGGCTTCTGTATAGTGTTTGTCTGTGAGTCAGACTTTCACAACCGTTTCTGTTTTAAATTTGGTGCTAGCCGACTACTGTGCCAGAATGTTTTTTTCTTCATCCTGATTGGTTGGGAGTCTTGGTCTGTGTTTATTGGTCTTGGATTTTGCTGTGTTCTGCTTGATTGGTGTTTCTAATATCTTGTGTCTCTTTTGTGGCTTTTTTTGTCTTGATTGGCTGGCAACCAAAACAATTGTTGCCAGCCAATCAAGACAAAAAAAAGCTACAAAACACTATACAGAAGCCTGATGATGGCAGATGAGATTCTGCTGAAACGTTGCTACAACTTTAAAAGCACAACTATAATGACGTGGGAAAATACCCGAACAAAGCTGAATACCATACATGTAAGTACCCGCAAAAACTTCAGAAAACAAATATCAGACCTCTACGGGGAGGAAATAAACAGCCAGACCAAAACCTATGAGATGCTGGAAGTTAAAAGAGCAGGAATACTAAGTGACCTCAAATTCCTAAGCAGCTGCAGAGACAACAATGCAACACCAACCTGCTTCAAATTAACATTTCATCACAGCACAGCAGCTACTAAATGTATCCTGAAAAGAACTGAAATGGTTCTACTCGGGAATGAGCTCCACAGAAAGAGATTCCAATTGGATCAGTTAAACAAAGATTTTCTAACACTACAGCTGGAATTGAGCAGCAAAATCCACCCGCTACTTTGGGACAAGATAAAACAACTTACAACTTGGAGAGCTGAAACTGAAACCACTTACAAAAATGACAAACTTTTGAAGAAACTAAAGAAATTAGAACATGACAAGAAAGCCCTCAACAACTCACAACAACACCTGAAACAATTAGTATATAATGTTTCCAGCAGAGAACTCACCAAATCAGAAACAGATGTCCTAACCAAAGGATTCAATTATGCTATAGCACCCCAAAAAATCCCCACAGAATCCATCATATGTGCAGTAGAATCCAGCCTAACTAAATTAAATACAGATGAAGCTGATAGAATAAGACACCAAGTTACTAACATCCTATGCACAAGCAAAAAACCCAAAAGCAACTTGCACAAAGAAGAACTAAAAGCCCTGCAAGCCCTAAGGAACAACAGCAGCATAATCATACTTCCAGCAGATAAAGGTAATGCCACAGTAGTAATGGATAGAAAAGACTACAAAACAAAATTGACAGACCTACTCCAAGACTCCACATACAAACCCATAAACATGGACCCAACTTCATATCTGGAAAAAATAACCAAGAAGAAAATTATAACCAGCCATATGAGCAAAGAGATCCAACAGATGATCATCCCCAGAGAAAAATCTTCCAGATGTCCCAAACTATACGGCCTTCCAAAAATACACAAAGAAGGCATACCTCTCAGACCCATAGTCAGCTCCAGAGGAGCACCATTACAAAACCTAGCTAAACACTTAGCAAAGCAGCTACAGCCCCATGCTGAAGCAGCAGCTTCACATGTACAAAACTCATACCACCTCTTGGAAATGATCAAAGATCTACATGTGGAACAAGAAGATCTGCTTGTAAGTTTCGACGTGGTTTCACTATTCACTCAAGTCCCAATAAAAGAGACCCTTGAAATCATCAAAAATAAATACCAACCAGCCAAACACCTCATGGAACTAACAGAACACTACTTAACCAACACATATTTCATATACAAAGGACAAAGATACAAACAAATTGAAGGAGCCCCTATGGGATCACCACTGTCACCCGTTATTGCAAATCTGTTCATGGAAGAATTCAAATCCAGAGCCCTGGCCAATGCCATCCACAAACCCAAACTATGGTTAAGATACATCGATGACACATTCGTGATTTGGCCCCATGGAAAAGAAAACCTAAACAATTTTCTAACACACCTAAACAGCACACGCCCCAAAATCAAGTTCACCATGGAAACGGAAACAAACAAACAACTACCATTCCTAGATGTACTAATCTACAAAAAAACAGATGGCACACTAGGACACACCGTATACCAGAAGAAAACACACACTAACTGCTATCTCAATGCCCAATCCCACCACCACCCAGCGCAGATAAACTCCATGGCTAAAACACTAATTGCTAGAACCAAACGCCTGGCAGACAAGGCACACATAAAGACTGAACTATGCACCCTGACTAAAGTACTGACAGCTAATGGCTTCCACAAAAGCAAAATCACTGGCTTGATCCACAAAAACACTGAGACATAATGGAGACCAAGAAGATGAACAGACCTATGGAACAGCTGTGCTGCCCTACATAAGAGGTACTACAGACAAAATCAGTAAGATACTACACAGGCATCACATCAAGACTGCCTTCAAAACAGACAGAAAAATAGCAGCCATCCTAAGAAACCCCAAAGATAAAATTGACCTGGAAAACCAAGGCATATATAAAGTCCCCTGTGCATCATGCCTGGCCACATACATTGGACAGACCAATAGAAGAATAAGTACCCGCCTGGATGAACACAAAAATGCAGTAAAAAAGCTGGAACACACTTCCTCAGTAGTCCAACACATGAAAGCAACAGGTCATAGCATCGATTTCAATGGCACCAAAACCATAGCCACTATAGAAAACCCCAGCTACAGAATTATCAGAGAAGCCATAGAGATTGAAAAAAGACCTGAAAGCATGAATAGAAGAGATGATTCCACCAGACTGTCAATTATTTGGAAGCCTGCACTCACAAACAAAAAAATCTCCACACCACAAGCTAGGCGAACACCTGAGCACAAACAGACCCCGCCCCCCGATACCTCCAGCTCAAATACACCCCAACCAGGCACACAGATGAAACCTAGCTTCCTAATAAATGATAGCCGTCCATTTACTCGGAGCCAAGCCACACTAAAAGCCTCCAATACAGGAACACAATGTTGCCAGCCAATCAAGACAAAACAAGCCACAAAACAGACAGAAGATATTAGAAACACCAATCAAGCAGAACACAGCAAACTCCAAGACCAATAAACACAGACCAAGACTCCCAACCAATCAGGATGAAGAAAAAACCATTCCGGCACAGCAGTAGGTTGTGCTGAAACGTTGGTACAACTTTAAAAGCACAACTATAATGACGTGGGAAAATACCCAAACAAAGCTGAATAGCAAACATGTATGTATGTGTGTATGTATGTATGTATGTATGTATGTATGTATGTATGCAGGTCTTGGTGTGTTCGGGTCTTTTCCTGTGTAAAATTGAAAGTATCTTGGTGACATTTCAATGAGGTCCCACTCACCATCTTCAGGCTGGTGCTTTAGGCTTCGTGCTTGTGCAAGCAAAGCATGATCTGAGCTGCCGTCTTTCTATAAATACTGGTGTGGGAGGTTGGCTGTGTTGTCATTTCTTGATTGGTTGATGGAGTTGCACGAAGCCAAAAGCACCAGCCTGAAGATTGCGAGTGGGATCTTGTTGAAACGTCTCCAAGATACTCTCAAGCTTACATGGGAAAAGACCCGAACACGCCAAGACCTGCATACCTGTACCCGTGAAAATCTACGAAAACATATATATTAAATATTAAATATATATATGAAAACATATATATTAAATAAAAAATTGTGTGCTTCTGGATTTTTGTCTCTAAACTTCCATTGAGATCAATGTGTCCATGCACTAGAAGACTTTTCTTGGAAGCTTTCATCTTCTTTTCCCCTTCAGTATATTTATCTAAATTCAGATCTAGCACTTCTTTCATATGTTACACAATTAGTATTTCTGCCTCTGCCTCTTCTATTAAAATATAAAACAAGATATCATAGAACTGTTCTTTGTTTAGCATGCAGATGGATGCAAATGTTAACTTTTCCCCTATTTTTTCTTAATTTCAAGATTAGAATCCTTCAGTCTTTGTTCTTTAGCTGTTCTAATACTTTCAGAGTGGCAATTTGAGATAGATTATTGTTTCTTTGCTTGCTTGCTTTATTTTTCGAAGCACTATTCTTGACCTATCTATTTGTGTTTAGTAAATTTGTGCAGTCTGTTTTATCTGCCTCTTCTAAACAAACAATATCAATGTTATGTGTTCAGAGCTTATTAAAATTGCCACTAAAAATAGAATTAAATCATAACCAGAATGAATAAAGCAACATTAATCGCATTAAATGAAAATGGACCCGATTTATTCTTAGCCACCTCCTCTGTATTATTTCTTCATCGATGGTAGGGACCTCATCTTTCTAGATTCTGATTGAAAGGGTATCCTTTGCCCAAGCAATAAGCATATCATATCAACATACTGGTTAAGAATGAACATTTACTCAGGTCATTATTTTGTGTCTTCAGAAATAGCCAGATGCATCCTGGGTGTTCATAACATTCTTTCAATGTTGCTCCTCAGAACTTGATTTGATAGCACCCTGTCTTCAATTACAGAGATGGAATACAACCATCACAGCAAGGCACTATTGACAGCTTATCTTCTAGGGATCTAATTTCTTTTGTCACCTGTCCCATCTGATGGCAATGGATTGCATCACAGGTTAATTGTGAGTTATAGGAGTACCTGGTTTTACTGGTCCCGAATTTTCCTGCTTTTAGCTTCAGGAGAGACTCTAAGCTCTAATATTGTGCAGAGAGGGATGAAATCGTTTCTCTATTGACATTTTGCACAACATGCCTGACTTTATATGTTTCAATCATGTTCTCCATTTCTTTCTAATCTAAAAAGCTCCAAATGCTTTGGTCTTCCATTGAAGAAGAATTTCTTTGGTGCCTTAAACATCTTGGTTTTGCTTTCAATTTCTACAATAATGTTCTTGGAGCGATGACCAAAACTGTATAAAATATTATATAGCACGCTTGCATCTTCAGTTTATAAATGGACATTACTATGTTGGCAGTTTTATTTTCAATTCCTTTGCCAATGACTCTACTGTACAATTTTTTTTAACAATTGTCATATAAGTTGGCATTTATATTCAGTTGTTCACTAGAAATCTAAAATCCTTTTTCTAGTTAATCACTGATAGCTTAGAATATCCTTTTAATATATTTGGAGTTTGGACTATTTCTTCAAACTCACACACTTTACACTCATGTTCCCAAGTTTAACTGTGAAGATTGTCCATTAATTCCTATTCTCTATTTCCTGTTATTGAGTAAGATACTAATCCATGAGAGAATCTTATTTTTTTCTGTCACAGTTGCTGGTTGTTCTAGTGCAGGGTGTCAAACTCGTGTTGTCACGGCAGCTTCACGTAATGTATCGGAACTTTCCCCTCCTTTGCTAAACTGAGCGGAAGCGTGGCCCACACGTGACACATCAGACCCGTGGGCCGTGAGTTTGACAACCCTGTTCTAGAGAGTTTGTGGTAATGAGTTTTATGAAAGGCTTTTTGAAAATCAAAGAAATAGTAATGTACTGAAGCCAGCTTGTATCAACTCACAAGAATCAACTGTTAAAGTTTCTTGGAGACCTAACATGCCAAACAGCTGTTTGATGGCTCATGCAGCAATTCAGTGTCAGCCATGAAAGTGGCAGAATTGGCTATTATACATTGATCAGCACACCACTGTATATAATTCATAAAGGACTTCTATCTATATGTTTGCTGAAACCCTAAAAAAGTATAGATGTTTAAGCATGAGTTAGCCCCTCCCCCACAAATACTCCAGACAAGAAGCATAATAATGAGTATTACTTCTGTCATTATTGTACGGTTAAATTAACAGAATCTTGCAAGACTGAATGCATTTCTGTCTCCTCTCCTTTTATTCTCTGGAAAACTCCAAAGTTCTCTTCTGAAATGCTTCCCATGCTCTCTCTGCTTCTATAGGCTGAGATATTTTTATGTGCCCATTGATCCAGTCTATGGCTCTTCTTCCTGTAACCCAAGGTCATTCTCACATACCATTACAGTAGGGTTAGGGTTAAGAAATTGTTATTAGCACCCTACCAATCAGTTGATATTATAATTGACTCCCTTCCTCCCTCCATGTTGCTTTGGGTAAAATAGCAATAACACTGATATAGAATAGAATAGAATTCTTTATTGTCCAAGTGTGGTTGGACACACAAGGAATTTGTCTTGGTGCAAATACTCTCAGTATACATAAAAGAAAAGATACATTCATCAAGAATCATAATGTACAATACTTGCCAGCTCCTTGCCGGGTCATCAAGAACTCCCTTTCTGCTGTATTTCCAACAGAGATTGGGAAAACCATTTCTTGGCAATTTTCCAAGCGTCAACAAGTTCGACCGTGCTTGGGCCTCCTGCAGTTCCTCCTGCAGTTCCTGACTGGCAACCCATGACTCATACTGAGATTACCGAGCTTATCTCTGAACTCAAGTCAGGCAAAGCCCCTGGCCCTGATGCTATACCCCCTGATCTGCTAAAATCCAATCCCGAGTGGTGGATTCCTCTCTTAGCAAGACTCTTCATGCATATCAATACCTCTGGCAAGATCCCTACATCCTGGAGCTTAGCAATTATTGTTCCAATTTTTAAATGAGGAAATAGGAACAATCCAGCCGACTATCGCCCCATAAGCATGCTCTCCATCATTGGGAAACTGTATGCTAAATATCTCCAATGTAGACTCCTCACCTGGGTTGAGGAGTCCAATATTATTGGTGCTGAACAGATTGGGTTTAAAGTGGGCTGTGCCACACTGGACCACTGCTTTGTCTTAGCGCACCTGGTCGATAAATATACTACCATACCAGGTGGCAATTTTTTTACTGCTTTTATCAACCTAAAGTCAGCGTTTGACTCAGTCCCTAGGGGACTGTTGTGGTCAAAACTGCTCAAAAGTTCTATCGATAGATGTCTTCTGTTCCTAATTAGATCCTTGTACAACCAGACCTCTAGTCAGGTCAGGTATAGTCTGCAGGGAGAACTTTCAAATCCTATCCCAATTAAGAATGGAGTAAGGTAGGGTTGTGTTCTGGCTCCTCTTTTGTTTAATTTATTCTTATCTGACTTGGCCTTTCACATTGGACATATTGAGTCCAACCCCCCAAAGTTGTCAACTACAAAGATCCCGCTTCTCCTTTATGCTGATGATGTGGCTCTCCTTTCATTGTCAAGACCAGGTCTGAAAAGATTACTTTCTGCATTCAGGTCCTACTGTGCTGAGAACCACTTGCCTATTAATTACGACAAATCCAAAATATTGGTGTTCTCTAGAGCCCGGAAATTGTATAACTGGGCTATCAATGGTAATGCTGTTAAGCAGGTTTTCCATTTTAAGTATTTAGGTATTCAATTTCAGAACAGCGGTGCTTGGACTAGACATCGAACCCAGATGCTGAATTTGGCCTCCTGTAGTCACCAGCAGATTTTAAGATTTTTTTATACCCAAGGAGACCAGTTTATTCCTTCTGCTCTGCATATATACAAAGCCAAAACTTTGGCTCAAACTCTTTACGGAATTCCCATATGGATACGGGGCTTCAAGGATTGTATTGAAAGAAGCCAGGCTGTCTTTTTTAGAAAACCTCTGGGTCTTCCTCCTTGTGTTGGTTTTGCTCCAATGTACCTGAACTGGGCATTCGATCAGTTGAATGTATGGCATGGATTAACACCTTTAAATGGAGGTTTCGGGTGCTCCTTCTGGCAGATCCTGGTAGCTACCTCTCCCTGGCATTTGCTGACTCTCGTATTTCTCATTGGGAGAGGGAGCTGATGAAGAAATTACACCTGCTAGGTTTTATGGGGGATGCTCTGGGAGATTATGGCCTTAAGGACACCCAATTTAGGGTAGTCCAATGGCTTATGGACATTGACTTGCAATATTTATGAGCCAGAGCTAACAAAACTTGCTCCCCTCTGATCTTCAGCCAATTTAATAATTACAGACTGAGGATGGCTTCCTATTTTTACACTCTAACCATTCCCAAGTATAGAAGAGCTTTCTCCCTAGCTCGCTTTAATGTTCTGCCCTCAGCACTATTGGATGGGCTCCCGATTAACAATTAATTAAGAGGCTCCCGATTAACAAGCGGCTATGCCCCTGTGACAGAGCTGAGGTTGAATCTGTGGAGCATGTCCTTTTATATTGCCCTATGTATAACACAGGCAGATCTAAGCCTCTCCTTGAAACAGACCCTTCTAGACCCAATGGTAGTAATTTGTTCTTATATTGTCTAGGGGATGGCTTCTCATATATCACTTCTTTGGTTTCCAATTTTTTTTAAGAGCTGTAACCATCAGAGGAGAATGCTGTAATTCCCCTTAGTCAAGTTTTTGGTGACCAATTGTTCATGATTAATTTTCCCATGTTCTTCTTTTGTTGTACTTGTGTTTTGGTCTGTGACTCCAAATAAAGTATTATTATTATTATTATTTTTATTATTATTATTATTATTATTATTATTATTATTATTATTATTATTATTATTATTTACAACACTTAGTGATAGTCATAGGGTACAATAAGCAATCAAATCATACTGGCAAACAGTCAATATAAATCGTAAGGATACAAGTTCATACAGTCACAAGTGGGAGGGGATGGGTGATAAGGAGTGATGCGAAAATTAACAGTAATAGTAGTACAGACTTTGTAATAGTTGGACAGTGTTGAGGGAATTATTTGTTTAGCAGAGTGATGGCTTTCGGGGAAAAAACTATCCTTGTGACTAGTTGTTCTGTTGTGCAGTGCTCTATAGCAGTGGTTCCCAAAGTGGGCGGTACCACCCCCTGGGAGGCAGTGGGATGCCTTAGGGGTGCTGAGAGGCAAGGGGGCCAGCAGGGGGGTGCTAAGAGGCGGCAGGGGGGCGCTGGAGGTGAGTGGCAGGGCACAATTCAGGGGTGAGAAAAAATGCAGCTGCCGCCGCGTTTGAGACAAGGCCCCGCAGGATCATCCCATTGACTTGCACACTCTGATGCAAGGAGCTCCACCCATGAACGCAGCATTGGAAAAGGAGAGCAAAGCCAGAATGGCTTTGCTCTCCTTTTCAAACATCCCACCACCGTGTTTGGGGTGGCACCCCGAATGCAGCATTGGGAATAGGAGAGCAAAGCCTTTTCAAACATCCCACCGCCATTTTCGGGGTGGCGAGTTGCCAGTCACCAAACCACACTCACCCAGTCATGTGACCAGCAAGGCACACCACCAGTCACATGATCAGCAAGCCACACCCACCCAATCACGTGACCAGCAAACCACACCCTCAAATTAGGCCATGCCCACAGAAATTTGAATCCCGCCCCTGGGTGGGGGGGGCATTGAGGATGAGTTTGTAGCACCAAGGGGACGGTGGACTGAAAAGTTTGGGAACCACTGCTCTATAGCGTCATTTGAGGGAAGGAGTTGAAACAGTTTATGTCCAGGATGTGAGGGGTCTGTAACTATTTTCACAGCCCTCTTTTTGACTTGTGCAGTATGCAGGTCCTTGACTGAAGGCAGGTTGGTAGTAATTATTTTTTTTACTCCAAATTTAATTCTCCAAATAGCTTGATTGCACAGTAAAACAACAACAACACAGTACTTCTTTAACTCAGAAAAGTGGCCACTGGAACCTGTAAGGGAGAATGAAGCTCATTCACCGCTTTTTCTCTGTTTAGCACAATCCTTTAACATGCCAAGAACCCCAAATGCAGAAATTTTGGAATGCCATCATCCACAATTTTATATGAATAGATACATACTGTCAAGGAAATGTGAAAAAAAAAACCCAAATATTTTATTTCTTTATAGATGAAGAAATGGTATATGTTTTTGTTTAACTGGCAGTAGTGATGCAGCACAGCTGGCCTTCATTAGACTGCTGGAGGGCTGATGGCTTTCTGCACATAAACAAGCCTGTTCTTCTAATATCCTGATTTCTAAGGAGATTGTAAATGAACAGTCCAGAGCAATATCTCCCAGGCTTTTAATTGGAATTGGAAAGTTTTGCAGATGGAACTGTTCATCATCTGGAACTGTCTTCATATTTACAGAAACGGTTGTTTTTCTTCGTTTGTTTGAAGATTTTCTTTTCAGGAACTCATTCTGCCAAACTAGTCTGAAACTTCCTTATCACCCAGTTAACTCTTTTCAGAAATTGAAATCACATTAACTCTTTTTCAAGCCTTGGAGATAGTTGCTGATTTTGGAGTGGGGGGAAAATGCATTTCACATTTTTTTTAAAAGAATCATAGGAACTTGGTGGGTTGTTTTGCAAACAAGGTCTATAACTTTGTCTTCATTCTTTGAATTCTGCTTCTGAAACAGTTTGTTCAGATGCAGAAGACATAGGCTTTATATCCTCCGCTGCAAAGATAGATCAAATAATTCATTGAATTTCTCTGCAATTTCCTTACCACCATTTAGGTCATCTTTAGGTCATCTTTGCAATTTCCTTACTCTCCTTTGGGTCATTTTTATCCCATGACTCATTGGTTACACCACCTCTGTGTTCAGTGGCCTGCTTTAAATATAGTTAAAAATCCTTTTTAAAAAACCCCATCATTCATGCTTTATTTAGCTTTGTTTTTACATCCTTGTCAGTTTGCTTGCATTTTTTTTTTTTTTTTGCAAAAAGGTATATCTCTCATTCTTTCAGTCTCTGGCAAAATTTCTATTCACTGTTTTTAGCTTTGTTTTATGCCATCCAGAATCACTTTTGATTGATTGATTGATTGATTGATTTTATTTTATTTTATTTTTATTTGTCAATTGCTTACAAGATAATAGGTATAAGTAAAAACTTAGTTATGAATACATGGATACATATAAGAAAAATCAAAATATATATAAAAGAAACAATAGGACAGGGATGGTAGGCACATTGGTACGCTTATGCACGCCCCCTACAGACCTTTTAGGAAAGTGGTGAGGCTAATAGTAGACAGTCTAAGGTTAAAGTTTTGGGGGTTTGGGGAAAAAAACACAGAGTCAGGTAGAGTATTCCAGACATTGACCACTCTGTTGCTGAAGTCATATTTCCTGCAATCAAGTTTGGTGCGATTAACCTTGAGTTTGTATCTATTGTTTGCTCTAGTGTTGTTATGGTTGAAACTGAAGCATTTGTTGACAGGTAGGACATTGCAATGTATGATTTTATATACTACACTTAGATCGGACTGAAGGTGGCATAGTTCTAAGTTCTCTAGGTCTAGAATTTCGAGTGGTGCATAAGATATTCTGCAACGAGTAGAGGAGTGGAGAACTCTTCTTGTGAAATATTTCTGGACTTTCTCAACTGTGTTAATATCAGATACGTAATGCAGGTTCCAGACTGATGAGCTGTATTCAAGTATTGGTCCAGCAAATGTTTTGTATGCTCTAGTTATTAGTGTAATATTACCAGAGAAAAAGCTACGTAAGATTAGGTTAACAACTCTTAACACCTTTTTGGCTATGTAGTTACAGTGGGCTCTAGCACTTAGGTCATTTGAGATGAGTACTCCAAGATCCTTGACAGAGTTTGGATCATCAACAAGATCTTGACTATTCAGCCTCTATTTTATTTTCTGATATTTTTTTTTGCCAATATGTAGGACAGAGCATTTATTTGTTGAGATTTGAAGTTGCCATTTGTTTGACCATTCTGATACATAGTCGAGGTCTTTTTGAAGGGTAGCAGTATTGTCTGTGGTGTTGAATAGCTTTACATCATCAGCGAAGAGAACGCAGTTGCTCTTGATATGGTCACAGAGGTCATTTATGTAGAGTATGAAAAGAGTTGGTCCTAGTACACTGCCTTGGGGGACACAACTGTTGACAGGTACAGAATTTGATAGGACACTCCCAATTTTGACCATTTGTTGTCTGTTTGACAGGAATGCTTCTATCCAGTAATGCAGGTGTCCAGAGATACCATAAGATTTTAGTTTTAGGAGTAGTTTGTCATGTACCACTGAATCAAAGGCTTTACAGAAGTCTATATAGATTGCGTCTATTGTTTTGCCCTGATTGAGTTGTGTAGTTTATATGTTTTTGCAGTGTAAGAGTTGCAGATTACATGATAGTTTTTTCCTAAAATCAAATTGTTTATTAGAGAGTAGGTTGTTTGTTTCTAAGTGGAGGATGATGGATTAGTTAACAATTGATTCCATGACTTTACAGGTGACGCAGCATAAAGAGATTGGTCTCTAATTTTGAACTAGGCTGGGGTCTCCCTTTTTGAAGATGGGGATGACCGTGGCTTGTGACCATAGTTTTGGCAAGGAGCTGGTCCTGAAAGATTTTTCAAAGATTATGCTTAAAGGTTCAGCTATGGCAGTGAGTAGCTTTTTTAAGAAGTAGGCACATATTCCATTTGGTCCAATAGATAGAGATGGTTTTAGATTGCACAGTGCTTTTTCAACAATGTCTTCTGTAAAATCGATATGTATTAGATCATTGTAGTTGTCAGTGGTTCGACTAGGAAATACTGGGCATGATCCATTGCTATTTACAAATACTGAGCCAAAGAATGTGTTAAAGAGGTTGGCTTTAATAGTGTCGTCGTTGCAGTCTTTACCATTAGGTCCTTTCAGGGGTGGGATGGACTTTAAGTCTTTTAGTTTGTTGTTTATAAAATCGTAGAAAATGCAGGTGGAATTGGTGCATAGAAGGTTCTTCTTGTTTAATGTGATAATTGGTGCATTCAGTTTTTATCTGGTGGCATAAATTTTTGTATCAGCTTTTGAAGTTGGCAACATGACCAGATTTGTTTTTCTGCCAAAGTGATTTCTTTTTGGATTGAAGCTTCCTTATTGTTTTGGGCAATTTGTTTTTTCTGGTTTTGGGAGTTGTTAATGGTACATATAGTTTGATGACTCTTTTGACTTCAAGTAAAATACGTTGTAATGGTCTTCTACAGTATTGCATCCAGAGAATAGAAATTGCCAATCAAGGGATGAAAGATCATTGTTTATAAGATCATAGTTGCCTTTTTTGAAGTTATAATTGGGGATTCTGTCGTTGTGATGATTTTTGTGTGGACGTATGTTGAGACAAAAGTCAATCATGTTGTGGTCACTGTTGGAAAAGGGTTCTTTAATTTTTATTCCATAAGTCGAATTCAAACTATTGTAGAAGATGAGATTGAGGCAGTTGTTAAGTCTAGTGTTGTTGGCTACTAGTTGTTCTAGTCCCAGATTTGTTACTGCATTGTAGAAGGTTGCATGTGTAGGTTCAGTTGTACATTTGTTAAGGGTCCAGTTAATGTGAGATAGATTGAAGTCACCAAGGAAGATAAAAGTGTGTGGGCAGGATGCTGCCCATGTTAGTAGTGTATTTAGCTTGTTTGCATGTTCAATGTCATAATCAGGGGCTCTGCATCATAGTAAGAACCGAAATGTGATATTTAAGGACAGTTCACAGACGATGGTCTCAGGAAGAGCAAGCTCTTGGGTAACTTGGATGTTTTTTAGACGTTAGGGACTTTTTATAGAAGATAGCAACACCACCTCCTCTACGGATTTCATGATCTGATCCATAAACATGATAGTCTCTTACTGTGGTAATGGAGTCAGGGAGAGATGTGTTGAGCCATGTTTCACAGGCAAATTTAATGTTGAATTTAGCTGTATTAAGTAAGAGGTATTTTATTTACAAGGCTTCTTGCATTAAGTAGCTTGCATTTAAGGCCAGTTGTGCTTGGAATAGAGGTAGTTAGGGGTGTGAGTGCCTAGTTTTGAGTGATGTTGGATTGAATGGGGTGGGGTTGGATGCGGAGTTGTGGGTTGTGTGACTTTCTTTTGATGCAATCAGCTCTGTAGTCAATGTATAGGTCCTTTTGTCCATTGTCTGGATGGTTTTTGAGTTCTGCACGGAGTTCACAGGAGCGGATTCTTTGCAGTCTGGATAAGTCTGGTCTTGAGCGAAGTTTTTTGTGGTTGGGATTGGTTTTTGCAATGGCATTTATTGTATGAATGAATATACATTTACTAGACTCATTTTTGCATACAACTCTACAAAATTTTGGGGCCACAGAGCTGTCATTGTATTTGTACCTATAGCCATCTCTGGTTATTTCAATGATATCTTCAGGAGAGATGTTTGTTGTAGTAGAGTTGCTTATGATATCACGAACTTTGGTGATGTCATCTGATTCGTTAGTGTCTTCGAGACCAAATAAGATGGCATTTGGACGTTTCTGTTCATGTTCCATGGTGTCTCTGATGAGTAAGGAGATATTATTTGTGGAATTATTTGAAGGGATAGTAATTGTTTTTGGCTGTGGTTTGGTGGTTACTTTTGGTTGTAGTTGTGATTGTAGTTGAGGTAGTGGTTGTGGTTGTTGTGAGATTTGATTTTGAGCTGATAGGTACTCACTTATTTGTACTATATTTTTTTTTCAAGAGAAATTAGGCTTGCTTGTATAGTTGTTTCAAAACGTGTTGCTAAGCATTTTTCTATTGGGTGAATGAGTGATTCTATGCTTTCAACTCTGTCAGGTAGGGTACTCAGTTTGTTTAGCTTAGGAGAACATGATGGACATAGAAAAAAGAATGTATCTGAATTTTTAACCATAAGAGCTAGGTTTTTGTTTGCGTTTAAGTAGGCAGGGTGAGCTAGATTATTGCATAGACAGCATTTAATGTAAATTTCGCTTTCATTGATGGTTTCAAGACATTTGAAACATGTGCAGGAGTCTGGGAGGTCATTGGTAGCGATATTTTTCTTTTGTTTTGGTTTGGAGTTTTTGGCTGGAATGGTCAATGGCAATAATACAGTAATCAATTACAATAGCTAGTTAATGTGATAGGTAGGCAGTTACCTAATGAATGTTGGTAATTAATAAATGTTAACTGATATGTTAGAGAACAAATCAAAAGTAAGGTTGCTTATTACTAAAAAACAATCAATCAATCAATTGGTTATTCAAATCACTCTAATCAAATTTTGCTAAGCAACAAACAGCCTAATTTATTACAGTAATTACTAAACACACTGGTCAATTAAATTCACTAAATCACTGATTTTACTAATCAGATATTCAATATTTACACTATATGCACTAAACATTCAATCATACTAAGCAAAAAACAATAAATCAATTGATCATTTGATAAAAATTAATTATTTTAAAGAAATTGATTTTTTGAGATAATGAAAGTAAGTAGTATGAAGTCGTATTGAGAGTTGGTAAGTAACGGGTTAATGCTTTGCTTTGTTTTGCTTAGCTGTTGCTGATATCTGAGAATAGGTTTATAACCCTTTATAAAGTGGCAGGAGGTCTCTTTTCCTGGGCTGTTCAAAAACAATCAATGAGCAAGGGTTTACACTCTCTTTCTTGTTTTGTAGACTGAGTTTTTGAGATAGTAAAGATGCAAAGATGTTGAAGGGGCAAATCTCTGGCCCCTCACTGGGAATCAACAGGAAACTTTTTGTTTTGTTTTCCCTTGATGAATGGGATTTCTGCCCCCCTCCTAGTTAATTTAAATACACTTTCAACGTTTGTTGCTTTTAAGAGAAAGAGAAAGAAAGATAGTCTTGCACTGGCAATTTGAACAGTTTATATTTTTACTATGTAGACTCAGATTTGTATTGAGCATTCGCTCCTGGCTTCAATATACTTCTGCTTATATCACAGGAAATAAAATTGCTTCCAATCTTCACAGGAGTTCGGTTATAACAATACTTCCCTACTTATTGAAAGTTCAAAGTTACTGTCCTTTTAAAGAGAAAGTCCGGATTTGCAATTTGGTGAAGAGGGAAGAGGGAAGGAGGGGCAACAGGGGCAAAGCAGTCTGTTTCACACCCTGGCTGCAAACGTCTGAAGACTGACTCATAGCTCCCGGTGCTCACCGCCCTGCAAGGATGGGATGAATCTCACCGTCTCGCCACCGTGCAAGGATAATTATTGAGCCTCCCCGTACTGGCGAGCCCCACTGCCTTACCTTCTAGCAAGGATGGGTTGAGTCACAGATCGTTGAGCGCTTTTGAATAGAGTGCTCCTGAACTTAGTGCCCACCAAGGAATGAGTTCTTTTCTGGTGTGCTGGTCAAGGATGGGAGGAATCGGAGATCTGTCTCATTAATCATTAAAAGCTCTTTAGTTTGGTATCATATTTCTTGAGTTGAGGTGCACTTTCTAGATATTTTCTTCGTTACAGTTCCTCATTTAACATTTTTTATTGAGTTATAAGATAAAACAAGATACAAAATATAAATGTAAATAGGAAAGCAGTGGGGAGGAAGAGGGGGAAGAAAAGTGAGGCAGGATTAAGAAAAAGAAAGAAGTGTCTTCCAACTCTCTCTGTTGTGATAAAATAAGGCATTAACATCAAATCACAACTTTTTGTTTTTTCTTCTTCATTACAGTTCTTAAATAATAAAAAAGAACTTAGTACATTTTATTCCCTCTGAAACATTCTTTCTACCATCATATTATTTGCAGTCAGATATGAATGTTTGGGACATTTTGAGCAAATATTCCCATTTTTATGTTAAATGCAATAACATTATGGTCAATATTTTCAAGTTTTTCAGTGATATCCAGAGAAAATGCTACTTACCTAGGATTAAACCCAAGATGACTTTCCATCTGGTTGACTGCTGATGAAATATTCTAGGACATAGAATTTTGCCGGTTTGACATGACATGAACATGTATTTTCACTGTCTGTATAAGGGTGATTGAGCTAACCGCCCAGAGTGTTCCTCTTTAAATGCCTATGTGGTTTCATCTTTCATCAGAAGACAGTCAAGAGAATAATAGCATGTCTCCAATACTAATTTTCTTTCTTTCTTGAGCTATATGGTTAACTCCAGTAGTTTGATGTCATTTCACCCCTTAATTTAAACCGAGGAAGAAATGAATAATCCGATTGTGCTTTACTGATTATACTGTAAGTCTATCTTCAGTTTTCTTCACATCTCACCTTTTAAAACGCCCTACTGGGGCTGTGACAAGTCCTTCAGCATCATTTCACAAAGGAGCAGTAGTAAGTATTGAGTGTGAACTTGCAACATTATGCCTTACTCATCTGTTGCTCTGCCAATTTGATGACCACATCTATTAATTTACCGGAAATAGTTTGTTCTTTGGTTGAATAGTAAAAGCTACAGCATAATGATTAGGGAGTAAAACACAGGCACTGAGATTATTCATTCACAGCAGGAAATGGATGCACAACTGAGAAGGTATATAGGTCATCCTGTAATAGTCTTTTCCACCTTGCTAATATATATATGTATCATGTATTATTTCCAAAACTCTCAGTATTCTAAGTTATGTGATTGATGAAGATCATCATGATCATCATTGTATAAAAAGCAAACGAAAACTTGCAAAAGCACATATAACTACCAAATGTCAAACAAGCAGCAGATGGCAGCATGACAAGAGAACTGATGTCTACAAGAAGCAGCAAGAATTAAAAACAAAATTTCTGACCTTAGTACATATTTATGGAGGGTTTGATTTGGCCTGTCTGCATCAGGAAACTAATATATGCCTCTGATCTTTTGAATATAACCCTGCATCCAGAATAGTAGACTTTGATTCTCATATTCATTTTTTTTCTCATGAACAATCTAATCCCTGCATTCTGCAGAACCTTTGAATCCAGGGATTGGTCTACACAGTGTGGTCAAGAAATCAAGATGGAGCTGCAACAGTGTGATCAAAGTTCCACCTGGGTTTTGTGGATGTTGCATGTCCCAATTGCCATCTTGACTTTTTACCATATCCCATAGGGACCTGCCCAGAATTATCTTTTTTGCCCCAAATTTCACAAATTAATTAGGGATACCTGGGAATTGAAATTGAACATGTTTGGAAGGCAAGTTGTGAAAAAAAAAGGTCTGGACTAAACCCAGTTTTGAGTGAATATGGTTGTATTTAAATATTTATCCTCCAAATGGATAGGGCCAAGATAACACACACACACACACACATGTGTATATATGGGTATGGGTATTCATTTACATATTTAGTAATTTTATATGTATTGAATTAAGCAACAATATTTAGAGGATCACCAAGGCCAACCCAAAGACTTTCAGAGGCATACCTGCTTAATTTGATCCACCCACATTAAAGGTATGACCAAAAAGGCAAATGGGGATTGTAAGGATGGTTCTCCCTATATGAAGATCCAGCACAGGTCTCTGGTTGTCTGAAGTTCTTCATGGCACAAGATCAGGGGCGAAATTCAACCACCTCGGGAGAGGTGGTACGGACAATTTGAATCGGTTCAAAGAAGTGGTACGGACGATTTGAATCAGTTGGCCCCACCCACGCCCACCCGCCTTCTTCCTTTTAGAGGCTGAGTCCCACCAAGCCACGCCCACCAAGCCTTGCCCACAGAGCCGGTAGGGAAAAAATTTGAATTTCATCCCTGGGCAAAACACAGGGTATGAGATTATCCTAGGAATGGTTCTACATATTTTCTTCTCATTTGGCTGAAGCAATCTTTCTAGCTGTTTTCTATGCTACATTTATAGACCCGGGGGGCGGGGGGCGGGAGAATTGTAAGCACCAATCTCATTTTAAAAATTAATAAAAAAAAAGACAGCCATAATTGTTCTAAAAACAATTACATTATAGAGGATGGGGAAGGGAGGTAAGAAGGATTTTGCCTTCTTTTCAATCAGGATAATTCTGGGTTTTTTGTTTTTTGTTTTAGTTTTCAGCTCCAAATTATACTTCACAGTTGTATCCTTCAGGGTTTCACTGTTAAGAACACGACTCCTGCTCCTACGTTGCCTAGCTTATCTCTAACCTGCAGGGCTCTGTGTATGAAGAGTTAGTAATAACATTTATTTTATGCTATACATTGATGGAAAGTAATTCTTTTGGGGAAAAAATTGAGAGACCAGGGTGGGGTTCTGCAAACAAAACAAAACCCAAACCCAAAGATGGTTGTGTTTTTTTAATTTCTTCCAGTGTTTTTAAAACAGGTCAACTAGGGCAGTGGCCCCCAACCTTTTTTGTCCCACGGCCTGGTACCGGCATCACAAAATGATCCATTGACCTGTACCGGCATCAGTGCGCACGACCAAGGCAAGGCGAGCCGAGCGACCGGCCGGCCAGCCAGCCAGCCATCCCCTGCTTCTCCCCGCCACCTTCAATTCCTCCTTTGTACCTTTGTCGATGGGCTTTTGGGGCTCTTTCTTAATCTCCTCCTAACGCGAGACTCTGCCACCATCGGGACAGCTCTTCGTTTGAAGCTGCCACCCCCCCTCAACGAAACTAAGGTGCGAGGATTCCTCCAGCACCCAAACGCTGCTTTCCAACCGACAACCGACAAGCTCACCTGGAAGCACTTTCTCAAGAGCCGTCGAAACAAGATGGTGGCGCCCACTTCTTTGCGGCCCGGTAAAAAATTATCCACGGACCGGTACTGGTCCGGGTCCCGGTGGTTGGGGACCACTGAACTAGGGTATTTGGTTTTTTAAATAATCCATAAATTCAGTTTTATATTTTTCAGTGCTTTCCATTTTAAATGCTATAGAAATCTAGCACAATTCTTGAGGAAGCATTTCAACATTGCAGTGATGGATCTCATCAATCATGAAGTGTCAGCCTCAAAAACCATTGGAGCTGAATGTTGAGTATTAAACTAGACAGGAGTGTTTTAACGAAATTAGCATGATCAATATTGATTAGTATTTCAATGTTAGTGTCTTTCCATTTGCTGATATAAGCTGTCTTAGCTTATTCCTAGTTCTTGCATATGTCAAAAGACAATAGCCGACATTTTTCTCTTCAAAGGACTGCTGTATACATGGAATAATTAAGACCTACACATTCGGTGCAGGAGACAGTGATTGTTGAAATCCACATTATAAAACAATAAGGTTAAATACATTTCTGTGAAAACAGTGTTTTGCTCAAGCACAATTCAAAGCTCCGAATTGCAAGTGGATTAACACTTTTCTAAATGCAGTCCCAAAGCCACAGCTCTAGAATCGTTCTGGAAGTAGTAAAACCAATCCAATACACCTGCAGATCGTTTCTATGTGAGTCCAAAAGCTTCTGAGATTGTGATGGTTGATATTTCTCCCCAGAGGCCCTCTGGACTATGAGACAAAGTTAGAGATGACCCTACTGTGAATAGAAGAACATTTGCTCTAAAAGAGCTCAGTTGTGGCTCTGGTTCTAACAAAGATTATCTGTGCATTTTGGAAGTGCCATCCTTCTTGGTAGAACCTTCTAAAACCTTCTTGATTCTAAAAAAAGCAGGCAGAAAAAGTAGAAAGATAGATCCTGAAGCAGACTAGAGGAAGAAGAGCAACTGCTGACTGGGAGAAATGGACCATCTTATCTGCTAACATTTTAAAATCAGAAATAGAGGCATGAGTTTGAATATCAGGTTGCACAAAGCACTCTCTCTCTGCCCCCGTCATAGTATTATTTGTGTCTCTAAAACAGGGGTGTCAAACTCGTGGCCCATGTCATGTACTGGCCACCCACACCCTCATTTTAGCAAAAGGGGGAAAGCTATGATACGTCATGTGATGAAAACATGATGCTTTGAGTTTGATACCCCTGCTCTAAAGCCTTAAAGCAGATAGCCTTTGCACAACTCCAATCAAGCCAGTTATCCACAGTTATTTCTTTATGTTTTATTTATTCTTCCCAAGGGGTTGCAGCCCAATATGAGACTCTGCAGTCCTTTGACAGGGCCAAAGTTAAAATGGGTGGAGCTCCAGGACTAAAGCTTCCAGAACAAGTGATAGCATTGGTTAAATACATCTCCCCCTGCATTATCAGCTCAAAAACAACAACTTCTGCTGGAAAATAGCAATAGACTTATATACCACTTCATGATACTTTACAGTCCTCTCTAAGTGAGAACAGAGTCAGCATATTTCCCCCAACAATTTGGGTCCACTCTGGAAGAATGGATGGCTGAGTTAACCTTGAGCCAGTGAGAATCAAACTGCTGGCAGAATTAGCCTGCAATACTGCATTCTAACCACTACACCACCACGGAAAAGCTGGATAGTAGGCTGTGCATTCCTGGACATATCATGATGTTGCAACACTCCACCTGTTTTGTACTTGTGTTACAACTCTGCATGCCAGAAAGTAAAGGATGGAGCTTGCATTGTGATGTCAGAACACGTTTCATCATTTGCATTAAATTTTCATGGCTCCATATCCATACCTGTTCAGAAATAAATCTCCTTAAATTCAAGTCAGTTTATTTTCAGGAAAGCATATATCTATCTAAACATTCATCCATGCCAGAAGAGAATCCCTTCATTTCCATTTTACCCTGGGCCAGAGCCAACTATGAAAGTATTTTATTTATTTGTGTATGAGTATCGTTGTAGGCACAATCTAGTGCTATGTCCATCTGAAGTGAGTCCAAATGAGTTCAACAAGGTTCATTCCCAGCAAGAGTATTGAAGGCTGTGGATAATTCAGAGACCAACCCAGTATTGACTTCCTATAACAACTTCTGTAAAAAAGAAAATATTTTCATTGCCCTGCAATCTTCCTAACTGTATAAACAAAACATCATCAGAAAAACACATTTATGATGTGTGCTTCACATTGTATGTGTGATGACTCAGAGTGTAACACAAAAGTAACAAACTCCAAAACATAAATAAATGTCCTTTATTGCCTCCAACTTGGCCCCACTGTTCAATAATACTCAGAGATCAAACGTAGTCAAAAATAGTATTTAAAAGAAAGCAATACAGTCCAAACTTAATGAGCAGATAGAGGTGAAATAGAAAACTAAAACAAACTCCAATGAAGGGAATTCTACAACAGATCAGGATAAGTAATTACCTACTTCAAGGAGATAACAAGGCACAGTCTGTTGGAAGGACGTCAACCAAGATAACTTCAGCCCAAAATAACACATGCTTTGCTTCTGGCAATGCTGTGCTTTAATTGTCTCTCTTATATACTAATCTCCCCAGCTGCAACTAATGAGGGAGATCATGGCCACTTCCTCTCTCATAAGCCAAGTTGTTTCCTTCTCCGTTCCTCCCTGCGTGTCCTAGGATGCAGAGGGGATGGGCCTGGTTCTTCCTCTGACTACCCAGCCGGCCTCTGCCCTTCCCCAGCCTCCTCCACAACCTCCGGAGCCCCACCTCCACTCCCTGTCAGCTGTTCCTCCTCTCCCTCAGAGTCTGACTCTAACAAGGGCATGACAGTATGCATCAGGACTTTACCCTAAATAGCTCGGCTAAATATCCCCTTCCTAGTGAGGGCCACATAGGATGGATTTGTAATATTTGAAATATCGGGTTTGTAGGACTGTTGCTCTGGCAAACTGACAGTAGCAATTGCTCAAGCCAATTATTGCTGTAGATTGGGAACGAACCTTTTTTGGGTCCTACTAGATGTGGCATTCACTTTGGTCAGGATAAGCACGCCCAAAAGAGGAGTCCTCGGAGCAGTACAAAGTTCAGCACAAAGCAACTCAAAGAAAGGTTATTGGTTTCAGGTCTGGGGAGGGGTGTCTGATATTTTTCCAGGATGAGGCCTTTTTTCAGGACCACACCTAGAAAAGCACGATGGCCCTGGGAGTTTTGTAATGCCCGAAAGGTATAAATAGTGTGGAAAGAGCCGGCCTAGCCACGGAGGAGAGTGAGAGAGTTGTCAGTGATGCTACTTTTTGAGTGCAGGAATTATGCCCGAGGTATGGTCTTCTCTTTCACCCCTGTGTTATAAGATTCAACCAGGGAAGCCAGATGATCTTCTGCCTCCAATACAACTAAATGTCCTATCACAGTTCAAATTACTTCTTTCGTTCTCACAGGGGTAAAGGAACCTGCGAGATCGTTGCAAAACCATTCAACCTCAGCTAGGAAAAATAGATTTTTTTCCAAACTCTTTTCTATTATTAACTCAGTCAATAGACTTACAGGCAGGAGGAGGTAGTTAATATAACAATATTTTTTTTCACTGTTTGTAAGGTTGTGCGTATCTGGCTTCTGAACTTTTCAAGGTTATTTATGTATGCTGTTTAGGGAACACCCAGCCCAGCAGTGGTATCCTACCTGCTCCACTACCGGTTTGATGATCGCGTGCACGCATGCATGCACCTAACGTGCGCACGCAGCTTTCCACACACCAGCTGAGGCCTGCAGCGCCAATCATCTGAGAGGATAAAGAAGAGAAAAGCACAGGTGAGGGTGGGAGGGCTGATCCTTTGCTTTTCTCTTCTTTCTCCTCTCAGCTGAGGCTTTTTTTTTTTTTTTACTACGGGTTTGGATGAACCGGGCCAAACCGGTAGCATACCACCACTGACCTGACCTAAAGCTTTCCAGAAAGGATCCTGCCTAGACTCCTTGGATTAGAACCCACATAAACAGTCACAGAAAATATTGCGAACCTTGAGTGGTATTTTTTAATACATACATGATATCTATTTATACTAAATCACTTTTCCCTCTCTAGTTCTTCATTTGATTTCCACTTGTATCATTAGGGGTAGGACTGCCTGTGTATCAGCTCATCTGATGCCGCTATGATATATTGGAGTTACAAGCCTGAATATTCCCACAGGTTTCCAGAGGATCTTTCAAGACATTGGTCCTGTCAGCTCAGTACAAGGTTTGCCTAAGGCACTTTCTGCCAAGTGACACCTGAAGCACACCAAATCAAAGAACAGGGTACTCCCAAGTCTGCTCAGAATGGTTTTAAAGGAATATTTTATTTCAGAAGGAAAGATCAAACCATTTCAGCCAGTGCTATTATTCAACTGTCTGCTCTTTGTATATACTAGGACTTACCAAATCTATACTGCAAAAATATAGACAGCCACTAGATGGCAATAAAGATATATGGAAAAGGTCTGCTTCCCTCTGGTGGTCATCCAGATTTTTTGCAATCTTAAACTGCTACTGTAGATCTCATCTATACAGCCAATTCTTATCAGTTCCTAGACCTTTGTGGATAATACATGATTTGCCTTCTTAAACTCCCCTCTTTTTAAAAACGTGGGGCAATCACTCAGACTGCTCAGAAGGAATTATAAGGGTGGGCTGTGTAAATAAATGTAGAACTGATCTTGGGGAAGGTAGGCCAAAGCTGTTAAGAGCAAAAGGAAAGAGCAAACGGTTGGGGAGAACTTGCAGAAAAGTTTACCCAATCTTGAGGTAGAAGCAGGGGTCGACTGCTGGGGGTTTGCAGGAATTCGGGAAAGCCTCTAGCTAAGATTCTGTGCAGTTTGGAGAACCTCCATATCCCACTCCTGTCTGGCCCCACCCATCCCACCCTGCCCCACCCGGCCCATTTTGGATGCAGGTAAGTGCAGGGCGCGTATGGAGGCTCAGGGAGGGCAAAAAACGGGTCTCCCAGATGTCCAGGAAGGCTGGAAATAAGCTCATTTCTGGCTTCCAGCCAGCCTCTGGATAGCAAAAATGCACCCCCCCTCAGGAGGCTGACTAGGCCACACCCACCATGGCCACACCCACCATGGCCACGCCCACCCAGCAACCAGGCAGAGAACCCATTACTAAAATTTTTGAAGCCCACCCCTGGGTAGAAGGTAATATGAAGAAGAAACTCAAAAGAAACTCACCTTGGATTTGTTTAATATCAAGTGGGACAGAGAGAATCTTGCAGAGGCTTTCAAGATTTTGTCATTCTATCTTAAGAACATTCCAGGAATCCCTGCCATTCCTTTTCTTTGACTGGGCCTACCTCCAAGACATCAATCCTGGAAGCCTCACTATGGTCTCATTAGAGAGACATTAAACCTGACTTAATTTCTATTGTAACCCAAGGTCTACCCGTGTTTGTTTTCTCTTGCAAACTGCCTTTTGAATGATTTTTTTGTGCTTTAAATTCCATTCAGAAACCATGCTTCCCTAAGTATGAGTTTCAAGGTTCAACAAGTATTGCCTGACAACATAGACTAAGTAAAAGCAACACAGATAAAAAATTAAATATATCAGGTATGGCTTCCAAAAAGAAAGAAGGAGGTGAAAAGATAGATTTTTAAAACAAGGTAACTTCCTTTTAAAGTGTCTCTGGAGATTCTCGGTCATTGGGGTCATGGCTGTCCCAAAGGTGTTGTTTCAAGAGGAAACTGGGCTTTCTGGTTATACTTTGAAGATGTTTTGCTTCTCATCCAAGAAGCTTCTTCAGCGCTGACTGGATTTTCTGGTTTTTCTTTGATTCCATTCCCCAACATCCAAGCAGAGCATCTTCAAAGAAAAACAAGAAAGTCCAGTTGCCTCTTGAAAAAAATTGGGATTCCTTTTAAAAGTCTAATCACCAAGCTCTCAACTCTCTGCAAGACAAACATCTGGCAAGCTCAAACCCTCTTCCTTGCCTTTTTCTTCTGCTGCCCCTTTCCCCCACCCAAATCTCCCCCTTCCCACCAGGGAAAGATACGTGTCAGCGAGGATCTGGCAGCACTGAAAGAGATGAAAACTATATTAAGTGAAATAAATAAAGAATGTTGTGGTTGGAGACCCAAAGGCGATGGGGCATTTGAAGTGTTTGAGTTTGCCAGTCAGTCAGTGGATCTCTCTCTCTCTCTCTCTCTCCCTCCCTCCCTCCCTCCCCTCCCCCCTCTCTCTGTCTCTGTGTACTTGTGTCAGAAGAGGGGGTTATCTCTTCTGGCCCTTTATTGCAGCACAACATGGAATTGGTTTCATTAACCAGTCTGATTGCTAGGAGAGGCTGAACTCAGACAGAGATGGTAGTCTATGCTTCCTGTAATTTTCCTTCCATGCAGACTACGGAATTGTTAAAAGGCTATTTTTAGGAGACGCTGGAGTACAGTGACCCGTGGTTGCTCCTTTTGAAATGAAGAGGGGAGGGGGCGTGAGCAGATCTCACTTCAAAGAATATAAAACGAGAATCATTCTCAAGTTTTTGAATGTGCTTGTAAATTATTTGCCTTCTGCCGACAGAGGTGATTTTATTTGGAAAGGAGTCTGAAACCTACAAAGTTGCAAGGCACAGTATCACATTCACATAAACTTTAAACCCCCAAAACTTTAACCTTAGACTGTCTACTATTGACCTCATCCCCTTCCTAAGAGGCCTGTAGCGGGTGTGCATAAGTGCACCAATTGTGCCTACTTTCCCTGTCCTATTGTTTCTTTTTATTTTTCTTATAAGTATCTATCTCATGTATTCAAAACTATGTTTATTCTTATACCTGTATCTTGTAAGCAATTGACAAATCAAATAAATGCTACTAATACTAATCTTTTTCAAGCTACTGGTCAAAGTATTAAGTTGGATGGTAAAATTAAAAAACAAACAAATCACACCTTGTTAAAAACACACACACGCCATGCCATTTTTGGACAGTGAGATCAGACACTCATTTAAATTGCTTTGTCTCCTTTTTTTTAATGTAATGCTTTGTTATCCCAAATGAAACCCAGTAAAGAGTTGATAACCATCAAGAATACCCTTTTCACCTTGGCAGATGACAAAAAAAGCTCACCTAATTTCCATTTGTCAATTCTCATGGTTCTTTAAGGGAAGCCACACTCATGTCTTGGGTGCTGCCTTGAGACAATTTGAATTATGAGCAAAAATTAGTTCACAATAATGCAAACAATATATTATAAATAGTGGTTTTAAGAAGGATTATTCTGCCTGATGATGGACCTAGCATGGCTATAAAATTGGGATGTTGTGGACAATTGACTTGGAAGATTAACCCACACTAAGGATATATTGTTGAATAAACATGCATAGGAGTTTCTTTATAATTTAAGATCTATTATTAACTGTGAATGCCAGAGGCTAGAAATTTTCTGTATATAAAGCAAATATTCTCCTACTAAGCTAAACAATTCATTGGTAAGGTAAAAGCCTCTTCCATCATGCATACTCTCCTCCTCCTCCTTTCTTGCTCTTAATTGCAAGCCATGCTTGACATACTAGTCTCCCAAAATAATTTCCTAGTTTAGATGACTGTTTATTATACAAATCATGTAGAGCACTTCATGGGGCATTTTGGTAAATAAAGTAATTTATGTCAAAACTCTTCTTACACATTGAGACATAAAATGCTGCAGAATTCTTCCTGCTGTTGACCCTCTTGAGCTTACTAAGAGGCTGGCCTCTCAAGAATTACATATAGTCACTTAGTGGCTGCTTGAAACTTTGAACAAAGATCCATGAAAACCGTTTCAGCAGCTTAGGGTAGTTGAAGAACTTAATTTATTACTCGGTTTGTCTCAACAGTAAAAGCAAGGAAAGAGATACGGTTTTCTTCTGCTTACCATTCTTTCTTTTCTTTCCATTTGCATCCAACAATCTGGACATACTGCAAGCAGATTTTAGGATAAGTGATGCTATATTCCAATTGTATTAAGAGGGCTAAGTGAAAGGAACTAAAAGTGGCTATTTCAAAACATAAGAGAATTGGTGATGTGTTTATGAGTGTGTGTTTAACCCAAGTGTGTGTCTAACCCAAGAAACAACAAGATTACAACTATTGCAATTAGTGGATATGTAGTAAATATCATGTTATTAATGTAGAAGTTCCTACCACAGAGTTATTGGCGGAAGTCATAGGCAAGTTTTACAACAAATTGCTAAAACTGTTAAATGCAATATCCCAGGAAGGATGTGCTACTAATAATGGATAATTGGAATGCAGAAGTTGGAAAAGTGGAGGAACAGGAAGATTTTAATTAAATTGAATCAATTATGCAGGACACAGGGTAATAGAGTTTGAAAACAGAATTGCTAACACCTGTTTTGAGCAGCATAAGCACAGACTCTATGCATGGATATCACCAAATGCAACTCTTCAGAATCAAACTGGTCATATAGCAAGAGACAGAAGATGGAGGGATGCAATTAATTCAGCAAGGACACTTCAAGATGCAGACTGTAGAACCAGCTAGGAATTATTGGTGTTGAATATATATGAGTTAAACTTTAAAAATTAAAGTCTCTCCAGCAAGATCTGACCTGTAGGCCATAGAGCCAGAATATAAGGTCAACATAAAAATTAGATGTAGTGCACTTACTGTATACAAAAGAGAAGTTGAGATACTGAGGGAGGACATAAAAAAAAAACTAAGAAACCAATGTTTCAAAGAGGAAAAGATCCATACAGCTTTCGACCAAGCTACAAGATGGAGGATGAAAGATGCACAGGAAGTAAGCACCACTTCCCAGCATCCACAAGAAAGGATAAACAGAGGTGTGTCAATCCAGAATGCTAACAAATAGAAGGAAATACCAAGAAGAAAAGATAAATGAAAGTCTTTTCAGTAGATCAAAGAAATCACAAGGAAATTTAAATCAGGTAAGACCATTCAAGATTAATCAAAGGAGAGATTTAAGAGAAGTCAGTGAGGTTAAAGGAGGATGGAATAGGGGTGTCAAACTCGATTTCATTGAAGGCTGCGTCAGGGCTGTGTTTGACCTTGGAGGGCCAGGGTGGGGGTGGCCAGGGTGGGCATGGGTAGTTCGATGTCACTCGTGTCAGGGGCACCTGTGGCAGCCTGAGCGCTCTGCCATCGAAAGTGGGCTCCCGAGCTCCGTTTTCAGCTGTGACGGCTTCCTGCAACCCTCTGCCAGTGAAAAGGCAGCCCTCCTGAGCTCATTTTCACTGACACAGGCACCGCGGGCCAGTCCTTTGCTGTTTCTAGAGCAGCCCCACAGGCCAGATCTAAGCACCCCATGAGTTTGACACTCCTGGCCTAGAATGACAGATGCATTTGTGGAAAGAGAATACATTGAGGATTTCCCCCCATGTACTAGAGGCAATAGACAAGCACTAGATGTAGATAAAAAGAAAACTGAATTGTATAAAGCTGCAGGAGGAGAAACAATTCATGCTAACAACTCTGCACCAACAAATTACAGAACAAGACTTGCTGGTTGTCATGCCCCTGGTGGAGACTGACTTTGAAGGAGAGGAGGAACAGCCAACAGAGAGTGTGGCTCCGGAGATTGTGGAGGAGGCTGGGGAAGGGCAGAGGCCAACTAGGCAATCAGAGGAGGACCCAGGCCCATCCCCTCTCCATCCTAGAGCACACAGGGAGGAGAGGATAAGGGAGAGACATGGTCTACAGGGGAGGAGAAGGCCTTGATCCTCTTCATGGGCTTCAGCTGTGGCAACTGGATAAGAGGACAGACATGCGTACGGGCAGTGCTGGAAACAAAGTGTGGAAATATCTCTAGTTTATTGTTCCTCTCTGAGTTTAGCATCCTTCCCAGTGTGCGTTCTATATCTGTGGACATCTTCAAGCCCTTATCTTGTCTGGTTTGTGTTGTTTTTTACTCTTTATAATTTATAGGCATTTTTAGTTTAAACAGCATTTCCTCCTTCTTGTAACTGCTCGTGTGGGAGTTTTTTGTCTCCAGTCAAGGATATTCGGAGCTTGGAAGCAAAGTGAAGGAATAAAAGGGGCTTTATCTGTTTTTTTGTGACTGTGTTTATTTTGTATCCCACCCTGGGTCATCACACTGATCCAGAGACTGCCAGTTACCAAACTATTGTACTAATTCTTCATGCATGCAAAGATGTGCTTCCAATCTTATGAAGGAGAATAGAACCACACGTGGAGACAGGGAATATTGAATGAATAGGGTAGGTTTCCAAAAGAAAGAGATACAAATCAAGCGGCCATGTAAGATGGACAATGGAAAAAGAGAGAAAAGGGGAACGTGAGATTTTAAGAAGGAAGTTTATTTCTGCTTTATTGACTGTAGCCAGGCCAGGACAGCTGATAATTCTCCTGAATTATTTTTATAGTGAATAACAAGCTACTATAAGAACTGAATGTGCTGAAATAGAAAGAATCACAATAGAAATGGAATGAGGCAAGAATGCATATTGTCCTCATATCCATTGAATGTAAACAATGAATATAATATAATATAAGAATGACAGCTGGATTCAAAAGTGAAGGCTGAAGGCTGAAATGATAACAATTTGAGAGATACAGACAATATCACCACTACCGTTGCAATGGCGCTGAACTATTTACTGTTTTCCAAGCATAATTCCATGAGTATACAGGCAGCCCTCGACAGTTCATTTAGTGACTGATCAAAACTACAACGGCGCTGAGAAAAGTGACTTATGACCATTTTTCACACTTAAAACTGTTGCAGCATCCCCATGGTCATGTGATCAAAATTCAGATGCTTGGCAACTGATTCATATTTACGATGGGTGTGATGGTCCTGGGTTTGAGGGATTAACTTTTGTGATCTTTTGACAGGCAAAGTCCACGGGGAAGCCAGATTCACTGAACAACTGTGCTACTAACTTAGCAACTGCAGTGATCCATTTAACCACTGTGCCGAGAAAGGTCATAAAATGGGGCACAATTCACATAACAAACGCCTCAGTTCACAACAGAAAATTTTTGTTCCATTGTGGTCGTAAGTTGAGGACTAGCTGTACCTTGCAATACAGGTAACATAAGCAAAAGACTAAACCTTGCTCTAAACTGAATCTTGAGAACGTACAAGATGATAGAAGGAGAAGATGAAAAGGATGGTAGATAATACAGAATCTTTACATTAATGCAACTAGATCATATAATAAGTGACAGTACCTGTCGCAGCTGTATTTTTTGCCTTGTGTTTTTGCCTTACTATCTTCACGTACATAGTGAAGGCAAGGCAGCTGGAGTCAGGGGTGGGCTTCAAAAATTTTAGCAACAGGTTCTCTACCTGGTTTCTGGGTGGGTGTGGCCATGGTGGGCATGGTGTAGTCGGCCTCCCGTACCATGGGAGGGCATTTTTGCCCTCCCCGGGCTCTGGAAGCTTTCCTTGAGCCCCCAGGAGAGCGAAAATGGCCCCACGGATTCCAGAGGCTCTCTGGAAGCCAGAAACAGGCCCATTTCTGGCCTTCCTCAATTTCCTGGAGGCCCATTTTTCACCCTCCCCGAGCCTCCGCGTTCACCCTGCACTTCCCTGCATCCAAAACAGGCCATATGGGGACTCCTGGGAGGGGCCGAGTGGGTGGGCGGGGCCAGCCAGGAGTGGGATTTGGGGGTTCTCTGAACTGCACAGAATCTTAGCTAGGACCTCTCCCAAACCCCTGCGAACCCCCATCAGCCCATCCCTGGCTGGAATATATCCAGAAAGTGCATTGGTTTGGGTGAGATCAGCAAGTTAATGGGATTTTTTCAGTGTGTTCATCGGAAACAAGTAGGGTTGCTTTCTGACTATTTCTACTAATTGGGTTTCTGTGTGTGTGTCTCCCTGCCTGACTAATGTTCATTTACATGAGGGCAGTGGGTGTTTATATGAGTATATCTCAATAAATGAGAATATTTTTAGCTCAGGTTTGAAATGAGTGAGTTTTGGTGGTCTCTGAGCTTGGTTGTTTTCTTTCAGACATTTGAATACTCAAACTAGATGGCATCATCAGTGCTCTGGTGATGTTACCTAGCTGGGTAATGAAATGTCTTCATTTCTCTTTCTGTGTCTGGATGATTCTTTTGATAAAGCCAATGAAAAGGAAAGCTGGAATGCATTAAAACAAACAGCAGAACATTAGTGGATTTGAAACTGCCCAGAGGAAGTAGAAAAGAGCAAACTCATCACTTAGTTTTTTAGTCTGTAGTTTAGATTAGTTTTATTACAACTATAACAATCATTTTGTGAGAGTAACCCACAACATGCTCCAAATGAGCCCCAAACGTTGCATTACCGACATGTATATCAATACGTGGACTGATTGATTGATTGTGATATCAATCAGAAAACTCAGGTAGGACATGACCAGGCTAAGCCCAAGAGACAAGGGACAAATGCATCCTAAGCCATGGGTCCTTGCATGCCTGCAAGAGATCTTAGTCCAGACCACCTTGAATACCTTCTTAATTCCCACTCATTTCCCTTGGCGGTTAGTAGTTCTGATTCTTGTACAGAACTTAAGCTTGCGATAAATCTTTGTATTCATTTGAACTGCCTGAATCTCCTGATTTCCCCGATGCTGGACAACTCTCACATGACTTGTTCCACATTAGCATGGATAAGTACATCTCTACAGGTGAGCAAGGCAAAGGTGGTGGGGATATATTTAATAGGAAGAAGTAGCTGAAAAAAATTAGAACTTTATGAGAAAAAAAAGTTTGTCAGATTTGCTAAAGACAGGCGCTTACCTCAGGCATCAGACCTGAGAAAAGCAGAGCTGTCTATCGCATAACCTTCTCTTGTCCACTAAGATGGCCCGCTTCTTTCAGATAAAATGGAGAACCCACTCCATTTTCAGTTTTCGGGGAGGAGGGGAATCAATGCCAATCCTATTTATAGTTGGAATGGGAAGGGGCACCAAGTTGCCTTTTTATTTCAGACAGCGAAATATTTTTGGCTGGCTGGCCCTATAATGGACAGAAAGCAAAGGATTAAATGTGTCTTTATTATCTTAGGGTCAAACTCTAGAGTGGAGGGAGGCATGCTGCTGAATTTAGTACATTATTTAAAAGTGTGTAAGAAATTTATAGGTTCACAAAGCTTGGACAATTTCTAAATATATAAAGATCAGAAAGGAAACTCTATTTCTACCAGTCTAATGTCTTTTTAAAAAGACACATGTTGCTGGACAGAGGATATTGGTAACCGTCACCAATGTGAACGTGGATCCCTAGATTATTATTTCTTAGATCCATTCAGTCAATACTGAATATCAGCTGCCACCTTATGCTTGCTTGCGCTTCATTGCTATACAGTGATAGACTGCCATGAGCTGTGAGGAGGGGGAATGAAAGAAGGTGTTATGTCCCTGGAACTCTAAGGAGTTCCCACTCAGGTCCGTTCGCGTTGCAGGGGCGGCTGCCCCCTCGTTCATTGGTTGGTTCTCCCCAGCAGCCAGCTATAAAAGCAGGCTGCGGGGTCCAACCAGTTGCTGATCGCTGCGAGCCAGTTCCAGGCTTGGCTAGCACGTTCAGTCCTCTATTATTACAATAAAGTATTTGTTGCACTCATGCTCTGGTTCAGCCTCTCATTACCCAAACTTAACACTGGCGACGCAGGATGGGATGGCTACCAGAAGCACAATGCAACCGCTGAATCACTACCGCCGATCCATAGCCAGAGAGAACGATCGGCAGGCGATAAGAGCAACGCTGATCCACAGCCAGAGAGAGCGGTCAGCAAGCAACGAGAGCGAACGCTGATCCGCCGCCAGAGAAAGCGGTCAGCAAGCAACGAGAGTGAACGCTGATCCGCAGCCAGAGAAAGCGGTCAGCAAGCAATGAAAGTGAGAAGCGTCTGTAGCCGCTTGTTAGCCTAGCTACAGGAAAGTGAAGCGCTGCGAGCCGCAGCCGCTTGCTTCTTTAGGCGCGAAATTCAAACGGCTGTCATTTGAATTTCTGCCCTAAAAAATACAGCGCGTGCTGTAAGTCAAGTCACTGACGCCACGCAGGCGCGAATTTCAAAACGCTGCCAACGGCCGGCAGCCTAACCTCGTGTTTAGCCCAGAGAGAGAGAGGATTGTGAAAAAGCCTCTCCAGAGCTGAAATCACTTGCCTGCCACAGGCACTAGAAACCTTCTGCTGCTGCCCCAGAGAGATTTTTCCCAACAGATTGTACAACCGATTTCCTCACTATGAATTCCAATCCAGCCTTCCCAGCGTTCAAGCCGGATGAGGAGAAGTGGGAGTCATACAAGAACCGCTTTAACCATTACATCGACGCAATTGGGCTGGCTGATGCAGGGAGCACCGGAAAAAATCATATTTCCTGATCTACTGTGGAGCCATCGTTTTTGACACTGCCACAGCACTCGTGGCTCCACGTGAGTTAAAAACGTTCCATGGTCTGAACTGTTAGAAATCCTTACTAACCACTATTCTCCCAGACCTTCACAGATTGCCAGGTGATTCACCTTCCGTATGAGGAAACAATCTGACAAAGAGACCATCAACCAGTACATGGCCGCCCTCAGGACCGCAGCACTCCATTGTGGGTTTGGAACCTACCTGGAGGACATGCTCCTCGATCAGCTAGTCTGCGGAGTCAAGGATCTCCATCTCCAAAGGCGCCTACTCACTAAGAAGGACCTCAACCTCGCACAAGCCGTCGAGGAGGCCCTGGCAGCAGAACTGGCAGCACACTCAGCCACCGAAATCCATGGTCCAACTTCCAAGCTAACGACAGTTCCAGTCCACTCCGAGGAGGTGGTCATAGAGGAAGACCCCAATGATGAAAACGACATCCACCGCCTCACCAACGCCAGGCATCCGCAGGTAGGAGCCAAGCAAGAAAGCATCAGTCCACCCAAGCACATCACTCTGTGCCTATCCTGTGGTGGATCTCATCCGAGGGCCACCTGCAAATTCAAAGGAGCCACCTGCAACATCTGCCACAAAAAGGGGCACATCGTGAGAGTCTGTCAAGCCTCTCACAACTCGGCACAAAGGCACCCTTCCTTCTCACATTCGGGACCTCAGAGGCAAGTATTGAACTGTCGCACTCACCACCATGCCAAGCACACTTGCCATACCATTAGTAAAATCTCTCTCTCCGTTTTGTTAGAAGGTAAACCTTGTCGCATGGAGGTTGACACAGGGTCAGCGCTCTCAATTATCTCGTGGAGCACCCTCAAGAGGCTACAGCCCAGTCTATCAAGAAGCCGGCTCCAGAAGTGCCAGTTTAGCCTGAAGGACTACCAGGGGAAGGACATTCCTGTAATCGGCAGAGGCAAGTTCCTTGTCAATTTTAAAGCTTTCAAAGGTCACCTACCTCTAGTGGTAGTTAACGGCAACCTTCCCACACTCTTGGGGCTATTGAACTTTTTACGCTCCTTCCTGCCCCATAAAGCATCAGTGGCAGAACCCCTGCACAGACTATTGGATAAAAATCGCCTTGGCACTGGGGTCACAAAGAAGACTCCGCCGCGCCGTCAAATCACTACTCACGCCAGAGGCGGTCCTTATCCAGTTCGACCCCAACCTTCCATTAGTGCTAGCAGCAGACGCATCCCCTTTTGGAATTGGGGCAGTGTTAAGCCACAGGCTCCCCAATGGCTCCGAGGCTCCCATCGCTTTTTTTTCCAGGACGCTCTCTGCCACAGAGCACAATTATAGCCAGATCGATAAGGAAGCTCTAGCAGCTGTCGCAGCAGTGAAGAAATTTCACGAATTTCTCTTTGGCCACTTTTTCGAGCTAGTCACGGATCATAAGCCTCTCCTGGGTCTACTAGCTGGGGACAAACAGACCCCTCAAGTCCTCTCTCCTAGAATGACGAGATGGACCCTTTTTCTAGCGGCATACTCGTATAGACTCATACACCGCCCAGGTAAAACATTGTCCCACGCAGACGCCCTCAGCCGCTGCCCCCTGCCGGCTCCAGCTGAAGACCCTGCTATCTTTGAGGTCACCCAATTGGACCTCCCCATCACTGCCCTTGACATTGCGGCCAAATCCAAGACTGACTCAACGATCGCCCAGGTACTAGACTGGGTGAGGAGGGGGTGGCCGGGCGGTGATGTTGAAAACAAATTTACACCTTTCAAGACCCGCCTGCAGGAATTATCCAGTTTGCAGGGCTGTTTGCTGTGGGGCACTCGAGTGGTCATCCCGACCTCACTGCGTACCAGAGTGCTGGAGGCGTTGCATGAGGGGCACCCTGGCATCGTCAGAATGAAGGCATTAGCACGCAGCTACGTATGGTGGCCGGGCCTCGACGAGGACATCATCAGATGGGTAAGCTCCTGCCATCCCTGCCAGGAATCCCGTCCAGCCCCTCCAATTACCACCCCCACTAAGTGGGAAAACGCCAGCGCTCCGTGGTCCAGAATTCACATCCACCTAGCCAGCCCATTACACGGAAAAATGTTCCTGGTGGTCGTGGACTCCTACTCTAAGTGGATTGACGTGGCACAACTATCCACAACCACCACACTAGCGATTACCAAGGTATTAACTCGCCTGTTTGTAACACACGGGCTTCCAGACTCCATTGTTTCCGACAATGGCCCCCACCGCATCAGCCGAGTTCAGCCGTTTCGCTGCCAACCTGGGCATCCGCCACATCTTCACGGCCCCATTTCATCCTGCCAGTAACGGATTGGCTGAAAGAGCCGTTAGGACCACTAAAGAAGCTCTAGCTAGGTTCAGCAAGGATGACTGGCACCATAAATTCTCCCGCTTTCCTGATGAGCCAGCACTCAACTCCGTGCACAGTCACTAATAAGTCCCCAGCTGAGCTCCTGATGGGCAGACGCCTGTGGACTGTATTGGACAGGCTTCACCCACATTACTGCCCTGACTCTCCCCTCGCTTCCACATCGGGGTTAGGCATTTTGTCTTACAGGAACCCGTATTCACGAGGAACTTCGCTGGAGACCCACTGTGGATCCCGGGCGAGATCGTGGCAATCACCGGACCCAGGTCATATCGGGTCAGACTGGAGGATGGCCGAGTCTGGAGAAGACACCTAGACCAGCTGCAAGGCGTCACAGCACCCTCGTCAGCAGTGACTCAGAATTACAGACCGGGCAAGGCCACAACATCAACCCCACATCAGCACCAATTCCGGTGACCAGATTACACCAGCAGCCGATCCAGGAATCCGAACACGGACAGCGACGTCCAGATGGCCGACCAGTCCGAACCAGTCAACGGAAGCACGTCCCCAGTGACCAGCCCTACGAGTCCCGAGCCAACCCGAACCGAGGGACGCGTTCGTGACTCCCTACCGATCCTGCCTTCCCCTACAGACTCTGAACTGACAGACAACCCACCCGAGTTGCGCCGTTCTGGGCGCCAGCATAAACCTCCTGCCTACCTCAAAGACTATGCGTGTTCGCATCTGGGGGAAAGGGGTGTTATGTCCCTGGAACTCTAAGGAGTTCCCACTCAGGTCCGTTCGCGTTGCGGGGCAGCTGCCCCCTCGTTCATTGGTTGGTTCTCCCCAGCAGCCAGCTATAAAAGCAGGCTGCGGGGTCCAACCAGTTGCTGATCGCTGCGAGCCAGTTCCAGGCTTGGCTAGCACGTTCAGTCCTTTATTATTACAATAAAGTATTTGTTGCACTCATGCTCTGGTTCAGCCTCTCATTACCCAAACTTAACAGAAGGGATGCTTGGGGAAATGAAAATAAGCACCTGTGTCTTCTCGAGATGCTACTTCAAGATCACCCAAATGGAAGTAGGAGGGAGCTGCATACTAAACTGCATTTGGACTGATTATTATGAAAACATCTTGCCTGAACTTGATTGGTTACACTGAGGTGGGCAGTGATAGCTAAGGGAAGGAAAAGTAGAACTTAGGGATTTTGGAGCATGATTCTCAGTTCTGGCTTTGCACTACTGCAATCCACTTGACCTCTAATAAAACTATCTCTTTCTCAACAAATGGAGCAAAAAATCATTTCTATTTAGAGGTTTAAATTGTAGCAGGTCTGACAGTGAATGTGACCCAAGCCATCTTCTATCATCTGCAGTTTTATAATTAAGTATCTGGCTAGATATACTGCTCGACTGTGTGGGTCTATTTTCCCTTTCACCTCCTCACTTACTTGCACAGGTTTGGTAAGAAAGATCAGACCACTGTTGTTGTTTTTTTCAGATTGACATGTCTGATGCTTTCATTGAATTCTTGGTTTGCTTCATAAAATATAAATTGTCCAAAGGTGGCTTTAATTTTACACACAAATGAGAAATGGCTGAATAGATCGATTGTGTTCATAGTAGTCCATATGAATAGTTGATGAACAATAAAAAAAACCACTAGTGGATAGTTCAAGATATAGTGGTAAATTATATATAATCCAAAATCTGTTCATCCCAAACATGTCTATCACTAATCCATGCCTAGATTCATTGTACCATAAACAATGGTTTACAAACCAGGGTGTTCAATTTTACATAACTGTGGAATTTTTGCTGCCCGCTGAGCTTAGTTGCTTGGTTGCAGATATTTTATTACCAGACTAGGTGACATCTTCAGAGGAGTGGGTTGCAGTAGCTTTCCCTATCAGGATTGATAGGGGTATTGTTTTCTCTTTGGCTATTCCATGATTAAGCTCTTGTTTACTTAATTTCACATAAACTTTATGCTAAAAGCAATGATTTACATCTAGTTTTGCAAAATGGTTGAATTGGGTTAGGGACATACATAATTATGTGATACAGGGAAATAGTAGAAGAATTATCTCTCTATATCATATAACCAGGGGTGGGATTCAAATTTTTTAACAACCGGTTCTGTGGGCATGGCTTAGTTGGTGGACATGGCTTGGTGGTCATGTGACTGGCTGGGTGTGGCCAACTCAATATCACTCACAACGAGGCACGCATCTCCTCGCCTAGCCTCTCATGACTGTGGGGATGCTGCAACAGTCGTAAGTGTGAAAAATGGTCCTAAGTCACTTTTTTCAGTGCCATTGTAACTTTGAATGGTCACTCCACCAAGCAAAGTACCAGCAAAGGAGGGAAAAATAACTCCAGAGAAGTTCCAGAAACAGGAAGTCTAGTCTTGCCAAGAATGTAATAAGGGTTAACGGAGAGGCAGTTTCTGTAAGCAATACCAGAATGTTTCCTTCCTGCCTTCCTTACAGGATTAGACCAGTAATTTCTTCTAACAACCGGTTCTCTGAACTGCTTAGAATGTTAACAACTGGTTCTAGCAAATAGGTGTGAACTGGTAGAATCCCACCCCTGCATATAACGCTTATACTACATGGGTTAGACCTGCAATTCTAGGTCTACTATAGATTATTTTGTTTGAAAAATCTTGTTTGAAATAATCAATATATTTAAACCAGGAGTATTATTTCAGAGTTTTGCCATTCAAACTGTATCTCTTCAGTTCTGGAGGTCATATAATGTCTGTGTCAAATACCTAATTTATTGTGGTGTTCATTCAGAACTTAACTCTGTGGGCTCTTGGCTGGTAGAAATGAATGGATTTTTTTTTTTTTTATTGAGTCCTACATAGCTGGTGGGCAAGAACAAAAAGAGGAAGGGGAGAAATACAATATCTGCTTCCAAATTCATGGTAAATGCTCAGTCAACCACCCAGTGTTTGCTCTCATTTGAATCACCATTCAGTGATTCAAATCATTAAATCTGTTTATTTGATTTAGTTGATATTTCACGGCCATTTGTCTCATTCATACTAGAAAGACTATGAGTAAAAGCAAATTAAGAAAAATTTAGATTGATATGGTAATTGCTATTAAGTTTCCAAATCCATAAAACTGCAGTCTCTTTCCAAATTACTTTCAGCTAATGTTTTCTGCCTAAGAATTCCAAAAGAAAAAAAAATTGTGTTGTGTTGCTATGATCATGTCTTACTTTTCAATTATCTAACAAAGTTTGTCAAACTACAAACCTGCCAACTTAGGAAAAAAAGATAGGTAGATTTGTTGTTAAAGCTGTGGGACATATAGGGCTAGATTTCTTGTGACTTCCTAGCCCATAAAAGAAAATGTGCTTTTGTGTTGCCCTGGATCACATTTTACATAGTGAACGCTGTAGTGAAAGGCTAAAAGATTAAGTCTGGATCCTAAAGTTAGAGCTCCTGAAACTGTAGGATGACAAGCGGGGACCCATAATTTTTGGTTCTTTCTCTAAATCTGTCTTCTTCCTTGTGATTGAAAAGCATAAGTGAATTTGTGAAGAGTGGGGAGCTGATCTTTTATCAAAAGTAGTAAAAACTTGAATGTCCTCAAGCCTGTGTGAAAATTGGAGGATTGATTATCTTCCTTTGCTATTTGCTGTACACTTCAGAGAATGTGGAAACTTATTCCACTCCAAAGGAAGTGAAGAGTTACTTGAGAAGATTAGAAAACATCCTTGTGAAAGGCAATTGGGGTGTATGTATTTAAAGTTAACAAGAAAAACAAGTTGGTGGTGACCTCAGCGATACCAAGAACGTTCCTCAGATGGGTTTCCAACTATGGATTTGAAGGCAGAAAGACAACAGGTTCAAGGATCTCCTTTCCTCTCTACCCCATTTCTGCCTTAATCCCCATTATTTATTTAACAAATATTAATTTAATTCCTTTTTTAAATGTTGTCAAAAAGACCCTGAAATTCTAGGTCTTCCCTGAATTCCATCGAGTAGTCACAGATTTGGCCTGAAAAGACCTTTCTATCACAAAGAAGTGGATCTTTTGTGGAAAAAGATTTGAGAAAACTCTCTTATGGTTGACTGTTATATGAAAGAAAATTTTCTTTCTTTTCTCTTTGTCCAAGCTGGTCTCCCCAGTTCTAAAAACCCACATGTGAGCGAATTTTATTTTTAAGATTGTGGTTCACTGTTTTAAGAGATGATGGACCACATATTTTTAATCTCTCTCAGTAATTTTGATTTAAAATAGCCTGTTTGATTTACTGATTCTAAAATCTAGCCCTAAGAAGTGAAAAATAAAAGAGAGGAATATTTTGGTTTGACCATTGGTTACATTTGTTACATAAGTCAATTTCAGCAGAGATTGCAGTACGAATGCCAACTGCTTTCTGCATTTCATAGTAGCTTGATGTGCTCTAATGAGCAGGTGAAATTTTACACAGTATATAAATTGACTTTATTGTCCAATAGCATTTTCATACTAATGTAAATGCAAAAGGAGCAATCATAAAAATTGAGGATTGCAAATGGACTTTTTGCAAAGTGAAAAAAAAAAGAAAGTGATTTATGGATCTGATGTTAGAAAGGGAAGATTATAGAAAGAAGGAAATTATGATTCAAACTTAGAGAGAGGAAGTAAAATATAAATGCTGTTAAGAAGATCAAAAGCCATTTTTTAAAAAATGTTTTTTTTCCTTCTTTTTCTTTCTTTTGTTTTCACTTCTTACTACTTTTCCCTATTCTTTTCTTCTATTCAAAATTTGCATTGGTTTTTTTTTTTGTTGAAAACTTCTGTAATTAATTAAAATAAATAAATCCCAGCAGCGTACCCAGGGGTTGGCTGCTGGGGGCTTGTGGGGGTTCGGGAGAACCCCTAGCTAAGATTCTGCTCAATTCAGAGAACCCCCAAATCCCACTCCTGGCTGGCCCCAACCACCCATCCCCTCCCCTCCCCTCCCAGGAATCTCCACACAGCCCATTTGGATGCAGGTAAGTGCAGGGCACGCGCGGAGGCTCAGGGAGGTAAAAAATGGGCCTCCCAGAAGTTCGGGAAGGCTAGAAACAGGCCTGTTTCTGGCTTACAGAGAGACTCCAGAGCCTGGGGGGGTTTGTTTTCACCCTCCTAGAGGCTCAAGAAAAGCCTCAGGAGTCCGGGGAGGGCAAAAACGCCCCCCGCCAAGGTGCAGGAGGCTGACTAGGCCATGTCCACCATGCAACGTCAGTCACCCAACGTCAGTCACCTAGCAACCAGGCAGAGAACCCCTTGGTAAAATTTTTGAAGCCCACCCCTGAGTATACCCATATATTAAAACAACTTTCCCTTATAATTAAAAATTGGGCAGGAAATGACCTTGTTCTGGCTATAAATGACGTTGTTAACTTCAGCAAAGGAATGTTGCTGAGAATAAAAATAGGGGCAGTTTGTCATAATGATGCACCAGGGGATTTTGTAAATGTGCTTTTTATCAAATTTTGAAAATTGATCAAAAAACTTCAGTAGTGATCCTTTCACACAATCATCGTTTGAAGTGGGCTAGATTGAAGTAGTCAGTCTGCCTCAGAGAAAGCTGTCCAATATAGATAGTCCTCGACTTACAGCACTTCATTTAGTGACCAATGTTACAACAGCACTGAAAAAAGAGACCTATGACCATTTTTCACACTTGCGGCATCCCCATGGTCAGATAATCAAAATTCAGATGCTTGGAAACTAACTCATATTTATAACAGTTGCAGTCACGTTTTGTGACTTTCCAACAAAGTCAATGGGGAAACCAGATTCACTTAACAGTGGTGTTACTCATTTAACAATTGCAGTGATACTCTTAACAAATCTGGCAAGAAAAGTCGTAAAACAGGGCAAAACGTAACAAATTTCTCATTTAGCAGCAGGAATGTTGTGCTCAATTGTGGATGTAAGTTGAGGACTACCTGTATATTTCTGTGGCTGAAGATGAACTTGGCCCTGAGTCTTCTTTAGCCTAGTTTATATCAGAGTGAAAATAACAAATTAAATGTATTAACATTATTTGCTGATTTAAAAAAAATCAGGGAAGAAGGAAGGAAGGGGGGAAGGAGGGAAGGAGTGGAGGGAGGAGGGAGGGAAGGAGCAGAGGGAGGGAGGGAGGGAGGAGGAAGGAAGGAAGGAAGGAAGGAAGGAAGGAAGGAGGGAAGGAAAAGAAAGGGAGGGAGGGAAGGAGGGGAGGGGAGGGAGGGAGGAAGGAAGGAAGGAAAAGAAATGGAGGGAGGGAAGGAGGAAGGAAGGAAGGAAGGAAGGAAGGAAGGAAGGAAGGAAGGAAGGAAGGAAGGAAGGAAGGAAGGAAGGAAGGAAGGAAGGAAGGAAGGAAGGAAAAGAAATGGAGGGAAGGAAGGAGGAAGGAAGGAAGGAAGGAAGGAAGGAAGGAAGGAAGGAAGGAAGGAAAAGGGAGGGGAGGAGGGGAGGGGAGGGAGGGAGGGAGGAAGGAAGGAAGGAAGGAAAAGAAAGGGAGGGAGGGAAGGAGGAAGGAAGGAAGGAAAATGGCTTTGATTTTACTGTATGATGTGCATCTTTACCCAGTAAGGGATACAAACTACTACAAACTTAAGAAGAACAGGGATCATTTGGCCTGAAACTCTCATTTCTCATACATCAAAAATATTGATGTTTTCCAGGAAATGGATGGTAGTACTAAAAACCCATTCCACATTCTAATAATATAGCCTTCAATGTGTTAATCTTTCAAGATACTCACTGTAGCTTTCTACCACCTTCTCTTCCCCATTTCTGCAGGATAATGATAGGGCTGGTGTTCCAATTGTATTAATATACTCATTTATAGCCATAGTAGTGTTCATCACCCAGTTGTAAAGGGGAGATCACTGAAATGGTGCAAAAGGCAACCAAGGTGGAAACCAATTATTCATAAGCCTAATACAACTGCTATGCAAATATCTGGCTTCTCAAGGAGAAGAAAAGAATGACCCAGATGTATTTATTTGAAAGGAAGGGAGTTCAAGGCCTGCAATGTAAACTTTATAGCTAGCAAACACAGAGTTTTGTGTTGTGTATGCAAGCACATGGCTTCTTTTTGTCTGCAGTAACACAACATATCTAATCACATTCAGTTTGCGAAGCTTCTGCTATTAGTTAGTTGCTGATTGCTGAGCAGTTTCTCAAGAATCCATATTTCCTGGCATGAAATCTGACAGCCTGGAATTGCAAGGTTAATCCAAATTTAGTGACACTTAAAATAATACTTGGGGTTTTATTTAGCTATGAGTATCTTGTTCCATTGCTTTGACTGGATGATTATGAATGGATGAAACAAATATCTAGGAAACAAAAATAAAATAAGGCAATAAAAAGAATGTCTTGGCTGAGATGGTTTCCTATTTTTGGAATGTCCTGCTGAATATTAAAATTTTGAAATGTGGCACTTAATTATTCTTTGAAATGTGAAAGCATTCCAAATATACTTTGTGGGGAAATACAGTTTTATCTGAAGATCTAAAACAGACATTTTTAAAAAGAATGTTTTGTCTCTAAAGTATTATAAAAACTTTAGAACTCTTTATGAAATGTTGGTCTATGTTAGAGAATAAAGTTGAAATGGACATTTCCTGAGTTTGATATTACAAGTTGGATATATGAATATATTAATAGTCATATAATATCTACCTTGTACATATGCTCCAAGATTAATATGCTTTGGCAGAAACTTTGGTCTTTCATCAATTTAAATAAAGGTCTTAATCCCATAGACTCTCATTGTATTAAGTGAATGTTTGAAGAGCCCAAAGAGAAATATAGCTTTATTTCTTGATATTACCAAATTGTTAATAGGTAAATATGGATTTCAAAAGTTAATGTAAATAGACCAGTCTGAGGCAGATTAGCCAATAGCATCTCCTGGACCTAGACATACAATTGAGAACCATACTTGGCAACTGACATTGAAAATTGTTTAGTTTGTTCTCTCCTCTGTAGTACTAGCAGTTTAATACAACTCACAATGTTTGCTGCCTTTTTATGGTACTCAAAAATGAGTTGCCTCACATAGCCACTTTTTTTCATCCTGCCTTTATTATTTTTATAAATAACTCAAGCTGGTGAATGTACCAATGTACCTAACACATCTTTCTCCTCCTGTTTTCTCCACAACAATAACCCTGTGGGGTGGGCTGAAAGAGAATGTCTCTGTCCCAAGGTCACCCAGCTTTCATGCTTAAGATGGGACTAGAACTCAAAGTCTCTCAGTTTCTAGCCTGGTACCTTAACCACTAGACCAAACTGGCTCTTCCTTTTCTATGATCAAAGGATAGGGTATGGAATCATGATTATTAAAAACTGGTAACATACTAAGGTGAAACATTTAACAAGTGTTTTATTATTTGATCCTGATGCAACTACAGCTTCTGAAATTTATTTGTTTGTTTGTTTGTTTAAAATATTTATATAGCTAGCTGTCCTTCAGCCAACCAATTCCACAGTGGTTAGCAATTCTGGAGGAATTAGTTATGTCTCTTAAACTGGTAACTCTTCTTAATGTAAGCCAACAGTAGTTAAAGTGTGGTAGTGTGGTGGTTAAGGTATTGGACTTGGAAGTACCGGAAGTTCAACCTCAGCAACAGAAATCACAGACCTCGGTGTTTGTTTTCAACTCAGTTTACCTCATGGAATTGTTACTGAGGTAAAAAATTGGAAGAAGTCCCACATATGTATATCACTTAGAGTTCCTCAGATAAGACAGGCTGCAAAGTTAACATTTCATAATAAAAAATAAATAGAATGTGAAATTCCAAAAAAGGTAATGACATGGATATCAGTTATTCATGTAATATGTGGATTAAAAAGCACAAATAGTAAAGAAACAAGGTTTGTATCAAACAAGATGCACCTAATTTTCTTAAGATGAGGTTAATATAATCAGTTTTACTGCAGATATACTAAACACCTCCAAGTCTGATGAAGGTTGGTTGAACTCATTCTGCTCTTGTAGATGTAATTTGGGAGTTGAAGCATTAATTCATATGGTTTGGTCTAATCCTATTATTTGTGAATTTTGGTCTGACATTAACAAGATTGTTAATATTATTCTGAATCACTTACTGTATACCAAAGACTCATGTGTTCTTTTGGACCATTTCCCTAGTATTAGAACCCAAGAAATGTGAATTATTCAGGCATGGGGAGGTGAGTTAAAGAATTATACTCTTATCATGGGAGGTTAAATCTATACCTGATTTGCAACAGGGAGGACAAGTATTTTTGGTAATACGGTAAAAACCTTTGGAGTTATTTTGGGTATAACCTTTCTTAGACTTTTCCTTCCATATGCAACTTTAAAAAAAATTGGCAATTGTATTGATTCTTTCAAACTCTTATATACATTTGTACTTTTCTTTTGTTGATTAGCTTAGTATAATAAAATGGTAGTAATAAGAAGAAAAATAGTTTAAGGTTCTGCACTATAAGGAAACAAATTATCTTTGTTAATAGGTTGAAATCATTTAAAATCTCTCACAAGCATGCAACTATTCTTTTTTTTTTTTACAAATGTACATATGAATTAATAAGAGGTGCTCCTTTTCAGGGTACTTTTATATGAGTAAATCAGTGTGTAATCTTATAATAGGATTAATTTATTACAAAGGGGAAAGAGAAACATTGTAACAACAATTAGGGTGAAATGGTATCATAAGACGGATACCGTGACATTGGAGGGTGTATATATAATAATCAGAAAAGGGCTTCTGATAATTAAATGATGTGCCTATTGGTACAGTCTTAAGTTTCTGCAGAATTAGCTTACCAAGATTTGTTCTGAAAATGTATTTTAATTCAAATAGTCTTAGTAAAAAGCTCCAGCATCCAACGATGACCATCCCCAGCTGGAAAAGCCCATTTCTGATATTAATGTTCTTTAAGATGAAAAGTTAAATGAAATTGAGAGGAATTTCTCCTAGTCCAGAGGGATCACAGATTTCAACACAGGGAGAATAAAAGAACTACCTTCTGTTTTACTATTGCCTGTTACTCTTTTTTCAGCAGCTATAGATTGCTAGAATAGAGCATTAAACATGGGTGTCGGGGGGAAGTACATTAAAAACAAAATTGCTCATGATTCTCATATTAGTAATCCTGGCAGAGTGCCTTCCTTGATTGTAAAAGGAAATTGTGCGTTTAATTATTTAATTATATTTCTAAACTAACTGGGCTCCAAATGAGAAACTCAGGTTTTAAAGGATATTTCTGTCATTTATGATGTCCACGTCTCTTTTAAAAACGCATTCCCATCCCATTTTTTTTTAAAGGGCAAGAAGTTTAGTTGCTGCCTAAGAAAAAAAATAATATATCGTTTAGTCCTTCAACTATCCATTTAGAATGAGCTCCTCCAGTTTGCTCAAATAGTGCATAAATAGAGCTGACAAATCTCTCCATTCAGGTCACGGAGATGAGGAAATAACCTGAATGATATGCAGGAACCGGGACTATATTCTGAAGGGCTTTAAACTGAAATAGCGCAATTTGAAGTCAATTAAGCCACACAGCTTCTTGGCTGCATAATGGAAAGGAAGTCATTTTAATAAAATTAACACCGGAAAAGAGGAAAAGATTGTGGCCAAGACGGCAGTGAAGTTCAACCATAATAGGAAGTTCGGGGGAATATGACTGCCAAAGGGGTGCAGATTCATTCCTGGTGTAAATTTAAACGGCTTGAAATGAGTTTCTCCTTTTCATTGTGGCTTGCAAAGGACTTGAAGGTTCTGTCAAAGACTGCAAAAAGATCTTTAAGTCTGGCAGGAGAGATGAGAGAACAAATGTTACTGCTGCGGTTGTTAGGGTCTACAGGTGAAATGCACCGTTCAAGGATGCCTGTAGATTAGCACCCCGAACTGCATTTGACAGATGCACTGATTTTCTTGCCTGTTGGAATTTTGCCAAGAATATAGGTAGTCCTCATTCAGCAACTGCAATTGAGAACAGCAATTTCATTAAGCAAAGCAAAGCAGAAACCACAACTGTGCTTCTGATCTTATTTCAGCTTTCTTTTGCTTTATCGACCTGCAAAGGTCATTAATGAAAGGACTGGTCACAAGGTTATCGCCGTAACTATGAGCGGTCACTAAACAAAGAAGTTGCTAAGCAAGGATATTTGTTCAGCCTTTTGGAGTGCCCAGAGAAAATGGACTCAAAATTTCTCCTCTTTCTATTTTTGGTCTTTGGGGGCATCCCATTACCAAATCATGTCCATTTCGGGGTTTGAACCTCTTGTACACTTTTAGAATGCAGTTCTGAACACCTGAATAGAATAGAATCAGGACAAGCCATGCCTGAACTAAGGCAAAGCTCTTTAAGTTGGGAATAGCTAAGAGCCAGCAATGTGAGTGTGGTGCACTCGGACAAACTATAACACATATAGTTCAAGAATGTCTCCTCAGGAAATTTCAAGGCACCTGGAATGATTTCACCACAACCAAACCAGAAGCAGTTACATCAGGGGTGTCAAACTTGTGGCCCACAGACCGGATGTGTCAAGCGCTGGCCACCCCAGCCCCACTGGGCTAGCGGACTGCTAGTTATTACTTTACTTGTATCTAGATGTTGGCAGATCTCTTTTTTATTATCTTTTCCAGTATCTTCCCGGGTATTGGTGTTAGGCTGCTTGGTCTATCCTGGGTCTGTTTTTTTTTTCCTTTTTTGAAGATGGGAACCACATCAGCTCTTTTCTAGTCCTCTGGTAGTTCCCTGGTACTCCAGGATTTTTGAAAGATATGGTGCAGTGGTTCTGAGATGACCTCTGCCAGCTCCTTTAAAACTCTGGGATGTAATCCATCAGGCCCTGGTGATTTGTTTTCATCAAGATCACCGTGGATGCCATATGCTAAATAAATAAATAACTGCTTGAAAATTTGATAAACCTCATTCTTGTTCTCTCTTGACCACATCAACTTTTTCCTGATATCTTATTATCCTTTCATACAATTAGAAGGAAATTTCACTTCAAGTCATGCTCAGCTCCTGCACAAATAGCTTTTTTGGCAGTGGGAGAACAGCTCTCCTCTTGCTTCTAGATCTGAGCGGGTGTTCTGCATTTTGCAAGATCTCCCTGCAGAGATCTTGCCATTTTCCAGAAGGCAACAGCTGGATAACTCTTTAAAGAGGCCCTGATGGTTCTAGCACTAACAAGTCAATGGGGCAGTCTTTGTGATGGCATAATTTGGGATCCTCTTGGCATTGAGAAAGGACAGTAATGGTGATTGAATGTTTGACTACATCTTCCTAGTGAGAATTTTCTGATGATAAAACCTAACTCTGAAGCAAGATGAAGTCCTGACATTTTTCAAGTAAACTGTAACGGATGTGTCCAGGTGAATCAGGAAAGAACTGAAATCAGATTGCACCAGTAAAAATAGATGCGATCCTGAACCACAGTATCTTCAGTCCTCTCTCTGTGTCAAATGGTTTCTAGAAAATTGATCTCTCTCCCATCTCTGGCAATCCTTCAAGATTTATACTTTAATACTCAGAATGAAACAGAACTACAGCCCTTTGCTCTATGTCAATAATTGTTTGGAAACCAAAAGGAGAATATTAAAGCATTCTTATTCGAATAGCAAATATTTGTGTATCTGCCTTCCACCCCAGCTTAAACATCTAGGGCATAAAATACATCCTTAGCCATAGCCAAGGTCTTTTGAGCTGCATGATGAAAGGTAAGGTTAATTACTAAATAACAGAAAATCCATTAAAATGTTTTTGCTGTATGTAGGCTTGATCAAGGTTAAAAGAGAAGCGGATAATTAAGACTTCATATTTCAAAATATTGCATATTGTATACATATCTCTTGAAAGGAGAGCAACCATTTCATAAGAAATGATGAAAGACACTTCCCTAAATTTCTACATGCACAATTTAGTATTTGTTTTTATTTAAACATTAAGAAACAGGAACTAAGAAGTTACTTTGAATAGCACCAACTTTTCAAATAGGTGTTTTTTCCACCTGCTGAAGCTACTTCGAGTGAGAGTGGATAAGTTGTTTTCTGAAGGTACATATTTCATCTTGGTTTATTGAAGTGTCCAAAGGTTTATAAGATCTTCAACTCAAGTTTTGATTGTTTTAGGTAACTACTGTCACTTCTTATCAGTCTTAAAGGCAAGGATCAAAGTGAGCTACTCAGGAGACCAATACAGACTTTCTAACGTAAGGAGAAGCTCATTCCTGTCACTGTGTACAATTTGCTCTCTCAAAGCCTGATAGAGGTTGAGATATAAGGTCGCCCTGTATTGTTGTTATTATTATGGTTAGTCACACAGTCAGCCAGATGGATTTGGCATTTTTATCCACCTTCCTGGTTCTTCTCTGGGACCTGGAATAGGCAAATATTCCTGCCTGATGATGTTAAAGGCAGAAAGTAAGCTGTTCCAAGCAAAGCTGCCTTTTTGCAATTGACTGATGGTGATTTTGTCAATGCCACTTGGTGTTCAATGGTGCTCCAGATGTTTTAGGATTGGTTACTATTATTATTTCCAAAAAAAAAATGTGAGTTATAATGGATCAGGACAACAGATGAGACAGTTTGTGAATGATGCTCCTTCAAAGAAATGTCATTCTGGAATTCATTTGTTTCATGCCATGGCCTGATTGTTTTAGATCAGGGGTGTCAAACTCAATTTCATTGATGGCCACATCAAGGTTATGTTTGACCTCAGAGGGCTGGGAGGGGCATGGCCATGGTGGCTCAATGTCACTCATGTCAGGGGCACCTGTGGTGACCAAGTGCTAAGGCAGGACTTCCCTGAGACCTGTCCTCATTCTCTTTATAATCCCTTCCCTCCCCCCTCCCTCTCTCCCTCCTTCCTTCCTTCCTTGTCTTCTTTTCCCTTCCCTCTTCATTCTCCTTTCTTCTTTCTTCCCCTCTTTCCTTATTTTTCCCTCCTTGCTCCCTTCCCATCTTTCCTTCTTTTTCTTTCCCTTTCTCCTTTTCTGTCCCTTCTTCCATGCTCAAATGCAAAAGGGGAAACATTTCTCCTTTTGTTTTGTTTTCAGTTTGTTTTTGATAACCCTCTGCCAGTGAACACAGAGCCTGGCGGGTGCGCACAGCCCCCATGCCCCGTTTTCAGCCACGATGGCCTCCTGCAGACCTCTGCCAGGAAAAGCGGAGCTTGGGGAGCTGCAAGCTATTTGCAGGCCAGTCTCGTGGGCCAGACCTAAGCACCCCACAGACTGCAGGCCTTGAGGTTGACACCCTTGCCTGGATGCTTGCTGGGCTCAGGCTTCTGGAATCAGCAAGAATTACTCTGTTTTCATCAACTGTGGATTCCCATATCCTTCAAATTTCCCTCATTTTCCCCAACATTGTAAGGTGGAGGATAAAGTTTTTCTCCTCACCCCATCATAACTCAATGGCTACTGACATTTTGTCTAACATCTTCCCCTACCTCTATCATCAGGGGCCTTCACTGAACAGCAGAGAGCACCCATCAGTAATGGATAGGTCTACTTTTATTGATTTTCAATGCAATGAAGAATAGATGAAGAAGAAAAATAATAATAGAATAGCAGACTTGGAAGGGACCTTGGAGGTCTCCTTGTCCAACTGCCTGCTCAGGGAGCAAACTCTATACCATTTCAGCCAAATGGTTGTCCCATCTCTTCTTAAAAACATCCAGTGTTGAAGCACCCACAACTTCTGGATGCAAATCATCCCACTGATTAATGGTTTTCACCAGTGGTGGAATTCAAATTGGTTTACCACCGCTTTGGTGGGCGTGGCTTGGTGAGCATGCTTTGCACACACTTCGTGCGTGTGGAGAGGCTTTCCTACTGACCTTTTCCTGCACTCTCCCCATGTCTTCAACAGCTGACATGCGGAAATCCACTCTGCCGCATGATGCAGCTGAGCTTCAAAAGCAGGAAAGAAAGGTCAGTATGGAGCCAGGGCCAACAGCTGATCGTTGGAATGAACCGGTTCACTCTCAGATGATCTTTGGAGCTACCAGTTTGGCTAAACTGGGCCAAACTGGTAGAATCCCCCCCCCCGCTGGTTCCCACTGTTAGGAAATTTCTCCTTAGTTTTAGGTTGCTTCGCTCCTAGTTTCCACCCATTGCTTCTTGTCTTATCTTCAAATGCCTTTCTTTGTGGCAGCTCCTTAGATATAGGAATACTGCTATCATGTCACCCCTAGTCCTATTTTCATTAAACTAGACATACCCAACCGTTCTTCATGTCAAACCCAAAATTGACATAAGTTTAGCCATTTTAGTTGGCCTTAGTATATATGCTTTTTATTTACTTTCTCTGCGGCAGTCATGGGAGGGAAGGGTTTCAGGCTTGCCACACTCCTACATGGGGAGAAGTGGAGATTGTTTTGGCTAGGTGATCTTTCTTCCCGTGGGAAACGAGCTGTCTGTGGCTGGGCCCCTTGAGGTGGAGATTTATGACATCAAGCAACGTTGAATTACTTATTTTGGATGATGTGATTTTGGGGGGTTGTTTCTAACTTGTAATATTGTTGGGTAATTCTGGGTTGTGTCAGTTCCGGAATTACCATGGACTTTGCCAATTTGATGCTTTCTTAAATAAAAGAAATCTTTTTTGAAGACGGACTTTGTTCTTTTCTTTTTAAATGGATTTCATCACTTGGAAACCTGACACTTCATATGTTTTAGCCTTCAGTCCCCTAATAATCTTTGTTGCTTTTCTCTGGGTTTCTCTTTTCTCAAGGGTGTCAAACTCACAGCCTGTAAGCTGGATGAGTCATGCACTGGCCACGCCCACCCCTGGTTTAGCAAAGGGGGAAAAAGTTATGATACATCACGTGACAACAATGTGATGTGACAAGTTTGACAACCCTGTTCTAGAGTCTTAACAACTTTTTTTGTATTGTGACAATCAAAACTGGATGTAGTATTCCAGGTGTGGTCTTAGCAAGGCATTATAAAGCAATGCTAACACTTCCTGTGATCTTGATTCTCTCTCTCTGTTAATGCAGAAAGCAAACAAAGAGCGAGATGGAGTAAAGAGTCCCTCAATCTGATATGGTATGTGCCAAAGTATTACAAAGCAAAAGGTGAAATAAACAGCCATAGAGTCTTAAGAAATTTGGGTTAAAATCAAAGAAAATTCAGCTGAAGAAATATATAAACCGATGTGGAAAATCTCTTAGTATTTTTTTTTAAACCACAGTATATGCCTTGGTAGCCATTTTGCAGTTTCTTTGCACAATATCCTTTTTTGCATTTGTAGATTTACATTCCATACAGCTTTTATAAAGAAAAATCTGTTTACCCAACAAATTCTTCTACAGAGCCTTTGGCTTTGCTGATTTTTTCAATCTGCAGATCTGGTGACATTATTTTCCAACCTCTATTTAAAGTTGATCTGATCCATTTTACAATGTTCTGCAGGATATGCAGAATCACTTTATATAAGTGCTAGAAAAATGTGGCCTTTTAACCATCGTATCAGTTTATTAGGTTTTTAAAAATGTATTTGCTTTGCTATCAACAACAGTAAGTAGGAGGGAGGGAGGCAAAACGACAGAAAATCCATTTGAGAGAGTAAATGGACTCTCTCTGCGTGCACGTATACGAGTGAATGTATATATGGAAAGTAATGTTAGGAGCACAGATTAGAAGAAGCACCTTTTAGCATTAGAATGACAAATCATAAAAGATGACACACTTTTAAAAAGATGATGTGCACTGGAGACTTTATTATTTTGTACCCAAAGCAAATAGAAAATTGGCTTCAGATGGGGAACTCCAGAGGCTGGAGATGTGAATGCAAAATTTAGCTGTAGCTCTGCAGTAAGGGGGGAAAAAAGAATTCAAAACTGAGATGTGGGCCGGGGGAAGAGAAAGTTGTGGTTTGGTTTGTTGTTTTCAAGAAAGGGTTGGACAGACTTGCCAGTGCTCTACCAATACTTGGGGTGACCTAAATCTTCTTGGTGAAGATCAATTCTGTTTCACTGGCTATCAGTAGTACCAGGTTTGGACAGCTCTTCCCATATGGAACTGTCAATTAGTGGTGGATTAAGGCTCACTGGTGCCCTGAGCACTGACAAATCTTGGTGCCCCCCCCCCACTTTGTACATACTGTACAAACAAAGCCATATTCTCAACTTTGTGGTGCTTCCTTTGGGCCTGGTGCCCTAAGCACGTGCTTAGTCTGCTTAATGGTTAATACACCACTGCCGTCAATGACTTCCTACCATAATCGATTATGTATTACAGCTTAAACAATGCATTTTATTTCACCCATCTGCATGAATACTAACTTGGTGTCATCCCTAGATCATGGTATAAGTACCCCTTTATGTATTATTTTGGGTACCACAAAAGAGCAGCCAGGCCTAAAATGCAAAGAATAAGGAAGAGGCTCAGGATCACGATATAGGTAGCCCTTGACTTAGGGCCACAACTGAGCCCAAAATTTCTGCTGCTAAGCAAAACATTTTGTTAAATGAGTTTCATCCTTTTTCACAACATATTATGTGAACTGCTGCAGCTGTTTAACTTGCTAATTAATAACGCAGATGGTAAATGAATTGGACTTCCAGATTGATTTCACTTGCCAGAAAGTTGCAAAAAGGGATCACATCATGACCCCAGGAAACTGCAATTGTCAGAAATACATGCCAGTTGCCAAGCATCTGAATTTTGATCACATGACCCTGAGCAATGCTATGCAGTGTTAAAACGGTCATAGGTTACTTTTCTCAGTGCCCTTGCAACTTGGATTGGTCACTAAACAAATAGTTGTAAGTCAAGGATGACCTGTATAACCCAGATTTTCCTTAGAATTGCTAATGACGAAAGACTTTGCATCTGTACCCCTCATTCACAATATCAAATTGCAGGAGAACAATCTGTAAACAATCCATCCTCATTGGAGACCCAGCTGTGGTTAGAAAAGCAGAACCGCACCAGCAAGAAGGGATTCCTGCAGCAAACAAAGCAGATTATCTCAATTAGCATGTAGGTTTGACCCAAAGGTGCCCAAAGGATCACACCACTGAGATCCTAGCTTCCTCCCTTTTGTTTTGGGTGTGATGTCACAACACATGTACAACAGGGCTGGAACTCGTGTCAGGACAATGTGAATGCTGCTCTCACCATTTGCTTCTCTTTCATACCCCTTTCTTGTACCAATGCCTCTGTTCTGATATCAAAGCTTTAATAGGCACGACTAAATCTTACTTGGCTATCTCTGGGGCTGTCGTGCCACAACTACTCTCCTTGCCACCCCATTCTTTACTGAACTCAAAGCTCAATGGGGCGAAATTTAATATGCAACCTGCACCCGTTTAATCACTGACATTGTTTTGATAATGCTTGCTGTTGTTCCGTCCCAGAGATTCTCTTTCCAGTTTTATTGCAGAACTGGAGAAGATAGCAAAATGCCTAATTAGAGCCTAATGTAATCCAGGGAAAAGAAGCATTAAAAAAATAAATTAAAAAAGCCATCCTTGGCCTTAATCTGGGGTACATGACTAAGACTTGAAATTAGAAGAGGTCAGATTGTCTCCGTTGCTTTTGATGGAGGTCAGAACCTGAACTGCATCCGCCTTCAGAGGAATATATTTAAAATATTGGTACATGAGCAACTTTCGTGGGCTTTGACCTCCCGTTACAAAAATGTTAGTTTCTTTCCACTTCAGTCTTGGCAGATAATGATGCGTTCAGGGATGAACCCTTGTCCGTTTTTGACATTTTTGGAATGCTAAATGTTGTATTTTAATGGTAATGCAGTCTGAAAAGAAGACAACTTGGCTCATTTAATAATGCAGCCTTCATTTCCAGTTTGTAGTTTTTAGCCAGCTTCTGGCAAAGCAACCTCGCCTAGCCAAATGCTTATATCTATGTGGAGTACTAACTTCATTTTGCGATAGAGGGGAGAAAACAGGACCAGCTGAACGATACACTCAGAATGATTCATGATGAGGACATAGGATGCATTGCAGATGGGAGAATATTTGTGCATTATTTAACAGCAATAATGCTTGAGTTCATACATTATGCAAATATCTTTATAATCAGGGAAAGTGGGGGGGAAACCAGGACGGCTGCAGCTTTTTTAGATCTGCCATTAGCTACTTATTTGTGTGTAACATTTAATCTGACACAGCGCCTCAGCCTGTCAATTGAGAAGGTTATCATCAGGAATTAATGAGGGCAGCAAAATATAAATAAAAAAAGGTGATGAGTCAGATTGTGTCTGGGAGAGCAGTCTTCTGAAAAGAAATTGGCAACAAGTGTGAAGGGGCCTTGTAGCAAGCTATGCCTGTTTTTTTTCCTTCTTCTTCTTCTTTGAATTACAGCAGTTTCCTCATTTGGCCTTTCCCAGGACAAGAGCAGAAAATGTGACTTGAACCAGTAGCTTCCCATCTTATACTCCAATTATAATATCAGCAGATTCTGCACACAAGCAGTCAGAGAAATCACTCAGCCAGTCTTAAAACATTCATCTCTTGTCTCTTTACAGAAATAATACTTCATTTTAGTCTAAAAACATAGCCATTAAAATATTCAGCAGTTGTCAGGCATGAAAGACAAGGACCACATGTAAAGTTCCAATTAAACTGATTTACTGCTGATGCCTGTGCATAGGAATCTATTTAATTAATGGTTAGGAAGTTGTTGTTAGTCATGAAGTCATGTCCGACCCATTGCGACCTCATGGACAACGTTCCTCCAGGCCTTCTGCCCTCTGTCATCCCCCACAGTTGTACTTAGTCCATTTGTGGCTACGTAGAGACACTAGGCTGATTCCTCTTTTGACTCTGCCTCCAGTTCTGCCACTGTTCTTTTTTTTTTTTTCTCCTTGTAATCAGTTTCTATCTGCTTATCTATCTATTGGATTTTTGTGGTCACAGTGCTCAAAAATGAAACTCAATTAAATTGATATCTCAAAATGGATTTAAGGTCACCATTATTTCAGAGTGCAGTCATCTACATAATACAGGGCCTTCTTGGTGTGGCCCTGATGTGGAATCTGATGCTCCCATGGACAATATTTGGTTCCCCTTGGCTCTCTTTTTATTTTACAGTAAGGAGGGTTTTCTGCATTTAAGGATTGGATGGTGAAATTAATGGAGTTGATGGAAAGGATGAAATCAAGTACTTTGATTAAAAAAATACATTACTTAGTTTAGTTTCTACTTGAAAAACAATTTGGGATTTAGTTATTTATTTTGCTTTAAACTAAAAGAAATGAAACATTAATTTTGGCATTTGACAATTAGAACTATTTATGATTATTTAAAAACAGTGTTATAGTTAATCTTATGTCAGAGTTTATTGTATGCTATAGTTGTATCTATACCAAAGAAAGTTAGAAGTTACTTCTTTTTACTTTTTTCCCTTTGGTTTTCATTTTCTGCACCCCTAACAGTGTTTCTTTCTTTCGTATTTCTTTCTTTTTTCTGTTTTTATGTATTTTACTTTTCATTGTAATATAATACATTCTTATATAAAAATGTTTTTCTCTTTTGCTTTGCTGTTTCTGCCACTTTATATCATTTATGTATTCCTTCGATGTATTGTTTTGTTTTGATAAGTTCTGTCTGAGCAGGTCTTGACCTTGGAAGGCTGGAGCCCAACAAAGTTAGGCCTCAGAGACTACCAAGGAATACCCAGGACTCTAGGCAAGGTTGACAAGTTCCTTTATCAAAAGACGATGATAGCAGAAACTTTCTACACCATTATTACATTTTCTACACATAGATACCTGAAGTGTTGTTTGTAAGTTGTCTTTTGAGCTTCACAATTCTGGAAAAAATAAATAAATTGAAAAGCAACTTGAGCAAGGATTTTATAATTTGAAGCGACCATGATTGAAACACTGTGGGCTGAGAAGAAAGTGTTTCCAAAGAGACAGAGAAGACAGCTCAGAGAAGATTTGAAATCTGAAAATCATTACGTTGAGCACAGTTAAATTAAAATGGAAAGAGCTAGAATGTAAATTTGTGGAATGTACCTGCCATTAACCTGATGTCAACTAAAAAGATACTCCTTTGGTCTTTTTAGCTGCCAGAAAAAGAGAGTAAGGGAAAACAAGGCATTCTTGAAATGCCTAGATAATCACTCCGGCAGCCCAAAGTTGTTGGAGCATAAGAAGGTTATTGGAGAGCATGATGGATGACTCTTGGAGATGGATGTGTCCCATTGGAAAAGTCACATCCAGTGGGTGTGGGAAAGACCAGGGTCAAGGGGGAAATGTATGATGCAATTTAGTATCGGCTACACCCAGCCACATGCCAACATGGAAACTTCTAATAAATCAATTTTCTTTTCTCTGAGATGCGGCTAGAGACTTTTGATTTGAATGAAGGTGAATTTGTTGGAGCCCTGACACCTGACTTCAGATGGAACTGAAACACAAACCCTCTTCAGACATTCCCCTTGCATATAATTTAACCTGCAAAAAAGGCACGAGAAACATGCTAGCTGCCTCTCTCCATCCCTCTTTATCCTGACCATCCTTGTGTGTAGAAAGCAGCTTCTGTGGGGTGAGGAAATCAGCCCCTCCTTCCTCCAATGGTAGTTTCAGAGGCGTGAGGAGTCTTTATAATAATCCATCATTACACAGCTTATGAATATATGAGGTTTTTTTTTTCCTGGAAATCCATAATTAATTCAGAGTCCGGAAAAGTAGTTATTTTCAACTTCAACTTCAGATGAAATGTATTTCAAGTTATTTCACCAGGTGTTCAGTTGTATAACTGCTATATGGTGAGGTGGTGACTAGGAACTTGCTGCCAATTTCTTTGTGTTTTAATTAGCAACACTCATTTTAGCATAACATGCAGGTTTTGGTTCCAAGAAGAGTGTTGCAAGGATGGTGGTTCTTAAATATCTGGTACCTATTTTTAAAAGCCATCTTCCCCTTCTTATAATTTCCCCTTAGATTTTCCCCCTGTTCCTATGTCTTCCTTGTCTTGAAGCTATCTGCCTTAATAGATGCAAATATTTCATGATATTCTTACCCTATTTGATGCCAGTATAGTGATAGACTGAAGGTCATCAAGATGTTAAGATGGTTGCTGAACAAAGGATCAGAATGTAAACAAACTCTTGGAAGTTGGTAAGTAAGAATGTGATAGTGTAAATAATAAATTCATTATTGACAGCCTAGGGACAGAAAATTCCTTTTCTATCACCACATCTTTTTCATGCTGAGTGACAGTATTCAAAGTTGTTGGTTCAGTTGTTGTTTTTCTTCTATATTCCTAAGGAATGACTACAACCCTGCACAAAGTTATGCATGCTTAAGCTGATTTCTGCCAACATTGTTCTCCTAAATATGTCTTAACTTTAAGTGGGGAAGAAAAGGTTCTTCATAACTTAATTGGCTCTTCCTTTTTCTAATTCCACCCTCAACAGAGTCATTAATATTTTTCAGATATTTGTCAGTTTTCAGCATGGAAGGCAGTGGGAATATATTCTGTAGCTTATCCTTTCCACCAGCAATGCTTTTTCTCCATGCCATAATTGCCTTTCCGAAGGAGGAATGTGACTGGATCATCTGTAGGATATTTTGGAGGTAAGTAGGGTAAAGTCAGGAAGCCTGTTAAGATATGGTCCTCTGTAACTTGGAAAGTCTACATTCACAGAGAAATTTGTAGGCAATGAGACAAATGCAGTGCTGTTTTTATTTTATATCTGTAATGGGATGTGAGAATAACCTTGAGAGACTGGAGAAAGGGCTGCAGCCTAGGCAATGACCTGAAAAGAGCTGTCTTGAGTTCAAAGAAGAATGAGAAAGTATCTCAGAATTGACCCCTCCTCATTCTCTAGTCTAGAACATAAAGGCAGGGAAGGGAGGGCACTTTCAGACTTGCAAGATTCTGTTACTGTAAACTTACTGTGATGATGATGATGATATCCATTCAGTCATTTCCAACCCTTGATTCTATGGGGCAGGTCTCTCTACATCTTCCAATCTTGCACTACTTCTTTGAGTTGTTCTATGCTCTGACTGGTGTTGACTTTGATGGTGCCAATAAGATCGTGCTAGTATTTTTCATTTTGGTTTCCTGATCTGGACTACCTTAAAAAGCTGACAACAGCTCCTGGATGAAAAGGAGAGAATAAAAAGAGATGTAGGATTGTAATCGTGTGTTTGAAAGGCCACACAATATTTAACAATTGCAGAGAGATGTCATATATATCAAGCAAGGGTCTGTACTTGCAATTATTCTTTGGGTGATACTTGCCAGTGAAACTCTGTTGAAGCAGAGGTGAGTGGAAGAGTACTTCTGCCACCCACTCTCTGCTTTATTGTGGCTTTGTCTCCAAGCATGGAGCAATAGCACTTAGACTTATATACCGCTTCACAGTGCTTTACAGCCCTCTCTAGGCAGTTTACAGAGTCAGCATATTGCCCCCAACAATCCGGATCCTCATTGTACCCACCTCCGAAGGATGGAAGGCTGAGTCACTCTTTAGCCTGGTGAGATTTGAACTGCCAAATTGCAGTCAGCTGGCAGTCAGCAGAAGTAGCCCTGCAGTACTGCATTCTAACCACTGTGCCATCATAGCTCCTATGAAGTTAAGCATCTGTTTTCATTGAACGCTGCTCGCTTTTAGGAAAAGGCCTTTCCCCCAAGTATTAGGGGCCAGTGGAGTGAGCTCAGGGGAGGTTGTTTTTGTCCTTCCGGAGGCTCAAAAAAAGCCTCCGGAGCTTGGGGACAGTGAAAACAACCCCCCCTTGTGGGGCAGGAGGCTGACTAGGCCACATCCACCATGGCCCCACCCACTCAGCAACTGGGCAGAGAACTGGTTGCTGATATTTTTGAAGCCCACCCCTACAATTGAGCCCAAAATTTCTGTTAAGCAGGACATTTCTTAAGTGAGTGTTACCCTGTTTTACAACCGTTCTGGCACTCAACACTCCTTAAGTCTCAATACCCAGGTGTGCCTTGTAAAGAGGGGTGGGGCGCTCTCCTCCCAAGTAGTCAGGTCAGTCTGCGCTGTTCTCACCATCTCTCCACTCTCCATGCTCGAGGATCAGGAGGGGGTGGTCCTTGCTGAGCTCTTCTCTCATGTTCACTGCTTAGCCTCTCTTGGTCATCCTGACCCCCTTCCTCCCTGCCTACAAGTCGTCCCAATCCTGAAAGGTCCTGGCCTGACTGGGCCTGCTCCTCCCCATTTTCCTCTGAAGCCAACAAAGCCGCCCCCTCGATCTCCATCGGCTCCAGTTCGTCTTCCTCCACAGATTCAGGCTCCAACAGGGGCATGATAACCGGCTTGGTATGTACAACTTTCTCAGCATCTTGAAGTCATATGATTACAAATCTGCAAACTTCCCAGATGGCTTCTGACAAGTCAATGAGGGAAGCAGCATTTTCTTAATGACTGCAAGGATTCACTTGGCAACCGTAATTTAAAAAAAGTTCCTGATTGTGATTGTAAGCCAAGCTCTTCCTCTGGTTTCATAAATGTAAGAAATCGCCCTGCTCTTCCTTTGATCCATAAACGTATGAAATTTGGATCCATGGCTGTGTATTTGCTTGCTTAATCAAACACACGCAAAGAACCTTAATAACTTAAAACAATTCTCTTAATACGAAACGAGCCATGCTGCTTTTAATGGGGCTAATGACAAGGCCTATAGCGACAGTAAAGAAGTAAAGGCCTATTAAACTTAATGCTGTTAAAGATAGGTGCACTTGAAACTGGGGGATTAATTGACAATATTTTCCTCCACTATGAAACATAGTAAAGTAGCAATTGTGAAAAAAGAAAGGAAGGAAGGAAGGAAGGAAGGAAGGAAGGAAGGAAGGAAGGAAGGAAGGAAGGAAGGAAAGGTGAGAGAGAAGAAGAAAGGAGAAGAAAGAAAGTAAGAGGGAGAAAGAAAGAAAGAAGGAAGGAAGGAAAGAGACAAAAGAAAGAAAGAAAGAAAGAAAGAAAGAAAGAAAGAAAGAAAGAAAGAAAGAGAAAGAAAAAGAAAGAAAGAAAGAAAGAAAGAAAGAAAGAAAGAAAGAAAGAAAGAAAGAAAAGGTGAGAGAGAAGAAGAAAGGGGAAGAAAGAAAGCAAGAGAGAGGAAGAAAGAAGGAAGGAAAGAGAAAAAAGAAAAAATAAATAAATAAATAAAGAAAGAAAGAAAGAAAGAAAGAAAGAAAGAAAGAAAGAAAGAAAGAACCAACTGCCTATTGATATTAAAGATATACATTACTAGCTATCACTGGGTCATTTTTCACAGCATGAATAACTATATACACTTACATTGTGTCTGCTCCCTTTTTTCTAAGCTACAAAGCTTACACATGTTACTTGCTCAAGTTTCTTGATCATTTTGTTGGGTCATTTCACCACTCTTTCCAAGTTTGCTGTCTCGTTTTTGAGGAAGACATAGCTGAAACAGATAGATTCATCGGTTAAAATATTGGCAATCTTCTCTTTTCCTTTCCTAATGATCCAGAGAATAGAATTGGTCTTTTTATAGGAGCAACTTTCTTGGGGTCAGCATTTTCACTGAGCTGTCCACCAAATCTTCAAAATCACTCTGCTGATCAGTCATCTTCAGCATGGGTGTGAATTTAAAAATATTGCTTTGGTTGTGCAATTGTATTCTTGCTTGTCCTGCATTGCATTTACCATTTAAACATCCATTTCTCATATTCGGACAACTCCTGCTAGAACTTGATTTGTTTTCTCAAATTTCCTAAATAACTTGGTATCATCTATGTCTGGAGCAAAGCACTGCTCACCCCTGAATAATTCATTTTCCGTGAAAACTGTTTAATTTTAATTTTGTTTTTCTCTCTTTACTAGCTTACACAAAGGATTGTTTTCTTACGTGAAAATCCTAATTTTATCCCAAAATGTTTGATAATGATCAGGTAAATCTGGGTTTGCGGACTTTGTTAAAGTTTAGTGTAGAATTTCTACAATAGCCATATTAAGCCCCTTCTTAAAGAAGACTTATTTATGTGCTTATTGTTAATAATATTTTCCCCTAATACATGCAGAATACAAATTATACTAACTTCTTGTCATTCTTCTTAAACTGGTTTTGCCCTTCAAATTTCCCAGTCCTCTGATGTTTTTCTTAGGGACATGTTACATATTTTTTGTTAAATGGCCTTCCATTTCACATTTTGATTCTTTGAAGAACATGCAACTTGTTAACAGGACAGACACAGACTTCAGAGGATTATTAGGACTGCAGAAAAAACAATTACTACCAACCTGCCTTCCATCAAGGACCTGTATACTGCATGAGCCAAAAACAGCCCTGTGAAAATATTTCCAGACCCCTCACATCTTGGACATAAATTGTTTCAACTCCTTTCCTCAAAACGATGCTATAGAGCACTGCACACCAGAACAACTAGACACAAGGACAGTTTTTCCCACATGCCATCACTCTGCTAAACAAATAATTCCCTCAACACTGTCCAATTATTTACAAAGCCTGTATTACTACTATTCATCTTCTCATCACTCCCTATCACCCATCCCCTCCCACTTGTGACTGTATGACTGTGACTTTGTCGCTTGTATCCTTACTATCTATATTGACTGTTTCCTAGTATGATTTGATCGCTTATTGTACCCTATGACTATTATTAAGTGTTGTACCTTATGATTCTTGATGAATGTATCTTTTATGTATACTGAGAGCATTTGCACCAAGACAAATTCCTTGTGTGTCTAATTCTATTCTATTCTATTCTATTCTATTCTATTCTATTATTTCCGGTTTGATAAAATCATAATCATCCAAGAATGCATCATCATAGAAATTCTGCAGCAAAATGGCTGGTTTGTTTATTTATTTGTTTGTTTAAGGAATTTATAAGGCCACCCAAATCTATAATGTCTGTGGAGAGTGTATAGGAAAAACCAATTAGGCATACAATTTGAACAACATCACCCACACACCAGAAGAAAAAGCATCCAGTAAAAAAAATACACCAACAACTCTAACCCAAGGGCTGGAGGAAAAAAAAGATGACCTTTCAGGCTACCTTAAATTGAGGGTGAAAATTTAGGTGCTCCACTTCCGCTTGGCAAAACTCTTGGCTATTTCATGCCTATTATTCTTGAAACCCACGAGGACCAAAAGAAGTTTAGATCCTATCATCTTGAATCACTAGGAATGTCCCACCAGGACCTCATGAGGGAAATAGTAGGAGAGGAGAAGGCAGTCCATAGCCTGAAAAAATGTCACCTGCTCTTGTCCTAATACTGAAAAGAGGGAAGACTGAAGATGTCACCAAGCTTGCTTCTGTCCAAAAGTGGTATTCAGCAGGTTCTGACCAGTTCTGGAGAACTGGTAGCGGAAATTTTGAGTAGTTTGAAGAACCGGTAAATACCATCTCTGACTGGCCCCCATCTATTCTCTGCCTCCTGAGTCCCAGCTGATCGGCTGGGTCTTCTTTTGTTTCCCTGCACAGGAGAACGGAGCTGGAAAGCTGATTAGTGGGGTGAGAAGGGAATAGAGATTTTACAGTCTCCTTCTCCTGCCACACCCACCAAGCCAAGTCACATCCACCAAGCCACACCCACAGAACCAGTAGTAAACCACTGTTGTGCTAACTTCTGAAGCTTCTTAAATGGCTACTTAGGCAACTTTGAAGTGAAACGCCTGTCACGGATAAAACCTCCTTGATGGAACTGTCTTGAAACAGTGTCATACATTCAGAAAAAGAGTGAATTGAAAATATACTGGGGATTCAAACCTGACTGGTTGGTTGGTTCCATCTTTCTCTTGCCTGGTTACAAGTCAATACAGGGGCTTAGGAACATAAGTCAGGATGCGATTCCCCTCCCCCACTCACATTTAATTACTGATCGTGGCTGGCTTGTATGTTGCCTTTTCCTGGAGGCCCAGTTTAGGATCCAAATTGCCAACTGTTGTTTGCAAATGCCAGCAATATTAATGGATGATTGTCTTCTGATCAGCATTACCTGGTAATTAGTATAGAACCCCAGTAATATTTTCTTTAAAAATATGATTTTGTGGTTGGATAAATTAATTTTTCTCTATTTTTACTCCATAACATAACTTCATCAAGAAGAAGACCCAGCACGCTTAATTTGGTCTCCATAGCAACGGCATTGTTCCATCTTATAGGGCAGTTCTTAGAACCTGAGAAGTAGCTAGGATGAGTCATGTTCCTCTGCTATTCAAGTTGGTGCATAAGTGCTTCCGATGTATCTAATATAAGGAAATGAATTTTTTTATGGATTGTGTTATTATAGTAGAGCTTCATAGAAACACAAAAAGTGAATGGGGAAATCAAAGCTTCTTCTTTGATTGTTCTCCATCTACAAATTACCACTACAACCTAATTTGATAACATTGTATTGTCTTCTTTAATATCCTTCAGGGTTTTGGAAGGCATGTTTTCTATTAAACATCACTAGTACTTCTAAACTGCATAGGTCTTTACTTCAAGGAGCTTACAACCTCCCGCTTTCTCTTCCTTCCAGTCCTTTTGGTACAAAATAATACAGAATAACAGAGTTGGAAGGGACCTTGGAGGTCTTCTAGCTGAACCCCCTGTTCAAGCAAAAAACCCTGTCCTATTTCAGACAAATGGTTGTCCAACTTCTTCTTAAAAACCTCCAGTGTTGGAGCACCCACAGTTTCTGGAGGCAGCTCATTCCACTGACTAGTTGTTATAACTGTTGGGAAATTCCTCCTTAGTTCTAGGTTGCTTCTCTCCTTGATTAGTTTCCATCCGTGGCTTCTTGCCCTGTCTTCAGGTGCTTTGGAGAATAGATTGACCCCTTCTCCCTTGTGGCAGCCCTTCAAATGTTGGAACAATGCTATCATGTCACCCTTAAGTCTTCCTTTCATTAAACTAGATATACCCACTTCCTGCAACTGTTCTTCATATGTTTTAGCCTCCAGTCCGCTAATCATCTTTGTTGCTCTTCTCTGCACTCTTTCTAGAGTCTCAGCATCTTTTTTATATTGCAGGGGGGTCACCAAAACTGGGTACAATATTCCAAGTGTGGAGTGTTAGGAAACAGGTCTGCACAAGCAGCAAGCAACCAAGCAAAGTCTAATCTGCACCTGCAGAGCTAGGTCGTGTGTGAACACAACCCCCACTACCCCGGTCCATGGGAAAATTGTCTTCCATGAAACTGATTCCTGGTGCTTGAAAGGTTGGGGACTGCCAGTGTTAAGCCATGCTATCATTGCCTCCACTTGACTATCAAGATTCTCAGCCATCCAAGTGATGGTTGTCCCAAATGTGCTTTTCCAAAAAAGCAACTGGATTTTTCTTAGTTTTTCCTAGAGGATGTTTTGCTTCTCATCCAGGAACAGAAGAAGCTTCCTGCATGAGAAGCGAAATGTCTTTCAAGGAAAAAACAAAAAAAATATGTTCAATTGCCTTTTGAAAAAAATCACTTTTGGGACATTGCCTCCACTGTTTCTCCTCGTTCTTCTCCATTGTGAATGGTCACTAGCACCAGGTGGCATTGACTTCTGGGCAACCATTCTGCATTCTTCTCTCCAATCTAAAACTCCATTTTCCTTTGGTCTTGTAATGTTTAAGGATTAATTATATACTGATGAGATCACTGCTGTCATTTAATCTGGGTTTGTCCCAGGTGGGATTCAACCAGTGTTACTACCGGTTCGGTGAGAGTTGCATTTTATAACTCTCTGGATATTATTCCAGATCTGACATTGGGCTGGAGAAGGTCTGACCATTCCAGTTTAGGCATGTGTTGCCAAGTAGTTTCTGTAACTCAGCCTCGTCCTAACTTCCAGATACAATCAAAGTAAATCACAGCTCTTATCATTCTGGTTTCATTTTTTTAAAAAACCCTCTGCAACAGGGCATTATGTTTTCTGCCTTGAACAGTTGGCTGGTAGGCTTGGTCAAAACCGTTCCATGCCGAGCAGAAGATTGCACCTTCTAGGCCTGTTGCCAAAGAAGGAAAGAGAAATGTGCTTTTGAGAGAGATTTCTTTTTGATTGGTGTAAGAAACAGAATTAGGCACTAAATAGCTTGTTAGTTTAATCCAGCAAGGTGCCACTTGAAGCTGAGGTAGTTATTAGTTTGTTAAAATTGATTCTACCCCAATGTTCAGCTGGATTTGCCTCACTTAAAGGGAAATCAAGCTAAATAACACATCAAGTATGACTTACTTGTGGTGATGGTGTTTTTCAGGACCAGAATCTCTATATACATGTTGCTATATGTGTCCTTCCAAAGAAAGTTATGAGTGATGGCTTTCATATTCATTCTCTTGACATGTTAAATTAGTTAAACAAAGTCTATGATCAACTAATAAATAGAATCCATGCTTCTTGCATCCACACCAGAGGTGGTATTCAGCAGGTTCTGACCAGTTCTGGAGAACCGGTAGCAGAAATTTTGAGTAGTTCAGAGAACCAGCGAATACCACCTCTGACTGGCTCCATCCCTATCTATTCTCTGCCTTCTGAGCCCCAGCTAATCAGCTGGGTCTTCTTTTGTTGCCCTGCATAGGAGAACAGAGCTGGAAAGCAGGTTAATGAGGTGGGGAGGGAATGGGATTTGGCAGTAACCTTTCCTTGGAGTAGGGTGGGAATGGAGATTTTACCGTATCTTTCCCTGCCACACCCACCAAGCCACACCATGCCCACCAAGCCATGCCCCAAGGCCCAGTAGTAAAAATTTTTTGAATCCCACCACTGATTCAGGTTTAGAATTCTGATCATTGGATTCCAGTGAAAACATTGAATCGAAGTATTTATTGGGATCTATAAGTATAAAGACCATTTAGAGCCCGAGTTGCAGTTTCAGAAATGGCCAATCCTGTCCAGATTCTTATAATAGTAAGTAGTTTGATTCTAGTATCTGGAACAAGATTCATAAAAACAAGAGCTCCTTCTATCCATATTTTAGCATCTTCTTTTCTTTTCCAGTAGAAAGCAATTCAATTTGCAGGCAGTCTGGGGACTTAAACAGAAAGAAACCTCATAAATTTCATATAAATCAGTGCAAAGATTTTCAAGGTATGCTCTGATTTTTTTTTCCAAAGTGCTTCATTGTTCGAGAATTGAATATGATTAAATTCCATTCTTTGGAAATGATCATTGCCAAATTGGTTGGCTTTCTTTTGTCTTTTGTTTTTATGCAGAAGGAATCAACAATAATACACCTTCGTGAAAGTGATGGGGTTTATTGTTGGTGGTTGACAAAGCAGGATGAGGAATGAACCTGTTGACCTTTTCTGTAATATAAATCAACTGGTATGCGAAATCAGAAAAACAGTGTGCCACCACTCAAAAAATTCAGAAACCATTTAGATGAGAATTGCACAAAGAGCTATTGCTAGTAATTAGACCACTGCTTCTCAACTTTGGCAGAGTGAAGATGTGTGAACGTCAACTCACAGAATTGCTCCCCTGGGCTGGAAAATTCTGGAATTGAAATCCATACTTCTTCAAGTTGCCAAGATTAAGAAACACTGAATTAGACAATGTTTGCCTCCCGAAAAAGCACCTTTGGGACAACCGTGACCTGGAGAACTGAGAATCTCCACAGACTGTTAGCTCTGCAATTTGGGATGAACGCCCTTTGAATGGTATGGGAGTAGGAATGGATTTCCAGAGGAAAAAAATTGCAAACTACAGGAACCAGGAGCACTACTCAGGTTGACCCTGAAGACACAGATAAGCCTCCAAGTGCTTCAACAACCTCTAAAGCAGGGGGTCTCCAACCTTGGCAACTTTAAGACTTGTGGACTTCAACTTCCAGAGGAAGTTGAAGGCTGAGGAACTGGGAGTTGAAGTCCACAAATCTTAAAGTTGCCAAGGTTGGAGAGCCCTGCTCTAAAGGGATCAAATGACCAGCTGTCTGCAAGGAATGTAAATCTTTCCATTCTCCACCATCCAGTCAGAGCTGAAGAAGCTTCTTGGATAAGAAGCAAAACATCTTCAAAAAAAACCCAAGAAAGTCCAGTTGCCTCCTGAAAAAGCACCTTTGGGACTACCATAACCTGGATGTTTGAGAATCTCTACAGACTTTCAACTCTTTGTTGCTCTGTGATTACAAGATCTTGCTGCTGGATCATTGCTATACAACTTCTACTTTCTTTCTACAGAAGGAGACAGCAGCACATAGATGTACTGCATTTAGCATTAGAGGTCCTGAGTTCCCTGATTCACAATCTCTGCCTTTCAGTCTTTATTGTGTTTCAAACGTATCTAAATTCATTTTCTCATTCAGCTTAAAGGACCAGAACCCTTACCTTGGGTTCATATATATCTCCGTACACATTCACATAGACAAACAGGGCTACAACTTTTAATTACAATTTTAATGGCAAACCTGAAGCCGCTCTAAACCCCTGGGCCACTCCAACAGAATTAAGGTTGCTGTGGATCCTATAACTTTTAATGAAACAGAATTTGCCAATAAGAAATAAATGGTTATATTTTGCAGAAACGTGAAATTATTTCCTGAGGTCATTAATAAGATAGATCATTACACAGGAATATGTCCTTCTACTGAAAAACAGGAAGAATAATAGCTACCTAAATACACAGGATACTCTGTGGTGAGTGTTCTTTGTTTAACCCAATACAAGCTTCCAAGTTAAATGATTCTATAGAGGTATAGAATAAACCTATTCACTGCAAAGTTGGAAGGGATTTGGGCACTAATAATACGCTGTTGAGCTTTGCTACCCTCTGCAACTATTTGGCCTTTAAAATTGCTTTTCTGCTTCCTCCACCCACATTTAGTCTAGTATTGTGCATTCCTGGCAATAGGTCAAGCTAAGAACAGAGATAGAATGATCTATGATACTAAATGTTGAAGCCAACCCCTTCAAGACTGTAGCTCATATATCCTTGACATTGAAAGCTGTTATTTATTTATTTCCTTTTATTGTTGTTCTCACTTCAGTGGCAGTGTTTACTCTTTCGACACAAGCCTTCACCTCTGTGTTCATGCTGCAAGTGAAAAGCCCAAGCCATTTTCTTTTGTATTGTTTTAAAAGAAAGGAAAGGCTGGCGATTCATCCACGAAACTCAACCATTGAGATAGGACCATGGTTGCAAATGATTTTGGCTAAAATAAAAAGCCAACATTTCATTGGACACAGTGAGCAGAAATTCGGAGAGATACCTTCCTTTGAGTAAGGGTTGCCTCCTTGTCTAAGGTGGAGGTTTTTATTGCAAGTCAAAGTTATGGGTCTATGACATGTGTAGACAAGATAACTCATGTTTCTTACGTGTGTGAAATGTTTTTCCTTTATGGGATATGAATGAGCCACTGAATGTTTATATTCGAATACCATAATTCACAATGAAACCTTCAACTTGCTATGCAACAATTATCCGGTTCAACTGCATTCCCACTCACACTAGTAATACTATTACTAAATTTGCAGATGATACAACAGTGGTTGGACTCATCTCTGGGCGGGATGAGTCTGCCTACCGAGATGAGGTGGACCAGTTGCTTTCGTGGCATGGAGACAATAACTTGGTCCTCAACACCAGAAAGACCAAGGAGCTTATAGTGGATTATAGAAGGAACAGATCAGACATCCAGCCCTTGCTGGAGACCGAGTGGAGCAAGTGACCAGTTTTAAGTTTCTGGGTGTTACCATAAAAGAGGACCTGACTTGGGGTGCTCACATTGTAGCACTGGTCAAAAGGGCCCAGCAGAGATTATACTACCTGAGACTTCACAGAAAACAACTGAATGAAAAAATGCTGGTGACCTTCTACCGCTGCACCATAGAGAGTATCTTAACTTACTGCACCTCTGTGTGGTTTGCCAATTGGACAATGCCAGATGGGACATCACTTCAGAGGATTAACATCATTGCTCAGAAGATCATTGGTTGCCCTCTCCCCTCCTTGGAAGAGCTTTATAGATCCCGAGCCTTAAGAAAGTGCAAAACATTCTCAAAGATCCATCTCATCCCTTTTTTTGAACTATTACCATCTGGCAGACGGTACAGAATAATAAAAACAAGGACCAATAGGCTGAAAAACAGTTTCTATCCCAAGGCAGTAGCTCTGTTGAATTCTACTGTATAGTGCAATGTTGGTGTGGTGTCAGGATTTTCAATTCAATGTGTGGAGTGTGAAGGATGTGTGTTTGTGTTTATTTTCATGGTCATGATGTACACTGAAGATGGTGTTTGATTTCATTGTACGAGATGCAATGACAATAAAGTAAAGTAAACTAAAGTATGGTGGCAAGACCAGCTCTAAAGTGTGACCATCTACTATCTGGAGAGAGAGTAAAGTTAAGGTTCTGAGCTAGCAACATTTAACAGAACTCAAAAAGTGAAGAACCCCCAAAGTAATATACACTCGGCACCATGACGTTGCTCTGATAGACCCAAAGTTGAATGAAGTGATAAAATAGATGGCCAGGTAATAATAAAGGAGAATATTCATAGGTTGGGGTTGGTGCTCTCTGAGCTTGATTATTTTCTTGCAGGACTAGAACTAATGATGTTACCTAGTGTGGGCAATGAAATGTCTGCAAGAAAGCAACCAAACTCAGAAAGCACCAGGAACTCCACATAGCCAGGTACACAGCAACATCACAGAAAACCTCATCAGTCTGTTCTATATACCAAAGTGAAGTTACCGCATAATGCTGGGTAATCTCTACAATCATCTCAGAAGCAGCAGGAAAACCAATGATTCTGTGAACCATTTCAAAGGGAGGCTTCAAAGACACTTGATTTGGTTTTTAGCTTTAAAGCAGACCCCCATTTCGATTTGCGAACCTGCTTTGATGGGATGATTTGATTGAAGATTCATAAAATAGAAGCTCCCTTTCATAACAGACTAATTTCTTTTCACATTTTATAAAACTTCTGGGAAGCGCTTTCTTGTTGCATTCTTGGTGCCATTTTAACTACAATAGGATCCACATAAGGCAACAAATGTGTTGGTTTTATCAGCTGTTTCTTCTTCCCTGTGCACAATGGACAGCTGTCCATCTAGGTCAGTGGTTCCCAAACTTTTTCAGTCCACTGGCCCCTTGGTGCTACAAACTCATCCTCGGTGCCCCCAACCCAGGGGTGGGATTCAAATTTCTGTGGGTGTGGCCTAATTTGAGGGTGTGGTTTGCTGGTCACATGACTGGGTGGGCATGGCTTGCTGGTCATGTGACCGGGTGGGCGTGGCCAGGTGACTGGCAAACCAAATACAAGTGGTCCTCACTTAATGACCGGTTGTTTAGCAAGTGTTCTAATTTATGACTGGCCTCCCCAGAGCTATTTGACCAGTTTTTGGAGTTTTGACAGCTTTAGATCGGGGGTCTAAATCCCACCCTGCCTGTGTGTGTGAGAGAGAGGGAGAGAGAGAGAGGTTGGATCAGATCTCTCTCTCTCTCTCTCCCACCAACGCCAGAAAGCCTCCGTCAGTCAAAATTCATATTAGTGGTCTCCGGGATTTAAAATTATGAGTTTGGTGGTCCCTGAGGTCCAAAAGTTTGGTGGCCCCTGATCCAAAGGGATGAGCTTGAGAGAAGGAAAGAGAGAGAGAAAAGAAAGAGAGAAAGAGAGGAAGAAAATAAAGAGAAAATGGAAAGAAAGAAAAAAGGACAAAGAAAGGGGGGGATGGAAAGAAGGGACAGAAAGAAAAAGAAATAAAGAAGGAGGGAGGGAGGAGAAAGATAATGAGATATCTATTCTAGTCCAGTCACCTGCTCCAGCAAGGTTAGAAGGGAGTGTGTGCGTGTGTGTTCTTCTTGTAATTTACTAGTACATTTTGGTTTTGCCTTCTTCAGAACTGGCCCTGTAATACATTGGGGAAAAGTAATTCTTAGGGTGGAGATCTGGTCCAATGGAACCTGTTTAAAGCCTCAACAAAATGTGAGAGCTTCCTGATAGTTTTGACCATGTTTCATCCAAAAAATCTTTAATAGAAGCCAAAGAGGTTTCAATGTGCTGGCAAAGATGTTTCAATGTGGAAAGGGCCTCAGTCTAAACTAGGCCTCATTCAATCTGATGCATCAGGTCTCTCTCTTTCTCTCTCTCTCTTTCTCCCTCCCTTCCTCCTTCCCTCCCTCTCTCTCCCTCTCTCCTTCCCTCCTTCCTTCTCAGACTGGCTTTGCTCTACTTTCCCGATGTGCCTGTGGGGCCGGCGCTTAGAACATGGTGGATGGATAGATGGATGGATGGAGAGAGAGAGAGAGAAAGAGACAGGCAAGCAGGCAGGCAGGCAGGCAGGCAGGCAGGAAGGCAGGGAGGCAAACAGACAGACCTTTTGGATGGATGGATGGATGGATGGATTGATGGATGGATGGATGGATGGATGGACGGACAGACAGAATGTGACAGCGGCAGCACGCTGGGAAAGCGGTGGCAGCGGCTTTTCCCAACGTGCTGCCGCATTTGAGGCACCGCTTCTGGAGCATTACTACAGTCAATGGGTGAACCTGCAGGGTCGGTGCCTCAAACGCCCCCCTGCTGTCTCTTAGTGTCTCCAAGGGGGCCAGCAGAGGGGGGGCTAAGAGGTGGCAGGGGGGCTTTTGAGATGCTGGCCGGCCCTGCAGTTTCACCCATTGACTAGCACTGCTCCGGAGCTGGCGCCTCCAATGCAGAAGCGGTGTTACATTACATGCCGCCATGGCTGTGTTCGATGCGCCACCCCCCTGCCACCTCTTAGCACCCTTCTGCTGGCCCCCTTGGAGATGCTGAGAGGCAGCAGGGGGGCATTCAAGGCGCCACCCCTGCAGGTTCACCTATTGACTGTAGCACCGCTCCGGAACTGGCCCCTCAATGGGTGAACCTGCAGGGCCGGCTGGTGCCTCAAACGCCCCCTGCCACCTCTTAGCACCCCTCTGCCGGCCCCCTTGGGGACACTAACAGGTGGCAGGGGGACAGTGCATTGAATGCTGCCGTGGCAGCACATAACGTGCCACTGCTTCCACATTGTAGGTGCCAGGTCCAGAGTGGTGCTACAGTCAATGGATGAACATGCAGTACCAGCACCTCGAATGCCCCCCTGCCACCTCTTAGCGCCCCCTGCCAGCCCCCTTGCCTCTTAGCTCCACCCCAAGGCATCCCACCGCCCCCCAGGGGCGGTACTGCCCACTTTGGGAATCACTGATCTAGGTTGAGACCACAGTGGGGTTCAAGATTCAGTCTCTCCTTTTAGTCCCCAGACATGATTTGTGCTAGGAAAATCCTCCATCCAGGAGCAAAAAACAAAAAACAAATACATGCTATTTTCTCCCCAAGAATTTGGTTCTTGTATTTATATTTATTTTTGTATTGTTCTTGTATTTAAATTTAGTGTCAGGACACATCAATCTTCAGCAACCTGGCAGCCTCCTTAGGTTTCAAACGTTCATCATTTCAGGTTGTATTTTCAGATATTCAGGAATTGAAATCAAACGCCAGATTAAGAGTGGCTGTGATATAAACCAAGCAGTAACAATAATAATAATAAACCTTCTATAGATGCTTTGAATGTTTTAGGAACTTGTGGCAACATAGTTTTTGAGTTTTTTGTTTTGTTTTGTTTTGTTTTTAACAGTAAAAGAGATTATTACAATCCATTAAGCCCAATTTGGAGTCTAAACAAAACAAAACTGAGAAAAGTTTTGACTTGATAAATTCATTAATTTGAGTACCTATTTCACACCAAAATGTAGCTGGGATGTCTTCTTCATCCTTTTACTATTAAGATAGCATAGAGGTTGGAGAGAAGCAAAGTGTCACAGCAGTGTATTTATCCTTCAGACCTGCTGTTGATCCCCGGCAGGAGAAATGAGCCCTTAATAAGAGGTGAACTTATTCACCCAAAAGTCAATTTCAAAATTACCTGGATAAATGACAGTAACGTATTCTTTCCAACCTTTTGCCAGGCATTTTGTTTAAGAAAAAAAAAATCACTGTTTAAGCCATGGACCTAGTAACAAAGAAGTATATCCTCCCATTCTCCCTACACCCTAAAATAATTTCCTAGTTAATGTGATGTCTTTTATTTTGATTGTAAAAGGAGAACACCCTCTTTTCCCTTCAGCATAATCCAGCTAATAGGGTCACTCTGTGAGCTGGTTGTGGTTACCATGCCTTCCGTCATGTAGAATCCTAACAACCATTATAATTTGTTTCTAAACAGATCAAGAGCTATTTACCAGCTCAATGTTTTGTGCACAGCTGGGTCCCTGGCAAATGTCCAATATCCATTAACATTTAAAAAATTAGTCCCATAATGCATCTTTTCCATGGCTTGAGGAGGATGCACACTGATGCATGTTGGGAACCAATTATACTTACACCGTCATTAGCCTGGTTGCATTCAACTGCTCTGTAAATGAGGGCTAATTTAGTTGCCAAAATAGTCTATCTTGAAGGCTCACAATGACCTTAGACTGCGAGGGGTGAAAGAACACACAAAAAGAAGAACATTCATTCCCCTTCCACTTTAGAAATGGAAAGATATGAGTAAACATGTTTATTGCTGGTTTAATCATGGTGTGCTAGTCAAATGCCCACAGAAGGCAGGAAATGCATTGCCAAAGAGACTAAATATAGCTGAGTTAGCCTTCCTTCCTTCCTTCCTTCCTTCCTTCCTTCCTTCCTTCCTTCCTTCCTTCCTTCCTTCCTTCCTTCCTTCCTTCCTTCCTTCCTTCCTTCCTTCCAGTTACAACATCACTTTAGGTTTGCAGAAGACAGGTCTTCTAGCCCAGAAGATTCTAGTTAACGAGCCCCATTTGACCTGGGGCAAAAAGACATATATGTACAGTACTTATTCATAATGATTGGACACAACCAGTCTCCTTCCATTTCTTTTCTTTTTTATCCTGACCAATCTACAGAGACCTAATCTGAGACCTCACTGTATGGGGAACCTTCACAAAGTTCTGGAAACTCTTCCAAGATGGCCACCTAACAGAAGATGGATGTTCAATACAGAAAACTACAAGAGGACAAACACAACCTGCCAACGAGTATCTGATTTTAATTTTCTTAAATTTTCCTAAATTATCTCATTTTAATTAAATCCCATTTCATGTTCTTCTGGCCCCACCCTACCTTGGATTCCTAAATGTGTCCTGTATTTTTTATGAAGTATTTTTCTGTCTAGTCAGTCTGATAGAACTATCAGCTGTGTATATGTATGTGAAAAGGTTCATCTGGTCTATGTAAGGTCCTTTTTAATATTAGCTCCATGCAGAGAGAATTAATTGGTTTTTTTTCTCTGAATTCTACCTAGCCCAATTACTATCATCTCCTGCTCAAGAAAGGAGTTGAAATAGTCTCCTCCAGCACTTCATTGGTGAAAGCTAAAATGAAAGTTAAATGGAAGTCACCAACAACCTGAAGAGCTTTTGTTGGTCACTTCTTTCTAAACTGACTGTCAGGATCTCATTGATGAAAGAGAGGATTCACTAGGGAGTGGGGCGGGTCCTTTGTCCATAGTGTCTGTAATTGGTCCTCGAACACAGTTATGAGAAAATGCATGTTGGCTACTTCTGCAAATTTTCCTGGTTTGTACTTGATCCATTTACAAAGAGATTAGCTTGCAATATTCCTATTCACCCTGAGGCAAAATAAGAGATCAACATAAATTTGGTAACTTCATGTAGGGTCTCATGAACTCCACAGTTTGTTTAAAGCAATATTCAGAAGAATAAAAAGAATTACTGTGAGTATGACAAAAGAAAAATGCATCCCTTTTGCTTAATTATTTTGTCTCCTACTATGAAACAGCTCCTTGGAGGTCAATTATATTGCAGTGATTTCTTAAAAGAAAAGAAAAATTGCCTTGATTTTCTGTTGAATGTGGAACTTGTGACACAGCATGTGTTTGATTTAAAAACAAGCCTCAGAAATGTATTTTGTACCAGATCCATGATGAGTTCTTTCTAAACACAACAACATAATGAAACATCTGAATACAATTTAACATCACAAGCCTCAATATGGATCCCTCATCCCATTAGATTGGTGATTTCAAAATACAAAGAAAATAAAAATATATTCCATTATTAGGTATGTTATTTGTAGGGAGAGAACATACTATATTACATCAGGATTTTAGAATAATTTCTTATTCAGCTCAAAAAAGCACATTAGCATTTTGATGGAAAGGTCATAGAAATAAATATGTGTGACAAAGATTATAAACATTTCAGTGGTGCATGACCATGAAACAATGGCGCAGCCTAACACTTGGCCTAGTTTTTATGTTGCAATGAGTGCCAATGCTTTGCATGCCATTTGCACAATTATCTTCTTGTAGTTTATTCTCAAAAAATGATGGCTGTAAGGGTATGAACACTTAGCTTTTCCTTTCCAAAAATTGGGAGGAGGACTTTAGTAGGGATTGGCAGGCTGATATCAGAAGCTGAGCGGCTGACATTGGTCTGTTACCTGAAGCCAACTTTTGTATTAAATAGTCATTCAACCAGGGACTGATTGGTTGAGAAGGTCTTCCGAGGGCAAAATGGCTCAGTAGTTAAAGACACTGAGCTTATCATAGGGAAAGTCGACAGCCCAGGTTTCAGACCCGAACACCATGGAATAGGGTGATCTCCTGTTCCTTGCTCCAGCTTCTGCTTACCTAGCAGTTCAAAAGCATTCAAATGCGAGTAGATTGATAAGTATCACTTTGGTGCGAAAGTAATCGCATTCTGTAGGCACATGACCAAGGAGACAACACCGGCTCCCTTGGCCAAGAAATAGAAGATGAGTATCGCACCCTAGAGTCAGACACACTAGACATGGGAACCTTTTTATTTTCTGGGAAGGAAGTAGCTCATGCCTTAAAGATGCTATGTCTTTAAGAGGATAGATGGCTCTTCACTTTTTGGCTATAGGTAAAGGTTCTCCTCGCACATATGCAGAGGTGGGTTTCTACTGGTTCTGTCCACCTCTGTAGAACCGATAGCTCTGAAGAGCAGCAGACATAGAACTGGTTCCATGTCTGCTGAAGTTTTTGCCCACCCACCTACCCGGGCTCTTACCTGACTTTTTATTTCCTGATTTTTCAACTTCAGCTGCCAAACAAGCTGCAGTTAAAAAAATACAAGAAAAGAGGGCTGTTTCAAAGGCTGCTTCTCTGCTCGCAGCATGCTAATGATGATTTACAGGTGTGCGGCTCACAGCAGGCAGGGAAGCTCGTAAATCCCGAACCAATAGTTAACCCTGTCATATCCCACCCCTGCACATATATGCTAGTCGTTTCCGGCTCTAGAGTCATCTTCTTTACAAAACTTATCTCCTGCTCATCTCCATTACAAAGCCAAAGAGCCAGCACTGTCCAAAGACATCTCTGTGGTCATGTGGCCAGCATGACTAAATGCCGAAGGCACATGGAACACTGTTACCTTCCCACCAAAGGTGGTCCCCATTTTTCTACTAGCATTTTTACGTGTTTTCGAACTGTTAGGTTGGCAGAAGCTGGGACAAGTAACGGGAGGTCACTCCATTACGCGATGCTAGGGATTCGAACCACCAAACTGCTGACGTTTCTGATTGACAAGCTCAGCATCTTCGCCATTGAGCCAACGCATCCCCATATATGGGTAGCAGGAGATATTTTTCATACAGAAGGATGTTCCGTGAAAAATCCATGCTCAAAATTGGAAGAAGACAAGGGGAACAGTGGTAGAGGTTTTTTTTTTTAATGCAAAACCACATATATTGACAATTACCAGACCAAACCACAAATTGAATTGGAGTTGTTCTGCAGTATTTGCACATCTCTGAGTTTTGCAGCTCGTTCCTTAAGAAATGCATAGATTGGTGGGAAATGGGAACAAAAGAGCTTATCGTTGAGAAAATAAGAGGCAGAAAATATGTAACATTAATCAATGTGGCAAGCCAAAACAGCATCTAGGAGGAAAAATGGACTTTAATATAAGTGTAGGATTCTGTTTCTTGAAAAAGAAGAAACTCCACAGAGACATGAACATGGGTTATAAGGCATTTAAGATTGGAAACATCGTAAAGCCAGGGAGATAAAACCATATTGAAATGGAAAACTAAGCAGATGTTGGTAATGGTAATTCTTGGGACTCTTGTCAAGTGGAATTCACTGGAAAAGTGTCTCCAAGAATCTCTCTAAATGTAATTACTACTCCTTTTTCGGGGGGGAAGGATAGGTAGAATTTGATTATGAGGTCATGATAGGAGGAAAATACAATCGTAAATACTCCATTGTCTAATGGAGAATCAGAGAACTAGTGAAACATTGATTCTTGAATTGTCTCACATTTTTAACACTGCATTGTAATAGGAATGACATGACAAATGAGATTACTTATGTACTTCTCTCTCTCCCTCCCCCTCTCTCCCTCTCCCCCTCTCTCTCCCTGTGTCTGTGTGTCTGCATAAAGTTTTAAGGATATCATGACTGCACCAGCACCAGATTCTGTAATATGATTATTTGGTACAAACAAGGAACTTAACATCTTGTAAGCGGAGTGAAACTGGCTCGCTTAGGGGTTCCAGGCTCCTGTTAGGCCATGTTGGCTGCTGGAATTGGGCATCTGGAAAGCGTGGATTTCAAATGTCATCCCTAGTTTAAGAATATCACATTATGCCCACTAGCAGATTGCATATTCTTCAGCGCTATCCTTTCTGGCTCTCAAATAATGTCCGGTTTTCAGGCATTCAAAACTGATTGCAAAGCTTTCACCAGGCCACATTTTTAGAAGAATGGTGCCATCGAACAGTGCAAGAGGAAAGCTGGACTTCACATCATGCAAACATTCAGGCCACTTGATAAGAGAATGGAGAGGGACTGAAATATACATGCCTTACTCAGTCCTAAGCATTTCACATGTTCTTGTGGTTGTACACATCTACCAAGGCATGAAAGAATTATCTTTATCCTTCTAATGAATATACATTGGTTTTTTTTTCGGATTTAAACTACCTCCTTCATTCAACAACTGGATGATGGAGCTGGGTTGGATGTGGAATGGATAGCTTGTGGTATACAGACTGTCCATGCAGCATAACACATTGTTTATTTATTATACACTTAAAGTAAATGTCTTAGCATTCTTTATCATATAGAAATGTTTCTCGTCCAATGATAATGACACTGAGAAATGAATCCTATAGTTCGGTTTATTATTTCAGTGAAGAATAAATAAGACACAAGAATGAGAGAGAAAAAGAAGAAATAGCAGTGAGATAAACAGTTCATCAGGGAAACATAAAATAAATACACAGATAATGTATACCGTAGGTTCTGAATTTATTTACAAATAACAAATACAGAATTACAGTGATAGGTATAAATTTTAATGGTGTAATTATTATTATAGCTTTTGATATGCTATTTATATTATTTTATAACTAGGCATGGCTTCAGCATAACTTTGTATTTATTATCTATAAATGAATTCAGGACTTACGGCATATTATGTATTGTGTTTATTTTAGATTTTCCATTTGAGCGTGAAACATGAACTTTCTTAAATATTTTTCTCCTTTACCTTCTCACTTCCTTTCATTTTATTTGCATTCGTGTTGGGTTCCCTATTCAACGAATTTCATAAGCAATAGAGTCCATTTTTAACAACTACTATACGACACCTAAGTCGTTATTACTATAATTTTGGTTTGGTTTCACAAGATAGTCATAAACTGTATATGCCAGGGCTACAGTCCAGCTAAACTGGACTATACAATCTAATTCCCACTGGGAACAAGTCCCATTGAATTCACCTGCTTAGCCATGACTAATAACACAGTATTGTAACCTCAATTATACAGTATAATAAGCCATCAGGTAGTTTTGTATGATTTTTGGCTTTCAGTGTTGTCTATGCTCAGCTACTGTGTGTTTAAAAACTATGATTTATGGCTTAAGATGTTATGTGAACTCAATTTATATGTATTTACTCAGCAATCAATCTCTCTATGGTCAGTGGAGTTCACTCCCAATGCATATGCATAAGACAGCAGCCAAGTTTCCCATTACTGGCCACAAGACATAAATTAATAAAGGCTAACATGTTTCCCTGGTTTCATTCATTTCACAGGGACTTAGTTCTGACTAGGCTAAAGCTGAATTGGACTGTTTTTCCAAGGGTTGCTATAAAATATCTATCTTCCTATAACAAAAGCAAGTAAATAAAGTAGGTCCCTATCACATAATTCAATGTTCACTCTTAAATTCTGTTACAGAAATGGTACTGGGCAATTCATAACCAATTATAGCTCATGAACGTGTGTGTGTGTGTGTGTGTGTGTGTGTATTTTAAATAGGAATCACTGGAGAAGTATTTGCATACAAAGGTCTGGAGCTTATACTTCAGAAGTGCTGGGAATGGATTCACATCTGGAAAAGCTAACACTTTACACGTTCATCTCTAATTTAGAATGCCTGCTGTGCTGCTTCATTGTGCTAGACAGATGTTTGTGGAAGTGATGAGTGAAAAACCCCTGGAATATGAGAACCCTCATTAAAAGTCATCAGTCTTATGCTAAACTATATACCACAGAACTCAACAGAATGACGCTATCTATACAGGTAATCCTCCACTTATAATCATTTGTTTAGCAATCACTGGAAGTTACAGCAGCACTTTTTAAAAAAGGTGATTTATAACTAATCCCTTCACGCAGACCATTGTCACAGCATCCTCATAGTTACCTCATTTGCAATTTGCCTCCAAAAGTTATAAATGCACTTGGCCTTGGGATTTTGGTCACAACTATCAACTTAGCTCAATGGCGGCAAATTCGGGATCAGAACAAGAAGATTACGTTAGCGGCATCAGATAAAGAAAACCTCTATCAGATATTTTACAGGTGGCACTTCCCACCTGCCAGATTAGCTAGAATATACGGTAACCAATCTCCCAATTGCTGGAAATGCAAGAAAACATGGGGTACTTACTATCATACATAGTGGACCTGCAAGAAAGGACAGGCTTTTTTGGTGCAAAATTTTGTTATGGCTAAAAGAAATGACTGGATTTGAAATTCAGTACACACCAGAGATGTTTCTATTAGGAATAATGGAGGGGAATGTAAACAAAGTTGATACTTATTTAATTACACACATAATTATGGCAGCAAGAATAACGTTTGCCCCAAACTGGAAGGCAAGAGAGATTCCAAGTGAAGATGCCTTGATTGGGAAAATATTACAATGCGCTGAATTAGATAGACTTACACTCGAATTGAAGGAGCAAGGTGAACTAGAATGTTATAAAATATGGAGCAAATTATATAAATGGAGGGACATGAAAGGATGTTCATAGGTGTAAAATAACTGGAGAAGTGTCAAAAAGGAACATAAAGATAATTGGAAAAATGATACACAAAAATGAATATAAATGTATTAACTTTTTTCTTTATTTCTAACTGTTAAAAGATTGGACAGAAATGTATGTCGAAGAAGAAACACCATGTTCACTGTTTTTAATGTTTATATCTAAATCTATCTATCTATCTATCTATCTATCTATCTATCTATCTATCTATCTATCTATCTATCTTCTATATCTATCTATCATCTCTCTCTCTCTCTCTCTCTCTCTCTCCCTCTCTCTCACATCTATTTCTATATCTATGTCTATCTCTAACTATCTCCATCTAGCTGTCTATCATCTATCTATCCCAATCTCTATATCTATCTATCTATCTATCTATCTATCTATCTATCTATCTATCTATCTCTATCTGTCTGTCTATATCTATATCTATCTATCTCTATATCTCTATCATCTATCTATCTATCCATTTATCATCTATCATCTCTATCTATCTATCTATCTATCTATCTATCTATCTATCTATCTATCTTTATCTCTAACTCTAACTCTATCTTTATCTCTATCTCTATCTATCATCTATCTATATATCTATGTCTATCTCTATCTATCTGTTTATCATCTATCTATATCTATCTATCTCTATCATCTATCTATCATCTATCTCTCTATTTCTATTTCTATATATCTCTACATCTATCTATCTATCTATCTATCTATCTATCTATCTATCATCTATCATCTATCATCTCTATCTCTACCTCTATCTATCTATTTATCTCTCTATCTCTATCATCTATCATCTCTATCTATCTCTAACTCTATCTATCTCTAAATTTATCTATCTATCTCTATATCTATCATCTATCTATCGCTATCTATCTCTATCATCTATCATCTATCTATCATCTATCTATCTATCATCTATCTATCTATCTATCTATCTATCTATCTATCTATCTATCTATCTATCTATCTATCTAGATCCAACATTGGAAGTTTTTAAGAAGAGATTGGAGAACCATTTGTCTGAAACAATATAAGGTTTCCAGCCTGAGCAGCGGGTTGGACTAGAAGAGGGATCCCCAACCTTGGCAACATTAAGACTTATGGACTTCAACTCCCAGGATTCCTCAGCCAGCCATGCTGCAGGTTGGGATACTATGCTGGCTGGTTGAGGAATTCTGGGATTTGAAGTCCATAAGTCTTTAACGTGGTGAAGGTTGGCAATCTCTGGACTAGAAGACCTCCAAGGTCCCTTCCGACTCTATTTTTCTATTCTATTCATCAAAATTTAGGGGCTTGCCTGAATTTAGGATGGTTGCAGCATCTCAGGGTCTGGCGATCACCATCTGTGACCTTCCTAGTGAACTTCTGACAAGCAAAGTCAAAGAAGGAAGCTGGATTTGCTTAATGACCACATGATTCTCTTAACAACTGTTGGGATTGATTCACTTAGCAACCATGGCAAAAAAAAGGTTGTAAAATTGAGCACAACTCACTTTACAACCACCTTGATAAGCCATGGAAATTCTGGTCCTGGTTGTAGTCATAAGTCAAGGAACACCTTTATTTTCTTTGATCACAATCTAACTCAGTAGACGTCAACATTCAGGGGTGCCACCAGAAAACAATCAAGAAATGGAGACCCAAAAATACCCTGCATGACAACCCAAGAAGTATGCAATCCTTGTAAATTAGGGGTGTGTGGGAGACAATCCCCTGGGCTGGTATTTCCATCTGCATTTTTAAAGTTACTGTTTCTCAACTTAAATCAGAATCACGAACTGTGTATCAGCACCAAATGTGAACGACATTAAGCACCAGGAGTCTCAGATGCACGCAAGAGAGAGGATTCAGGAGGACAACACAACTGAAGTCAGACCAGCTCATCTGGTCACTGTTCCATTCGTAAAGCAAGAACAACAGAGACACTTTGTATGGAATTGTGCAGTTCGGTGCATTTTGGATTCTGGTTAGCATTCCCGGGTTGCTTACAGCTAATTTGTCCCACGCTGCTGTGATTAGGTTCCTGCTTCCTTCCAAAGGGTGTATCAGTTCCCCGCTAATCAGAGTTGGAGAAGCACATACTTCAAAGGGAGCATGCATAAGCGCACCAATGTGCCTACCATCCCTGTCCTATTGTTTCTTTTTATTTTTCTTATATGTATCCATTTCATGTGTTCATAACTATGTTTATACTTATACCTATTGTCTTGTAAGCGATTGACAAATACAATAAATTAAATAAATAAAATAAATAAAATAAATAAATAAACGTACATGCCACCGGCAAAGTGAACTCAGATCCCCATTGTCCTTTGCAGCATATGAGAATTCTTTGTAGTTTCTCCATGCTGTAGTTGCAGAGTCCTTGATGGACAGCCGGTTAGCCACTTGAAAGCTGACCCTTGCATAATGTACAATAAAGAACCAGAGTTCAACATGCTCGCTGTGGGACTTTTGTTTTTTTTATAAAAGAACCCGAGTTCAGAGAGAGAGAGAGAGCGCGCGCGAGAGAGGCCACATCTGCCATTCTCACACAGGGCCAGACTGCCCTAGAACTCTGTTCACTGATTCTGTAGCAGACACGTCTGGTTGAATGTCAGAGGTGATTAACAAGACAGAGGGTGGAAAAAAAAGGAAACTCTTCTCCTAGTAGTAAGAAACACGGCACGGTTGAAGTACGACCAGAGATGTAAAAAAAAAAAAATATAATATACACACACAAAAATGAGACAGGTCAAAGCAACCTTGTTTCCAGCAGTGTTATCAAACCCTGTTCTTGGATTCCTGGGTGTTAAAGCAGAGAAGGAACCAGTGGGGAAGCTTCCCATCAATTTGTAAGTAATTGCTTGAAAAAGAAATTTATTGGAAATAAAAGAGTTTGTATCCGAAACCTTTTTGACCCTGGCTTGCTGCAGTGTTCCAAATTAAATTAATTTGATTTAAAAAAAAACACACACACACACAGAGAGACAGATATAGGAGTCATTTTAATCTCATAAAATAGGAACACACTCCATTGTATGCAGTACAGTTTATTCCCCACTAAGTTCATTTGGCATTGTTTTTGCCGATTAGGAGTCTACTAATTCTGCCTGTGCTATGAAGCTCTTGGATAACAATGAAATACAATTATGTGAATTAACAGGAAACCTCCCTTATTGCCACCTGCAACATTTGTGCTGATGTAGGATTGGCATTACATCTCTTTGTATTTAGGACATTGGAACTGCTAAGGAACTGGTCCGCAACTTTCAGCCCAAGATTTTTTTAAAAAATCCCATAGAAATAATTGTGGAGTGCTGAAGCTGCAAGACAGGCTATTTCACATTGACAAGAACTTTTACTTGATCTTCCTCCTTGCAGGCATGTCCAGGGGTGGCGGGATTAAACCAAAATCGAGATGTCAATCACAGCCACACAGATGCAACCTCCCTTTACACCAGGGGTCTCCAACCTTGGCAACTTTAAGACATGTGGACTTCAACTCCCAGAGCTGTGGGAGTTGAACTCTGGGAGTTGAAGTCCACACGTCTTAAAGTTGCCAAGGTTGGAGACCCTTGCTTTACACAATAAAAATGCTCAGAGTTTCCATTATGCAAGCATGTCTTCCATCTCAACCTTATTGACACCTACCTTCCAAAGTCAAGGTTAATCACAATGTATGTGTTCCTGAATAGCTCAGCGCAATGGAACATTGCTATGACACCACTCATACAAATTAAATGTGGATTTCTGAATGAACATCATTATACAAAACTTATCCATAATCATTTTTTTGATCATATAAATGGCTGCCACCCAGTGTATTATTTGAAGCAACTGCTCCTAAGAGACAAGAAAGGCAACTGTTTTCTTATGGTCACCAATGGGACCAGAATTTTGGTTGTTGGGTGAAGTGGTCATTACGTGAGACACCCATATGATTACTTTGCTCCAAAAAACCACTTCGGGCACTATTGGTTGTGGCCATTAAGCAATATTGCAGGTTATTAAAGGACAGTGTCCCAAGTAAGGAGTGTGGGGGTAGATTCGGGGAGACTTTAGAGGGCGGGTTCTACTCATGAAGCATATGCTGAGCCTTATGGTGCTATAACTCTGTTTTCTACTTGGATTTTGGATTCCCTTCATCTCTGGGAAGTGGCTGAAAAAGTTGCTTGCGGAAGAATTTCAGCTCCCTTCACTGCACAGAAAGGAACTCCGTCAGCAGGGTGCAGGTATGCAGCCAAAATCTTCAGGATTTCAGTTCCCTTTCTTACCTTACTGAAGGAGTTCAGCACCCTTTGGCAGGCAGTTCTTTCAGCCAGCCCCCTCAGATGAGTGTTCTCTCTCTCTCTCTCCCTCCCTCCCTCCTTCCCTCCCTCCCTCTCTCTCTCTCTCTCTCTTTCTCTCTCTCTCTCCAGCAGCTTGCAACCTCTGTGCCAGCTTTCCATTGAGCTTCTGGAGAAAATGGAGGAAAGGTTGCAAATGGCAAGCACATGTTTGCAAGGCACCTGGCAACTGGTCATAAGGGCAAACAGGTGGCCAAATACCCAGAACATGGTCTCAACGTTGTACAAATTCCAGAGATGCTTTATAGGCCACAAAGCACCCTTTCCGCGGTTCTCATAGTTCTGGACTATTGTTAAATGAGAAGGGATCTCCTGTAGAATGTTGGATATTGGAGAGCATCTTAGAGCTAGAAACTCCATTTTTACTTCAGTGGCATCCAGGGCATAGGGTAATGCATGATATACTTCTAAAAACTGCTATCCCTAACTTAATTATGGAGTTTGATTTTATTGATAGTCCTTCCCTTCCCTTACTTTTCTTTTCCTTTCCCTTCCCTTTTCTTCTTGTCTTCCCTTCCCTTCCCTTCCCTTTCTTTCCCTTTCTTTTCCACAATAAAGAATCATTAATTCCTTAGATTTATTGGGTACTTAGAAGCAATTTTAAACAGTACAACAATTTATGAAAAATACTGTTCTCTCTCTTTTTGTCTGTGTCTCTCATCTATCTATCTATCTATCTATCTATCTATCTATCTATCTATCTATCTATCTATCATCTATTTATCTATCAATCATTTATCTACCTACCTACCTACCTACCTACCTACCTACCTAGTTAGCTAGCTACCTATCATCTATGTATATCTATCTTTCATCTATCCAACTAATCTGTCATCTATCTATTTATCACCTATCTTCTGCCTTTCCATGTGTGGTAGAGTTGTTTTTGTGGACGAAAGTGTGAATTCATGTCAATCTTTATGCAGAATTCTTCTATCAGTTAACACTAACTTTCCTGCTTAATTGTATTAAAGTTCTTAGTACGTTGTTAAAATAGTACTAAGATAAGAAGAATGATGAAATGGCACTAGTGATGATACTGCAGGGGGAAAGTATCAAAAGAATGAGAAATGGCAGCGCCTTCACTTGATCCCAATGTAGCCATTATTTCCATTTTGATCCAATTACAGAAGCGTTTAGCTTAGCACATGGATTGTGTTTGTTCTTTGCCTGCCATTAAATATAAGTCTCAGTAAAGTGAAATCTGACAAGTTCTGACTCCTCCAAATGAGAATTCTCTAGCTGTTGCTCTATAAAGCATCAGGTTGTAAAGCTTCAGCCAGATTTGAGAATATGCACTAGCATCAAAATAATATCTTAATGGTTTCTCTCATTAGCTGTCTGAGCAATTAAGAACTACATAAATCTTTGCCAACTTGGAGAAAATTTAGCACACAATGAAAAAAGAGAGAGAGGGAGAGGGAGAGAGGGAGAGAGGGAGAGAGGGAGGAGGAGGGGGAGGGAGAGAGAGAGAGAGAGAGAGAGACAGACAGACAGACAGACAGACAGAGAGAGAGAGACTCCATGTCAAATCTATTTGCTTCCAGATCTTTCAATGACGTGGCAATGAATCGCTGCAACAAATTTGGGAGAATTGTGGGAATGAAGGCAAGGGGGATTTGCTTCTATATTCTTCCCATTCCAGACATGCTGCATTGAAATGTCAAGTAGAGCATTAACAAGCAGAGTGTTATCTTTTCTAATCAAACATGTTATTGTTTCTCTCGTCCTGTACTTTCTTCAGTAGGTGTGACGATACAAGTGGTGCCCAAAGATTTTGTGCCAAAGGGACTTCAAGAGATTCTTGATTGAAAGAAGCACCACAAGATTGGCTCCCCTCTTCCCATCACCACCATTTCCTCAATTCAAATTTTTATTTGTTGTATTATATAAAATACAAAGACAAGACAATAAGAAATTAAGGGAAGGAAAAGGAGCAGGGAAAAGGGGGATGTGAGGTACAAGGGAGGAAAAAAAGAAAAAAAAGGGGGCAATGACTTCCAACTCTTCTTAGCACAGTACAAGATAAAAACACTTCAACTCAACCTTTTGCTTTTATACATTAATATATAACTACCCATTGCTGTAACAACAAATCTTTCTGATCAACAAAACCACAAAGTTTCACTGTTTTTCATCACAAGCACAAAATCCAGAAGTGATATCCAAAGGAAAGCATATTTTCCTCTTTGAATAAAAATAATCAATTTAACCATTCCTGCTTTAACTTCCTTGCTATGGAAATAGTATGTATTTCTATTTGCACCTATTAATCTTTGTGAACTGTCCCCATTTTTATTAACAAGGTTCATTGTGTGCTTCCAAATTTTTTAACCTAACTGCAGAAAAAAAACCACCTCTTTTGTTTCACCTTTTTTTAAAGTGCTAAACCTTTTTTAAAAAAAAAAACCCACTGTTTTGAAGTCAAAACTTTCTAGTGCATCTTTTTCTTTGACTCCTTGACATACATGCTTTATATGTCAGTATTATACTTAGATCCCTCCCTATAATAACATTTTTTCTTTTATAAACGTTCTTTTTAACACAGAGAGATTTTCTTTAAACTGGTAAATCATTTTTTCTAACTTTCTCTTAATAGTAAAGATAAAGATAAAGGTTCCCCTTGCACATATGTGCTAGTCATTTCCGGCTCTAGGGGGCGGCGCTCATCTCCGTTACAAAGCCGAAGAGCCAGCGCTGTCCGAAGACATCTCTGTGGTCATGTGGCCAGCATTACTAAACGCCAACTACATGCTTTCAATCTGCTAGGTTGGTAGAAGCTGTGACAAGTTACCGGAGCTCACTCCATTACGTGGTGCTAGGGATTCAAACCACCGAACTGCCGACTTTTCTGATCGACAAGCTCAGCCTCTTAGTACTCTCAAATATATTTTCAATAACATTTACCTACTTTAAGAATTACTATCACCACCATTTCCCGGACTGGACTCTTATTGAAATTTACACATTGTTTGCTAATAGGTTTTCCACCAGGATTAGAAGATATCACAAAACAATGGCCCTTTTTGTTCCGACTCAAGCCTTGTTCAAATAAAATACATGAAGTATACATAAAAGCAAAACTTTTTAATGTGTTTCTGTGAATTCTGTTCATTCACAGCAAAGAGTCATTAAAACTAATTGTCCCAGATAACAGCAAGCCCTTTCAAGATAATTGCAGGGAAATATCCAAAACCAAAAGTCTCTGAAAACAAACCAGAATAGACAGGACTTCCACAAGAACTTGGAGTTGAAAGAATTTCTTTGCTTCCTGCAAAGAACCCAATCCCTAAGGGCTGGCTTTTATCCCTTATGGGAGGGGTCATCACCTTGCAGCCTTACTCCTGAGTCGCTTGTGCTGCTACAACTGTTCTTTCCTTACGCGCACTGGGTACATGCTTCTCAGGGTCCTCTGCATCACTGCTGCAAGACTCCATAAGCGCCAAAATGAATACCCCACTCTCCAATAGTCCTGGCCCCATCCCTGCATCACACGCAGGCCCCTCATCTAAGTCCTCGCTCTCAGACACCTCAGCTATCCACACCTGCTGCCGAAGAAGCACAACACTTTTTATTTTTTTCAAGAAAAAGGAGCTCTCTGGATGTAGTTGAATGGCCTTTCCCAACAGCTGCATGGTGAAGAATGTGGGGTGAGGCTCCTCACATAGGTTTGGAGGGCTCCATGTAGAGGTAGTCCTTGAACTGACTGTTCAAACTTACAAAAAGCACTGAAAAATGTGACTTATTACCATTTTTCACAGTTACGACCTCTGCAGAATCCCCATGATCATGTGATCAAAATTCAGATGCTTGGCAATTGGTTCATATTTATGGCCGTCGCTGTGTGGCAAGGTCATGGGATCCCCTTTCTGCGACCTTCTGACAAGCAAAGTCAATGGGGAAGCCAGATTCACTTAACAACTGGATTACTCACTTATCAACTGCAGTGATTCACTGAACAAGTAGGCCAAGAGAGGTCAAAAAAAGGAGCAAAGCTCACTTAACAAATGTCTCACTCAAGAACAGAAACATTGGACTCCATTGTGGCCGTAAGTCAAGGATTACCATCTCCACTTCAGTGGATTTAAATTGTTAGAAGAAAATTCTAGTTCGCCGCTATAGAGCACTACACACCACAAAAGACGATATAGAGCACTGCACACAAGAACAACTAGACACAAGGACAGTTTTTCCCCGAACACCATCACTCTGCTAAACAGATAATTCCCTCAACACTGTCCAACTATTTACAAAGTCTGCATTACTATTACTATTAACTTTCTCATCGCTCCTTATCACTATCCCCTCACACTTGTGACTGTAAGTCTGTAACTTTGTCACTTGTATCCTTATGATCTATATGGACTGTTTCCTAGTATGATTTGATTGCTTATTGTACTTTATGACTATTATTAAGTGTTGTACCTGATCATTCTTGACAAATGTATCTTTTCTTTTATGTATACTGAAGGCATTTGTTCCAAGACAAATTCCTTGTGTGTCCAATCACACTTGGCCAACAAAGGAATTCTATTCTATTCTATTCTATTCTATTCTATTCTATTCTATTCTATTCTATTCTATTCTATTCTATTCTATTCTATTCTATTCTATTCTGAGCCGGATTTCAGTGAATACAGGACAACTGCTTGAAGCAGAAGAAGGCTTTTTTTCAACCGTGAAACAGACAACTTAGCAATAGAAAATGGCCATAAGTTAAAAGAAGTGATATTATATTTACAGAAAGGTCTGTTCTTTGTTTTGAGGGAGTACACAAAGAAGTTTTTCCCTAGGAGTAGGCTGGGTCCAGTAAGGAGAAAATGAGATTTCCCACCCTGTATGGTCTGACAATCTTTGCCCCTTTGTGTGTCCAGCTGTTGATTTGTGGGTGGTAGGTTTTGGGATGGGGGAGTATTATTGTGTATGTGAAGCATTTCCATTACCTGAGGGGATTTACCCATTACCTGAAGAGCCTTGGTGGCACAGTGGTTAGAGTGCAGTACTACAGGCTACTTCTGCTGACTGTTGGCTGTCTGCAATTTGGCAGATCGAATCTCACCAGGCTCAAAGTTGACTCAGCCTTCCATCCAAGGTGGGTAAAATGAGGATCCAAAGTGTTGAGTGCAATATGCTGACTCTGTAAACCACTTAGAGAGGGCTGTAAAGCACTATAAAGTAGTATAGAAGTCTAAATGCTATTGCTATTGCTTTTTTTTGTAGTTTGGATAGAGTTGCTGATATGTGCCAATGTCCTACTGAAAGATGCAGTTTCAACATAGGTGTCAATGCTGTCATCCTGCTTTGCCCAATCGCTGCTTCACTGATGCCAGACTATCATGAATAGTGGGGGGAGGCGGGAACTGGGGGGGGGGGAGGAAGACAAGAAACCTACTGTCTGTCAGGGACAACAGCCAATCGACCCCAAGGTCACAAACATGGGGATGGAATGCAGACCATTGTGGAGGTTGCCAAGCAGCAGAGCTATTACCAAAACAATTTGTTATTTTGAATCCAATTGGACACCAAGGAGATAATTGGGGTGGGGGTGGGGGAAGGATTTGGGAAAGAGGAAATAAGTAGGCAGTTTTTGCATGCAAACCTCAGATATGGCTTTTTTTTAAAAAAAAAAAGTCTTGCAACTTGGCTTTAGTAAAAGTAGACCTATCACTACGAATAAAGTCAAAGGCTCATCTTTCCTAAATGACCAAGTTGGGACAAGTCCAACACTAGGGTTCAAGATAGGCGGGAAGGTTTAACCGGTCTTTTGTTTCATTTCAAGAATTCACTGACAAGGACGGGATGGTTGAAGTTAGTGAGTGATATGGATAGCAAACATGGCATGGAGATTTTTCTTCTCACAGTGTAGACTGCGTTGTGCTAGCCATTTCACAAAGGCTATGGTTTATGTATGCATGTATTTATTTACTTCCCATCTTGTCACATCTTGTAAATCTGAGCAGTTTACAATAGTAAAAGATAAAACTGTATAATTTATAATAGCATAAATACAATACTATATACAGCTTCACCTAGCTAAAAAGATGGGGGGGGGGGGAGAATACGATGAGAAGGGCAGAGACTGAATCCAACTCCTCCCCTTCTCATCATCTATCAAACCCTTCCCCTCCAATGTGAAATCCCTCTGTTGGAGCCCTAAACCAACTGGCAGAGCCAAGTCTTTAAGCTCTTATGGAAGACAAGAATTGGAACCGACCTCATTCCTGGAGTAAGATGTTCCAAAGGCCACATTATCCAATTTCAAAAAGAAATATTAAAATGCAAGCTACCCTACAAGGGGAAAGGATCAAAGGCCTTCATCCAATCAGCTTAGTGCTGACTTGGTCTTTCTAGAGCCCTCACACAGCATCAGATACTATGGCAAGAACAACTTTCTTTTATTGATTTACGGAAAATGTATCTAGGTTATCTTAAAAGCTCCAAACTCTCCCAAGGCAACAGAGAGAGAGAGAGAGAGAGAGAGAGAGAGAGAGAGAGATAAAAGAAATTAAATATACGTTAAACTTTGTAGGGAAACATAATAACAGCATTGTTTAAAATGCCTCTTCAAAAACAGTAAAATCAACTCCAGTTCCCACAAGGAATCTGGGTGCAGCAAGCAGGGCAGCTTCAAAGGAAGCTGGGAGATGCAAACAAATTGAAATGGGAGGGGGGAGTTATTAGGAAGGGACCTCACAAGCTTTGATTCAGGCACATGTTTGACTAAACAGTGAGTTCTGAGCTTACACCTTGTCTTCCAATTTCTCTCACCAGCAGAAAGTGAAATAGAAGTAGGGATTTCTCTGTTGGAATCTCCTCTCCACAAAGACTCAAACAGGGCCAGGAAAAGGCACCCCAAGAGATTGGATGAGATTTTAATTAGTTCTGTTATATTTCAATGTGTTGTGTTGTTGTTGTTGTTGACTTTGCAGCTATTTGAGATTCTGATTGAATTGCTTAAATGCCTGTTATTCATTCTGACAGGTCTTCTAAAGCTGGACCATAGTGTTTTGTGTGTGTCTGTGTCTGTGTTTGTATTTGTGTACAAAAGTGGTGGACTTCCCCCACCCCAATATACATAGAGCACAGCAAAAGAGGTGATCTTTGGAAATTTAGCTCACTTCAAACAGCCAGGGCTGAGAACAAGTTTTTGAGTCGAAAATCCCATAAAAGTAGCAAGAAAGATTCAAGAAAATTGACCAGCAGAAAACATAGGCTGAACAAAACACAGCCAATATGAGAAGTTGACCTGGTGTTACAGAGTTCACCGCAATCAATGCAAGTTTCATCAAAAGCATGGAATCGGTATTAAGGAACACCGGATTCTTTTCAATAGCTCATTTGAGAGCCAAACTAAAGCTAAATATAGAAATCTTATGAATATGATTGCTTTTATTTAAAAAAAAAACATAAATAGCAGTGGGTGGGGAGTAAGACCATAGATTGTAAGGAAAAGAAGACTGACTTACTAAGATCATCCTGGCCTTGTAGAAAATTGAACCTTAAAACTCCTATTGGGAGAGAAATCCCTCTTTGGCACTTCATCCAAGCATGGGGAGTTTAGACTCCCCTAGGATTGTTATCTACATTTGACATTCATGTCATATTAGACTTGAATCCACAACAAAGAGATGTCTAACAGGGAAAAAAGTGGTCCATCCATAAACGTTGCCAGGGTTACATCAGATACATTCATCAGATAAATTCAAGAAAAATAATACTGGCATCACTAGTGGTGTTTTTGGATGTCCAAGTTCAAATGAAAGTGATTTGAGGTTACACAATAATTGAATGACCTGTGGCTACTCCTTTCTGCAGAACAATTCCATAATTTTCCTCACTCTTATCTAACAGATTTCAGCACATTTTACCCTTCTTTGTCTAAGCATCTCTCAGCCATCTTTTAGTTTGCAGCTCACACTGAGCCAAATGGTTATCTTCTTATCAAATATGCTATTTTTTGGGAAGGAGGGAATTTTGGTCAAAAAAGTCATGGTATGTATGTGGACATATGGATGTAAGTTTACATACACCCTACAAGATCAAGAAAAATGAAGATTTCAAAACAATCGACATTTTCTCACAATTAAATGGGATTATTTTTGGCGGAGTCCTATATAGTACAGTTAAAGTAAGGTACGCTGTAGAAAAATTGTATCTTCTACATTTTTTTTAAAAAAAAATCTGTATTAATTACATTCCTATCATCCTCTCCTTTTCAGCCTGCCTGGTTTTGTTCCCCTCCCTTCTTCATCCAGATAAAGAAAATAGTATCATCTTTTAGAAAACTAGTTTCAATATTCTTAACTAGACAATTTACGGAGTATTTCAAAAGAGGGCTGTTGCTTCTCATGCTCACTTGTGCTGCACAGATTCTTCTAAACCTATGGAGACATGGTGTGGAAACTAAGCATTCTCTTTCATGTCACTGTAGATGGCTATCTTCCTTAGAAATTCTTGCATTCCTGAGCAATGGCTTCAACATTACCAATACAGATTAAAACTTCTGTTTTGTTAAGGCTCTGTCAAAAGTCCTGTCAACTCTTGAGCGCAAATCAAGACCAGCGTACATCACAGGAGACCTGACATATTCCTTGAATTGGGAAGGAGGTGAGAGTGAGGAGAAACAGCCTCAAGAAAAAAAGTATTAAAATGGGGTGGAACAGGTACAACTGATGTGAATTATACAAAATAAAGCAAACTGGCTTGAGACAGAAGATTGATTTGTTTTGGTCTTCAAGAGAACTGAAAATCAATGCAGTGATTCAGCAGGAAAAATCCCTACGTGAACTGAGAATCGTTGGTGTGGTTGCACATTCAGAACTTGGCAAAGAATCCTAGAGTCTGAAGGGACTTTTAGAATATCAATTCCAACCTGCTGCTCAGTGTAGGAATCCAAACTAAAACAGCCGTGAAAGATGTTTGCCCAGCTATTTATAACATTCCCAGTTTACTAAGGTTTTTACCTTATCCCCCCCAAAATGAGATTAGGTGATTCTGGTAAGACTAATTCTTGTAAAATCTAGGTTATCTTTTGATAATGCTGATTTCAAATGTGTCAAAAATCCCAAGGCAATGATGTGCTACGTTAATCAGTTCATGTTTTTCTGGATCTTCTTTTTCATCTTCTCAGAGATGGGAACAATATCTGTCTGGCTCCAATCATTTCATATGTAAACTTTCAACTGAATCATCAGCATGTTCCTTCAATACTCCAGCATGCAACTCTTCTGATCCTGGAGATTTACATTTAGTTAAAGTTACACAGATATTCTATAACTCTAATTCCATCAGGCAGGGGTCCTTCTACTCTCTGATTTTGACTGTTTTCATGCAGACATTTCATTATCCAAACTAGGTATCATCATCAGTGCTGTTAGGGAGTGGAGTTTGCTCATATTTTATATTCTAGTAGCTTGCCCTGACAGTGTTGGTCGAAATGGTCTTGGGGAATTCTTTGATCTTCTATTTACTCTTAGCTTGTTTGGCAGTTCCTTGATTGGGGCATTGTTTACTTCTTGACTGTTAGTTTAATGTTAATCTTGGTCTTAATCTCTTCCCATCTTTATAACAATGCAAAGATCATTGTGTTTTGAAATAAGTTATATGGGGAGCACCATTCACTGACAAGAAGGTGTACCATCCTCATAAACACATGCACACCTCCTATTTTATTTATGCTTTGACAAATAGAATAATAAATTGGGAAAGACTGCACCATGAACTTTCTGTGTTCTACTTCTACACACTTGACCTTATGAGGGTTCATCATAGGGCTGATGATTTGCAAGAAGGTAGATTTGCTTTGCGGGAAATACGGAGCTAAGAAATGGAAAAGGGTGAAAGAACATGCATCTACTGCTTCATGTTAGTTGATGAGATCACAGATGGTTCCAAGGTAGAGAAGGCTGGAAGTTGATTATAACCATTTGATTGTATATCATTAATCTTTGTTTGAAAGAAATTTCCCTTCTGAACTCTTAGGGACTATGCAGATAGATTACAGACATAAATAACAATACATTTATTTGGTTGCTTTAAAAAAAAATCTGTGCAACAAATCTATGGAGGCAATGTTATGCATGTAGCTGTTTTGAAGCATCAACCTGCTATTTGGGTCTATTCATGCAAGCTGCCCAAACCATAAACATATCCACCCTCGGCTTCATCAACTTTGACATTTCTATAGAAGTAGAGATAGACTCACAAGATCTTTGTCAGCTGAAATTTTTGCAGAGTGGCAGCTCTCATCACATGCAAGCAACATCTGCCAATCAACACAGAAACTTGCATGCAACCCTCACATTGGGAAGTGCTCATGTGAATCCAGCCTTAGTAAAATAGCCTACATGTTGTCGGTTCCATTAATGCAATTGCTCACTTGTCCAGCGTTTAATGTTCTGGTGATGTGTGAAGGACATATCTCCACAAATCAGAACTTAACTCCAAAGCATTCGGTAAGTCCATCCTGATCGTCCAGAATATATTTTGGTGTGTGTTTTTGATTTTGCACAACTGCCCACTTTATGTTCACATCACAGGTTTGAGAGGCAGTACAACAACTTAGATTGTTCACAAATTATTGTAACCTACTTAGATAAAAATAAATAAATAAATACAATAGATCTGACATGTTTTACTATCTGTATTTCCCTCTCATCACTCTCTTATTTAGCTTCCTTTTGGTCAATGGAAGAGAACTTAGATGTATTTTTAATTAAAACATCACTATTATGGTTTTTCACACTGCTAGCTCTCACCTTTATTTAACATCATATATTCGGCTGCAGCTGCTAATAAGTGAAATTCTTTTATAGCTGTCAGAATATTTACAAAAAGTTACAGGAGACGCTTCCTTTGACTGCCTTAAATGGCTATACATCCAATATTTCTTAAGAGCCTAGAACAGGGGTCTGCAATATTCAAAGAGCCATTTGGACCCGTTTTCCACATAAAAAACAACAACACTGGGAGCCACAAAACCTGGGTGGGCATGGGCAACTTGATCTCACTCACTCCCACCTAGTCACATGACCCCTTAGCCACACCTCCCTAGCCACAAAACCCTTCTCTCTCTCTCTGTGTGTATGTGTGTGTGTATATCTCTCTCTCTCTCTGTGTATCTCTCCTCCTCTCTGTCTTCCCTTCTATCTCTGTATTTCTCCTTCCCCCTCTCTGTACCTCTCTGTGTACCTCTCTCTCTGAATCTCTCTCTTTGCCCCTCCTTATCTTCCCCTCTCTCCCCACTTCTATCTCTGTATTTCTCTATCTCCTCCTCTGTATCTGTCTCTCTCTCTGTCTCTCTCTCCCTCTGTATCTTTCTCTATATCTATCTCCCCCTCTCCCTATCTTCTCTTTCTGTGTATATCTCTCTCTATGTCTCTTCACCCCCGCCCCTCAGAAAGCCATGGCTGGACCAAGCCAGCAGACTTTCCTTGGGGCTCTTTGCTGCTCCTTTTATTTCTTCTTTTTGGAAATCCAGGCTGCCTGAGGAATGATCGCCAGCCACGGCCGAGGCTTCTCTTTGGTCAACCCTCCTTCTCTCCCCCTGCATCTCCTTTCATGACCCCGTGGCCAGCTGTGGCAGGGCCAGGAGGGTGTGCAGCCCCGGCTGCTTCTCCATCCCCTGCCATCACCCTTACCTTCTCAGTCCAGGTGAGGGAGGGAAAGGGAAAGAAGGGGAAGGGGTGGGGCCAGCCAGTGATTGGACAGGGAGCTGCAGCACAGGGCCCAAAGAGCCGCATGCAGCTCTGGAGCCACAGGTTGCCAACATCCAACCTAGAATCACACTTCTCATCATTTCTCTCTGTTATTGCCAGTTCCCCTTTAATTCTAAAGGACTTCCTTAATTCAACAATTGATGGAATTTCTCCCTGAAACTGTTTCAAATTGTATTGTGTATTGTTTCAGATTAGTGTATTGTTTCAGATTATCCCAGACCAGCTTCTGGATAGGAGGTTTTATTTTGGAATCAAAAGTACCTCTCTGGCACTAATTCCATGCTATGTAATTTATTTAGTGAGTCTTACAGAGAACTATGCCTGTCATTTTCATAGATGTTCCTGCATACCCCAATAAGAATGTGATTAATATTCACAATATTAATAAATCTATTTCAAAGCTCACATTGATAGTTTGGCAAAAATATTAGCTGCAAAAAAATATAGCAGTCTTACGGACTGAACTTTAATGAGCTAAATTGAAAATTTCTTTTTTAGTTTTCAGTGGGAATGATAGCACCTGACTATATATTCATGGTATTTGCATGATGATGTTATCCCACTTGATGATGTCATCATTTTGGTATCATCACGCTCCTGCAAAGCCTGTGGAGCTTTCTAAGTTCACTTATCCACAAATAATGTACCATATTAAATTATAATGAGAGACAGTTATGGTGGAACAGCTTCAGTGATGGGATTCAGTTTTTTTTTTACTACTGGTTCTGTGAGCGTGGTTTGGTGGGCGTGGCAGGGGAAGGATACTGTAAAATCTCCAGTCAGAGGTGGTATTTGCCGGTTCTCCAAACTACTCAAAATTTCCGCTACCGGTTCTCTAGAACTGGTGAGAACCTGCTGAATACAAACTCTGAACAGCTTACCTTCTATATAGTCTCAATATGGTTAACTATCCAGTTTGTATGATATTATGAACCATAGATTCCCTAATGGCAAATCCAAATCTAATATATGGCTAGGCAGTGTGGAATATATATGCAACCTCTGGCTGTTCTGTCTTTTAAATTGCTGGCTGAATATAAAGACAGACAGGCAAACTCTACAAAGGCTTCCATACAAAGTTTCTTTATTGGATCACAAGGCATTCTTGAGGTATAACTCACAGTTATGTCGAGATTCATCTAATGTGCAATTCTTTGCATAGCTGACTTCATAGTGTAAAATTATAGTGATCTTCATCCCATAATGATGGAGCAAAGGCTGAGACACCAGCACAGTGCTGGGTCCAAGCAAGAGTAAAGAAAATTCCCCAACACAACCAAGGGTCAATTCAGTGACCAATCATGATTACAGATGTGAACACATGATATGAATTACATTTCCCATGATGCATTAACTACATTTACCATGAGGCATTCCCTTAAGAGGACAGCTCCCAATTCCTACTTAACTATCTCAATTCCCAATTACCTATATACTGTCTGGACAGCACACTGGCCATTTATCCACTCAACTCCCAAGATCGAGACACACTTGTCTCCACTGGAACTTTCAATTGTGCATGGACAATGGATGGTTATAGCTACTTGAAGAGGAAAAGTGATAGTTCAAGACAGTTCATTACTCATGGTTCTGAGTATTGCTCCCAATCAATTCAAGGCCTTGGCTTCCTCAAAAATTTAGTTTATTGGGTGCATCATATCGCCATGGTCAAAGGTGAAACCAATATTGAATAATTCCTGGGTTTTGGGTATGATTAAAGAATAGATATTGTCTATCGCCCTCATGTCACAGGTCACCTTAGCCAACCAAGTAGATGATGAACTTCTCAGCACTCCCTCCTGCCATTGCAAGGGCACGCTGATTTGGCCTTGGTTCTCAGGAGCCTTATTGTTGTTTTGTCTGGCACATTGGAGGAAAACATTCTACATTCCATAAATCCCCCTCCCCCCATAAGTATGGCAACTAAGAAACGAAGCGAGAAAAATATGGCTTCAGCTGGAGTCTTTTGAGAGTCATTTTTGACAACAGGATTATTAGACAGAAGCAGGAGCAAGTCTTCTCCTGCCTCTTTCAACCAGACTGCTTGGCCTCACTGCTTCCCTATTACCATTAGCTGTTAGAAGGAGCTGCCACAAAATCACTGTGTAAATGGGACACTGTGGAAAAGGCACCTTTCCTACTCCCAGTAATCCTGGGAGAAATGTATATATCTGTGTGTGACATGCCTCTCCTAAATCACAACTCAGCACAAGTACTATAAACTCTGTAGGAATCTTTTACAATGATTTTCTTTTCTGTCTTCCAATTTCTGATACTACTTAAGTGAAGACCAAGGAATTGGATTTTTCTGCAGTAACAATGTGCCATTAAAATACAGGAACAGATTATTGGATTGGGCCAAAGACAGAAAATGGTCCATAGTTCTGTTTCTGAATGAGGTCAGGTCAAACTTGCTTGGAAAATCAGTAAGCAAAACATGTATAGCATATACACACACATATAGTATATACAAAAGCTTTTTCCCCAGGTGATATTTTTATTGGGTGTCTGCTGATTTTTCAATCTTTTACCTCTCCTTTTCACAGCATGCTGCTTTCGCTTTAAAATGTAAAATGTGTTTTAATATATTTTAATGTTTATATACTTCCTCTATAAGTTGCCTTGTACCACATTGTATGGAAAGGGATAAAAATGCTATTAAACAAATGTAACCAGATTCTGCTGAAGCCAGTAGAGCAAGTCAGATTGTCAATAACTTAAGCCTCTTGCTTTCATCATTATATGCCGAGCAATCCAAGGGATGTTTACTTAGAAGTAGATCCCACTGTGTTCATTAACACTCTTGAGCCATGGCGAAGTGCGCATAAGACTTCAGTCTTAAATCTTAGCTGAAGCTAAAATGAAATCCATGGCTTTCAATATGTTATTTTATTTAAACAAGTGAGTGGTCAGCTTCCACAGAGCCATCTCTAAAAATCTTAACCATTAGCATAACTATTTTCTGTATCTGTTTAAGGATAAATAAGTATAAACAAAAATAATGAATAAATGGGTGAAGTATACAGTATTTGACTCAGAACTAGCACACTCATGCGAAAAAGCCAGTTAACTGTCAATTTGATTTTGTAGTTTTTTTTCTTGCAAGCCCATGATTCTTCCTTTGTTACTCTACTATAAAATCTGGGCTGGACTACCTTGGCTTGCTTGTGGGATCCCAAAATCCTGATTTATATCAAGGACAGGATCTGCACAGTATAGTTTTGCTTTGCCATCTGTTTTGCAGTATAGCTGAGGTCGTTCTTCCGCATCTTCTGCCTCAGGCCATTGATATACAACTGGCTCTGACTTAGAAATGTAAGTGTCACCTACAACCACTGGTGGTTGCTCTTTCTATAGAGAAGGAATGGACATGAAGTAGACTAAAGTGCTCCTCAGCCCTATTCTGGGGAGTCCAGAACTTCCTAGAAACACAACAATGACAAATGCACAATTTAAACTCATCTGTCCCTATCTCTATCAACTCTGTTGTTCTATTATCTCTTTTTTTCATCTATCCATCATCTTTTGATCTATAATCTATCTCTATCTATCTACCTGTCTATTGCTACTATCTATCTATCTATCTATCTATCTATCTATCTATCTATCTATCTATCTATCTATCTATTGCTATCTATCATGTATCTATCTCTATTATCTATCTACCACTCTATTACTATCTATCATGTATCTATCACCTATCTATCTCTATCACCTCTCTCTCTCTCTCTCTCTTGCTATCTATCATGTATCTATCTCTATTATCTATCTATTATTATCTATCTATCTACCACTCTATTACTATCTATCATGTATAGATCTGGGCTGGGCAAAAGCCCAGTCTGTCAGTCTGTCTATCTATCTATCTATCTATCTATCTATCTATCTATCTATCTATCTATCTATCTATCTATCTATCTATCTATCTATCTATCTATTGTGTTTCTCATATATTAAGGCCAGGTCTTATTTTTTTTTGAGCCCCGAAAAAATGGCTAGGCCGTCTTTTCAGGGGTGACTTAATTCCCCCCTTGCATCCTCATGCAGGTGGGTGGCGACGGCTTGGATGTTGACCTCGGCATTGGTGGGACACTTCATATCGGGAAACCTTCTGCCACCATTGCTTTCCCTCCTCCCTGTGCTGCCATGGCATTTGGAGCATCACCGCGGCATTTGGCACAGCCACGTGGCACTGGCCAGAGCTCCTCCCTGCAACTGGAGCCCGGTGGAGACACTTGGCTTCAGGCGCTCCTGTCGCCGCCTTCCCGGCCATCATTCGAAGGCAAAGCCCATTCTTTTAAAAACAACTCCCTACTACGACAAAACCTCCCCTGCCCGAGAGGGCAGCCCAACCCCACGTGGGGAGGTGAATCTCCCGGGGCCGCAGCGCAGGATCGGCCCACCCGGGAGAAGTGCCCAGCCACCATCCCTGCCTGGCGCTGGGCAGAGTACAAAGAGCTTTGCCTGGGGTGCCCAGCGCAGCTGACAGGCGGGCCCTCCTGCCCGGTGGTGGAGCTCTGGCCAAGGCAGTGAGCGCCTCCCCACTGGGCCCTCCGCTCATCCTGGCAGGGCCACGCCAGAGCCGGGCAGGCTGGGCAGAGCTAGGAAAGCGAGCCACGAGTGCGTGCCTGCCTGCTAAAAGAAAGAGCCAGACTGACCTGAGCTTGGTTTCCCAAGTCATAGTAGGGCATCATTTTTAAAAGCATGGGCTTTGCCTTTGAAGGCAAAGGGAAGGCGGCGACAGGAGCTCCTGAAGCTGAGTGTCTCCGCCAGCTCTGGTTGAAGGGAGGAGCCCTGGCCAGCCCCGTGTGGCTGCGCCAAATGCCGTGGCGATGCTCCAAATGCCACGGTGGCATGGGGAGAAGGGAAAGCAACGGTGGTAGAAGGTCTCCCAATATGAAGTGCCCCACCAATGCCGATGTCAACACAGGCAGCACCATACCTGGGTGTGCAGCAAAAGTACTTGGCGACAGTGGGGAGGTTGGTGGCGAGGCATGGCTGCCCCTGGGGTGCTCCTAATGGCAAGCCCCCCACCCTTCCCCCCCATTTTGCATGTTTTAAAATAGCCCTTAATTTGGGGGAAGGGGCTTAATTTCATTTCATGCCTATAAAACATGCTGGGACTTCCTATTGGGGGAGGCTGTGTTGTTGGAGAAACACGGTATCTATCTATCTATCAATCATCTATCTATCTTTCATCTACCTCTCTATTGCTCTCTATCAGATATCTCTCATTTATCTCTCTCTCTCTCTCTCTCTCTTGCTATCTATCATGTATGTATCTCATCTATCTTTCTGTTTCTATTTATCTATCTGTCTGTCTGTCTTTCTGTCTGTCTGTCTATCTCTATCTAGCCATCTATCAGTCATCTATCATCTATCACTTATCTCCTATTCATACACTCTTAACTTTTTAAAGAAAAAACCTTTGTCCCTCTTATGATTATTTTATTATGTCGCTGCTATAATGAAAAGCCTATGTCCACAAATATTATTCACCCCTACCACATAAATCAGGAATCAGACATTAATGCTGGTTCCAACAAAGCTTTTGATTAGAAGAATAGCTGATTTTTATGAAGTGTTGTCAGCAGACCAATCCAGTACTTCTATAATGTACAAGATCCCCAAATCTATTGTTCTCCACCAGGCGAAGTATTTACTTAGGTATTTGAGCAACATCATTCACAAATAACTCCAAACCACATATAGTTCATTCTCAACTTCTTTTCTTCGTCCAAGCGATGGGATAGGATGGTTGGAATGGATCCTGGGGGAAGGATTCCTTTGTTTATAACCATGTTTTTTATAAATTGTTCTGATCCATATAGAGTCATCGTATGAAAGTCCTGTAAATAAATCAAAATAATTCCTGGAGACACTTTTTAAAATTAGTATTAATAATAGCCAGCATTTCGGTGGAAGTATTTTTGTTTAAGGGACCTTAAATAAAAGAACCAGTTGGCCATCTTCTCTCTTGTCCCATTTTTACTCTATGTTGTCTTGTTCTCCAGACATATATTATGGTTACTCAAATTGGTGGGAATTTGGGATTTTGAGGGTGTTTTTGGACTCTTTCAAAAAATGGGCGCTACAACACAGTGTCATTGAAAAGCTGTGTGATTGGCATGGCTGGTCACAAACTTCCTACTTACTTTTTCAGACTTTATATTGCTTTCCCCAAAGCATCTTTTTTTCATCTTTTCAAGGCAAGGCCCTCACTTCCAAACTATGTTTTCTAAGAAATCACACACCATCCCTACATGGAACTTAGATGCATTCCTGAAAATCATAATGGGTTCGGAGGCATTTATATACATTAAAAAGAAGTTGTTGGTGACAAAGGAATGATCCAAAGCATATTGGCATTCACTGGCAGCAGCTGATACACGGAGAGAGGTAAATATAATTTGTACAAAGATTGTGTGTGTGTGTGTGTGTGTGTGTGTGTGTGTGCGTGCATTTGTTTCTCTGGGAAATGATAAAGTATATGTTTTTTTTATTTTAATAATTACTACCATTAATATTCTGGAGCACGAATGAGGCAAATCAACTGAAGCAATAGTATATATCAGATCTCTTTCTGATAATGAAATAGAAAATGGAATATAAGATTCCCTTGACTTTTCTTAGACATGTTAGCTATAATTATTCCATGGGAGAAAAACCATCACCTTATCTAAAATAGCGGGTGATGATATAGGCCACTTTTAAACATCAGGGCTTTTCTTTCTTTCTTTTTTTTCCTTTTGGCTTCTTTTCTCCTCTTGAGTCTCAGGTAAAGTTTACAATTTAGGAAATAATGTGGGAGGTTTTCCGCCTGAGCTTTTTGACAAGGGCAGAGGTGTATAGATTTATCCAGACCTTTAAAGGTGCCAATAAGAACATTTAGAGTTTTTATCACAGAAAACTCTTGTCTCATAAAAAGGATTAAATAAGGGCATAATGCTAGGAGCCAAAGTAGACTTTCCAATTCTGACAGGTCTCCTTATGTAATCTAACAGGAGGTGTACCAAAAAGGCCATTGCAGAGATTATAACAGAAACAGGGGGTGGGGGAATAGATGGAGCAAGGGATAAATGTAGACATGGAGGAAGGCAGACTGGGCTGATCAAGCTGTTTAAAGGGAAAGTACACGCTTGTAGAACTGTGCCTTAGCTGCAGCATGGAGAAGTCTTCCTCAGCTTCAACAATTTCAAGATGTGTAGATTTCAGCTGCCGGAATTTCCCAGCCATCATGCTGGCTGGAGAATTCAGGGAGCTGAAGTTCACACATCTTGAAATTGCTGAGATCGAGAAAGCCTGGCATGAAGGATAGAAGAAATATTGAGAGTGTAAATCTTTGATGATCTGTGGCAGAACTGCAGAACCCTTAAATTATTGCTCCAATAACCAGAGTTTCCAGTGCTGTGAGTGGTTAAAAAGGAATGCCCAGGAAATCACCACATAAGCTGTTCTGTAGGTGAACAGCAGGCAGAGCTAGAGCAGTGGAGTAAAACACACAATAAATTTAGAGTCCTTGTGTTGCCACAAGAGGTCCAAGTCCAGCTCCCCTTGAATTTTGCCATCCTTTATCTGGTGCCTATTTAGTGTTGAAAGCTAATTAACTAGATTCTTGGGTATAGGTTTGAATAAATCTTCTATGCTGCAACTTTATGAAGGGCCCCGATTCTTGGCACCTGATTCATTCCCAACAAAATAAATACTTGTCATTTGTCCCAAAGGTGCTTTTTTAAGAGGCAACTGGACTTTCTGGACTTTTCTTTGAAGATATTTCACTTCTCATCCATGAGACGCGAAACGTCTTCAAAGAAATACCAGAAAGTCCAGTTCCTCTTGAAAAAGCACCTTTGGGACAACCATGACCTGGATGACTGAGAATCTCCATAGATCAAGGGTCTTCAAATTTGGCAAGACTTTAAGACTTGTGGACTTCAACTCCCAGAATTCCTGAGCTAACATGACTGGAGGAGGAATTCTGGGAGTTAATGCATTGCCCATAGGGTAACTTTGCCTTACCCTAAAATTGCATAGAATTATATTTTATATAAGGAAAGGCCCTCAACTGGTCAATTGTTCAAATTCACTACCTTGCTAGAATCAGGTATCTTCCAAATGGATCTCAGCTACATTCAGCTAGCTAAATACAAAGTATTTTAGGAATTGTAGCTCCAAATATGTGAAGGATTATTAGTGCCCCTGCCTACGAGTATTCCTCTGAAGATTTGTAGTATACAGGGTTTCTGTTATGGTAATGAAGAGTATTTTGATAGAAAGACATCCCAGAACAAAAGCCTTAAGAAGTATGTGTTACAAGACCAGCCTTTACATATGTGGTTGCACATGGAAATTAACCCTTAAAATTGTATGGCATGTATTTTTCAGGGATTTCAATACCAGTGAAAGGTTTTGTGCTGTGTGGCCAAATCACTGTTACATGGTATAACAGTACAATATCAAAAAGTGTGACTGATATCTTTCAATCTCATCCGTTCTTCTTCTTACTATTACGTTATTGCAATGTATTTTGTGAATCTGGTTTCTACCTTATTTTCTCTAACATAAAATAAGTGGGAAGTCCTTCAGTCAATAATAAGCATAAGAACTAATTATTAAAGAGATAATATGTGAAGTTTTTCATAAGCTCTGCCATAAAACGCAAATCTATTTCTTAGGTAAGAATCCAAGATAATCCTGCGAGACTCTATCATGTACTATTTATTGTAGGACTCAAAACAAATGTTTTGTTTGAATTGTGTTCTTTCCTTTACTTGAAATAATTCAATTTAATTTAGTAGAAATGCAAAATTGAATTGTATTTTTTAGAAATTTGCTTTCCTCCTTGTGTTTGATCCCTGACCCAAGATCAAGAAGAACCCCATAATAAAGAAAAGTTGGAGATGGTCAGCAGCGGCAATTAGGATGTATTTTGAAGGTCTCAGATTAGATATTTTTCTTACTAAATGTGTTTAAAAAATGATATGCTGGCTAGTTCAAATGTTAATTTATATTGCTAGTCCATGTATAAAATGCCATACTCTAAACAATAAATATGCTGCTTCATTTTTTCCCTTTTGTTTCTTGACCCTTGAAGAATATTGCTGCGTGGTTTTGTAGGAAGTTTAAGCAAAGAAAGCTTTAGTGGTTTGGAAATATTAAGACCCTTTGGCGTGACAAATTTGTATTGCATTCCCTGAGTCCCCTTCTTAGTAAACTTTTAAGAGAAAAAAAAATATATTTTTAAATAAACAGCAAAAGGATGTTTAGAGTGTTTATTCTTTAAAATTAAAAGCATACTAAGGGTCCTAATAAATTATACATGCACACACACACATATTTATACACACACATACATACATACAATAATAAAAGTCCCTTTAAAAGACCTATAAAAGTGCTAAAAACAGTCAACTAACTGAATACCCAAGAGAAAAGATGGCCTCATTGATGAGTTAACAGTTTTCTTAAACAATTGTCTTAAGTAATTTTCAGAAGTGAATAGGATAGCAGTTGATTAAAGTTGAGGAGCAAAACATTCTTTAATTCTAGTTCTCTGAGAGAAAACTATCTGCATTCCTGTATCCTCCTTACCATACGGAAATGGGAAGCTAGTTGCAGGTTCTCCCACAACAGGGGTGTGAAACTTGAGGCCCAGGGACCAAATTCAGCCCATGGGGTGCTTAGATCTGGCCCGCGATGCAGCCCTGGAAACAGCAAAGGACCGGCCCATGGTGCAAAGGGTTGCTGGCAGAGGGTTGGCAGAGGGTTGCAGGAGGCCATCACAGCCAAAAATGGAGCATGTGAAGACCACAGTCAGCCCTCCTGAGTTGTTTTCATTGGCAGAGCACTCAGGCCACCACAGGCACCCCAACACAAATGACGTTGGACTGGCCACACCTACCCTGGCCATGCCCCACAGCCCCCTCAAGGTCAAACACAACCCTGATGCATCCCTCAATGAAATCGAGTTCGACAGCCCTGTCCTAGGAGCTCCCCATTGGACAGAGAAAGTAAATTCAGAGAGACTGAGAACTAAGACACAAAACCAGTTCATTCATTTTCAAAACCCGTTCATTGATTGCACCTCAAAGTTCAGAGGGAATCTGTGCAAAATCTGGAACACATCTGTGATATGCTCATGTCAGCAATGTGTATTCAAAAGCCAAGCCACTGTATTCTGGACTAATTGTAGCTTCTATGTAGTTCTTGGAGGCAGCCCTTAAACAGCTTGCATTAGGGTAATCTAGATAGGTGATAATAAGAACATGAATCACGGTTGCAAGAATCACCGGTTCCAATTAAAAAAACAACTGGGGCAGTAGCTAAAGACTGGCCAAAGCTCTCCCTGGCCATTGTTTCCATTTGCCCACCTAGCAGTAGCTGCAAGTGTAACAGAAGCTCTAAATTAGAAGCAGCCCAACGGAATCAAGAGATACAATTAGTGAGGTCAGGAATCTGCAGTGGACAGACAATAACTTCATTTTGCTATAATTCAACTTCAGACTGTTTTGTCTCATCCAAACTCTCACAGCTTGCAGACATCAGGTCAAGACTTTGGCAGTGTCTCTTGCTGCAGACAAGCTATTTAGTCTCAGTCACAATGTGCAGGCTCCCAAATCTCACACAGAAGCTACTTGGAAGGATTTCACAAACAGGAGGATTTCAACTAGATCGTGCATATGATTTTCTTTATAACTTGATAATGAACCATATTGTAAGAGTAAAGAGGATGATGAGCAAAACTTTGCCTGAAAGTTTCCCATAGAGAAGCTTTTTTCTGAGTGTCTTCTAGAGGTGTTAAAACTATCTTTGCTCCAAACTAGTAATTTTCAAGCTAATTGGCAGTGATGGGCATTGTACCCAATGTATCCAGAGTCGATCAGAGGAATGCAATCTGTGCACATGCAACATATTTTGTTTATGGGCGTTGTAATAGGCATAACCTCTTTAACTCAGAGTATAACAGATTTAACAGATAATTAGAGTTGGAAGGGACTTTGTAGGTCATCTAGTCCAACCCCCTGCCCAAGAGGGAGACCCTACACCTTTTCTGACAAATGGCAGTCCAATCTCTTCTTGAAAGTCTCAAGTGATGGCGCTCCCACAACTTCTGAGGGCAAGCTGTTCCATTGGTTGATTGTTCTCACTGTCAGAAAGTTTCTCCTTATTTCCAGGTTAAATCTCTCCTTGATCAGTTTCCATCCATAATTTCTTGTCTGGCCTACAAGCACTTTAGAAAATAGCTTGACCCGTTCCTCCCAGTGGCAGCCTCTCAGATACTGAAAGACTGCTATCATGTCTCCCCTGGTCCTTCTCTTTACTAGACTAGCCAAGCCCAGTTCCTGCAACCGTTCATTGTACGTTTTAGCCTCCAGTCCCTAATCATCCTGGTTGCTCTTCTCTGTACTTTTTCTAGAGTCTCAACATCTTTTTCATAATGTGGTGAACAAAACTGGATGCAGTATTCTAGGTGTGGTCTTAATAAGGCTTTATAGAGTGGTATTAGTACTTCCCTTGAGTTAGTTATCCTTACAAACGGAATGAGTGGATCTTCTTTAACACAACTCATTGGAGGACTGAAATCCTTTTAGCTGTTTAGTTTTTTGTTTTCATAGAACAAAAAAAAAATTTAGCTATTGTAGGAAAAGAGCAGGCTGAGCCTGGGGAGTGGAGTCAAGATAGGACTCAGCCTAGAATTCTTACATAACCCTAAATACTCCAAGTCCAACCCCTCTTGAATTGTTATCTAACTCTTATCTAATGCCAGTTTAGTGCAATTAGTTGACTAGCTTATAAATGCTTTAAAGTTTTACGAAGAGAAATAGAATATATCATATTTAGCACAGGTATTCCACAAGACAACTGTGCATTCCTACAAATAAGACCACGGGTGGGATTCTCCCAGTTCGAACCACTTCGGGCAAACCTCTAGCTCCGATGATCAGCCATTGAGAGAACCGGTTCTCTCTGATGATCAGGTTGGCCTGGCTGCCCACCCCTGTGCTGTCCTGACTTATATCCTCTCAGCTGATTTGCGTGGCTGCATCTCAGCTGTGTTACTCCCCAGAAGTAACATAGAAGGTAAGTATTTTTGAAAGCTGCACATGCATGCATGCACAATCACCGAACCAGTTGTTCAACCAGCAGCATCCCACCACTGAATAAGACCCTGGTATTTTAATAAATTTTAGAGGTGCCTATAGATGTTTCATACTTTCCTGTAGGGTCAGACTGCTTGAAACGTACCCTAAGGCCTGCCCTTCTAAGATTGAATTAGAAAGGAAAAGGTTCATTTATAAATATTAATCTGTGAAAAAGCATGTTCAGCAAACATTTCCCTAACGAGGATGGCATCAGACAAAATAAGTATTTTTATTATTATACTGGGATAGATGGTAATTCTGACTTCTTAATGAATCAGATGGTAAGTCATAATGTTAAATTCCAACAAAAATTCTAAACCTGCTTTTCCTTGTGTTAAAATGTGGAGAGAAAGATTGATCTTATCTTGCATCGGTTTGTGAGTCCATTGGTCCTGTTTCTTTCAAGAAGAAAGGATGTTTGTTAAATACTATTCCTTTCCCTTTAGAAAAGCATGTTAAGCAATTATTTTTTAAAAAATGTAGTCATGAAAACAAGCCAAGAACAAATGAAAACTCTCTTAGAGCAGCAGGAATGATACAGATGCAAACAGCCACTGATTTAACTTGAGAGAGAGAGAGAGAGAGAGAGAGAGAGAGAGAGAGAGAGAGAGAGAAATAGATATAGATATAGTGATATAGATGTAGATATTTGCCATACCCTCACATTTATGAACGATCAGCACAAATCAGAGGCTTAAGAGCTTTGGCCTCCCTATTTCTTGTCTAGCCCTTTAATCAATGCACTACAGCAGGGGTCGCCAACCTCTTGGACCTCAGGGACCACCAAACTCATAATTTTAAATCCCAGGGACCACTAACTGGTTTTGTGGGTGTGACCTAATTTGTGGGTGTGGCTTGGTGGTTATGTGACTGGCTGGGCATGACTTGCATGTAAATATTATAAATATTTATATAAATATTGAATTTTTTATTTTAAAAAAGCAACTTTTACCCAAAATCAGGCAAAGCAGGCAGGCAGATTGAGTTGCTCACAAAATCACAGATTCACTCAGAGTTCTATCTACCTGCCATTGGCTAGCTCAGTCTGTCACATAAAATTTGCTTGCAAGCAAACTCACAAAATTAATTCATACCACACCATGTGTATAAATATTGAAATTTTATTAAAAAAGAGCAACTTTTACCCAAAATCAGGCAAAGCAGACAGGCAGATTGAGCTGCTCACAGAATCATTCAGTGATCTATCTATCTGCCATCAGCTAGCTCAGTCTCTCAAATTTGCTTGCCATGAGTCTGCACTGAATAATAGAACCTTAAGTCCTAAAGGAGGTTTGGCTATGCTTAAAAGCAGAGCCGAAGATCTAAAGACTAGCTAGAAAGCAAGAAATCCAACCATTTCCTGCTTCCTAGCTAATCTAAGTCTCCAGGCACAGCAGAACAGATGATGGTCAGAAAAAGGAAAAATAGAGCAAAAATTAGCAGGCAAGTTTGCCCAGTAAGGAGTGAGTAGGGGGGAGGGTTCCCGCGGGCCATGTAGGTGGTGCAGCCTTATGTTTCTGCGCAGCCTGGATTAATTGCTTTGGGGGGGGTGTTCTGGGGGTGAGATTTCTCTGCAGCCCACCAAAATTTTCTCATGGCCCACCAATGGGCTGCAGCCCACCAGTTGGTCACTGCTGCACTACAGTACTCTCTTTCCTTTTCTCCCCCCTTCCTTTCTCTCTCTCTCTCCTTTCTCTCTCTCTCTCCCTTCCCACCCACCCCTGCATTGGCTGGGTCTTCTTTTGTTGCCCTGCACAGGAGAACGTAGCTGGAAATCAGGTTAGTGGGGTGGAGAGGGAATGGGGATTTTGCAGTAACTTTCTTCCAGGAGTAGGGAGGGAATGGAGATTTTACAGTATCCTTCCCCTGCCATGCCCACCAAGCCACGCCTACAGAACCAGTAGTAATTTTTTAAAAATCCTACCACTGTATAAAGCATCAGTAACTGGTCAGCACCAAATAGGCTACTGCTGGAATCATAAGCCTGCAGTAGTTTTTACCAGCTAAATTTTGTTCTAGTTGATGTTTCGAACACACTCATCACATGAAAAGGTCATACAATTTTCATTCTTATAGCTCCAAAATTATTTTGGAATTGTGTTCCTGAAAGAGCTGTTGCTTTCCAAAATCCTGGTCTTTCATTTCAGCCCTTGGCTCACTGGTTGGCCACACTGCCTTCAAATGGCATGATGACAGGAAGGGACCATTCACCCTTGACTAATTAGCAGGGTAATTTGGCGTTCACTGTTCATATCACTTCTAGCATTCATACACACCGTTAGGCACAGGAATCCAGCTAGCACCACTGAAGTTTGAGAGCTGTTGAAGGAATGTATTTTTGTCTCTGAATGTATCAACCATAAGACTCCAGTCAAGTTTTCAACTCTTAAGTGGAGGCATTCCCAAATACAGAACAAGATCTATTTTTGGCCACATGTACACAAATGGAATTTGCCATGAAAATGTATGTAGAGAGGTCTGGGGTGGGGTGGGCTTTATTTTTGCACAAAGGATACAATTAAATGGTCAAGTTTCATGCCTACTAAATAAAGCCTGTGTAACCGAATGAATCAGTACTGCAGAAAAGCAAATGAACAAACAGTGCTTGATTTAAATTTGTAGCTACACAGCTTTAAGTGCTGTAATGATGGAGAACTGTGCCACACAACTCATTAACCCATTTGTAAATAGAAGCGTCTTATTGGGCTTGTGTCTGGAATTGTAATGAAAAGCAGAGAAGTGCTCTCTGGTAAGAGGGACTTAGTTAATGCAATCCTTTATGGAAGTATAAGGATACATTCGGAGTCCATAACCAAATGATTAAAGAACTATGGTGAACAGTACTACAATATTAATGCATCAGTCTTGTTTTATTGCTTAGAAAACTCCCTATTTTGTTATTCTGAGTATTCATCTGCCCCTTTTCTGGCTAGACCAGCTTTCTGTATTGCAATGCTTTCTAGATACATGGTATTTCAACTCCCATAATACCCAGCCAGGATGGTTATTATGTCTGCATCGTCATTCTGCATGCTGTTCCTTATGGTTTTCTACTCCGCATTTTCCTAGTGCATTACAAGTCCCCCCTCAATAGCATGGTATTGTAACTTTATGTCTTCCCACCTCATCAATCAAGAGTGTCCATTTTAATGGTTCTGTAATGCTACAGTTATTTATTGGGCCCATGCCTCTTTACTCAAGAGGATCACAGCAGCATACACTAAATTGGTTCTCTTTACTGCTTGAAGTAGGTTAGCCAAGCAGAATTTTAACTCAGCTTTTACACTTGCCCCAAATCCCAGTATAAAATTCTATCCAATAGTCTATTCTACCTCATATAGTCTAGCATTTTGGTAGAATATCCCCATGAAATCTTGTCATGGAAAAAAATAGCAACATTGAATTTTTCAGTACGGATGTCGAGTTGTATAACCAATAAGATTCAGGAGTTAAGGGGTTGGGCTGGGACTAAGAATTCCTGGGGCAAATCTCAAATTGACCATGAAATTGCCAAGGAGTTCTTGGGATAGTCATACTCTCTAAGCAAAATTCAACTCACAGCTTGTTGTTATGACGATTAAATTTACAGGGCTGATATTAGTACCAATATAAGATAATTTTTGTAGCTCAGGACTGAAATGTGTGATCTTTGGTGCTCTCTGAACTTGGTTGTTTTCTTGAAGACATCTTATCCTAACTAGGTAACTTCATCAATGTTTTCCCAAGGGTGCTTTTTCAAGAGGCAACTGGACTTTCTGGTTTTTCTTTGAAGATGTTTTGCTTCTCATCTAAGAAGCTTCTTCAGCTCTCAATAGCTGAAAAGAAGCCTGGGTGAGAAGCGAAATGTCTTCAAAGGATACCAAAAAATGCAGTTGCCTCTTGAAAAAGCACCTTTGGGACAATGATGACTTGGATGACTGAGAATCTTCATAAATGTTCATCAGTGTTAGCTGATGATGGACCGATGATGTTACCTTGGTGATTAATGAAACATCTGCAAAGGAACAACCAAGTTCAGACACCACCAAGGACCCCATAGCTGAAATTAATGGTCAAGGATAGAAATGACAAAATGTTGGTTGAGATGTTCCAATACATACTCCATTCTCTATGTTTGTGAATTGACTTCAAGGTAATGCCATGTGAATATGAGCTGATTTATCACCCTCTACACTTATCTATTTTATTTATTATTCGCGTTTGTATGCCTCCTGACCACACACAACTCCGATTTAATTTCTTCCTCCGTGTTTAAAAGTTGAGTGAATATACAGTAGGTGTTGTGCAATTAAGTCCAAAATTTTTGTTCCTAAGCGAGACAGTTGTCAAGTGAATTTGCCCCATTTTACAATCTTTCTTGATTCAGGTGTTCAGTGAACTACTGCAGTTGTTAAATTAGTTAACATCAGAGGTGGTATTCAGCAGGTTTTGACCAGTTCTGGAGAACCGGCAGTGGAAATTTTGAGGAGTTCAGAGAACCGGCAAATACCACCTCTGACTGGAGATTTGACAGTCTCCTTCCCTGCTATGCCCACCAAGCCACACCCACAGATCCGGTAGTATAAAAAATTTGAATCCCACCACTGGTTAACATGGTTGCTAAGTGAATTTGGCTTCCCTATTGACTTTCAGAAGGTCGCAAAAGGTAATTGCATGACACTGCAACTATCATAAATACGAGTCAGTTGCCAAGCTTCTGAATTTTGATCACATGACCATGGGGATGCAACAATAGTCGTAAGTATGAAAAACAGTCATAAGTCACTTTTTTTCGGCACCGTTGTAACTTTGAATGGTCACTAAGCGAACCATCGAGGACCACCTCTATATTATTTCAGCTGGGGGCTGTACAGATGAATTTAAAAAATTTGACTGTTGAATCTTTTCAGCGATAAAGACACTTTGGAAACAGGGAACATTTTAGTATTCTACTTCAATCTTTTGGCAGGCTCTGAAACACACAACTGAAACAAACTTGTTTCAGCCTTCTGTGTGGAAACAACAAAATGGCTTCTTTTTTCCCCCACAGATTTCGTTTTGCTTTGCAGTCTAATTAGGGAGCTACCTGATGATGGGACATCAAAGCACCACATGGAGTTTTTAATAGCACTAACATACGAGTGGCTGTAGCATTAAGCTGAGTTGCAATTGTCATGTTTTACTTTTGGCAGTGGGATCATTCCCACTGGATTTCTAATTCCCAGAAGGTTTCTGAAGGCCAAAGTAGGCCATCTGTAAACTCTTACTGTTGGTGACGTGACTAAATAGATATATAAAGATGTGTTTTGTGTGTGTGTGTGTGTGCGCGCGCGCGTGTGCGTGTGTATGTGGAAAGACAGAAAAGGCAAAAACCAGCCACAGTTTAAATGCTGAAGAAAATCTGACTGCTTTCAATGAGAATAAATGAAACACAAATTTAATCCTCCCGCTGAATTCATTTTGGGTGAGTATTTGCATTGTTACTCCCAAGCAAATCCTACTGGGCAGCATTAAATGGTACTTGCTCTCAAACTCCCCACTAAGCCTCACATAGGATTATTATCAGCTCTAAATCCTAAGCAAAATTAGCAACCTTTTTCCTGAGGCTAGTCTGCGTCTCTTCCCTTGGATCAAAGATATTGAGATAGATTGGATGGCTTGCTTGCTGAAATTTGTTAACACTGATTTTCTTAGTTACAGCCCAAACATTACAGTCCTACTGAATATAAAATGACTTTATTTTGGGATAAGGTTTTTTTTTTTTTAGTCCTGATGGTTTTAATTGGAGGTTGTTTATCACAGCAGGCTACTTCAGAATGAAGGACCGTATAAACATAAAAGAAATCATCATCATTTTCAGATGAGATGTACTTCACAATACCCCCTTCTTTTTAAATATTATGTGTCTCCATGGTGATGTCATCCTGAACTAAGCTTCTCTAAGTGGCAACATCAACATGACCATCACTGCTTTGGCAATTTGAATAGGAGAGATTTCCCTCACATAAGAGGGAGAACAAAGAGTTTGATATTATTCATGTCGCTTGGGAGTTTTGGAAGTTACCCTCTATCACATCTGGAAGATGTCAGGCTCACAGCATAGGCTATAATACTACTACATAATACAGGCTGATGGCAAGCAAAAATTACCTGGGCAAGATAAAGATAATTCTTGACTTACAACCATTCATTTAGTTACTGTTTGAAGTTATAATGAAAAAGTGACTGATGACCATTTTTCACACATACATGACAATTGTAGCCGCCCCGTGATCAAAATGACAACTGGCACCTATCTATGATGTTTGCAGTGTCCCCATGATCACCTTTTGCAACTTTCTGACAAGCAATGACAATGTGGGCGAGACTCACTGAGCTACCAGTGAATATTCCTGACTTAATAACTGTAGTAATTCACTTAATCATTGTGGCAAGAAAGGAGAACATGGGGCAAAACTTACTTAACAACCATCTCCCCCAGCAACAGAAATGTTGGGACTCCATTGGGATCACAAGTTGACTCTCTGTAATTATTTATAAGTCTAGGAGAAAGAGATGCTTCTGCAATGATTGTTTCTTAGATACACATGTACCAAACATTTACTGTCAAGGGATAACCACCAATAACAAAGCTGAGATTTTTTTTAAAGAGACAAACATCAACAACCTGTGTTAACTCGATGACACAATCTTGATATCTGAAAATCTAAAGGATCTATAAGCTCTAGTCATAAAAGTCAAGGAGCACTGTGAAAAAAAAAAGAGACTAAAATTAAATATAAAGATGATCAAACTAATGACAACAGGAGAAATAATGAGCCTTAGAATGAAGACATTGAAGTGAGGAATAACTTACGCAATTTTAGGATCAACTGTCAACAGTAAATAGCAATAGCACTTAGACTTATATACCACTTTATAGTGCTTTACAGCCCTCTCAAAGCGGTTTACAGAGTCAGCTTCTTGCCTTCAACAATCTGGCTCCTCATTTTACCCAACTTGGAAGGATGGAAGGATGAGTCAAAGGAACAAGCAATCATGAAATATGTTGCAGGTTAGGACTTAGAGAAGTGGTCCCCAACCCCTAGCCCGCATCTCACAACCGGGCTGTGGCCCATTCAGAACCGGGCCACAGAAGTGGCAGCTGAGCGCACACACACACATGTGCAGCTCCATTTGCATGCGCAGTGGGCAGGCGAGCACGTGCACGCAACTACATTTGTGCAAGCGGCAGATGTGTGTGCTTGCCTCTTGCACAAATGGAGTTGCGTACATGTGCCTTTGCCTGCCGCTCATGCAGAACCATCACACACACAAACACACACACACACAGTGTCTGCAAAGCCGGAAAGGTTGGAGACTGCTTAGAGCACTCATAAAGACCTTGGAAAATATATTCAACAATTGTGATGTGTCTGTATTGTCAAAGATCAGAATAGTGTAAGCCTTCATATTCCCTGTGATATGCCTTGGGAATAAAAGTTGGACTTTGAGGAAGCAGAGTTGGAAGAGTATCGACACTTTTGAACATTGCTGTTGGAGAGGACTTCTGAGAATACTGGACAGCCAAAGAAAACAAAGAAATGAATCAATCAACTCATAACTTACCCTCAAGGCCGAATGATGAGGGTTCAAAGTATCCTACTTTGGGCATATAATAATAAGATCTAGCTCCCTGGAGGTGGCTGGAATGCTGAAAAAGATGGAAGGTAAAAGAAGAAGAGAGTAATCAGCAGCAAGATGGATGGATTCAATCACAGTGACAATGAATGTGTCATTGGAAGACTTGAAAGTCGAGAGGAGAGACAGATTGTCATGGAGAAAAATCTATCCATTGGTTGCTAGGAATTGATGATGATTTGATGGCATGTTATTGGCTGTTATGAATTCTGAGATTGATTGAGATTCTTTATGTATAGTTATGAGTTAATGATTAACTAGTGACTCATTTATTGCAATTTCAGTATGGATGTTTATTTTTTTAAAATTTATCATAGGCATTTAATTGTTTATATGTTACTGTGGTCCTTTTATCCTTTTGCATGGTTTGGCATGGTATTTTAGCAGCTGATATTATGTAAAGCAACCATCAGCCTACATTAAATCAGTACCACCCAAAATGAATTAATAAACAAACAAATAAATACCTTACTGCCAGTTGAAAGTAAACTTCTAATACCTTCCTGGAAAAAGGCACAGCATATCCACCCACATAAAAAAAAAAAATTTTTTTTTGCTCTTGTCTTCTTTTTTTTTCAAGCTTCTCTCTGGGTCAAACCTACATACACATTTTCTTAAAAATGGTTTAAATGATTGTCAACACCTGTCCATGGGTAAAAGCTTCTCTTCCTCCCTCCCCAGAGCAGGTGTCAGATTGAGAGTCTATGGGGAGAAAATTATGAAAAGAACTGAATTTGTGAAGAGCTTTGTGTTTCATGGCTGGTGCTGGGAATGGCATACTGGCGTGGGACCATTGGTATTTGTATGCCAACGTTACAACCCAGGAGAGAACTGGAGGAAACAGATGCATCCAAATGCTCGCAGGAAATGTGTAAATATTGAGCCAGCTCTGATATGAGCCAAGGAAAATCTTTCCATTGCACAACAAATAAGAAATAATGCCCATTTATTGTTCAAAACAAACATTACACTATTGTGTGGAAAATCATATAGCATTTTGGGGAATAGAATCAACCCTGGATGTTTTGTTACTTGTAGCTTGGCAGTAAATCCACTCTTGCAACACTTCGAATAGTTACTTTCTAAAGCCAAACAGGTTATTTTGCATCTGAGATAGAAAAAAAAAATCCTCAAGAAAAATAAACACTCAGCAATTATCCACAAAATGAAACACCTTTTTCTGCATTTTCATGACCAAAACTGTTGCCTCAGAAAACCATCTCATTCCATTCAGGTGGATGCCAGTGGCACTGATGGCTTTGCGATGGTGCTCCAGTGTCACTTGTGCAGTGTTTTCTGTCCATTTCGGAACCGTTTGTTTGTAATTACAGAGCAGAGTCAGTTGGGTGAAACATATCTTTTTTTTTTTCTTGGCCAAATGTGTCTAGTTTCAGTGCATTTCTGTGGAGAATCATCTGAGGGAATGATGAAGGACGCAAGGCAGGATGAAGCATGGAAAATCATGGACATTAATTTACAGTGAAAACGATTAACACAGGTTTATGTTCCTTGCTCTGGAAACAAGCAGGCTAGGAATATGGGCACTATATTCCTAGCATGCTGAATATGAAAACACTATTTGATACAAAAAAATTCATTTTCATTTTTTTGGGGGGTCGGGGAGGGTTTTATGGGTACCATGTAGCATTAGATGTGGTTTTTGACTAGAACTACTGTGTAGGAAAAATAGTCTGTAGGCCCTTCTGCAGGTAATAGCTTTTTTATTTCCTAGAGTAGCATGGACTGAAAAATGCATCAGTCACCAATTTTGGTTTTTGTTGTTGACAATTAATACATGCTACTTTTAACTGTCACTTTCAAGGGGAAAAAAAGCAACTGTCAATTGTCATGTTTTCTTCGTAATTCTGTTTCCTTCCACAACGTTTTTGAAAAATGCTTATCTCAAATACTAATTGAGAAACTGTGTCGACCTCCCTTCATATACATTTCACTGTATTTTTTTTTAAAGTCCGCATAGAAGTATGTCCACCTGATTGTTTTTTCAGAACGTTTAAAACAAATTAGTGTCTTGGTTAATTAATAAAATAATAGCTCTGGGGGATTCAATTCATTGCTTTACAACTTCCTGTAATGGTACAGTCTACTTCCATTCCAGTCATGAAGTAATTTTTTTCCTCTGAGGGAGAAAAAATACCCGGAGCACTGATATAGGAACTTTGATCAGAAAAGGAAAGAATGTAAATTGTCCAGGATGATATAAGGTCTCCTGCCTTGAGCTGGACTAGAAGACTTCCAAGGTCCTTTCCAGATTTTATGATTCTAAATAGTACCTGTGAGTTACTGCAATAAGCAGTAAGCTCACATTTTTCACTTCCGGTTTAGCTTTTAAAAGGGACAGTAGGTGTAACTCCAAGCATTGGTAAATCCAGGGATGGGATTCAAATTTTTAAGAACCGTTCTGTGGGTGTGGCTTAGCTGGTGGGTGTGGCTTAGTGGTCATGTGACTGATGGGCATGGCCAACTCGATATCACTCACATTGAGGAGCGCTTCTCCTCGCCCAGCCTTTCATGACAGTGGGGATGCTGCAACAGTCCCAAGTGTGAAAAATGGTCATAAGTCACTTTTTTCAGTGCTATTGTAACTGAATGGTCACTAAATGAACTGTTGTAAGTCAAGGATTACCTGTAAAAAAATGCAAAAAGCTTGTTTGCTTGCAAAAAGGTGCCCTAATTACCAATCATTAGACTAAAAATACCTGCAAGACAGAGTTACAAATCATGCAGGGTGCCAGAGCACGATGAATTAAAATAGTTAAAATGCAATGATAGCTATCAGCAGCCAACTCTTATTCATAAAGTGAAACTCTTTAGCAGGGAGGTCATTTAAGCTCTCCAGAAAGAGCACACCTAGGAAAAGCAATCCCTAGATCCATTTGTACCACTTAAAGATACAAGCTGGTCTTACTCACCTCACAAGATATCCCAAGGAAATCATCTTGATTTAAGGAAAGGTCACAGGCCCCCCAGAAAGACAGTAAAAAAATCAGTGCCAAGCTTGCATCCTGCCTCTTGGAAGTACACCCCAAAAGGACAGTGTCAGATACCACTAAAGCAGTGAAGGAACCACCCCACCCCCAAATAGAAAAAGAAACTATGAGGCAGGAAAAAATTCAAACACAATACAAATAATTAGATCACAACAGTAGCTGTTGCTTGTTAAACCAATTACCAGAACAAATAGACATAGGTATTAGCCAGATTTCTCAACCCAGTTTCTTTTCAGGAACAGAGATTAACATTTTTCCTTCCAAATAAAGCTGAATAGGGGAAATTATCCCACCAATAAGCACAGGATTAAACGTCACCAAGGACAGAATTTAAACTTCACCAAAAATCAGTTTTAGACAAAAACTCAGAAAGGGTATGTAAGCTCACATTTGAATGTCAATCTTTCTAGCTAGCCAAGAAGCCTTGCTGAATGTCACTCATCTTGGTTCCTTGTCATTAAAAAGCTTCTTTCCACAGCTTTGCTTTGTTATTTAATTATTTCTTCAAAATGCTGATCATTGCATGGTGGCTGGAAGTATTTCCAGGGGAGTATTTCCTCCCAACAACAGTGTGAAAAGCTTAAAACAACCCTTCCCCTTTAAGAAAATACCAGGGGAAAAAAAAAAAAAAACCTCCTTCTGAGTCAGTAAGTCTAGGCACAGTGCCAAGAATGTAATAAGGGTGGGAAAAAACAAAAGGAGATTTCTTCTAACAACCGATTCTCTGAACTGCTTAGAAAGTTAACAAGGGGTTCTGCAGAACCAGTCAGAACCAGTAGAATCCCGCCTCTGGGTAAATCACCTCTGTAGCATTCCTGCCAGCTAGGGGAGTCTTGGCAATGGAGAGACTGCCTGTTGTAGGATCCTTGTTTCCATTGAAAAACAATTTTGCCACTTACAGCATATACCAGGCATGCTTAAGTCCTCTTTTTTATTTTATTTTATTTATTTTGTCAAGCGATTATAAGATAACAGGTATAAGTATAAACATAGTTATGAATATATCAAAAGGATACATATAAGAAAAAGAAATAATAGGACAGGGACAGTAGGCACGTTGGTGCGCTTATGCATGCCCCCTACCTCTTAGGAAAGGGGTGAGGTCAATAGTAGACAGTCTAAGGTTAAAGTTTTTGGGGTTTGGGGAAGAAACCACAGAGTCAGGTAGAATATTCCAGACATTGACCACTCTGTTGCTGAAGTTGTATTTCCTGCAATCAAGTTTGGTGTGGTTTACCTTGAGTTTGTATCTATTGTGTGCTCTTGTATTGTTATGGTTGAAACTGAAGTTTTCATTGACAGGTAGCATATTGCAATATATAATTTTATATACTATACTTAGATCGGACCAAAGGCGGCATAGTTCTAGATTTTCTAGGTCTAGAATTTCAAGTCTGGTGGCATAAGGTATTCTGCAACAAGTAGAGGAGTGTAGAACTCTTCTTGTGAAATATTTCTGGACTTTCTCGACTGTGTTAATATCAGATACGTAATGCGGGTTCCAGACTGATGAGCTGTATTCAAGTATTGGTTTAGCAAATGTTCTGTATACTCTAGTTAGTAGTGTGATATTACCAGAGAAAAAGCTATGTAGGATTAGGTTAACAACTCTTAAAGCCTTTTTGGCTATGTAGTTACAGTGGGCTCTGGTACTTAGATCATTAGAGATGAGTACTCCAAGGTCCTTGACAGAGTTTGGATCATCAACAAACTCTTCCAAAAAGATGAGAAGGATTAACTCTCAGCAGATTCCTCCACTGGGGTGAGGCAGGGAGGTGGTGGAGGCAAGGAATGAAATGTATGTGCCGATGTCACAACAAGATCCATATGACACATAGGACTAATGTCTGACTTGTGACATCACCATAAGTGCGATCCTCTTTTTCCTATCATTACAGCTGTCTACCCAGGCCTGGAAACAGTGCCCAACAAATATGCTGGAAGCACTTATATGCTCCACTATAAATATCTGCTCTCACCCTTCTGAAAGCTCAGATGAGAACTTTTGAAATAGGAAGTTCGGTTGGCTGGTTCTGTTGGACAAACAAAACCTAAAGGATCTGTGTCTACGCTAGCTAGATAAAGTCAGGATACCTGTACATTTTCAGTTGTGCCTTAAATTGCATTTGTACTGAAATGCCTTGCCATTTAACAACAAGCAGCCTCAAAAGCAATCTTACATTAACGGCCGTGTTTTATTCCTGCTACATTTAGATTCCAGATGAAAAATAATATAGACAAATAAATAAGCTTGCCCTTGCTTATTAGTCTCATCAATAAAGCCGACCTTCACTGATCAAACTTGGCATCAACCAATTAATTGCCTATAGCTTTATACCTGATTAACGCCTCTAGGCATAAAGTTTGACGAGGAAGTGGAACAGCAACGTACCCAGGCTATAGTAGAAAGCACTTGCGTTGACAGAAAAAAACTCCTTACATCTGGTAGTTCTCTTGAACTGAATCCGTTAAGCTGAATTTAAGAGTCACAGTCTAGAATTTATGGCAGCTGCTATTATCTTTCCCTAAAACCCCTAGACACGAGACACCTTATTCCAATATCATGCAGTTCCCCAAAAGACAGAAAACCAGTTAAGATGAATCATAATACTCAAGTTAATGTTTTACCTTTTCCTCCACTTCCTTTCAGCCTTCCCTTCTCCTCCTATACAGGTAGTCCTCAACTTATAACCATTCAAGAAGAGCCACAACCAAAGCTATAGTTACTCAAGGGAAATTTTATCTTTTAAGGACTTCATGGTAACCAACCTTTCTGATAAAATGTATTTCCTATGCATCTTGTGAATGGAACATGGCTATTGCTTTCATGCTAGCATAACACGGTCTAGATTTGACTGGGGAAACAGAAGTTGGGAAGAGATGGGGGTGGAAGACTTAGTATTATAGACAATTGGTCCCAACTGAAAGCAGATGCCTGCATAATTTGGAAGGGTGTGGATTCATACATGTCAAGAGTCAGAAGGAAACCAAAACCCCTTCAGTTTTAAAGACTGCTAAAGAAAATCACTGCATATTTCAGATTTTACAGAGCATGCCAACTGCTTTGCTGACAAAAAAAAAGTAGCACATTGGGTATGGCCTTTCTACAAACCCAAGTTCACCAAACAAAGGAAAGCATTTATTTCTGATCACAGGAGAATATTTTTTACCTCAGGACTGAAATGAGGGATCCTTGTGCTTGGTTGTTTTCCTACAGATATAGTATAACTAGCACTGCTGATGATATCTAGTTTGGGTAATAAAATGTCTGCAAGAAAACAATCAAGCTTAGAGAGCATCAAGGACCCCCCCCCCCAGTTCCATAATTCCTAATCACCAAGGTCACCACCTTTTATCAGATAACAGTATCAGATTTGGGATAGTGGCTTCGGTGCTACCGTTAATCCTTCTTGTTACGTTTTGTCAACCTTGTCCTCCATTTTGAGCTCATATTTTAAAAAGGCTAAAGGTGTCAGAATGGGACTCCAACCATGTGGGAACTTTTACAATTCTATTTAAACAAGGCAATCATATCAACAGAAGGAACCATGTACATCCAACAAGTGAGATTTTCTTTTCAGCAAAAAAAAGAAAAAGAAGAAGCTTGCGATTGTAGTACAAATCTCTTTCTCCATTTTCATTAATACAGATGTTCCTTTCCTTTGCATAATATCACACACTTAACCAACAGAAACTCGCTCAAATGATGTCGGTAGCTTCAGCAGCGCCCGTGGAAAGAAATGAGTTCACTTTAAAATCTGCACAGGTCTAAGGAAACTGTCTCTATTGCCCAGCAACAACGAGAAGGTTTTTTTGTGTGTGTGTGTCAAGCCATTATTCTTTCTTTTGAATAAATGGACAGGAGATGTTCAACCTCCTGTTACAAACAGCTGTGTTTTTTTTTTTTAATGTCACACTTTTCTAGGTGTAAGGTTTAAAATCAATATTCTCGATCACCAGCAGAAAACGAGAGCCCTGAATGCAGAACAGCTTCTCGTGGGGTTTGGTGACTTTAACAGCATGTGGACTATCATAACCCACCTTCTCGTTATTGAAAGACAGCTCTGGAGCACCGAGGCACCAGGTATACAAACATTGATGTAACATTGGAGATAAAATGTCACTTGCAATCTAAACAGTTGACTTTCAGCCTAAGCCATAGATAAAACCTTGGGCAAGAACAGAGGAAGGAGCTAGCAAGCCCTGGAATTCCTGACAGCTCGGGGTAATGTACTTTCTTTAGAGAGTTGCTTAATAGCTGTGAGCTGAGCAGGCGTGTACCTCATGCATTAAATTACTGGCGGCTGAGGCAATTAGAAAATCCAAACAATTACTAAGATATCACATGCCTGCCGTGTTATTGTAAACTGACAAAAGCTCTTCCTAAGTGCCATGTGCCCTGGATTTAGGGAAACGCTGCCCTCTGGTGCAGGAAAATAAAGCAACTGCGTGCCTTTTTTTTTTTTTTTTAATGTCCATTTTCCATCAGCCAATTCAGCTCAGAAGTTTCAACCCTGGGGAAGTCTTTATAGGTTGAAGGGCTAACTTCTTTTCCTTCCTTTTCTTGTGGGAAGATTTCTGAATGGACAAGACATGGTTTAGCTATGCACTAAGATATCTAAGATCTTATTTGGAACACTCTACCTGACTCTGTGGTTTTTTTCCCCAAACCCCCAAAACTTTAACCTTAGACTGTCTACTATTGACCTCCCCCCTTTCCTAAGAGGTCTGTAGGGGGCATGCATAAGCGCACCAACGTGCCTACCATCCCTGTCCTATTGTTTCTTTTATTTTTCTTATATGTACCCATTTCATGTATTCATAACTATGTTTATTCTTACACCTATTATCTTGTAAGTGATTGACAAATCAAATTATTTGGTATACAAATCACATCTGTATATAAGGATATATATAAAATATGAGTGGTCAATGTCTGGAATACTCCACCTGACTCGGTGGTTTCTTCCCCAAACCCCCCAAACTTTAACCTTAGACTGTCTACTATTGACCTCACCCCTTTCCTAAGAGGCCTGTAGGGGGGCGTGCATAAGCTCACCAATGTGCCTACAGTCCCTGTCCTATTGTTTCTTTTTTTTCTTATTCGTATCAGTTTCATGTATTCATAACTATGTTTACACTTATACCTGTTATCTAATAATCGCTTGACAAAATAAAATAAATAAATAAATAACACTGCCTCGATCCACACATACCACTAAGCTAAGATGTGATTGCTTTTGGCTTAGTGGGCTGGGTGAACTGAGCTGGGGCTTATTCAATTAATATTGTTTATACCAACTGTACTATAATGGGAAGTATGAACCAGTGTTTAAGGAAAAACTCATTTTTGTTACAGAGATCTTAGAACAGACTTGGCAACTTTAAGACTTGTGGACTTCAACTTTCTGAATTCTGGGAGTTAAAGTCCATAAGTCTTAAAGTTGCCAAGTTTAGGGACCCCCGTCTTAAAATATAGAACATAGTTTTGGAAGAAGACCTCAGTGGTCTTCTAATCCATCCTCCTTCTCAAGCAGGAGATCCTATACTATTTCATACAAATGGTTGTCCAGTCTTGCTAAAACTATACTATGCTATGCTATGCTATGCTATGCTATGCTATGCTATGCTATGCTATGATACACTACACACTACATTAGTAGTTCAGATGGCTTTGGAGAAAGGTTATAGCTCAGTAGTAAAACTTCTGCCTTGAAAACAAAAACTCCAATTCCATCCTTAACATCTCCAAGTATCTATAGCAAAGGGTCTGCCCAATCTTCAATAAATTTGAACTACCTCTCTGCTTTGGTGTACGAGAAATTTCGAGTCTCACCGGCTCAAGGTTGACTCAGCCTTCCATCCTTCTGAGGTCAGTAAAATGAGGGCCCAGATTGTTGGGGGCAAGACGCTGGCTCTATAAACTGCTTAGAGGGTTGTAAACTTGCTTTTGTGTCATAATATATGCATTTCAGCAGTTGATCAAAATGGATTTAGGCTTGGATTCAGTTTTTAAATTGCTTGTCATCTTTTAATCCACTAAATTGTCCTATTGAATAAATGAGATCACACCCATCTAGTTTGGTTGCTGGAAAGCAGTAGCAGGATTCAATTTTTTTTACTACTGGTTCTGTGGGAGTGGCTTGGTGGGGATGGCAGGGGAAAGATACTGTAAAATCTCCAGTCAGAGGTAGTATTTGCTGATTCTCGTAACTACTCAAAATTTCCGCTACCGCTACCAAAACAGGCCGCATGAGGACTCCTGGGAGGGGTGGGGCAGGGCCCCCCCAGAGAGTTGTGAGATTTGGGGGTTCTCTGAACTGTGCAGGATCTTAGCTAGAGGATCTCCCTCACCCCTGCAAACCCCCAGCCACCCACCCCTCTCAGCCCAATATTTCACAACTACACCACACTGTTTTTACTTATAGTACTCAATGCATTTGCAAGACAGACTAAATCACAGCTGAGTCTGGATTTATTCCAGAGAATTTTTTTTTTTATCATTCTCATGCTAACAAACACATTGTCTTAATTATTTTTGTTCCATATGTTTTTCATGCTATAACTCTTCAGCTGATGAACTACGGACAGGTAAAAGCATCAGGCAGCTACCGAAGCTGTGCTGTACTTGTGAAGGAGAATAATACTGTGTGCTTCCCACAGTTCAGAGCTCTCCACAAACCATGCAACAAGCACAACTCATTGATGAATAACATAAATGAAAACCAGCACCACAGTTGTGTAGCAAGAGGATGCAAAGCAGATACCAATTCAACTCCTGAGTTTATGTAGCTGTTGCTATTGAAGTTGGTTGTTATTTATGTTTTCCTATCTGTTGGCCTTTTGCAAATCCATTTATGTGGAATATATTGTGTGATTAAAGTATAATACTACTTATTTCCATTATATTAAGCAATATATTACAGATATGGCAGCCTGTGAGCTTCCATATATTACTGGACTAAAACTGCCAGTATCACTTCCATTGGACATCCTGGCTGGAATTTAATCAGCATTTGGATGCTCAGAGATTGTCTATTCCTCTTATAATGGATGCAAAAGAAAATCTGGCATAGACCTCCATGGAGTAGATGTACAAGATTCCTCCCCAAATGAGTCCTTATATCCCTAAGGACAGTACTGATAACTTTCTGTTATCATCCATTTCCTTTAATCTATGAGATTCTACATCTACATTTAAAATACACGCATTGGGGAAATTTATTTGACAACAACTGTCCTGGAAGGACAAAAGATACTGGAATCTCTTTGAAGCTCTGCAGCATGGAACACAGTGATTTGTGTAGTTAAGTTAATATTAGTATAATACGTGCTCTGCGCTTCCATTTCTCTCAAAAGCTACATAACAGCATTCTATTCCAATTGCAATGTCTGTTTGATTTTCAAAGACTGAATAAGAAGTTAAAAGGAAATATTCTCTGACTAGATTATTCTCTTCAGCTCCTTAAAATATGAAAGTTGGGCAAAGATAGTCTTTGTTATGGAATAAATTTGGGTTATGTAAACTCTGCTTATGATATATAATCATGGATAAGCCGACCCTTGAAATTTCTACCAAAGTATCATGGAAAAATTGTCACCCAAGTATAAGCCAAAGCTCAGATTTTTAACCGCAGTGACAGGTGAGGAAAATGCAAACGGTTATGTCATTCTTTATAAAACCGTTCAATTTTAAGGCCAGGATGGGCTTTTTAAAAATCTGAGCTCTGCTCAGTAGGTAAGCCAAATCCAATTTGGGAGGCATATTTTGGAACACAAAATTCTTGACTGCAGGAATATATGGCCAGTTGAAGAAATGTTCTTTCAAGGAGTTGCTTTGAAGAAAGGTGCAATTTTAGAAAAAGAGAAAAATCACAGAGCCTAGGGTCAAAGAAGCCTCAAATAGGTTGAAGCAAGGCACGGGGAAATTCAGATGGATTGTTGGTTTTGTTTTGTTTTTAAAGGGCCAAAGCCTATTCAGAATTCCTGCACCAGGGGTAGAATGCTAGCGGTTCAGCCCGGTTCACCCAAACCGGTAGTAAAAAAAGCCTCCCACGATCAGCTGAGAGGAGGGGGAAAAAAGCATCAGCTGAGAGGAGAAAGAAAAGCGCAGGATTGACCCTCCCACCCTCCCCAGCGCTTTTCTCTTCTTTATCCTCTCAGCTGATTGGCACTGCAGGCTTCAGCTGGTGTGGGGAAAGCTGCATGTGTGCGATCATTGAACCTGTAGTGGAACAGGTAGGATTCCATTGCTGTCCTGCACCTATCCAGAAATACAGGTATGCCAGGTGAATAGTTACATTTAGACCAGCGGGAAGTCAATTTCCAGAAATTGAGGTTTCCTGCCCCTTGGTGTTCTGTGCTCTTATGGTTTAGCCTCCTGCCTTCAAGTATGCTGCCCATGAATTTTATTTTATAGCTCCTTTTTAAGTTGGAAGAACTATCAGTGAAAAGACAGCTCTCTATTTGATGGTCTTCTCTATTGGAAGAACTCTCCACTCCAGATCCAATATTAAACCCAATCCAATCTAAAAAAATAAAAAAAATAAAATCAGATCTTTAAACTCTTACAGAGAAGACATCTGTTCATTGAGTTGGCTTTCAAGGTTTCTGTACATGGCAAGTATATTTGCTCCTTTAATGCATGGACAAAGGAGCTTTCCTGCTGTTCTGCCTTCCCAGAGGATCTCACATGGTGAGGACAGGGAGAGAATAAAGCTTCTGAAAATAAGGCACTGCAAAGCTGTCCGCTGCTAATTGTCATATTTCTGACTTATTTCACCTGTGGTAAGGAAATCCTTGGGCACCGTATGTGTATGTATCCTATATAGACTAACACATGAGTGTCTGTACAAACCATTTTTCCGGCAATGCAGAAATGACCACCCAAGTCCTTGTCTTCACAAAGGTACAGATTGGATCTCAGATATGGCCCTACAGCAACAGTGTCACAATAATGTGGCTGTCGGGATAACTGAGAAGAAGACTTTCTTAGAGCATCTCCTCCCTCAAATCTGAATCCTGTGCTGCTTTGTTAACTTGGACAGTTAGATAGTCCAGTATCAATTCTCCTCCTTGCTCGCTTAATTAAAATCCAAAGCTGCTGCTGTCCTTGTTTCATTTCTAAGCTAGCTGGCAACTCTCTCTCTCTCTCTGGCAAACATACACATACACAATACGGTGCCTTTTCATACATGCTTCTAAAAGAATATTATTTCTATATCCATTGTTATCTTTGTATGAAGTATTAATTAGAAATGCTTACGCTAGAGTTGAGACTATTTGAGAGATTTCCATTTGTGTGTGTTTGTGTTTGTGTGTGTGTGTGTGTGTGTGTGTGTGTGTGTGTGTGTGTGTGTTCCTTTATGAGGTTGTTAAATGACTGTATTCTCACTTCCAATGGTCACTGCTTCAGTAGTCTACTAGTTTTCTCATGGGGACACTTAGGAGAAGGCAGTCAATGAAGGCAAGGGGAAATGTAATGATAAAATGTACAGCTGTGCCCTCTCTCATTTTCTCCCTCCTTTAAAGCTTTTGGAGGCATTGAGATAATAACCTAGGTTTGGGATTTAAAAGAAAAAAAAAAGAAAGCCCTGAGAATTTAAGCTTGTCAAATATTCTGAAATCTGAGTAAGGCTTTCCCACCAGGACAAAGAAGTTTACAGTGCAGTTTATTCTATTATGTTAATGGAATGGTTAATTCTATTGCCATAGCAACAAAGAACAGACATGGTAAAAAGCTAAAGGTCTCCCCATAATGTCTGGTACAAGGTCTTTCTGTAAAGCAGATTTTAGTAGTTATAATAGAAGTGATCTGTGTTCTATCATCTTAAGCTTTCTTATCAACGCTGCCTGCTTAGTCTGCCAAATATACTTGTACCACAGAAGTGGCAGGTGTATCTGCACCTTTAATGCCTGGACAAAGGAACTTTCCCACTGTCTTGCCTTCCCAGGGATTCTCACCTGGTGAGGATAGGGCAGGGAAAGAGTGAAGCTGAAAATCAGGCGTTGCTTGATTTTCAGCTTCACTCTTTTGAGATACATAATACGGGATATATTATGTATCTCAAAAGAGAGAAGAGCCTGAGGGGGAAAACACACACACACACACACACACACACAATATTAATGTAACAAATTATATTAACACAACAAATTTATATGGCCGCCCAATTCACAGATGGGTGACTCCAGGAAGCATTCATTCATTCATTCATTCATTCATTCATTCATTCATTCTGGTATGGTTGGGACTCTAGAAATCCTTCATCATTACTTGGCATGGAAATAATTGGAAGAGAGCAAATCAGATGATATAAACTAAAATTTGAGATCAAAGTCTGACTTTGAACAATAGAAAAAAATATATGAGCGTGTTTGGGATCACTTTGTAGTTTTAGGCCTGGTGGTGGGAAGTCTGTGGCCGTTCGTTTTAATAGTTATAGCCATCATAAGCCCTTGCATGGGATGCTGGGAAGGATAATTCACCATCTCACAGTGGATGAAAAGATCTAATTCATTATCAATTTGGATTGCGTCCATTTTCCTTCAAGGCCAAGCTCAAATGCTGAATCAGGGAGTCTGTACAGCACTTCTTCAAGATTATTTTGTAAAAATGCCTTTTATGTTTCTTATTATTTGTCAATGATGCGATCTTTATATATAAAAAGCACGTTGGGGTTTTTATGGAACAGACAGTGGCATGGCAAACATAGACATCACCTGTCAGAAGCAATCCGCTTTTAATTTAATGGAAGGGACTTGAAGTTTTGGTATAATATTTGTGCGCAAGTGTGTGGCCTGAATCGTTTCTGTTAAGTTTGCAACACTCAAGTCTGGAATGTGTGGAGTCAGCAATATTCCAGCAGAGCAGGACTTGACATTTTCAAATGTTTCAGCCAGAAGAAACAAGGGGCTGTTGCTTCCTTGTCCAGCCCAGGATCACAACAGCCCGTGGAATAGTAGTACACCTTGATTGCTATCAACCAATCAACTTACAAAAATATGGGAACTGTTTTATTTTTTTTAAAAAAAATTGAAAATATTAAAAAGTTCCCCTAGGAATTGGGGAAGTGGTTGCTGTTCTGAAGATCAAACAGAGATAACTCTTGAGGAAAAGGTAAGATAGAAATGAATCAGTCAAACAAACAAACAGACATTTCTATTGTTTCCTATGGGCTTTTATTTATATATACCACATTTAAAAAAACATTCCCTGGATGATTTTTATGCAGGATGAGTGGCAATCAGCATGGATTATTCCCCAAGTTTCCAAGTTGTGAAGTTTGCCTGTCTTTCTAAACATAGACCGTTTAAAAAGCAAGCAATTTGTATTTTGAAGCTACAAAAACATATAAACAAAAGAATGTTTGTATCATACCATGAGCAACTGCTGCTTGGCTATCACAATCCTAGATCTCAACAGCAGTACAAGAGAATCAAGATTGAGACCAACTGTTTTACATCAGTAATACTAGCACCCATTCCCCTCAGCCAGGGATGTCAAAGCTTAAGGCCCGGAGGCTGGATCCGGCCCACAGGGTGCTTAGATTTGGCCTTCAGGGCTACCCTGGAAACAGCAAAAGACTGGCCCGCAGTGACTCTTCCAGAGAAAATGAACTCCCGAGCTCCATTTTTTGTTGTTACAGCCTCCTGCAACCCTTTGCCAGTGAAGACAGAGATGTTTTCGCTGGCAGAGGGTTTCAAGGAGGCCGTTGCGGAGCGCTCGGGTCACTACAGGCGCCTCCAACATCAAACCAACTCCACCTTTCGCATACTTCCATTTAAGTATATATTTACCATTAATGCAATATAAACATGTGGATTATATTTATTATTCAAAGAAGCCAGAAGTAAACCATTCATATTTATTTTGATAACTGATTCTTTAAAGATGGTTGTGATATTATGGATTATTCCATAAACATCAGGGTTTTTTTAAGCCAAACAAGTTTAAATAAGAGCTTGTCTTCATTTGCTAAAAATAAATCTAACACCCCATTTTAATTATTGAATTATACGTATAAATTGCCCCCCAGTTTTAAAGCATAGAATTGTAGAGTTTGTCCTCCATCTTTTATTCTTAGGAAGTTATTTTGAATATGGTATTGGAGATGATCCTATTTCTCAAGGAAAAGTTGAGAACACTTCTCTGGATTGAAATTAGATTTTTAAGGACTAAAAACCCTCACAAATCACTGGTAACTAAAGACAGGTTGCCAGATAAAAGGTGAAAAGGAGAATATAGATGTAGAAATATCGTATTTAGTTGTTTTATTTAATTACTTGTGAAAATGAATATTGCTTGAAGGGTACAAAACCCCATGAAGCCAACAAAATTGCAAAATCTACAATTTTCTAAGCAATGCACTCTAGTATTTTCTACATAATATGTATCAATAATTGGAATGGATGGAGGCTAGGAAGGTGCATAAGTCTTATACATCTACAGCATTTTCAGATTAACTCTGTGCCATTATTGATAGCTCTTATAACACTTAACAGGCCCTTCTTATATTGCTTCACAATGAACATTAGCATCATTTTATATTTGTCTCTGTAACTTAGTTCAATTAAAGAAAAGATCTACACATCAAAAAGTACAAAACTGCCATACAGCTTTATAGCTGAACAAAAACCAAGGAAGATTTTTTTTAATCCCTCCTGCTAAACCAGCTAATGCAAATGTGACTCATTCGAATTAATACTTTTAAGTTTGGACAAAATATCTAAATTATTTCTGCCTTTATGCTGATTGATAAGGTAAATGTTTATTTACTGGTTTGTTTTATTATTTTGATTATACTCATTTCACCCACTACCCACAAAAGACAAAATAGAATATAAGTTCATAAACAAAACACATTTCCATGCTTACAATTTAAAAAGAACAGGCAGAAGGAAAAAGGCTGGAGAGGGGAATGAAAGCATCAGATGGCTTAGAGAAATTGCCAATCTTTGCTCAAAAATATTGCTCACAATGTGTCTTTTAAAAGCTCAAACTGTTAAAGGTTACATGTAAAAGTACATTGGCTGTCTGTTTTTGAAAATGATATAAATGAAAAGAAAAAGGCAGCATTTCTTTTAGTCATCATCAAAACCTGAGTTTAAAAAACCTGATTTAACAACAGATCTATATATAGGATTTTGTGTTTTAACTTCTGTGGCGTCTACCAAATAGTCAACCATTCCCTTCAGAAGTCACCACAAGATGTTGAAATTTTGTACTCTTTTTGTGCTGAAATAGGCACAACTGAATTCAGCAGCAATTCATTGTTATGGGATTAATTGTGACCGTGTGGGATCGTATCATTGTGATTGTATTGTATCATTTTACAAAGCACCAAAAGGCAAGATGGAAGCTAACCAAGGAGAGAAGCAACTTAGAACTAAGGAGAACTTTCATAATAATGAGAGCAATCAACCAATGGAACTTGTGGGTGCTTCATCCCTGGAGGCTTTCAAAAAGAGACTGGACAATTATTTCTCTGAAATGGTATAGTGGGGTTGGATTGGAAAACCTCCTAAGTCCTTTTCAACTCTACTATTCTATGTTCTAAGTTCTATGACAGTATAAAAAGCGTTATATTCATCAGATTCATTCATAATTGGCAGTGATATAATTGTTGCATGTATTTTTTTTAAAAAAAATAGTGACCAAATCTAGAAGTTTTTTTTTTAAAGTTAAGGATATTGGTTGTGAATAAAGAATTCTTCAAATTCTGGCAAATATGTGCATATGATAAGAACAATTATAACACTGACACAAAAGAATGGGACACAGTGGGTAACCTGTTTAACTGTGTTTTCTGAAGTCCTCAAGGGAGACTAAAAAGTAGTGAAACAACTTTTTGATATGGTTTGGATATATAAATACTGGTTGTGGTCATGATTGGCCTTTTATTATTATTGAAGGAAGAATAAAGGGGAAAATAATATTATTATAAAATAGCTTTATAATATATAATTATATAATTGTGGTTTAGATTATTGTTGCTTGTCCAGTAAATGCATGAAAAAGAAACAGTTTTTAAAAGTATTTACATTCAGCAGGAAAACATACACATCCTCAGAACATTCTTATGGAGGGAATCGGACTTTAAGGTGAAGTTAAATTCATTAAATACAAGATGTGAAAATAGAGCACAAGTCTATGGCAGAACTCTCTCACTGATTTACAATAGAGATAGCTTCTTTTCCATCACAGTCTATGAAAATGACCATAGAAAATATAATTAAAAGACTTTTCATCCCACGTCATTCAAATGCAATGTGCAAAGACAGAGTACAAAGAATAAAGGCTTTATCAGAAATGCTATTGGATCTTAGACATTTTCAGGAAAACTGAAAATCCCAGTCTTCGTACTTTGAGGTCCATGTAAGTTATAGAATATATTTATATAAATAGTGGCAGTTATTTCATCTAGAGGTAACCTCATCTGGACACATTTTTTTAATGAAGAAGGGAAGACAGTTTTCTTCATTAAATGTTGTGCTCGGGCTAATGGTATTGGTAGCAGTAAGATAAGCTTGCAAGCTGAGCAGTGAAACCAACTATGTTGTGAATCAAATCTGTCCAAGAAAATACTTTTTGACTGTTTTTGACTGTTTTAGTTTACTTACCAGATTAAAGATGACACAGAGGTGGTGTGAATTGAAACCAACCATCTCATTCTCTCACAGGCACAAATATTCTTTTTAAAACTTCTATACATGTTTCTCAACTTTGTTGACTTTAAGATGCTTGGACTTCAACTCCCCAGCTGGGGAATTCTTGGAGTTGAAGTCCAAGTATTTTAAAAGCCAATTATACTACTAAAACTCTTGTTGTCAAGACCTTTAAAAGGGTAAAATACTGTATCATAGTGTAACAATTTCTGAACTAAGGTATTTCAAATGGGATAATTTACAAAATCTATTATCTATGAAATGAAATTTGGGGAAGTTGTGGCTGGTTCAGTGCTACTGGCTGCTGCTATGCTGTTGCTTGGTCACATGATCTTAACATGTCATTTGTTAAAACAGTTTAAAACAGTTATTTCTCTGTAATATTTAGTGTTATGTGTTAGGATTTCACCTCATATGAAAAAATTAACAGAAAAAACAAAACAAACAAACAGAAAAAACACTACCACCCTTCCAACCAACCAAGAACAAAATAAAACCAACATAAAAGAAGTTTCAAGTTATTTTAAACAGAAACAGGTCACAAACTTGACTTTGATTAACAACCAACAATTCTTTGCAGCGCTCTGACATGTACAATCCTCTCAAATATATACATAGCAATCTTATTTTTGAGATAATTGAAGAACAATAGATAGTGTAATTGTCACTCTTGGTATGGAAAAATGTGAATATCACCACTACAAAACAATCCAGGACCAATTCCTGCATAATAATAATGCTTTGAATTGGGTTGTATGTGCACAGCAATTCAAATTTTTAAAAATCCACAGAGCTCTTTTTGATAGTGGGTTAATGAAAAACATTTTCTTTATTATTATGAACCTCATTCTATGCTACAAGCCCAGCTTCATCAATATAAAATGATTGGATTATATACGACTGTTTGATAGCAAGTGATCAAAAAGGAGAGAGCTAATTCTGGAGAACTGGAAGACTATTACATATAACATGCAAATTGGCTTGCTATTTTTTTTTATATAAAAACACACACACAAAATGCAGAGGAAAAACACATTTTAAAACAAGTTGTATAATGTTCTTTAATTGTGATTTATTTATAACTATGTAAATATACTGAAATTTGAACACAAGCATTATTTAATATGCATAATCAAAGTTTTGCTTTTCAGTTGATAGCAAAGAGATCAGAGAAATGGATACATTATTTGCTATTTTAAGTATTGAACAACATATGGTTCTCTTGCAGCTTCTTTGGGATAAAATAGCTAGCAAAGTATTAGTACAACTGAGAATGAGAAATAAGTCGATGGTATCATGCTGCTTCAGAATGGTGGAAAATCCTTATCTTGGTTTTATTGTAAACAAACATGTTCTATTTTTGAATGTTTATTACACATTTTTTTAAAAAAACATTTGGCATTGATATGCTAACAATTATTTACCTTACATTTTGCCATTTAAAATGCTTGCATATAGGAGATGTGGCTAGTGATCTTTACATGAAAAGAAGGTTATTAAAGCACTGATAGGGCTCAGAAAGTTATTAAAGCACTGATAGGGCTTTGACTAAATATGGTTTCAGAATGTTTATACATTTCTGCTATATTTCTTCTTGTGGGAAGACATGTTGTTTTATCCAACATTATCTACATGATCTTTGGGCTAGAAGATAGGATTTTTTTCAAACCCATACTTGCTGTAGTGGAAGTATAGGATGAGAAGAAATCCACTCTGCTAGTGATTTTTCTTTATATGATGGGTAGGAAGTATTTCAGTTGCTATCTGCTATTGAGGCTTTGTCTACTTCCCATTCCACCCAGATGTACTCCTGTTTTGAGAATGTACAATAAAGGAGAATATGTGTAGCTCAGGGTTGATGTGAGGGGTCCTTGGTGCTCTCTGAGCTGGGTTGTTTTCTTGCAGATGTTTCCTTACCCTAACTAGGTAACATCATCAGTGCTAGTCAGGATACCCAGTCACTACCTTTTTACAATACTGTTATCTGGATGCCTAGTTAGGGTAATGAAAAGTCTGCAAGAAAACAAATATGCCCAGAGAGCACCAAGGACACCCCCACCCCCACCCTAAGAATGCAGAATAACGTGTTTGGTCATCCCTAAGAAGTGACAGGTAGAAGATTGTTAAAGAGAAATCCAACTTAGAACCAAGGAGAAACAGAGTTGTGGGTGCTCCATCAGTGTAGGTTTTCAAGAAGATCCTGGAGAGCTATGTGTCTGGAATGTGTAGGGTCTCCTACTTGAGCAGAGAGTTGAATTAGAAGACCTCCAAACATCCCTTCCCACCCTATTATTCTATGTCTAAGTTGAGGACATCTTTTAAAGGTAAAGGTAAAAGTTCCCCTCACACATACATGCTAGTTGTTTCTGGCTCTAGGGGGCGGTGCTCATCTCCATTACAAAGCTGAAGAGCCAGCGCTGTCCAAAGACGTCTCCATAGTCATGTGGCTGGCATGACTAAATGTAAAAGGTGTACAGAACGCTGTTACCTTCCCACCAAAGTGGTCCCTATTTTTCTACTTGCTTTCAAACTGCTAGGTTGGCAGAAGCTGGTACAAGTAACAGGAGCTCACTCCTTTACATGGTGCTAGGGATTCGAACTGCCAAACTTTCTGATCAACAAGCTCAGTGTCTTAGCCACTGCATCCCAGTAGAACATCTTCTACCCAATAGAACATCTTCCACCGTACCTCATTAATACTAATTCTGATGGGCTGCTTCTTGCTGTGCAGTAAGAGAGTTTGTATGCCAGAATCATGGGGAGGAATGGATCTCATAATAGGAACCAGTAACAGGTTTCTTTAAAAGATCCTACATTGTGCACCGATCAGACATCCTGTGTTGACATCATTTTAAATTATCTATAATATAATTATAAATATAACTATAATTATCTTTACTGGCCCATCAACTCATCCTTTCTCCAAAGATTTTGTGGAACTTTCATTTAGGCACAGTAAAACCCAGAAGTGAAATGGACTTTGTAGTTGGAAAATATTTAGTAGACACCATTTATTGTCAGATACTCTCTGTGGCAATCAAAAAGATTGTATCGTCTGATCCTCACCCATCTATCTACGCTGACAGAACTACATTGTTTTATCCAGCACTGTATGAATGGTAGAAAACAAGAAAATTTTGAAGTAATTGCCTTTGGTCCTCTGCTCATGCCTCAAGAATAATTTTATTTTGCCAACACCATAGTGATGTGACAAAAAATATCCTATATTTATATGTGAAAGATTAGAATTAGTACATAGGGACTGGAAGTTCATTAACAGAACAACAGCAACAAAAATTGTGCTACCAACTGAAAACATCAAATGACAAAAGTGCACTGTATTTGCACATTTGATTTTTTAATGCCTAGTCAGAGGTAGCATTTAGGGAGAAGTAGAATTTAGCGAGAACTAGAGTAATAGACCAGCAGATGCTGCCACTATCAAAACTGATTTAATTGTTCAGAAATAGCAGTTTAACCCTCTTTTTATATCTTTCTGTAAAAGCACCCCCCCATGATATACAATGCTTTGTTTGTGTGTTATACAGTTAATTACATCTTCTAAAACCAGTTTTAAAAGGAAATGAAATGCGTAATTACCCAATGTTTCCATGGTAACAAAGTTTGTCCATGTGTTAGGGTTTACATGATTATGAAAAGTTTCTTGATTTTCATTCCATTGTTAGAGCGAAGAAAAATTAAAACTCAGATGATCAGAACATATACAGATTTGTGAAAGCGCGCGAGAAAAAAAGTTATGCATCTTATAAAAGGCAAAGCCAAATCACAACCAGCAAACTAACTTATTATCTGTCTGAAGATTAGAAAGGGAAAGAGATGGGATATAAACTGAAAAATTCAGCCAGTTTTATTTAGCCGCTCATTAGTGGAATTACTTTCCTTTCTTTTCCTTTCTTTTCCTTTCCTTTCCTCCTCCCCTCCCCCTCTTCCTCCCTCCCTCTTCCCCCCTCTTCCCTTCTTTTTGCTAGAATGTACTGGACTTGCTGGTACTAATTAGAAAGCAAATCAATAGAATCAAGCAAATAGAAGTTTCCCTTTAACTGTTGGTCTGATCTGCTCAGCACATGGGGATCACAGCTAAGGGCAAGCCTCTCTTTGCTTCATAAGGTGTTGTCCTGGAAACCATTCGGATGCAGTCAATAATAGGGCAGATACTGAGACACAGAGTGCAGCCTGTACAACTGTCAGTAACAGTGGGCAGGTGGGTTTCTGGATCAAATTGTATAGCCTGGAAAGCAGAAATAAACAGCATTGATGTCACTCACAGAAAAGGTCAAAAACAACCCCATTTTTAGCATCTACATTTCCTGTAGTTGAGGTGCTTGGAGAAATCTTTGTTTGGTACCGCATTGCAGCTACAGTAACAGTTTCGATCGCTAGGAAAATAACATTTTCTAAAAATATGTGAAATATTGAGGTAAATTGGGCTCTGGTAGAAATCTCTTTTCTTCCTTTCGTCCTTATTCTCCTTCTTATGTACTCAGTGGAGTTACAGACAAAATCAAGCTTCAGCACGAGTTGGTCAAGTTTAATAAAAAATATCTGTGCCTTTGAAAAGTGAATCCTTCACAGCATACTGATGTACTGGCATTAATTTAACACAAATATTCCACACTGGTGGGGATAGTGGGAAAAACCATTCCTCCCTTTTCTTTATTATTGCTGCTGTCATTATTTTATGTATATGATATATAAAATCATTTACAACACTTAGTAAGTAAGTAAGTAAGTAAGTCAATCAGTCAATAAGAGATGAGTTTTCTTATGAGAGGGATGAGTTGGGCAAATATTTTGCACGTGTGTGAGCAATGTAACAAGAAAGGACTGTGCAAACACCAGCCAACAGCCTAGAAATGTTTTCTGAATAGCAATGGACATCTTGAAGAAGACATAGCTGCTTTAAGAAGCAAAAAAAAAAGTGTTTTTGCTTGTGCTCCTGCACATATTGTAGAATCTCTTTCAAAGGGTTTGTGTAGCCTTTTTTTTTTTTTGCTATGCCTTTCATTCGATGTTAGCTCCTAGAAACTACCCAGACAAGTTTCTGCATTGTTCTTGGCAACATTTCAGAAGTGGTTTGCCATTACCGGCTTCCTAGAGCTGAGAGGGTATGACTGACCCAAGGTTACCTCACTGGCTTTCTGCCTACATGGCTGAAAGTCACATTCTTCTGGTTTCTGCTGCCTTAACCACCACGCTAAACTGCCTAGGTATAAGATATCCCAGATCTAATCCTGCTCTCTGATGTAGGTAACCCTACAAGTTGAAACTGGAATCAATATTACCAACGATGAATTTTCTTGCATAATGTATATCTTTTCAAAGTGCCTACTGGAACTCTTTGCAAAATCGTTAATGCTCACCTAAAGCCATGCCATGTCCATTTTTGTGGCCTGGTTCTGTAAATCCAGAGACTATAGTTTACTTTTCAAAAGGGCTGTTTACTTCATGTATTTGTGTAGGCTGAGGGAATGGCTTCCCAATGCAGCAGTTTTTATTTTTCTTACGTGGGGTTGGAACAGCTCCAGTGGGCTACTTGCTTAGTTTGCTCCAGATAAAGGCGAGAGGACAAGTAGCTCATAGATCTTCCTTAAAGATGGAAGTACCAATTTAAACGCTTCCTATGGTAGTTTCCTGCTAAACTAACCATGTTATCATGGACCACATACTGACTCCTGAAACCTGCAGGTAAATCCAGAAACAGCACAAACAGTTTGAACAGAAGGCTGGGTATTCAGGCATATCTCTTGTCTCTTTACCATGAGCAGAGAAAAATTAACAAAATACAAAGCAACCTTTAAAGCAGCCCTTTTAATGAAGAATCCTCAAGGCTCACTATTTGCTGGGCGAATGATATAGAAGGTGAATAATCAGAGAGAGGCTACAGTACAAAGAATACAACTTGAAATGGACCGGTGAGTCTTCCCTTGTGGCTAGTAGCCTTAATCAACAAATAATTCTTTTCCAGCAATCCGTGCCCACAGCTCAGGGCCTCGGCTGGAAAATGTAACTAATGGCCACACTTTCATGATAGTCCTATTCCATTGCTAAAAATAAAACAGCACCAGAACATTATTGCTGTTGCAAGCAAACTAAATTATTTCAGCGCTGTCACTATTACATATTATAGTACACTTTTATTAGGCTATGATATCTTTGATAGCAGCACTCTCCAAGAAAAACTCAATGCGGATGTTTTTTTTTTTACTCATTGATTCCCAGAAGGTTTTTTTATTTTTTGTTTTGTAAATTTTTTTTTTAAGTATGTCTTTATTTGTATAAATTCTTTTCTTGGCAATGAACTGAAGGCTCGAGCAGACTTCAGAATGAACGTGAGAGAATATATGCATCTGTCATTCGGGGACAATTGTATAGTGTTCTTTTTATATGTCAGTTAATTTTAATATTTCTTGCCTAGGTATGCCTTGCCTTCTCCACCTCCCAGCAGGAAGTCAGAACCAATCAGCATGCAGGGTGTGCACCTCTGCACAATGCACAGTTGAGATTTTTGGGGGGAGGGGGATTATATCAACCCATCTGCAGCCTCCGCTTACTCATCAACCCCTTCGCGGCGTAGGTATGTGTTGATGGCTGTGGGTAGTTGCATGCAACTCTAAACCAGTCCTGTTCTGTTTCATGTCTCTATTCTTCCATAATCTTTGGTAATCAAAAAAATGAGTTTTACCAAAAAAACCCAAAAAACCTTGGTTGGTGCTTGTGGATATCGTGTGGAATATTTGCCTTGCAAAGATAACGGACGATTGATACAACGGCAAAAATGATATTGCAGCAATCATGAGGTTGTGCCAGTGCAAACAGAATTGCATTAGGAGGAAGGGAGGAAGGGGGACACCCTTGCTTCCTAGGGAAGTTCCAAGGCAACCTCTGAAAATTGGGCGTTAATTCATATTAAATTTAGAATTAAAACTTGATTGCCCATTATTTTTTTATTTGAGAAATGATTTGTTTGTCTAGTACATTTCTGCTGAATTAATATTTTCTATCTACGATAAAAGAAATGTCTTCTAAGTATTTTGGACACAATTCCTGAGGGCTGGCTCTGGGGCCTTGGGAAGTTGTAGTTCTACACCAGGTTGTCTAGTAAATGCAAGAACATAAACATGAGATGAAATGAGGAGGGGTGGCGAGGCCCTGTTCTGTGGCCATTTATTTCTTATTTTCACTAAGCATTCTAGACTGAAATAGATGGTTACCCATCCAAATCTTCCTAATGTGATATATTTCTTAAAATATGCGCACTCCTTGTCAAAGCAGGCAGCCTTTATTAGTTTGGCTCTAGACATGATACACTTTAATCAAGTGGAATAGATCAAAGAGAACAATTTGTTAAATGCACGAAATGTGAATGTGGATTTTCTTTATTAGTTCAGATTGGTGTCTGCACCACTTCTTCCAGCCTTGTTTTTCTCAGCACCATCTTAGTATATTTGCTTAATTTGTAAGGGATCATGAATGTATAACTTATCTATGCTCATAGCGTGTAGACTCCCAGACTTGGCTGTTGCTTGTTGTATCTAAGATGGAGAGGGTGGTGATAGTTGCTTCCTCTGAAACCTACAGTAAAGCGCACGTACTGCTTGAAATACTTGGTATTTCATCTCCTTTATTATTTTATGAAGAATCACTTTAAGCTTACAAAATTTTAGGAATCCAGTAATTCCTATTGAAAACAACAAGAATGGGAATTACTGAACTCTATCTTGTCAGACTCAATTGTGTCTTCCAGAAATTTTTGTTGTTATAATATGTCAAGGAGGCAGAATACATTTTTTGTGTGGGCAAAACAATCCTTGGAAATTTATTATGTTCAACAACAGCAATATTAAACTGCCTTGTTGAGTGTTTCATTGTTATTTCTGTTTGTCTGTAGATGGTGACCTGATCTCATCTTGTTTAACTCAATAAATAAAATTAACTTCTTGCACTGTTTATTAAATGAAGTCTTTGTGTTATTTATTAGGTTTCTAACGTATTTTATTTCCACACCATTGCTTTTGAGCTTCTTGGTATGTTCATTGGAAATTTTAGTTACTGCTGTTGAATCCCATATTAAATTACAACTTTGAATCTAACATTGGATTCTTTTGTATTAAGTTAATTCTTGTTCATCTATATGTTTGCATTTCTGTATGGGTCTCTAAATTGTATGTGCACATATATGCTGTGTGCAAATTATACATTACATAATGAATCAGTATATTATATATTAAACTGGAGATATCTTATCATCAGTTAGGAGTTAAAGAGATTTCTTAGATCCCAATACCATATCACTACAAAAATGGATATAGCTTCCTGCTCTACTATACATTCAGATGTGGTCACTGAAACAATTAAATCTAATTGAGTTTTATGTATTTAAATAGATTCTGTAGTGTGCATCTGCCGAAATATTTTTTTTTCCTCCAACATGATCTGGAAGTATTTTGTCTTCAATAGCATTCTGCAGCATGTAATGCTGGGAAAAACATGGCGGCTTAGCAATAGATGATATGCAGCAAGAAAACTGAAGGGGGAGAGAGAGTGGGGGAGAGAGGGAGGGAGGGAGGGAGGGAGGGAGAGAGAGAACTGTGTATCTCAAGACTCTAAGAAACCTGCTTTATTGACAATCTCTGCGAATAGATCAGACATGGTTCCTGCAGTCTATAGCTGGGAGTGTGCCAATGTTAATTTCCAGTATCTTGTAAATCTACTTTTCCCATCTGCCCGTCAAGAGACGGTGGAATCCTTCTGCCTCAGCAGCAGAAAGACAACTCACAGTGCCTTTTTTGCTAATTACAGCTGTGTTCTTACCTGGTAGCCAGAATCATTACAGGTCATGTAGCATTTGCCACAGTTGATACACATTTCCTCATCAATCAGAGCCACAACTTGTTCGGTACTACTGAGCTCTCCATATGTTCCAATATACTGCAGTGCTTTTCCAATTACATCCTAGGGGGAGGGGAGAGGAGAAGGAGAGAGGAAGCAAAAGAAGAAGAAAAAAAAGAGAGAGGAAAACATTACTGAAATATCCAAGGTTGTTTCATGCCAAAGAGGAGCCCTTGAGAGCATGGTTGCTTGGGATGTTTTTTTTTTCAGCGCTATGGCAATTGTAGGAATGAGGACACGTCAATCAAAAACATTTCATACCCAGGGCCATGCACACCATGGCTCATAGGTATTGATATATAAGCAATAGAGCTGCTAAAAACAAGCGAGCAAACCAACCCAACAACCAAGCCACGCATCAAAAAAGAATCAAATATGTGCACATACACTAATTATTCTCAGTGACCATTGTTTGGTGCAACAGGAAGAAAAAAAATGGGAAAGAAGACGAAGAAGAGATGTGTTGTGACACACACACTCAATGCGCCTATCCACGGCTACTGTTCATTAGCACACCTCTGAGAATTCATTACGAGACAAGGAAAAGGCTGAATTAAACAACAGGGAACAAAAAATGCAGCCATTGGAAAGAATATGCAAATGGCTTGATAAACTAACACATATTATTGCTATCATCATTTGTTTTGTTTTTTTTTAAAGTGGTTGACCCATTTGTGTGGTTCCTGTTTCAAGAGAACAGGCTGCACTTTAAAGCTGGAAAGATTATTTACTGATTGTAGAACAGGTTCAAGAATCTACTTAGGAGAAATGATGTTGTTGTTGTTTTTTTGAAAGAGGTTATCCATTAGTTCTTAAAGGATAAATCTTTAAAAGATTGGGATAATTAGTCGGTCACCAACTTGCTCAAGTAGAGTGGCATATGCCTTATTTTTCACAAGTAATCGGACATAACGAGGCTGGGTTAGGGAAAGGGATGTAGATAAGGGTTACAGCACATGTTTGTTTGGAGAAGGTCTTTGAGTTCAACACCACAAAGGATTATCCTTGCCACTTTCTGAAACAAAAGAAGCAGCACTAGAGTCCTTTGAAAAAGCAAGAGAGGGTTCTCTTTTTGGACATCCGTTGCATGCCAATTTCCCCCCGATTTTTGTAATTCCAACCCCAAATGCCTGTTCAAATGCCTGTTTTATATAGGAAGTTCAGAGATAGGAAGAAAGAATTTGAATTTGAATATCTATCAATGTCACTATCAGGATAGAGATTCTACCTATACTGAATTCAGATTGAGTCTTATATAGAGAAATCCATTGAAGACCATGCTAACAGTGATTTGTCCCCTGGATTTCAGTGAATTTACTCCTGTAAATTTAGATTCAAATCCTTGAAATCAATGCCTCCCTTTGATACCATGTTATTATTATGCGTAATATTTTGCAGATTCTCCATTGTTGCTTCCACAAAGTTATTCTTTTCTCCAATTAGTTTGGGCTCCTACTCTAAATTTGAAATCCTATGAGAAAAATATAATTCAGCATAAAATGAATTGGGCCATTCCATTTTGGATACTTTAATCATAACGTTTTTCATATAGCGTATCATGAGTTGGAAGAGTATTTTGAAAACATTTACTATCTAGATGATGGTGTCTCAAACAAAACAAGCATGCACAAAAACATTTTAACACACTATAGCTTTGGATTATTGTATATCTACTGCCTGGAAATAAAACCCCATAGTTAACTGAATCTCAGTTAGATCGGTAGAGCACTGTAGCTTAAAGAAACATGGAACCTGACATTTTACAATAGACTAAATTGACTTGAAAACTGGGATTGAGTGGAGAAATGGATTCCAGTTTAGAATGCGCTGATATTTTATCTTAGCCTAACCTAAGGTTTTCCGGATGTTTTAGTCAGAAATTCCTACTATCCTTTGCTATTAGTATTATGTTGGGTGGAGCTGATGGACTCTGAAGTCCTAAACAATGTAGTCTGGTCAGGAGGCACCAGGCTACATTAATTTGTTGTGTAATTTGGTCTGCTGCAGTAGTTGTTGCCACCTGCCATCTTTGTTGGATGGCATCATTGTTGAACAAGAGGTATATAACTTTTATTCCATGTATGATTTATTCCCACAATTTCTGACACTTTATTTAATGCTTACAGGTCTACAGCTTTGTTTGGCTTTAAAGGGTTTGATGAGATTTTCTTTGTATGGAAAGTATCAGGTAAACAAGTTATGTAGCTGTAATAACAACAAAAGGAACAGAAAATGCTTTGTAGGTGCACTCTTTTATGGCCTTCTAATCCTCCTCAGAGCATTCCCCTTGGATTAGTAAACAAACTCTAGGAATAAAGTAGCACATGCATTGAGATTAATTTGTTGCATCTCTTTTTCCTGCTTTCTTTCTCTCTCCTAAAATATCTCTTTTTGAGTGTAGGTTAAAAAGGCAGATATTGTAAAATGGCACCGTGGAACTTCATATTTGCCTTATCTTGTTTTCTTCTGGATTACAGTGGTTGAATTTACAAGCACAAATGATATTTTTCCTAATTGCAACTCACTATGAGGGTAATCCAGTTCTGCTGATAGTCAAGCTGTGTTCTTTCTGACTGGTGCATTAAGTTCAATAATGAGAATTCCACCGGCCAAATCTTGCCCTTAATTAGACCTCTGTTATGCTGTTGCTTCCTAATTCTGCCCTTGGTGACATCTGTGTGGCTCAGCTTTTGTCAGTAGGGTTACCAGGTGTGTGAACAAAACCAAAGCCAGTTGATATTTTTGATGGTAATGATTTAATTCCATAATCAAAACAGTTCAGCTGCTGGGAAAACAGAAGCAGAACAGAAAATAGAACTCAAATAGATTTTTAATTTGTCAGTTGTCTACAGATTGGGGTGGTGTTTTTATGGTGATTAAGAAGTAGATTCAAATCATGGAATGAAATCATTTCATCTCAGCCATTATTGTCATATTGAACACAGTCCAATTCTCAAGCTGAAGACAAACTATATATAAAGATAAACAGGATTCTTTCCAAAAATGGCAGTTCCATAACAACTCTCTCTTAGAACTCGACATTAAAATTGCACATTTCACAAGAAAGTAAACTGTACACAAAAAGTGCACAATAAAACTGCACTATACATTTTCACCAATGGCATTCTACATTGGTGATATATCAGGATAAAGGACCCTAGGAACCATCTCGCCTCAATGGGATTGGCCTAATCCACTCATTACTGCAGAAAGGGCATGATGTGCATTCCAAGGAATTCCAGCTGGCTCCCACCCTATGGACTATTGTGTCCCTCAAATTAAGATCCACTCCAATCCTCTTGGCCTTTCATAAGAGCCTCAAAATCTGGCCTTGTCAAGTGGCCTGATGCCCTAATTGGGATTCCATGTTGGAGATGGTGAGTAGATTAATTAGAATCCACCCCAAGCATTCTGGTTTTAACTTATTTAATTTCTTTTTATTTTTATTTTTAATGTTTGTATTTCTGTTTCTAGTGTTTGTATGCCAGCCAGGGTATCATGCCCCTGGTGGACACTGACTCTGAGGGAGAGGAGGAACAAACAACATGGAGTGGAAGTATGGCTCTGGAAGTTGTGGAGGAGGCTGGGGAAGGGCAGAGGCTGGCTGAGCAGTCAGAGGAGGACCCAGGCCCACCTCCTCTTCATCCTAGGGCACGCAGGGAGGAGAGGATAAGGGAGAGACATGGTCTACTCAGGAGGAGAGGACCTTGATCCTCTTCATGGACTGCAGCTGTGACAACTGAATAAGAGGTCGGACATGCGTACAAGCGAACGCTGGAAACAAAGCATGGAAATATCGCTAGTTTATGGTTCCTCTCTGAGTTTGGCATCCTTCCCAGTGTGTGTTCTGTTATCTGCGGACGTCCTCCAGCCCTTATGTTGCCTGGGTTGTGTTGCTTTTTTCCTCCTTCTTGTAACTCTCCCCTTCTTGTGGGAGATTTCTTTTCTTCTGTCAAGGATATTTGGAGCTTGGAAGCAAAGTGAATGAATAAAAGGGGATTTACCGGGTTTTTGTTTTTTAACACATTTTATTCAGTTTTTCACATTAAAAACAAAAATCTCTTTTTAGTGGACAACATATTTCTGGTCATCACCTTTACATACAAATATGACAACAGTTATACATTCATACATGCATACTTAATTCTATTATTACCTTTTCCATTCCAAATTTTCAGTAAGGAGAGAAACAAACACATTAATTCTAGCCTCTTTCATTAATCTCAATCGAAACATCTTTTTCTTTCATTTCAATTATTTCAAATATAATAAAAATAAAGATAAACAAATGTGTTTGCCTAATAATAATAATAATAATAATAACAATAATAATAATAATAAAAGTTACCAATGTCTCTCCTTGCTTTTAATAGTCGATGTTAACTTATTAATTTAATTGGTTCTTTAGTCTGTCATATTCCCTTTCCATTACACATACTTTTTATAAATTCTAGATTAATACAAATTTTAACACTTAAACAAACAAACAAACAAGTATAGGTTCCCCCCCTTTTACTGTTTTGAGTGACACCTCAATGATTAAAATATACCTTTATTCCCTCATCTTGATCACCCAATAAAACATTATTTTTAAGAAGTTACAATAATAATCATTATATCTTTTCATTTGGATTCCGCAGCATATTTCCCCCCCCCTTGATTTTTAATAGGAGTTATCAGTATCTATATTACACTATTTTCTAAATATTTTTAATTGCAGAAATATTCTTATTACCCCTTGTCACCCTGCAGAATCCCCTTTTTAATTCATCAACCATTATCTCTGAAAAAACAATTTCTTTTCAACATTTTACTATTTCTGTATTTCTTTATTTCATGCACCTGTTTCTTACTGTTTCTCCTGCCCCTCTTTTCCCCATATCTTTTCTCATTCCAGTTTATATCTCTCTCTTTCTTAATATCTTCCTTTCCCCTTTTCTGCTGGGCCTTTCTGCCTTTCCCAACTTCACAGGTATTCCCTTTGATTGCCTTCTTAAATTTCAACTTTTTAACCTTCCTTCTTTCCCCACTTCTTTGTAGTATTCTTTGTGTTAATTGTCTATTTAAAATGTCTTCTCCTTGAATCGACTCCTCCTCCTCTGAAGCTCTTTCTTCTTGTTCTTCAATCGCCATTTCCATTTTTTCTAACACAGAGCAAAGTGATTCACCTCTTTCCTGTAGTAATTCTCTCATATTTTTAAGTTCCATTTTTAATTCCCGAAGAGATATCATCATTACACACTCTTATATTTTATGATCATTAATGTCCACAAAAAACAAACAAACCACTTTTACTTTCCTTCTTTCTTCTTTCAATTTTCTAAAGTTCTCAGTTATTCCAGCCAAGGGTCTATACCAAAAACATCAATCAATCCCACAGTCAGTCTTTCCTTGCTTTTTTCTTTATTCTGGTTCTGCTTTCACTTTCTAAGATTCTTACTTTGTTTCAATATTTCTTTAATGTTATATCCACAGAAGTTCATTCAGAAACAGGATGCTTTCCCTTTTGTTTGAGCTCAAGTTTTTGTCAAAAGGTGGCACTCTCCATTATACAAAGTCTTCCCCTTTTCCCCCTATATTTTTATTTAGGGTTTTTCGAACCTCAATATTCCAGCACAGTCCAGTCTCCAATTTGTAAACTTTATTATAAGTTAGACAGCATAGATTGTGGCCAGGAGGGCCTTTGCACAACTGCGGGTTGTGCACCATTACACCCTTTCCTGGATCAATGGTCCGTACTCACAGTCACTCATGCCCTAGTCACTTCCCGTCTTAATTATTGCAATGTGCTCTACATGGGGCTCCAGTTGGTGCAAAATACAATGGCCCGCATGGTTTTGTGCAGACCTGGTATGCACATGTGTCACCTCTCCTGCAGGAGCTGCATTGGTTGACGATTTGCTTCCGGGTGCTATTCAAGGTGCTAGTTGTCACCTTTAAAGCTCTTCATGACTTGAGACCGGGTTATCTGAGGGAACGTCTCTTGCCAGTCACATCTACCTGACTCATTAGAGCGGGGAGGCAGGGAATGTTGTGGGAGAATGTTTTAGGGAGGTACACCTGGTGGGACCCAGAAGAAGGGTCTTCTCCATGGTGACCACCACTCTCTGGAATATCATTCTCCCAGAGATTAGAATGGCCCCCACTCTAGCACTCTTTCGGAGGGCACTGAAGACCTGGTTTTGCTCATGGGCCTGGGAAACCCAGAATGGGATGGAGCCCATCAAATGGCTAGTATGATCTGCTGTCGTCAGGGTGGGGGTTGGGTGGGAATTGGGGGGGTGATTTTTTTACTTTTTTATTTTTTCCAGATTTTGTTCTATAGTAATTTATTATTTTTGTTAGTTTTTATTGTTTTTTATTTTTATTTTATTTTTTGTTTTAAATATGGTTTTACATTTTGTAAACTGCCTCGAGTCGCCATTGGTGAATAGGCAGCAATATAAATTAAATAAATATTAAATAAACAAACAACAAATCAATCAATATAATAAGGAAGTGCTTGTTAAAGTTTACTACATCTTGGGAGAGGAGAATAGGAAGGGAAATGACAACAGGCTGATCTGATTGATCTGAACTCAAATTTCTCATGTACATAAATTATCAGAAAGGTAATCCAATTCTACCATATTTGCTGGAAAATTTCAAGTTTTCTATTTGAAGCATAGTCCTGAACTGATGGAAATGTCTAATTGGAACTCTGGAGAGCAACAGCAATAGCACTTAGACTTATATACCGCTTTACAGTGCTTTACAGCCCTCTCTAAATAATTTACAGAGTCAGCCGATGATTCCACTCAATATTTTAAGGCAATAAAAATGGGCCTTACCTGTCTTGTTTCCCAGTCTTGTCTCATAATCCAAGAATTCCCACGTTAACAGGATGAGCTAAGAATATAGATTTTATTTGAACAAAGTGGTATAACAAGAACTACTTGAAAAATTTCTGGCAAATTTTACTACCCATTTTTCAGAGCTGTTCCCAAATTCTTCCTCTACAGAGGATATTACCCTGCAGTACACCAAAGTCCTTTAAAAGTGAAAAAAAGGGAAAAACAAGAGAGAAAGGAATTGTTCTATTGGTTTTATTGGTTGAAAATGGGTGAGGATAAGGGGACGGGGTGGGGGTTAATAATTTAAGCTTATGTAGATTTATATCACATGCCAGTTGTAGATCTTGCCAATCTATGCCTTGCAGGCCTCCAAGAAAATGTATTGTGAATTAACAGTGAACCAGATGTTTGGCTTGAAAGATATCAGTGTTGAAACAGGGAGAAGAAAAAAGAGATGTTCATCATAATATCAAAGTGGCAGGAGGAGAACTTACAGGATGAGCGATGATACTTGCTTTTGTTCTTTCAACTTCCACAGCTTATGACTGCAGCCAAATTAACTAGCAACATCATTTAGCATCATTCCAGGAATATTTTTGTGAGTAAAATACCACTCCTATTGGGATTTCTCCCCCCACCAACAAATGGCTCTAGAAGATGATCCTCCCCCAATGTCTTTTTTTTTTAAATTTCACCTCACAATTGCCAAAACGACCCACAGACTTCTGCATAGTGCAAGAGATAATGTAACCAAATGCTGCAGGAAATCTCACATCCCAGAGGTCTATTATACATCTTAGAAAATATGAAATTTACCAACAACCCAAGAAGGATGCTATGAGGATTCCACAAGCGAAAAAGTCTAAAGGAAATAGGTGAAGTAGCCCCAAGATATTAACTTTTAAATGCAGAGTTAAAATTCAATTCCCAGACAAGACCCCCTCCCTCATTCCCCCATTATTCTGATGTGGTTTACTAGCAAGGTTATTGTCTTGTTTTGTAACATTGTCAAATACTGTGAACCCAGGAGACCAGAGCATAAATTAAGAGGAGTCCTTTTATCCAAGCTACAACAGGATCCTTGTATTATATCTCCCGAAAGACATACTCAAAGGGAGCACACGTGTGCCTGAAAAGTCGTATTGTTCATTTTAAAATGAAAAGAGCTATTTTGGTGTGCAGCACAATATCTGGGAAAATGAAAGATTTGCAGATTAGATATGTCAGGCAGTTATTAATCAACAGCAATACAGAAATGGGGGAAGGCAAATTAGAAAAAAAGAGGGGAGGGGATAAATGCCTAACTGTAAGAAAGATGGATGGCACCTAAGTTACCACAGAAGAGGAAAAAGGAGGCCTGGTTTTCCTGAAGAATAATACACTTCGTGAAAAAGCCAAATAGATTCTGACACATTTGAGAACACGGAGATACATTAAAGCCATACAATGAAGTCAAATAATAAAATAAAAAAGTTCTTTTTTAATGCACTCATCTATCTGGAAAGCACCATGTTGAAAAGGATGGTATAATGAGAAAGAAGAAGGTAAAGGGGAAAAAAAAAACAAGTACAAAAGTCATTTCATAGGAAAAATACAAAGCAATAAAACATCTATAATGCTAACTTAATAAAGTAATGCACGTCATGCTTAGAAAACCATAAAACATGACAATTAATGCAGAAATAATCTGTGAAAATTGCATAGAAACAAAATGGCAGGATCCAAAATCTCTCTCTCTCCCTCCCTCCCTCTCTTTATCTTCCCACTCCAGTAATGGAACTCAATTTAAGAAGATCAATATGGAAGCCAGTGGAGTCTTCCTTTTGTGTATCAGGATTCTAACTCCTAAATTCAACGTATCCAAAGTTGGATTGAACTGTATTTGCAGTGTATTCAATAGAATTACTTTTAATGAAGAGTATATATGAGACCATGAAAATACCCATTCTAAAGTGGAATCACACATTATCATTGTCAGCATCATCATCTAGATTTAATGTGGTTTTTCACTTTGGTGGAGGCTAGGCAGTTGACAGAATATAATAAATACTTAAGGTTTTAATTATTAGTTAAAATGATTAAAAATATAAACAAAACCAAACAAGATACCCAAGATTAAAAATAGCCAATAAAACAAAGCATGACAAGAACCTCCTTTCCACTTTCTCCAACACAGGTCTGGAACTCAATCCAGATTTTAAGAAGGTTGGGGATACATAGGAGATACACCATCCATATCTCTGGAGGGATGCTTTTCCAGAAAGTGCAGCTGTGACTGATTCTGAGAAGAATGAGACACAAACAGAGATGGAAAGAGATAATGTTCGAGATAGAAAAAAACAGGGAGAAGTAGAATACTTTAAATTTTACTACGTAAATATTATTATGTTAGGTGACAATGATGTGTTCTAGTCCAAAGGAAGACAAATACTAGCCTTATGGGTCTACTTGTTTGTTTATGAGAAAATAAGTTTTAGCCACGAGAGATAGTAGCAAAGAAAGACTAGAATCAATTGTCTATAGCACCTATGAACAACTAGGAACCCATAAACCTTGTTGATCTACATTCTGCTTGCTCCCTGCTCTAGTCCAACGAGGAAGAAAATATGTGATAGCTAATGGAACAACTGACTAAATGTTTTATCCCACCAATCCCTTCCAAAATTCTCAGCTGCTTTATGCAAGCAAGAACCTGATCACATGCCTTGACATTCTGTTGGGCAAAACTTTGCATACATTTCAGAGCCTGCAGATATTCTTTCCTTTCTGATAAGTAACTCACATTTACTGCTGCCAATGTCCAAGTTGACCAAAAGTTTTAAACATTTCTCCTCTGTCTTTTTGTGTGATCCAACTACGGAATTTCTAAAATTCATTTCACACAGAAGTCACATACAATATTCAAACTGAGGGGTCCTTGGTGTTTTTCTAAGCTTGGTTATTTTCTTGCAGACATTTCATTACTCAGACTAAGAACATCATCAGTCCTAGTAAGAAAGGGGCGGGTGGGGGGTTGCTCTCAGTTTATATTCTAGTGTCATTCCCTGTCTGTGTTGGTGGGGGTACTGTTGGAGGTTGCCTGGTTGGACTGTTTACTGTTAGCTTGTTTGGCAGTTCCTTGATAGGGTTATTGTTTACTTGACTGTTGGTCTAATGTTAATCTTGGTATTAATCTATGCTCACCTGGGGATTGAATGCTTATGGGGAGGTGTTTTGGTCTTTTTGGTTTCCTTTTTGGATTGTTGATTGTCTCTTTTACACAATATGTAGATGTTGTTTATGACTAGTGGTCTATTGATGACTAATTTGTCAGAGTGTCGGGCTTCTAGAAATATCCTAGTGTTGTTTTTTTTAGAATAGAATTATTTATTGGCCAAATGTGATCAGACACACAAGGAATTTGTCTTGGTGCATATGCTCTCAGTGTAAAAAGAAAAGATACATTAGTCAAGAGTCAAGAATCATAAGGTACTTAATAATAGTCATAGGGTACAATAAGCAATCAAATCATACTAGGAAACAGTCAATATAAATCGTAAGGATACAAGTGACAAAGTTACAGTAATACAGTCATAAGTGGGAAGAGATGGGAGAAAGGAAGGATGGGAAGATTAATAGTAATAGTAATGCAGACTTACTAAATAGTTTGACAGTGTTGAGGGAATTATTGGTTTAGCAGAGTGATGGCGTTTGAGAAAAAACTGTTCTTGTGTCTAGTTGTTCTGGTGTTTCTTTAATTCAAAATAGTTTGTGTAAAACTAAATGTAACTTTTTATGATTATCCATGAGAACATTTCTTTTCATATCCTAAAATGAATTCAATTTGGACAAAGATAAAAAAAAATAGGATGCAAAGTTGAGACTGAAGCAACTGTAGGAATGGACTGACCTAGATTTAAAAGGGCACATAATACTGTGCTACTAAAATGAACAGAGTTGGGCCATATGATTCACCAATGAGAAGGTCATCTTTACAGAGAGTCTGGCAGATGAAAGGAATCAATGAACATTTTGGTGGATGGAATGACAGCATTATTAAACTGGCAAAGCAAGTTATACCGATCCTCAAGAGGGTTAAATGAAGTTATAAGACAAACAGCTTGGAAAACACAGAAAGGGGTGTGCAAAGAAATAAATAACTCTTATGAGGGAATGGAGAAGAAAAATACAAATAGGAGCTTATGAAACTAAGAAAACCAAAGTACACTCTAGATGTCATGAGAAATCAGATAATAAGGTAATAATATGAAGCGTGGTGACAAAGAATACTCCAGTGGAGAGTTTAATGTTGGCTAAGTGTTTATTGTTCACCAGTCAGGAATATAGGAAAAAGTGAAAAAGCACTTGCAGCTGTTTAAGGAGAATGTTCTAATGTTTGTCACCCTTCAGCAACTTCCAAGTAATTCTGAGGTGCATATTCAGGAGAAACAACATATGGACAAAAACCTGACATCATTCTATTACTCAGAATTATTTGGTGATAGTACAAAGAAAAGGGGGAAAAAAGGCTTGGGTTGATTACTGGGAATATTACTTGCCTGAAACACAAATTTATCTTGTTCACATCTGAAAAGAATGTGGGTTTCTATTGGTGTTTTGAAGTCTCACTGAATATGTGGCCAGGTCTGAAGGCAGGCCAGGATCAAGTTTGGAGCCCCTTCAGTATGAGAGAGCACTGCAGGGGTGTATTTTTTCCCAGAACACAGTGATAGTGGAGCTGGTACATCTTCCTCCCTCCCTCCCTCCCTCCCTGTACACACATTGTAACAGAATTATAGAGGAGGTGACAGAAAGACCATATGATCTTGGCAACTAATTGTAGAGCAACTGCAGACTGTATCGGTCCATTTGTCTACCTATCTTGGGGGGGGGGGGGCGGGGGAAAGGAGAGAGGGAGGAAGGGAGGGAGAAAGATGTGCAGTATAAAAGCCTGACTACCGGTTCCTTGGGAGTAGTAGAAACCCCTCCCCTCGGCAATCTTCCTTTGGCAAGATGCTTTAGTCCATCCCATAAGTCAATCTTAACAGTGAATCTGATCTTGATCCCTTTTAGTCACATTCAATCCTTCTATCAGTTTCCTAATGTCAATAGAAACCTGTCCAGCTTGATTTTGCTTGCTTATCTAGGTAGCTTGTAACTTCGACTAGCTCCATTTCATATCTGAAAACTGATAATCCTCCACTTATGAAAGAGATTGCATTTGGCAGAACAACAGCCATGATGGCCCCAAAGAATGATATTAAAGGCAATGGAGAAAAGTAGTTTATTTAAGAGAAAATAAAATCAAGAGGATATTTTGGAATGTTTGTAACTTATTCCATGAGTGAAGCAATCTGCACATTGACAGAATGCAGTAGGTGAGTATGAATCCGTTGTACAAATTTTCCATGTATTTGCCCAGAAAATAGAATACAAAGTGAAACAAAATTCATTCTTAAAAGGTACAGTATGTTCAGTAAAATGTTTTTTCTAAACACGCATTCTCTTCAATGCACTTGAAACAAATATTTTTTTTTCCTTTTTTCCTTTTAGTTGAGACCCATACTATGGCCAGCTGACACGTGCAGCTTATTTGGGGAGGCAGTGAAATTTGTAAACCTTGACTTCCTCAAGCATTTCTAACAGATATACAGCTCCTAACAATAACAATAAATAATATTGCACAAACTGAGTACAAAAATGGCATGATAAAATGGAACAAGAGTACATTGGAATATCTGCAAGAAATACCATTTGCTTGCAAGCAAGAATGCGTGGGACCACAATATAGACAAAGTAGAAGAAAATGAAGAAGTTAAAGTGCTCTGGGACTTTAGAATACAAACAGACAAGCACCTGCCACCTAACACCCAAGACTTAACAATTATTGATAAGAAAGGCAAAGAAGTCTGGAAAGTGAATATTTTCAGGCAATAGACTAGAAGAGAAATAACTGGAGAAAAAAAATCACAGAATGAAAAGAAGTAGAACAACTGTGGCAAAAGAAAACAAAGATGGTACCAATAATAATAGGTGACTTGGGTGCAATGCCAAAACATCTGGAGCACCATGTGAACACCATCAGCATTGACAAAATCACCACCAGTCAATTGCAAAAGGCACTTTTACTTGGAACAGCTTACATGCAGTGATGGTACCTTTAACATCATAAAATAATATCTGCATATCCCAGATTCTTGGAAAGGACTTGATAAGTGGCTAAAAATATAGTTTAGACATCTGGCACTCTGAATAACCAACAAAAACATAATAATTGTAAACATTTTCTTTGCAGTCCATTATATTAGAAACAATTTTGAGCTGGTATTTTTAAGTAGAACTCTCCAGTATTATTCATGTAGATTCTTTGCAACTGAAGGCAGTTTATTTAATGTATTTATTGCATTTATAAATTTCTCTCCTACCTATCAGGTGCCTAGGGCTATGTACAATAAAAACAATTAAAACTCACCATAAATCCAAGAAGCAAGGGAGCCAAAATCATTTAATATGCCTTCGAAACAATGTTAAATTAAGATAGTTTTGTTTCTTCGCAAAACAATATTGAAAAGTGAGTTTGGATTGACTTCATTTTTGGCCTGGGGGAAGCACTACAATCAGGATGCTGCTAATAAAAAGGCCCTGTTTTAAATAGCCATTAATCTAGCTCTCTAGGTGTTGGGGCACAAGTAGAACTATGGGTCAAAGGGGGGGGAGATTTCACTGGGCAATATATAAGATATGCATTAAAAAAGTCTTCTCTTTTGACTCCAAGGCTCAGTTCAACATATTTTTGAAATTATTTGTAGTGCACCATGACCTAAAGTTCTTAGAATGATTACAAAGGGAACAGAAAATAAAGCAGCCGAGTACAGCAATGCCTTTAAATACATTCTTATAGTTTCTAATGGTTCTAGGTGTGGCATTACACACAACTTTATGGTGATTCCATCTTTGGAGAACTGGTCACTAAGATGGCAAAACAATACTGATATAGAAGGATTTGTTCCTTTTTTATCCTGGAGCACTATAATCAACATGTGTGTAATTTTGATCGTCTCACTCGCAAAATAATATTAAAGAGCTGGACGGGCAACCAAGATGATTCATGGGCTAAAGACACTACTCTATAAGAAACATTATCATGTCTGGGATTTTTTTTTAGCCTGAAGTAAAGATCATATTGGTATATCAAAAGTACATAACAGGAAAAATGTGTACAACTGAAGGAATCTAAAATGGCAGGTAAAATGGTGTAAACCATTGCAAAATATACTATACATACATTGGGGAAAATTACAGTAAATAGATGGCTTTCATGGATTTGGGTATAATCATGTTTAGAAAACATTTGTTAAGAACAGAAAAAAAGGACTATGGAAAGAATGTTGTCCTGCCCATTATGCTATATGGAAGTAAGTGTTGGATCTGTCCTAAGAAACATAAAAAAATAAGCTGAACACAGTAGAAATAGGCGACTTAAGGAGTAATAAAATAAGAAGGAGGGTTTGATGAATGTGTATTGAATACAAAACTGAGTGATCAATATGAAAAAAAAGCATTGAGCTACTTTGGTTATGCAGAGAGGATGAATGAAAATTGCACCGTAAACAAATTTCTGAAGGAAAGAGTGAATGGATTAGGGGAAGGGGCAAAGAAAAGAAATAGAACCCACCAGAAAAAATTGGGGTTGGATGAAATTTGTGGAAATCTAAAAAATGGGGAACTGAGAAGTCTAAAGAACAAAGGGGAGCATATGACTCAGTGTGGGGATATGAAAACAAGAACACTTTTAGTGTTTTGCCTCTTACAGTATATTAGTGCTTATTGTCACTCACTAAAACCATATATTTTGAAACTTGGGACTGCTCCATACAGTTAAACTGTGAAATATGCTACAATTAGATGTGATGACAGATGATTTAAAATCAGGACAGAAAGCCAATTTAAGGTAATGGCTAAAGGCATGATTCACGCAGGCAATTGCCACTGACTCTAAGGTACACACAGAGAGACCCATAGGACTCCTACCTTGGGGACAAAGTCACTTGAATAATTTTGGACCATTCCCTCTCTCTGAACCCTAGGAAGAAGATAATGGCAAATCACTTCTGAAAATGTTGCCAAGAAAGTTGCAGGGACTATTTCAGGCAATCACCAAGAGTCAAGCCTGATGAAGTCACAGAAATAAAACAGAACCAGACACATTAAGGGAAAGATCTATGAATGCTTTTTAGTCTTGATGGCTATAATCTCTTTCTAGCCTCATAAGTGGTATAAATTAAATTCCAGATTCTGAGAACCAAAAATAGAAAAGGGCTATCATCTTCTTGTTCATATTTGTCATCTTCTTGGAAGTTTCTGGTTGGCATGGTGGATTAGGTAAGTTGTTCTACTGTCTCATTCAGTAGAACTCTTACATTTTTTTACAATGCTATTGTAGAAGTTCAGGTTCAGGATCACTTAATACACACAGTTAATAAAATAATTAGATTTTAAAATAATTCTTCACGAGGAACAACTTCAATCAATAGGTATTACAGTAATTTCTCTACCTTATCGTGGCTCAATTTTTAAGTGATGATGGAGATAGAAAGCATATTTATTCAGAAGAATATTGAGCATTGTAAAGTCAGTGTGCTGTAATAGTTAATGTATCACATTAGGACTGGGAAGAATGATGTTCAGATTTACCTTAGCAATGGAAGCTTACTCGGTGACTACGGGCCAATTTCTCTTAATCTAACCTGTTTTACAGGACTTGTAAAAAAGCAAGTGCAAATAAGCCATTTCGAACTCCTGAAGGAGAGATGGAATATAAATGTAAAAGAAAGTTGGAATGTTGGTGTTTTGAAACTATTTTCCTTGCTGTTTCATGGATTTCTTCTATTTTGGTTGTTATTTTATTGGGTTGATACTTGATTACAAATCAGCTCTTATTATTTTAAAATTATTATTCCTTTTTTTAAAAAAAATGTAATCTGTTTCTGCCCAATCTCTCCTTATAATTATTATTTCAAGAGACTATCTTTGTTCAAACTCTTGCTTACATGTTCATTTAATTGTTCAATTCTTTTTATAGCAAAAATGCAAAATATAAATGTAGTTGATTCTCTCTCTCTCTCTCTCTCTCTCTCTCTCTCTCTCTCTCTCCATTTGTCTTTATCTGATCTTTCACTTCTCCTCAATATCTTTTCTCAATTCTCAATTTCATCTGCCATGGCAAAGTTAGCCCTCAGTGAAACTGCAGGTGTTTTTCTCCCTGATGTTTTCATCAATATTTTTCCTGCAAGGAAAATAAAACTCTAAAACCCCTAAGGTGACAATGTCTTTGAAAGCACCAAGCCCTCTCAAAATAAATAAAGAACAATATTTGTGTGGTGTTTTCATGTGCAAAAAATGTTTTCATGTACACAGAGAGAAGACATGAAGATACAATGGTATCAGAAAACCATTGCTTGAAATAGCAATATTATGTAAATTACTAGCAGCTGAGAGAGGAAGTATAATGATACACAACCAGACATTGGTCATATGTCACTACTCCTTTTACAACACTGTAAAGTGTATAAGGGAAAAATGTCAAGGATCACACAACATGAAAAACCCAAGACTCACTTTCACAGGTCTATCTGAGGCCAACACACTATGCTTGTATATATTAATCTAGCTTTCCTGAAAATACAAAACCACACTACAGAGATATAGTTCATTTCAGCATAACTTTGATTTTTGTATTTTACTGCATGGTAGATATAAATAGCCTAATGCAAATATCAATTTCTAGTTATCTAAATAGTGGCCTAAACCACAGAAACAATGAATTTTAGTCATTTTACTCAATACATATCTACAAGTAGTCCTCAACTTGGGACCAGAATTGGAGCCAGAATTTTCACTGCTGGTAAAGTGGTTGTTAAATGAGTTCTGTTCAATTTAAAAAATATTTTGCCACAGTTCTTAAACAAATCACTGCAGTCGTTAAGCAAATCCAGCCCACCCCCATTGGTTTTGCCTGTCGGAAGCCAGTTGGGAAGGTGGCAATCACATGATCCTGGGACATTGCAACCGTTGTAAATATGAGGCAGTTGCCATGTACCCAAACTCTGATCTTACGACAGTGGGAATGCTGGGATGGATTGCAACTCTGAGGACCAGCCATAAGTCACCTTTTTCCCCCAGTTCTGCTGTAACTTTGCACAGTCACTAAATAAATGGGTCTAAGTCGAGGATTACATATATAAGATTATTGATATGCTAGTCACACACCCACAGAACAAAATACAATTATAAAAAACAAATGTAAAAACGTTGTTTGGAGAAGGCTGCTCTTCCTTTATGTGAAATTTCATTCATTCTTACCTTCACGGCCGGGATGGGCTTCTTTGGAACAAAACACTTTCTCTCAAGCTGGGAAAGGAGGCTGCTCTGTCCCTTTAGTTTCAGCTTATTTTCAGCTGTTATCTTCTTTCGTTGCTCAAGGTAGGGTCCAAAGCTGGGAAGTTTCTATAAGAAATAGGAGGCATGGAATTACTGCTGCAGTCCTGGCACCCTTCTGCAAACAAAGCTGAGATCCCTATCCAGGTTTTTAGTTGTAACATCAGGCATGTTATATTGAGGATTTGAAAGCTAAACCAATCTCTCCTTCTCTTTGTGCTTCAGGATTTTTTTTTTTAATCTGTTTTTAAAGAGCCGCATATATATTTTGCTAACTAATCAAATATCCACATTCCTTTTTAAAGTTTTTTTTTTTAATTGTAAATGCTGCATGTGGAGCTGGGTTTGAGAGAAAGGTAAGGCGATCTTGTTACATCTCACAAAAGCCTAGCTGATCGACATTTTGCACAGAGAGCTGTGCTACGAATGTATAGGGCTAGTCCTCCCACTTCACAAATTTAGCACTTAGGATAAAGGATTGTATCAAAGGTATTATGAGCAAGTTTCCACAATGCTAAGCTATATATTTTGACTGGACATTATACATACTTAATATATATTGCCAAATCTTATATTGTAATTCTTCCCATTGTTGTCTGTCATTTTTATAGCTCTTAGTTGACAAGAAGACATCCGTCATGGATCTCAGGCTAAAACATCAGAAGTATTAAGATGTACTACAGATACTGTGAAGAACTCAGGAGTATTAGGATGTACTACAAGCGCTGTAGAAAATCATGTGGTCAACAGAAGATAAAATCCAGCTTGAATGAGAACAAAGCAAGAAGATCTTAGAAATGGACATGAAAGGAAACTTGCTTTTATCCATGACTAAGCTGTTAAATGGGATGTTTGTTCCATTAATGGAAAAGGGAAGACTTTTGAACTGATGAAATGCTAACAACATTTCTAACAGCAGGTTAGAATGAAGTCAGAAGAAGGTATGATTAGATATTTACATATATATGAATTGAGAACAGATGAGAATAATGAGGCAAATGTATTCATCTGGGTCTTTCTGAAGTAACTTTTATTCTTAAACATTACACACCACACAATGATGAGGTACAAGCCATTCTTTTATAGCTGATTATAATACCCACACCAACAACACAGCAACTAAAAGATACTCTAGGTAATTAATTCCAAACAACTATAATTCCAAGTAAAGGACATCGATTTCATTTCTTAAACAGCAAACCATTCAAGGCACCTGATGGAATTTAAAAATTAGAACAGACAATGATGTCACAGTATTTGTCAAAAATGTTAAAGATCTATGTAAATTGAAAAAGCATAATATTTTTTTTAAAAAAAATTAGAACAGAATGCAAAATGTTCAAAATACAATAATGATAATGGTTAAAATTGTGTAACAATTAAAGGCCTGCTGAAAGAGGTGTTTTCATAGATTCCCTAAACACTGAAAGAGAGAGGGATCAATCACAACTCCAAAAGAAGTGAACAGAAACAAAGGTAGAGAAATCCAGCACTTGTATGCCAGCAGAAAGGATCTCTAACAGAAGAGGCACCTTTGAAAGGATTCTTTTGGTCTTAACAATTGGACAGATTCATTACAGGGGAAGCAGTCTCTTAAATTGTCAGGTCTTAAAGTTGTAATCCACAGATTAGAGCTTTAATATTCAGATAAATTTCCCCTGACCATTTCTATATTCCTTTCTTTTTGTCACCATGCTTCATTTATGTAATTTTGAAAAGATTTTCAATATATTATACTTTCCTAGTTTTAGCTACAAACCGAAGCACTACTGAGATTTTGTGTTATGACTGCTCATGGTAAAAATATAATAGAATATAGATTGGAAGATTTGGGGTGCAGGAAGCTGGAAAGTGTAACCATGTAAAAATGATCTTATAGAACAATATGTTTGTACATTTTACACAGTACATTTCAAAGTTGGAATCTCTGAAGTTGTACATTTATAAAATTCATGTATATATAAATAAATACTTGTACAATGAAAAATGACACATTTATTTTCATATTAGCAAGAAAATTAATTCAATGGATATAGAACTTGGAGAAAACCCATTTACTTAACATTTTACTTTTCCTTCTCCTTAGAGTCACTGGATTTGCCACAAAACTTTATAAATCATGCTCTTAGATTATTTTGACATGGCAGTTAGAGGGATATAGGATCTGTTACTATAATAGCAGTAAGTTCTATGCAAACTCTAGAAAGTGCTAATTTTATTCATTTCATTGTTTGACCTCACTGAACTTAATCTTTAGCCTGTGGGCTTACTTTCACATAATGCAGTAATGGAGAAGAATGCTAAATTTCAAATACTTTCAGAATGCTGATTCCAGTTTATGAACATGGCCAGTGCCCACAGATAATGACAATATGTCAACTGGATAAAGCCAGCTTCAACTCAGGAAGGTGATTATGATATTTGATCTATTAAATAATGTTATGAATCCAAACAAGTTGTTAGTGTTGGCTTCTTCCTTGAAAATGGAACATGTTATAGGAAAACCTATCTTCTTTTTCACTATCTAGAAATATTTAACTGAACTAAGCAAGCCAAGTTACATAACAATTTAACAGTCATTTAATGCAACTCACTATCACTTTCAGGATCAAACTTGGTGTTTCATATTAAATATAGATTTCTTGCACTGACAAGAAGCCTACAGTATATCTAATTCCTTTCTTCTCACCCAACAGTTCACACTGAAATTTACTTTTACTGTTTATTATTAATAATTTTGTGATAATCCAAGCTAAAACTGTATTTTGCCCACAGAGTGAGAAATGAAAGTGAGTTTATGCAAAATAATTCACATATCAATGCGTCTATTGAATGAGAATCAAGTGTTCTGAAACAAATTTCTACTGCTACCTGAATTCGGTTTAAACAACATCTCATCAATTTCTTAAAAAAGAAAAAGAAAAATAGAAAATAAAGTTTACGTAAGTGGAGAAATCCGAAAGAAGGAAAAATTCTATAAAATGTCCCATGCACCATACCACTATGCAATCTAAAAGCCGAGCATCGGTCTGATTTAGACAGATGTTGACAAAAAATAAGCTGTTTAGGAAGCAAAGTTTTTTCCAACAGTAATGAAGATAGGCAAGCAGCTCCTGTTATATCTGAAGTATATTTGAATAAGGGAACACTTAATTGTATCTAAGATTATCAGCAAATTACCAGCAGAATACTTGGTTTACGCCATTGAGCTGGAACAATCTGGAACCCTACAAATAAATTCATGAGTGAAAGTATCAGACCGCCTGAAATTATTTAAAATACAACCAATTGGAATGCAGTAGGGTAGGCTGATGTTATAGCAACAGCTATAAAAATATCTTCAAAAGTTCTGTAGGCTACTGGAATTCTACTATTATAAATCCTTGCTCCTTGAATTTCTCTTATCTAGTTACCTTGGCATTCTGGCTGTTTTACAGCTTACTGATTTATGTTGTGGTTCCTGTTTCTCTCACTTTATTCATGTGGTCTAGCTTTGATTTTCAGCCAGTTCACAGAGCATCCTGCCTTTGTTTGTCTAACTTCAGCAGGCATTAAGTAAAATGCAAACCACAGCGGAAGAGACCCTTAATTTTGAAATCTCTGTCACCTATTTCCATGCCTCCAAATATTTATTGCCTTTAGACTTTAAACAATTACTTTTGGATGTTTTATTACACTGCATTCAGCAACAGCTGCAGTCTAAATAAACAGGATAAATATCTTCAAAGACCATCTGATGTACTGGCAGCTATCAAAACAATTCAATTATATCTTCTTTTCAAAATGGATTAATCCTATTTTTAGGAAGGTACATGAAAAGCTAGTGCCAGCCTGCTTGGAACTTTATTGGAGAAAAAAAGTGGTTGGACAGACTGGTACCCTCAAAAACCTCTTAATGGTTGTATAATGTTATAAAACATCAGTATAGTATTTTTGTTATTATAAATAATATGTTTGTTGAGAGACAAAATGTAAGACATATGAAGTTTGGATATGCTGATCACAAAAGCAGGTAGAAGATAATAAGAGTACTTAAGGATCTTTTAATGCTCATCCTGCTGTATAAGAAATGGTTGTGCAAAGTAGATGAATCCCTTATTGCATATAGTGAAGTTATAGTCACTAGCAGAAGCAAGATCCGTATCAGGAAATTAATGGTCCATAGCTCAGCTTTGTTAACCAATATAGTATGTACAGTATGTGAACCTCTGTTATTCATTAGTATTCACAATACTTTTGATGAGAAGCTATCAGGATAGAGAAAGGTCAAATTTCAATAGCAAGAAGGTCATCTTCTTAGGATAACCTTCAGACCTCTAAGAAGGCATTTTTAGAATTGGAAGCCTTTGTATTCATTATTGTAACACTAACAGAAGTTGTATCATGTGAAACTATCCAACATCAAATGGGGTAGACCACTTCATCAATTTGGTGTAAGAACCATCCTACAGCATGACACTCATCTGTCTTTTCATCCAAAGGCAAATCTTTTGCACTACGCTTCCAACAAACAACCTTGTAAGTGAGGAACTGTGCAAATCTCCTGTAATAGTTTGATTTTTGTTTTAGTATTTCTCAAGGGTTTCATTCACTGATGAATTTGTCCGCACTGGATAAGTTAAATCCTGTTCATTTAAAGATAGCTGTATCTATCAGTAGAGCTGTTTCTATCAAGATATAAAAAGCATTAGACTGTCAATAGAAAACTCACAACATAATGAATCAACAATGAAACATTAAGCCAGCAAAGCTTTAAGGTGAATAAGTTGGTTCTGGTTATAATTTATTCACAGATCAATCTAAATTCAATTGAGCATATTATGAACTAGGGATTGGCTACCTAATAGAGATAGCTGAGCAATACCTTAATTTTCAAATTACTGTAATTTCTTATATGTCTGCCCTCCAATATTTATTATATTAAAAGAAGAGGACAATAATATGACCAATACTAGAGTTTACTACTATTCTGATATAAAATAACAAACTGAAGAAATCTTGCTCTGAGTACACAAATACTAAATATTATTAACATTATCAACATTTATTAATTATATACATTATCACAAATATATACACCAAAATATTTCTGTGCAGTAGTCTGTATGTCTATATTTGTATATAAAAGGAACAGAGACATGCAATAAGCATATTGTATCAAGGACTATTGCAGATTCCAAAAGGAAAGAAAATACAATTCCAAGCAGTAGCATATATTAAGAATATTTGTGATATTTCCTTTTCTTTACCTCCTAATACTAACTTCTATGGCTTGAACATACGCCAGATAACCTTTTGAAAAAAAGAATGCTATTGGCATCTTTAAACATTTGCCCTTTTTGTTGTTTTAAATAATAGTCATTCAGTGCATAGAATCAGTTCTTCCGCCTGATCTTCTGAAATGTCACAGCTTAAAAAACAGGTGTTCCCACATTGCTTTCTTTGTTTTTTGTTTTTATTCCTTTCAGGAAATACTTTTACAAAAATAGTTTTCCGAGCATGAAAATTAAAACCATTTTTTTTTAAAAAACAATGTTTTTCACTCAATCTTTTATTAATAAATTCTCTCTCTGTATTTTTCTCTGCTCATTTCTATCCCTAATGGGAAAAACCTCGTTGGCCTTCCAAACACATTTTATACATGCACATCCCACTTGGGAATTAAAAAGAATTCCACTATGAATCTACCATGGTGAAAAGAATTTCACTGATTCATTTCATTCCCAGAGGATGAACGCTAATCAGAATAAAATCCAGCTTGCTATTAAACTCCTTGGTCTAACCAGAGATACTAAGGAAGAACTATTTCCCCCGCTGTCAGCAGGGAGGCTTTTAAAAAGTTAAAGTGACAAGAAACACCCAGCCTCCCAATTATTAATCATTTATTACATTTTAGAAAGAAAGGGCAACTTCTTATGGAGTCCCTGATCCACTTTGGGAAACATTTTCTACGTTTTTCGTAAACAAATGGTTCAAGAAACCCTCCAAATTTTCCAGACCTATTTGCAAAAGGAGCAGAAAAACAGAGCAGATTTTATTCTGGTCCATTTATCTCTAACCTCATTTAGCTTTTTAAGTCATTATAAATAGAAGTATGGTCATGATACAATATAGGCAATACATTTATTAAGATGTCGTCTGACTAGTTCAAGGAACTGACCAATGAATTGCTCACTGGATTTTGTAGATAAGAACATTAGAAGCAAAATGGGAAGCCCTGCCCTAGTGGAATATCTGTAGGCATTCTGACTGAACATCAGTGAAATTCCCCTAGAGGGTGTGCATGCATTATATTTTGTCTACTGAACATCTGTGGAAACTCAAAAGAATTTTTTTTTAAAAAAAAAAAAACCCAAAGCTACATCCCCAACTTCCTAAATCTGGTAATATAGTGAAATGCAATGGGAAAGGTCTTGCACAGACTCACTTTATAGCTGAACAATAAGGAATGTGGCCTTCCTCTGTGAAGAAAATGTGTACATATTATTGATGATCTCACATTCATTCCTTGGTTGTTTTACTTGAATGGGAATCTCTAAACAGTGACTTTAACTGATAGTTTGAAAAAATCACTTAACCATACCACCTGCCTCTTTTCCTTTGCTTTCTTATTTTAGTTGTTTATTTGTTTGTTTAATTTCCCATTTTCATTATTTTTATAAAAAAACTCAAAGGTATGAACAATATCTAATAGATCTTTTTCATCCTATTTTCCTCACAGTAACAACCCTGTGAGGTGAGTTGGGCTGAGAAAGAGTGACGAGCCCAAAGTCACCCAGTAGACTTTCATGCCTAAGGCAGGGCTAGAATTCACAGTCCCCTGGTTTCTAGTTTGCAGTCACCTTTGAAACATGAAAAAAACATGAGTGAATATTTTTTTTTGTGGCAATACCTGCGCATTTGGGGTTCTAAAGATGACTTCTTTGGTATATCTATTATAAGACCTTCATCAAACACATTCACATCATTCATATATATATATATGAACAAAATGAATGAGATGAAGTTGGGAAGTGCAAGCAATGGAAAGATTTCTACTTCATGAACATCTGGCCACCTGTCATTTTATAGACAATAGAATTTCATATGAACAAAGAGATTTGAATTTATCAGGAATTCCTTCAGTAAAGAATGTGTTGAATTTAGATTGCAAACCTGTGGAAAATACACAAAACTAAATCCCTCCTGAGTTCAATAGATTTACTTCTGAGTAAATACGTGTGAGATTTGCAATGCACATGATCTTCTTTCTGTGATTTCCATATATTACCATATTCATGACACTGTGAAATGAAAGACACTCCACTTACTCTCTAACTGGAACATAAAAAAGAAATTAAAACACTGGCAAGCACTTTGTCTTCAGTTTGTTGGGCATATATGAGAAAAGAGCTTCCCACCCATTTATGTAAATGAAATTCTGACAGTTTAGCAGACTAAGTTGTAGCAAAGATGACAGCAGCCTGTCTATTAATAAACACCTAACATACTAACAAATGCTTCTACTTTTCATTTTTCTAAACACTCATTCTGGAAAAAAAAAGTGCTATGCTGGCAAAGCTTGTATAAATAGCATCTAGGTTCTTAGGGTAGTTTAACAAGTAGGGCTTGCAATGTTTTTCTCATGCAGAATGTAAACAAAAGGGAAAAAAGCTGAATACTGATTTGACCTTATGGATTTGGTTACATAAATACCCCATCTTTCACTTATCTATATATTTACTGATGCTTATTTGTTGTTCCAATAGAAAGCTTTTTAAGGCACATTTTGATGCCTTTTCTTTAAAAAAAACCTCACTCATCATTACTGAAAAGTAATTAATTCTAATTATTACCGAATTGAAGGTTCTATATATGAACAAGACCTAGGTTGGACTCAACTACAAGTTGGTGAGGGTTCATTATTTGGTCCACATGTTTTATTTATTTATTCTTGACACACCCACAGGGCTGGTTTGTGGTAGTACAATAACAGCAACAAAATGTAAACTACCTTGCCAAAATGAAATTGATTTGGAAGATATATGACTGGCTGCTAGGTAGGCCATGCTTCAACCTCGCTTCAGCCAACAATTATACTAGAAGCTGGAGAAGAGAGTGCTATGTTTGGTGAGGAAAATCCCTTAAGAGAGAAGAGAAGACAAGACCAGCCTTCTTAGAGACAAGTGGAAGAAGGATATTCTAACATCGGGCTCTTCAAATGGGATTCTGTGGAACTCTAATGGTTCACCCAAAAAGCTAATTTTCTCTCACTAGAGCTTTGCCTTTTGTTCATGGGATCACAGAAACTTTTTTAAAAAGTAACATGGCCATAGCCTGAAAAAAATGGAAAACTTTTGGTCCAGAAGAAACACACATGTTGAAGGCATGAGGAATAAGAGGAATTGGAATAAGGCAAGAAATATTCTTCAATCACCCTGAGTTTAGATCCATGAGATTGCTTGCTTGTGGAGCTATCATAGCCTCAATTTAGAGACAAAGACCCTATTCTGTGTAGTTCTATGAAGTAATTCTTTCATAGGATTGAGGGAAGGAAGATCCTGTTGCTATTAAGATTCAGTATCCATGAGAAAAAAAACAAAGAATATAAGAAAATGGAAATATGGCTTGTCTAGTGAAAAGAAGGACCAGGGGACACATGATAGCAGTGTTCCAATATTTGAAGGGCTGCCACAGAGAGGAAGGGGGTCAAGCTATTTTTTAAAGCACCTGAAGGCCAGACAAGAAATAATGAATGGAAACTGAACAAGGAGAGATTTAACCTGGAAATAAGGAGAAACTTTCTGACCGTGAGAACAATGTGCCCTTGGAAGTTGTGGGAGCACCATCACTTGAGACTTTCAAGAAGAGATTGGACTCCCATCTGTCAGAAATTGTGTAGGGCCTCCTGCTTGGGCAGGGGGTTGGACTGGATGACCTACAAGGTCCCTTTCAACTCTGATTATCTGTTACCTGTTATATATAAAGAAGTGATTTCATCACAAGTATAAACAAATTGAATGACTGTTCACCACCTATAAGGTTACAAATAATTATATTTTCATCCCATGTTCCATCCCTTATCTATTAGCAAATCCATAAAGTATCAACTTTTAAATCTTGGTGTTAGGAAAAGTCCATAAAGGATTGCCAGAATATTGCAATAATGTCTTATTTTAAGCTTGATCAAATAAACCTACTGGATATTTCTTACTGTTACTTCTAATAGGAATAATCTTTAATTCAATCAAATATTGTTGGAGGATTTGATTTCTCTTCTTTTTATCTCACCACACAAATTTCTTCAAAGTTTTTACAAGCTTATTTTATAGATCTAACCTATCATTTGTAGTTCCACTTTTGGTACTTTCTCTGCCTTACCATATAAAATTTGTTCCATATCTGTTATTCTTTCATTAACCTGTTTTGGAGATATTCTATCTATAGAAGCAGACATTATTACTAACAAAGTTGATATTGTAGTTACTAATTTCTAGCTCAGTTATTCAATGATCTGCTTTAATGTTTCTGATGTTATAATGTTTTGTGTCGTTTCACAAGTCACAATATTAAACAACATCACTTCCGGTTTGAAAAGCTTCGGCGGCGGCAGGAATCCGTGATCGTGCACGGTTTCTGCTGCGCTTGCCTCTGGAGTGCCCCCGATCCAGCTGGATTTGGGGGCTAATAGTTACCCCATAGAGGTAACTGAAGACAGGGGAGATCCAGCAGAGGTCCGGGGGAATCGCAACCCCCCTCCTCAGCTGGCTTAACTCCCTTTTCCAAAAGCGGTGGAGCGGCGGTCAGCAATGGCCGCCACAAAGAAGCTTTCATCCGGATAAGAATGTGTAGGAGGAAGCTGAGAAATGAAGGTTTTTGGCTGATTGGGATAATAAGTAACATTTAAATACCCTGGAATTTTAATTTCATTAAAGATACAGTATTTCCAAAGAAGATCAGAAAAAGCGGTGAATGAAAGTAAAAAGGGAAATTTTGTTTTTTCTCACTCTCCTTCCTTACGGTAATAGCAGATGGAAATTGGAAAAACCCGTTTTGGCATCAGCAGGTAATTAAATTTGAAAATTAAAGCCAAGCGGACATTAAAGATTTCTGAACATTGGAATTTTTTTTTTTTTTTGCTATAAGTGGGAATGGAGAGGAAAAGAATTAATATTAAGATTTTTCTGGAGGAGGCTGCTTGGAACTTATAAGATTAGAGTTAAATTGTAACAAGACTTCTAAAAGATATATTTTGGAACTTTGCAACTGAACTGTACCCCAGGAAGAGAAAGTATAAAAAGAAGAAAGTGCTAAATGAAACAGTTTGTGTGTATTTGGATTGCTTGGTGACTTTGGGACCTTTGGAAATTAATATTTGAAAGATTAAAAACATTTGGGTTGTTTAAAAAACTTTTCACAATGGCATTACTTGTTGATGAATTGAAAATGGAATTTAAAAAGCTAAAAGAAGAGGAACAAGAAGGGAAAGGCTTTTCTGGATCTATTTTTCATTTCTTAGAAATGGCGATTTCTACCTATCAGAACGTACAAGAACAAGAAGATTGGGATGAAGAAGAAGCCATCTTTAATGAACAAACAACTCTAGCTGGGGAAGAAAAGGGAAAGAGGGGAAAGAGAATGGAGAATTTAAGACTTAAAACAACAACCCAAAAAGGGAAAAATAACGTGAAAAATCGATGCACTGTCAGAAAGCAACAGAAAAGAGGAATACAGAAGAGGGTGGAGATTCAGTGGGTGGAGATCAAGAGACGGGGGGTAAAAGGCTAGATTGGAGAAGAAAGGAAGGGAAAAAGGGAAGAGAAGTTACAAAGGTTTGAAACAAGATGTAAAGAAACAGGATTTATTCAGAGATAATGGGTAAAAATATAATTAAAAAAGAGATTCTGCAAAAGTACATAAGACTGTATTGCTGTATTTGTATTTGAAATAATGTTAGAAAACTGGAACATTATATGATTATAAAATGGGATAAAATATTAAAAGGAATGTGTAAAATGCTTAAGATTTAACGATAGAGTTTAATTTGCTATGGATTATTGTTTTAACTATATTATAAACTTATTATTTTTCTATTTTAAAATATAGTATGTAGCTTTAGAATGTACTAAGCAAAATCAGAATGAAAATTATATATTATTTTAAGTGTTAAATTTAGGGGAAATATATCAAGGCATCATACTTCAATCAGTTACAGGAGAAATTTTGTGTTAATGAGAAAAGATAATAGATAATTGAAATACAACAGACAAAAGATACAAGCATAATGATTTAAATTGAGATGAAATAAATAAAATAGAATTAAGAGAGTGAAAAGAGAGGAGAAGCTATATAGAAAATGTAGACTGGTAAATAAGATATGAAATGGTATATAAAGTGAGCATGAATTTGATTTATGTCTGTACAAAAAGATGTAACCCAGGACTAAGCCACTTTCCAAAAAGAAGTTTTATGTTTTCATGTTTTGTGTTTTGTTTGTGTATGTTTGTTTATTGAAAATTAATAAAAAATTTATTTAAAAAAATAAATAAAAATATTAAGCAACATCAAGAATAGGCTTATATTTTGTCCTCTTCTGCTTAGGATATTTAATTCCTTCAAGGGTTTAGTTTCATAAAGTAACTTAGTAACTTATCTTTGTTATGGCTTATAAAAGCCAGGATAGACAAAATGTCTCTTTTTTATTAAAGATTGTTTATTTATTTATTTATTTATTTATTTTTAATAAAGTTTTATTTGGGTTTTTACACATACAAAATACAAGTAAAACATCTTTTTTGAAAATAGCATGGTCCTGGGTTGAACTTCTTTATACAAACACAAAACTCAATTTCATGCTCCTTTTTGTGTTCTATTCCATATCTTACACTATTTTACATTTTCTATATAGTTTTTCCCCTCTTTTGATTTTCTCAATTTTATTTTGATTATCTCATCTCAATTCAAATCATTATATTTATACTTTTGTCTGTTCTGTTTCAATCTCATATTATCTTTTCTCATTAAACAAGTTTTCTCCTGTAGTTACTAACTGGAGTATGACACCTTTATATCTTTTAATTGCATCCATTCAACTCTTATTTAAACTTCAATATATACCTTAAGGCTATGACCTTCAATATAATACATAATACATAACTTCCAATCGAATTCTGCTTGGTACATTCTTATAATACACACTATATTCTTTAAAAAAAAAGATTGTAAATATATGTAATTATAAACCCTCATTCCGTTCCAGTTGAGTTCTATCATTAATAATCATTAAAAATCATTAAAATCTTAACATCTTTAATACGTCTTTTCAATTAAATATCATACTTCCTTAAAAACACATAATCTCCATAATTAATTTTTCCCTTATTTCTCTTCACATATGTTTTATAAATCATTAAATATACCTTATATTACATTTATTTATTGACAAACATTCCACTGAATTATGATAGCTATTTTATCAGACATTTTAATCATACATTGTTTCATATTTTCTAAAATTATTTCTGTTTTTAATATAACCATACTAACTTATGTACCTTTGCGGAATCCCCTTTTCCATTAAATTTTCACCCATTATCTCTAAATAGGCCCTGTTTCTCTGTATTTTGTTTCTGTCCTTTATGACTTTTTTTCCTTTCTTTCTTCCTTCTCATCTTCTCTCTCCCCTTTTTACCCCCTTGCCTCTCTATTTCTAATTCTCTCTTCTGCATTTCCCTCTTCTGTTGCTTTCTGATTTTATACTTATTTTTCACTCTATTTTTTTGAGTTATTTTTCCCAGTCTTAAACTTTCCATTCTCTTTCCCCCCTTTCCTTTTTCCCCCCATCTAAGATTACTTGTTCATTAAAGATGGCTTCTTCTTTGTCGCAATTTTCATGTTCTGCAGGCATTTCTTATTGTTTCTCATAATTCCAAATCTCCATTTCTAAAAACTGAAATACGAAGCCAAAAGAACCTCTCTCTTCTTGCGCATCTTCTTTGTACTTTTTAAGTTCCATTTTCAGTTCTTCTAAAAGTGGAGCCATTTTAAACAGTTTTAAACAACCACCCGATTAATTTTAGTCATTCAAAACAATAACCAAGAATCCAGAAATCATCAAGTAATCCAGATAGTGCCAAGTTATATCTTCTTATTTCTTTTTCCACTTTCTCTTCCTGGGGTTTTTGTTGTGATATTTCAGCTAGAATGCATCTTTTGGAAGTCTTGTTGAGATTTTGCTATAATTTCTTTTTTAATTCCAGGCAGTCTCCTCCCTTCCAGATCCTGCCCTTTTATTCTTCCTCTCTCCTTTCCTGTTTTCAAAAGCTTTTAATTATCCAGAAATCTTTATTATCCCTTTGACTTTTTATTTTCAGCATTAAATGCCTATTGACGTCAAAGTGGATTTTTTTTCCAATTTCTTACTTTAAGTCTCTTAGCTGTCAGTATAGGAAAATGAGAAAAAAACCCCAAATTTTTCCCCTTTTCTCTCTCCTTTGCAGCTTAAAAATCTTCTTAGGGAACAATGTTATTGTATTTTAATAGTTTCAGTTCTAGGGTACCTTATTTGTTGCTTTTGTTGTTTGATCCGGTCAACCAAAATTTTCTCCTCTTATCTTCCACCTGCACATTCTTTTCCGGTCGAGTTCTTCGTTGTGGTGGCCATTTCTGACCACCGCTGCAACCGCCTTTGGGAAAGGGAGTAATGGCCTGCTGGGGAGGAGAGATGCGGCTCTCCTCAACCCTGCAGGCAGTCTCCCCCCTCTTTACCACCTCTACGGGGTGGCTTAGCCCCAAAGCCAGGCAGCTCAGGATGCTCCAGCAGCGAGCACGGATCAAAGCCTCACAGAGACGAGGCTTCGGTCTGTCGCTGAAGAAGCTCAAAACAGAAAAAGATTGTTTATTTTTATAGTTAATTTCAAATTTTTACAGTAAAAGCAACATTCCAAATTTATCTGAACACTTTAATAGTTTGTAATTTTTTAAGATAAAAATCTTATTTAACTTTTTGCTGTATATTTCAAATTCTTTAAGTTCTTAAACTTGTAATTTTTTTCTTTTTGCACATTAATTGCAGATAAATTGCAGATAAACTCACTCAACAATGAGTTTTCAAACTTGTCAGTCTCTAATAGCTTTAATAGGGTTAATAGGAAATTTCCAAAAGTGATCAGAAAGTGAGGTTTGTGAACTTTCTGTCATGATTGTGAGTAACATGGTTGTTGATCCCTTTGTCTCCTGGTAATCAAATCCACAGAAAACCCACTGTCATTAGTTCTCCCAGGGAGCAGTTCTCACAATGCATGTAATTAATTTCGCATGCTTTCCTTATCCAAAGTACTGGTCTACTCACTACTACTTTGGTCTTTGTCACAATCACTGGCTCCTCTTTCATGAAGACATTTTTAGTGTGGTACACCTCCACCAGAAGCCCTTTATTTTTCTTCTAAATTCTGATCAATCACCATTCTAATGTATGTATTTAATTTTAGCATGTTTATTATGCAACAATGATAAAGGTAATATAAAAGCCTCCCTCCAATTTCTTTGAATGTTGGCACACTTCTTCAATCCCCAATAGGCTAAACTTCCTAAATATTTCATCACATTCTGATAAAAAACATATGCTGTATTTATATGTATAGGCATATCTTTATTTATTTAGCCATGCTTCCTAATAGGAAGTCTCAAAACCAGTTTAAGGTGTGTCAATCCACTTCAGCACTGCACGATAAAACAAGACATATTGCCCTGACTAAAATGTGGGGTCCTTGGTGCTCCCGGAACTTGGTTGTTTTCTTGCTAGCACTGGTGATATTACCTAATTGGGTAATGAAATGTCTGCAAGCAAACAACCAAGCTCAGAGAGCACCAAGGACCCCCTACACACAAGTTCAAATTTGAGATATAAATATTTTCTTTTGTCTGTACCTAATGAAATGTTCTTCAACAAAAGGGATGAGAAAGCATCTTCCAAAACATAGATGAAAACTGACCAGGATGATTAGAGATGGTAGGGCAGGGCGTGGTACTTTAGATCAGAGGCAATATCAAGGGGGATGGGTGTCCCCCTCCATGACCATCATCTCCTGCCTAACTTTGTCTGAACTTCAAGCATTAAATAATACAAAGGCGCAAAGAATCAAATTCAAAGATAACTTGAATTCATTCATCTGTGGGCTACATTGCATGCTCCTTTTCCAAGGAAGCCTTGAAGTTGTTCAAACTGCATCACTCACAGTGACTTTCTGGGTAATAGAGATAGATAAATCAAGAATGCCACTGCTTCCATTCTTTGTTTCCTAAAACCTGTACTAACCATTCAAAGGCCTTCTTTCCAGTACTGTTGGCAGATTACTTTGGCAGAGAATAGTCTGTTGCAGATACGGTGGCAGTTAATTTATTGAAGAGTTTAGAATTCCTTTTGGTTCTGATCCCAAGTTATAAAGAAAATAATTTAGTTTCATAAGATGTCCTTCATGCACAGTGCTTACCAAACCCCTTTACATTACAGATAGATTTAATTTTTATAAAGAAAAAGAAAACATCAAGTACCACTGGCTAACTTAAAGGATAATGAAAACAATTAACTTTATCCAGCAGTGTAAATTTGAAATGTTCTCAACAAAACACCAACATCTAAACATAAATTCAGCTACACTTCCAATTTTTATTGCTCCACAGTTTAGCTTTTGCTGATGAAATTAGATTTATGACATCACACTCTGATTGCAAAAAGGTGTTTGGAAAGAAATGGAGGAAGCTAAACTTCTTGGCTTTCTGAGCAGTAGCAGTTTGGAGTGGCTTTTGATTGTTGTAAATATGAATATTTTTTCCATCTTAAATACAGCATGGTATATGTCATGTGTTTTAGATTGTTTGAAGTTTTCCAATGCAAACTACTTTGGAGTGGTTTTAAATGATGAAATATTAGATGATTAGAAAAATTTAAACAAGGCAATGTTTCATTTTTAAACCTAGGGGAAAATTTATTTAGCTATGCTTGATAATAGCAAATAAATCCAATTTATAGCATGTCAATCCACTTCAGTACCACAAGATAAAACAGGAAACATTGAGGGTGGAGCTGGCGTCATGACAATACGGCATGTGATCTTGGAGGTCTGAGATTGCTGCCGATATCTTTGCTCCTGGACGGTCCTATCGGATCTAAACTGTCCCGAAGAGATGGTGAAAGTGAAGACTGCATCCTGTTGATCCCAGGCATACTGCAAAGTCCTTGGTAGATCCAGGAGAAGCTCTTCTTGCCAGCGGCAAAGAGGCAGCCATTAAAGCTGCTGAAGTTGGGACAGCTCCGAAACAGAAGAGAGCAGAAAGAGAGAGTGTGCTGGTTTGGTGAGAACTTTTTTTTTTTATTCTAAGATCTGAAAGGACACCCTAAGGAAAAGAAAGAATCTGTAAAAGTTTTGACAGAAGTGATTAAGTGGTGATTTTAAACAGGAATGTCAAAGTAATGTTTTGGTTTTTTTCTCATTGCTGGATCTTCTATATATGATCTTGTATTTTGAAACTGGACTGTTTTTTTTCATTTATATCTATTTTCTTCTTCTCCTTTTTGATTTTGTAATATTTTAGGCTAGAGGCTCCCTTTAGTTATTTCATTTTTAAAACAATCTTTTTCTTTTTTTTATTAATTCTTATTATATCCTGCTCGGAAAAAGAGGGGGAAAGTGAGAGCAAAGAAATTTTGTAACACTGCCAACTAGAGGCTTGAAAATATTCTATTTCCCTGTGACCAGACAAAGCTGAGAAAGAAAGAACTGAGACTCTTTTTCAAGGAAATTGCTATTTGATAAGATAGAGGAAGAGCATGGGAGAGTATTATTGCAGGTGCTCTTCTGGGTTTCTATCAACAGCTGCAGTCTGGTGTTGAAACGTAGGGGGTGGGGGAAGGTGATAAGTTTTTGGAGAAGAGAGTTATAATAAGAGCCTTGGATAATCAAACAAAGTGCAGTGTGCCCTTTTTACTTTTCCTAAGTTGTGCTATCCCTCCTCACTAGCATTATTGTATATTTTTTAATCTTTTTTTTGTAATAACTATTTGGGTTTTTGGCTTTGTTGGAGCTTGTCTTTGTTTTTCTTTTTTTGGAGGGGTGGGGAAGTACAATCTCTACATTTGCTTTTTATTTTAAAGGGAAAGCCTTAAAAGCGTTTTTTTTTCCTTTCCTGGTTATTTTTGTTTTTTCATTTACCTCTCTGGTTTATTTTTATGCACTTTTTTTCCTATTCGAGACCTTTCAATTGGATTAAGGTGTTGAAGAATCTGAAGAATTTTTTCCTTTTCCTTTTTTTTTCTTAAGTCTTTTTCTTTATTTAACTATTGACTAGATTAAACCTGAAGAAATTTTGTCCTCCTCTTTTTTTCTTTTTTAAAATTATTATTATTGGGCCGCTTTTTTCTACTATTTTTATTTTGAACTATAATTGGTTACTTCACAATTGGATTAAGGTTTAGAAGAACCTGAAGATTTTGAATTGCTTAAAATGAGTAGGAAATTTACAGCTCCTGGTTCTTCAACTTCTACTTCTTCCTCTCCACCATCTGGAGGACAACGCTCAATACAGACAATGTTAAAGCAAGAAAAAGAACAAGTAAAAGTGACTCTGCAGATGATTATGCAAGGAATTCAAAATATTCATGCAAGATCAGAGAATATTGAAAAGAGAATAGAGAACAATCAAACAAAGAACAGAGAACATTGAACAAAGAACAGAGAACACTGAACAAAGAACAGGGAAAACCAATGAAAAAGTGGAGAACATCCAACAAATGATGTTGAAGTATGATGAGAGATTCCAAAAAATTGAAGAAGAAGATAAACAAAGAGACAAGAAGATTGGAGATATTGATAATAGATTAACGGTGGTTGGACAAGATAAAAGTGGGATGTTGAGATGGGAGATGGATAGATCAGAATTCTATCTTAGATTCCAAAATGTAGAGGAAGAAAAAGGACAAAACTTAGCTGATATAGTAATAGAAATACTGGCTGAAGCTTTGGAAATAACTCAAGAGAAGATGATGGATGGAATAGATGAGTTTTATTGAGTTTTCACAAGATATGCGATGAGAAATAGCTTACCAAGAGAGGTTCACATTAGATTTACAAAGTAAGCCATTAAAACGCAAATATTGCAAGTGTCAAAAGAGAAAACATTGAAATACAAAGACAAGGAAATTGTGGTCTTGAAACAAATATCCAGAAGAGTGAGAGAGATGAGAAAAGAATACCGATTCCTGACTAAAATGTAACTTTAAAAAGAGGTGAATTATAGATGGCTGATTCCAGAAGGTTTAATGTTCACATAGCAAGAACAGAGACATAGAATTGACTCAATTGAGAAAGCGGAATTATTTTATACAGAATTTTTTGGAAGGAAAGAGGAAGAGGCAGAAAAAGAGAACTCACTAACTGAATTCCAAGAGGACTGCCAAATGGCGACTGAAAAAGGAAGGCGCAGTAGGTGGAAAGGTGGAAGTCAAAGAACAACGTGAACTAAGATCTACGAGAGCTGCTAAACTTAACTATAAAATATAACCATGGAAGAGAAAAAATTGATTACAATTAATATAAATGGACTTAGGGGACGAGCGGTCTGCCACCTCCAAGTGGTGTCCCCTGGATGCGCGAAGCCGTCAAACGCTGACCGTAACTGAGAGCAGACCCTCCGACGACAGGCCCACGCGACAGGCCGGCTGGAGTACTCAAATGCCGCATCAACATGGTGGAAACATCCACTACAAAACACACGCCCAATGCTACCGCGTTCGGGGAACCGACGGGCGCAGGAGACCATTGGCCTGCGCCAAAATCAACGAAATGGTCCACGTGGAAAGCACGGCGCACCTGCACCGTGTGAAAGCTATGGCGACTGCGTCCGGTCCGATGCGCACAGAGACTACCCGATCCGTGTGAAAAACGCAAGCGGGGAACAGAGGACTGCCAGACGCTCAAGGTGGCCACCTGGAACGTGGATTCGCTGACTGGACGCTCGACCGAGATCGTCAGGGCCATGCGGGACAGGAAGCTGGACATCTGCTGCCTCCAGGAAACTCGCTGGAAGGGCAACAAGGCTACGACTATAGACGGCTACAAGATCATATACACCAGCTGTAAGGAAAACCGCGGCGGTGTAGCTGTGGTTGTCAGTCCAAGCTGGCAAAGTTCCGTCGCAGAAGTTAAGCGCCTCACAGAACGACTGATGATAATCGTCGTAGCGACCGAGAGGCAGCGCCACACATCTTGTCCGCCTCGCCCCTCAGACCGGATGTCACGAGGAGGAGAAGGATACCTTCTGGGAACTGCTCGACATCCAACTCAGGCAGATCCCACACGAAGATGACATCATCATCTCGGGCGACCTGAATGGTCATGTAGGGCGGGACAAAAACGGACACCAGTGCCATGGTGGGCACGGCACAGGCGATACGAATGAGAATGGCCAGAGGATCCTGGACTTTGCCGACTCCCATGATATGACCATCACGAATACCTGCTTCATTAGGCGAGAATCTCAACTCCTCACCTACCATAGCAGAAACGGGAGCCACCACATACAGATCGACTACATCATCGTCGACGAAGAGCCGCTAAAACGTGCTCAATGCCAAGGTGTACCCGTACGAATCGAGCAGTCAGCACAGGCCGCTGATGGCGAAGATCAGGATCAGCAAGCCCAAGACCAGGATTGACAAAAGGAATGCAGACCAGCCACGAATCAAGTGGTGGAACCAGAAGAAGATGGCGGGACCCCTCATCAAACCGGAGCAGTTCCTGCAGATGGTCGACGGGCCACAGGAAGCGTGGTCCATGCTGAAGAGCACTGTTCACACTGCCGGCTGCCAACAGCTTGGTTGCACCAAGCCAGGACGGAGACGCATCGAACGAGATACATGGCTCTGGACACCGGAAGTACAAGATGCCGTACACCTGAAGAAACGGCTCTACAAGGCCTTTCTTCAGGACAAGACCAGCGAGAAGCTCTGCGAATACAAGACGGCCAAAAAGGCAGCCAAGAAAGCAGTAGCGACAGCCAGAAGCTCCCACTACGATGACATCTACGAGAAGCTGAACACGCGAGAAGGCGAGAATGAGATCTACCGCCTAGCCAAAAGCAGACACAGGAAGACCCTGGACATTGACCAGTTTCATGGGATCAACGACGAAAGGGGAAATTTGATCGTCAACCCCAGAGACGCTGCGGAGAGGTGGCGGCAATACTTCGAGAAGATCTCCACCGAGGAGTTCCCACACCCACGAACCCCGCGAGGTGACCCAGTTGAAGGCCCAGTCTCAGGCATTTATGCCAGCGAGGTCGCCGACGCCATCAAGGCCATGAAAAACGGTAAGGCAACAGGACCAGACGACATCCCTGCCGACTTCTGGAAAAAGGCACTACCGGGCTCGGCATTGTGGCTGTGCGAGCTGTTCAACAACATCGTCTCCACGGGAAAAGTGCCACACGACTGGTACCGCAGCACCACTGTTCCGATCTGGAAGGGAAAGGGCAGCCCAGCGGACTGCTCCAACTACAGACCGGTCAGGTTACTGTCACACACTATGAAGATCTTTGAACGCGTCCTTGATAAGCGCATTCGGGACATCGTCGACATCAGCGTCAACCAGGCTGGATTCATCAAGAACTGCGGCACCACTGACGCCATCTTCGGTGTGCGGATGCTGATGGAGGCTCACAGAGAGAAGAAAATCCCGCTCCACACCGCCTTCCTAGACTTGGAAAAGGCCTTCGACCGAGTCCCGCACGATCTCATCTGGTACGCACTGCGAGATCACGGCGTGCCTGAGCTGCTCGTACAATGGGTCCAACTCCTATACAGATGTCACAAAAGCCGTGTAAAAGCGGCAGCTGGGATATCAGAGGAGTTTAATATTACCGTCGGCGTACACCAGGGCTCTGCTCTCTCACCACTGCTGTTCATTCTGGTGATGGACACAATTACACACGACCTGTACACGCCCGCCCCATGGACGCTGCTCTCACGCCGATGATGTGTTCCTGGCCAACCTGTGCAAGGCTGAACTCGAGCACCGAGTCCAACAGTGGCACGACCGCCTCGAGCAGTTCGGGCTCCGGCTGAACCTAAAGAAGTCCGAATACCTGACCACTGACAATGAAATGACAGGCTCCATCCACGTGAACGGGCAGGAGCTACCGCGCGCCTCCACCTTCAAGTACCTGGGAACTACTCTTGGGAAGAAGGCCTACTACAAACTGAGGTGGCAGCCAGGATCAATGCAGCGTGGGGCAAATGGAAGTCCGTCACGGGCGTCCTCTGTGACAAGAAGATGCCGATGCGCCTGAAGGCGAAAATCTATAACTCTGTGGTGCGCCCGTGGCCATATACGGCGCAGAGTGCTGGCGACGACCAAAGAAGTCGAAAGCAGACTCCAGATAATGGAGATGCGAATGCTCCGATGGTCGGTAGGCCTCACCCTACTCGATCGCGTCAGGAACGAAGAAGTGCGTGAGACGGTTCAACGTCGTGCCCATCCCCACGGTCATGAGGCAGTCCCGGCTACGATGGTTCGGCCACGTGAGCCGCGCCAAGGAAGAATCCATCATCAAATCTGTAATGAAGGTGACTGTCGGAGGAGCGAGACCGCGTGGTAGACCTAAACAACGCTGGATGGACACGATCAAGGCCGATCTAGAGATCGCGAAGGCAGACCCGACACGCGTGGCAGACAGAGAGGTGTGGAAGCAGTACTCAAGGACATTAGCGGACCTCGCCCGAGCGCGAGACAAACGCTGAAGAAAAAGAAGAAGAAGAATTAATATAAATGGACTTAACTCAGCTGTTAAAAGAAGGAAAACCTTTCATAAATTAGAGAAATTAAAATTTGATATAATTTGCCTACAAGAAGTACATATTAATAAACAATATGAACAATTGTTGGTACAGCCAAAATTAAGGAAAATATTTACTTCCTTGACCCAATGTAAGAAAAGAGGAGTGGTTTTATATATTAAAGAGACCATCCCAGCAAAATTGATCGATACCAATGATGATGGAAGAATTCTAATGGTGGAAATAATGGACAATAATATGAAAACACTCCTGATTGCAATTTATGCTCCGAATGACAAACAAGAAGAATTCTATAAAAAATTACATATGAAAATAATTGAACTGGATTGTGCTAATATAGTTATGATGGGAGATTTTAATGGAATTGTAGACAATAAATTGGACTATACAGCACAGAAAACAATAAAGCAAAACAGAAAGACTCTCCCTAAATCTTTTTTTAAAATGGTAGATGAAATAAACTTAAAAGATACATGGAGAGAAAGAAATGCCAAAACTAAACAATACACCTTCTATTAAAATAGACACTTATCATGGTCCAGAATAGATATGATATGGATGTCAACAGAATTGTTAACTAACATTCAAGAAATAAATATTGAAACAAGTACTTGGGCAGATCACAATCCAATGACAATTAAATGGAAAGGACAAAGAAGAAGATCTAGATGGACGTTAAATAATACTATATTAAAGGAAAAAGACTTTACACAGTGGATGGAGAAAGAACTGGCTTTCTTCTTTAGAGAAAACAAAAAAGAAGATACATCAATTCAGAACGTATGGGATACAATGAAGGCATATGCCAGAGGCTTGATAATAGATTATACAAGGAAAAGAAATACCATGAAAAGACTAGCCTCTAAGACATTCAAGGATGAGTATAAAGGACTTGAAAAAGAGCTACAGAAAACACCACAGAAAAAGGACATTAAGTCAAAAATGGATATAATTAAACATAAAATGGGTCTAATAGAAAAGGAAGAATTAGCACAGAAAATCAGAGGTGCTAAACAGAACTACTTTGAAGATGCAAATAAACCAGGTAGATGGTTAGCATATAAATTGAGAAAGGAGAAAGAATCAAGGAAAATATTGCAATTAATAGATGACCAAGGCCAATTTTGCTATGGTAGTAAAGAGAAGAAGGAAATCATATGAGACTATTATGGGAAACTATACACACAAGAGAATATTGATGAGGAAAGAGTTAAGCAGTATTTACAGAATGCTAATTTACCTCAGATACCTAAAGAGACTGAAAAAATGTTAGAAAGCAATGTAACGATGATGGAGTTAACTGAAGCACTCACGAAGCAAAATAATGGAAAGGCACCAGGTCCAGATGGACTTCCGGCAGAATTTTATAAAACATTACAAGAATCGTTGAATCTTCCATTGCTAGAAGTTATGAATGAAGTTATGTTAAAGAAGATACCTAAATTATGGTCAGAAGCCTATATTACACTTATTCCAAAAGAGGAGGCTGACCCATTACAAATTAGGAATTATAGACCCATTTCTCTACTAAATGCAGATTATAAAATTTTTGCTTCAATATTGGCAGAAAGACTTAAAAAATATTTAAATAATTTTATCCAACCTGATCAAAATGAGAATAATTATATTAATTATATTAAACTTAAACAGCAGATAGCGCTAGATTTGGTGAAATGGGAAAACTTACAACTGTCGCTAATAGGGAGAATTTCAACAATCGAGATGAATATATTACCCAGAATTTTATATTTGTTTCAAACAATTCCAATTAGGCTTGGAAAAGACTACTTTGAAGATTTAAATAAAATTGTGTTGAAATATATATGGCAAGGTAAGAAAGCGAGAATAAAGTTAAAACTTTTGCAAGATGCTAGAATTAGAGGAGGATTTGGTTTGCCTAATTGGGAGTTGTACTACCAAGCTACAAATCTGATGTGGGTTAAGGAATGGATAACACTAAGAAATACCAGGTTGTTGACATTAGAAGGACATGATTTGTTGTTGGGGTGGCATGCTTTTTTATGATACAAAGGAACTAAAACACAGGGGTATTTTAGAAGACATTATATACGGGAGTCTCTGTGGTTAAACTGGGAGAAGATTAAAAGACAATGCTATTTGAAAATTCCAGTCTGGTTATCGACTATTGAAGCATTTTCATATCCTATAATATACAAAAAGGAACAAACACTTAGATATGGTGAAACATTGAATGGAAAGGGTGAACTTAAATCTATGCAAAAACTAGAGGAACAAGGTATAAAGATGACTTGGTTTTCTTATGCGCAAATACATTCAAGGTATGATAAAGATTCTAAAACAGAAGGTTTCTATGATAAACTGACTGACTTAGATAAGATTTTGACAGGTACTGATGAAAAGGTGATTAAAAAATTGTATGGATATTTATTAGAAATTAAACTAGAAGAAGAACAAGTTAAAGAAATTATGATTGCTTGGGGGAAGAATTTTGGATATGGGATTGATTTAGAGAAATGGCAAAAATTGTGGTCTCAAAATTATAAAAAGACAATGTCAACAGCATATAAAGAAAATTTGTATAAGATGTTTTACAGGTGGCATTTTCCCCCGACAAGAATAGCAAGAATGTTCAAGAATAAATCCGAAAAATGTTGGAAATGTCATCAGACACCTGGCTCATATTACCATATGTGGTGGATTTGTGCGGATGCTAAAAAATATTGGACTAAAATCCACATGTGGTTGGAAAAAATGACAAAAAAAAATATAGACTTGAAACCAGAGATATTTTTTATTGGGAATTTTACCTGAAATATATAGTAAAGACTTGAAATACCTGATTGTAAATGTATTAACAGCGGCTAGGATTGTATTTGCTAAAAACTGGAAAAATGAGAAAACACCATCACAGGAGGAAATCATTAAGAAAATATTGGAATGTGCTGAAATGAGTAGATTGACATTTGAAATTAGAGAAGAAGAGGATAAACAATTTTATAAAATTTGGGATCTTTTCTATCAATGGTTAGACAATAAAGTACAGTAATGAAATATGTAGACTTTAGAACATAATAAATACATAAAGATGTACTTCTTTCTTATTATATCTACAAAATGATTTTAGGATAGATTTGGGATGGTAATATGAACTGTTATAAAATAAACTAGGTAAATTATGGTTATCTTATAAAACATGAATGAATAAAAGTATAGTCAAATGATTGATTAATAATGATACTAAGGTATTTAATTTTTGATTGACAATATGAGATTATATGTAATGTAATTGTAATTGAAGACTAAATGAAAGCACAGAACAATTTGTAAACCAACCAGCACACTGTATGTACACCTATGGAGGATAGCTTGATGTTTTCATGTTTTGTTTGTTTATGTTTGTTTTTAAAAACCAATAAAATTTTGGGAAAAAAAGATAAAACAGGAAACATTGTGCCATATTCTGAGGTAAAAATCAGGTCTTTATATAGCCCTGACTAAATTGTGGAATCTTTAGTGCTCTCTAAAATTTGCTCTTCTGCTACCTTATAAAAATCTATGGAAATATATTATGAAGGGTAATGTTATGATGATCTACTCAATAATAAGCTTGCTGTGGTCAATAGACTATATTTTCAAATAAATGAGTGCAGGATTTTAAAATTTCAAAATACAATATACTGCATATTAAACAGTTTTTTCCACTGATCTCAAACTCTATAGATCACATATTTTGCTCTGTTTTAAAAAGGGTGTTGGTACTTACCTGACACGCCCCTTCTCTTTGAGCTGTGAAGAGCATCCAGTAGTGAGAGGTGCTTCAGTCTCTGCATGTCTAGGCAGGGCTTAATCTGTGGAACTCTCCTCCTCCACGGGACTCCTCCCCAGCGTTCCCCAGTTTTGGCGAAGACGAGAGAAATAAACACCCTTGTCCTCAATGCCCTAACAATTTGTTGGCCGAAACCAGATGGAAAAAAGAGTGGGGCTGGATGCTCTTCACAGCTCAAAGAGAATGGGCGTGTCAGGTAAGTACCAATGCCCTTTCTCCCATGAGCTGTTCAGAGCATCCAGTAGTGGGACATACCGAAGCTTGGCCTCTCCTACGGGAGGGACTCCATCTGGCTTGGAATCCCCTCCTGGTCCCTGTGGACCCGTTGCAGAACTCTTCTGCCAAAGGAGGTCTCAGCGGATGCAAACACAACTATTTTATAATGCCTAATGAATGGTGATGGAGAGGCCCAGGTTGCGACTCGACAAATTTCAGTTATTGGTACCTGTGTGGCCCACGCTGCTGATGTTGTGGCGCTCCTTGTTGAATGAGATGCTATACCCCTGGGCACCTGCAGGGATTGAGTCTGATACATTTTCGCTATTGCAGCCTGTAGCCAACGGCCTATTGTAGAAGATGAGACCTTGCATCCCTGAGTGTTGGGCTGAAAAGACACAAATAAGGCCTCCGTTTTTCTGAAAGTCGCTGTGCGGTGAATATATATTTGCAATGCTCGCCTCACATCAAGCTGATGCCATTGTAGTTCCAACCCTTGGGATGGTCTGGGACAAAAATTAGGAAGTATCAGCTCTTGTGCCCTGTGAAATGCCAAGTTAATTTTGAGTATAAACAGGATCAGGACGAAGGACCACCCGGTCAGAATGGAAGACACAAAGATCTTGTCTGATCGACAAAGCTGCAAGTTCTGAAATATGACGAGCGGAAGTGACAGCTTCAAAGAAAACTACTTTATACGTCAGAAATTGGAGACTTGATGATTTCAAGGGTTCGAAAGGGCCCTTAGTGAGTGCAACAAGGACCTTGTTAAGGTCCCAGGTGGGATAACGGTGTACCGCTGGTGGGCGTAAGTTTGTGGCTTCTTGAAGGAAACTCCGTGTGCATGGGTGATGGGAAAGAGATAGTAGACCTTCACAAGTGATAACTGATGCCAAGGCTGCCACCTGTCTTTTCAACATATTAGGTGATAATCCCTTGTCAAGCCCCTCTCGTAAGAACTCAGATGGAGAGATGGGATCAATTTGAGACTTGGTACATCATTTGCAGAAACTGGACCATGTGGCATTGTAAATGTGAGTTGTTGAGGGGCGTCTCACGGCTTAGATGGTGATGATAACTCTGTTGGAAAACTTTTCGCTCTTCAGACGACTCCGCTCAACCTCCATACAGTCAGGTGCAACCATTGAGGGTCAGGATGTTGAAGGGGTCCCTGGATTAGCAAGACCATGTTTGGCGAAATTCTCCATGGTGTTGATACGGATAGACTGCAGAGGTCTGCAAACCACGGCCTTCTCATTGTTCAGTAGTTACTGGTTGGATGGCTCTTATGTCCAGTAGGTGTTGGATAGCTGTTTCCATAAGATTTTGTTTAACCAGATCTCTGGAAAGAGGGCAGGACATAAAAAAGTCTGGGGGAGTGGATTGAAACTCTAGCGCAAGGCTGAATCTGATTGTGTCTCTGACCCAGGAGGAGTCCCATTGGTCCATGAATAATTTAAGGTGGCCACCAATGGGAGTCGGGTTCATGGAGTTATCTTGGACACCGGAAAGGTCTACTTCCTGCTCCTCAAAAGGATATCTTGAACTGGCCACCCCTTCAGTTCCTATCCCCAAAGTCAGACCTCTCTGGCTTCTGCCCTGGCTGGAAAGATGGGGGTCTCTGGTATCTGGTTGAGAATGGTCCCTGATAAAAGGGCTGAAAGGATCCCTTCCGAAAGGACTGAGGGTTTCTAGGATCTGACTTCCGAAAAAGGGAAGGTAGAATTTTCTTTTTGTTTCGAGTTTCGATAAGCAGCGATTGAAGGAAGAGCCAAACAGTCTGTCTCCCACAAGACATGAAGCCAGCTTGCATTTGTGCTTAATGTCTGCTTGTCAATGTTTTAACCATAGTAAGCATTACGCTGTGACATGTGAAGTAATGGCTCTGGCTGAAAACTTAACTGCATGAAAGGTTGCGTCAGCTGAGAATTCAGTGGCTGCAATAAGTTTTGCAATGTCTTGGTGTGCTCTAATGTTGGGGACATGCTCCCATAAGAGCTGGAGCCATCTGAGAGAAGAACGGGTAAAGATGGAAATGGCCGTGGCCCCTCTGATGGCCCACGCATCAGACTGATGGGGGATGCGTAGAGCCAGCTCGGCCTGTTTTTCCTCCAGCTTTAATGCCTCCAGCGCTTCACTGGGAATGGAGGACAAGGACGCTAATCCCACAACAGGTTCGTCTACCTTGGGAGTATTCAACAATTTTAAGAAATCAGGGGCCAAATTAAAGTATTTCCTGTCATAACCCGTGGGGGCAGGGTACACTGCTGCAGAAGCCCACTGTTTCTATACCAGGTCCGCAAACATGTGAGGAACTGGAATCACATCTGCCTTGACTGCCAGTTGGCTGAAAATTAGATCTTCTGGTCCCTCTTCTGAAGGAGTTGGAGTGGTAGAAGGGGCCGGCTTGTCCAGGCACACAGTGGTTTTGGCCTTAAACAATAGTAATTTGAGTACTTGTGGGTGGAATAAGCCTGTAAATACAAGTTGGTCAGGAACAAGGGTCTCATCCTCAGACATCCCCCTTTCTAAGGGGTCCGCTTCTAAAAGGGCCGGGTCACTGTCATGTATTGATCCCAATTCAATCTGTTCCATCGGATCAATGTGCTCTACCTCTACCGTCTCATCCTCCTGATCCTCCTCCTGCGGCCCTTGGAGGAGCAATCCCCTTGAAACTGTATTTGGGTATAGTGTTGCTCTGACCTGGCCAATGATCGAACTGATTGTGAATTATACTCAGCAGGTGCAGGCTGATCCCAGGTCAGAACCACATGTTGTAGGCCTGCTGCAATTCCCTGATGGATAGCCACCTCCATCCAGGCCTTCATCCTCTCTGGCACTTCGTCTGGAAGAGTTTGGTCCTGTCAAAGACCAGCAGCACTTGATGTGAACATCGGTTCAGGTGCCCTTCGCATGGTTGGTGATCCAGTTGACTGGGCGTGTTGACTCTTTGGAGCCATGCTGCACCTGGATGAGATGGAGAGCTCTAGGGGAGGAGGAGGGTGGGAAGTGGAAGATGGCACTGGACTGGGGGGGCGAAGAAGCTTGAGAGATCCTGTGTGCATCCCATCTATTTGTCTTTCCAATGCCTTGTGGCGCCTGTTGGCGTCTTTTTCTGAGGCCTTAGAATTCCCTTTTGTCTGTTTAGATTTGTGCTGAGATTTAGATTTAACCCTTGAGATTGAGGTCTGGGAACCAATACCACCTGCCATTTCGATTAGAGATTTTACAGTATGCTCGTTATTTAGTACTATGCTGTATAGGCAGTTGGCATGCCCAGGGGCCTGACCAAGGGTGGACAGGGTGCCCTGAAATCGAAATCCCCCCTTTTTAAACTTTTTTAAAGATATAAATATGTATATATATATGTTTCTAATATGAGTTGTATCTCAATAATAATAAATTTATTATTATTATTAGATTACTAGTATTATATATTATTATTATTATTATTATTATAAATATTATTATTATTAGTGTATATTTGTATGTAAATATATATCAATATAACAGCTAATTTAATTGGATATCCCAATCAGCCAAATTGAGAATGCCCAACAGGCCAAAGTATTAATCACAGGCCTTCAACAGCTTCCCTGGAAAAGCAGACACTGGCCTAGGTGCTCGCTGTTGTGCTGCTGGTTAGGGAGAACTGTGAGGGTTAAGTCAACAACAAGAATAGCAGATGGCCTCGAATATCGTTTAAAATGAGGTTGCAATAATTCCTTGGTTTTTTTAAATAAAGACCCACTAATCGGGAATAAGAAACTACCTCACAGTCTACAGAAGATTTGCACTCAGCACAGCCATGTGGTCTGCCTACAACAAAATGGCGACTGGCTGTTATTTTTGTTGCACGCGCCAGCAGCAATCTCCCGTCGTGAGAAGGGATTAGCTACAGACAGCTTTCCCTACAGACAGCTGGGAGGGGTGAAAATAACCAGGCATTTAAGCCCTTCACCCTAAGGTGGCGTTCTGGGGGAAAAACAGTGATACAACTCGGTTGCGAGCAAGAGAAACAAAACCATGCCGTTTGTTTGTTAAAACAGCATGGCTATCGCTATGGCAAGGGCAGGGTTAGCAGTTGGGGGGGGCATGGAACGAAGCCGAAGCCTCCCTCTGCTTTGAATTGACTGTCTCCAAATGTGATAAGAGAAATTCTCTTGTTTCGGCCAAGGAGTAACGAAAAAGCACTGCCTATCCCTCACGAGACTGAGCCAAAACTGGGGAACGCTGGGGAGGAGTCCCGTGGAGGAGGAGGAGCATTCCACAAATTAAGCCCATCCTAGGCATGCAGAGACTGAAGCAACTCCCACTACTGGATGCTCTGAACAGCTCATGGGAGAATTGGTCCTTCCTTCCTTCCTTCCTTCCTTCCTTCCTTCCTTCCTTCCTTCCTTCCTTCCTTCCTTCCTTGGTTCCCTTTCAGAAAAACAAAGCAAAATGTATTTGTAATGCACCTGCGACTAAGCCTAACAAAATATAAAATGAGCAAGCAGAAGGTAAATTTACCTGGTTACAAATCTGTACAGTATTAAACTTACAGATAATGGATAAGATCACTATATATCATTATTATTAAAATAATACTGCACAATTATAAAAGTGTAGGCTAACTACTATTTAATTTTACCAATAAGATTTACAGTAAAAAAGGCATGTCGAGGTCTCTATCCGAAGATGGACTGATCTTTTCTTTACATGCAAAGCTGGATTTGTGGAATGCGAGTTGTTAAAATCTTAAAGTGTCTACATATTGGAACACTCCTGAAAATTTTAAAAATAATCCATAACAACCAGAATGAAATTTTAATTCATATCACTGTGAAAAAAAACTAGGATTATAACCTTGCAGATGTCTTATCTTCATGTTTCTACTGAGGTCTTCCCACACACTTCTGCTGTGATCTTAAACCAACTTTTGCCTAACTAGTAATCTCCAGATGTGCTGAATTCAACTCCAAAATTACTTAGCATTTAGGGCACCGAATTGAGAAAGTCTGCACTAGATATTATTCATAATAGTTCTTCACTTGTTTTAATCTGTACTTATTTATACAGCAGAATTACAGATCCTGGCACTTGATGCTACCTTTTCAAAAGAAAGAATTTGTGAATTCTTATAACATCTTTGAACTAAATGTTTTATAACTTTTACCTTAATATCAGAATACCAACTTGAATTTGGCACTGGCAATTTATCATCATTATGTTCAATTTACATATGTGCCTATAGTCTGCACAAGCTACCATTACCTATGCTTATCACAATGCTTAGGAAATAATTCTACACATTTGTGTTTCTTTCCCACACAGGATTCCTTTGTTTTTTTTAATGTTTCTACTTTGCATATATTAGGCTTCAAATTGTATTATAAATAGCAAATCTCTCTGATAACTCCAGGAGTAAACTCCCCCTTCTCTTCTCCCTGTGTTATACTAATAGATTACATAAATGAAAGCCATTGCTAATAATCCCTAAATAAACCTTCTTCTACTTCAGATTCACTGTAATCCATCTCTTATGTCAGATGAACTGTGGTACTTATCTTCCTTGCTGCAAAAGCTGTAATGCTTTTCCTTATTCATCTCTCATACACAGTAATCCTTTCACCTCAACTTTACAGATTTCTAATTTAAATGTAAAATATTCATGGCAGAGAAAGGAACCCTAAACAACAGCTCTTGTGGCTAATGCGGGGGATTTTGACATTATCTTTACCTAATCTTTTTAATAAAATAAAAATAAAAAACCAACACGCTACTTAGTATTTTTAGCCATGATAATTATCTGAATTCCCATGAGGAAACAACTTTAGTAATACCTTGTTACGCTATGGAAGATGTCTCTGCAGAATTATTTTAAAGAAATTTTTATGTTTGTTGTTTTGTTATTACAACATGTTACACCGCATTAAAAGCTTCCTTTCCATATTAGGGTTGTTATTCCATTTTATTAATGCCACATATGGAGTTTACATTATGTAACAATCCTGATCTGAGACTGCTTTCAAGAGTCTCAGGCAGGACGTGGCCTTTTCAGTTGGGTTTTTCTTCATCTTTTCCTCCGCCTCCTCCTCGTCCTCCATCTTGCCCTCCCCCTCCCCACTCTTTTTTCAAGGAAAAAAAAAAGATTTAATTTTGAATTACCGTAAGCCCATCCATTTTTGTAAATTTGTTTTCCCCTGATATTAATTCTGCTTAATTTATACAGACTTTCCCATTTCAAGTCTGTAAATGGAAAGTCATGCTGGAAGTCATTTCTCATCTAAAATACTACAAGCAATGATTTTGTAAAATAAATGGGGATTGTCTTAAAGTTTTGACTTCTGGTGACTGTTTGGCTGGAGAGGGTGGCCATGATGTCCCAGCTGGTTTCATGCCTGAGGCAGGATTAGAACTCATTATATCTCCCATTTTCTGCTCCGGTGCCTTTATCCACTATACCAAACTGTCTCTCAAATGGAATTTAAGATGACTATGAAATGGAAAGGTAGTATTTTATTCTCTATCCAAAACTATTATAAATAAAGCACACCTTTTTGATATTTTATAATAAAGTACAGCTGTTTTAAATGTATTAAAAATATTTTAAAAGAAATAATTATTTGGTATTTGGCTTATGAGGAAAGTGCAAACAGCTGGAGAAGTGAGCTTTAAAACAAGTTTCTATAAAAAGGTAGGAACGGACTGCTGGGCACAGTTGCTGTTGCCAAACCTTGTACTTTCTTAATGAGTCGATAACATGGGAGAGAATAATTGTATTCATTATAGGCACAATGGTGGAATCAGATTGGGCCCAAGTTTTGTGACCACACAGATAGATTTTCACCATAAATTTCTTCATCAGATCAGGAGGGAGGGCCCCTCTTTATTTTTACTACGTTTGATCGCTCCCAGTTTCATATGGTAGAAATATTTCTAATGATTGTTTTAATTACCTGCATGACTTTATTCCCAATTATCTACTGGGAAGTTGCATGGGAACTAGCGGTCTCTAAATAAATTATATTAAAATAAATAATAAATAAAATATTTGCAGGCAAATTTTAAATAATATGCTGTATACCACTATAGTATTATGATTTATTAAAAGATTATATAAACCAATGTCATGAATGATCCTGACTCCTAAGAATAAATACTCTCACAGACAGTATAGCAGTATCAATACTTATCTTTAGTATATATATATATATATATATATATATATATATATATATATATATATATATATATATGGATCTTTGGTTGTTGGGTTTTCTCCAGCGTAAGATTCAAAGTGTCTAGGCACGTTTGATGAAGTCTCATTCATCATCATCAGGCCTCTGTCTTTGGCTCTTGCTTTTCAGAATCTCTGAAAAGCAAGAGCCAAAGACAGAGGCCTGATGATGATGAATGAGACTTCATCGAACGTGCCTAGACACTTTGAATCTACGCTGGAGAAAACCCAACAACCAAAGATCCACATACAAATACCATGAGAACCTCAGAAAACACACACACACACACACATATATATATATATATATATATATATATATATATATATATTTATACCCGAAGCCAAGCTGCACTAAAAGCCTCCAATACAGGAAACACAATGTTGCCAGCCAATCAAGACCAAAAAAACAAAAGCTACAAAACAGACAGAAGATATTAGAAACACCAATCAAGCAGAACACAGCAAACACCAAGACCAATAAACACAGACCAAGACTCCCAACCAATCAGGATGAAGGAAAATCCATTCGGGCACAGCAGTAGGCTAGCACCAAATTTAAAACAGAAATGGCTGTGAAAGCCTGACTCACAGACGAACACAATACACAAGCCTGATGATGGCAGATGAGATTCTGCCAAAATGTCACTACAATTTTAAAAGCACAACTATAATGTCGTGGGAAAATACCCGAACAAAGCTGAATACCATACATACATACATACATACATACATACATACATACATACATACATACCTATAATGATGTTATATAATACATAGTATAGAGAACTTAAAAGTATCCTATAGATTAATTATATTATAATTTATGGTATAATAATATACTATAAAAACTACACTATAACTCCAAATAGCTATAATTTTATATTATAATCTAAAATAGCTAAATGCTTTCCTTATCTCATGTTCACTAAGTTCATCTTGGTTTTCTATGGAGAGTTATTGTCTATAAATGAAGTCACACTAGTCATATCTCCAAATATGAATCAAATAAACAAGGGCACTTTTACTTGTAAATGATTTGCTTACTTGGAGTAAATTGCTATTGAACTTAATTGGACTTGAGTAATGCTGGGAAGACAATTGCACTTAAAAAAAAAACTATCGATTTCATGCTAGAAAGAAAATGTATGACTTACCTAGTTTTGATCTGAAATATACTTTTTTTTCAATAATATTATACATTGTAGAATGGAATAACATTTTTATGTAAAATTTATTTTTTATTTGACAGCATTCTAAGATTCTTTGTAACCTATTAATCGCTTTTAAAGATACATGTTTTTCAAGTCAAGGGATATTTTTCCAACAATTAACTTGTTACCTTCAAAAAATGTTGAACCCTTCGTAGGTTATCACTTTCTCCTTTTGAAATTCAGAAACCAAATTGAGTTCTGTAGTACAAATGAGGCACTGTCAGCCGTTAGCAGAATAATAATTGTAAGGCCTCCTAATCTTAGATATGTTCGTAAGTAACTATATTAAAAAGACATTAACTGCCTTATGTATTGTCTATGTAACTAAAAAGACATCAATTTTCTTTTACCCAATATTATCCTGTTCTTGTGTTCAGCTCACCATCCACTTCTCTTAGATGCATCTTAACTAGCTATCTTTAATCCTCAATTTTTCTTCTTCTCTATGTGTAATGCATTTTACTTATTGTCAAATTTCATTTCGCTACTATCTGCCATACATTCCAGAATGCTCATATTAATTCAACCAATCTTTTATAATACAGTCCCTAGCTGCTTTATTTATACTGGAATTTGGCTGATGGAAAACCAACACTTTCATACAATTCATTTGAAAGGACATTGGATAATTTTGTGGTCCGCATAATGCTGCTTTTTAAATCTGAAATCCCAGTTTATTGTTTCCTATTCTTTGCATATGGATTATGAACAAACTTATAAAATGATATTATTTTGCTTTTGTCAGCTTTCCTCTCTTAGAAACAGTCTAACAGTTGCCCAAATCATAATATCTGAAATGAGAAACATCTATTACATTAATATGTTTATATTTTTTCTAATGAATTATGCCATATGCGGTCTCATATTGCTAATTAGTGAATAGTATATCAAGGTATCAATGCAGTACATTTCTACCATGGTAAAAATATCATTCATTCTCAACTTTAGGCAAAAACATTAAGCCTAAGAGTACCAATGATAATTTTTTCTCATATATTTGGAATTAAATACTCAGACAAATGAATCCAAGAAAAGTATCTTTGAATCTAACTGCGAATTATTATACCCTAGCCTATGTGTCAGTCTTTACCTGGAGAGAAAATGAGATTTTTGCAACAGTGAATGTTCTGCTTAAAATGACCATCTCATCTTCATCTTGACTGCACTCAAATAGCTTCCAAATAATACATTTTTCTTCAGATGAGTCATTACGGAGATCCTGCAGGGCTTGTGTATTCAAACACATGATGCTCCATTCAAAGTTTCATCTTTATCAAAAATGTGTGTGTGTGTGTATGAATATATATGTATATATATACAAACCATTATTTAAGTTTTGAGAATTACTAATATATGCTATAGATTTGCTTCTTTAAAATTTCTTTTTATAAGCAAACATTTTTAAAGTTTTTGTTACCTTCTTGATTAGATTTCTTATTCTGAATCACTGTGCTGCAGTACTTTCATTTTCTACAATTTAAATGTAAACTTGGAATAACTTTATTGTCACTTTAAACATACACTAATCGGCATACATTAAAATGAAATTTCGTTGCCTACAGCTCTCAAAAGGTCACCACCTCCAATATACACTATATAAACATGACAAACATACATACATACATACTTACAGACACATAGACACACAAATACATACATACATACATACTTACAGACACAGACAAAGACACAGACACAGACATGTCCCCATATATATGACATGGAGAAACAACACAGTCTAGTTTGGATATATACATGTACATGGTGAGAAAAACGAATCTTGCAAGTTTGCCAAATGGATGGCAGAGGGAACAAAGCTGTTACAGAATCTGGAAGTCCTACTAGAAATACCTTGAAACCTCCTCGCAGAGGGAAGCAACAGAAACAGGCCATAAAGTGGCTCTCTAACTGTTCTGACCAAGGCTTCCAAACCGTAATTACGCACACACGTCTTTTAAAACCAAGACTTATTTTATTGCAACACTGGGAATTGTTTTCATTGCCACCCAGAATTAATCTCAAACAGTCCCCCGAGATAAGCACACACCTTTCAGTTCTGTGAAGTGTTGCCAAAAACAGAAGTATCAAATGAACTGGAAAAGAAACCAACCAAAGTACAAAAAAAAAAACCAACCAAAGTAGAAAGAGCTTCCAGAATGACTCTGACTACTTTTCTTCCTGCAAAGATATCATCATCGGCCTGACCTTTATACCTTATGAGAGGGGGATTCACCTCCCAGCCTTACTCCCAAGTCGCCCTTTTTGTTTCAGCTGCTCTCACCTTCTAGCAGCTCTGCGCACATGCGCACTGAGAACAGGCTCCCCTGGGTCTTCTGCCTCGCTGCTGCCAGACTCGGAAGGCTCTGAAGGCACCCACCCCCCCGATGGTCCTGGCCCCATCCCTGCATCAGACTCAGGACCCTCATCCAAGTCCTTTCCAGACTCCCTGACTGGTCCCCATTCTTCCCCACTGTCTGATTCCACGGCCATCTGCTGGCAAACCACAACTCTAACAATGCTTTGAACTCTAAGCACAGCACTTATAAGCAGCATCCTGAATAATGGGAAGCAAGTTTCCTATAATCTTCTCAGCTGTCCTTATCACTCTCTGTATGGACCTTTTATCTGAGCACTGCTACCATCAACCAAACAGTTTGCAGTTTGCAGTTTGAGTGATGCAGTATATTAAGAAACTCTCAATTGTGCTCCTGTAAAAAGTGGCCAGAACAGATGGCCACCTCATCTGATGTAGGAAATGTAGGCATTGGCTTGCACATTTCACTAAGAATGACGTGTGGAGAGACCACCCTTTGGTTTCATATATCCTTTTAAAACAATACTGAAATTTTCAGCATTTTGATTCAATTATTGAGGGATTCTGAGGAGTACATAGGAGGATAAATTTAGCCCTTGTTTGCAACCCTTTAAAGCAGCTGCATCTTTCCCTGGAATTGTATGATTGTAATCCCTAAAACAACCTAGGCACTTTCTAGATATAAGTGTGTGGTATATTATTAGAACTAAAATGACATGGATGTTGTGCAGCACCTACAACACATTTCTAGCCTCACTTCCATAAAAGAATACAAATGTCAGCTAATTCCTAAATAATAGAGACCTGTGCCATATCTTAAATCACTTGCAGATTATGGCTGATAATTGAAGCTCGTAAGAAAAGAAAAAAAGAGAAGTTCACTACATTTGATAAAAAGCTACATGAGTTTGTCAGCAGTTGCTAGTTTCTCCATGCTTCTAGTTTGCATTCTATAAGATCACTCCCATTTATTTATCTGGCATATTTATAAGCCTCCCCAATTAACTCAGGCTTTGAGAGGCAAATAACACAATTGGTAAATACAATTAAAACTATTTTAAAAATTCAAACAAAGAAACAAAAAAATGTGGCCTGTAGTTTATTCCATTTCCAATATGTGGCTGCCTTTCAAACGAATGTGCTGGCTTTGAAGTGAATCTTAAATACTAGCTTGTTCCATGGGATATATCAGCAATAGAACACAGATTCTGCCTGTTGATAATTTCTCCATGTAGTTATACAGAAGTCAATATAAAAAGAGTCTCCTTCACCTATGTACAAATTCCACAATAAAAAGTCTGACATAAGGAGAAATAATGGGCAAACTTTAAGCAGTAAGAGTTACATTTTAATCAGGGTTGGATCTGGTCCTCAAGTTGATCCCAAAATAAAACATATTCTTCCTTGCATGAATTAACTAAGTCTACTGGATCGTACTTCATTCTTGTAGTCTAATTGGCCTATAAAGATAGCAATAGTAATAGTGTTAGACTTATACTGTATATCGCTTCATAATGATTCACAGCACTCTCTAAGTCATTTACAGTCGGCATATTGCGCTCAACAATCTGAGTCCTCATTTTACAGACTTCAGAAGAATGGGAATCAACCTTGAGCCGTTCAGAATTGGACTTGTGGCAGTCACGGCAGAATTAACCTACAATACTGCTTTTTAACCACTGCACCACCATTCCTCATTAAAGGTTTACCCTATCCAGTCATATCTGACTCTAGGAGGCAGTACTCATCTTTGTTCTTAGCCAAGGAAGCCAGCATTGCCCAAGGGTATTTCCATGGACATGTGGCCAACATGATATCACGCCACAGAGCAGAGCATGTGGCAAAATGCAGAACACTGTTACCCTCCCACCAAAGTGGTACCTATTTATCTACTTGCACTTTCATGCTTTCAAACTTCTATGTGGGCAGGAGCTGGGGCAAGAATGGGAGCTCGCCCCATGGCACAGTATTTGAACCTAGCTGTCAGCTTTCTAGCTGAAAAGCTCAGCTGAGCCAATGCACCCCCAAATTTGCCTATACCCTATTAACCAAGGGTGTAAGAAAGACGAACAACAAATCTTTCATTTTAAATCCACACTAGCCAGAGCTAAAAGGGGAAACAATGTTGCCATGTAAATCTACCACTTCATTATGCAAATTTACATGCAATAAAGTTTTCTTCATATTAACCAATTTCTGTCTAATGTTCTGAACAGAGATACTGTGTTTTGGGTTTCCTTTCTTTTTTTTCCCATCTGAACTCCTTTGACAGGGTCAAAGGAGTAGATCTGGGAAAAACCAAATAAACACATTATAATTAGTTTATTTGAGAAGCATCATTACATGACAAGTGTGATGACAAGAATATTATTTAAACAGAGTTCATGGAGTAAAATATGAAGTTTTATTGCTTCCATAAAAACTATTTTGGACTGAGAATATAATAACCAGCATAAACATAAAGTCAAATAGCACTCCATAGCTAAGCTCATTTTAAAATTCATTGTCTCTGGTAAAGGGTTCTTAAAATAACTGCAAAAACCACAAGATCACTGTCTAACCTGTATGGTTGCAATTTTTAAAGAGAATTTTGGAAAACCTCCAATTTTCTTAGAAGGCTTTAAAGAATTCCTCAAGGGAGTTTCATCTGTTGTGAATTTCTACAGGAGTGAATTTGCAATCCACCCAAATGATCTTCACACATGGCAATGAGAGAACATGAATAAGATCACTTTCTGTTAGTCCAATCTTTCTCCCAGAGCAGATGTTATAGCGAAAAACAGCAGGAGTGAGCAACACAAATTTAGTGAATGTTCAAACTTAATAAATAAAAACTAAATACCATTTTAAGCTCTTGAACAAAAGATAAAGTTAAAAAGAAATCAAATGAATAGAAACATACTAACACGTCTCAGTTTTATGATTATTTTATTCGATTACACTTGTTTTTATTCCACAAATTGAAGTAAGTTATATTTCCTTGTAATTCTGCACAATTCTGTTAATGTATTTATTAATTAAATTTGATATGATATCAGAGTCAAAGGACTTTTGGTGATATACAACATAGAATATCCATGGTAAGAATAATAAAACATTCAGTGGATCAAATTATAACTCATTCATTTCAACATGTCACCCTATTAAATTAAATGAAGAGGACTTCTGAAATAGCTTACAGATCCCAATTAATATCAGGGCAAGTCTAAGCTCTAAAGGTAGAACTGTTTTAACAGCCCAGTTTCATTGCTGCTCTTCTTAGCCACTTCCTATCAAGAATCAGCCAGCATCAATAATAACTAATGCATCACACATATTGCTACTGCTCTCAGTGTGTCAACTGTTTACAAGTTCACTACATGGCCAATATCCCTAATTTTACAACAGCAGAAGCAAAAAACAACTTACTGCAAACTTACATATTATCCAGTAGACCACCAGATCTCTGGTCTATCTGCTGGGCCACTTTAGTAACTCTAAAGTGATCCCCAAACATAAATTATTATCTATTTCAATTTTATTCTCTCCATGAAACATAGTAGCTTTTTAAAAATCACCCTCCCTTCCATTCTCTCCTCCCTCCTAATTTCCTGAGTCTAAGCTGACTAACTTCTCGTTTATTCCTTTCCAATTATCAGACAGTCAAAAGAGGTAATAAAACCAACTCACAACTAACTAGCTGACTAAAACAGACATCCTGAAAAAAAAAAATCACATAATGAAGTAGAGTCCTATGGTGGTTTTCTTTTCCATATCAGAGTGTTTTAGTTCTTTAGGCTATCCATTAGGATAATTGGTAGAAATGGTGAAGTAAGTTCAAGTAGATGGTGTATCAACCATTATTTATTAGACAACACTAAATGAATGGATCTACTGTGTAAATAAATATAATATTACTAAGTTGTACATGTATCTGTAGCCACAGATAGAAGATCTGACCTATATATTATTCAATTGCTCTTTGTATAAGCGGGAGAGAGATAAGCATCTTGATCCCCATATTAAATGTATGGCCCAGTGGGAGGCCCATATTAAAACAACATACCTCATGTGTGGCCAGAATCTGAAAACGACATTTAATACAGCACAATTTCTGACTAAAATGGTCTGACTAAGATCGGCATATGTGGGCCTGATTGGGGTAAATTGCAGGGATGATACAGAAATATAATTTTATGTCATTTTATTCTATTTTACATATTTAAGTATTAATTATTGTATTTTATCCTATAACTATTGTATTTTACCCTACTGTCATTTTAAATTGTTTGTTTGGAATTTGAATTTGTATACTGTTATTTACCAAAAATAAATTTAATGGATACTGATTTGAGAATAAATAATATTGAATTCAATGAAATGTACTTCTGACAATAGGATGTGGCAGTATTTAGAATTAATCTCTGAAATAAGTCAGCAAAGTTTTCTACCCAGGTTAGTTAAATAGCCTTCTAGATAACAGCATATTCTACTCTCTTACAGGGGGGTAAGAAATCTCTGCCACAAATTATTTTGGAACACGATTTGGAAGCTTTCCCTCAGAGATTTCTATTGAGATGTAAATGCTTCCCAGAAGTGAAGTCCGGCTAGCAGTTGTTCTCACCTCAATAAAATACAATAAAATTTAAACATTTTTATAGAGTGTCTAGGGAATTTCACTTTTTAAAAAATATATGAAGTGGATGGTGGAGCTCTTATAGCTTTTTTTTCTTTAAGTGCCCAATACACTTCAAGCAATGCAGCTTTCTATAGTCACATGGCAGCCTACTGTATGTACATAACGAGTATGTAACACTCAAACAGGTAATCTTGAAAAGATTTGCTGCAGTGGTAAAATTATCTGCAGAGAAAGCATTGAGCAAGTGAAAGGCAGGCCTTATAACCCTATTGTTTGGAATTGCTTGCAGTAAGCGTGTAAGATACGTATTCAATACTTAGAAATAATGAAAATTTCAAAAGGTTTCAAAAATGTGGAGTGCAGAATTTCCAACAGGAAATTCTGGACTAAATGCCACGTTGAATCACTAAAATACAAGATCCCTAAAAACTAGTGACACGCCCTCACAAGTCACCAAATCTTAGTATGCTTTGTCACAGAACAACTACCCAATGAGGAATAATATAGGCAAAAACCTGTAGCATAATATCTTCTGTTCTTCTCAATCACAGTAGGATTCAAGTAATCTACTCCTTCAAGTTACTGTACTTTATATTTGAACTCTCTTTAAAAAAAGTTACCTTTAATTGTGTGACATAAGGAATTGGGTTTTGAATATTCCAGAGCAGCTGAATTAAAAAAAATACAGGGTATATATTAAAAATAATTTGAAGCTCCTTGTAGAGATCAGGAAAGGTCAAGACTTTTACAGATACGAATCAGCTTTCATACTTCTTGATTAAACCTGGTAAGAACTTTCTCATCAGGACTGCTGTAGAATTTAAACCTCATCTGATTTTCGTATCATTTTGATAAGATCAAGAGTCAATCTTAAATATAAATGATAATCACACTGCAGTTTTGGTAACAAAATAATTGCAAACGGCTTTTGGATGGCACTGTCTAAGGAATAGTTGAATGCTTCATTGCCAAATTGATCGATAATAATATACTCTTATACACTATATTCACAAAACAGATTGAAGTTATTCTGCTTTAAGTTATTATCAAACTGAAATAAAATGGATAAATAGCAATATTTCTGTGCTTTAAACTTTTACTTTTTTAGGATGCTTAAAGTTTTGGTTGAAAATCAGTAGTTTAGTATTAGATTTTGCTGTCCACTTGAAGAATATCTCAGCTTCATATCTTGCTCTTTTCAGCCAATAGGTCTAATCTTAACAGATATCACTTGGGGATATCACTGGGATAAGAGGAACTGTTTTCCTCAGGTCTGATGAGGTTTTTTTTCTCATAGAAGGTTTCAATTTTCCCATTTCCTCATGAAAGATTTCCATTTTTATGGAAAGCAGACTTTTGTTTTATAAATTAGATGCATAACCTGACACAAACCAGTTTCTGAAGGTCAATGCATTGTTTTTATAACCAATGATTATACAGCTATTAAGAAGGTACAAAGCAAAGCATGCATGGAAATATGAAATAGTTACCTATATTGTAGTGACTAGTCAACACAATCTCTATGTGTATGATGGGCTAGGGCCACCATAGATAAAAGAAAGCAGATGTGTGTGTGTGTGTGTTCAACATCATGAGGAGATTTTTATCCTGGGGGTTACTTTCATCCCTGTGAAGACTCTATTAGGACTAATACAATCATTTTTATGTATTTCTCATCTCAAAATAGAACTGATTTGGAACAAATTAACAGCTGAACTCTGCCAACACCAGGGTTACAAAAAGATAGGGAACACTGCGGTTCCAAGTTGCCTAGTTTATTAATTCTGTAATGAGGAAAGGGAGGACGAGATTGGGGGAAAAAGACTTACCACTAGCTGTAAACTTTTTAAATCACATGTAGTCTTTGTTTACTGTTTGTTTAGCAACTATTGGATCTTTTTTGAATAGAAGTTAGGACATCATTGAATTAGTGATTCTTATGGCCATTCCTGGAAGTTCCTGCAATGATTGCGATCTGGGCACTTGGCATGGCTTGCATTTCTTTCTTTTTTTTCTGTTTTCAATTTTTATTAGTTTATAATATAAAATACAAACATACAAAAGAAAATAATTGGAAAGATAGGGGAAAGAAAAAGGAAGGGAAATATGTAGAAAGGAGGGGGGAAAGGCATTGTCTTCCGACTCCCTTTGATGCAGTAGAATAAGGTAATAACATCAAACCACATCTTTTTACTTTCATATAGCAGTACAAACTAGCAATTTCTATAACAACAAACTTATCTAATTGGTAAAGCCCCAAACCAAAGTTTTATTTTCCCCCCACTTCAAGCCCAAAGCCTAGAAGCGGTTTCCAAGTGCATGGCTTGCATTTTTGACAGCTGCAGCAACCTGCAGTCACATAGCAATAGCAATAGCACTTAGACTTATATACCGCTTGATGGTGCTTTACAGCCCTCTCTAAGCAGTTTACAGAGTCAGCATATTTTTCACAACAATCTGGGTCCTCGTTTTACTGATCTCGGAAAGACAGAAGGCTGAGTCAACCTTGAGCTTGGTGAGATTTGAACTGCCAAATTGCAGTCAGCTGGCAGTCAGCAAAAGTAGCCTGCAACACTGCACTCTAACCACTGCGCCATTGTGGCTTATCGTAATCACCACTTGTGAACTTCCCTGCTATTAAAAAAGTCAATAGGCAAGCAGGCAAGGAAGATTGCTAGTTGCTCTGGTACATCATTTGTACTCTTCCTGTCTGGAAGCAGCCATCTCTGGCTCCGCCCCGCTCAGACCATTGTGATCATCTGCATACCTTTCTCCACCCAACAGCAACCACTTACCTACCTGCATGCTTGCAAGCCATTGAGACTTGCTTAATGACTCACAATCCTGGATTAAGGATGGCAATAGTGTTGGGTTTGTCATCATTAAACAACATTGTCATATGGCACGGCAAGCCCATGACGTTATACTTTATGACAGTTTTGTATAATGAGGGAAATTCTGGTCCCAATTATGGCCATTAAGTGAGGAGTACCTGTAATGAACGATTAAGAAGAAAGGCTATTGAAGAAGAAAAGAAGTTGTATCTAAAGGGAGTCTTTTTCCCATCTCTCCCTCAGCACCGTTCACAAAAAGGCTAAGCAAAGGCCATCTACAGTGAAGTGGATTAGATAGGGCTCTTAATGCATGATAGCAAAAGGAATGAAAGGACCAAATGGACTAAGGTGAGTTGATGGATAATATATCTTAAAAAGAAACACCAATAAGTTGATTAGCTGTAATGAGGATTACTTATCAAGTTCTGATTATGTGCCAACAGTCATGTCTAAGGAATAGCAATAGCACTTAGACTTATATACCACTTCACAGTATTTATAGCCCTCTCAAAATGGTTTACAGAGTCAGCCTAATGGCCCCAACAATCTGGATCTTCACTTTATGACCTCGGAAGGATGGCGCCACTACAGCTCTGTTTTAATGCTACCCTTGCAACACCGTTTTGAGCAAGCAACTCAGACCATACAGTCAATACAGCACAGATAGTCCTTATCTAGTGACAATTGAGACTAGCAATTGAAACAGTTGCTAGATGAAATCACAACTGTAAATATGGTCATACTTCAACTTTTGTTTGCTTTACAAAACCTGCAAAGGTATGTGAAGATTGGTGGCATACTTCCTTTTTCACCACCATCATAACTCTTCATGATCATTGTATGAAGTACTGTCGTTAGTAAATCAGAACTGTGCAGTGGTTAGACATTTGGATTAGGTCCAAATTCCTCCTTAGCCATGACATTTTCTGTCATATTTCAGATTCTTCACTGACTTTAGTTGGAACTGAACAGAGCTATCATGAAAAGAAAACTGGAGGAGGGATCTGTCTATATGGCCTTGCTAAGAGGTGAAAAACAACTGCAATGATGAATACGTGCATTTATCTGTGAGTAAGGTAAAAATCTCTTGCAACAAAATGCTATTGTACAATAAAAAAATAATATGATTATATCATCATCATCATTTGAGCCATCGTTTATCCACTGCAGATGAAGGCCTCTTCCACCTGTTTCCAACCCATATGGTTCTGAGCTTTCTTTTGCCAATTGGGTCCGCAATACTTGCTGATGTCATCGATCCATCTTGTTTTAGGTCTCTTTCGCAGATGCTTTTTATCAAATGGAATCCATTCTATGATTGCCGTGGTTCCCCTGCCATAGGTTCTTCTTGCTAAGTGACCAGCCCATTTCTATTTTAATTCTTTTACTCTCTTGATGATATTGTATATGTTTTCATTTGTTCTCTAATACACGTGGGGGTCTTTCTATCTTGTCTTAGAATGCCAAGCATATGTCTTTTCCATGGCTCTTTGTGCCACTGGTAGCTTTTGTATTGATTATGAGGTTAGTGTTCATGTTTCACTGACATATGTTAGAGCAGGTAGCACACACTGATCAAAAACTTTTCTCTTCAGACATAGAGGGAGATTGTTCTTGAAAATTACGCTTAGCTTGCCGAATTCCTGCCAACCACATTTAACACACCATTCAATTTCCTTTATTGTATCACCTTCCATTGAGATCCGTTGGCCAAGGTATATGTTAAGTTTGAGCAATGAGAGGCTGAACCAGAGCATGAGTGCAACAATACTTTATTATACAATAAAGGGCTGACCGTGCTTGCCATGCCTGGAACTGGCTCGCAGCAATCAGCAACTGGTTGGACCCCGCAGCCTGCTTTTATAGCTGGCTGCTGGAGAGAACCAACCAATGAGGATGGGGGGAATAACTCCCACACAAAGTGAGTGGACCTGAGTGAGAACTCCTAGAGTCCTCAGGACATAACACCCCTTCCCCCCAGATGCGAACATGCATAGTCCTTGAGGTAGACGGGGGGTTTGTGTTGGCGCCCGGAACGGCGCAGCTCGGGAACATTGTCTGTCTGTTCGGTATCAGTCTGTGACGGTTGAACCGGCATAGTGTCGCTAACGCTCTCTCCGGACTGGGCATCCTCGGAAACCACCGGGTTGGTTACTGGGGTCGAGCTCTCGTGGGTTGGATCAGGCTGGTCAACTCTCTGGGCGCTGTTGTCCGAGTTCGGGCTGACCGGAACGACTGCTGGTGCAGACTGGTCGTTGGGTGCGATGTGGCTGGGCGGCGGATGAGGCGGTTCCCCTTCGACTGGAGACTCTGGATTCTTGTTGGCAAGGGTGCTGAGGCGCCTTCTAAGCTGGTCTATGTGTCTCCTCCAGACGTGACCATCCTCCAGTCTGACCCTATACGATCTCGGCCCGGTGACGGCGATGACCTCGCCTGGAATCCAAAGTGGGTCCCCAGCGAAATTCCTTGCGAATACTGGCTCCTGTAACATAAAATGTCTAACCCCCGAAGTAGAAGCGAGGGGAGAGTCAGGGCAGTATTGTGGGTGCAGTCTATCTAATACAGTCCTCAGGCGCCGGCCCATCAGGAGTTCCGCTGGGGACTTATTGGTGGCTGCACAGGGGGTTGAGTGCTGGCTCATCAGGAACCGTGAAAGTTTGTGGTGCCCGTCATCCCTGCCAAACCTAGCGAGGGCCTCTTTGGTGGTCCTGACGGCCCTTTCAGCCAACCCATTACTGGCAGGGTAAAAAAGTGTCCACCTTGTCATCCTAGGGGAAAGGACTTGAGGAGTCTGTTTGTCGCCGGCCAGTAGGCCCAGGAGGGGCTTATGGTCGGTGACCAGTTCGAAGAAGTGGCCAAAAAGGAATTTGTGAAACTTTTTCACGGCCGCAACAGCTGCTAGGGCTTCCTTGTCTATCTGGCTGTAATTTCGCTCCGTGGCCGAGAGCGTCCTGGAGAAAAAGGCGATGGGGGCCTCGGCGCCATTGGGGAGTCTGTGACTAAGGACCGCCCCAATTCCAAAAGGGGATGCGTCTGCTGCCAGTACTAAAGGAAGGTTGGGGTCGAATTGGATGAGCACTGCCTCTGACGTAAGTAGTGATTTGACGGCGTTAAACGCCTGGTCTTCTTTGTGCCCCCAGTGCCACGGTGACTTTTTGTCTAGTAATCTGTGTAGGGGTTCAGCTACTGAGGCTTTATGGGGCAAGAAGGATGCATAAAAGTTCAGCAGCCCCCAAAATAGCTTGTAGCTCCGTTTTGGAGGTTGGTGTGGGAGCTTCGTGGATTGCCCTAACCTTGGACTCCAGGGGGTGAATGCCAGAGGCGTCAATTTTATAACCCAGAAAGTCCACCTGTCTAGTGGCAATGGCGCATTTTTCTTTTTTTAACTTGAGGCCATGCTGTCTGAACCTCTCTAACACTGCTCGCACTCTCTGGAAGAGTTGGGGTCTGTCCCTGGCCGAGACCAAGATATCGTCGAAGTAGGGTACTACACCAGGGAGGCCCTGTAAAATCCGCTCCATGAGGGATTGAAAAATACCCGGGCAACACTTACGCCAAATTGGAGACGCTTGCATCGGAAGGCACCCCTGTGAGTGACGATGGTCTGAAGTTCCGCTGTTTGGTTATCAACAGGGAACTGCTGATATGCTTGAGACATGTCCAATTTAGCAAAAATACTGCCCGGCTCGAATGTGTGTAATAAGTGCTGAATGACGGGCACAGGGTAGGCGCTAACTTGTAAATATTTATTGATTGTTGTCTTGTAGTCCGAGCAAATTCTCAGGCTACCATCTTTTTAAGGGGTGTGACAATGGGCGTCTCCCACTTGGCGAAATCTGTTGGCTCAATGACCCCTTGTTTTAATAGTTTATCCAATTCAGCGTCTAGTTTTGGCCGAATAGCAAATGGAACTCTACGTGGTTTTAATCTGATTGGGACTGCCTGGGGGTCAACGGTGAACGAGATGGGGGTTCCATTATAACACCCCAGCTCCTCGCTGAACACATCTGCGTAGTCAGCGAATAAGGAGTCAGTGTCTGAGGTTGAGACAGCATGGACTCCTGTTAGCCCTAGGCTGAGGTGGGGAAACCAATCGAGCCCCAATAAGGTGGGTAGATTGCCGTTAACTACCACTAGAGGTAGGTGGCCTTTAAAAGCTCTAAAACTGACAAAGAACTTGCCTCTGCCGATCACAGGAATGGCCTTCCCCTGGTAGTCCTTCAGACCGAACTGGCATCTCTGAAGCCGGGTAGTAGATAGGCTGGGGTGGAGTCTCTTGAGGGTGTTCCACGAGATTATTGAGAGAGCTGACCCTGTGTCAACCTCCATGTGGCACGGTTTACCTTCTAGGGAAACGGAGAGAGAAATTTTACTGACAGTGTGGCAAGTACGCCTGGCAAGGCGGTGCGTGCGACAGTTTAATACTTGCCTCTGTGGTCCCGAGTGCGAGGAAGGGGGTCTGTGTGCTGCGCTTTGGGGGGCTTGGCAGACTCTCGCGATGTGCCCCCTCTTATGGCAATTGTTACAGGTGGCTCCTTTAAACTTGCAGGTGGCCCTTTGATGTGATCCCCCACAGGCTAGGCACAATGTGATGTGCTTGAGTGGACCGGTGTTTTCTTGTTTGGCCCCTACCTGCGACCGTCTGTCGTTGGCGAGGCGGTGGACATCGTTTTCATCGTTGTGGGTTTCCTCCGCTTCCACCTCTTCGGAATGGACTGGGAACGATGCCAGCTTGGCACTTGGGCCTTGAATTTCGGTGTCTGAGTTCGTTGCTAGCTCGGCTGCTAGGGCCTCCTCGACCGCTTGCGCGAGGTTGAGGTCTTTTTTTGCTAGCAGGCGCCTCTGTAGGTTGAGATCCTTGACCCCACAAACTAATTGATCGAGGAGCATGTCCTCCAGGTATGTTCCAAACCCGCAGTGCAGGGCTGCTATTCTGAGGGCGGCCATATATTGATTGATGGTCTCCTTACTCGATTGCTTCCTCATACGGAACGTGAACCTCCTGGCGATTTGTGAAGGCCTGGGAGCGTAGTGGTTAGTGAGGATCTCAAGCAACTCGGACCACGGAACGTTTTTTAACTCTCTAGGTGCCACGAGTGCTGCGGCGGTATCGTAAACGGTGGCTCCGCAGTAGATTAGGAAATAGGATTTTTTCCGATGCTCTCCCGCATCCGCCAGGCCGACCGCATCGATGTAATGATTGAAGCGGTTCTTATACGATTCCCACTTCTCTTCGTCTGGTTTGAACGCCGGGAATACTGGGTTGGAACTCATGGTGCTGGAACGGCTGGGCTACCTGCGGAAAAAATCTCTCTGGGACAACGGGCGCTCGTGGGTTACTAGTGATATCAGCTCTGGAGAGGCTTTTTGCTACCCTCTCTTTCTCTCTCTGGGTTACCACGTTGGCTGTTAGCCGTTGGAGGTGTCTCGATTCGCGCCAATGTGGGCGTTAGTGGCTTCCTACAGCGCTGTGCTGTGTCTCATACTGGCTCGAAATTCAAATGACACCCGTTTGAATTTCGCGCCAAATACAGAGCGGCTGCGGCTCGCAGCGCTTCACTTTCCCTGTAGCGGGGCTAACAAGCGGCTACAGACGCTTCTAACTTTTTGAACCAGACCGCTTTCTCTGGCTGCGGATCAGCGTTTGCTCTTTTTGATCGCTCGTTTTGTTGGCTGACCGCTCTCTCTGGCTGCGGATCAGCGTTTCTCTTATCGCCAGCCGATCGCTCTCTCTGGGCTGCGGATCGGTGGCTAGTGACTCAGCGGTTGCATGGTGCTTCTGGAAGCCATCCCATCCTCGTCGCCAGTGTTAAGTTTGAGCAATGAGAGGCTGAACCAGAGCATGAGTGCAACAATACTTTATTATACAATAAAGGGCTGACCGTGCTTGCCATGCCTGGAACTGGCTCGCAGCAATCAGCAACTGGTTGGACCCCGCAGCCTGCTTTTATAGCTGGCTGCTGGAGAGAACCAACCAATGAGGATGGGGGGAATAACGCCCACACAAAGTGAGTGGACCTGAGTGAGAACTCCTAGAGTCCTCAGGACATAACAGTATATATAGTGGTTCACTACGTCTAGTTCTTCTCCAGATATATATTTCTTTCTTTTTTTGGTGAATTTATTAAACATAACCTGGCTTTTTTTCAGGTTTATATTTAAGCCAAATGGTTCTCCTGCTTTGTGCAGCTGTTGTTATGTGTCTTTGTAGCTCTTCAGACTCCAGAAGATGGTAGAGGACAGGAAGGCCTGGAGGAACGTTGTCCATGGGGTTGTGATGAGTCGAACACGACTTCGCAACTAACAACAAAAGCTCTTCAGGGTCTTGTGAGAAGAAAACAATATCTTCTGAAAATCTTAAGTGATTTAAATAGGCATAGTTTATTTTTATTAGATCTTTTGCCCAGTCTAGTTTGTGAAATACTTCTTCAAGGCAGATTGAGAAAAGGATAGGTGATATTGTATTTAACTGATGCTAATCTTCCATCTGTGATGGAAACTTAAATAAGGTGAAGAAAATATCAATCCATCCTAGGAATTCTCCCTCCCTCCCTCCCTTCCAGACCCACAGTTTCATATCTATGTAGTCAGTGAGGCTCCAGCTACCTCCATAAGCTCAGAAGGAAAATATTCTTGCTGCTGGCTGTGAACCCTCTGAAAAATTCAATAGTCAAGTGCCCCAGTCAACACAGTTACGAAAATCAGTCTCTGAAAGCTTTGTTGTTTAATCCATTTGTTTTTCTTGCTATTTGGATCATTCCTCCGGACAAGATAAGACAAGGCAAGTTAAGGCTCTCTTTACTTGCCTTATTCCATCTATTAATCTAATTCTATAGGTCACAGATGAAGGAAAAAGTGATATACGCAAAGGGGAAATGTATGGTATGAAAGGTGTCGGAACATAGAGGCGTTATGTATGGCAAGGGGGTAAGAGTTGGTAGTTAATAGGAAAAGATGTCAAAAAATTGAAACATAATAATAGTGCAATTTATCCTTGCTAAATGTACAGCAGTGTGCTATAATTAAATATGAAAACCTAAATTTATCTCTGTGTTCGGCTGTCATTAATTTAACAGGGAATGCACATGTTGTAATCTAATGGTTGGTGCTTCCTGCAAACCCCCCAGCAGCATATTAAAATGTGTATTAGCCTCAAGGTGCATAAACACAAAATAATAGGCCAAAGGTTTTGGCACATGGAGGGGGAAAAAATCCACGCTCAAAGGCCGTCAAGTAGCAGTGATTCAGGGGAGCCACTCACTTAGCCTCATTAAGCCAAAGCTCTTTTTTGCTTGTCTTTTGTTCTGCATGACAGCAGCCTCTTTGTTGTATAATAATTCATTCCAAGTTCGTTCCAAGCTACCGAAACTGGTGAACTGTGGCCATTTTAATGAGAAGTATTGGTGGTATGCATAATCTGGAAGCCACGTGCACCAGGCAATCACAGAGCACTGCAGCCAGCAAAATGAGACACTGTTGAAATCACAAATTTGTCAAGTTGTTTTTGGACAGGGTATTATAATAAGCACTAAAATATGCATCCCATTACTTTGCATCTGCCAGTCAAAGATCACTGTAATGAATGCATGCTGCAGGGTATGACCAGGCCGCTGTTGTAAGTAAAACAAACTGGAGAGTACAAAAAGGAATTATGTATTTTTGGCAGCGCTTGACTTATTTTTAAATCCGATTACATTGGGAGCTAGATTTTTCTAGCACAGTAGTCCAATGTCAGCAGTGAGCTGACTACAACTGCCAGAGTAAAGAGGTAGCTGGAATAAATTAGTTTTCAGCTTCTTTTTATGGCTGTGTTTGCTAAGTGAAAAAAGATGTCTCAAAATCAGTGCTTATAGTATAAATGGCAGCAATCTTTAATTCATTGGGAAAAGTTTCTGGGAAAACTGCTTATTTACTACCCCTAAAGGTTTCTAAATGGGACAATTCATGCAGATTTTCCCATATACAAAGCAACATAAGCGCAAGCTTTAGGCTCATCATGAGCCAGAGTCTTTATATGATAGCCTTATAAATTATTTCAATGTATAGGCCGTTCCAATTCAAAGCAATTCTGGGCAGAATAGAATTGAAATACCTAATTAAGAAGCCCAAACAAACTGACAAATAAAACATAACATAATGGGGGAAACCACGTATCACAACCAAAATAAAGAACACACATCATATGAGCACACAACTTTTAAAGATTTTCTGTTAGAGTTGGGGCAAACCTCTGAGAGAATGTCCTTCCAAAGAGCAGAGAAGAGATGCTTCCTATGTCCCCATAGATAGCACTGGTTAATGCCTACTCTGTCAGATTGCATAGAATGGGCAGAAAAGATAAAAAAGAAGCAGTTCTTAAGACTGTCAGATCCAGTGCCATGAACGATTATATGAATGATCATCTTGAACTGCACCTAGAAATAATCGATGCATTCACATAATAGAAGTATTACATGGACATAAAGTGGTAACCTTTAAGAGTTTGAGCCACTGCATTCTGTATAAGTACTTCCAAATGCTTCCAAAGTGAGCCCATTACAGTAGTCCACATATGAGGTGATCCAGACATGAGTGACAAAAAGGAATTCTTGGTTCAGGAAAGAACACAATTTGGGTACCAGATAATTTGCGTAAAGACTCTTCTGGCCACACTGCCACTTGCTCCTTGAGTGGGAATCGTGACTCCAGGAGAAGTTCCCAAATTGCATGCAACTCTAAGCAATGAGGTACCATCCTTTCAAAACCAAAGCTGGAAATTCACCAGAGTTGGAAGAACCTTTTACCCACAGCTGCTAAATCCTGTCAGAGTTATTTTGAACCTGTTCCTCCCCATCTAGCTCCAAATAGCCTTCAGGCACTGAGACATCATCTCAGTCACATCACCGAGTTGACCAGGAGTTGAAATCACAGTTGAGTATCATTAGCTGTTGCAAATCCAATTGAAAGCTGCTGAGAGATAACAAAGAACCAGGATGATCATTAAGTATGATAAGCATTGTTTCCATTCTATGTTCCAGGTTGAAATTTGACTGTAGTGGCTCTAGATAATCTGTTTCTTCCAGGGCTTTCCTGGAAGAAAAATCCAATCAACCAATCAACCATCTTTATGAAAATGCAAATCAACTCACTCAAATCAAGCAAAGCATAATATCTAATGCACCAGATGTGGACTTTGGAGATCTATACTCAGGTCCTCACCTGACTGCAAAGTTTCTTGAATAACTTTGGGTCAACTACCCTCTCTTTTGTGGAGAAAAAAAGAGGAATGCCTCCCTGTAAAATTCCTTTAGGTCATAGAGAAAAGGTGAAATATATATACCTATTTCATAAATACCTATTTTATCTTTTGATATCCTTACCTTAAAGAAAAGCAATCATGAACAGTTATAATTCTGAAAAGCAGAGTCGTTAAGGGAGGGTGGAGAATTTCCTGCTGCCTTTTCTCATTGTGAGGTTTCACAATGGAGTTTGACAGAAGTACACATCTGGATTATCAGACTGAGAAAAACAGCTGCATGCTAAGCATGCTACTGAGAGGAAAGTGCCTCCTATAGTTCTTCCATTCAAAAAATTGCATTCTCTCACAATTCATTTTTTTAAATAGAATTTTTTCAGAGCTCAACAACCATCTCTTGCTCAAACTGACAAAAGAACAAGGATGCTTCATTAAATTATAAGCAAAAGGGACTAATACTTTACGACAACACAATGACAGCTTTCTTTTTTAGTCTCTTCAAGTATTCGCCTTTTCTCTTTGAGTTGTTTGAATTCTCTTAAAAAGATTACCTTTTAAATTTTAATACTTATATTTATTTAAATGTTCAAAAAGATTTTTTTATTAATAATTAACATATAGGGAAGAAGATTTGAAGAAATATACTGAAAGGTATTGGGATCAAGTAGAACCCCTTTCTGATGGTGATGGGTAGTTAAGAAATATGAAATATAACCAGGGGTGGGATTCAAACTTTTTAACAACTGGTTCTGTGGGTGTGGCTAGGTGGGCGTGGCTAGGTGGGTGTGGCCATGTGACTGGGTGGGTGTGGCTTCTTTTGGGGGGGCAGCACCCCCTCCCATTTTTTGGGCCTTCTGGGCTTCAGGGAAGCCTCCTGGGGGGGTCATTTTTACTCCTAGAAGGCTTCCCTGGGCTCGGGAAGGCAAAAAATGGAGGAAGGGGGTGCTGCACCCGCCTCCATTTTTGGACTTCCTGGGCCTTAGGGAAGCCTCCCGGGCGAAGCAGTAAGTAAGCGAGGGAAACCCCAGCACAGCTGATCATAGGAACAGATGATTATCAGGAGGGGGAGAAATACCTTAAGGAGTTACTGGTGGGGAACAACACAGTCAGAGATGTTGGGCACACGTGCAATGTTGCGCATGCGTGATAAGGACTGACTGGGTGGAGAGGGGTGGGCGGAGAGGGGCGGGGCCAGCCAGGGGCACAATTTGCCGGTTCTCTGAACTGCTCAGAATCCTAACAACTGGTTCTATAGAACCAGTCCGAACCAGTAGAATTCCACCCCTGAATATAACAAAGTAACTAACCAACTTCACCTATGTTTCCTTTTCTCTTCTTAATGTATGGTTTTATTTATTTATTTATTTTGACTTCAATTGTTTACTATGAAAGAGAATAGTCTGCTCAGGATGCATGCTTGTCTGTCTGTCTGTCTATCTGCCTACCTATCTACATGTATATATAAGATGAAAAATGAGCATGAAATTTGTTTGGTCCTAAGCCTGAACAAATATTGCCACGTTGTTTATATTTCTGCTTGTCTGTGAGCTACAAACTTTAGCTTATCTAAAAGAGCTTTTAATCTTATTTAAAACTTCAAAGGCTTATACATTAGAACATTTTGATACTCCCAGTAGATTTAAGTCAAAATAATTGTAGGAAATGTTTAAAGAGAAACCAAATAAGCAACAACTGAAAAATTCTTTAAAGAAACAGATAAATGTTAGTTAATTGTCAAATTTGCATGAGAAAAAATGAAGTTTTATAGAGGTGTTGAGAAAACACACACATATTTTTTATCAGGTTATTTCTAAAACTCTGAAAAATTCATTTGAGGGTAAATAATTGCAATAGCTATGGTTTGATTTCTGTTACATAGTGTTATTTAGGTTTGTAAGGGCAAATTGCTTACTTTATCTGTTTTACCAAATGAAACAGGATATTATTGATATTTAATGCTACAGCTACTGTGAAGATTTTTATTTTATTTCAGAAAAGTATGAGTTCTGTTCCCCTTAAAAATAATTGTGAAAGCCCAGAGATATGGATCTTCTCCCTCAACCCAATTATTTTTCTGGATGAAAACATACAAACATTAAGGAAAACAGGAGAAATAAAACTAAAACATCATATAATCTGGCAGGGCAAGCTGATTCAGAAGTAAAATAATGAATTACTTTTAATAGGTAGGATCCTAGGTAAAATTTTATGTGTGTTGTTGTAGGAAGATAAAAAGGTCAACTTCATGATTTCCACCATCCTTTCTAAAACTGTAAAAGACAGACCAGAAATAAAAGTTAAAATAAGCAAAAAAATAGTAAGAGAACACCTGTCTGATCTTGATGAAAACAAAACACCAGGGCCTGATGGATTACATCCCAGAGTATTAAAGGAGCTAGCAGAGGTCATTTCAGAACCACTGCACCTTATCATTCAAAAATCCTGGAGCACCGGGGAACTACCAGAGGACTGGAAAAGAGCTGATGTGGTTCCCATCTTCAAAAAAAAAACCAGACCCAGGAAACTACGGACCAATCAGCCTAACATCAATACCCGGGAAGATACTGGAAAGGGTAATAAAAAAACCAGATCTGCCAATGTCTAGAAACAAGTAAAGTAATAACTAGCAGTCAGTACAGGTTTGTTAAGAACAGATCATGCCAAACCAATCTTATTTCATTCTTCAACACAGTGACTAAATTAGTAGACCAGCAAAATACTGTGGACATAATATATTTAGATTTCAGCAAAGCATCTGACAAAGTAGACCACAACCTACTTCTTGGTAAGCTAGAAAAAAGTGGGATAGCACCACCACTAGATGGACTCACAACTGGCTGACAAACCGTACTCAGTGAGTAGTCCTTCATGGGTCTAAGTCTACACGGAGGGAAGTAAGTAGTGGGGTGCCACAAGGTTTCATCTTAGGCCCAGTACTCTTCAATATCTTCATTAACGACTTAGATGAGGGAATAGAAGGGGAACTTAACAAATTTGCAGATGATACTAAGCTGGCAGGAATAGCTAACACCAAAGAAGATAGTCTCAAGATCCAGATGGATCTTGACAGACTAGAACACTGGGCCATATCTAACAAAATGAAATTCAATGTAGAGAAAAGTAAAGTCCTACACTTAGGCAAGAAAAAACAAAAGTACACATATAGACTGGGTGAAACCAGGCTCAATAGCAGTAACTGTGAGAGGGATCTTGGAGTCTTAGTGGACAACCAGCTAAATATGAGCCAGCAGTGTGCAGCAGTAGCCAAAAAAGCTAATGCAATCCTAAGTTACAATCAAGATCAAGGGAGGTACTAATACCACTCTATAAAGCCTTCATAAGGACATAGCTAGAGTACTTCATCCAGTTTTGTTCACCACATTACAAAAAAGATGTTGAGACTCTGGAAAGAGTACAGAGAAGAGCAACCAGGATGATTGGGGGACCGGAGACTAAAACATACAACAAACGGCTACAGGATCTGGGCTTGGCTAGTCTAGTAAAGAGAAGGTCTAGGGGACACATGATAGCAGTCTTCCAATATCTGAGGGGCTGCCACAGAGAGGAAGGGTTCAATATATTTTCTAAAGCGTCTGTAGGCCAGACAAGGAATAATGGATGGAAACTGAACAAGGAGAGATTTAACCTGGAAATAAGGAGAAACTTTCTGACAGTGAGAACAATCAACCAGTGCCCTCGGAAGTTGTGGAAGCGCCATCACTTGAGACTTTCAAGAAGAGATTGGACTGCCAATGGTGTAGGGTCTCCCGCTTGGGTGGGGGGGTTGGACTAGATGACCTACAAGGTCCCTTGCAACTCTGATTATCTGTTATCTGTTTAAAAACCTTCTCTGGTAAACATCATGACATTATAGAATCTCTCATGTCTTTCCATGCTCTGTCTTCTAGAACGGTGTTTTTCAAGATCAAAAATTTTAAGACGTTATTGACTTCAATTCCCAGAAATTCACACATCTTAAAGTTGCCGAGGTAGAGACACACTGTTCTAGAAGGAAGCCTCCCCAGAATAAATATTAGAATTCTTTTAAAATTGTAAGTAATGCAGGAGAGGCTGCACGTGAAAGAAGAAATACTCATATAAACATACATACGTCTATCACCTGGCCCCTGCATTCAAAAGACAATGTGCTTGGAAATACTGGTTATCCATAAAATCCATAATTGGTGTCCTTCTGCAATGCCCCACTTGTTTATAGCCATAAATTGTAAATATAGAAAGCCTAGGCTGGATCTAGTCCAATGTTAATGTATTTCATTAGCTAATGTTGGAATTTCTTGTGGGAGATATTTTGTTACTTCTTGCAAGATCACCACACGAGCATTCCTTATTTTTTAGAGTTCCTTTGGCATTCATCATGTTGCAGGATTTTCATGTCATCAGTTCTACTACTGTCCTCACTCTATGTCTTTAGATCAGATTATTTCAAAAACTGCATGTCCACTACAAGCTTGGGTGTGTTCGTATTCTCTTTGGTCTTTTTGATCCTATTTCCATTGGATAGATTTTTTTTTCTTTTGTCAAGCAGAAGAGATAGGCAAGGGATTCCTCCTGCTACCGAGGTTGTCCTTTATATACAGTTAACTCATCCAACACTAAATGTGGACTAATAGAAGGACTTAAGAACACGAAAGGGATACCTGATGACTATCAGGAGGAGAACACATTTATTTATATTATAAATCAAAACTTGAAGCAAAAGATTCATATTTTAGCAATGAGCTTTTCATAAAACCCTAATTAGATCTTTTAATAAGGGCAACATATATTTATCAGTACAAGGATTATTGTAAGGAAGCCACAATAGAAAATTGAAGAGTTCATTCTTGTGGCCGCTGCTGCTTTTGAGGATTTTTTTTAAAAAAAATCATATGGGCACCAAAAGCCCTGTTATCCCTTCCTCCCTAGCTATGTGGAACACATGGATGGCTGCCTGTGCAGTTTGCATGGCAGGCTGGCATGAGAAAAGTCACTGCTTGCTTGCTTACTACATTCCTATCTAGCCCTGTTTTGTGCCGGTGTAAGTTCTTTGAGTTCAAAAATTAATGTTGCCTAGGTTCTGTGTGCTGTTACAGCTTGAAAGACCCTGGCAACTAAAGCAACTTTTTGTTCTCTCCTTCTTAATTCTTGCTGATTTATATTTCACACTTGGACATATTTTTCATGCTAACTTTCAGGATTATCTAAAACCAAAATATCGAATATATACACTTGATAGAAGGTGGCTATCCACAAACAGGAAATGAAAAAAGTCATTATCAGATTAAAAAGATGCCACACGCATTTTTAAAAAATCCCTTGGATTTTTTGGTTTGTTAAAAAAATGATATTATAGCTCTTTAAAAGTGCTTTTCGAATTATGAAAATCATGATGATTTATATTTTTTTAAATCCAGCCATGCAGAACGTGAAAGAAGTTAGAACTTAAAAAAAAGATGAACAAGATAATTACCTTTTATCATTAGGCATAACCACTCTCATATTTTTGTACCCTGTAGGTTCGGAAGCTTTATAAATACATTTGTTCAGTTTTAGTAAATACCACAGACACTATATGATGTGTTATATTCATATGGGAAGTACAGAAAACCAATCTGGTCTACTGGTTAAAGCATCAGGCTAGAAACCGGGAGACTGAAAATTCTAGTCCTGCCTTAGTCACAAAAGGGTGGGACTTGGGTAACTCTGGATGACTCACTTTTTCTCCCCCCATATCAGGACTGACAAGCTAGTTAGTCAATTCCTGTCACACCCAATGGAACAACACTTTTGTTGATCTGAAAAAAAGTGAACCCTGCGCTTGTTGGAAAAAGCTAAGACGAAAAGAAATAATATTGGATGGAAACTGGAACAGCATCTTTAAATATTTATATTTTAATTTATGGGATTATTCTTTTATTTATAGTATGGTATAGTGATACATTTATCTTAACTTCTTGACAGAAAAAGAAAATAAACATTAAAATATTACATATATTTCAAGGTGGTTAGGTGACTTGGGGCCAGTCATTCTTTCTTAGCACCTCATAGCTTGTTGCCCTGGGGCAAATAGAAGGTAGAAGAAGTATTAGGTATGTTTTTCACCTTGAGTTATTTATAAAATAAAGTGATAATCCTAGAAATATTTTTTAAAACAATTAAGACATTGAACAAAGACAAAGAACAGCATGGAACAGCTTCCTTAAATTAAGCTCAACCTGTGATGACATCATAAGTAATTCCCTGCAGTTCTCTGGATAATAAGAGAAATTATTATTTTTTCCTTATTTTGATATTTTTTGTTTCCTGCTATCTTGGAATTTCCTGGTTGTTTTCCATTCCAGAATTAATTAGGTCCATCACCTTTTATTTTGAAATAAGCCGGATGCTGCCAACTGACAACATGACCTATAAAGTTTTGAGTTTGAATGCAGGGTCATAAGATTTTGTGGAATTTAATGGCTGAGAGTAATGGGGTATTTACATTTTTAAATTATATAGAGATTATTGTATGGTCTGTTGTGTTTAATTTTATTTTTCTTTCAATAGTGTTGTCCAGTTTTACTTGTGGAAGAGCACCTCATTTCGTTGCACCTGCTTGCGAGTGTAATGACAAATAAAATTCTTATGTCTTATGTCTTAAAGACCTTACTTGGATAAATATTCAACATAAGATGGGTGGCTACATAAATGTTTCAAATGAAAATAGATAAATTAATAAATATGGTTAATTATGGGCTGAAAGAGACAATCCATTGGTGGAATCCCTGATCAAAAAGCATTCGAGGCAACTCCATTAAAGCTCTACACTAGCACGATCCCTTTTAAAAAGTATGTTATCTCTTAGATGCTATTTTCCATTTTCCAATGTTTAAGGTCATCCTCAGATATGGTTTTGTTATCTATATGTTCAATATGACTTGTTCCTACCGTGGAATGGACGTGGAGTTTTATCTGATTTTATACTTTTATTAAAGTAGTAGTTTTCTTCTGTTACAAGGGTTCCCAGGTTTAATTAATGTTTGTGTAATCAAAATCCAATATGGATTGTCACACAAATGATTTATCCCTGAAATAATATGCAGTCATGGTTAGTTTGCAAGGGTTTCAAGTAGAGCGAGTTACAAGAGGCTAGAAAATGAAGCAGATGTTCTTTCTAGCATATTTCTGGACAGCATATTTCTGAATTATCAGTTGCCAGAGAATAATGGCTCAGGAAGGCTATTGCCTCCATTTCCAGCCAGTGGGTTTTTCAAATGGCATTTGGTTAGCCACAATTAAAAATATGATATATGCTGGATCAGAACAGTACTGGGTACTTGTTTAGCTAGTTACTGATCTGATTCAGCATGCATCATTCTGAACCATAGTTTGGTAACTAAGACAGTATGATAACTCAGTGAACGAATATTGAGAGATAGAGGTATAGGAGAAAAAAAATCAGACTACTCTCAAAATCTTATACAATGGATGTTGTCCTGAGCTCAATAGGGAATGGATCCTGAAATGTGCACAGAATAGCAGCCCCATAGCATATTTTATATTTATCTCGGTCTCAAAATCTTCAAAGGGGACTCTTGGATATTTCCCAAAAAAAAAACACTAGTAAAATTACAGTCCCAAAGCATGACTAGTACCAAGTTTAAAAATTATTGGAATTTGGGAAAGAGTTAAAGGCGTCATACTCCAATCAGTGTACAGGAGAAGTTTTGTTTAAAGAGAAAAGATGAATGGATAGCTGAGAACAGACAAAGAATGACAAGTATTATGATTTGAACTGAGATGAGATAAATAGAATAAAACTAAGAGAGTTAAAAGAAGGAAGAAGTTATATAGAAAATGGGAAATGGTAATAAGATATGGAATGATATATAAAAGGAACATGATTTTTGAAGTTGTGTCTGTACGGTGAGTTTTAACCCGGGATCAAACAACTTTCAGAAAAGATGTTTTATGTTTTTTATGTTTTATGTTTTGTCTGTTTGTGTATTGGAAGAGAACAATGAAATTATAAATAAGACAGATGGATATAAAAAATGTATACAATCTAAAGTAAAAGAGATATAATTTGAATAAATAGAAGGAAAGGGAGTAATAAAGAGAGTTGGGATAAGATATGAAGTTGAATAGATAAGGTAAATATATATATTAAAATTGTTTCTATATGGAAATGTGATCTTTTGGAATTACTCTGTCTTTAAATAAGATGTTGCATTGGTTTTCTCAGAAAAAGATTTCATATATTATTATATTTTATGTTTTGTTTGTCTGTATATTGTTTTGTAAAAATAATAAAATTTGCTTAAAAAAAATAATTGGAATTTAATCTCAATTGAGTGTAGACAGCAGGTGTGAGCAAGTTGGTGGTTGCCAGAATTCTGCAGGATGGGAGTCCCAGAAATGGCAAGAGATTCTGGGAATTATAGTCCAAACCACCTGGATGAGATCTGCTTTACTACCCTATGAAGCTGAGTTTGAATAAAAAAGCCACACATAGACACAGTATATCATGCAAAAAAAAAAAAAATTGTGTGCGATCTGAGTTTTTATGGCATTTACAATCTATATTCAAGAAATGTAGCTTTCTATCTTCTAGTGTTTTGTTGGTGGATTTTGTAGGCACACGGTGCATAGTCCACCACAAAAGCTCCTGGAATCACCGTACCGTAGATTTCATTGAGTAATTATGGGTATACTGTAGACAGGATCATTGTGTCCTCAAAGGAAGGGAAGCGAGTACTTTTGAGTCTCTTAACTTCTTGATGGAAGAAAGGAATAGAAATATAATAAATATGACAGAAATAGAACCATGCAGTATCGTGAACACACAACCAGAATTTTCTTTTTATGAAATCAGCCATCTCTGTTGAATATATAGGTTTGCATTTATGTGTCTTTAAAACCAAATTGCAGTACTGACAAAGCCTGCTTAAGCACTCTCAGTGACATGATTTCTATCACCACCCACCCACCACTTTCTTCATTCTTCTGTGACATCAATTTCAGGTTTAAGCATCTTTTGTCTTATTAATGTGTCTTTTAAGTAGTTTTTCCTACATTACCTTTATAAAAAGTGAATTATTGATATAGTGACAAGCTAAGAACACTATGAATTGCAGTGTCTCCTCCCCACTCATTCAAAACACGGTGAAAAATATTCTCTATCAATGGCTATTTTACATATTATAAAAGAGGGAAGTCTTGAAGTTTCTTTGGATGAAATGAGTTGTAAATTTCTATGAAGGAAAGTTAATGGGGTGGAGCAAGGGCCAAAGGAGTTTGGCACTAATCTAGGTTTAGCTACATAATATTATTTGTTGAAAGAAAAACTGCTTAATTAAATTTAAAAAGTCAGGAATATTGCATTCTCCGGAGTGTAGTGATAGGATTGTCTTTACAACCGAAAGGTAATGTTATAATTTTCAGAGCTTCACAAAGAACAAAAAACCTTTTCTAGCCTTTCTCTGAAAAGTCTTCAGCAATGATAAGCAGAGATTTGGAGGTATCTGACATGCCAAATCCCATTCTTTTGTAAATCTTGGCTTTATACAAAATTTTCAACCATGTTATATTAGATTTTTTGAAGGATAATCAATAGGCATGATGTATATCTGAAAGCACTTTTCAAAGTGAATCTCTTCCAGAAGCCAGAAACAAAAGCATGGGTTTTCTGCTTAAAATCTACTCTGAGCAGGGGTGGGGGAGGCAAAAGCCGCTGGGGAGCAAATTAAAATTGGGCTCTGTCCATGGCTCTCCTCAGTGAAAGCAAAAGTCACCCTGAGCCTGCTGTAACTTATTCCAGCTGGCAAGAGTCCCTTAGGAAACCACTTGCAAATTGGGAATGTTTAAGGATGGCAGCTACGTGAAGAGAATTCTTACACATGGCTATGGAAAATTACTACCTAGGTTCTCGGCTTCATTGGTTAGTGAACAGAAAAGGGAAGATAGGACTCACTGTCTAAATCAGAAGGATATCCAGCACTCTTGTTCTTTGTTGCTGATGTGATCTTTTCAAAGACATTAATAAATTTAAGGATTCCGATAAGAAAACAAGATTACAATTCAAATCCATGTCTGAACTAGAGATGATCTATGAAGGTCTAAACAAAGGGTTGACCTCTAGTCTTCTACTCTAGCATGTTTTTTTAAAAAAAAAATGACTGGAAATTTTCTTGTAGGTGTACTAAGCTAAGGTGTCAAGTTTGGTTAATAGGCTCAGTTCTTCAGTTCGACACTGAAAATCCTTGTTTCAGGCAATCTATACAACCTAGAAGAATGAAGTGGTAGAATTTGTGCTATTCACCATTGTGCACTGCATCATATCCTTGAATGAATAAAAAGAAAAGAGAAGAAAATACAAATTTCTGCAATAGAAATTAAAGCAGTTGAGAAAGAGCCAAGTTAATTCTTCACTCTTCACTCTGATATGCTGGTGAAAAGAAAAGTATATGCACGAATGATGTTTCTAGGCTGAAGCTATATAGTCATTTCATTTCAAAATATGTCTAGAAGCTTTCTTAAGAGCCAGAAGCATTAGCTGCAGAAGATACTGTATTTTTTGGACTATAAGACACATTCCCCCCAACCACCCAAAAGGTAGACGGAAATGTCTGTGCATCTTATAGAGCAAATAGGGGCCTGGTTTTGGCCTCCCGAACCTCCGTGCCAGTGGTGGTATGCTACCGCTTCGGACTGGTTCAGCTGAACCTGTAGTAAAAAAAAAAAGCCTCCAACGATCAGCTGAGAGGAGGAAAAAAAGCCTAGGACAATCAGCTGACAGGAGGAAGAAGAGAAAAGCGCAGGATCGACCCTCCCACCCTCCCCTGTGCTTTTCTCTTCTTTACCTTCTCAGCTGATTGGCACTGCAGGTCTCAGCTGGTGTGGGGAAAGCTGCGCACGTGTTAGGTGCATGCATGCGCAATCACCGAACCAGTAGTAGAACAGGTAGGATCCCACCGCAGCTTCGTGCATCCTGTTTTTGCCCTCCCCGGTGTCCAGAAGCACTCAGCTGGCCAAATTTAATGAATTTAATGAACAGCATGGAAAACTTCATAGTCTTTGAAATCTCAAAAATAATACATCATTTTAAAATATCTTTTTTTTTCTTTTAGTGACCAGATGCATGGATTCCAATTGGTAATTAATGTTTGGTTTTGACTTAGCATACTGTATAAATTCTACTATTGTTGTTTGTAAACCAAAATTTGGATGGAAGGAAAAGTTTACTGTGTTGTGTCAACCCAATCAATTGTGATGGTCAATTTATAATAGAAGACAAAAATACAATCTTTGATTCTGCTGTGTTAAATGGGTTTAAATAGTTAAAAATGAACCTAATCCATAATTTGGTTAAGTGTTTTTCTATATAGAACTAAATGATACTGTCAAATCCATTCCTGGTAGTTAGACTCATGAAATACTAGGCAATGATTGAAAGAGGTTTGAGTATGAAATACTTATTATACGGTCAGAGCAGTGTCAAAGTACTGCCAGTGAGGAGCGGCTGTTTTGATCTGAAAAAAGTATTTTGAATTCATAATGTTTTGCATACCACTACACGCTAATAGATCAGCTTGATAGGATTGACAACTGTCAAGTCATTTTCTTGTTTAAATATCTTTTCATCAAAGAGCAGTAGTCCATCTCTTGAGTACCTTGGGTTGATTGATTTGGGGCTTCAGGGGAAAAAGATTAAGAATCTATCTTCACTTGAAAGTTTTCTTACAACTTAAATGAATAAAAGAATGTCATGTAGCCCCTGCTTTTATAATTTTACATAGGACGTCCTGAAATTGTTAAATGTTAATTTTTTATCTGATTGTTATCCAACGTCTTTATCATTGATTGATTCAATATGTAAAACCCTGAAATTTTGAATGACGTTTACAAAAAGTACAATACACTCTACCCAAAGTTTTTCACTCCCTTCCATTATTAATAAAGGAGAAACAACATTTTGCTGCTAGTGAATTGGGAGTTGCTGTTCAAGAATTATGGAAAGATACATTAATTCCCACATGGAAAAAGACACAATGGAAGAATGGCTAGAAGAACAGATGGAGATAGCAGAAATGGCCAAACTGTTTTAATCAAAGAAAAGAATACATCCTTTTTTTTTCTATTTGGAAACCATTTCAGCAGTTTCTGCTCAAGACAGAAAAAAAAAATGAAAAACTGACTTTGGGATTAGATATGTTTTCCATTATAGAAATGGCTAATATATACTAAGTATGCAAAAGTAAAAAGTTGAGGCTGAAATCGTATTATTTTACTCTACTATGCTGAAAAGAGCTAAAAAGTTAATACTCCCCCCCCTTTATTCCACACACCCCTCCCATTCTTTCCCTCCCCAACTTCCCTATTATCTTTATTTTCATTTGCATTTTATACTTTGAGAATTTCTCTCTCTCTCTCTCTCTCTCTCTCTCTCTCTCTCTCTCTCTGTATGTATGTGTATATATATATATATATATATATATATATATATACATACATACACATACATACACACACACACACACACACACACACATACATACATACTAGGAAATCTTCATAGATATTTATATCTTCATAGATTTATACTATAAATTAATATATACACACACACACACTATATACATAATATACAAGAATTATCTTCTTCCAAAGGTGTTAAATTTTTCTGGGCCAAGGACTTTATCTAAGTTTGACTTACACTTAATTAAAATGAGATACGATAAATACAATAATGCATTAAGAATTCTCCCTTTTATCACACTAAAAATCACAGCTACTTTTATTCTAACAGTTTTCAAACATGGCACTCAGAGCTTTTGAGCCACAATGTCTCAAGTCTCAAAATCTCTGCTTTGTTTATTTCTGGTTTTGCTCTATATAGCCCTCAGTGGCTTTATATGTAGCTATTTCCAGAACAGCCAAATCCAATTACAATTTATCTAGCCAACAAAACTTCTGGCACTTGCCCAGTTCAGGAAGATAAAGGGGACAAACTTTGAGGTTGAGCATTGAGGTTGAACATGTCACCTGATTATGGGGCTAACTTGACTGAAATTGGCTATATATTTTAATTGGTATATTATGACTAAGTTTTCAATTACTTTTACTGTGGATGTTTTATTTCTATAATTACTATGGATGTTTTAATTGATCTTAACTGCTGGAAAGTCTTGGATAAAAAATGAATGAATTCTTGGTTATTCCTCTTTTCCCTTCTAAAATGCAGACAATATCCCCAGGTTCTGGAATTTACTGGCACCACTTGAAGTTGAACTAAAAATGTGAACCTAAAGTACCTCGCCTATAAGGCACAGTCACAGAAAGAGAAAACACCACAACTTTATCTTAGTCTGGTACTATGAGAGGATCTTGGCAACTTAAGGGAAAGGGCCAGGAATTTTTTTCAATACATAGGGTGGTAGTTTTACAATCGTAGAATAGGGGCAAGACCCAAGGCCATTCATCACTAGGGAGGTAAGGCCTTGGGTCTTGCTCCTATTCTACAATTGTAAAACTACCCCCACCCCCATTTTATAAATAAAGGTTTAGGATTTCCTAAACATAGTACCTTTTCCTAAACAGTCCATGTTTCCTGTTATTTTCCCTTCCTGTTAGTAATTTTGAAAGTCTTTGAATACCCTACTGTCAAATGATGCGAAAAAAGATCTTGTTGAATTAAACTGAGTTATTCTTTCACTTTTCTTTTTCAGTGGAAATCGACTTAAAATGCTTTACCTGTAGGTCAAGAAAGTCACTTAAAATATCCTATCTTGTGTATGATATGTATCCCTTTAGCCCTCTCTTACAGCCCTACCAGTAGAACAGACCAGGAAATCCATAGGAAGGCAAAAACTACTTTTATTGAGATTGGCTGTAATAACAGAATTTTGCAATGGTGTTTTATCTCCTTCATATAGTTTAGCAAATTAGGGAGGCATCTGACTGAGGTACTTCTGAGTATGAGCTCATTGTTCTGAGCTGAAAATCCTTCATCTCCTTTTGCCTAAGCCACAGAGCCTGCATATCTCCATCAAGGCCGTCTTCCTTACTTTCTTCACCTCACTATATTTTAAATAGAGAATAAGGGAAGGTATACTAATTTAGTTGCATCTTATTGAGATTTTTCAGTAATGGTGTATGAAGGTATAAATCATGGGTAGGCTGCTGGGGGTTCTCAGGAGTTCGGGAGACCCCCTAGCTAAGATTCTGTGCAGTTCAGAGAACCCCCCAAATCCCACTCCTGGCTGGCCCTGCCTACCCCACCCCTCTCCTCCCACACCCCTCTCCTCGAGTTCCCACACGGCCTGTTTTGGATGCAAGTAAGTGCAGGGAGGGCGCAGAGGCTCGGGGAGGGCAAAAAATGGGCCTCCCGGAAGTTTGGGAAGGCCGGAAATAGGCCTACTTCCTGCTTCCAGAGAGCTTCCGGACCATGGGGAGGTCTCCATTTTCACTCTCCTGGAGGCTCAAGGAAAGCCTCTGTAACCCTGGGAGGGCAAAAATGCCCCCCTCCACCATGGTGCAGGAAGTTGATTAGGCCACACCCACCATGGCTATGCCCACCCAGTAACTGGGCAGAGAACCCTTTGCTAAAATTTTTGAAGCCCACCCCTGGCTATAATGCTTTAGTACAGTGGTTCCCAAGTGGGTGGTACCACCCCTTGGGGGGGTGGGATGCCTTAGGGGGCGCTGAGAGGCAAGGGGGCTGGCAGGGGGTGCTGAGAGGCAAGGGGCCGGCAGGGGGTGCTAAGAGGCAGAAGGGGGCGCTGGAGGTGAGTGGCAGGGCACAATTCAGGGGTGAGAAACCGCCATTGCATTCGAGGCGAGGCCCCGCAGGATCACCCCATTGACTTGCACGTTCTGGTGCAAGGAGCTCAATGGGGTGATCCTGCAGGGCCTCACCCCGAACGCAGTGTTGGGAAAGGAGAGCAAAGCCACAGTGGCTTTGAGTGGCATTGAGCCCCTTGCACTGGAGGCACCTGCCCAACCAAGTCTGAACAGAGCGGTGCACAAAGTCAATGGGGTGAGCCTGAGAGAAGGAAAGAGAGAGGAAGAAAGAAAGAGAGATAGAAGGAAGAAGAGAAAGAGAAAAGGGGAAGAAAGAAAAAGGGAAAAAGAAAGTGGGGGTGAGGTGGAAGGAAGGGACAGAAAGAAAAAGAAATAAAGAAGGAGGGAGAGAGGGAGGAAAAAGATAATGAGATATCTATTCTAGTCTGATCACCTGCTCCAGCAGGGTTAGAAGGGAGTGTGTGTGTGTGTGTGTGTGTGTGTGTGGTGTGTGTGTTTGTTCTCCTTGTTATTTACCAATACATTTTGGTTTTGCCTTCTTCAGAATTGGCCCTGTAATATATTGGGGAAAAGTAATTTTTTAGGGTGGAGATCTAGTCCAAAGGATCTTGTTTAAAGCTTCAACAAAATGTGAGAACCTCCTGATAGTCTTGGCCATGTTTCATCCACAAAACCTTTAATTAATAGAAGCCAAATATGTTTCAATGTGCTGGCAAAGATGTTTCAGTGTGGAAAAGGGCCTCTAAACTAGGCCTCATTTCAATCTGATGCATCAGGTCTCTCTCTCCCTCTCTCCCCCCCTTCATCCCTCCATCCCCACTTTCTTTGTCCCTTTTTCTTTTTTCCCTTTTCTCTTTCTTTTCTTCCTTCTCTCTTTCTCTCTTTCTTTTCTCTCTATATCTTTCCCTCTTCCAGGCTCACTCCATTGAATTGGTGCACCACTCCGCTCGGACTTGCTTGGGCAGGTCCCTCCAGTGCAGCGGGCTCAATGGGGTGGTCCTGCGGGACTAGCACCTAGAACGCGGCAATGGCGGTACATTTGAAAAGTAGAGCAAAGCCAGAGGTTGGTAATTTTTGCTGCAGAGTCACAAAAGCTTCTGGGCTGTGCACAAGAAGGGACACACATGTCAATGCAATTCAGCAACATAAAATAAAGAAATACTAATAAAACAAATCAACAAGAATCGGCAAAGCATCTCTGATTAGATTTTATTCACTACTGGAAGGGTATGTGTATGTGTGTGCATGGCTGTCAAAACTCCAAAAACAGGTCAAGTAGTTCTGGGGAGGCCAGTCATAAATTAGAACACTTGCTAAGCAACCAGCCATTAAGTGAGGACCACTTGTATTTGGTTTGCCAGTCACCAAACCACGCCCACTCAGTCATGTGACCAGCAAGCCATGCCATCAGTCATGTGACCAGCAAGCCATGCCCACCCAATCATGTGACCAGCAAGCCACACCGACCCAGTCACGCCCACAGAAATTTGAATCCCGTCCCTGGGTGGGGGGCATTGAGGATGAGTTTGTAGCACCAAGGGGATGATAGACTGAAAAAGTTTGGGAACCACTACTTTAGTATAAAAGTTCAACTAATTCCTGCAGCAATCTAAATCAGTTCTGTATATTTTCCTGTTAAATCTGCAACAGTGGCTGCATCTTTATCTCCAAGTCTTGGAAGGAAAGCTAACAAAACAGAAAAACATTGAAACATTATCAGTAGTATTTATTTTTATCAGGGGAGGCAGAATGTGCATCCAGGATTTCTCTATTCCTGTATTCCTCTATCCACTGTCAAGATTTTCCCAAATGCTTTTTTTTTTCAAAAGGCAACTGGACTTTAATTTTGTTTCTCATCCAAGAATCTTTTTCAGTTCAAAACTAAAGAAGCTTCTTGGATGAGAAGCGAAACGTCTTCAAGGAAAAACAAAGCAAGTCCAGTTGCCTTTTGAAAAAACACCTTTGGGACAATCATGGCCTTGTTTTTGCAAACTGGCAATCATGTCACACAAACAGTATTCCCTGCCCCTATTCAAAAGATCTGAATAATTACACAAATGAATTATTCACAATTGCTTAGTAAGTCTGTACAAAATACGAGCCAAATCCACAAAATCACAATAATAAACACATTTATTTTTCAGTAATCAGGAAGGCTCAAAGGAATTAGGCAATCACTTTTCTCACATATCAGCACAAGGTATGTTTATAACTGGCCTCACAGCAGCAGCATTTTTGTAACCACTGCTGTTGGGTATATGGATACTCCAACTGGTTTGGGTTGAATAAATATGTAAACCTAGGATTAAGTGCTATGTAGCTTTAAGCACATAAACTGCAATGTCATTGTGGGTGCGGTTGCAGGCAGCCATAAAGGTAGGAGGGGAAACGTAATATCCCCGGCTTCTGGATGCAACTGTATGAGCCCCGGCTTCTGGATGCAACTGTCTGAGTCCGGCTTCTGGATGTACCTGGTTACTGTTCCAGGTCTGCTGTCTACTGTTTTTGGAACGTCTATCTGCTTACTTTGGAGGCTACTGTGCCAGATACCATTTTACCTGAACACAAGGACTGTTTACTGGTGAGCTGTGGATTCAGCGTTAGTACTTGAGAGAAAGGTATCTTAAGAAGAAGATTTACAAGCAGATAAGGACATTGTATTTACTGTAAATGGACTTGATAACTGGATTGATAAACTGGATACTGACATATGGACTGAATGACTATTCTTAATCTCTGTATGAATTAAATACCTATTTAAACCACAAACAGTGTATTTGTCTCAAGTGTGTGTATACTCTAGGGCCCAGCCTCACTCTCATTTGGCTGCCTGGCTTGACTGCTGCTGTGCACTCAGCTCGGGGGTTTATCCTCAATCACTAACATTGGTTATGGGCCCAGCAGTGTGCACAGTCTAGCTAACCAGGATATACCAGTGAGAGTTTGGTCAAGAGTTGCACATTACTGTAAAGACAAACTGTTTGTTAAATAGTTATTTTTCTCCAGAGCAATGGCACAAGTAAATCTGCCAAGTCTGTCCATGATATCCAGACTAGATGGAACAAACTATGTTTCATGGTCACTGAAGTGTAGTTTACTGCTACGAAGAGAAGGCTTGTGGGACATAATTACAAACCCACCAGATGTATCAAACTTAAATCCTAATGATGAAGAGGATTATAAACTGATACAGGACTATGAAAGAAAGAATGAGCAGGCTTTGTACATCATAGGTCTCACCCTGTCTGACCAGCAACTCATTCATATCCGAGGAGTGGAAAATGCTGCAGACTGCTGGAATAATCTCAAAAGGATTTATGTTCGAGACAGTGTAGGAGCTCATATCAATCTTACACGGAAGCTGTTTAGAACACATCTTGAGATAAATGGAGACATGTTGACTCACTTAAACTGTATGAAAAGCATTTTTCAAGAACTGCAAGAAAAAGAGCTTGTATTTAATGAGTTGCAACAAGTATACATCATATTGTCTTCTCTGGATCGAAGCTATGATGATTTTGTGACTGCATTAGAGGTATTACCTAAAGACAGTTTATCAGTAACTGAGATAACTGGCAGGTTATTAGAAGAAGCCAGGAGAAGGTTTGACCGTGAACAGCTGAGGGAAGATAAGAATAAAGAAGAGAAATTATCTTCAAAGCTTGAGAGAAACCAGCTGTGTAAAGTAAAGCACCCGGAAGAAGAGAAGTTATCTTCAACGGCATACACAATTAAAAAGTGTTTTAATTGTGGAGGCAGAGGACATTTGGCAAGATTCTGCAGAAAAGGAAAAAGCCAGAATTTAAAGAAGCCAAAGAAATCCTTTGAACTGGCCATGTTTAGCAATTGTGATATTAAGAATAATAAGTGCACACTGGAAAGGGATAACAAAAAGGTAACTGCAGCTTTAAATGGAGCATTGTATATCTTGCATGACAGTAAGAAAGGGGAGGCACAAATTGTATTTAATAATACCAAGCCTCATGATGAATGTATTCATTTATTGCATAGACGTTTGGGGCATGTAAACTTTAAAATGCTAAAACGTACAGTTGAGTTATCTGAAGGGATAAGGTTAAAACCCTGTGATAAGTATTTGCGTTGTAATGTCTGTTGTGAAGATAAGAGTAAAATAATGCCTGCAAATAGGCTAAATGGTTTTAAAACCACAGAACCTTTAGAAGTAGTATTTGCAGACATTATAGGTCCAAAGAAACCCAGTATGGGGGGTGCTCGATATATACTGAGCATTATGGACCATTACTCTAGATATGGGTTTTGCTACTTAATGAAAAGCAAAACTGAAACATATCAACACTTCTTCAACTGGTTAAAGTTTGCAGAAAGGAAAAGCAAACGGCAACTGATAACCTTGGTGACAGATAATGGCACGGAATTTGTCAATAGCAAATTCCAGAATAGATTAAAGGCAGCTGGAATAGCTCATAAGAGATCTGCACCATACAGACCACAGCACAATGCATATATAGAGAGACGAGGCCAAACATTGCAAGCGATGACCCGTACTATGCTAACTGATTCTGGATTACCTGATTCTTTGTGGGGGGAGGCCACAATGTGTGCTAATAATTTATTAAATAATGTGGTTAACTCAACCACTGGTGAAATACCATTCACCATGTGGCATGGCAGGAAGCCTGATTTGAGTTATCTGCACACATTTGGTGCACCAGCATGGGTGCATATCCCATCACAACTCAGGCGTAAAGGGCAACATAGAGCTAAACAATTTTTCTTCGTTGGTTATCAAGCTAACCATAGGGCATATAGATTTTGGGTGAAAGGCACATCTAGAGTGTTATGTAGTGCCAATGCCCAATTTCTAGAGCACGTAGGATGGGATAAGTTAGAGCAGGATAGCAATAACGAGGTGATTATTGAATCCTACAGAAATCCCATCAAGTATCCCTGTAACTTTAAGAAAAATGTAAAGCGAGAAGTACAGGAAGAGATAGTGCCCATAGAAGTAGAAAAGGAAGAAATAGCTGAGCAAGATGAGAAAAAGGACCAGGTAGTAACTCAACCAAGCCCAGTAATACCCAGAAGGACTACACGTATTTCTAGACCGCCTGATAGATACCAGGCTAACACAGTGTGCCAGGTAAATAGAGTGCCATCTACTGTGGATGAGATAAAAAGATATCCTTCTAAAGAGAAAGAAAATTGGTATGCAGCAATTAATAAAGAATTGAAATCTTTGAAGGATATGCAAGTGTATGAAAATGTGAGATTACCTAGTAATGAAAAAACCATTGGCTGCAGATGGATTTTTAAAATAAAAACAGATAAGGATGGAAACGCAATCCATAAGGCAAGGTTAGTAGCCCAAGGCTTTAGACAAAGTGCAAAAGACTATGATGAAGTATTTTCACCTAGTCTTAAAGCAGCAACGTTAAGGGCAGCCTTAGTGTGGGCAGCAAGCAAGAAATATATAGTTAACCATTTAGATGTGGAAACTGCTTACTTGCATGGTCCACTAAGACATACTGTTTATATGAAAAGGCCTAATGGATGTAAGGGAGACAATAATAATGATAATGATTGTTGGTTATTAAAGAAGAGCCTCTATGGTCTTAAACAATCGGGCTATGAATGGAACCAGTATATTGTGAAGGAACTGACCAATATAGGATTTAAAGCTGGTTTAGCTGACCCATGTCTATTTAAGAGAGAAAAGAATGGGAAGATATCATTATTATTGTTGTTTACTGATGATATTGCTCTGATAACTAAAACTAATGATGAAGCAAATGAAATTATAGCATCATTAGGTAAGAAGGTAAAAATCAAGCAATTAGGGGAGATAAAGAGATATCTAGGTTTGAATATACTGAGAACACAGAAAGGGTTTAGGATATCTCAGGAAGATAAGATATCTAAATTGCTAATAGATTATAAGATGGAACTTTGTAAGCCTGCAAAGACTCCAATGAGTCAGGATATTTGCAAAATGGATACTCAAAGTCCCAAGTTTGATAAGGAACTGTATCAATCTTTGATTGGTAGCTTATCATATATTAGCAATTGGTCAAGGCCAGATATTGCTTTTAGTATTAATCAGCTGGCTCGACACAATAATAACCCACTTCAATGTCACTGGATAGCATTGAAAAGAATCCTAAGGTATCTTAAAGGTACATTACACCATGCACTGTATTTAGAACCAGAAGGTGATCTCATATTGAGTGCTTATGCGGATGCTAGTTTTGCATCAGAAAGAGACACTAGAAAGTCGACTTCAGGAACAGCCATAATGCTGGGTAAGACATTAATAGGCTGGAAGTCAATAAGACAACAGCATATAAGTTTGTCTACTATGGAGGCAGAATTCTCCTGTTTATCTTTATTGTGTACTGAGTTGACTATGTACAAACAAATGTTGAATGATATGGGTATAACTGTAAATTACCCTATAGTTGTACATGAAGATAATCAGGCAGCAATTCAAATGGCCACAAGTATTGCAGTTAAAACGAGAAGTAAACATACAGATTTGAAGTATCTTAATGTAAGACAGTCTGTACAGAGTAAATTGATACAGCTAGAGTACTGCATGTCGGAGGACAATGTAGCTGATCACTTTACTAAAGCCCAAGGTGCTATTAAGCATCTAGAGAGTTGTAAAAAATATGGGTTTAGAATGTAAAGGCATTACATATTTATATCACCCAAAAGGGGAGAATGTTGGGTATATGGATACTCCAACTGGTTTGGGTTGAATAAATATGTAAACCTAGGATTAAGTGCTATGTAGCTTTAAGCACATAAACTGCAATGTCATTGTGGGTGCGGTTGCAGGCAGCCATAAAGGTAGGAGGGGAAACGTAATATCCCCGGCTTCTGGATGCAACTGTATGAGCCCCGGCTTCTGGATGCAACTGTCTGAGTCCGGCTTCTGGATGTACCTGGTTACTGTTCCAGGTCTGCTGTCTACTGTTTTTGGAACGTCTATCTGCTTACTTTGGAGGCTACTGTGCCAGATACCATTTTACCTGAACACAAGGACTGTTTACTGGTGAGCTGTGGATTCAGCGTTAGTACTTGAGAGAAAGGTATCTTAAGAAGAAGATTTACAAGCAGATAAGGACATTGTATTTACTGTAAATGGACTTGATAACTGGATTGATAAACTGGATACTGACATATGGACTGAATGACTATTCTTAATCTCTGTATGAATTAAATACCTATTTAAACCACAAACAGTGTATTTGTCTCAAGTGTGTGTATACTCTAGGGCCCAGCCTCACTCTCATTTGGCTGCCTGGCTTGACTGCTACTGTGCACTCAGCTCGGGGGTTTATCCTCAATCACTAACAACTGCCATTTTTATTGAGTCTAAGTCGGCAATGGAGAGGATGAAGAATGTATGTAGCTGAAATTCTGATCATTGTTTTCTTCCCTCAGAAAGACAAAGGGATGCTTGTACCATGGCTGTCAAGCACGATTGCATCGCATGATATCATGTGTCATATCACAATATTTTTTGCCTTTTTGAAGCCAGGGTGGGTGTGGCCTGTATGTGACATATCTGGCCCACAGGCCGCCAGTTTAACACCACTGGATATCATAATATAATATAGCAGAAAACATTTTAAACATTAAGAAGCAAAGCAAGAAAGCAAAGGCAACCATGATCCTACCTTTCCAATCAACTCGGAAATTTTAGGTACAGGTTTTCCTTTCTGATGCTGTATGGTTGGTGGGCTCTGTCCTTCCCAGTCCTGCAGTTCCTCAAGGCTTTCCAGATAAAGCAGAGCCTTCAGCCCTGTGCAGTAATCATCAATTACAGTATAGTCCTGATTCTGAATTGCACTGCACACCTAAAGTAGATAGATATCCAAAGTTATTATGGAAATGTGTTCTTACAGATGTTAGGATCAGAAGGCTTGGTATCAAATGATCATAAACAACAGCTGCTCAGAATGTATGGCTTCATAAGACATCCAGTAATCCTGAATTTTTTTCACCAGCTAATCTGCTATGCAAGTAATAGATAGATTGAAAGGAATGAACAAACCATTCTGCATTCTCCCTCTCCCCCTTTTCTTTATGTGGTCAGTGTACCAGCCATCAACATTTCATAGTTTATGTTCTACCATTTTGGTTAAGTTCAAGTACTACTGTGTAGTACAGTAAATGCTACAGTAAATACTGTGTAGTACAGTAAAATACAATTATTAATAGAATCTGGTAATGTTAATGAGGGATTTATACAGGTTTTAGAACCAGAAGATAAAATTACTGTTCTTGAGCAGAATAATTGCAAAGCTATTAGATAACAAAAGTCATTACATAATAAAAAGATATATTCTAGCATCTAATAGCACCTATGCTATTAGATGCAAACCTTGTATCTAACATGTAATATAGATGTAGAATGTACTATGCAGCTCCTTAGGTTTTGGTTACAAAGCATATCTTTAGCATGCAAAGTACTGGGTTCAATTCTCAGTATATCTAGATAGAGTTGGAAACCCCAAAAAACTGCTACTAAGTCAGCACACAGGACTTCCTGACCCACCTTATGGTAGCTTCCTAATGTTCTTATGAGTGAACTCTATTATTAACAGAGTTTTATTATTCTTAAACAAGCCAAGTCTCCTTGCATGTGTCAAGAAATATAAAATGGTCAACTATCTCAAGGAGAAAAAAGATATTAAACATGCCCATGTGCACACACACACACACACACACACACACACACAGACACAGATACTGGCCATCTATAATTAACTCATTCAACTTTCAGCTAATAACATCCCAGATAGCATTATCAAACTTTCATTTCTGGTGTCAAGTGCTATATTACAAGCTTTTTATTCCGGGAGGGAAAAATACATGTTACCCTTTAAAATAATGTGCATACAGCTGTGCAGGAAGAAACAAGGAATAAGTATAAAATATGCACAAGAACATTTCTTATGCAGCCCATTTACATTACTTAAAACCTGTTTCTCTGGAGGAACACTGCAAGCATTAATTAGGTCTGCTATGCTTCTCATAGATTTAAGTGCTCCCTCTCTTTCCCTTTCTTTCTCTCTCTCTCTCTTCTCCCTCTTTCCATTTTTTCAGAACAATTATAGAGATTATCTTTATAATTTCCTCCACAGGTTATTTAACTGTAAAATTCAACCAATGATTTATTTAAATGTCTTTGTTTGCTAAGGGCTTCTAATTTTTAAACATAAGAGGAACACTTTCCTTACTTCTTTGGAAAAAACAAGGGAACGCCAGATAGGTAGATAAAACTATGATGTTCTACATGCTTAAACTAAGTCACACTGCCTTATTGAAACCTTGTTCTTTTTTGACAATATTCATGCACTTGAAATATACAAGAGTTCTTCTTTTTTTAAAATAAAGTTTTATTTGGGTTTTCACGCCTACAGAATACAAATAAAACATCTTTTTTGAAAATAGCATGGTCCCGGGTTGAACTTTTTTATACAGACACAAAACTCAATTTCATGCTCCTTTTTGTGTTCTATTCCATATCTTATACTATTCTACATTTTCTATATAGGTTTTCCCCTCTTTTAATTTTCTCAATTTTATTTTGATTATCTCATCTCAATTCAAATCATTATATTTATACTTTTGTCTGTTCTGTTTCAATTTCATATTATCTTTTCTCATCAAACAAATTTTCTCCTGTAGTTACTAATTGGAGTATGACACCTTTATATCTTTTAATTACATCCATTCAACTCTTATTTCAACTTCAATATATACCTTAAGGTTATGACCTTCAATGTAATACATAATACATAACTTCCAATCGAATTCTGCTTGGTACATTCTTATAATACACACTATATTCTTTAAAAAAAAAGATTATAAATATATGTAATTATAAACCCTCATTCCATTCCAATTTAGTTCTATCATTAATAATCATTAAAATCTTAACATCTTTAACACTTATTTTCAATTAAATATACTTCCTTAAAAACACATATAATCTCCATAATGAATTTTTCCCTTATTTCTCTTCACATATGTTTTGTAAATCATTAAATATTCATTTTGTTACATTTGTTTATTGACAAGCATTCCACTGAATTACAATAGCTATTTTATCAAACATTTTAATCATACATTGTTTCATATTTTCTAAAATTATTTCTATTTCTAATATAACAATACTATCTTATGTACCTTTGCAGAATCCCTCTTTCCATTAAATATTCACCCATTATCTCTAAATAGGCCCTGTTTCTCTATATTTTGCTTCTGTCCTTTATAACTTCTTTTCCTTTCTTTCTTCCCTCTCATCTTCTCCCTCCCCCTTTTACCCCCTTGTCTTTCTACTTCTAATTCTCTCTTCTGTATTTCCATTGCTTTCTGATTTTATATTTATTTTTCACTCTATTTTGGGGGGGGAGTTGTTTTTCCCAATCTGAAACTTTACATTCTCTTTCCCCCCTTTCCTTTTTTCCCCCCACCTAAGATTACTTGTTCATTAAAGATGGCTTCTTCTTTGTCACAATCTTCTTGTTCTGCAGACATTTCTTGTTGTTTCTCATAATTCCAAATCTCCATTTCTAAAAACTGAAATACGAAGCCAAAAGAACCTCTCCCTTCTTCTGCATCTTCTTTGTACTTTTTAAGTTCCATTTTCAGTTCTTCTAAAAGTGGAGCCATTTTAAACAGTTTTAAACAACCACCAGATTAATTTTAGTTATTCAAAACAATAACCAAGAATCCAGAAATCATCAAGTAATCCAGACAGTGCCAAGTTATTTCTTCTTATTTCTTTTTCCACTTTCTCTTCCTGGGGTTTTTGTTGAGATATTTCAGTTAAAATGTATCTTTTGGAAGTCTTGTTGAGATTTTGCTGTAAGTTCTTTTTAATTCCAGGCAATCTCCTCCCTTCCAGATCCTGCCCTTTTATCCTTTTTCTCTCCTTTCCTGTTTTCAAAAGCTTTTGATTATCCAAAAATCTTTATTATCCCTTTGACTTTTTATTTTCAGCATTAAATGCCTATTAATGTCAAAGTGGATTTTTTTCCAATTTCTTGCTAAGTTAGCTGTCAGTATAGGAAAAGGAGAAAAAAAACCCCAAATCTTTTCCCTTTTCTCTCTCCTTCGCAGCTTAAAAATCTTCTTAGGGAACAATGTTATTGTTTTTTTTAATAGTTTCAATTCCAGGGTACCTTATTTGTTGCTTTTGCTGTTTGACCCAGTCAGACAAAACTTTCTCTTCTTATCTTCCTCCTGCACATTCTTTTCCGGTTGAGTTCTTCTTTGTGGTGGCCATTTCTGACCACTGCTACAACCACCTTCAGGAAAGGGAGTAATGGCCAGTTGAGGAGGAGAGATGCGGCTCTCTTCAGCCCTGCAGGCAGTCTCCCCCTTCTTCACCACCTCTACGGGGTGGCTTAGCCCCAAAACCAGCTGGCTTGGGGCACTCCAGTGGCAAGCATGGATCAAAGCCTCGCAGAGATGAGGTTTCAGTCTGTCGCCAAAGAAGCTCAAACCGGAAGTCCAAAATATACAAGAGTTCTGATTTCTAATTAATGGTTATCATTTATTTATGACATAAACTGAAATAGCAGCATAATTATTGTAAATTAGGAAGCTATTAGGTCCAACTACTAGCTTGTAGACAATAGTGACACCTGCCTATAAATATGAGATTTCTGTAGGGAAAAGTTGCTCAGATGATGGAAAAGCTACTCACTCAAACATGTTTTAATGGGTTTGAAATGGCTACAATTAGTACAAAATTAAGGCAGACAGAATATGTTTGACCCTCAAAACAATATGCAGTAGAGTTACATGGGTTACATTATGATTTGAAACCATGCATCAAGGTAGTACCATTGAATGATTTCACTCTGAACCAAACTGCCTTTTGAAATGCATCATTTAGGAGAGATGGATTGTTATACGTTAAATTCATTACATAAATAGAAGTTTTCCTATGTTTTCTCATCCCAAAGATCTGTATTCCCAGAGTTGAATCTATAACTATATAATATATATAACTTTTATGTTTAATTTTATATATATATTATGTCTCACCTTTACAAAGGAGGTGAGAAATCCAAATTCCAGCTGAATACAAACAAGCAAGCAAATCCAGTAATTATAGAGTTAACTCCCTGAGCCGATAAAGTTCTTGGCAGTCTCACACACGCTGTCTGCCAAGTCCGACAAGAAAGCAGGAATATAAATCGCACAAGCTATCACAACACAGAATAATCCTGAGCTCCCCTGAATAAGTCACACGTTGTCCCGTACGAAACTCTCAGAGCGAACACACCCACTTTTATTCCCTGTGGGGTGTGTCAGTCCCTCAGCTCAGTCTCTGATTCGTCCCTTCCTCCTGCGTTGCAGCTCACACTTTTGCCTGCGACGCTGCCTCGCATCAAGCCAGCATTCCTCTGCTTGATTCTCTGTCAGAGACTCCGATACGCCCTCCTCCTTTTCCTGATTAGCCTCAGGTTTTCCCTCTCGGTTATCTGCTGACACCTGAGGCACAATCAGGGAGGAAGGCATTGCCGAAGAGGAAGGTCCTGGGGAGGAAGGCCTTTCCAAATCCTCCTCTTCCCCATTGTCTGAGTCTTTGTCCTCTAACAATGCAGGCTCAAACCTCAGAGCCACAACATACATACATACATACATACATACATACATACATACATACGTATGTATCTCGGAGTCTATAACTGTCTGGTTTGGTTCTGCAACTCAACAAGACAGACACAGACTTTAGAGAGTAATTAGGACTGCAGAAAAAACAATTACTACCAACCTGCCTTAACTCGAGGACCTGCACAAGTCAAAAAGAGGGCTGTGAAAATATTTACAGACCCCCTCACATCCTGGAAATTGTTTCAACTCCTTTCCTCAAAACAATGATCCAGAGCACTACACACCAGAACAACTAGACACAAGAACAGTTTTCCCCTGAACACCATCACTCTGCTAAATAAATAATTCCCTCAACACTGTCAAACTATTTACTAAATCTGCATTACTATTACTGTTAATCCTCCCATCCTTCCTTTCACCCATCTCCTCCCACTTATGACTGTATGACTGTAACCTTGTTGCTGTGTCCTAATGATTTTTATTGACTTTTTCCTAGTATGATTTGATTGCTTATTGTACCCTATGACTATTATTAAGTGTTGTACCTGATGATTCTCGACTCTTGATGAATGTATCTTTTTTTAATGTACACCGAGAGCATATGCACCAAGACAAATTCCTTGTGTGTCCAATCACACTTGGCCAATAAAGAATTCTATTCTATTCCATTCCATTCCATTCTATTCTGTTCTGTTCTGTTCTTCCATTCTGTTGAAAGCAGCCAAGTGATTCTATGGCTAGAAAATTCTTGAATTAAGAATAAATACAAAGGCAGGAGCACATGGCTTGGGATTTCTTGTGAGATGTATGGTTTATTAGAAAACTATAGTTAGCACATGTCACTAGAATTGACTGTGGGGAATTATACAAGTTTGTTTAATGTATTTGAGGAGCGCTAGTTTGGGACAGTTGCTGTGGATTAACCCACTTAATCCTCCTTCATAGAGTTGCTCCCTTTGGGTCATCTTCAAAATCCATAACAATATTATCATTTTGTACACTTTCTCCGTAGATTTGTTATGTCAATGATTGGAAATGCTTATTTTTCCATTGTCCAAAATGCAGTATGCTCATTTTCCATTCTTTACATCCACCATCCAAGATTTCAGGATACAAAGAAGTAACTTGCAAATACATACTATTCTTCTATGTTAATTGTTGTACATGGTATTTATACTATCAAAACTGACTTATCTCTATGTGTTGCCTTTAAAAACAATGTCAACCATCAAAGGACAGCAAAATGAGTTTTGGAGATATTTCCAGGGCTCTTTCATCTATGCTGCAGCGATGTCAACACATTTATGAAAGATCACAAATGTTTCATTCCGCTATCCTTTCCTCCAGATTTTTGTTGAATTGATAAAATTCCAGCATTTACAGGTATGCCGTTTTGCTTCCTCCAAAAGATGGAGACTTAGCTCAGCTTTGGAACTAAACAACAGAAGATTGTTAAGTAAAAGAACTTTCCAAATGCCACCCTATTAAGAAGTCATCCTTTGACCTTGCAATTTCATACTGATGGGATAAGCAATGAAAATTCTTTACTTAGTATCTTGGTATCTTTGAAAGGTCCTAGAATAGACAAGCAATTTTGTATTTTTACCTTTAAACTGGTTGACTTTTCTTTGAAATATAATGATAAAGCACTAAAAGTATGCATGAAGTATTATTGTCATGTATTGTGTAGGAAGCAAATTTGTCACTGTTTTTATTTTATATTGTTTTTAGTTTAAAAAGTTAAAAAATTTTTTTCCTACTTTTAGAAAAACATTAATGGAAGATCTATCTTAATTTTTTTAAATTCAAAAGAAACCATTTCCATAAGCTTATGATAATATTTTGGGAAGTATAGAAAACTGCATTAAAATATTTTAGGCAAGAGGCATTGATCCTCATTAGACACGAAGTTCTTATTAAAAAAAGAAAAGGGCCAACTAAAACTTGTTTTGAATATTGTATATCACACTTTGGTCAAATGCAGCTAATATTTGTGAAGCTACAAATTCCAGTCCTACACAATTAGATATTCAGACATTTTTAAGCAGATTATTATGAAAAAAAGAAATATTTTGAAGTCCTGCACAGTACAACTTATGTATGTATGCATATGTGTATGTGTGTGTGTGTGTGTGTGTGTGTGTGTACACATACATGCATACATACATAAGTTGTATTTTATATATGTGGTCTTTTCTGACACAAAGCTTTCTTCAGATTTTGACATTCATATGTTGTACGAAGCAATCTTTGCATTGTTTTTACTCAAGTGGCACCTGCCAACTTCTACTGTTTTATGAAATTTATTTATTTATTTATTTGATTTATATTGCCACCTATTCACCCATGGCGACTCACGGCAGTTTACACAATGTAAAATCATATTTAAAACAAAAAATAAAAATAATAAGAACTAACAAAAAGAATTAAATAAATTAGTAAAGTACAATAGAACAAAATTTGGGAAAGCAAACAAAACAAAACAAAAACCAACTCCCATCCCCCAACCCCGATGACAGTGGGTCACACTAGCCATCTGATGGGTTCCATCCCTCTCTGGGTTCCCCAGGCCTGCTGGCAAAACCAGGTCTTCAGTGCCTTTCGGAACAGTATTAACAAGGGGGCCATTCTAATCTCTGGGGGAATGGTGTTCTAGAAAGATGGAGCCACCACAGAGAAGGCCCTTCTTCTAGATCCCACCAGGTGTATCTCCCTCAGGAGTGGGACCCGCAGCATTCCCTGCTTCCTCATTCTAATGGGTCGGGTAGATGTCAAAATATTTATATTTGTATGAAACTTAGCAGTGTCTACATGAGCATTTTCTTATATTAGATTAACTTGGCTTTGTGATCCAGTTAATCCTTGTTTAAGGAACAAGGTTTTCTATAGTTCTGGTTCTTTGGTTCTGGTTCTTTTTTATTTTATGTTTTAGTCATGAATTCTACTTGCATCTTAATCTTAAAACTTATTTAGACAATAATTTTGTCCTTTGCTTTGGTTCTGATTAGATTTATTTCCAGAACATTAGTTCCTATTTTTTAATATTTCCTAAGATCCAGACCCCAAAATAATATCCTTCAACCTTTATGTGCATTTGTTTGCATGTTTTGGGGCCACAATGAGTTACTATTCACATATGAAAGTTCATCCTTGACATTTCTCCCTGTGTAGTCTCACTACTTGACAGTAAGTTTAATATGCTAACTGAACTGATAAGAATTGCTATATATTTTATTTAATAAACAAAAATGATAAAATCCCAACTATCCTCTATTGACCTTACATGATTTGAAAAGTCCATAGATATGACATTTATACCATTATAAAGAATATTACCAAGGCAAACATTGACAATAAAGAGTGAGAATACATATTAAGAAATTAGTAATTAAACATTTTAAAGTGTTGTACACATTTCTTTAACTTTTGAAATAAGATTAATTCATTTTTTAAAGTTTAATGTAGCAGTTAGATAATGTTTGAAAGACTTGTTCATTGTCTTCATAAGACTGGAAGTGTAAAATGATTGAGAGGGCATTGATACATGGAATATGGGCTTGTTCCAGATTTGCCCATTTTTATTTAATAGGTTTCTTAATATAGATTGAAAAGATAAATATAGGGATACCAGGATGAAACTGAATTGCATATTAAATTATATCAATATATGAAGAACTTTGGGTTTATAGAGCAAGAAATGTAGGAAAGTGTTACAATGGAAAGAAAATGACATTTCAGATTTAGAATCTTGGACTAATGATGTACATTTGCTCTCTGTTTATGAACTGGTTCTCTATGTAATGGAAGCAACACCAATGTTACTCCACATGAAGCATAATGCTGTCTTTACCCATTTAGTTCTTTTTTCTTTTTGCTATACGTCTGCTAATGCTTTATGTTTCCTTCTTTTATATTTATGAATTTTTAAAAATTTGTATGGTTTTTTTTTCTATTCATTTTTGTATATTAAAGAAAATAAAACCTATGTTTTTTAAAAAACTGATCAATATGAACTGAGATAAGAACGTTCATTTTAAACAATGAGTCAGTCATCCTTTGTTTTAACAATGGAAGCCATTCTTATTTTAACTGAGTTTTCAATGATGAAAGCAATTTTGTGTCCACAAAATAATTTGTGTATTTGTGATATGGTCCAAATAAATCTTCACATTTATTTGGTTCTATAGTAGTTTTGGAAGACAAAATTAATCCTAATTCATGCATCACCAGTTTCGTTGTAGCATTCCCTTATCCTTGCTCAAGGCATCATGAGACCAATTAAATACTATTAATTGTTTCGCTGGTAATTTCCAAAATTTAAAAAAACAATTAAAAGTACCAGTAAGCCTGGATGAGGAATCTATATGATTCATTCTGGGCTTTTCTCTTTATAATCTGTCTCTGCTGGAACAGGAAAATTATCCCGTACCTCTGCCTTATAATTATTGAATAGAATTTGATTTTGAGACATATCAAAATGGCTGCAAAGAAGGTTGCCCATGACATCACTTGATTGATGCCCTGGTTTTGTCTTCCTTTCTCCCTTCATATGAAGAATGCCGCCCAAATGTTAAAAAAAAAGTTGACCAATAAGCTTATGCTAGTGATAGTTTTACATTTAAAAAATAAATTAAATTGGTCTGGTCTGAAATCTGTACACAAAAACAACCAATAAGATGACCTGATAGAAAACAATTTCCTAATTTTTTTTCTAAGATATTGGAGCCCAACATGAACAATGAGGGTTTTTTTTGGCTTTGTATGCTTTTGATTATTCTTATCTGATATTTCTATTGTTTTAAAATTAGTTTTGCTGCTTACAGTGGTCTCGGTGAGATCTGCAGTATACAAATCAAATCAAATAATAAAAAATACATAGTACTGTCTGGTTTTGAGGTTCCTGTAAGTACCTGGTTTTGCTTCTGTGGGAAATGTTGGTCAGATATACGGTCTTTTGATGTGATGCAGCCAAACTCTTTCCATGTCTTTATATAAATGATGAGTGTTTCTCATTCAGCTTGAAAAATGTCTCAATCCTATTAAGAGCTGAAATAAAATATATCTATCTAGCCTAATATCAACTTGTGCATTGCTTTTCTACTCATGCTAACCTTAGTATTAGCAGAAAAATGTGTGTTTGCTACCTTCCTTTTAATCTGTTTTTTTTTCCATAGCAGTAAAAGATGGTAAACTATCCACCTGAAATTCTAATCTTTTATCAAATTTTCTCATATTACTTTATGTATCATAAAATCAAATGATTGCATTTTTGATAACTAGGCAGTTTGTATGTATATTACAAATGTCTTTAAATTTGTTCTCTTGAGAGAAACCACTCTGCAGGGAGGATCAAAGACAGCCAAAAACTAAACTTGTCTTTTTTAAAAACCCGCCAATCTCTTTTTAAAACCAGACTTAACTATTTTGAAACAGAACCATTTAAATAACTTAGACTGAAGAAAGTTTCCTTTCTTTTGTAAACTATAGAGCGGAGTTAAAATGTGGAGCATTATTACAGGGGTAATTTTACCACTGCAGCTCCTAGGGAAGGTTTTTGCTTCGGCTTAATAGACAAAAATGTCAGGACTGAAAGATGTCTAGCCAAGAAGTCCAGGCCACCTAGACATAAACAGGTCTATCTATTTGGAAACTGTCTTAAAACCCTGAGACTGAAAACACTAAGGAGAAGTGCACGTAGAGAGCTAAAATGCAAGGATTTCTCTTTTTTGGAGTCCATTCTGGATGAACTTTTATTGCCCTGCACTTTTGACAGACAGAGATCTGTAATGAACAATACTGAAAGCAAGAATTTTGAGGCCCTTACTCCAGGGGCCATATTTTTGTAAGCAGCAAGTCTATCAAAACTAGCCAGCAAAACAATTTTTCTGTCTTGGGACCTCAATTTAGTCATGGAGTGATTAACCTCTCATCCTTTTGAGCCTATTCCTTCAAAACTGCTATATTTTCTTTCTGTTAAAATTGCTTTTGGGCTCCATCAGCTTGGCTGTAAGAATTTGTGAACTCAATTTTGTGTCCACGAAAGAAGCGTATTTGTGATCTATAAAAGAAGAAAAGTTATCTGACCCCTAAAGTCCTATAGGAATAAAGCAACACCTTCCTCCTTTCATACAGACAAGACACGATTCCTTCTGCTTGTCTTTTTGCCCAGATAATTTTCAAATTTTGTAAGAGCAAAATGGATGGTATTAGAACACTACAAAAAAAAATAAATCCCAGTTTCTGAAACAATTTCTTCATACTTTGAAGAAATGACTGTTGGCAAGATAGTCCAAACACTATTGTTGACTGGGAGGCTTGCTTTAGAAAATGCATGGTGTTTTTTTTTTTAAAGAAAAACCCTTTTCAATATAGTACTGATTATAGAGCTACAGAGCTGAAGACAAAACTATAAAATGTAGATGCTTCCTCTTATGCAAGAGTTTTCCCCCTTCATCTTCTTCAACTGCAAAAGCCAATGTTGAGAAATAAATATTGTTTAACATTGTCTTAGTAAAGGAACAGGATAAAACTGAGAATGAAATTAACATAAAGCAAATATGCTTAACTTTCACACTGAAGGTTCCTATTTCCTATTGCTCCCCTCCTCTTGTCTGTATGCCTCAAATCTACTCTAGAGTTTTCTCCAAATCAATTGACAAGATCTGGGATTGTGAAGCTATTAATAATTCATTCTCCTGGCAAAACAGTACTCAGCAGAAGGACACTAGTAGATCCAACTTTACAGGTCTAACATTTCCAACTTCACCATCAGTGAAAATTGCTTAAAAGCAGCAAGATTTTTGATGAACCATTCAACAACATTTTCATTCAGTGAATAAATCCAGCATGGATGAAAGAATACACCATTAGAACCTCATTCATTTTTCAATATCCTGGCCAAAAGGATGAATATATTTTTTCTAACACAACAAATGAATATTCAAAGAATTCAATGGCTAAAACAGACCTAATTTCATTTTCAATTAGTCTGTCTGTCTGTCTGTCTGTCTGTCTGTCTCTTTCTCTCTATCTCAGGATCTTGCTGTCTCTCTCTATCTCTCACACAAATATTTCTAGGTATATGTGTATATGTGCATGTGTGTGTCTGTGTGTGAGAGAGAAAGAGAGAGAGTGCAAGAGAGATCAAAAGTGACTTGTTCTATTTCTTTTCTCGTTACAGCTGCTAGAAATAATGCCTGCAGAATCCTTTTCAACAAAAGGTCATTTATGTCAATGGACAGCACATAGAGGATCAGATCACCTGCGGTAATTGCAAATTAATGCTCTACTGCTAATGCATTAACTACACACTATTGATCTACAATTGAATCATACAGGCTGCTCTGAAGTGATTTTACTTTAATATTTTTGTGCTTTTATGGCATATTTGATAATGCAATTTCTCTTTCAACTGGAATTTTCTATAATTGTCTTCATTTTTAATTTCCCATAGTAAGATGATTTTTAAAAAGGCATGTCTCTGCCTCAAAAGCCTTTTCAGAAATACATACACCAAAGAAAAAGAGGTGACTGGGTTGAGGACATGCATATGGGAAGAAGAGATATGTGAATGGAGATGAAAGTCTTATTTGCCAAACCAAAGGTTTAAGAAAAAGAGCTTGCTTAAAAGAAAAGAAAATATGTTGAGATGGAATACATTTTGTGAAACATAAATGTATCTAAATATTAATCCATTTTTCATCACAGAAATATCACAACTTTGGAAATCTAATTGTAGAAGTCTGACACTGTTATTCTTGTATTTCTCTTATTGTTATTGTTCTATATTAACATTCTCCAAATCCTGAGTTCTGATTGGTCCACGCGGACCGCAACCCAATTGGTCAACTAAACTACTGTGATTGGCGTGCTAAGAATCTACCGCGATTGGCCGAGCCGATCGCGGGAAATTCAAAGTGCTGTCATTGGCCGCCAGGCCGCCAGCCGGCTGAATAAAGCCGAGCGGCTCGCAGGTCCTGGACAGAACTGTATACTCAATAAAGAGCTGACTGTTCACTTTGGTCTCGCATCTCAATGAGCCCGATCTACCCGATCTAACAGTTATATATTGATAATTTTAACTTTTCATAGCTTTAAGGCAAAACAAATATCCACCCCACCTCACTACTGTGAGACTGTGTAATTTTAAAACTTTAAGGAAGAATCATGCTATGTTTTGTCTGTGTTTCATCCCTTACTGATACCACCAGAACAAAGTATGTTCGGATTCATTGTTGGCTAATTTTGAATTAATTATTGTTTTGCTTCAAGTGTTGCCTGGTTATGTCAATATCACAATATGTTTTAGTAGGCAAACTTTAGTAGGCAAATTAATTATTTAGTATATCTATAAGTTGAAAACATATGACTTCTAGAGCACTTCCTAGATCTCCATTTTCTACAGTGACATTCACTCCTGGAGAAGAAAAGATACCCTGGTAAAGTTCTTCTGAAAGTGACAGTTTTTAAAGGAAGAAAAAAAAATTGAATCTTCAAGCAAATAGATCAAGGCATTGCCATGCCTTAGAATCATTGAATCATACAGTTGGAGGGGAAGAGAGAAGCTCTCTGATGAAACCTCCCGCGGAGTATAGGACCTTCTTTGGAACCATCAGAATTAAACTTAGAATCTTCTGAAGGATGCTAACTTCACCAAATCCTGAATCTAGGGAAGGAATCCTGAATTGTTTGAGGGGAGAAATTCTGGTCCTGGACTTCATCTGGCCAGGGGAACCTTGGCAAGACTTAAAAAAAGAAGAAGGCCAAAACAGATCCCTTCTAAGTAAAAACTATTTCAGCAGTAAGGCTTAGTACTGTGCAGAATGTTTTCAACTGTTTCATGCTTGAAACACTCCATTTTGACTTTGAAATGTTTCAAGTAAACATGCTTTGCACATCCTTACAGAGCTCTATTTATAACTGAAGTATTTTTCTACATTGCCTTACAAGTCATTATGGTTGGCTGGCTGCAGTTTTGGAAGCTTATAAGCCATTGGACAAGTTAAAATGAAATTGGCAAGAAAGGAAGCAGCAGCTTCCAGCCTCAAGATAGGAGCATTCGGGGCTGGGACTCTTTATCTGGGAGAGTAGATCCAACAGACCCCAGGAATGACGTCTGAGCTTTCTATCCAGAAGGCTGTAGTGTTATGTACAGTTAAGATACTGTGCACAACCCTTAATCTCTTTGGCCTTTGGTATAGGATCTGAGATTGAGGAAGATATATACTACCCATAAGAGTGAGAAGGTAATTTTATTTATACATACACACTGTAGTGTGTGTTTCAGAGGTGGTATTCAGCAGGTTCTGACCAGTTCTGGAGAACTGGTAGTGGAAATTTTGAGTAGTTCAGAGTACCAGCAAATACCACCTCTGACCAGATCCTGTCCCATCTATTCTCTGCCTCCCGAGTCCCAGCTAATCAACTGGGTCTTCTTTTGTTGCGGTGCCCAGGAGAACGGAGTTGGAAAGCAGGTTAGTGGGGTGGGGAGGGAATGGGATTTTGCAATAACCTTACCCCTGGAGTGGGATGGGAATGGAGATTTTACAGTATCTTCCCCTACCACGCTCACCAAGCCACAGCCACCAAGCTATGCTATGCCCACCAAGTCACACTCACAGAACCGGTAGTAAAAAAAATTGAATCCCACCACTGGCATGTTTGCATGTTATTTTATGTGTGTATAGATATGTCTATGTGTATAACACACACACACACACACACACACACACACACAAACATGCATACTGTATGTGTATGTATAAATGTGTGTATCTGTGTATATACAAAGACATACACATTTTGATTATTTTGAAGTACAGTACATCAGATGTATATGGCTTCCTTTGAAATTACAATAAAATAACCTAGCTAAGATAACTAATTCTACCTTAGTTACCTTAATCAATCTGAGTCATTATTCACAAACTTTCCATCAAGAAGTCATTTCCTAAATAAAGTGTCTGAATTATCTGTAACTAACATTAGACTAACTGCATATTTCTCTTGTAGCAGCCAGAACAGTTAATCCAAAGAATAAGCTTTCAGTTCTGATTAATAATATTTCTTTGCAAGGTAGATAATGATACAGCACATGAATTCCAATGATTGTTCTATTTCCAAATGAGAAACCTATATAGAGACAATTTTAACAGAAGCTTTTAAATTTGCTTGCTTGTGCTTTTTGGTTATAGAAGAGTAGGACTTTTTTGTGTATGTGAAGGGAAAGCAAATAGTATATCTTGATTGCTCTGGAAACAGCTATTAGGTTTCCTATCAATATGTGAATCAGTTACTCTATTGGTCTCTGAGTTCCTTTTATTTACTGAATATCTGATGTTCTGTCATACCCCTGGCAAGAAATCAGCAACTAGAAGAAGAGAGGGAATGGGAAGACGCACCTGTAAGACTTCACTCTGAGGGTCAGAGAAATCAAGCTGAAAAATGCCCCACTGATTCTGCATCTATGTACCTTGACTCAGTTCTAAGTCTTAGCTACTCAGACTAAAAGAACATTCTCAACACTGTGTTGAAAGCTAAAGAGAAAAGAAACAACAGGCAGACTTAGGAAAAATTGCCATTTCAAAAAAAAAAAAAAATCTTGCTCCCAAGTAGACCATTTTCTGCTATCAGAGTTGACCAGAACCTAATATGTTTGGGTAGAAGCTGGCAACGTTCAACATATAATGGTTCTTTCTATGAAGAACTAAATCTTGACACTTGGCACAAAACCTCACTTTGTGCCCCTTGCTTCCAATGAACAAAAGAGACTAATCTCCTGTGGCTTTACATCTAGTTACATCTGGTTTTTGGAAAATTTTGGTCTTCTCCTTGCTCGTGCTCGGCAGATAGACACTTGGCTTCAGAATGGACTATTTCTTAAGGCAGGACTGTAACAAAACTTTGCCACTGACTTCAATAATTGGCCTCTGATAATGTCAACACCAGACTGTTAACAATTTTGCTACAACCTTATGGGCCACAGAATTCCTTACCCTACTTTCGGAAAATATTAACTTTCAGTTAACCCAACTATGGACTCTCTTAATGTGTGCTTGTGAGATATCCATGTTCTGCTTCTCTAATCAACTATTTAACCATGCATAAGATGCTCTCATTGAGATGAGTCTACCAGACTGCTTCACCTCAGATTCTTCTCTCATTCCACTCTCATAAGAGGATTGCATTGTTTGTTAAAAAGTAACCAGAACACAGCTAAAATTAAGCTTATTTATACTTTGTTGGCTATTCTCTTCTTGAAAACAACGAGTCATAAAGATGCTCAACTTAAATTAGTCTGAGTTGTGCCTATGTAGATGCTCCTATACAAATGGCATTGAAGGGAACAGTAGCTATAAAATAATATTTTATGGAATTGTAATCAGAAGCCTTCAAATATGGTATTTTTTAAAAACAATGCTGTTATTGCACTCTATATAAAATTATCCTACCTTGAAGTTTTCAATAATAATTTTGCAAAAGAAAATTGTTGATTTTCTCACGCACTATGGTGATTTGGTCTTGCCTCACTAATTCCAATTCTTGGGATTCTCCAAAGATAGTAAGAACACCAATCTATTATGTAGGTTTCTTTGGCTCTCGATTCTGTTACATTTTAAAAATGTATTATTATAAGCAAGTTTCAGATAAATTAATAACAAACCCGTTCACCCATCTAATCATTCTGCCAAGTTATACATTAACAAACTAATCAAGATATCAATTTTTGAAGTCAAATCAAAATCCTTAAGCAAGTTGGAAGGAACACTATAATACATTTCAGCTAATCTAACATTTTAATGGAAATCTTCAGGGGCTGTGTGACAAATTGTAGGAAGTTATACAGTCCTTTGGTTGAGGTTCAGTTCTAATTAGTAGTCATAAATGAAATCAATGGAACATTCCCCTGCTGATCATACTTTCTTTTTTCATACTGCTCTCAATGCTGCGCTAGATCGAGAATAAAAAGTGGGGAGCGCTGTTTGTAATATTCTAAAAATTAAAGTTTCTGACAATATTAGTAACTTTTATTTAAATGTGAGAATCTGTTCTATAGGGTAATTTTATCTGTGGCTAGAAAATATTTAACATTTAAAGTATTAATTTAAAATTTGAATGAAACCTCTCTCTCTCTCTCCCTCTCTCTTATAATTAATTATAAAGTAAAGCTGTTTGTACACACACACACACACAGAGCCTCACAAAACTGATACACTCTGGTTTCTCTTCTCCTTTTACTAAAACTGATATTTTTTACAGATAAACTCTCACATATTTGTCAAATGTTATACAATGTTGAAGTTGTGAGGGACTTCATGAGATTTCTAAAATCTTGCCAGATTTGTGGAACTTTAAATCTGCACTTAAACAGACAGATTTTATCACTATATTTTTCTTTGCTTTAAAAAAAGATTTTTTTAAAGCACTGACAATTCCACTTCTTCCTATCTGGGTCTGTTTTTTTTTTTTTCAATTCCCATATGCCTCGGGTTTCTGTATTTTCATTGATGGAAATAATAATTCTAATTTCCTGGTGAATGTTGCAAGCAGAAGGTCTTGAATGTTCCTTTCTGACTGTTTTCCTTCCATCCATTTTTAAAAAATCAATTCCAATCATTATCCTCTCAGGTACCATGAGTGTCTGCTACAAGTGAAAATGCCAAAAATTGACAACGTTTTATTAAAAAGCATAAACTTCAGTATTGTTGGGAGATGTGCTAATTGGAAAAGGTGTTACCAGACTCCTGACTTTTGACAACACAGCTCTCTTTCTACTATGCTAGACAGTAGATTAAGAATTATTTTCAATATACTTTTTACTGCAATTTAGTGATCATCCAGATTTTTTTTTTCATTCAAAGATCAAATTATTTGCAGAGCCAATGAGCATCTCCACTTTTCTGTCATCTAACTAATTTATGTTAACCAGAACTCTATGACATCCATTTTCTCGGGACTAATGAAAAACAAATCTATCTAACTGTAACATTGCTAGTTTATATTTTACTTTCTAAGATTACCATAAAGTAAATTGAAAGATAATTTGTCTGAAATCAAAATAAAATACGAAGGATGTTGTTGGATTAGACCCAAGGCTTATCAAATTCAGCATGCCTATGGCAAGCCTCAGGCAGGATATTAATATAACAGCAAGATTCCTATTATCTAGCCTTGCATCTGATATTAAGAGCATACTACCTCTAATACTAGAAGTAATATATCTCTATGAAGATTATCCATTGATAATCTTATTTTCAATAAATTTCTCTAATCTTTTAAAGCTCTTCAGGTTATGGACAGACCATTACTAATTAAATGGGTTACTAACACAATACTTTATTTTAGATATGTTCAATAGCTTTTTACCATTTTATTCATTGTATAAACACATATGTTATTGTGAAATAGGAGGAAATTTCCATTTATTTTTCATAATCCTTGATTGTAATAATTGCCCTCATATACCTATTTATCTGCTATTTTTACAAAGTATCATAAGATATAGATGTTATACATAGGATTCTTTGCTTATTTTCCCCTATTTTTATTACCTGCATCTTCATGCTTTTTTCAGTTCTATTTTTATTGCGTTCATCTTCATGCTTTTTTCAGTTCTATGGCATCCTCATCAAAGAGCAATAACCAAAATGTACGTAATATTCCCTTTAGAGATCCAGCTGATATTTACAAACAGTTTTTGTGATATTGGCATTGTGCAATTATTTTAGATTGTATGTTTATAATGATTAACATTTCCTACTTATGTTTTACAATTGTTAATATTTGAGGTATTTTTTTTCATATTTATTCACATCTATTGCTAGGCCAACTATGGCGGAAAGATAGATTATGAATTAAATAAACGACAGACAACAATGACTGAGAAATGAAGGAAAAATTGACTGAGGCTTAAGCCTCTTCCTCATCTGTCTTCAAAGCAAATTTTTGTACTGTTTCAAAAAAGAGAAACAGGGAGGGAGGGAGGGAGGGAGAGGGAGAGAGAGAGAGAGAGAGAGAGAGAGATACCTGTAAAACAGAAGCACCACTATGAAGAAATTGCAAGCCGCTTTCAGCTGAGTCAATGCCTCCTGTTGCTAAGACAGGAAAACCAGGAAGAGCTCTAGCAATTGCAGAAACAGCTCGAAGAGCTATTGGTCTGATGGCATTTCCTGTGTAAATAAAGAGAGTTCATTAGTGAAGGGCAGGAATTCTCAGACAAGGCTATCTCTTTCTCGGCTTTTGATCTTCTTTTTTTTAACCCTTGAGCTCTTATCTATACAATTAGTTTACTGTCTTCCTTCAAGACTCTTCCATAGTAGAACCTTTCCTGGTCTCGCCTCCAGTTTTCAAAATCACTAATTTATATGTATATATGGAGACATGCTTTCCTGCCTTCATATTACATTTACCAATCATTGCCAAAACATGATTTTATCATAAAAAATGAACCCAGGTGATGTATACTTAATGCTATAAGCAGGAGTTGGATCCTTTGAAAAATGCTAAACTACAAGGTCACTATGGGTTGTATGTAAATGGCCATAGCTTTCTCTACCATGCAGAGGAACTATCAAGTTAAACCAGACAAGAGAACTGTGATATGCCAAACTTACTTCTGAGAACAGTACAAGTGTAAAGTGCAGATGGATCAGAACAAAGAAACAGAACAAAAAATAAATTGACTTAATTCATATTATTCCCTGTGAATCTAAGGCTTCTTCCTTCTATTGCATTTACAATAGTCATTCAGAAGTAACACTTGAAGGACTTTGGGTACCATGTTCATGGGGACCTGGGGGAGATGTATTTAATGTCAATGAATTACTATGTGGACACTAAAGCACTTAGTAGAATCACACTCAACTTTTGACACTAACTGCTACTTGGTTTATGCTTATGTGTATGCAAACCTGAGTTAATAATCTTCCACATGCTATATACCCAATAAAGATGAGTAAAATACAATTATAATGGCCTAATAAGGATATACCTTTCAGATCAATGTACCTTTCCAAGCAATCAGCAAGTTTGACTTGGAGCATGGGTGTCAAACTGGACCGAATGCATTATGTGCAGGCTACGCCTACCCCAGCTCCATGAATGGGGAAAATGTCAAGAAACATCATGTAACAGCCATGTGACACCGTGTGTTTGATACCTGTGACTTGGAAGATTCTTATAGTCCAAAAATAGTTTTCTATACTTTGGTGAATAATAATATAAACACAATAATTTTATTCCATAGAGTAACCTCCACAGCAGATATAATCCCACACAATGCTGTTCCTACTGATGGAAAACTCCTTTGTTGAATGAGTGGGCTGGAAGGCTTCACCTCCAAACTGCATTTCCAAAAACTTCACTTTTACATTTTGGCATGATGCGTAAGCAATATGGCCACACTGAGATGTCTCAAGTACTTGGAAAATATTCCCTTTCCTTTAAAAAAAAAAATCTGTTTGCTGATAGGATTTCTCCATAGGACCCTGAAAAAATCTGTTGGGTTGTCATTTTTGAAAGATGTTTCTTCTGTGCTTATTGCCTCCAGGAAAATGTCACCTCCCTCTGACAACCCACCATTTTTACAGTCAACATCGGTCTTTACAAACAGGTTGTCTGACAAGCCTATCCCATCAATGCATCTTGCTACTGAATCAGCATCCAAATACACAGACATGCTGTCTTTATTGACATCTGCTCCTGATTCAGCATATGAATTATCCTCTAGGGTTATGCCACCTTCAGCTGCTTCAGCAGAGATTCCTCCTCATTATTCACCTCCTTTGGCATATCCCCCGTTTTCAAGAATGAACTCGCACCCCTCATGCATCTGCTCCAGAACCAGAATTCAGGCTGTCTTAGAGGGACCGAGAAGAATGAGCCACAAAGAAGGAAGGCTGAGATAATTTGCTTTGCATTGGTGGGATGGTGCAGATCAATTATACCTCTTAGACCACCGGAAACATTGCTGAAGCCAAAATATATAGAGATGGAGGCGGGAAGGTTAGAGAAAGGAGGAAGCCTAATGAGGCACTTAAGTCCAAACAGCAGGTAGAAAATTATCATCTTCTTAATGAATAGTGACCAATGTTTGACCAAACTTGTCCTTTAAAAAAAAAACCAACACCTTAAAGAGCAAAAGTAAAGATCATAGCAAAACAGAAGATCAAACGAGAGAAAGAGAGAGGGCAAAGAATTCCCAATGCGCCTTAATGGATGGCTTGATATTTGCAGCCAGCTTAACAAAATCAATCTTAATGAGAAAAGGAAGAACACAAAGAGGCTTCTAGAATTCATACTGCTCTTTCACACTTGAGGAAATGTCTTTCTTTCTTTTAGATTTCCACGCAGCTACCAAAAATTGACTATAAACCACAGTATGCTCGTGCAAAATTCTTTTTTTCTCCTCTTCTAATGTTGTACAAGAAGCCGTGTTTAAAAATGGAACCAGTAATAAGCAGAGTATCAATAATTCAGTGACTGCCTAATTGGATGTCAGGAGGGCTACAGACTTGCTTAGGCATTGCTTGTGTGAAAGAACAAGGATATTACAAAGACGTACAGGACTGTAGGTTTAGCCCCCATCCTGCCGTCAAAGTCATCCTCCCACTCCCCCAAGGGTTCCTAAAAAGCTTCTGCAGCAGAAAGCCATTTCTATCCCCAGAGGTGCCCTGCATGATTTCCAAATGAAAATTCAGAAGTGATCCTGAAACATATGAATAGATGGGAGGAATGGCCCATCTTGGACCATGGGCTAAATACAGAACGGAAACACCCCCGCATGCAAATTACATCCGAACAGGTTCTGTGCAGCTAACAGAATGGGTTTGTAACCTAGGAGGGAATAAGGTTCGCCCCTGAGGTTTCTCTTGATTGGTGCTGAGTCCTGCAAGAGCCAAGCAGTTTGTAAACTAACATGATAAGAAGAGATATCCCACTTTAAAGAATAATTCAGAAGCATCCCATTGGTTTCAAAAGCAAACAAAATCCATTGAATTCAATAGCTGTTTGGGCTGGCCTTTTAAATGCAACTCAGGTCTTTAAACTGAATGCTTCGATACTTCAGAACAGAAATCATTATCTTATACATTCACTTTGACAAGTGTATCATATACAAGGAATAATTGATTCCAAATACTTACAACATGTGCTAGCTGCTCTAACATATACCAGTGAAACATGGGCACTAACCTCCCAATCGATACAAAAGCTATGAGTGGCACAAAGAGCCATGGAAAAATACATGCTCGGCATTACAGGACAAGATAGCAAGACCCGTACATGGATTAGAGGACAAACGAAAGTATCTGATATCATCAAGAAAGTAAAAGAATTGAAATGGAAATGGGCTGGTCACATAATAAAAAACAACTGATGGCACGTGGACCAATGCAGTCATAGAATGGATCCCAGTTGATAAAAATCATCCACGAAAGAGACTTAAAACAAGATGGAATGGTGACATCAGCAAGTATTGGGGGTCCAGTTAGCAAAAGAAAGCTTAGTACCGAATGGGTTGGAAACAGGCAGAAGAGGCCTTCTTCTGCAGTGGAGAGATAAGGGCTGTCCCAAAGGTGCTTTTTCAAGAGAAAACTGGGCTTTCTGGTTTTTCTTTGAAGACGTTTCGCTTTTCATCTAAGAAGCTTCTTCAGCTCTAAAGGGTGTCCATCCCAAAATGCTAGGCTAAATGTTTGAAGAAGCTTCTTGGATGAGAAGGAAAACGTCTTCGAAGAAAATCTAGAAAGTCCACTAGTCTCTTGAAAAAGCATTTTGGGGACTACCATGGCCTGGATGACTGAGAGTCTCCATAGATATAGACAATGGCTAAAATTAGGTTGATGAAATACTTACAAAGTTCTAGAACTTAAAACATTCTACAGTGTAGCAGTGCTTTCTAGAAGCTAAGAGCCTCCCTACACCTAAAAGGTTTACAAAAAGGCTTTCAAGTGCTAAAATGCCGTTCACTGTATGACAGGATATGGTCTTCTGATTTGCATACTTCTGCTTGCTTGCTTTGATTAGTTTTTCTTAAGGGTGGATGGATGGGCTATGGCAGCACAATCCTATCCAAACTTACATAAAAATAAATTCCACCAATCTCACTTTAAATCTTATGTGCCCAGGACTGAAAACTAACAGTGATATGAATAGCAGAAGAAATAAAGTAAATAAAGAAATAAAGTAAACTAACAGTGATATGAATAGCAGAAGAAATAAAGTAAGTATCATAACGCAACCTTTTTTCCATCTTTTCCAACCTTTTTTCTAGCATAGATAGTCCTTAACTTACAACCAATGGTGGGATTCAGCCAGTTTGCACTGGTTCAAGCAAACTGGTTGTTAAATTAACCCCGACCTGCTATCAAAATGGATCCTCGGCACTGCGTTGCAGTGGAGAAACAGGCAACGGAGCAGCCAGTGCAAGGGAAGGAGAAAGCTGCTGACTATTCAAAGTTACAACTGTACTGAAAAAGGTGACTTACAATTATTCTTTTCCCTTACTACACCCTCATGGTCACATGATCAAAATTGGGAAGTGGCATGTATTTACAATGGTTGCAGCATCCCAGGGGGTGGGATGTTCATGTGATTTGCGATCTTCTTAGCCGGCTTCTGACAAGCAAAATCAAGGGGCAAAGCCAGATTCATTTAACCACTGCAGGAATCAACATCTGCAGCAATTTGCTTAACCACCATGGCAAATTTTGTAAAATTGGGTACAATTCACTTTTAACAACTGCCTTGTTTAGCAACAGGATTCTGGTTGCCACTTCGGTTGTAATTGAGGACTATCTGTAATCCTCTTCTTGGGAAGAAACAGGGGAGGTTGCTGTCCTGTGTCTTGTTTTACGGGCTCCTGTGATTATCCCAGTGGCCAGAAATGGACTCAGAAACTTTTCTTCTATTTGAATCTCTTCGGCTATTTAGGCTCACAAGTCCTATCAGGCCCAGCCTATCAAGAGATCAACAGTGGCAAGATCATAATCCTACCCATCTCAAGGGACATATTCATCTCTAGGGAAGATTGGGTCACTGGTCTATGTTCTTAATCCAGAAAACAGAGCTATTGCATCTCTTATACATTATTATTTCCCCCAAACAATTTCTGTCTCGTAATTCTCCATACCCATAGACAGATAAGTGAAAGTACTGTGCTCCTCCTTTCTCTCATCATAATAAAATTCACAGGTATTAACAGTTTTGCCGTTCATTTTGGGTAACATGACAGCCTAACAAGAGAGGAAATAATATATCCCGATTTCCAGAGGCTCAACATGTTTCTGCCTTACACTAAATTAAGTAGGAATAAAAAAAACCAACAACATAAAAGTAGTTCATTATTATTCATTTACAAAACCTGACTGTCCCTGCCCAATGATAACGGGTTCCAAAGGTAGCTGTTAATGGAAACGCGAATGAACTCTATTGTCAGTGAACCACCGACAGATCATCGACTCCATGGTTTCCAGTACATATATGATACAGTAAGTAAGTGAATAAATTAGCTGGTCCCTGGCACAAGTGGTCAGAAGTTTTAAAGAGGATGTAGTTCACTAGAGCAAAAGCAATATTGCTTAGTGGACGCAAGATATGACATAAATTGAAATGTAGTATTATTATGGTGTCTTGTGTTTAATGTTTATTATGCCATGTCTGGATGACTGTTTTCACTCAAAGAAATATTTTTATTCATAGCTCACCTACCCATTGCCCCATTTCTTCTCCCCCTGCATCATACCCACCATTAATTTTGGAATTCAAAGCTCTGTTTGGTTCTCCTAACCTGTCAAAAGAAACGAAACATATACAGGAAAAGCAAAAACAATATATTTCCCGCAATATCTATTGTCTGGAGTTCCTGGCATAAAAATGAAATTGGATCATAACTCTCTGTAGCACACTGCACACAGCATAGCAAAACTTAGCTTTAATTTATTTATGTTATAGTAATTACAGCATGGCTCTTCTTTGCAAAATTAAATTTAAGATTCATTCAACATTATATTAAACATGAACTAAAAATAAACTAACGGGGCTAACTGAATATTAAATATACAATTTATTTTTCATGAACTGTGGGCAATTTTGGTTACTGTGCTGTTATTAAAAGAAAAACGAGTAACAGCAGTATAAATGAGCATGGGGTTTATTTGTATTGTGAGAGTCTGTGCATGAATATGTGCGCAAACACTGATGGAATAATCATGAGTGCATTATACTTGTATTTAACACATGTGCCAGTTTCTTGTTGTCTCTGAGTTAATCACTGTCTTTGACATAATTCAAAGCACTGATTATATTATGCTGAGCTTCAATGTATGCAAGGGTTCCTTTTTATTTTTGAGACAAAATATAAGGTATTGATTACACTTGAAACTAGCTCTAAAGTGCTTAGTTTCTACCTTAGGATGATCTGATAGTTTTGTGAGCTGAACCTTAATACTTCTCACCTGGTGTAATTTCTTGTCAAACCCCACGGCTACAATTCTTGGTCAATTACAGGCTGCTTTACCTGAGGAGGCTGTTTCATCTGGATTTTGCTCAAGGACCTAATTTACTCCTATATTACAAAGCATTTTCTATGATGGCTCCAATTGCAATCTGCAATATCATTCAAGAGCTTCCACTTCACGATATTACAGACGTGCCAAATTCAAACAGCAAGACATACAGAGGATAATTCATAACGCCTGCCTTTCCTATTCGACCTGTTCAGGAAGGAACCGCAGTGGTTTGCAGGAGATTGAGTGCTGCAGTCCTGTTCCTTCAACAAAAGCCTCAATGTGTGATTTTTTTTTTAAAAAAATAAATAAATCAGTACCTGTGTCAAGCAATGATACTGAGAAATACTCTGGTTAAAAAAAGATGGATATTTTCATATTGATCATTAGAAAGAAAACAAGAGGAACTAGACCGGAGTGGTGGGTACCATTTACCAGTTAGTTACAACTATGCATAGTTAGGATCATACCCATCTTCCAGCAAGATATGCTGGTCATGGCATGAAGTTATTTTGTTTGCGGTAATGTTAATTGCTTAATGTATGTACTAAAAGATTATTTTTATCAAATACATGAAAATATCGGCATTCAATTTGGGAATTAAACTGAAAACATTTGCCATTCGTTGATTGTAAAATGTTAATGTAAATACTAATTAAGTCAGACCTTTTAAGGATTAGGGCAAACAAGCAAATAAGCCAAACTCAACAGAGACCACTTTTCATAAACTTGCAGTATCCAATGTGACATTTGCGAAACGTTCGTACAGGCCAGTGTAAATATTTTAAACAAGATATTTGCATTCATCATCTTATTTGGGATAATAATTGAATGTTGCTTTTGCTCCTTTCCACCTGTAGGTGGCCTTCAAAAACTGCATTTATCACATAACTCATTAGCAAGGTTTTCAATACTGTCATACCCAGATAATTAGCAATTTATTTAAATAACCAATTTCTGGGGGAAATAATTGCTATGGAATGCCCTGAACCTTCTTTTTATAAACTATAATAAAAGTGTTAAGATAATCCCTGACATTTGCAAATGCCATTAGTTCACCTTTCCTTTTGATAGTGCTATGGCTTTATGTTTAAACAATTACCCGATAAAACATCAGCTTAATGAAACAGTGCAGCAAGCATAACTTTCAAAATGGCCAATGAATGTACTTACACACAGAAGAAAATCAGTACACACAAACTTATTACAGTAAAAAACAAAACAAAACTTAACCCAGAAAGAGAGACCTACTACCTTGTTACAGAATGAAATTAATATTATAGTCTAAAACTTAATTTCTTATTTAAAGAGTCAAATTCAGAATATGGCATTTACTAAGTTAACAAAGTAGGCATTTCTAATGTATTTTGGACATTTGCTAAGAGTAGAATTAGTTCTCAGTTACTTTTGGCACTATTACCACACAGGATTTAGCTTAAGAATTGTTTTTTCTCCTGAAAGAGTTTTTAAAATTATAATTTGATAAAATTGAGAACGGTTTTTAAAACAAAACTTACCTATGCTTGGTCCAATGGAATTATGCTCAAATTAATTTGAAGTGACATCTAATGTTTGGAGTGAACCAGATCAACAATAGTGCATGAAAAATCTGAACTCAACATTTTTTTAAAAAAGTATGTAGCATTTTAGGAAGACCTGTTCTGAACTATTCAAATATTCTCCTTTATTAAAACCCTTAAAGCAACTGCAATGAACTTTCCAGGGGTCATGGCTGACTCAATGGTTTGAGGAAGGGCACTTCATTAATTGCTCTTTTAAATGATTTTTGAAGCCCTATTAAGTTTTAACAAATTTAAACATGCTATTCTCTGTATTATCCCTTATTTTCTATATGTCAAAATAATGCCATATGTTTTGGAATATGGATCTCTTATGTATCTTGATTTATTTAGTTATTACTTTCCAAGACTGATAAATAATAATAATAATAATTATAATAATAATAATAATAATAATATAAAATTATAATGTAACTTATAATAATGTAATATATAATTATTATAATGTAACTTATAATGAATAATAATGTAAAACAAAAGATCTTTTGTTTTATTTTGTTTTAATGCCGATGGCTTACTAGGATGGACATTAAAGTCTATCAAAATTAAACAAAAGAAATATTGGCAAATAGCAAAAAAACTATACCATAGCTTTGCAATAAAAACAGTAATGACCTACATAATATTGAATTCCTAGTCTGATCTATTTTGAAGGGCTGATAGAAAGAGAAGATTGAAAACTACAGAATAAACACAACACAGCCTCCTTCAAGGCTGCTTGTACCTATCCATTCCCCACCCCCACCAAAAAAAAATCATTAATCACTTATTGAATCAATTCTTCACCTATTTCCTGACTACCCAGGGGAAGTAGATAGAAAATAGGTGGACAACCAGCTAAATATGAACCAGCAGTGTGTAGCAGCAGCCAAAAAAGCTAAGGCAATCCTAAGTTTCATTAACAGACGGATACAATCAAGATCAAGGGAGGTACTAATACCACTCTATAATGTCTTCAAACAAAATTTCTTCACCACATTACAAAAAAGATATTGAGACTCCAGAAAAAGTACAAAGAGCAACCAGGATGATTAGGGGACTGGAGACTGAAACATATGAAGAATGGTTACAGGACCTGGGCTTGGCTAGTGTAGTAAAGAGAAGGACCAGGGGAGACATGATAGTGGTCTTCCAATATTTGAGGGGCTGCTACAGAGAGGAGGGGGGTCAAGCTATTTTCTAAAGCGCCTGTAGGCCAGACAAGGAATAATGGATGGAAACTGAACAAGGAGAGATTTAACCTGGAAATAAGGAGAAACGTTCCGACAGTGAGAACAATCAACCAATGGAACAGCTTGCCCTCGGAAGTTATGGGAGCGCCATCACTTGAGACCTTTAAGAAGAGATTGGATTGCCATTTGTCAGAAATGGTGTAGGGTCTCCCGCTTGGGTGGGGGGTTGGACTAGATGATCTACAAGGTCCCTTTCAACTCTGATTATCTGTTATCTGACTTTCGAATACAAACTAATTGTGTTTTAGAACACGCCAGATATCACAGTCATCAAAAAACGAAGCATATGATTTGTTGATATTGCTGTACCAGGAGACGTCAGAATCAAAGAAAAAGAACTGGAAAAAAATCACGAAAAATCGCAACCTGGCCATTGAAACTGCACGATTATGGATGAAACATGTGATACCCATTGCCATTGGGGCACTTGGTAACATGTCCCAGAATTTTGCAAAATACATCAAGAAGTTGCAGCTTCCTGCTGTAGTGCCAATGGAGCAGCAAAAGATTGCGCTACTCGGAACATATATTTTAAGAAGATATTTGGTTGATACCTAGGATGCTGGCAGTAACTCACATCAACCATCAGAGCCAGTCAAGGATATTTGAATACACTTTTAAATGTTCAGTTGACTTGAGCTTCATATTTAATGAAAAAATCTTTATTATTACTATTATTACTATATTATTATTCTTATTCTTCTTATTCTTCTTCTTCTTATTATTATTATTGAGTTTGAAGAGAACTAGCTTGAGATCAAATCGAAGAGAAGATACCATATGAAGGATTATTTCTCAAATGGAAAATAAAATTATAAATAAAAGGTCACAAAGTAGCAATAGTCGTCTGTTGTGGGAGTTTTTTAGAGGAAGAATTGGCATTGTGGAATATCTGAAGGCAATTAAAGTCTGCCACAATTCATGTGAAGAAAGTGGGGCACAGTGGGGCAGCAAAGTGCTTTTCATTTTTGAACTATCTTCTGGGCCTTGACATGGTGACAGTCATGATGAATTTCTGCACTTCAAAAATTACCATTATGCTAGGTATGGGAAACACATCATCTTGGAGATATCAGATAAATTTCAGATCACCTGCATGCAGTATTTATGTTCTATCACAAAAACACAATGTTTTTCCATACTTCCCATAACAGATATTGATCACCCTCAAGGGTTTAGTAACTATCATAGGTAAGTTCCTTACTTCCTGTTTTTCTTTCTAGTATCTTTTCTTTCTAGTATCTGCATCTGATGTTGTCTGGTTACTACAGTTGTTTTTTTCATGGGGATATGTCTTTAAAAAATGATTAGGAGCTAGAATTTATGGACTAGGTTACCAAGATCACGTTATCTTTTTCTTTTTCTTTTAAATTGTGGCACACATATTCCTTTCTATTAAATTTTCACCTGGTTATTTTTAAATTTAGTAATCTGAATGACCATAAAATCTGAAAGACACAATCAATTTGTACACTGCAAGTCCTATATTACACAGAGGATACATGAATAGAAATGTTTCACTGTATTCATCAGATGTGTGTACAACATGCCTAGCTGATGTGTGAAAGCTGGACTATCACACTGCTTAACATCCCTCATGGGAATGGTGGGAGAGCGATACAAAATGAATGTATATTAATTAAGACTGCCAACTGATGATAAAAGATTTTAATTGATTGCCTTTTAACTAATTCATTTATCATCCTGAGACAAATACACATATAATCAGAACCCTTAACAGGTGCCTTCTAGCTATATTAAAAATATGCAATAATAATTTAATTTAATTTTTTAATTTTAATAATTTAAGTGTTACAATTCTTTCATATAACCTTACCTGCCTGTCCATATAATAGGTTTTAAATATATTTACCTGATTATGCCTTCAATGTAGAAACACCAATTTCAATTTCAAGAATTGATATGATATGATAAGATGCTAACACTCAGCTATTTTTTTTAAATCTGGCCTTTATTATATTAATGAAAAAGTCAGGTCGGCAAACGTATCTAATACTCTTTCCTCCTTTCCCCCCCCAATAACAATAACATTGTGATGAACATTGGGCTGAAAGAGAGTGACTGGCCCAGAGTCATCTAGCTGGGTGTTTTCATGTTATAGGTGAGACTAGAACTCACAGGGTCCTGGTTTCTAGCTTAGTAGCTTAACCACTATAACATTTTATTTTATTAAATAAATATTTTTTATTTATACAAATATGTGAATGTAAACACACTCATCCCCTTTGAATTGTACTGGGAAATATATAGTAGAAGACATTTGTTTCCATTTTCAAAAATATACAAAAGACCGACATATCTTTTATAAACCTTGTTATTATTTCAGTACTTGATGAGACAAATGGCAAAATACATGAATCAACACATTACACAGTGTTAATTTAAACACATTTAAACACCTTGTGGGTCAGATATATTTCCTTCCATTTCTTCAAAAATCAAACAATATTAACAGCGCTACTCATAGCAGATTTGACCAGACAGAATAAAAAATAGTTTTATGAATGCAGATTAAATGCAAAAATAAATTCTGCCTTACTAAAAGTAAATGCAACTAGGCTAGAAGTTTAAAGAAGTAACAAATGTCAAAGTAAAGAATAGAATAAAAGGAACACTATTTTCTATTTTTTACTATTAAGTTGTCCTATATGTGACCCTGGTAGGCTAAAATATAAATGTCTTCTTTCATTTTGGTCTGCTTTTACATCAAGAGACCCCGCTCTGTATAGTCCAGCAACTGTCGCGGGGCAAGGGAGATAGAAAAGTTGCTCTAATAGCCATAGGAACAATAGATTCAAATTGAATTAAAAATGGATGAAAATTGGTTCATGAATTAGCGAGCTTCCTCCAAAATGTGGCGCCTCAGCCTCAACTTCCACAGTCACTTTCTTTTTGTCTTTTTCAAACAGATAGCTCAGCTGATTTAGGAAAGGAAGTCTTGAAATTGCAGTCTTTCTATGGTTTAGAAATAGTTCTATGGTCATTAAGGATTTCATAAGGACTTGCTCTGTTGTAGTCCGCACAGTAGAAAATTCCAGCCTGAGTGGCATCTGACTTCTCATTTCATCCCCTTAACAGAATAATGTTTTGAAAAATTCAGTGCATTGCAGAATGTAACCTGCTACAGATATGGTTTCAAGATCTTACTTCTCTTGTCCTTTTGGATGATCAGAGCTGTATATATGTTGGGGTTCAACAAAACAGTCAATAAAGAGATTTTTCAAAGTCCAGCTCTTCAACATTCATCCAGGCTTTTTGCCTGCAGAAATCCAAGTGATCATTAGAAGGCAGTCAAGAAAGACACAATACTGCCTTTTTTTTTTTTACATGCAATGTATAGATTAATAGATCATTAGGATAATGAGCTGAGAAGTTAATAAATTGACAGCATCCCAGAGATGAACACATCTCTCAAATACAAGAAAAAACTTTCTTGAATCTTGAATTAAAAAACACCCAGTGCTGCATTTAGGCTGCACAAATGTAGGCAGTCATTGTGTTGCAATAAAGAGGCTGAAATTCTTTGGTGCTGCCTAGTTTGTTGTTAGATCAATAGGTTGACAGCCTTTTGGGGGAGGGGAGGAATTAGAAACCACTTGGATCTTTCCAGCGTCACTCCGGCACATAATCGGTATCATGACTGGTAGCAGCTTTCTCTCTGGTTGGCAACTTTTGAATTTCAGCCAGGGAAAACCACCAGTCACTGCCCTTATGGTGGCATGCAGAGAAGCTGTACAGCATATCTTCATTCCAAATTCTCATTAAGGGCATGCTGTGGGCAGCATGGTTCATGCCAATACAATTTCCTCCCAAAGCAAAGCATCTGTGTGGAAGAGCCCACAGTAGTTTCAGTAACTCATAAATCAATTCATTTTTCCAACAGCGCATTTTGTCTTCATAATTACATATGTAAGACTTTGTCTATGCTCATAGAGCAACTAGGTAACAGGCGTCATAGTATATCAGAGACTCAGGTTAACCAAAGGACAGCATTCAACATTGTTTTTATCAATTGCTATTGCTAATAAATTGGGCATTATATTATCAGCTCTGTTCAATATCAAATAAGTACTTAACAGATAAATAGCTAAAAAACTGGCACTCCATCAAATTTAGAGAACAAACATACTTAAGTAATCAGCGTAATCTTATTTCATTTTTAATGAGTAACTTTTACTATAAATTGTATTAAAGCTACAGAATCTCCATCGGTTTCAGTATGTAAGTACATTTGACAAAGTACTCTTGATATTCTGATTAGCAAACTAAAGTACGGCATATTCCATTAAAAATATAAAGAATAACAGCAATAATGAGAATGGGGCATATCTTCAATCTGTGAGATTACTCATTAATTCAGAGTCATAAAGTACATAAAGGAAGGGTTATTGTGATGACAATGATACTCTTCATAACTGCTTTTTTTTTTGGATGCAGGGGAGATATCATTTCCTTGATGAAGAAATAGTAATATGTATCTGTTCTGGTCCTGCAATATTTTCCAGTGGTCATTCCTGTTCCCAGGTGCAAAGAATTCATTTCCACATCAGTTTATTCAATGTGGGGAGCCAGGTGAAGACTAGATAGACTGGGGGTGGGGGAGATGGAGTGGGGAATGTGCAATATTCATGTTGAAGGAATATAACCTACTGTTTGCTTTATTTTCTAGGCAATGCACTATTGCCAATTTAAAACAGAACCAATCAAATGAAAATGCCACCAAAGCTAATGAACAACCTTCAGGAGATTCAGATGTCCAATGTTTGGTATATAGGAGACACTACTGGGATGCAAAACATTTTGAATTTGGGGAAAAAAATCATGCTTGAATCTCTCTGTTTCTGAGTTCATAACACAGAATGTCTTCTGACCTATTCTGAAAGTGTTCAAAGCTTGAAAGCAACCTATTTCAAACTCAAAAATCCCAGTTTCACATTTATTCATACCAGGGGTGGGATTCAAATTTCTTAACAACTGGTTCTGTGGACGTGGCCTAATTTGTAGGTATGGTTTGGTGGTCATGTGACAGGGTGAGCATAGCTTGCTGAAAGGGCATGGCTTTGTGGTCACATGACAGGCTGGGCATGGCTTGTATGTAAATATTGTAAATATTTATGTAAATATTGAATTTTTATAAAGAAAGAGCAACTTTTACCCCAAATCAGGCAAAGCAGGCAGACATTGAGTTGCTTGCAGAATCACAGATTCACTGAGATCTATCTTTCTGCAATCTGCTGCCTGAATCTGTCACATAAAATTTGCTTGCAAGGAAATTCATAAAATTTGCTAGCAAGCAAACTCACAATATTAACTCACAGCACACCATGTATGTAAATATTGAATTTTTTCATAAAAAAGAGAGCAACTTTTACCCCAAAACAAGCAAAGCAGGCAGGCAGATTGATTTGCTCACAGAATCACAGATTCTCTCAGAGATCTATCTTTCTGCAATCTGCTACCTGAGTCTGCACTGAAAAATAGAAATTTCAGTCCTAAGGAAGGTTCGGCCGTGCTTTTAGATTATCTAGAAAGCAAGAAATCCAACAATTTCCTGCTTTCTAGCTAATCTAAATCTCCTGGCACAGCTGATAGTCAGAACAGCTGATGGTTGAGGGAAAAAAAAGGAAAAATACCAACTAACCAAAAATTAAGCGAAGACACAAGGCAGGCAAGTGGGATGGCATGCATGCCAGGTAAGGAGTGAGCGAGTGGAGTGGGGTGGGGCCAGCCAGTGATGCAATTTGCTGGTTCTCTGAACTGCACAGAATTGTAAAAACCAGTTCTATAGAACCGGTTGGACCAGGTAGAATCCCACCCCTGATTCATAGCCATCTTGAACTTAAAATTCTTCTCACAAGGTTGCAAGAACATCTTTCGAGAATGAAATATTTTGAATGTGAAACATTTCATACACACTAGGAAAAGTAACTTCTGTCTTGGATATCAAAATACAATTGCCAAGCAATACACATAGTTCATTCACACAGCCAAATAAAAGACACTCCAATACTACATACATTCATTTTAGACAGCTTCTCTATAGCACAAAATCCTTATATTGCCAAGTGCAAAATTATTTCTCTAGCAGAATAAAGATACTTTCTATTGATGTTACCTTTGGCAGATAAAAATAACATATCATTATGGAGCTGAGTGGTCATACAATGCAATGAAAGTTCTTTTGGGGTGGATAAAGTGAATTGGTGGGTTTCCCGCCCCCTCCCCCCCAACTCTCTCTCTGCAGTGATTAGTTCCAGGAAGATAAGGTGTCATCATTTCTATGGAGGAATTCTAGTTTACAGAATTGGTTCCTAGGAACTGGCAAAATATAATAAATGTTTTTTATTTGTAAACATCAATCAATTTCAAGAATGGTGCTTACTTGCAGAATGGTAATAATAGGATTCTTCAGCTAATAACTACGATGAACATTAAAAACACTGGATGACAGATGTGGAGTCTTCTTGTGTAACAAGCACACTTGCTTGTAGTTATGGCTTTATAACGATTTCTAAATATTTCTTTCTTAATGCCTGTAGAGTTTGAAGACATTTTTTAAAAAAACCATTGAGGCTTGAATTGGAGCACAGTTTCTTTTGCATTTCAATGTCTTTTAAATTACAGGGTTGTTTTTTTTTTTTTGAATGAAACTTTCATTTAAAAAAAATAATTCAGCAAAGCTATCTAAAATAAATGAGATATAGAATATTTCATTACAATATACAAATATATAAATCTCTCTCTCTCATACACACATTTTCTCTCTGACACGTGTGCGTACACACACACCAGTGGTGAGATTCAAATTTTTTTACTACCGGTTCTGTGAGCATGGCTTGGTGGACGTGGAAGGATACTGTAAAGTCTCTAGTCAGAGGTGGTATTTGCTAGTTCTGTGAACTACTCAAAATTTCCGCTACTGGTTTTCCAGAACTGGTCAGAACCTGCTGAATACCACCTCTGGCGCACCCACACCCATGGCAGATCTTGAAAATCATTAAAGAATTATAGAAAGTGCAAAATGCAGCTCCTGGAAAGGTATTGGGTCACATTCAATATAGTCGAACCACAGACAACTACAATGATCTAATACATATCGATTTTACAGAAGACAATGTTGAAAAAGCACTACGAAATCTAAAACCATCTCTATCTATTGGACCGGATGGAATATGTGCTTATTTCTTAAAAAAGCTATCCACGGCCATAGCCGAACCTCTAAGCATAATCTCTGAAAAATCTTTCAGGGCCAGCTCCTTGCCAAAACTATGGTCACAAGCCACGGTCATCCCCATCTTCAAAAAGGGAGACCCCCAGCCTAGTTGAAAATTACAGACCAATCTCTTTATGCTGCGTCACCTGTAAAGTCATGGAATCAATTATTAACCAATCCATCATCCTCCACTTAGAAACAAACAACCTACTCTCTAATAAACAATTTGGTTTTAGGAAAAAACTATCATGTAATCTGCAACTCTTACACTGCAAAAACATTTGGCCTACACAACTCAGTCAGGGCAAAGCAATAGACACAATCTACATAGACTTCTGTAAAGCCTTTGATTCAGTGGTACACGACAAACTACTCCTAAAACTAAAATCTTACCATATCTCTGGACACCTGCATAACTGGGTAGAAATATTCCTGTCAAACAGACAACAAATGGTCAAAATTGGGAGTGTCCTATCAAATTCAGTACCTGTCAACAGTGGTGTCCCCCAAGGCAGTGTTCTAGGACCAACTCTTTTCATACTCTACATATATGACCTGTGTGATCATATCAAGAGCAACTGCGTTCTCTTCGCTGATGATGTAAAGCTATTCAACACCACAGACAATACTGCTACCCTTCAAAAAGACCTTGACTATGTATCAGAATGGTCAAACAAATGGCAACTTCAAATCTCAACAAATAAATGCTCTGTCCTACATATTGGCAAACAAAATCAGAAAATAAAATAGAGGCTGAACAGTCAAGACCTTGTTGATGATCCAAACTCTGTCAAGGATCTTGGAGTACTCATCTCTAATGTTAGAGCCCACTGTAATTACATAGCCAAAAAGGCGTTAAGAGTTGTTAACCTAATCTTATGTAGCTTTTTCTCTGGTAATATTACACTACTAACTAGAGCATACAAAACATTTGCTAGACCAATACTTGAATACAGCTCATCAGTCTGGAACCCATATTACGTATCTGATATTAACACAGTTAAGAAAGTTCAGAAATATTTCACAAGAAGAGTTCTCGACTCCTCTACTCATTGCAGAATATCTTATGCCACCAGACTTGAAATTCTAGACCTAGAAAACCTAGAACTACGCCGCCTTCAGTCTGATCTAAGTATAGTATATAAAATCATACACTGCAATGTCCTACCTGTCAATGAATACTTCAGCTTCAACCATAACAACACAAGAGCAAACAATAGATACAAACTTAAGGTTAATTGCACCAAACTTGATTGCAGAAAATACGACTTCAGCAACAGAGTGGTCAATGTCTGGAATACTCTACCTGACTCTGTGATTTCTTCTCCAAACCCCAAAAACTTTAACCTTAGACTGTCTACGATTGACCTCACCCCTTTCCTAAGAGGTCTGTAGGGGTCGTGCATAAGCGCACCAACGTGCCTACCGTCCCTGTCCTATTGTTTATTGTTTATTTTTTATTTTTCTTATATGTATCCATGTATTCATAACTATGTTTTTACTTATACCTATTAACTTGTAAGCAATTAACAAATAAAAATAAAATAAATAAATAAATAAAAAATTCCAGATGGAGGTTAAAACTGGTTGTTCTGCAGAGCTTTCAAGAATGGAACATGAGAGGATATATAAATCATGATTTTGTATGATTTATATTTACTGCATTGTTAGCTCCTTTGAAGCTATGGACTTGTAAACACACACATGCACGCACACGCACACACAGCAATTAATGTTATGGTTTTGTTGTAGGCTTCTGGAAATAGTGCCAGAAGTCAGACTGACATAAGTTCAACTAAATTTCATTGGGTTTGGTTTTACTCCCTTGTAAGTAAATGTAAGGCTTCAGCTCTGGTTCTAACTTGAGTTATTTCTGTACCTTGTAGTCAGTCATGCCTTAGTCACCTCCTGTTTGGGTTACAGTAATCAGCTCTACATGGGGCTGCCTTTGATGACCATTTGGAAGCAGCAACTGAACTCATGTTTCATCCGAATAACATAGATATATAAAAAGTGTACATATGAAATGCCACTTCTCAACCCCTTTAACTGATTAATATTGTCTTCCTGTTCCATTTAATGACTCATTCCTGAACATTTACAAAGAGAGTTTTAATCTATTTGCAAACTTGGTTGACAAGTTATTTATTTCCTTTTTTTGCATTCAGATGAGATTCTGCCGAAACGTTGCTACAACTTTAAAAGCACAATTATAATGACGTGGGAAAATACTCGAACAAAGCTGAATACCATACATGTAAGTACCCACAAAAACTTAAGAAAAATATATATACACACACACACACACACACACACACACACACAGTCACCAAAAGTTGATATGGACCTGATAGCACAGAATCAATCAATACTTTATCAACAAATTGACCATAAGTAAACATAAATAAATATAAACAAATATAGTCTTAATATCTGATATCAAATAAAGAATTAAAATATTTTAAATATCTACTTTTTAGCGTTAGAAACTTTCTTAAGATATTTATATCTTCCCAAAGTCTCCTGATGCGGTTAATCTATAGGCTTTAGCATATGAAGTACGATAATCTGCAAGCTTCAGTTTAGAAAAATCCCAAATTCAGTAGGACAGTATTAACTGTAATACCAAGGCAAATGGAATAGAACAATAGTTTTCAGACTTGGGTTACTGTGTCAGTATAGAATCTGAGCTGTGTTAATTCTACAAGCTTGATCCTGCTTGCTACAGCATGCTTGTCAATATTTAGCACCCAGGGAGCACATCATGAGACTTTACAAAAACTCGGTTATAGACACAGCTCTGGAGTGCCAGATGTGATCCTTTTCCTAACACTGAGATTAAATTGCTGAAGTTGTTTGATCTTGTAAAAATAGTGATATAGTTGTGTGGAAGTATGTGTATTCCTTGCCTATACCTTTTTATAATCAAAAGGGGAGAAACAATATTAAAGGGTTGAAAATGCTGCTATTGTTAAATACCAGATGCTTTGCACAAACTCTTTGTAATGCTGTTTTCTTTGTCAAGCACCAAAATTCTTTTATCTCTCCTTCTTTTTCCTCTGCTGAAAAATTAGAAACTGTGCTAACTTAAATCAGATGCTTTAGTGCTTTAAATGAAGCAATGACAATTTAGACCACACACCTTTTCAAATATTTCCTAAACACAAACACTCTTCCTCTCCTATGTTGCTACAACACAAACTTATCTCAAATCTTGTCAACTGTCTTAGTCAGCTTCTAAGATTCAGTGGTTGTTTAAAGTAGATCTGTAATATCTGATCTATATGTGACTTTTCTGCAAGCCTGAGGAACAGGATTATGCTTAGGTATGCTTCTGAGATTACTACTATCTCAAGCAAGGGCGAGAAATCTATCCAGTAAACAGAAAAAGGGCAGGCAGCAATGGCATTCCAACTGGACATCTTTTCCTGCCAAGATGGGAGAATGATACCTCTTTCAGAAAGGAAAAATACTTAACTCAAGCCTTGTAATCTTGCACAGATGTTCAGTTATACTTAAAGTAACTGAGCCATGGTGGCACAGTGATTAGAATGCGGAATGCATTATTCCAGGCTAACTCTGACAAGTGCCAGCAGCTCGATCCTGATGGGCTCAAGGTTGACTCAGCCTTCCATCCTTCCAAAATTGGTAAAACAAGGACCCAGATTATTGGGTGCAATATGCTGACTCTGTAAACTGTTTACAGGGGGCTGAAAAGTACTATGAAGCAGAATATAAGTCTAAGTGTTAGTGTTATTGCTAATATAATTTTCATATACTTATTGTTTTTGCAGGCTCCAATTTTGTTACACAGCAATAAAAAGTATTTCAGGTTAATAATAGAACAATCATAACAATCTGTCAGTTATATTAGATTAGTTTACATTCTATCTTTATAAAATTAATTAACCAATCCTTCAGAAAAGATCTAGATTAGAAAGTTTGAAAGTGTTATTTTAGTCAAAATTCCGCCTGTTTTTGAATATGTTCTAAAGTCTGCCACTATAGTCATTGTCTCTGTAGGGAGCATCCTTAGATTCATATAAGTAGCCCAGTTCAATCACCACTGGCAAGAAAGGATATAAAATAGAACATCTGCTGTTTTCAAACATCAAGTATTTAGAGTTATCATGAGACTAAATCAACTTTTCTTCCTGGCCCCTTCCCAAATTGGTTCGAAAGGAGAGAGCAGTCTAGATTTTGAGATTACATCCCTCAGAATCTCCAACCTGCAAGAATATTCTATCCAAATAGAAAAAAAAAATCCTTGGAAGTTTACAAATGTATCCCAGGTTACCTAAAGGAGTCCTGCCTCAAACTTTTGGAATGACAGATCAAGTAATTCATCCATGCATATGTGTGTACAGTGTGCATAAAATTGATAACATGCTTTGTTCAGTGCATGGAATAAGCACGTCGCACTGGGGTTTTACTAAATTATAGCACGTATGAACTGAAATCTCTTGTTTGTTCCAAATTTCAACCAAGGCCAAATTTTAAATGGATCTTGTGTGGCAAGTAGAACAAGATGGCTTCAATTGTCCTCTTTTCCCAGCTTCCTCCATTTATTATATGCCAGCCCAAACCTATTCATTGCATTTTCCTTTCTTCCCATTTACTGTTGCTGCCATTTTTAAATTCAAGTCTGTCAAAACTAAACAGTCTTCATTCTCCCATCTCTTCTCCTAATTGCCTACTGTCTTCGTTACTTTTCCCTGATCTCCCAACTGTTCTAATTTAATTTGATTCCATAGTATGTTGAAAGCTGACAAACTTGTGGCCCACAGGCCAGATGTGTCACACGCTGGCCACGCCCACACCCGGTTTAGCGAAGGGAGGGGAAGTCATGATACGTCATGTGATGCTGCCGTGATGCTGCAAGTTTGACATTCCTGTTGTAAACCAACCAGCCTATCTGCTCCTCCCACCAATGTCTCAGTTACTTTATTCCTCTTCTTTTCTTTTGCTGTGTGCTGTTAATTCTCCACTATCTTCTATTAAGGGACATCTTTGCCTAGATGAAAAAATAATGGATCTGGATAAAAAACATGTGCTTTGGCTTGGACATGGATTATCTAAACTTTGATGCAAGAAATGATTTATGTACACTACCCTAATACTATAGTATAGCAAGTTTTTGACCCACATAGTATTATCATGAGAACTATTTGCTTATATCCATGTACATAGAACACATACAATATTTAAAATGAAGAAAAAATAGGCACTGATAATGCATAAAAATAAGGTTGTAATCATCTTTATAGTGCTGCCAGCTTGTCTTTTATGTCCAAATCTTGATCTCCTTCCTCTGTTCATTCAAACAATGACACCCACAAATCATTCCTATTCTACATTCTAAAGATGAAAACAATTTCGAGTGATCTATCTGACTGTTCAGTCTTCTCATTCATTTCCTGACTTGTCAACTGAGCGTTTATGCTCATTGACTGACCCTTTTACAGTTGTATAAAATGTTCGCTCTATAATAATGTTCTCAAACACTCAGATGCATTTCATGGGAAAATCCATTGCAAAGTACTTCCCTAATCAGAGGCATGAATTCCCATGACACCAAGACCATTAAATGAGCACACTATTACAGTGTGCATGAAAGGGTCAAAAGGAAAATAAATAAATAAAATACAATTAAAATTGGAAGAGCTGTCTCCACAGCAACAGGAAAACACAGAAAATTGTGAAAGTCATAGGGTTCTGTCACAATATTCATTGTGAATTAGGCTACTACACTTTAGCGTCCTTCTTAAGAAACAAATTCTACTATATCTATCTACTATGGAATGCAACATCACTCCAGTATTGTATTAATTGCTGATTTCCAATCCATTTCTGAGCCTCGCTGATTACAACATTTAAATCCTGTATATCTGAAAGAATTATGAAAACAACTGAGACACACTAATAGTTATGAAGGTTATCTTTTATAACTTGCCAAACCCTAAAGATGAAGGAAAATTTCTTATTAGAGGTCTTTTCTGTGAGAGTCTACAGAGAATCTACCAAACAATCAACGCCTTTTTTTGTTCAGGCAGCTCTTTCGCCTACCAAACCATTACTCAACACCATGTTCTCCAGATACATTGAAACTAAAATCCTCAAATTCTCCTGTACAGGTGAAACTCGAAAAATTAGAATATCGTGCAAAAGTTCATTTATTTCAGTAATGCAACTTAAAAGGTGAAACTAATATATGAGATAGACTCATTACATGCAAAGCAAGATAGTTCAAGCTGTGATTTGTCATAATTGTGATGATTTTGGCTTATAGCTCATGAAAACCCCAAATCCACAATCTCAGAAAATTAGAATATTACATGCAATCAATAAAACAAGGATTGTACATAGAACAATATCGGACCTCTGAAAAGTATAAGCATGCATATGTACTCAGTACTTGATTTGAGCCCCTTTTGCAGCAATTACCGCCTCAATGAGGTGTGGCATGGAAACTATCAGCCTGTGGCACTGCTGAGGTGTTATGGAAAACCAGGATGCTTCAATAGCAGCCTTCAGCTCTTCTGTGTTGTTTGGTCTCATGTCTCTCATCTTTCTCTTGGCAATGCCCCATAGATTCTCTATGGGGTCCAGGTCAGGCGAGTTTGCTGGCCAATCAAGCACAGTAATCCCACGGTCATTGAACCAGGTTTTGGTGCTTTTGGCAGTGTGGGCAGGTGCCAAGTCCTGCTGGAAAATGAAGTCAGCATCCCCATAAAGCTCATCTGTGGAAGGAAGGATGAAGTGCTCCAAAATCTCCTGGTAGATGGCTGCGCTGACCCTAGATTTAATGAAGCACAGTGGACCAACACCAGCAGATGACATGGCTCCCCAAATCAACACAGACTGTGGAAACTTCACACTGGACTTCAAGCATCTTGCAGTGTGTGCCTCTCCATTCTTCCTCCAGACTCTGAGTCCTTGGTTTCCAAATGAGATGCAAAAGTTGCTCTCATCAGAAAAGAGGACTTTGGACCACTGAGCAACAGACCACTTTTGTTTTTCTTTAGCCCAGGTAAGACGCTTCTGACGTTGTTTGTTTTTCAGGAGAGGCTTGAAAAGAGGAATACGACATTTGAAGCCCATGACCAGGATCCATCTGTGTGTGGTGGCTCTTGATGCACTGACTCCAGCCTCAGTCCACTCCTTGTGAAAGTCCCCAACACTTTTGAATGGCCTTTTCCTAAAAATCCTCTCTAGGCTGCGGTCATCCCTGCTGCTTGTGTACCTTTTTCTTCCACACTTTTTCCTTCCACACAACTTTCTATTAATGTGCTTTGATACAGCACTTTGGGAACATCCAACTTCTTTTGCAATTACCTTTTGAGGCTTTCCCTCCTCATGAAGGGTGTCAATGATGGTTTTCTGCACAACTGTCAGGTCAGCAGTCTTTCCCATGATTGTGATTCCTACTGAACCAGACTGGGAGACCATTTAAGGGCTCAGGAACCCTTTGCAGGTATTATGGCTTAATTAGCTGATTAGAGTGGGACACTTTGAACCTAGAATATTGAACCTTTTCACAATGTTCTAATTTTCTGAGATTGTGGATTTGGGGTTTGCATGATCTGTAAGCCATAATCATCACAATTATGACAAATCATGCCTTGAACTATCTTGCTTTGCATGTAATAAGTCTCATATATTAGTTTCACCTTTTAAGTTGCATTATTGAAATAAATGAACTTTTGCACGATATTCTAATTTTTTGAGTTTCACCCCTATAGCTTTGGCAGCAGCATTTGCAGCTTTTGCATATTACCTGTTCTAATTTGTCTTTGTTGAGTTTTGTTAAAAAAAAAAAGATTTATGTTGTTATGTTATTGTTTTATTGTGTGGTCCATAATCCAGTTACTCTAATGATTGTATGTTTCTCCAAATTTTGCAGTTAAATTTTCAATCTGAAACTCTTTCACAAAATCCCTATTTCATAATAATATGTGTAAAATATATTTAACTTCAAATGTGCGTAGTCATTTATGGCTTAGTACAATAGCTGAATATAATGCGTATAACGCCTCAAGTGATCAAAGCAACAGAACATGTGTGAACAGAAGTAAAACTGGTTACAGGCTTAAAAATAATTTGATCTGTTCCTGAAAGTACCCAGCATAACTAAAACCTGCACAATGCACTTTCTTTTCTTTTTTAAAAAGCTATTCTTCAAGGACTCACTGTAGGAGCCCATGATTTATGCATACTCCAAAAGCTTGGAACAAAACACTTTGACTGTTAGGCTGAAAGCAAAACTGGACATTTCTGCCTGATTCTTGGGAGATACAAGTCAACTCACAGATAAATTTTGCGAGGACTCTTATTCCAGTCATGCCTTCCTTTCCTAATTTCCCTTTTCACTGTTTTGTCTTCTCCACCTTTTCCTTGGGGAACAGCTTGATTGATAGCCTAATCCAATGACTGTATTACAGCTGCCTCAAGTTGGATTCTTTTCTTTATCATTAGCAGTTAGCCTATGGTTAAATTCACAGCACACTGCTTGGTACAACCCTTGAGATTTAAGGTTCTGGCCTTTTAGAAAATATTTAACATAAAATTGAAATCTTGACATACTCAGAACTCAATTCTCTGTAAGAATTCTTTAATTAATCCAATGTACGGTTACATATAATACCATACAACAGTGAGCTACATCCAAAGACTCAAAAAGAAGTGCTGTCACTAAGACATAGCCTGGCAACATCTACATCTAAAGGTCTGTTTTTCTCCAAGCAATAGATGAATTTAAATATTTAAATTAATTTATAAGAAATGTGCAGGAGAGAAAAAAAATATTCTAATGAAAATAATAGAGTTGTACTCTTTTGGAAATAAAGGCATTTGTGAAGGCAATTGAAGACTAAGCCCATAATAAGCAAACACACAATTAATTTGAACCCTGCATGCTTTAAAATACACTGCTCAAAAAAATAAAGGGAACACAAAAATGAATGAAATATTCTTATTAAATACTTTGTTCATTACATGGTTGAATGTGCTGACAACAAAATCACACAAAAATTATCAATGGAGATCAAATTTAGGGGGTCTGAATTTGGAGTTACACTCAAAATTAAAGTGGAAAAAAACACTACAGGCTGATCCAACTTTGATGTAATGTCCTTAAAACAAGTCAAAATGAGGCTCAGTAGTGTGTGTGGCCTCCACGTGCCTGTATGACCTCCCTACAATGCCTGGGCATGCTCCTGATGAGGTGGCGGATGGTCTCTTGAGGGATCTCACACCTGGACTAAAGCATCCCCCAACTCCTGGACAGTCTGTGGTGCAATTTGGCATTGGTGGATGGAGCGAGACAGGATGTCCCAGATGTGCTCAATTGGATTCAGGTCTGGGGAACGGGCAGGCCAGTCCATAGCATCAATGCCTTCATCTTGCAGGAACTGCTGACACACTCCAGCCACATGAGGTCTAGCATTGTCTTGCATTAGGAGGAACCCAGGGCCAACCGCACCAGCATATGGTCTCACAAGGGGTCTGAGGATCTCATCTAGGTACCTAATGGCAGTCAAGCTACCTCTGGCAAGCACATGGAGGGCTGTGCGGCCCCCTAAAGAAATGCCACCCCACACTGACCCACTGCCAAACCGGTCATGCTGGAGGATGTTGCAGGTAGCAGAACATCCTCCACAGTGTCTCCAGACCCTGTCACCTCTGTCACATATGCTCAGTGTGAACCTGCTTTCATCTGTGAAGAGTACAGGGCACCAGTGGCAAATTTGCCAATCTTGGTGTTCTCTGGCAAATGCCAAACGTCCTGCATGGTGTTGGGCTGTAAGCACAACCCCCACCTGTGGATGTCAGGCCCTCATACCACCCTCATGGAGTCTGTTTCTGACTGTTTGAGCAGCCACATGCACATTTGTGGCCCGCTGGAGGTCATTTTGCAGGGCTCTGGCAGTGCTCCTTCTGTCCCTCCTTGCACAAAGGCAGAGGTAGTGGTCCTGATGCTGGGTTGTTGCCCTCCTACGGCCTCCTCCATGTCTTCTGATGTACTGGCCTATCTCCTGGTAGTGCCTCCATGCTCTGGACACTACGCTGACAGACACAGCAAACCTTCTTGCCACAGCTCGCATTGATGTGCCATCCTAGATGAGCTGCACTACCTGAGCCACTTGTGTGGATTGTAGACTCTGTCTCATGCTACCACTAGAGTGAAAGCACTGCCAGCATTCAAAAGTGACCAAACCATCAGCCAGAAAGCATAGGAACTGAGAAGTGGTCTGTGGTCACCACCTGCAGAACCACTCCTTTATTGGGGATGTCTTGCTAACTGCCTATGCTTTCCACCTGTTGTCTATTCCATTTGCACAACAGCATGTGAAATGGATTGTCAATCAGTGTTGCTACCTAAGTGGACAGTTTGATTTCACAGAAGTGTGATTGACTTGGAGTTACATTGTGTTGTTTAAGTGTTCCCTTTATTTTTTTGAGCAGTGTATGATGTGGAAGAACTCCTTTGGAAGATAGGTAAGCATAGTGTTTCACTGCTATTCATTAAAAGAAGCATTTCTGCCCCCCCACCACCTTTTCCAGGCTTTTATATAAGATTGGAAAAAAGATGCAGCTGTTCAAAAGATGCAGCAAAGTCAACTTGTTAAAGTTTAATGTGCCTCTTAAAGCATCTGGAACTTTTTCTCCTCCTCTCTAGGCTGGCCTGGCAGCCTGAAAAAAAACAGAGGCTGCTTTACTGAATGGCAAAGAAGTGCTGTGTTCTCACAAGCTTTGAAGCTCTTTTCGCAAATCATCTTCACACAAATAACAGTGTCTTGGGTCATATAACAGATCAAGGATTAACCTGGTGTGTATGGCAGAAACTTGCCAGATAAATGACAGCATTATATGGGCTCATCTGCTGCCAGCTGGGAATTTGGTGCAGGTGAGGGTGCACACCTACTAGCTGGACAAGTAAAACCAACATTTTCCTAGGTTGGGATCAACTCCTAAAAACTCCATGGACACATAATTGTAGTGTTTTTGGTAGTGTATTTCTCACACTGTTTCTTAGTGGAATCCCTGACTTAAGACTATTTTGAAAATGTCAAGGCATTTTTGGTCTTGAAATACTTTAATATTCTTGTTGCAACTGCCTTGAAAGGAGAAGCTCAGGATTTCATGACCTCTGCAAGTTTCACCCAGGCCGTTTAAAAAAGGAACATGAAGGAGATCATATCTTCCATTCATTTTATCATGTAGGGATGGGCAGTGGTGGGACTCTTAAGGTAATTTGAGAAGTAGCACTCTTCTCATGGCTAGAATCCCTCTTGGTGAAGGTTGAGTAAACATAACTAACTCTACTTTAGAAGAGTTATGGAGTTAAGGAGGAGCACCATACTTTCTAGTTTAGAAGGTATGATTCTGCTCCTGCTGAACCTAGCTGAATTCCAGGCAGCTCTATGGAATATTTTCTTAAGCCTGGCCAGATATCCTACCAAAGACCTAAATAGCGATGTGGGATAACAAAGTTTTCCAGATGCTTGATATGGTAGTTTTATGATGGGACCACTTATGATGGTTTCACTCTTTATTTTTCTGAATGTGATCAGCATATAGCACTAAAAACAAACTTAGCTTAACCCTTTTAAGAATTATCTGGGGAAGATAGTCCCACACAGTACCACTTAATTTCCCACTATATTAAATATCTATCTAAATATTATTGGGGAAAGATCATATATCGACCTTATATTAGTAGTGGAAAAGGTAATTTATAGTTTTGGATTTTGCTGTGGCTAGGCTGCTACTGGCAAGCAGTAGTTCTTCTGTTTTGCTACATGCTCAGGATTGGGTATCTCAAGAGACTTTTACACTTCTCTAAGTGGTAAAGGATCAGATGAGGGAATCACTCTGAAGCCGTATACATCAGGAACAAGCATGCAGCTTAGAAGTTGTTCTTTTTCTGACCAGGCTTACTGAGACCGTAATTAAGCACATGCTTGAGTCCAAACAACTCTCTTTTTATTTCAATGCTGGGAATTATGTTCATTCCCAGCCCATAATGAGCTCCAAACAGTCTCTCAATAAGCACCCACCTTTATCTCCTTTGAATTGCTGCCAACAACTAAAGTGTCGATTAACTGTAAAAAGCCAAATGAAGTACACACAGAGTTTCAAGGTTTAATCGGAACAGAGCAAACAACATTGCTTCCTGCAAAGGTTCTTGTCTCTTTGAACTTCCTTTATATCATATGGGAGGCACAATCACCTCCAAGCCTTACTCCCGAGCCGTCCCTTTTGTCTTAACTGCTCTTGCTTTCTGGAAGCTCTGTGCACACATGCACTGGGAACAAGGTCCCCACGTTCCTCTGCCCTCTTGCTGTGAGATTCTGGAGGAGCACCTAACTCCCAGATGGCCCTGGCCCCATCTCTGTATCAGATACAGGACCATCGTCCGAGTCCTCCCCAGACTCCCGGACTGGCCCATGTTCTTCCCCACTGTCTGATTCTGCTGCCGTCTGCAGGCTGCCGGCGGACCACAACAGTTCTGGACGCAGCAGTATTGGTACTGGATAGACACACGATATCAATAGCGTATGAACATTATGGGCTGGGAATGAACATAATTCCCAGCGTTGAAATATAAAGAGAGTTGTTTGGACTCAAGCGTGTGCTTAATTACGGTCTCAGTAAGCCTGGTCAGAACAAGAACAACTTCCAAGCTGCATGCTTGTTCCTGATGTAAAATGAAACTCCATTCCCAAACTCTGAAATTCAGACTCTGGAATTAGTACCTACTCTTATACACTTAATGTTGGTTTATTCCATAGAACAGCCTTTGAGAACAGCTTCAAAACTGCAAATGAGTCAAGATTTGGCAGAAAAGGTAGCAAATCTTTCAGCAGTTGCCAAATACTTCTTATGGAAATAGCTGCACTAGACCTGCATTCGAAACTCAATTCAGTGTATTTATTATGGTTTAGAAAACATGGTTTTAGCCCATATTACTTGCGGGATTGTATTCTTCCAGTGTCTGTCTTGCTCTCTTGGTTTTTCAATAGTGTCTTTTTTGGTAAGTATTGCAGGGATAGGTTTAATTTCAGCTTCTAATTCTGCTTTTTTTCTGGTGGACCTAAATTATGGAAATAAGGCTGGCTCTCTCCTTGATCCAGTTTGAAGGTAGGATTAAAATATTTCTTGTTATTCAGGTCATTTAAGGGTTTTTAAAAAATCATTTTGGCTGAGTTTTAATAATAATAATTATTATTATTGCATATAAATGTGAGTTGCCAGGAATGGGAGTATGCAGCATATATTTTTTAAAAATAAAATAAAATATTGATAGACATACAAAAGCTTCAGAAAGAAGCTAGTTGTTCTTATGATGAAGCTAATATATTGCAGTGAACATGAGGCAGAATATCTTCTCAACTCAAGCTTCAGCAAGGAATTTACTGGTGCTATTAACCTCAGCTCTTCTGCTGCAAAATGGTAGTTAAGACTATCAGCATACCTTACAAGAATATTGTAAAAAAAAAAACAAAGACAAACCCTGCAATTACTTCTGCTATGTATGAACATCAGAACTGCACCAATGAGTAAATCTTAGTAACACTTTTTTGAAATGTCTCAAATCACCTTTCAATGCTCTTCATTATTAAAATGAAACCTTGATTTGGGGGGGATACCCCTACAGAAAAGGCTTCCTGAACAATGATAGCAAAGAAAATAAATAATCAAATGACTGTTAATGCAGATGCCTGTATGTCGTCAAAGTCTGTCTAAATCACAGGAAAGAAAGAAATGTCTTTCTTTCCGTGGCGTGATTACAATATTTAGCCCTACACACGTTGTAAAAAAAATATTTAAGGACTTATTTTATTTTTAAAAAAACCAAGAATGGAAGGATTGGATCTGCAAACCTTTGCCCTAGTTCTCATTCAGTCGATGAGCTGCAAGCTTCTATGAAAATAGCAGCTCAGTCCCCGATGAAAAATTATGCATCTCATAAACTGCTATTCTGCTGAAATGTCAAGCTACGGCAGGGCTGTACCTCAAACTCCACCACTTGGCATTTTCCTTCTGTCTGCTTTGTTGCCATGAAGCAAACATGAACAGTGAGGATTAGTGTAGGGCAGGTAACAGGCAAGCTCACTGTCAAAAATCTATTATTAAGGCTCTGGTCTCTTTCTGCTCAGACCAGTGCTGAGATGGGCGGGGGTGGAATGAGAAAAATGAGCCAGCAGGCAGGACTACCATGAGAGAATAAAGCAAATTCTTTGTAAGTCTGTGTACATAATGCATGTAAATGAGCCACTCTAATGAGTGAGCTCCACTTAAGAGAAATAATAGCCCCAAATTAAAATCATATCAGATTTGTGTTGCAGCCTTGCTCTCTGAGTAGGCTTTTTGTGGCCTTGCTCTGTAAAATAGGCTTTTCGTGTGGTCTCTTCTATTCTCTCTGATTTTCTCTCCAGGTGCAATTTACCTCCCACTAAAATAAATTGTATGAGCCCCATTGATTTTAACAGAGCTGAATTGTACCCTCTGCTCTTACATGCATGCATATCACATACATTTCCTGTCTCACAATAGCTAAATTTCGATTCATGTCTAATGACTACAGCTGACATCACATAATCAATAAACAACTTGTGAGTTGGAAAATGTAAGCTCATTCTCCTCCTCCTCCTCCTCCTCCTCCTTTCACTGCACCCCATGAAGTCCTCACCAAGTGATGTATCAGAGGATCAGAACAGATATGCCTTATCAAATCCATTCAATCAATTTCTGGGAAGTTGACATGTATGTTATCTATTAAATAAAAACACTGTGAATGTGTGTGTGTGTGTGTGGGGGGGCTCTGTTTAGGTATACAGTATCTATAGGGTGTTTGTGTGTGTGTGTGTGTGTGTGTGTGTATAGTAAATCACTTTTATGGTAGATTTATCAAGATTTTCCTGGAAGTTTAAATATATGATTTGTAAAAGAATTAAAGCAAAATATAGTGTGTGTTTTTAAATGATTAATTTTCCATATGAAAACCATAACAGGGATATTTCAGCTGCAATATTTTATTTGAGATGATGGAAAAAACAATTGTGTTTTATATATCTTCTGTCACACCATTTAAACAGGGAAATTGTTACTGAATTAGACACTTAATTTCTTTTCCTTTCAGCTTTACTTTATTTACTTTATTTATTTACTTTTATTTATGTATTTACTTTATTATAAATAATTGCTTCTAAAACAAGACTACAAATTGGACAGAATTAAGTATTTTTTAAATTCTACTGAATCTAATGTAAGGAAATTAATTGAAATTAGTGATACTTAAACTTATTTAACTTGGACTGAATTATATCTCTTTTCACAGATACAAAGGGAAATGTATTGGAACTAGACGCATTTGGAAAAGTGTGGCTAATCCTATTCAGTTTCAGTCTTAATCTGCACATCCACGGGGCCCTCTATATATCTAAAGCTCCAAGATACCGTGATACTAGTATTCTTAAAGCAAAGAATAGGAGAACTGGTTGAGGGAAAACATGGAAGCAAAGGCAAGAATATTCGCTAGTGTCCTTTGGTGTTATTCTGAATATACTGGGGGATTGAATAAGTAGGTTAAGGCAGTGACAGGATCTCCTGGATAATATGACATCCTTTTTGTTATTTGTTCCATATGACTATGCAGTTTTGTTCTTTGTCTTTTTCTATAAAACTTATTTGTTTTTTTATTTGTTTTTTTGCTTAGTATATAATCACTAAGTTCCTGAACGATTTCTGCAGATTCTCTATTCTTTATTCTCTATTCATATTTAAAGGATATAATTTCTTATTGAATATAATGAATGCTATTTCCCTCTACAATTTTATTTGCCTGTTGCCATCTGGTATATGACATATTTCAGTTGCCCCAAAGTAATAATTGGAACATTTTGATTTTATTTATTTTTTTTGGCTTATGAGCTTTGCCACTTGTCCTAAAAGGTTAGAATTGTTCCAATAATTAGTTTCCCACTCACAAGAAGGAGTATCATACTGCTTGCTAGAAATTTCATCAACTTTTCCTCCAAATCTTTAGAAAGGGTAGAAACACAACAAAGGACTGAAGTTTCTATGGATTTTTAAGAAACCTAATTCATGAAAAACATCTAGTATGGTTAAAAAATGTATTGCACAGAGCTTAAAACAAAATCTTTTAGCTAATATGTTTTCTCCAATGCTAGAAAGCAGGACCCAGAAATAGGATCCACAAACATCTATTTAACATCAAATCATACTATTTGTGGAACATCTGTTTTAAATAAATTAAATTAGACTTTGTTTAGAGCATTTCAGAAGCTCCAGGTTGATCTTATGAACTTAATTCTCTGATCCATGCACACAATAGTCCAAATATTAAGTATGGAAATTACAGTCTTCTTTTCCCCATTAACTTAACCAATATTATCCCCAAATAAGGACATTTAGACTATATTCCAATTCATGTTTATCTGGGAATAAACCTTATTTAATCCAATAAACCAATTTTACAAGATTATAGTGTTAATCAGATGAGTTTGTCAAGTCACAATATTAGCCAATTTTTAATATACAATCTGAATTAAGAGACCTAATATATCATACAGTAACTTATGATTTTTCCACTTGGGAAAGGAGAGTTGATTGAAATCTCCATTCAATCATTAAGTCCATTAAGTTTAGTCACTTCTTTTACCCAATCTTATTGATAAAGTTTGTGTAAAGACAAAATTGAGGTGGATTAATAAAATATGCAAGATATATATGGAATTAATTTCTTTCCAGAAAAGAAATTTTATGTATTTGTTTGTGTATGCAAACATTCAACTTTAACCTTTTTTTCCTGTCAGAAACTAACACTTGTGGCATCAAGGGAATCTACTTTGAGTGTTTGATTATTTTTAAACTCTGAGGTTAAAAGTGCCTTTTGACATTTTAAAAAGTGCTACTGAAGATGAGGGCTAGGCTCCAATAAATAAAGCTGTTAAAATGTGTGGTTTCTGATCTGGTTGGTCACAAAACAGTCAGAAGACCACCAAGAAGCACTGCTAACTTTTTCTTCCCTAAAATATGTGTTCCACATCAGACCTGTAATAACTGTAGAGGAAATAACTTATGTACAAATTAATGATTTAATGTGATCCATTTTCATCTCCATTGAAAAAGGCCCACGTTCTATTGTTATTTGGAAGGAATGGCAAATATGTAATAGAAGTTGGATTATGAAAAGGCTTCTTTGAACTAGGAGTCAGGAAGTTCTTGGCTAAAGTTCCAACGGTGTGAATGTGTTTCAGCTATAAAGCCACTCAGCAACAGTGGCAAGATTTGGTTGCTAAGTTTTCAGTCGGTAGTAATGCCTTACAGTGTTATGCTGACTTAAGCTGGAGTGCAGTGGTGGGATTCAAATTTTTTTACTACCGGTTCTGTGGGCGTGGCTTGGTGGGTGTGGTGTGGCTTGGTGGGCGTGGCAGGGGAAGGATACTGTAAAATCCCCATTCCCTCCCCACTCCACTAACCTACTTTCCAGCTCTGTTTTCCTGTGGAAGGCAACAAAAGAAGACCTAGCCGATCAGCTGCGACTTGGGAGGCAGAGAATAGATGGGGGTGGGGCCAGTCAGAGGTGGAATTTGCTGGTTCTCCGGACTACTCAAAATTTCCGCTACCGGTTCTCCAGAACTGGTCAGAACCTGCTGAATACCACTTCTGCTGCAGTGCCACTGAAGGGATTATAGACAAAATGTGTACAGATAGCAAAGGCTGGAAAACTGGGGAAATATATTATATTTTGAACTAGATAAGACGAAACAGTAAAATGTTCCACCAGAATATTCCGAGTTGGCTATTTCCTACCAAGACAAAACTCAAAATATTTTCTATAGTTTTTACAGAATGAAATTGTAAATAGTTCAAGTAGTACAAATACTTTGCTTGCTTATTTTTCTCTCTGGCCTGTGTAGAATTTCTTAGAAACAGCTGAAAAGATTAATATGCAATGGATGCAAAGCTTTAGCCAGAGCAAGCCTTTTTTTGTAGCCTGTTTAACAGGCACAGTTTTCTGCAGGAAAGAACAACATATTTGCTGGATTGATGTGATTATTTCTACTAGGAGCAGCTGAAAAAAAAATGTCCTTAAGCTAGTGCATGAATAACAGCACTAACAACAGTAAAAACAATGTTCTATATTAACACTACTGCATTTGCTAGGCAGCAGTGTTCAACAAATCAACAAAAAACATCATCACTTTAGCATACACCCTAGAAGCTCAGCCTCACAAAACACAGGTTCATACCCACGGTGCATACTGCCCACACACTCAATTTCCACAAACACAGCTTTTCCATTTATATTTTACAACCCTGGTAACTTCGACAACATTACCAACACCTGCAGAAAGCACACAGTGTGTTTATAAATGCATACCTTTTCATTTGGTAGAGGGCAGGCAACAGAACAGCAGATAGACAACTTTAAAAAACAACAACAACCCAGTGGTCATCTTTTCAACAAACCACACTGAATCTTTTCTGGATGAAGATGTAGCAGCATCTTCTCTAACCTGGTGAGCTAGGAATAGTGTCTATCATCAACAACATTTATTCTATACATGTAGATAGTGGTCGCTTTCTATGAAGCTTTCCTCTGTAATAGATTATTTAGTCACACCATACCCAGTAGGAAAAGAGATAGAACTAGCTGCTCTAACTGTAATAGTGAGGTTTCACACTTTGGTTTTTTTTTTTTTTAAAAAAATAATAGATAAATAACTAAATCACAGGTTTCAAAGCAATGCATCAATTGCAGTAGCCAGAACAGCTGGAATGTTTAAAATAATGCTTCTGAGAAATAGGAAAAAACTTGTGTGTTTTGTCTCAAGTTCGGAATAAAAATGAGTGTTTTGTTTCAAGACTGGGTGTTTTGTTTCAAGACTGGAACATTTTGTACAACTCCTCTGGAAAACATTACACAAATGCTTAAATATTTTTATGACTACTCATGAGAACAAAGCAGTTCCTCTGAAATTAAGTGATGCAAGTAAGGAGTATGATTAACCTTTAAAATATGACTGTTCCTTAGTTAACTGTATCATAAATTTCCCCAAAGAGTGAAAAATATAAATCCTTGATTAATAGGCTATTAAAAACCAAAGCAGATATTAATTCAAGACATGCTTTTAAGATATCAGGCAACCAAAATAGTTGAAAAACAGGCCCACTAGTTGTGGAAAGAGTGGCTAGAGATTAATGAATCCTGACACACTAGCTAGTAAAGCTTTGCTAAGGTGAGATGAGTTCTTACTTAATGATTTATGTTTTTTCAGTGTTCTTATAGAAGAGGGTATAGATGCCATGGAAGGTTTCGAACATAATTTTCATGTTTCATGTCATGTGTCACACTTTCTGACATTAATGGGTCTTTGGAAAAGTTGATTTAAAGTATGATTTCTATATTAGTTTTACACATCTTCTCAACTAAAGACAACTGCCTTTTATTTTTATTATGTAGCAGTAATATAGTCTCCAAACTCTGTGACTGATTTTTCCCAAGGTAAAAGGATTGGTCTTCCTCCCCCCACCCAAAGCCAGCCACCCCCATCCCCAGTAAGCAGACAATGTGATTTTAATATCTTATATTAATTTTATTGATTATTGGGTTTTTTTCATTGTGTTTTTATGGATGTAAACCACCCAGTCTCTTCGGAAGAGGTGGTACATAAACCATTTTAATAACTAAAAACCCAAATGAATTAAAAATGACTGTTAATTTTAACTACAGAAGAGTTTAACCAACCAACCAAACAAACAAAAATACCTTTCCAGAATTTATTATCAATTTGAAAGAAGTGGAAAAAAGAAATTTCAAATCTCGAGGTCTTACATTAGCAACTTAGATGTCAAAATTCAAAATATCACTCTGGATCAATGGACTTTTAAAATAATCTTTCATTAATTATTTTCCAAATAGACAATACAGTCTCTATATGTGGGCACTCATGCATGTGAATGGAAGTATTCAGACAACTTTTTTCAGTTTTGCTCATGAATATTACATGAGGGAGGCATCCTGTTCATACTTGATAGAACAGCAAACAAAGTGACATCACAGAATAAGTGACGTACAAGTTGCTGATGCAAAATTAAAATGAAGTTCTGTTTAGTTTGGACAATGTTTAAACATCATGGACAACTTGCCCAGACTAAATAGCTCTTAGCTCTGACAGAGCTTGAAATATAAATCATTTAGATAAACAATGTAAGCTACCCTATCTATGCTTCCAAAAGGAAGAAAGTTCTCAGGAACAAGGATTTAGCTGGTACTGATCCATGGTTTACATATTGTTATGCAAATTTTCTGTATCACCTGAAATGGAAGAATAAAGTTGCTAGAATGGGGTTCCTACAGATCAGTTTATTTATTTGTTCTATATTCTTACTCAGGCAAATATTTAAAGAGGTAAACAAATTGGAAAAGAAAAAAAAACCCAAAAGAGGCAATATTTACAATAGAGCCCATGCTAAGCATTAATTATCAATTAAAACTGTGGCAGAGGAGATGCATTTTTACAGAGTTGAAAGTGCTAAATCAATGAGGGAACTCTAGATGGATTGCATTTTCCAGAATGAGTGTTATCCAACATACTGAAACATATATCCTTTGCTGTTTGATAGATCTTGCTCTCAATATACGGTACCAACATGGAGAATTCATATTGTCTGTGTTTCATATAATGAATTAAAAATAAACTTTATGTTAAATAATATGAATAAAGCTCTGATTTCTACCAAAAAGAAATAAAATAATAATCTTATCATGTATGCTCTGAGGAATGAGATCTACGATCCTATTATAAAATATGACTTTAAATCATAATATAGGATGAATAAACCAGAATAATATTTTAATTATTTAATGATATTACTTAACTGTCATTTGATTCTGGAATACAGGTTTTTCTATTAACCCCCTCCCCTGTAATGCACACTATATTACTTTTACAAATCTATAATTTAGAACTAATCCTATTAGAATAATTTATTTCAGTAATACAAAAAATAGCATAGCAGAATGCAAACAGCAGGCTCTCCAGCTATAGAACAATTTGTAGTTACAATTGCATAACATAGAAAGAAATGCAGTGAGACAGTTTGAGCTATAAATCCTTCTAAACGGAAATCTTAAAAAAAACGTGGTTATCTTTGGTATTCTTCAGAAAAACACAGGAGGCAAAATTAATTGCTGCTTATTTTAAAATCCATTCACATATACAACCAAATATGATGAAATATGTGCAGTTCTGAAATGTTTTTGGTGGCGGAATAATATTGAAGGAAGGGCACATGTGTACATGGCAAATCTGCCCTGTTAAAGTATTTATTCTGAACTCATGAGCTTTTGCCATGTTTTGAAAGTCATATAGCAATACTTTAGTACTCTATTAATCAGAAATAACTGGACAGGAAACTTATGCCAGCTTTTTCAGAAAACTGATCTATCGATCCTGCAACATTGACACTGAGGAGTCATTAGAAACACTAAGAACCAGTTTGGTGTAATCGTTAAGGCTTCAGGCTAGAAGTCAGGAGACTGAGTTCTACTCCTGCCTTAGGAAAAAAAAGCCAGCTGGGGCACCTTGGGCCAGTCAATCTCTCTCAGCCCTGGGAAGCAGGAATTGGCAAAACACTTCTGGAATCTTGCCAAGAGAATTGCTGGGACTAGTCCAGGCAATGCCTTGAAGGCAACAAAGAGTGTTGTATGCTTTATAGCTATGTGGTGGTGAGTAGGCCATATTCTGAATAGCTGCTGATTTCAATTGTCTGTTTTAAGAGCTCCCAGTTCCCATTGTGCGGGGTTTGGATACTGCAATCTATTGAAGAAGCAGTGACTATTGAATAGATTGTATGGGGAATATAAAGCAGCAGTTTTTACAAAATTAGCAAAGTGGGTGAACTAATAAAAATAGGTAGAATTGTTCAGGGAGAAATCCTTAACATTTTTTTTTTCCTATGAATGTGAACAATAGGAATTCAGGTAACCTGAGAGCCTGAAAAATGGATTATTTCTGTTGGTAATAGCTTAAGAAAGAGATGGTGAAAATGAATAGACAGGATTTGTAAAAATGGATTTTACTGCTTGTGATATATTTGGGTTCCTGCCATGCATCTGAAGCAAGTTCAAGCTTGTAGTAGTCCTTAACAAAAAAAAGTCAAAACACAGAAGTAGGAAGTAGCCATATTGCAGCTGAATGAATATACCTACCCAAAATCAAATGAAGGACAGGAATTGAAAGAGGCAAAAAAAAAAAAAATCTATATATGAACATAGTACAATAAAACAAAGGAGTAAGTCCACTGGGCAAAGGAAATAACCAGATGAAAGAGTTCTGAAATATAATCTGTATCTTTGGAAATAAAATTCAAATCCCAAACTTCTTCAAAAGAAACAGGTTTTGAAGAGATAGGTTGATTGTGCTCTGCAAGAAGACTACGAGAAAAATCCTTTTATCATGAGACAGTGCCCCAACAATCTGATAGAACTGATCTGGCTCATGAATTATATGTCTTTTGAAAGGAGGGAAGATGTGGCTGAATAACATCTGCATTTACTGACCATGATCACTTCATGAGAAGAAACTCTATTGCAAAGAACAACTAAGAACACCACTACATGTTCTAAAGATTAAGGAAGAAAAGTTCAGGATCTTGGGGATACAGGTGATCTCATCTGTACTTTACAATAGAAAAGAAAATAGGACTGCGAATAAATGATTGCCTAAGTAAACAGGGTCAGCGGGAGACATTGAACAGGCCAAAATTCTGCCACACTATTTATGTGTGGGTCTAGCCATTATAGAGTAAAGTGAAACAGTTAACATGATTTAGAAACTGTATTTCTATAGTTCACCCATTGTCCAGAATTTTGCATTATAATGTTTGAACAATAGGCCAGACTACGGGTGACAAACTCAGATTGTGATGTATTGCCATGTTTTTTGCTTTTGTGGAGCCAGGATGGGCATGGACTGCACGTGATGTATCCGGCCCATGGGCCACCAGTTTGACAGGCCTGGGCCAGACCCTCAGCATGTGTTTTTAACATCCTTAACCAATCTCTGCTCAATTTGAGTTTCAGCTTTCCTGGTGTTTCTTTTCTTTTTCTTTTTTCTTTTAATTTAGAAGTTGGCAGAATTGTGGATGGCCCATTCAAATCTTGGAGAGATCATGTTAGTAGTATTGCCAGTCCCTGCAGGAAAAATGAAAATTCCCAAAGAAGTTCAATTTTTTTTGGGTGGCCCTTCTAAGTGGGTGGCTGGAAAGCTGGCAGCCCAGGTTTGAGAGCCGAGGGTCAGTGATGGGGTGAGCTCCTGACCTTGCCTCAGCTCCTGCCAACCTAAAAGTTCAAAAGCATGCAAATGCAAGTAGATAAATAGGTACCACTATGGTGGGAAGGTAACAGCACTCTGTGACATTATGCTTGCCACATGATCACGAAAATGCGTTTGGACAGTGCTAGCTCAGTGGCCTTAAAACGGAGATGAGCGTTGTCCCCAATTGTGTAATAAAACTCCTTTACACCTTTTTCTTTTTAACCTTCTAGGTGTGGGTCTCTATGTGGAAGCAGAGAGAAAGGACTGAAGTTCCCTTAAACCACTCAATTATATTTATGTAACATGAGTGACAGGTTTATCCCAAACAGCCAGGAGGTTGACAGTACCTTTGGAAACCCTGGGGACTTTCACATCCCTGACATCCTAGCACACTTTTTACAAAGTGAATAGAGCAGCAACATATGCTTTTCTTATTGAAATTGTTTTATTGCTATACTAACTGTGCATGCTTTTGAAATATTAGGAATTTTATTCATTCATTTATCCCAAAGGTGCTTTTTCAAGAGGCAACTGGCTTTTCTGGCTTTTCTTTGAAGACGTTTCGTTTCTCATCTAAGAAGCTTCTTCAGCTTTGACTGGATGGTGGGGAATGGAAGGATTTAAATCCAGTCAGAGCTGAAGAAGCTTCTTGGATGAGAAGCAAAATGTCTTCAAAGAAAAACCAGAAAGGCCAGTTGCCTCTTGAAAAAGCGCCTTTGGGACAACCATGACCCAGATGACGGAGAATCTCCATAGATATTCATTCATTTAGTTTCCTAAATCCACCAATTTTTGGAGTGGGATTGAGACTTATTTATTAGGTGAGCTATCTCTCACTTAAATAATTGATGGTTTATGTTAGATCTGGGAGGATGGTTCAAGAACGGAGGCAAGACTCAGATAACAACAACAGCTCTTTATTAGTGACTTCAGATCTGAGCGAAGAATCCCAGCCGCAGCAGCCCCTTATATAGGGCTGGCTGCGGCTAGGCAGCCAATGAAGGTGATTTGAGTTTGCCGCTCTTGGCTGGGCCAATCGCGGCAGCCCGTTTACTAGCCAATTGGATCAGTCTGCGGTGACCAATCATGATCTGCTATTTGCGGGCCAATCAGAGTTGCAGGCTTTTGAGCCTGCTAGTCCGGAACACCCCTCCCCTCTTGGTCCCGTTTAAGGTGTGGAGTTATATAGTCTCGCAGGTAGGCAGGTCTTCGTACCTGTCTACCCGACTTACGTGATTCCAATTGACCGTGTACAAATTCGGGTTCAGATGGATTGCTTGCTGGATCTAGCTGGAACGGTGAACCGGTGCCACGGTTGGGACTCTCCTCTGATGTCCTCGGGGTCATTGAGTCCTCAGCTTCGTTGCTACCGCTATGGCTCCCCGGGCTCGCTGAACCTGCTTGGCTGCTGCTTCTTGGTGAAGTGTTCGTCTGCCCAGGTTCAACTACAGCTGGTGAGTATTGCAAGCTATGGTGTGGTGATCTCGGAGTTAGTTCTGAAGGAACAGGTGTTGGTTCTATTTCTGGGCTCACGGCTTCCCCTCCCCCCCCGGTGTCGAGGCTGGGGTCAAGGATGGAAGCTGTGGTCAGTCTGGAGCGTAGCTGGTCAATATGGCGTTTCCACACTCTGCCATCAGTGGTCAGTAGACGGTAGTAGCAGGGACCCGTGACTTGAGTTATTTGAGCAGGAATCCAGAGGGGATCCCCTGAAATTTTTTTTGCAAATACAAGGTCTCCTACCTTAAAGGCGTGATGCTTGCTGCTGGAACCCAGGGGCTTTTCCGGGGTGTAGGCAGGGTGCAAGCGGTCTAGAGGTGATCTGAGTTTCCTGGCCATCAGGAGTTCAGCTGGGCTCTTGTTAGTCGTGCTGTTGGGTGTGATGTGCTGAAGAAGCAGCATTCTAGTGACTTTATCGTGGATGTTACCTTGTTCCATTTTCTGTAGGGTTTTCTTTGTGAACTGGACCATTCGTTCAGCCCTACCATTCGCCACTGGATGAGCCGGCGATGTGAGTGCATGTCGGATGCCCTGTTCAGCTAGGTATTGTTCAAAAGCTAAGGCAGTAAATTGGGGCCCATTGTCAGAAACCAGGACATCGGGTAGGCTGTGTGTGGCAAAAAGTCTGTTTAATTTCTTGATGACTGCCTCTGTAGTGGTTGTTTTCATTTTATTGACTTCGAGCCAGTTAGAATACGCATCTACAGTTGTTAGGAAAGTGTGTCCTTTAGTAGGTCCCACAAAGTCAATATGAATGCGCGACCAGGAACCTCTGGGTGTTTCCCATTCTGCTGGTGGAGCTTTTGGTGGGGCTGAGTGGTTTTCCTGGCATCTGTTACAGGAGGCGACCCAGGTTTCAATTTGTTTGTCCATACCTGGCTACCAGGCGTAGCTTCTTGCCAGCGCTTTCATACGCACGATGCCCGGGTGTCCATCGTGTAGTATTTGAAGGACTTTTTTTTGAAGTTTAGTTGGTATGACGACTCGGTCTCCCCATAAAACACACCCTCTTTGTGAGAAAAGTTCTGTCTGTCTGTTTTTGAATGGTTTAAAGGTTTCCTTGGGCTCGTATTCTGGCCTCCCCTCTCCACCCAGCCAAGAACTCGTGCCAAACATGAGTCTCTTTTGGTTTTGAAGGCGATGTCCTGGGCCGTTAGTGGAGGTGAGGTAATTGTCTCAATTTGTAGTATTGGGAGCGTGGGAGCTGGGTCTTCCTGCGGCTCAGGTAGTGGAGAGCGGCTCAAGGCATCAGCGTGAGGAATAGATTTTCCCGGGCGATATCTTAGTTGATAGTCGTAAGCAGCTAGAAATTCTGACCATCGCGTCATTCTGGGGGAACGAATGTGTGGGGTAGGTTTGTTGCCCACCAGAATGCCAAGTAATGGCTTATGATCCGTGATAATGGAAAATGATCTCCCATATACATATTCATGAAACCTTTTAATCGCAGAGACAATAGCAAGGGCTTCCTTATCTAGGTGGCTATAGTTTCTTTCTGTTTTTGACAAAGTTCTTGAAGAAAATGCAATTGGTGCTTCTGAGCCATTTGGTAGGACATGGCTCAGGATGACCCCCACCCCAAACGGTGAGGCATCACAAGTAACAGTCAATGGGAGTGTCTCGTTATATTGTATTAGCACTGCATCAGAGGTGAGGAGGTCCTTTACTTGCTGGAAGGCATGTTCCTCCCGACGTCCCCAAATCCAGGAGGCCCTTTTATCGAGTAGTCTATGAAGGGGCCCAGCAACAGTCACCTTCTGGGGTAGGAAAATGTTATAAAATTTAATGAGTCCCAGGAAGGCTTGGAGGTCAGTTTTGTTTTTGGGTCTTGGGGCATTTTTGATAGCTGCCAATTTCTTTTCTGTAGGGTGGATTCCTTGTTTGTCAAGAAGGTAGCCAAGAAACTCCACCCTTTCTGTGCATAACTGGCACTTTTCCTTCTTAACCTTGAGGCCAGCATCTTTGAACCTTTGTAGGACTGTTTTGAGGCGTTTCTCTAATTGACTTTTTGTTGGGGCTGCTATCAGTACGTCATCAAAATAGGGCACGACCCCTTTTATGCCTTGTAATAGTCTCTCCATCAGGTTTTGAAAAATGCCTGGGGCTATGCTTACTCCAAACTGGAGCCTGTTACATTTGAATGCACCACGATGTGTAACTATAGTTTGGGCTTCTGCGGTTTCGGTATCAACTGGCAGCTGTTGATACGCTTGGGCCAGATCTAGTTTTGCGAATATTCTGCCACCCCCAAGTGAATGTAGGAGATGCTGAACGACTGGTACCGGATAGGCGCTCTGTTGCAGTGCGTGATTGAGGGTGGCCCTGTAGTCACCACAGATTCTCAAGGACCCATCAGGCTTTATGGGGGTGACAATTGGTGTCTCCCATCGGGCGTGGTCAATGGGCTCTAACACGCCTTGTGCAATTAATTTGTCCAGTTGCTCATCAATTTTGGGTTTGAGAGCAAAGGGAACTCGGCACGGCTTTAGGCGAATGGGCGCAATGTCAGGGCGAAGATTAAACGAAATAGGGGACCCCTTGTACTTGCCTAACTTTTCGCTAAAAACTTCTCAGAAATCGTGGACAAGGGCTGCTTCCCAGTCATCGTCTTCAGTATGATGGATGTCAGCCATTCCGATTCCCAATGGCGCGAACCACTGAAGGCCCAATAGACTTGTTCGGTCTCTGTCTACAATGGTGAGTGGTAGAATTGCATTATGTCCTTTGAAAGAGACCTGGAAATCGTACCTGCGACTGGAATCCGGTTGCCTTGATAATCTTTCAGTATGAGTCTCTGACTGCTGAGGTCTTGGCGTCGGATGTTGGGAATCAGTTGCTTGAGGCTTTTCCAGGATACCATGGATAGTGAAGACCCAGAGTCTACTTCCATGATGCAAGGTTTATTTTAGATGGTGACCTTTACACGGATTTTCTTTGCGTCTAGCGATGACGCGTGGCCGATGGTGATGGTTTGATTAGCCTCTTCTCGTCTGGGTGTGCCATTAAACCTTCGGGGCCTGCTGTACTGGTTCCACTGGTTGCTAGGGCAGTCCCTCTGTGTGGTGGGGTTGCCATCATTCCTTTTCGGGCTGCTCCCTCTCCATCTGGGGCTGGAATTTCTTTTGTTTCTGCATACTTTCGCAATATGCCCTCGTTTTTCGCAAAAATAACAAATGGCGTCTAAGAATCTGCATTCAGATTGAGGATGGTTTCCACCGCATCCGGCGCATTGGTAGTTGGATTTACGATCCCGCTGGTCCCGTTGCTCACGTTCTGACCGGAGTCTGTGGACTTCTTCCTCCTCGCTGTCTGAGGATGACTCGACATCTTCATGATGGGTGGTCGATGTGTACTTGTCTGAAGGTTTCCCAGCATCGTTGATGGGTTGGCGGTTGGTCCTGCTGGTTCGGCGCATCCGTGCTGCTGATTTACGAATGGCTTCAGCAGCGGTGGCGTCTGCTATGGAATCTGCAAGTGAGATGTCTCCCTTGGCCATGATCTTGCTCTGGACAGTTGGATCTCTAAGGCCAAGGACGATTCGGTCTCTCATGGCTTCTTCGAGATTGGCAAAGCCACATAAACCGCCCAGGTTCCTCAGGTCTGCCACAAAATCCCCAACGCTCTCACCTTCACGCTGGTCCCTCTGACAGAACTCATGTCTGCGAATGAGAGTTGGTACTGCTGGGGCGTAGTGGTTGCGCAGGATGGGAGCAAGGGTGTCCCAATCCATCGTTTTAACTTCAGCTGGTTTCGCTAGTGCTTTAGCCATCTTAAAAACGGCAGGTCCACAATGCATTAGAAAAACGGCTCATTTCTTGCTGGGCGTGGCATCTTTGAGGTTGTTGGACTATAGGAACATTTGTCCATATTTGAGTCCCAGTCCTCGCTAGCTGGATCGAATGGGGCAGGTGGTATAGCACTGCTGGCCATGTCGCCGTTGTTGCGCTCTGTCAGCCACGTGCTCCTTCAGCTAGCTCGAGTTCAGTAGACTTCGTTGCCTCCGCATCCCACCCTTGTCGCCAGTGTTAGATCTGGGAGGATGGTTCAAGAACGGAGGCAAGACTCAGATAACAACAACAGCTCTTTATTAGTGACTTCAGATCTGAGCGAAGAATCCCAGCCGCAGCAGCCCCTTATATAGGGCTGGCTGCGGCTAGGCAGCCAATGAAGGCGATTTGAGTTTGCCGCTCTTGGCTGGGCCAATCGCGGCAGCCCGTTTACTAGCCAATTGGATCAGTCTGTGGTGACCAATCACGATCTGCTATTTGCGGGCCAATCAGAGTTTCAGGCTTTTGAGCCTGCTAGTCCGGAACAGTTTATAGTGATTTGGCTAGTACTAGCTTTGTTAATTTTATCCTCCCAACCACACATCATTTGTTAATAGTGTGAATGCTAAAATCTTAAAACTACAGTGCAAAAATGCCATTATTCTGAATTTTGGAGGAGAAATTTCCCTGACTTCCCACAGACTGGGACTTTTCAAATGGCAAGCGTATATATCTCCCCTGTAAATACTGTAAATGAATTGAATTTTCAACCATGAAAATAGAGCTTTACTATGGAAATAGGGACAGGCATGGAAAAGGGTAAAGGGTTCAGGTGCCACTATAATCGGCACTATAAACATGCTTTAAATTTGTGGCACAGAGGACATGCTTTTCATAATACAGCAATTTTATAGTTTTATTGGATGGCCAAGCGATAAAGGAATATTCAGAAATGGCAGCTTGAAATGAATGAAAGTGGGGGGGTGGGGGGAACCACACAGCACTAAATCACGTTACTTCTATAAAATACTACTGCAATAGTTCTTTTATTAATTTTTAATGCTCAGCACCCTTGGTGACCTCTTTTATTCTTTTGCTGTCAACATGGCAGCCTGGAAAAAAAAAAATTGAAATGGGATAATAAAACGCAAGAAGTACTTAAACCCCCAGAGTATGCAAGTGCATTCTCTCTGCCTTCCCTGTCAGTCTTTCTGCTTCTCTGCCAGCCTCCCCACCATACCTAACATCCCACAGCGTGGGAGAGGAACTGGTTTGAGTAACCCAACGTCTGCCTTTATGTACTTTAAGTGTTTATTTTAAATGCTCCTTTTAAAATGGAAAGTGTTTATCTGAATAATAGAATTGCTTGAAAGAAGGATGTTTTCTTTTGTCTGTCTGGTTTCCACTATGTATATTTGGCCTGATTCAGCTGCATTTTGCTCAAACAGCAGGATACCATTATGCTATGAATATTTACCACTGTTTATATCTCCAAGGAGACTAATCTCCATACCACTACAGTCCAGAAGCTCCGGGCATTGTCTCTGCAGGCCCAGGTTCATGGTGTCACAGCAGCTGAGGCCATGGGGTCAAACAGATTAATCCATCAGTGAAAATAAAGCTCTGCGTTTATTGTCTACCAACTCCAACCCCCCCTGCCCCACCAGAGGATGTAAAATAACATTCTATGCTGGAATCCACTCTATGGATCAGTTTGGTATATGTATGACAAAGGGAGAAAAATGGGGGGAAATCAGATCAGTGAAGTTTGGGGGATGTAGCCAAGGAAATGTGTTTATGAAAATGTGTTAAGAAGGCAGATTACAGTAGGGACTGCACCCTGTTAAAAATCCCACCAAACTACCCATTTGGGAATGTTTGTTTGTATTCTCCCAGTGCCCTTTGATAAGCCCCTGTCTAACATGCACCCTGACAACTATAACAGAATGAAAAATCCCAGGAAAAATGCAGGTTGGGTCATAAGAAAAAAGCGATTTCCTCTATTACTCAGGGTTGACCCTATCAGTAAAATTGGGTTGCAGGGTTTCACCATTCAGGAAAGGGCAGCCCATAAGCGCTCACAGTCAATCTGTTCCATCTGTCATGATTATTAGCAAACACTGACCAGCAACAAAACTAAACTAAATACAACAGGCACAATAATGCAGTCATATTAACGGTATCACTTGCTAGATTCCCAGGCCTCAAAGAAGGGACTTTTAATCAGAAAGACCTACCTGATACTCCGCCATAGGTGGTCTTTTTGCTGTGTCCTACAGAAGGCCAAGGCATGCCATTTGCCTTTAGTCCCATCAACCCTGACACAGTATTGGTGGCGGTAACACCATCTGCATGACCTACAACAAAATTAGTGATAGTTTTAACAAGCATGTGAACACAGCAAGTTACAGAAATTGTACTAATTAGGTGATGAAGCTTTCTGGCTATTAAAAAAAAGCATCATCTTCATCATCATCATCATGTTAATATGATTTTAAACATTCACAGGGAATTTGAAACCTTCAATGTAAATCCTGATGTACATTTTTCACAGGGCCAGGATTAGCTGTAAGTGGTAATAATCACATGTTCTTATATGTAATGAATGAAACTGCCTGGAGAATTTTTACAGTTGACAAGGTGAAGACAGACAGATGCAACACTTCTTTCCCCCTACATATGACCCTAATGATTAAGCAAATAAACATATCTCCAGCTTCTAAGAAAGATCACCGGCAAAATGTTATTGTTGGCTGTTAAGATCAGTAATTTATATTAATGGTTGTTAATTTTTAAAACCACTAAAGGTGTCATCTCTATTTTCAATCAACTCACTATAGATTCTCTTCTCTACAGATGTGTGATTACCAGGCCCTAATTGGGACAGTGAAGAGCTGGCAAATTTTCTCCAATGTTTTCTTGGAACCCAAGCATTTTTTAATCCCTTGCAAGCAGTTAAGTCTAATAGTATTGGTGTAATGTATGGTATAAATTAAACCAACAAACAGTGCGAGGAGGTCCTATTCTTATTCACTCTACCCTTATGTTGTAGACCATATTTCTCCTAACTAACCTGGCTTCATTCATGCTCCCATTTTTCTTTCTTGTCAGTCTACAGAGAACTGGATCTTTTAGCCTTTACTTTGTTTTCCTTCTGTTCCTCTTTTCTCCTCCTTCTTATCAACTCCATTGTCAACTTTTCCTCCTCCCAACTAAATGTAATGGCATCCGGTTTCAAGTCATCCCCCTTCTCACTGTGTCTTTGCTATGCCCTATGTTCAGTTTTGTATTAATATCTCCCACTTAAGCCTTTATGTTGTTTCCTCTCTAATCAAGGTCAGGGTGAGACAGATAAAAATTCAGTGAAACAGAAAGAGATCATCAGAGCAGGTTGATTGTGATAATCCAATGGAATAGAGAATTTTAATAAGATTCACTTCTGGACTAAATATTGGTGAACATGGATGAAACTGTCAAGGTTATCCAATTTTTAGACAGCTTTTTAAGTTGGTGATTCATACAGGGAATTTTTACTTAGGTCTACATAGGTACAAAGCAATACACGGACCTGAAAACAGAACTAGAACAACTGTGGCAAAACAAAGCAAAGAACCTATAGTAATCGGTGCCCTGGATGCAATCCCAAAACAACCGGAACATCACTTGAACACCATCGGCATTGACAAAATAACCAAAAAGGCAGCTTTACTCAGAATATCTTACATCCTGCAATGATATTTGTAACACATCTAAACATCTATATATGCCCATCCTAGGTCCTTGTGAAGGGTTTGATAGGTGGACAAAAATGGCAAATTTAATCTGAACATCTGGCTGATTGTGTGACGAACCATAATACATCTTAATCTCACATACCCTTTAGTTCCATCAAGTTCTTATGAAACCCTAGAATTCCATGGAACCGTTTGAAAAACAATTCGATGTTGCCATCATGTGGGACTGAAAATTGTGCCTTCTCTATCATGGCCCCTTGTCCTTTAGAACAGTATCTCCCCAAAGTTTCGGTTGGCACTGATTCTCCTGGGGTCCTGGAAAGCCTTTAAGACCTAGTTCTCTTTCTAGATCTGGGGTTAATTGTGGTTGTTATGTATAGGTGGGGCCCCATTGTACCATTGTATGGTTTTTTGTTCTAACTGTTTTAGATCAAGTTGCCAGTTTATCAAGGTTTAAATAATTTCTACAGCTTTGAGGGCACTACTCCACTCAGAGTCTCCTGAAATAGGCAGCTGTAGCAACTAATGAATTAAATTAAAGCATATTGATGTAAAATACCAGCATTATATATAACAGCAGCTGCAATGATAAAAAGGGAAAGTGGTACTAAAAATTAGAAGAACTGGATACTTGCCAAGACCCATGTCTCACCTTACAGATCACTATCATGACCCCTCATCATCACTGCCTCTCTTTGGGTTACCTGCCCACATACTGTGCCCCAAAAGAGAAAATGGCAAGCTTGAAAGGAGCAAGGAAGACCAAGCTATCCCGACCACTTATTTGCTTGCCAAAATACACTTTGGGACAAATAATAGTACACAAGGAGCTCTGGTGGTGCAGTGGCTAGAATGCAATATTGCAGGCCACCATAGCCCAGAGTTCAATCCCAATGGGGCTCAAGATTGACTCATTCCTTCCATCCTTCTGAGATCAGTAAAACTGATGGGGGCAATATGCAAATAATGTTTAGGTTGTAAACTGCCCAGAGAGTGTAAAGCACTCAGGGGTGGGATATAAACCTAAAATGCTATTGCTATGCTAAGGAGTAATAGCGATTGACTGCAGGGCAAATATAAAGGAAATGACCCTATCGAGACACCGGGGTCTATACACAAATTGAGCTCATTGAGGGATTTTGGAGAACTGACTCAAAAACTTCAAACTCTTTTTAACACTGAAAGGAAGAAAAAGCATAATTAGTAGATGAAGGAGTAAGGTAATGTATGATTCAGTTTGTAGTTTCACCCATGTTTTCCAAATTAATTTTTATGCTCAGGAAATATGGGAAAAATATGGGAAAAAAAGAAATAGTAAATTTACTTATATCCTCTACTTCTAAATATAGCATTTTACTTTTTTAACCTATCAAGTTGCAAATTTTAAGAAAGAGTGAAATGCGGATATGTCTGAATTTGTTACCTTCTTGGGCAGCCCTCGCAATGTTCACAATGTCTGTGACATTTGGTGTCAGCTTGGCAAAGAAAGGAATCTGAACAGCTTGTCTCACCCAACGACAGATGTTGCGTACTAGTTCTGGATCCTGTTCAAATAGGTCAGATCAATACAGTGCATAATTAAAAGTAATGTGATCAAAACTTTCCAACAATCTGCTTTCCTGTAGTTTTCAATGCGTAATTATATTTCAATACTCTGCTTTGCCTCATTAATTTAAGCTATGTCAACATTTTAAGTAGTATGGGGGGGAAAAACTATACTGGTATATATTAGATATGTGAAGCACAATAAAACTGTAAAATATGTGTGTGTGTGTTTGTGGAATTAAACAGTCTCCAGTTTGGAATTTTAAAACAATGCGAATCAGCAGAAGAAAGCCTTTGTAAAAGACTTGACTTTTCTTAGAGAAAGATATTTAAGATATTGCTAATCCCACCCTCTACCCAATGGAAGAACAATTGACCATGTATGCTTTGAAATTGAAATGGATTGCCATTTACAAATACATACATCATATGTCAGTCTCTCTTTCTCCTATTTTCTAAGCATGGGGGAAGGGAGGAAGAAGGGAGCAGAAATGAAATATACATCACCTAAAAGAGATAAAGAATGTGGAGGGAAGAATCTGTTCTCACCAGTAGCCATTTCTACAATCTAAAATAACTACGCTGAACACATTTGGATCAACTCCAATGCCATGATCTGTTGAAAATTGCCAAAATTCAGTAGGCACAGTTCAATAGATAGCATGCTAATCACGACTGCACTGAAACACTTGGCACTTGGATCTGATCTTGGAAATAGATTTTATTTTGTCAAAATGCTGTAATAAAATCTTGATTAACATAACTGCATTCAATTGTTTTTATTTAAGCTTTTGCTGATTTACATAAAGGATTACAATGAATTACATATATATTTTCTGAAGGTGGTAGAAGATGGCTTTGTTTGTTTGGAAGGCTGAGTAGTTTGGACTTGATTAATATTTGGCTAATTCTAGGACATAACTAGGTTGTAGGCTAATTTTGAGTAATATTAAATTAAATTAAATTATTTTCTTCCGTGTGTTTTTTTCATTACATGTACTTTATAAATTAAACCAATTAGGGAATGCTAATGTATACTTTAATGCAGATTTTTTTTTTGTAGCAGAATACTTTGTTATTGGCTTGGCATCAGTACCTTGATCTCTGATCTCCGCTAGGGCCTTCACATCAATTGTGATTAGCTATCAATTGCCATTTTAAATTTCCCCCAGTGCCATAATTTGTGAAATTAAGCTCAGAATGATGGGGATTCCCCAAAAATAAACAAGAGCCCTGAAGGGCATCTTACTTGAGATCCCTTCAGTCCTTTACCTAGCTTTATGTATTATAGGCCTGTCCAGTGTAAGAGTGTCAATTGTGTGATTAAAAAAAATACCGAAAAATTGATTCATGAGTCATTTTATCTAAGATCAAAAAAAAACCCTCCTGCCCTGATATAAATCGGAAGTTCGCAGATATATACATTAACCTTTCCCTAAATTAGCTGGCAGGGTGATATTTAACTACTCTTCCACCCACCTGTCCACAAAATAACCTCCCAGCAATTATTTTGACAGGGTCAAAGCTTTTCTGAATACTCATCTCCTTGGATGAAAAGTTCAGGATGACAAAAAGCTAAATGGGAAAAAAAGAGATCAACTTATACTCTTTAAAGACAGAAATAGAAATCTTGAAGCCCTACCTTTCTGGGACAGCCTTCAGAGGATAATCAGCTGTCTTTCAGTTGATAATGGTTCTGGAGTAGTAATGCTCTTTAATAACATAAATTTTATTTTATTTTATAATTTGGTAATGAGGCTGTCAAGTTGTCTGACAACCACTAATAAACTATATTAAAATTTTAAATATCTATTTTATTATTAGATATTTACATGTAAAAAAAGTTCTCAGAAACCCCAAAATAAAATAGAAATGTATTCTAACCAAACTAAACTATAAAGCAAAGGTAGGAATACAACAGGAAATATAGACAAGGGATTGGTAGATTTAACCTACTTGGGGAAAGTTTACCGAATCCTTGCTGTTCTCTGAGCTTAGAGAACTCCACAGTTGAATCAACCCTGAGCTATTTATTTTCTCTTCTACAGGGTGGCTTATATTACGATGTCCAAACTCCATGAAACACCAAACAATGTTAATAAATTGCAACCGAATACAAGCTAAACTTTAATTCTCCAGAACATAGGTTCTAGGCCTGAGACTGGGCCACTAGTCAACAAACATACTAGCATAATTCTGAGAGAAATCTATCTTTTCTAGGTGTCCTGTTGATTCCTAGAAGTGCAAAATTATTTTGCCAACAATATAGTAAAATAAATTCTCTTTTTTCAGTGAGTTAAGAGCTGCCTTATTTTTTCTCTCTCACAAATGCATGGACTAATACGAAAAGGAAAAAATTATAGAAGAGGATGGCAATTGTCCAGTTCCCCATCCCCTGACAAATCTCTTTTTAGAAATTAAACACTGTCACAAATTCCTTTTCAGTTTTACTACTAAATCAAAAACCGTGCTAGAGATTTTGGTTTCTAGAGGAGGACAAAGTTTAAAAAGTATAAAAAGTGCATTTGCACTAGTAAAAATGTCTATGTGTTCCAATGTTTCTAATATTGTTGTGGAAATACTGTGGACTGGATCAGATTGTCCAGTCTGAATGGTTGAGTGGAATGAATTTTCTACATAAATTCAAATCATAAAATTGAAGCAGATTATTTTCCAATTTATATTAGGGTGTTTGGAGGGTTTTTTTTTTCCTTATTTACATAGACTTAGTTTGACACATTTACATATATTTGGTGTTAATGTCTACAGTTTCAGAAAGTTTCTACTATCATAGATACATGAAACAAAATTATAAACTATAGAATTATGTGTAATAACTGATATTATATATGTATTAGACAACTTGATGGAAAAATTAAAATATATACATACATACACAGACACATATACATACATTGTGTGTGTGTGTGCGTGTGTGTTGAATTTTCAAGAATATTAGGATCGAAAGCAGCCAATCAGCAGTGAGCTTGGGTTGACCAATCAAAATGCACAGGGGCTAAATCTATGAGCCAATCAATGTTGTCATACTCTCTGTCTATAAATAGGCATGAAAAGCATCGACAAATTTAATTTAGCTCTGGCTGCGGGCAAGGATGAAGGCCTTCGCTTTCACTAGTACTGAGCAGCGGCATCGCATCACTGTGCTTCATGAAGAGGGTTACTCCTGTACAGAAATAGCCAAGAGAGTGAAACGCCATGGCACCAGTCAGCAGAGTGGTTGAAAAATATCAAATAACTGGTTCAGTTGATGGCAAGCTCAGCTCTGGAAGACCAAGAAAGTCGACAAAACGGCAAGATCGGGCTCTGCAACGCATTTTGATGGCTGATAGGAAGCTCACCTCACCTCAATTACAAGAATTTGGGGTGAAACATGTGATGTAAAAGTGTGCACAAGCACAGTGTGTCACAGACTGCTTGCCAGAGGGCTCAAAGGCTGCAGTGCTCAAAGTAAACCTTTGCTCACAGATGCTCACCGCTCTCGTCAATGTGCATGGGTCAAGAAGTATGCCAAGTGGACCAACGAACAGTGGGCCAAGGTTATCTTCAGTGACGAGAGCAATTTCTACTTGACTGGGAATCAGTGCAATAAGTATCTCAGAAGATTTCCAGCTGAAGAATTTAGGCCGTACTGCCTGAATCTATCTGTGAAGCATCCATTGCACGGGATGATCTGGGGTTGTATCACTACTTCTGGTATTGGTCAGATGCAAATCGTGCAGGGAATCATGAATTTCAAGCAGTATGTTGAAGTCCTAGAAAAGACCATGCTTCAGACTCAGCAACTTGTAGGAAAGGACTTTTACTTCCATCAAGCCAAGTCAGTCCAGCAGTGAATGAAGAAGCATGGTGTTCGATTCATGAATTAGCCAGCTCAGAGCCCGGAATTGAACCCAGTTGAGAACTTGTAGGCCAAGATTGGTTACAAAATAAGCAAGAAGCATCCGAAAACCAAGCAGGAGCTGACTGAATCCATTATTGCAGCCTGGCACCACATTGTCACCAAAGATCACATGCAAAGGCTTATACAGTCTATGCTGAAGCAATGCCGCCTGGTGATAAGCAATAAGAGCTGGTCAATTTCATATTAGTAACCATGTTTGGTTACCTAAACAGTCCTATTCAGGGCCACAAAACAATAAAAATGTTAACAAAACACTAGCATCGGCCTTAGTAATTGCAACACATATGCCACTGGATATGCATCAGTTAATCTGTTTTCATAGACATTGTAAGCATGCATTGTAAGCATGCAAGAAAATTCACAATCCCTATCCAAACAGCACCAAATTGCAAAAAGCTTATGCTTTTCACTTAAAAACCACTAGTATTTATTTAAATATAACAATATTTGCATAGCAGATAGCATAAAATATCATAAAATCAATGGTCTATCCAAAAAATGTCATAAACCGTAAACTGTAAACTGTAAGGGGTGCAGGACCTTTTCACAAAGCTACACAGAAATATATGTATATATATTTCTATATTTCCACAGAAAATTCAAATGAAGCCAGTGCTGCTTGTCCTCTTTTCATGGTAGCTGAAAAGGAGAAAAATAATTCCAAACAACGAATAAAAGAGAGAAAACAGTAGCAGCTTAGATGACCTGAAACAAATTATAGCAATTGCCAGCTCATTAGTAAATGGGTGTTTTAAGTTCCTGATTGGTGGATCAATTCCATAAGCACTCGTTGCCCTGTTAGATTTTTCCTTTCTTTCTCCAGTTGTGCAAGTAGGGGTCATTTATTTTCATGAAAAATCTCCTCTACTTTTAAGGGGAGGGTGACAGGTCCTGTGAGTCTTCATAGGGTGGTCTTAATAAGCACCCTGCTTATTAAGTCCCAAATCATTGTTGAGTCCTGGTGTTTTCTTGGCAAAATTTCAGAAGTGGTTTGCCATTGTCTCCTTCCTGTGACTGACCCAAAGTCATGAAAGACTAGATCCACAAGTGAAGGTTCAATTAAACTGTTTTATTGCTAAAGAGTCTATGTACAGGAATATTCTCAACTAATGTTTAGAATCTGCTTGGAGTTAGAGAAGGATCCACAGAATTCAAGGGGGGCTGGACTTAGTTTGGCTGTGGCTACATAGCGATTCTAGGCTGATCCCTCTTTTAAATATGCCTCCAGATTCTGCCACTCCTTTTCCACCAGTCACCCAGCTGTCTTCTTACCTAAGATGGGACTAGAACTCATGACCTTATGGTTTGTCGTCTGATGCCTTAATATTACATCAGAATGTCTAATCTCAAACAACATAGAAAATGTCACATAAGGCAATTAGTGCATCTTCCAGATGAACACTAGTAGGCAGGAAGGCATTTAACTAATATAGCATATGTGTGTGAAGTTATCTGAGAATTTACATTCTGGATTGTCAAGTCACCAAGATTACATTACATCAAAACACCATTCTCCTGTTCATTTTTTTATAAAACAGAAAGGAAGCATGAAGCTATAGTGACCTGTTCTCTGTCGGAAGTGGGAGGGGGAAATCCACGAGCTGGGTGAATCTTTCAAAGTAGGTCATCTCACGAAACAAACTCCACAAGAATGAATGAAAACTTATTTTATCATAATGATATGTGAGAATGACCTTGAGAGATGAGGAGGAGAGAGATGCTGCCCAGGGAATGATGAGATAAGGAGGGGTTAGAACCTGCAGCTGCATAAGAGGCAGAGAAAGGAACCTCCCTAGCTTATCAGGCTGTAAAAGGAGACAATAGGAGATTCGTATTTTCAAAACTTGCAAGATTCTGTCAAGGTAGTCTTACAATAAAGTAGAACTAGCTCATCTAGTTGTGTTTCCTGTCAGGTCTATCTGGGAAGGCCGACATTTACTGATATAGGCTGAAGTAACAGAACCCTAACATCGACAACATAAGGAAGAGGGGTTTAACCTATTCTTCAAAGCATCTGAAGACAGGACAAGAAGTAATAGATGGAAACTAATCAAGGAGAGAACCAGCCAATAACTAAGGAGAAATTTCCTGACAGTTAGAACAATTAATCAATGGAATGACTTGCTTCCAAAAGTTGTGGGTGCTCCCCAACATTAGGAAGATATTGGACAACTATTTGTCTGAAATGTTATAGGGTTTCCTGCCTGAGTAAAGGGTTGGACTAAAGACCTCCAAGATCCCTTCCAACTCTGTTATTCCATTATTCCATTAAGGACAATTAAGGTCATGTTAGTCTGAGCTTCTTTCGAGTGCTTCCTCCCCTCCCCTCATCCTGGAATTCAATCATGTTTTTCTAATTGCGATTGCAGTTTCTCCAAGGTTACCTTTGTGGTTCTCTACACTGGGAGGCAAGATTATCAAGTGGGGCTAGATAACCCACTAATGGGAAGCTGATTCACTCTCAAACTTTAGAATACTTATTGAACTTCCTCTGGGGGATAAAATGGATTCCATGTGTTTCCTGGTTGAACCATTGTTGAACAGGTAAAGTGGGCTCAGCTGATAAACAGCTGACATATGATGTGAACATGTAAGGTTGATTTGAAACATCACAAATTCAGCATGAGAAAATGTCCCGGGCAAGGCGGAAGATAAGAAAAGATCTGTCTAGAAACATTTGTGCTAGTTTATCTCTTTCTTATCATTCTTGATACATTCCATGACTTTACAGTTACTAATTAAGTACCTCAAAAAGAAAAGACCTTTGCTTAAATCCTGAACAATTTGAACATTCACTTAAACAACTAAGTAAATTCATTTCCTCTTTATCTGTTTTCTAGTTAATATTTCAATAAGAAGCACGGCAGTGCACTAAATTCAGTGGTGGATTGAAGAAACTGAGATTAAATTTCTGATCTACCATTAGACTTTGGGGTTAACTCATTAGGTACTCTTTCTCACAAGCTTATTATGAGGGCAAAATAAGACAGAATTCCTTGCAGGAATAATGGTATAACAATGTTATTGCTGACAACAAAGACACAGCAACTGCAGCAGCAACAGCATGTACGGTACCATTCTTTGAAATAACGGAGTATGAGTGACCTTGAATTTATCATCTATGTTATTCATTTATTATAACTCTGTATGCATACAGTAATAATTTGCAGAAATCAAGTTTCTGAGTAAGGCAATGTGTGATATCCACTCAAAAATAGCACTGGCTAACCATAATGTTTAAGAATCTTTTATGCAGTGCTGTTGGTCTGAGTCTTCTGTTTAGCAAAAGTTCAGTGTTTTTTAATTCTGGATTTTTTAAAAAATGCTTTAATAATTAATCATAAACATTCAAAGACACATACTGCGTGCATCTACAGGGCATACGGTGTATTTGCATGAATAATAAACCTCCAACAACCTAGGTCTGCAAATTTCCAGCTAATAAAAATGGAGATCTCTCTTGCACATGCAGCTTTCGTGAAATATTCATTACAGCTGCATTGGCGTTCTGAAAGCAGCTGCATCCTTGCAATTTTCATTGCTCACTTATGAATATCCTGACAGGGGCCACTTTAGAAAGGAAAGAATCTCTCTAACTGTAAGTCATATGTCATATGTGACAATTTGCTTAGCTTAGACATTTTAACAATGTTGCATAGCTTATACGCATTTCATATATACTATATATGAAATATGTATAGGCTATGCAATATTCTTAAGAAAGTATGACATTTTAATCCCCTTTCCTTTTCATATACATCACTGTGTATCTTTCCATTCACAAGCAGAATCAAACATATAGGACCAAATGACCTTTTCTACAGTTATGGTATGCTTAAACAAGTGGGGAATAATTCCTAAGTAGAATGAACAAACATTTTCCTCTACAGTTTTGACCCGTACACACAAATTGATACACTCTTTACTGTACTACAAAGGTAGAAAAAATAAAATTGGAGATTTAACTTGTTTGCCAAATAAAAGGAAACTACAGTAGAAAGAATATAGCATGGGTTGCTGCACATTGGAAAGAGGTGAATGGTAGGCCATGAAAGCAAATGAAATATCAATTTTATTTATACCCCAAAGGCCCAAAAGCAAGTTACAAGCATAATTTAAACTTGACATTAAATAAAACATTCTAATAAGTAAAATATTTAACAAATGTTACAGAATATGCATAAAACCTCAGCTTACTGATTTGTTACTGAGAGTCTTGCTTTTATAGCAATAGTTAAAAATCTGGCTGTTGCCACCATTTTAGGATTTTCATCTGCAAGTATTCTTTTTTTTTTACATACTCCAGTACCTCTTCCTGGTTTAGATTTTAAAATAGCTAAGATAGCCAGATAACTTCCTCCAAAAGACTCCTATAAAATTCACACTGCAATAAAATTCCCAGATCAGTACCATTACAGGGACAAAATCTTCGAGAGATGGGATTTTTTAAAAAATATACTGTATAGCATATTTATATCGGCTTTTGAAAAGACTATTTTATGCTTACTAAAATATAAGTTACTGAAACATTTAGAGAGCTAAAGAATATATTTATAATTAATTCTAAATTTTTTAAGTAAACTTATTTTGACTTTGGCTGTTAATTCTTGGCTACTGCCATTTGATAACATTAAGCAGTATTAAATTTTAGTTACACATATATGCTTTTAAAAACAAGGAAGGGTTGCTTCAGGAAATCCCAAATGAATCCTTTATAGACACTGTGTGTGGTTCAAACAGGTGACTCAAAAGATTAGTCAGATTGGCATTGATCCTAATTATTTATTCTCCAGGGATCATGAATCAGCAATTCATTGTATCAAACAAATATATAAATAGAAGAATGGGAAGTTGGAGAAGAAATCATGCAAAAGCTCCTGTTTTAGGTAATTATAAAAACAGAAGGAATCAACTGAGTAGAGCTATTCCTTGACTTATAGCTATTCACTTTATGATGGTTCAAATGAATGATGGTCTCAGAAAGGGTGCTTTATATCCTATGTATGACCAGTTGCCAAACACCCGTAATCATTTCCGCTGTAAGAACGACTTCAAGAATTAAAATTTCCACACCATTAGGAGGATGGTATTAGGACAGTGGCTACATCAGCATGCCAGCTTAAAAGAATTAAGAAGCCCCAGTGAGAAAGTACTTTTCAGTAATTCAAATAAGTACCAGCTGGCATATATTAAAAACATACCATAATAAATGCCCAGATGGTTTATCTTGGAGATAAGAAAACTAAGCATTTTCTGTCAAAACTGGACTGACCAATTTACAAATATCTTAGCAATGATGTACTGTATAGCATTGTTTTCAGGTGTAGCAAATTCTTGCACCAAAGTAGGTAAAACCGATTGAAAACACAAAGCATGGACACAAATGAATAGACAGATGGCATTCTGGAGGGTTGGTGGGTTTTTTTTTTTTTTTTGGTAATGAATGGGAATTTAGAAGATGCTTTATTATTAACACCAGTCTTTTAATCCACTTTACACAAGATGTCAACGTAGTTATCCAAAATAAATAAGAAAGGGAAACATGTTCAGGCCTTGGGGATTGCCTAAAGTGGTTATTTGGAAATAGGCATGCATATTTATATGCTCAGCAACCTGCTGAAGTAAAAAAAGAGTGTCATCATAGCAGGAAGGGAAATATTGCTCCACAGATATAATAAACTGTAATAACCTAGAAGACTGAAAAAAAGATAACCTAGAAAACTGAGAAAGGAAATTGCTGCCACTTCTACTCAGGCTATTCACAACCAAAATATCAATAGTGCGTTCTTCTCATTCTTATTCAGTTCCTTAGCAAGTGTCATGTATTAGCCCTCATAACAGAGACAACGGAATATCATTAGTCTGCAAAAATGTCAGTGACGACAGAAAATGGATGAAAATTTATATTCCTTATCAAATTCTAATTTACCCTACTTCTCTAATGCACTGCCCACATTTAATGTAGCTGAAAGGTTTTGGAGATTTACACACACACATAAAGACACAAAGAAACACAGACAAACATAAATGTAATGTATAGTAATGATGTGTATTCTCTGGAAAAAACTAGTGTGCATTATGTGAAGATTTTTTAAATGTGTGAATTAGTCTTACGTTTCCCATTAAAAGAAAATGTTCCCTTTTTCATAGCCATAGAAAATTCAAACTGAGTAATTAAGATCAAGATACTAGGAACAAGAGTTACACATCAAAAGCAAACATACCTTTTGTGGTTTAAAGTAACACTTTTTGCTGACATTTATTATTTCATATGGTTTTCCATATTATCATGGCTATCAGTATTTTATCATTCATTCATTCATTCATTCATTCATTCATTCATTCGTTATTTCTACTTTGTCTTTCCTTCAGGAGCGATGGGGAATATTTTCATTTTCCCTCATAGCAGCAACTGTGTAAAGTAGCTTGTGCTCAGAGTGAATGACTAGCCTAACTTTATGTAGATTTCCATGTCTGAGGATAGACCTTCCCCAGTGCTAGTCTAGCACCTTATTTATTATCCACATGGGCCATTACTGGTTTAATGTTTATAACAAGAACAACAGAACAGGAAAGTTGAAGAAAGAAATGGAGGGACTAATTGTGGCTGTACAAGATCAAGTTTTAAGAACAAATGCATATAAAGTCAGAATTGAAAAGACAGTTGAAGTACCTAGAAACAGAAAAATAGAATATAAAGCCCTGCAAACAGAAGTAGAAAGACTGTGGCAAAAGAAAGCAAAGATAGTACCAATAGTACCTCAACAGTAGAAATGGAAAAACAAGAGCTCTTAAACATTTTTTTTATCAGAAAAGCAGTTGAAATATAAATATTAAACATCACAAATTATCACCTAGATGCTTTTACAGGTCCTATTTTATTTTCCCAGTACTATTGTTTTTTTATTTGTAATAATAATAAAATAGTACAATATCCTGCTTTACTGTTGTAAAGTTCTCAAGACAGCTTGATATGATTAAAATTTATAGGAAGGATTTTACAGTCCTTGAACTAGGTTCTATAATAAACGAGATTGCTAAAAGAAGTTCCTTAAAGTGTTTGTTTTAAATATTGCAGATTGAGTTGAGGAATCAGGAGGAAGATGCCTATTATAAACAAGGAAACCAGCAATGCATTTTTTTAAACAAAAATGTTATTCAGCTGAATAAAAGTAGACACTGACTACCTTAACATGATTGTCCCATTTTCTTTATATAAAGAATTTTAAAATTTTACATGGAGTCATAAGGTTGTTCCAAAGCTATATAATAATCTAGAACTGGCAACTTGGAGGGTAGAATTTCAGTGAGATTTGCCAGAATTTAAAAAGGTTATGGTTGCCCTGGATGAGATTCCCCAGAACTCATTTCACCTATATAAAAAACAATTGGGACTCAGTGGGAGTGGTATAAGAGAACATATGACACAGATATTTTTGCAAGGATGCAGTGAAATTTCCAAGAATGGGACAAAGGAGCCATAGAGTTTATCTACAGTCACACTACCTGTAAACATAACCATGGTTCACCAATGTTCCTTCCTAATCTTTTCTTGTAGTAAATGATTTACTACTTTCTCTTTCATTCAGAGGTAAGCAGTTAGCAAATCTGCATCAACATGGTTTAGGCTTGTTTGAACTCTCTGTAAACCATGGATTGAATCTTCTTAAACCAGGACATGAAACTTCTAAAATCCTGCAACAAATTTAAGAATAAAGTATTTTTGTGTAGCAATATGAATGCTATTTCCCTACGATGAAGCCTGATGCTACAACAGCATATATATGAAAAAAACAGTTACATAAAATAGAGCATTCTTCAAATAACACCCAGATTACTTTATTTTTAGGGAGATGATTTACTTCAGTCACCACTCCAATTCGTATGATCACTTAACTTGCTGGAAATTGGGACTGGAATCTCCATTCAGTTATGAAATCTACTTGGTTACTTTGGACCAGTCTCCTAACTCTAGTCTAGCCTATTTAGGGAGTTATTGTCGATGTCTATCTTTCTCAAGTGATCTGCATCTTTTAACCCAATATCAGTCAAGTTAAAATCCACAGCTTTGCATAGGTTACATGTTTTCAAAAGGCTCTGATCAAAGGAAAATGTACCGAATGATTTAAACTGGTTAATATTTCTAGAGTAAAGCCAAGGTTTTTATCATACAAAGGTAGCATCAAGAAACACTGAAGATAAGAATGTAGACCATAAAGACCTCAGAACATTCAAATTAAATGAAAGAATGTGTGTGTGCCTAGTATAATACAAACTTGTCCTTTAACTAAAAACTTCATTTTATGAGAGAGCATTAGGCTTTTGATATTGATAAAGAAATGGTTGATGAGTTTTGTAGGGAGACTTTTTAAATTGATATTCCAACTTTTTAATTGAAAAAGCAGATGGACATCTACGTTTGCAAAATCAACAAATGAAAGATATCGCTGCTAATGGTTTTGCTTAAGCTAGTTAGCAAACCTTTTCTGAGGTAATACAACACACAAACAATATTATAATAATTATAGTATAATATATGCTTTACTATATTGAAAATGATTTCCTTATTTTTTTTAAACTAATAACTGTTTATTGTGGTTATAATTTAAAATTTGTTAATAGTTTTAATCCAGAGAAATGAGTATATGACCTAGAGGGCTAGGAGAGATTTATTATACCATAATCTGTTCAATTGGCTTCTATTACCTATATTATCTTTAGTATCCTATATCAAAATGTCTCCCACTTGTTGATGCTTATTTTTTGCTAATCAGTTCAGTAGCAAATGGCAGAAATAAAAAGATAACAGGATTAGGCTGCAAACAACATGAATCTGTTTTTAATTCTTTATTTTCATTCCTTTCTCCACCCCTACTATATGACATACATTAAGAAATGCCCTATTTTGACACTCTAAAACTTCACAGAATACAATATATCAAAGCAAAATACATTGTAAAATATCTGGAGGCAATCTGTTGAAAATCCCACTCCTTAAGAAGTGCAGAAGGCTTTCTTTGCCATAAAATAGGGTTTCCAAACTCTTTGGAAGGTGCAGAAAAGAGTCCAAGTAAGGTGTGAACCTTTAGTAAATCTTTATTTACTTACAATACTTCTACCTTTCCCAAAATTTCATTATGTTGCTTTCACTGTTCATCTGTATTCATTTTGGTCTTTGGATTTTTAGGGTAGGTGTGTGTATATTAAGATTATACGTAAGGTTGATAGGTACCTTGCAACAGACTATACTCTTTGTAACACATTTCTTTTGGAAAGTCTATTGGATCTCTTTCCTTATCATATTTCACAGAACCACACTATTCTAATATCCATTTGGCTCACACAGACTGATTGTGAATGTTCAGTTGCGCATAAATAATAATGATCTGCTAGAGCCCACTGTAACTACATAGCCAAAAAGGCATTAAGAGTTGTTAACCTAATCCTGTGTAGCTTTTTCTCTGGTAATATCACTCTACTACTAGAGCATATAAAACATTTGCTAGACCAATACTTGAATACAGCTCATTAATCTGGAACCCGCATTACATATCTGATATTAATACAATTGAGAAAGTCCAGAAACATTTTACAAGAAGAGTCCTCCACTCCTCTACTCATAGTAGAATACCTTATGCCATCAGACTTGAAATTTTAGACCTAGACAACCTAGAACTACGCTGCCTTCGGTTTGATCTAAGTATAGTACATAAAATTATATATTGAAATGACCTACCTGTCAATGAATACTTCAACTTCAACCAAAACAATACAAGAGCAAACAATAGATACAAACTCAAAATAAACTGCACCAAACTTGATTTCAGGAAGTACGACTTCAGCAACAGAGTAGTCAATGTCTGGAATACTCTACCTGACTCTGTGGTTTCTTCCCCAAACCCCAAAAACTTTAACCTTAGACTGTCTACTATTGACCTCAACCCTTTCCAAAGAGGTCTGAAGGGGGCGTGCATAAGCACATAAATGTGCCTACCACCCCTGTCCTATTATTTCCTTTTTTCTTATTCGTATCCATTTCATCTATTTATAACCATGTTTATACTTATACCTGTTATCTAATAATCGTTTGACAAAATAAATAAATAAAATAAATAAATAAAATAAATAATTGTGTTGCTTTTTATGCTGGGGGTTATTTTGTTATTCTGCTTTGGTGGTTTTTTCCTCTCAAGTTGCAATTGATAGGGCAAATATTGTTAAATAAGTAGGTTAATACATTTGAGCTACCATTTATGTAATAGGACAGTCTTAGAGTAGATTATCATTATTTTTATTTATTTATTCATTGAATTCTATTTTTATTTTATTATTATTATTTGAGCTCACCAGTCATTTCCTCTTTTGACCCAGTTCTAAAAATACTTGATTTTTCATGAATCCAAGAAATATCATATTAATTACCTAAGTCTCCATCGCTTCTTTGAAGCAAGACTGTGCCTGAGCCACAGATGTTATGTTTATTGTTAAAATACAGTATTGTTAAAGATAGGTAATATGATTTCATGGCATAGACAAAGTGATGCTCCATAGAAAATACTATCTAAAGCTCTTGACCAAGTATCGTCTAATGGACTCTTACTATCAGAATAAAGGTCCATGTTGTTCTCTCCTATGGCTACCACTGATGCACATTTATAGGGTGAACTATTGTATCTTTCAATGCATTACAAAAAGAGGTTTTTTTAAAAAAAAAAACCCAGCTAATCCGATTAAAATTTTTATCACTGCCATTTCAGGAAATAAGGCATTTATCTTAAATAGAAACACAAATTTATAAATAAACAAAAATACATTTCTCCCCTTGTGCAGGCAGTGCACTTTAACCGAAAAAATGCCTAAAATTGAATTAAAGTACTTTCAAGTATTCATATGTCTCCCCAACTTGTAGTTTAAATGATGCCCTTGCCGTCTCCAAATTTGATGCAAAATATATAAAATTTCTCTCTCATGCCTCACTCTTGTGTACCATTTAACCATTTCATAGTTAATGAGAAGAGAAAAAACCAGTTTCAATCAGCTTCTAATTACTTGGGGGTTGTGAATACCTCCTCCTGCCAGTTTACTAACTTGTCTCCATGGTCACTGCCATTCACATTAGGACTGAAATACAGCCACACTACCATAAATATACATAGTCAGGGCTTATCTATCCAAGGACATTTTTTGCATTATTTACAAAAACATGGATAATAGGGAAAATTAATAATAATAACCTAATTTATTTTATTTTGTGTAGTGAAAAGATTTATTGTATCCTAATGAGTGGAAGTTCAGTGCATAAGAAAACTTAGCAGAAGCTGACTGCAAATATTGGTGAAAAACACCTATTGGTTGACATTTTCTATTACAAATAACAGATTCACACAAATGTAGCCATGGCTCAGTTGCAGAATGGATGCAAACTGGCCTCCAGACTACGTTTCATTTAAATTGTTTTATGATACAAACAGATAAGATAGTAGGTCTTTTATTAACAGGAAAAAGTAGAACCTTACAAAATTGCCTTTTTAGGACTGAATCAGTCAGTCAACCAATCATAAATCAAGCAACCAAGCAAGCAACCTTTGTCGTTTACCAATATAGCCCATACAATATATATTTTGTGTCTAAATGATATAAAATTAAGCAATGATCAAATGCTAGCCAAACCCTTCTGAATCCTACTTGTTCATGGCTGAATTCTCTTTAAGATTCAGTTCAAGAGATAAATGTTTGTAATAAGAAAATACAGTATTATAACTTTTACAATTTACTAATGACACACAAATAAGCTTAAAGTTAGAAGGCTTCTCCCCCTTTTATTCAATAATTTGAGATTAACAGCCTCCAATCATGACAAAGTTGTTCAGTTTGTTTCTTTGTGTAAACACAGTCCAATAAACATGACTATCACCAACTATTAGCCTTTAGAAAGTCAGGCTCCACTGGATCTCACCTCTGAACTATCATATCATTTCATGGGAGTTAAAGCATTTAATTTTCTCAAAATATACATAATTAGTCAAAATATTCACATGTTAATTTATAGATAAAGATACATATTCCCAAAGTCTATTGTTACTTCAAATGGAAATTTAATACAATGTATTGGGGGAAATTGGGAACAAGAATCTGTTCATTCTATTGTCTAGATGCTAACTGCTAATCAGAAAATCCAAGTTTTCACTGTTCTACCTTAAGTTTAGGCAGATTTTCCAACAGAAGACTCTGGTTAGCAGTTCAAATCGAGCTTTGTACTCTATAACAGGGGTCGCCAACCTTCTGCACTTCAGGGACCATCAAACTCATAATTTTAAATCCCAGGGATCACTAATATGAATTTTGACTGACGGTGGCTTGCTGATGTTGGTGGGAGAGAGAGAGAACTGATCTAACCTCTCTCTCTCCCTCCCTCCCTCTCTCTCATACACACACACACACACACACACACACACAGAGGCAGGGGTGGGATTCAAATTTCTTAACAACCAGTTCTTGGGCATGGCCTAATTTGTGGGTGTGGCTTGATGGTCATGTGACTGGCTGGACATGGCTTGTATGTAAATATAAATATTTATGTAAATATTGAATTTTTTATTTAAAAAAGAGCAACTTTTACCCAAAATCAGGCAAAGCAGGCAGGCAGATTGAATTGCTCACAGAATCACAGATTCATTTACAGATCTGTATTTCTGCCATCAGCTATCTGAGTGTGCAACTGATCAATAGAACCTTCAGTCCTAAGGGAGGTTTGGCTCTGTTTAAAAGCAGAGCCGAAGATCTAAAAATTAGCTAGAAAGCAAGAAATCCAACGATTTCCTGCTTTCTAACTAATCTAAATCTCCTGGCACAGCAGAACATCTCATGGTAAGGAAAAGAAAAAGAAAAAATAGCAACTTAGCAGGAAAGTTTGCCAGGTAAAAAGTAAGTGGGCGGGGAGGGTTCCCGCAGGCCACGTGGGCGGCACAGCCTTGTGTTCCTGCGCAGCCTGGATAAATTGCTTTGGGGGATACTCTGGGAGTGATATTTCTTTGTGGACCACCAAAATTTTCTCACAGACCACCAGTGGGCCGTGGCCCAACAGTTGGCGACCACTGCTCTATAAAGTATGGCACATGTCCATCCTACACTCTAAATTCCACCTAAATCAACATTTTTCTAAGTTTCAAACAAATGCCAATTGGCATGTGTGCTAAAGCAAGGTAACATGTAATTCTGGAAATGATCTTTTTAACGCTATCAGCAGCCCAATTCTAGTCAGTGGATTTTTGAGGTTAATTGTCTATTGAGAACTTTAAAACAGAACTTATGAGATTCATGAATCTGTTCTGGAAAAGTTAAACTGTTTTTAAAAACCAAGATATATATTTCATTTCTGATGATTCTGTAAGAGAAATGTTGCTAATATATTCCTAATCAGAAATGCGCAATGTAGCCACAATGTGTTTAATGGTGGAAGTTAAAAAACACTGTTTCTGTGTGCACAAATGTTTCTAAGAACATCTGAGCAATACTTAACCAGCAGGTTTTATAACAGAATGATATGGTGTGTGTGTGTGTGTGTGTGTGTGTGTGTGTGAGTGTGTGTGTGATGGCTTAGCAGTTAAAGAGTGCTACACAATAGGATGAGCTCCCATATTTGCCCCAGCTCCTACCTATCTAGCAGTTTGAAAGCATGCAAATGTGAGTAGATAAATAAGTACCATGTTGGTGGGAAAATAACAGTGTTCAATGTGCCTGTTCCATGTCTTCAGACAAGGCTGGCTCCCTCAGCCAAGAAATGGAGAGGAGTACTGTTCGACGTGACTATCGTTGGACATGACTGGTCAGGGGAAACTCTGTATCTTTTATAACAGAAAGAAGGATATACAGGATAAACATTACAAGAACAGGTAACGCTAAGCTACTTTTTACTAGCTGTCCATGCCCATAGGTGAGCTGGGAGCAGAGGTGGTGTTTAGCACATTCGGACCAGTTCTGGAGAACCGGTAGCAGAAATTTTGAGTAGTTCAGAAAACTGTCAAATACGGAGGGTGGAGCTGGTGTCACGATGATACGGCATGCAATCGCAGAGGTCTGAGATCGCAGCCGATATCTTTGCCCCTGGATGGTCCAAACGGACCTAAACCGTCCCGAAGAGATGGCGATAGTGAAGAGCCCATCCTGTAGATCCCAGGGATACCGCAAAGTCCCTGGTTGATCCAGGAGAAGCTCTTCTTGCCAGCGGCAAAGAGGCAGCCATTAAAGCTGCTAAAGTTGGGACAGCTCCGAAACGGAAGAGAGCAGAAAGAGAAAGTGTGCCGGTTTGGTGAGAACTTTTAGTTTTTTTATTTTAAGAATTAAAAGGATACCATAAAGAAAAGAAAGAATCTGTAAAAGTTTTGACAGAAGTGAATAAGCGGCAGTTTTAAACGGAAGTGTCAAAGTAAGGTTTTGCTTTTTTTTTTCTTTATTGCTGGATTTCTATACGCGATTTTGCATTTGCTAACTGGACTGGCTTTTTTTCTTATTTATGTTTACCTTTTCTTCTCCTTTTTGATTTTGCAATATTTTAGGCTAGAGGCTCCCTTTAGTTACCTCTCTTTTTTAAGATATTTTTTTAAATATATTTTTTCCTTTTTTAAAAACTTTCATTACGTTTGGCTTGGGAAAGGAGGGGGAAAGTGGGAGCAAAGAAACTTTGCAACACTGCCAACAAGCGGTTTGAAAATGTTATAGACGAAACTGAGAAGGCTGAGAAAGAAAGATCTGAGACCTCTTTACAAGGACATTGCTATGTGATAAGATAGAGGGAAGAGCATGGAAGAGTGTATCATTCAAGGTATGACAAAGATCTCAAAACAGAAGGATTCTATGACAAATTGACTGACTTAGATAAGATCTTGACAGGTACTGATGAAAAGGTGATTAAAAAACTGTAGGGTTATTTATTAGAAATTAAACTAGAAGAACAAATTAAAGAAACTATGATTGCTTGGGGGAAGAATTTTGGATATGGGATTGATTTAGAGAAATGGCAAAAATTGTGGTCTCAAAATTATAAAATGACAGTGTCAACAGCATATAAAGAAAATTTGTATAAGAAGTTTTACAGGTGGCATTTTCCCCTGACAAGAATAGCAAGAATGTTCAAGAACAAATCCGAAAAATGTTGGAAATGTCATCAGATACCTGGCTCATATTACCATATGTGGTGGACTTGTGCGGATGCTAGAAAATAGTGGACCAGAATCCACATGTGGTTGGAAAAAATGACACAAAAACATATAGATTTGAAATCAGAGATATTTTTATTGGGAATTTTACCTGATACATATAGCAAAGATTTGAAATACCTGATTGTAAATGTATTAACAGCGGCTAGGATTGTATTTGCTAAAAACTGGAAAAATGAGAAAATACCATTGCAGGAGGAAATCATTCGGAAAATATTGGAATGTGCTGAAATGAGTAGATTGACATTTGAAATTAGAGAACAAGAGGATAAACAATTTTATAAAATTTGGGACCTTTTCTATCAATGGCTAGATAATAAAATACAATAATGAAATATGTAGAATCTTACTATATCTTACTTTACTATAAAAAAACTTTTAGGATAGATTCAGGAAGATTATATGAATTGTTACAAAATGATACTAAGTAAATTATAGCTATCTTGCAAAATATGAATGAATGAAATTATTGTCAAGTGATTAATAATGATACTAGGGTAATTAATTTTTGATTGAGAATATGAGTTATTATGCAATGTAACTGTCATTGATGACTATGAAATGGATGCACAAAAAACTTGTAAACCAACTGGCACACTGTTTGTATGCTCATGGAAGAAAGGTTAATGTTTTTATGTTTTGTTTGCTTATGTTTGTCTTTAAAACTCAATAAAAAATTTACAAAAAAAAAGAAAGAAAACCATCAAATATCATCTCTGACTAGAGATTTTATAGTATCCTTCCCCTGCCACATCCACCAAACCACGTCCACAGAACCGGTAGTAAAAAAAATTGAATCCCACCACTGGCTGGGAGGTTGTGGGTTGGACACACCTGACTTTGACAAAGACAAGGTGGTAATTGACAAAGATTGGGCAAGATGGAAAATATAGGATTCCTGGTTTAAAAATTAGCTTTTATTATATTTATTTTTATATTTCTAGTTTTTTTAAAAGGTCTTATAAAGTTGTGTGTGTGTGTGTGTGTACAGAATAAATCCTTAACATTCTATCTACAGTCTTTCAACACTAAGTCATGAAGTACTGAAGAGAAAAAAATACTTTCAGTCTTGCTATATTGATATCAGCTTTACCCAAATGAGAAATACAAACAGATGAACTAATTCTACGTTATTGAAAAGCAACATCCACAGAATCTTGTAAGTCTGAAAGTGCAGTTCTCCCACCATCTTCTTTACAGCCTGAGAAACTAGGTAGGGTCCTTTCTGAGTCTCCTGCCCTGCCCACTATGCAGCTGTAGTAATTCAGCCTCTTATCTATATGTTCCTGGCCAGAGGTCTCCAACATTGGCAACATTAAGCCTGGAGGACTTCAAGAATTCAACAGGGTTGGAGACCCCTGTTCCTGAAAGCATCTATTCGCTCTGTCTCCTGTGGTTTTTTTACTCACATACCATTAGAGGAAGGCAGTTGGTGTAAGTACAAATGACAAAAATACTAGTGAATAAAGTTAGTTGCATTTTTTTTAGAGCTTACAAATTTTGTTGTGATAATTTTAATCATACAAGCTGCTCAGTCTTTGGAAATACAGCAGTTTATAAAACACAATAAATAAATAAAAACACCCTTCCAGAGAGAATTTATATTTCACCTTAAGTTTAAAAAGACGACCCTGCTTTGAAGGTCTGAGTGAATATAGGACAATGATGGCTAACGTTTTCTTCGTCATGTGCCAAAGTGTGCGCACATACGCACATGCCTGTACCCATAATACAATGTGCGTGTGACCCCCACACCCCCTGTGCATGCAATCCCCCGTGCATGCCACGTTCCTCTGTGCGTGTGTGCGCATCTCCCACACATGCCTTGCCCCCCCCACGCATGTGTAGCAGACACCCGACAATCACCTGGCTGGCAAGAGGTACACGAGCATGTGCAATGTACCTGATTTGGGGCGACGGCTCGTGTGCCGGCAGAGATGGCTCTGTGTGCCATTTCCGGCATGCGTGCCATAGGTTCGCCATTACGGATGTAGGTTCTTACCAATGTTATTAAAATAAAGTACTATTAATTTTGAATTGCATTACTTTTAATAGATATACTGGAAATGAATTCCTTTTCACTATATAATTATGAGTATTTTTAATTCTTAGTGAGCTGGAATGTAAGTTTTATTTTAAATATTATTGTCATGCTAATTTCCAGATAAACCTTTCTCAAAGGAATGGCCTTCAGAAATTCATGAAGAAGTAGGGCTATTAATGGCTATCTGTATTGGTTCCACCAAGTGGTGGGATTCAATTTTTTTTAATACCGGTTCTGTGGGGCGTGGCTTGGTGGGTGTGGCAGGGAAAGGATACTGTAAAATCTCTAGTCAGAGGTGGCATTTGCTGCTTCTCCAAACTACTCAAAATTTCCGCTACCAATTCTCCAGAACTGGTCAGAACCTGCTGAATACCACCTCTGATTGCAACCAGCATGGAACTTCTATCATCAATTGCCAAGTGTCTGAATTTTGGTCAATTTGAGGATGGACTTCTAAGCAGAGATGGGATTCAAATTTCTTAACCGGTTCTGTGGGTGTGGCCTAATTTGTGGGTGTGGCTTGGTGGTCATGTGATTGGGTGAGCATGGTTTTCTGACTGGGTGTGGCTTGATGATCACGTGACAGACTAGGCATGGCTTATATGTAAATAGTGTAAATATTTATGTAAATATTTAATTTTTTATTTTTAAAAAAGCAACCTTTACCCAAAATCAGGCAAAGCAGGCAGGCAGATTGAGTTGCTCACAGAATCACAGAATCACTCAGAGATCTATCTTTCTGCAATCGGCTACCTGAGTCTGCACTGAAAAATAGAAGCTTCAGTCTTAAGGAAAGTTCAGCTCTGCTTAGCTAGAAAGCAAGAAATCCAACGATTTCCTGCTTTCTAGCTAATCTAAATCTTCCCACACAGCAGAACAGCTGATGGGCGAGGGGAAAAAAAAGGAAAAATGGCCACTTAGCAGGCAAGTTTGATGGCATGCATACCAGGTAGTGTGAGTGGGCGGGGAGGGGAGAGGGGGAGTCAGCCAGTGGCACAATTTGCCAGTTCTCTGAACTGGGCAGAATTATAACAACCAGTTCTATAGAATCCGACGAGGTAGAATCCCACCCCTGCTTATAAGCCACTTTTTCAGTGCCTTTTTACCTTTTTAAACTTCGAAGGTCACTAAATGAATTGCTGTAAGTCAAGGACGACCTGTAGTAATAATTTATACTTATGGCCTATTTCCTATCAGAAACATAGTCAAACTTTTATGTAGTAATGGATGAATATCCCAAGTACAATTTTTAGTATAATAATGACAGAACATTGACAGTCAATCTTTTAAAGCAAAAGATGACATCAAACCTTACTCAGTATAAGACCGTTCAGTGATGTCTGATCAGACATGGGATATAGGTACAGATAGTCCTCGACTTACAACAGTTCTCCCAGTGACCGTTCAAAGTTACAATGGCTCTGAAAAAAGTGACTTATGACCATTTTTCATACTTGTGACCATTGCAACATCCCCATGGTGACGTGAGTTACATTCGATGCTTGACAACTGACTCACATTTATGACGGTCGCAGTGTCATAGAGCCATGTCATCTCCTTTTGTGACTTTCAGATAAGCAAAATCAGTGGGGAAACCAGATTCACTTAACAACCATGTTACAAATTTAGCAACTGCACTGATTCATTTAACAAAGGTGGCAAGAAAAGTCATCAAATGGGGGGAAAACTCACTTAGCACATTTCTCACTTAGCAACATAAATTATGGGCTCAGTTGTGGTCATAAGTTGAGGACTACCCGAACTGTGTCAGTTGCCTCCATTGTTCCACAAGCAGAGCAGAAATGCAAAAGGATTCATTTTCAATTATTGCAGATCAATGCCTTCTAAGTGCCTTTCCGCTATCTGAATTTTACCACTTAGATTACTCTTTGTCTTGTTCATGATGATACACCGAGAACATAATCACTTCCTACTCCTCCTGTGGGATGTCCAAAATTACCTCCAGAAAATTAAATCTGTCTTAATCCTACCCAAAATTTCACAGTACCTAATTACAGAATTGCAATCAATCATTAAAGCAAAAGAGATGCCATTTGTGAATTTCACAGCTAATCTTATTGCAGACTCAAATCCTAGCACAGGCTTTTTAGTGTATCTGCTTGTCCCATTGCAAACTTAATTAAAGCAAACAATTTGCTTAAAGCCTGTCAAATTAAGGGGAAAAATTTCCCTGGATAGAAAAAGAAAGAACTCTTGGCTTAAAGTCTAGAGAATGTATTTCCTTAGAAAACCTGACAGTAAGAGCTCAGCCAACATCTCCTGTCATTGAAAGCTGTCAGAAGAGACAGACAAGAGGTGCTTCTATTGCCGGAACAATATTTGTCCTAGTTTAGTATGCAGTCTCACATCTACCTCCATTAGGATCCTATTTTATGTTAATATTCCTTCCTTCCTTCCTTCCTTCCTCCCTCCCTCCCTCCCTCCTTCCCTCCCTCCCAGCAAATAAATGTATGTATGTATGTATGTATGTATGTATGTATGTATGTATGAATGAATGAATGATGAATATATATATGAATGAATGAATGAATGATACATTCTCAATTCAAGGTGGGAACTACAGTATATATTCACTGCAGTATTATCTCAAGATTCCCCCTTCAGAAATGGATATACACACACACCAGTTAACAAGAGAAGTAATGCCTCCTTTTATTAAAGACATGCTTCCTATGTCTTTTTTTTTATATATATATGAAGAAATGGAATCCATTGCTCATGGCTCATAATGACAGCCCACCCTATTGTTTGTTCAGAACATAATTTTTCCCATAAGGAAAGTCACATGATTGACAGTGACCTTTGAAGCCCTTAATGGCATAGGTCCAGGCTGACTGAACCGTCTCATTCCACTAGGACAGAGGTGGGGAACTATGGCTCCTTTATGATTTATGGACTTCAACTCCCAGAATTCCTGAACCATAGTTCCCCACCCCTGCACCAGAAACAATCCCATCCTACTCCTGCTGGCATAAAGGGCCTACCTTGGATCCCGCCAAAGAACTCAACTATCAGGATCCAGAAGAAGAGTCTTCTCTGCTGTAGCACCTGCCTTTTGGAACATCTTACCCTGCTTCTATCCTTCCACAAGAGTGTGAAGATCTATCTGGCTCTTCCAGTTGGTTTGGGGACCAGATGGGGGAGTTCCAAGCTGCAGGTGGCTGTTGGGTTGATGGCAAAATTTACCTCCTCCTACTTGCCCATCTTTTTGTTATCATATTGTATTCATATGTATTCTCACTGTGTGCCTTTTTCATTGTTTATTTTATTGTTCTAGTAGTTCACTTTTTTCTGTTTACAGTCTTTTTATTTCTAACTTTTTATTGTTGCAAGCCACCCAAGAAGGCAGCAAATAAATTTAACAAATAAATAAAATGAGAGTACACACATTTTCTAAAACTGCCACACTTCCTTTACTAGTCTATAATCTTTTCTTTTTTTCCTTCCTTCCTTCCTTCCTTCCTTCCTTCCTTCCTTCCTTCCTTCCTTCCTTCCTTCCTTCCTTCCTTCCTCTTCCTTTCCTTCCTTCCTTTCACTCTCCCTCTATCTATCTATCTATCTATCTATCTATCTATCTATATCTATCTATCTTTCTATCTGAATATCTATCTATCTATCTATCTATCTATCTATCTATCTATCTATCTATCTATCCATCCATTCATTGATCCATCCAGAGGTGAGCTGCTGCCAGTTCATACTGGTTCTGGCGGACCTGAAGTTAATATTAGGTGCAGTTCAGCGAATTGGCAAATCCCACCACTGGCTGCCTCCCTCTCTGTTTTTCACTTTGTTTTTGGGGCCGTTTCAGGCCATTTTCAGGTTGTTTTTCAGCCCCCAAAATGACCTGAAAATGCTCCCAAAATGCCCTCTTTGGGGGGCTGTTTTCAGGCCATTTCTGCCCCAAAATGGCCTGGAAAATGGCCCCAAAACAAGCCAAAAATGGGCAGGGCGGGGCCAGTCAGTGGTGGGATTAGCCCCAACCAGCTGAATCTTACCTCTACCTTTGAGGTGAGTGGCCGGGAGGTAGGGCTGGGTGTGATGAGTGACATCACCCACCCAGTCACATGACCAACTGACCACGCCTACTCAGCCAGAAAACCGGTTGTTTAAAAATTTGGAGTTCATACTGTATCTATCTTCAACTAACAATGGGGAAATGATAGCTTTTAGGCCTCCTTTTAAGCATAGAACATTTGGCCAATCAACCATTCTCACTCCTAGAATGGGAACTTGTAAAAAGCTCCATCTGCCCTAGAGCAGTATGTCATATTATAGTCCATAACCTTCAGTCAATAATAGGTAGGTATTAGATTCATTTAGAATAACAAGAAGAACAATAGCAGCAGCAAAACCCAAAACCTTTAGTGTTCTTACCTAAAACATCATATTTAGGTGGGGAGAGCTTGTATCAGCTTTCTTCATTCTAGATGCCTTCTAAAAGTAACTTTTATTTCCCAGAACTTCTAGGCAGTTTGGGCTTTGCTGGAAGGTGTAGGCCAGGTGAAATCTGAGCCAAACTACAAGAGATCTCAATGATGATCTCTTGGGTATTTGGTACAGGTAATTCTTGACTTACAGCAGTTCATTTAGTGACTGTTCAAAGTTACAAGGCCATGGGGAAAAAAATGACTTATGACAGTTTTTCACATTTACAACTGCTGCAGCATCTCCATGCTCACGTGATTAAAATTCACACTTGGCAATGGACTCATATTTATAATGGTTGCAGTGTTCCAGGGTCATGTGGTTATTCTGCAACCTTTCTGACAAGCAAGATCAATGGGGAAGCCAGATTCATTTAATAACCATGTTCCTGACTTAATAACTGGAGTGATTCACTTAACAACTACGGCAAGAAAGGTGGTAAATGGGGCAGATCTCACTTAATAAGTATCTCGCTTAGCAACCAAAACATCGGGCTCAATGGTGGTTGTAAGTTGAGGGCAACCTGTATTTTTATATCTCAGCTATGAAAAAAGGCCTTGTCAGCCCAACTCACCTTACAGGGTTGTTATGGGGAAAGTAGGAAGAGGAAAGTGTGTTGAATATGTTCACCGCTTTGAGATATTTGTAAAAAGGTAGGAAATGAGTGAATGACTGAATGATGTTGTAATTTTCAAATTCAGATAGTAATGTCCATTTGATTGCAACATTGGGACAGAAAGATACCAAAGGGGGGAAATGTGAGTTTAATATCACTGTTAGCTTCCAAAATATTTGGTAGAAACCCCTGTAATGTTGGGAAAGAGGATCAGTAGCGGCCACTTTCTCATGCTACAATGGCTGAGAATTGGTGTGTCAGCTCCTCTTAGCTTAGTGGTCTTCTAGAGTTAGTGTGGAGCTTTTTTCTTAACCTGAATGGAGAATCAATAAAAATGAGTGTCTTATGGCTTTCTGACAACCTATTACAGTTGAAAAGTACAAGCTGAATCTTCAATGAGAAATGGAATGGCTTTTATTGCACTTAAGTAAAAGTATAAGCAGAGTGTCAGGCCTCACATAGGTATTCTACAGATCACTCCCTTCCAGTTCCACTCTGTGGTGCCTCAGTGGAGATAAATTCCTCCCCTTTTTTCAGTCATATCAACTCTTCCTAGACAGAATCAAGTAACTCTGAATTAGGTAGGTCTGTGCTTTCTGTCATGGCTGAACTGAGATGTCAGAGCTCAAATCATTGCCTCAAAATAGTGACAACTGATTGAGAAAAATGCTGAGCAGTGAACTGTAAACAAGTGGGTGTTCCCAACGCTTTGGAGAGTTTTGCCTGCAACTGGGAGCTTTACAAACACTTTATAGCTAGGAAACCAGTTTAAAAATCAATGCAGCAGCCAACTCAGTGCGATAAAAGAGTGGATGCATTATAGCCTCATAGGCTTTCCCTGTTGTTCAAACAGTCATCTGTGTAGTAGTTATTTCCATTGCCCTTTTATTATGCTATCTAGTTTTAAGTCTGCAATGAATTAGCCAGCACTCTACTAATTCCACACTCTTAAAAAGAAATCTTTGTAGTCCAAAGATGTACAGTATAAGCAAGATACAGTAAATACTTATGCCTTAGCCATTTCCCGTTTGGGTTACAGCAACATGCTCTGAATGGAGCTGCCCTTTAAAACCACCTGGAAGATACAACTGGTCCAGAATCGTGTAATATCTCTGTTGTGTGAACTTCAGTCTTTGCCCTATAGAACACCCTTTTGTCCTTGGAGTTTGATAGGCCTCCTAATCCTCCAAAATCCAAATCCCTCCCCACAAGTGTTCAGATACCATGAGACCGAGGAGAGTTTTTGTGGTGGACTGCTTGTTAAAAAGTTTATTATGGTGCCAGGTCTCTTTACAATCTGTGGTTTTAATAGATATATGCATATATTGATTATAATGATACCATTTTAACTGTGGGTTATGGGCCATCCAGAATTCAGTAGGATTGAAGCCATGGTGGCACAGTGGTTGGAATGCAGTACTGCAGGCTACTTCTGCTCAGTGCCAGCTGCCTGCAATTTGGCAGTTCAAATCTCACCAGGCTCAAGGTTGACTCAGCCTTTCATCCTTCCAGGATCAGTAAAATGAAGACCCAGATTGTTGGGGGCAATATGGTAATTCTATAAACCGCTTAGCGAGAGCTGTGAATCACTGTGAAGCTGTATAAAAGTCTAACTGCGATTACTATTTCAATCGAACAAACAAATATGGCACAATTTTTTGCAAAGGAAAGGGAAAACCTTTTACCCACTCTGGCCAGTAATATCTTCAAATATTATCCAAAATAATGGTGTAAGAGTATCAGCAGTTGGTTTGTCCAACTAGAGGTGAAATACATCTAGTTAACTAATCTATACAAAAGAGATAATATAATGATTATCACATAGGTGAAAATAACAATCAGAACAAATAAGTATCATGAGTCTGTAAATTCCAAGCCCTGAAGGATTGTACTATATCTCTAACCACAATTTTGAGAAAACTTGAAAAATCTGGCCATTTTATTCAGTGACTTTAGCAGAGAGATCTACCAGTATGGTGGAAAAACAGGCGGAGTTTGCATTTCCTTTCTTTTAATATTTTTTTTTATTTCCTGTGCTTTCATGATGCTGCCTGCAAAATAGAAGTGCTCTGGAACCCATATGCAAACAAATCCAGTTCCTGACCAAAGCTGGAAAACAAATTTTTGCTCTCTTCCTCAAACCCAGAAGGAACTTGCTTTGTTTTAGACCAGGGTGTCAAACTCAAGGCCTTCTGGCCAGATCTGGCCCTTGGGGCTATCCTGGAAACAGTGAAGGACTGGCTCATTGATGCGGCCCTCCCGAGCTCCATTTTCACTGGCAGAGGGTTACAGGAGGCCATCACAGCTAGCAGAGTGCTTGGGCCACTATGGGAACCCCTGACACAAGTGATATTGAGCTGGCCATACCCCCTGCCGCCCCAGGTTAAACACAATGCTGATGTGGCCCTCAATGAAATCAGGTTTGAACCCGTTTTAGACTGAAGACCAGGAACAAGAAAACTGCTTGAATATGGCTTCAAACCTGGCATCCAGCAAGCTCTAGAGTACATGAAAAATTACACCAAGAGAGTTAATTTCTGATTGTTATCATCACTTATAAGTTGGTTTTTTCCTTACCTAATATTGGGTTTTGAATTTATTTATTTATTTATTTGATTTGATTTGATTTGTCAATTGCTTACAAGATAACAGGTATAAGTAAAAACATAGTTATGATTACATAGATACATATAAGAAAAATAAAAGAAACAATAAGACAGGGATGATAGGCATGTTGGTGCACTTATGCACGCCCCCCACAGACCTCTTAGGAAAGGGGTGAGGTCAATAGTAGACAGTCTAAGGTTAAAGTTTTGGGGGTTTGGGGAAGAAACCACAGAGTCAGGTAGAGTATTCCAGACATTGACCACTCTGTTGCTGAAGTCATACTTCCTGCAATCAAGTTTGGTACGGTTTACCTTGAGTTTGTATCTATTGTGTGCTCTTGTATTGTTATGGTTGAAGCTGAAGTATTCGTTGACAGGTAGGACATTGCAATGTATGATTTTATATACTATACTTAGATCGGACCGGTGGCGGCGTAGTTCTAGGTTTTCTAGGTCTAGAATTTCAAGTCTGGTGGCATAAGATATTCTGCAACAAGTAGAGTAGTGGAGAACTCTTCTTGTGAAATATTTCTGCACTTTCTCAACTGTGTTAATATCAGATATGTAATGTGAGTTCCAGACTGATGAGTATTGGTCTAGCAAATATTTTGTATGCTCTAGTTAGTAGTGTGATATTACCAGAGAAAAAGCTATGTAGGATTAGGTTAACAACTCTTAATGCCTTTTTGGCTATGTAGTTACAGTGGGCTCTAGCACTTAGATCATTAGAGATGAGTACTCCAAGGTCCTTGACAGAGTTTGGATAAGCAACAAGGTCTTGACTATTCAGCTTGTATTTTATTTTCTGATTTTTTTTGCCAATATGTAAGACAAAGCATTTATTTGGTGAGATTTGAAGTTGCCATTTGTTTGACCATTCTGATACATAGTCAAGATCTTTTTGAATATTTGTATTGTTTCTATAGCTGTTTTACTCCTCACTTGCAAAATGCCTGAAGTTTAATCTGGTGACTGAAATAATCAATAGACAGACAGACAGATTGCAAAATTTCTTGCGACACACTCTCTCTTTTTACTGAAAAGGAAAAAAAGATTTAAGTGGGATTTAGCAATTTGTTGCAGCATAGCAAAGTTCTGATTTGGAATTATATATGTGTGTGTGTGTACACACACACATACACACACAGACACACACTCTCACACACACAATTTATTCTATTGTTTTCACTTTAAAAATATAACCATATGTTCTGTTACAATAATGTACTCTTTTAAACTTCCCAGCCAGAACTGCTGATGACATTAAAACAAGTAGCAGTAAATATTATTATATATTTAAATATTTTTATCTCTGGAGATACTCCATTTGCTGATCAGATCTGTTACAATACATTTAACTCAACAGAATCCTATCACTGTCTTAAAACTGAACTTGATAAACAGTGGGGAAACCCAAAGATAGACCTAAATGAAATTAAATTTTCAATAGCTACATTAAAACCCATTATCCAAAATTATTTATCATACAGTAGCTCAATAAGTGTCTTGTCCATACAAAAAATGGAATGATTTTGCTTGGGAAGGTTTATTGAATAACTAAAATCAAATGAATTGCCATCACTGGGCCTATTAGCTGACTCAGTGTAATAGGGGAATAATACATACAGGAACATGGCTGATTGATTGATTGCCAGAATGAAACATTCCCTACTTATATTCTCTACAGCTAATTTACGTTGGGCAAAGAATAGGGCATAGATTCAATAATGTTTTGCCTTCCAGTTTTCAACTTGAGTGAAAAACTCTTTACTGAGATGAAATCTATTTGGTCAATGCCTAATACACCATCCTGTAAAGTTATAATAAGACATTACATTAAGGCATTCACATCTTAATTGCTCCAAGTAAGACAACACACACCCCCCAAAAAATTTTTTTACATAGACTTCTGGCTCAATCAATCAATGACTAAAGCAGTTCTGCAATAATTGTTTAATTATTGGGGAGAAAAGGGTTACAAACCAGCAACAAAAAGATGTTAAGTGCAGAAGAGGGTCTTCAGTTTATACACGGAAATCAGATAAATTAGCCAACTGATGGTCAACCATCCCTCCATGGTCTCGCTGTACTACTGAAGAAGCAGCTAACTTTTCTCATCACTTCCCACCAGTGTGAATGAACAAGACCTCTGAATGAATGAGGAGGCAGTTTTCTTCCATAATCAGGAGAACAGTTTCCCTGAGACACCCAAACAACCCATGTGGCATGAATTTTATGAGTATTTATATCTAAATATTTACTTTATGTTGGGAAGTGGTAGCAGGGAGGAGGGATCAAGCGTGGAGCTTGCCTGAAGTTAGTACACAACTGCAAAAAGGACTACCATCCTTAAGTTCCTTGGAGCTTTAGTTAACTCTTCCCAAGAATAGGTGGCCAGACTGGAGGGATTCCTGTATTATAACCAGAACAGAATAGAGTAGTTAGCTCAAAAACTGCATATGTGGGCCTGTTTTTTCATTCCTGACGCTGTGTTCCATTAAAAAAAAAAAACACCCCCTATTTTTGTTCCTTTTAGGAGGAAAGAAACTCCATGATTTTATAATGATTGATTGAAAAGGTTCATGCTATGCATAAAGACTTGTGTATATACAGAAAGGAATGAATTTATGAAATACAGTCCAAAACAAATGGAAAACAAAGGCAGAAAAATAGTTTTAAACACCGGGTAAGTAACTATGGTGGTAATTCTTACTTGTGAAATCTATCATTATTGCATCATAAAAACAAGCTGTGATGCAATTTGTTTGGATTTGGCTTTATACATAATGTGAAGTCCACTAATGTAATTTGCCTTAGACATGAAAAACTGGTTGAGTGACTTAGGGCCAGTCACTGTCTGTCAGGCCAATCCCACTCCACAGGGTTGTTGTTGTGGATAAATGGGAGGGGGAAGGAGTTTTACGTATGTTCGCTGTCTTGAGTTATTTATAAAGATATTAAAAGCAGGATTTTAAAAATCTAAAAAATCAAGCTATTGTTTTACAACTTGTGTGAAATCAGTTTTAGAAAATCACATCCAGAATAATATGCCTTCAGACTACTATGCAAAATGCATTACCAATGTCCTTGCCCTCAATTTAGCAATTAAAGTACAACATAAAACACAAAACAGAAGCATTTTGTTCTGATTGGTGGGTACTCATTTTAAATACAATTTTTTTGCTATGAGTTACAAATTGCTGGCAGCGAACAGCTCCTATGTTGAGATGTTTTTATCTGGTATCCTTTAGGACTTCCTTTCTATGATTTCCCCCTTTCCTCCTTTAAAAGTAAACTTTGGTTTAATTTTATGGTTTGGTTTTGTATTCTTCCTTTATCCAAATACTGTTGTCTCTGTTCAATGAAAGCATTTCATGACATTACAAACTCTCCTTTTAAAGATAAAAAATAGGTTTCTGTAGCAAAGTATAAGTCAGGACATGCAAATAGTGACTTTAAAAATTGCGACAGAGCAGTTAAAACAAGAGCAACTGCCATTTACACTATTGATTTTGGAGTGACATTAAAGACCAAATTCAATCACTATTCTCCTTGGTTGTCAAAGGTTAATAATAGTTGAATTTTGAACCAAAGAAGTCAGACAAGCATTGCCAGGTAAAAGCAGCAAATTGTTTTCTTGTGAAGCAAAGTCAATATATAATTTATATTTTTTTCTTTCCTCTTTAGTGGTAGGTTTAAGAACAGGCCTGCTGAAAGGACAGGAGATGGGGATTATGTGGCTCTTGAAGCCAGCATTGACTTCAGTTGCCCCACTAAATTGCTCCTTTTCAGATCAAATGTTAATTCATCAAATAATGTTCATTTATCTTTGAAAAAGACCATTGTTGTGGAAAATCTCTTACAGGGAAAATAATACTTTTCCTATAATATTTCTTTCAGATTTTACAGATAGAAGAATGTCCACTAGGTAGTTCTAGACATCTCAAGAAATAAATTTAGAAGTTCATTTTTCTATACAGGTCAACTTTGCCAACATCAGCATGTTCTTAGTTATGGAATACCCACAGATGCCTCCAGATGTCTGGTGGACTATTTTGTAAGAACATCTAAAATGTGGAGTCAGGCATCAAAGCGATACAAACTTAATTCACAAAGCCATGAAGTCCAATGCAAATTAAGCCAAGTCCAGTTTCTGACTCCATACTAATATCATTCTGAAATTCACTATATTACCCTTATTATTCACTTGCCTATAATATACAAATGTACTAGGGATTCAAATGATTTGGGTCTCAGTTAAGCCATTGATAAATGCAAAAGAATTGAGCAATGCTAAAAGGTACGAAAGACAAAAGCAATGATAACAACAAAAAGTCAATCAAGTGAATCATCCAATTGCTACACCATAAAATATTTGTTCTTGCTTTTGTCTATACGAGCAAAATAGTACTTCTCCCATCACTCTACAAAAAGGTGGCATGTGGTATGATTAAACAATATTCCAGTACTTTAGTTCATGCAGAGGTTATATGCCAGAGGGCATAAAGGTTTGATTAGGTTTACGTTGGACATGAGAAATTTCAAAGAAAACCACACACCATCTCTAATATATGAGTGCAACACCTACAAATGACTTTTTCCCTGTGACCAGGTAGAGCAAGCTTAAAGTCCCTTTCCAATTACAAATAGGAAGAAAAGAACAAGCATTACAGGAAAACATCTATCTCTGAAATGATCAAGTGTTCTATTACAAAGCAGAAAGATTATGCATTGGCTAGATCTTTCATTTCTATTTGGTTTTGAAGGAGTATGAATAGCTGCCAAAATTTGGGAATTTTCAGTGTATATGAAGATAAAATAGAAAATTTTAAAGCCATAAAGCTGCTCTGTGTGCTAATTTCAGTAGTCTAGCTAACCTAGTTCCTTGAATTTAATAATGGCTTTTCCTATGTGTAAAGAATTCACGAGATACACTACATTCCTTCAAAGAAAGGGGCAGAGTCTATTGGCATCAGTCTATTATATATTAAACTTTCTGATTTTCCATTTATGTGTACATCTGTGTTAATATTCTGAACAAGAGTTGTACTTGGATTACAGAAAATTAGATTCAAAGAAGCATAGAAATGGTTTTATATTAATTGATTCAACTCTGTCACAAATGTCTACACTGACCAGCAGATTCTTCCCAGGATTTCATATGCTTGAAAATCTGATGATGGAACTGGGAATTTTTCTATGGAAAGTATATCTTGTACCTATGAACTACAGACATCCTAACATGTTCAAAGGAAACTAGATGATCTTAAGCAGATACTGACGCTTCTCTCATTGTTCACATGATAAAAAGGGACTGAGTCCGATGCACATTTTGTAGTACAATAGAAAACGCTGCTGTAAACAGTGAATATTATGAGGCTGTAAAAGAATATTATTTTTTCTTGCATTCTAATGTGACATTCTAAGAAAATCATTTTTTTGGAATTTTATTTAAGAAAGAAACAAGACTGTTTCTTGTAGGAATGTAGGAATGAAACAGATTTGGAAAGAAGCTGGTATAAAAAAGAAGGCATGAATTATTGGTACATTCCAGTAACAGTACTGGTTTTTTTTTCCTTACTAGAAAGCAACAGTAGGAGAGGAAATTAAAGAAAGCAACAGGGAAGAATGGAAAACAGATGCCCAGGAGGCAAAGGGAAAGAAAAGCAGTTAAGCTGTTGAATTCAATAAAACTGGAATAATGATCTAGTAAAATAACATAAGCAACAAAAATATTAAAAAGAAATGGAAAAAAAGGCTGAGAAATTATTCAAACAATCCTTTTTCATATTTCTTTGAAAATGATTTATTATTTTGTTAATGCAAATTGAATTAGTTTATGGATAAGTGAACAATTAAAATAAATCTAAATCAGTCTATCAAAATATTTAATGATTAAATGACCAAAAAATGTTTTACACACACACACACACACACACACACAGTAGTGAGTTTTTAAATGAAAGATGCTCTTCTAACTTTTATCTAGAGATCTCTGAGTGTTGAATTGGAACTAATACTGTGTTTCTCAGAAAATAAGGCCGGGCCTTATTTCTTTTGACCCCGAAAAACGGCTAGGCTGTCTTTTCAGAGGTGACTTAATTTCTCCCCCGTACCCTCACCTAGAGCGCCCCTTGGGCAGCCACACCTCACGACCAGCTGCTCCTAATGGCAGATCATGGCGGAGCACAGAGAACTCCCTACCCCCACCAAGCGCCCTTGCTGCAGACCCAGGTATTGTGCTGGGTGCAGACCAGGTCAGCGGACAGGCGGCAACAGAGGCATAGATGTCAGCCTCAGTGGCGGTGAGGCACATTGCATCACGCCCACTGCTGTTGCTTCTTCCACCATTGTTGCTTTCCCTTCTGCCCGTAGGCTGCCACTTTTGGAGTGCTGCACATTCCTCCACTGGCAGCGTTTCAGCCGGTGGAGGATTCACCCCAAAGGAGGGGAGTGCATTTAAGGGGGTGAATCCTCCTTTGGGGTGGATCCTTTGGGAGAATCCTCTGGGAAGCTTTGTGCTAAGGGTCTGTAGGATGATTCCCTTTCTCTTCTGTTTGGATTGGAAGGTTTGCCTCTGCTCGAAGGGCAAAATGGATAGATGGTTCCCTTTTTAAAACTACCAGGAGGGGTAGAGAGGAAGCTGCCCGGCCAGTCTGTATTCTTAGGGAACTGACAGACGGAATGAGAGTAAAGAAAACTTAGAGAGGAGGGAAAAGGTCCATGGGGTTCAGGCGGCTGAAGCAAGAGGAGAGCTCCCGACCGTTCAAGGAATGAGACCATGACCTGAAGCTCTGGGATGGGAAGCAAGGTGGGGCGTGGGGGGGAGAGAAATGATGGCATCACCCTCCTGCCACCACTTCCACCCACCCAACTCCGAAAGACTCACCCACTTGCAGGAGCAGCTGCCATCAATCAAAGCGATGCCCCTGCGGTAGGGCAGGCAGTTCTTGTCGGCAGCGGGGTCTGTCTCACCGCTGATGCTGTTGTTGGAGATGGCACTGGCTAGAGAGGCGCCAGCACTGGCGAGAACCGTGGAAGCTATGGCTTCCCCACCCGAGAAGAGGCTGAAACACTGCCAGTGGAGGAATGTGCAGCACTCCAAACGCGGCAGCGCATGGGCAGAAGGGAAAGCAACAGCAGCAGCCATGATGCAAAGTGCCCCACTACCACCGAGGCTGACATCCACGCCCCTGCCACCCACCTGCTGAACTAGCCTGCACCCAGCACCATACCTGGGTCTGCAGCAAAGGCGCTTGGTGGGGGTAGGGAGCTCTCAGCACTCCGCCATGATTGGCCATTAGGAATGGCTGGTGGTGAGGCGTGGCTGCCCGTGGGGTGCTCCTAAAACCAAGTTTCCCCCGCTCCCCCAATTTTACATATTTTAAACTAGGCCTAAATTTGGGAGGAGGGGCTTAATTTCACCTTGTGCCTAGAAAACTTGCTGGGTTTGTGTTGTTGGAGAAACACGGTAAGTACTTCTTTATTTTTAGCCTAAATACTTCTCAGAAGTAGTTCTTACTGAGTTCAGTGGTATTTATGTTTAAGTAAACAGCCTGTAGCTTTTAGTAGTTTGAATACATTTTTTTGTGTGTGAACATAATATAGAGTTGCATTTCTTTGGGACACCCCTTAACTTTGAGACAATTAGCCTATCCATTTCCTCTTTACACTAAACATACCATGGGTAAATTCTTGAGTTGATTCTAGACAGGGGTGGGATCCAACTGGATCGGCCCGGTTTGGCTGAACCGGAAGCTCTGAAGATCATCTGGGAGAGAACCGGTTCTCTCCAATGATCAGCTGCTGGGCCCACCTGCTGAAGCTCCATACTGATCTTTATTTCCTGCTTTTGATGCTCAGCTGCATTGCTTGGCACAGTGGATTGCCGTGCATCAGCTGTTGAAGACATAGCAAGAGTGCAGGAGAAGGTTGGTAGAAAAGCCTCCGCACGTGCACAAAGTGCATGCTGGCTGCGTACATGCGCAAAGCATGCCCACCAAGCCACGCCTACCAAACCCAGGGTAACACAATTTGAATCCCACCACTGTTTCAATTACTTTAACACAGAACACAGACAGTTAATGTGTTGATGGACCACAATGTATGAGAATGAAATTAACATAAGAAACAGTAGATATATGATCAGCTATGAAGGCAAGATAATCTGCTTCGTTCATGAGTGCCTGTCAGAGAGTTAAATCATGTTTCTTTTTTGTTTTCTTGATTTGGTGCCTTAGCAGCTTTAAGAATAATAATTAGAAGAAAAATGACAAGTTAAATACAAAATGTTACAAAATGCAAACTAAAAAACAAGTTTAGATCTGCTAGATTTGAAATTAGATTTTGCCGCTTGTTTCTTAGTTTGGATCAGGGGTGGGACTCTACAGGTTCGCACCTATTCGCTAGAACCAGTTGTTAACATTCTAAGCAGTTCGGAGAACCGATTGTTAGAAGAAATTACTGGCCTAATCCTGTAAGGAAGGCAGGAAGGAAACATTCTGGTGTTGCTTACAGAAACTGCCTCTCTGTTAACCCTTTTTACATTCTTAGCAGGACTAGACTTCCTGTCTCTGGAACGTCTCTGGAATTTTCCCCCTTCTTTGCTGGTATTTTGCTTGTGTGGAGTGACCATTCAAAGTTAAAGTGGCACTGAAAAAAGTGATTTATAACCATTTTTCACACTTACGACTGTTGCAGCATCCCCACAGTCACAAGAGGCCAGGCAAGGAGATGCGTGCCTCGATGTGAGTGATGTTGAGTTGGCCACACCCAGCCAGTCACATTACTACCAAGCCACACCCTCCAACTAAGCCACACCCACCAACTAAGCCACCCCCACAGAACCGGTTGTTAAAAAATTGAATCCCACCCCTGGTTTGGATGAAAGAGTGGGTGTTGCTGAGAATAGAAGGCTTCTACAGTGAGGAGGACATGACTTGAGATTCAGGTGGCAAGGTTATTTATGGTATGATAAAGTAAGATAGTGTAGCTTTTAAAAATAATTATGTAAGATATGCCATATTGAGAATATGGAACAGATACAACGCCATGTCGTGATTGAAAACACCTTTGTGTCTGTCAGCATTAGAAGCATTTTATAGGCAAGAAATGATAAGGAAACACAAATGACTAACTTATTGTGAGATATTAGAATTTTGACAGGGGGGATGTAAAATCAAATCAAGAAAAAAAAATCCGCTAACAGAAGGATATATCTGCCAATGGTTCTCTTATATACAATTATTAGAAATATTTAAAGAAGGCAACTTTTTTTACTTTGAACTGAACAAATGCCGAATATACCATAAATGTATAAACTTTATTGCAATTTGAAATAGAAGTAAAGAAATGTATGATAAAGTGGGCCAAAAGTTTTGTTTTTAATATACAAGGGAACAGTGGGAGACTATGTGATTGAAAGGACTTTACATCAGGTCAAAATCTTAAAAGAAAAATTTTATAAAACCATGTAACGTTGGTATATATTGCAGGAGAAATTGTCTAGAATGTTTAAAGGCACTTCGAATTTATATTGGAAATGTAAATAAAAACAAAGAACATTTTATCCTGTCTGGTGGATGTGTAAAAAAGCCAGAATGTTTCAGATTCAAATATATATACACATACATACATACATATACAGCTTTGTTCGGGTATTTTCCCATGTCATTATAGTTGTGCTTTTAAAGTTGTAGCAACGTTTCGGCAGAATCTCATCTGCCATCATCAGGCTTCTGTATTGTTTGTCTGTGAGTCAGACTTTCACAGCCGTTTCTGTTTTAAATTTGGTGCTAGCCTACTGCTGTGCCAGAATGTTTTTTTCTTCATCCTGATTGGTTGGGACAGACACACACACACACACTTTTCAAGATTAATATACATTTGAAATGGGAAGTTTTTCTTTTGGGACTAATGGATAAACAGTTGGAAAAATATGATGGAATTTTGTTTTTACACATGAGAACTGCAGCACAATTATGATATGCACAATGTAGGAAAGATTTGACTCTGCCCCAATAGAGGGTATGGATAGAGATGACAATAAAATGCTGAGATGGCTAATTTCACTACTTTGTGGCAACTTGGAAACAAGTGTAGGATTCTTTGAAGTTTTCTGAAGTTTGACTCAAGGCACATGATTTAATTAGGGCAGCCGCTGGAATCCTGACACTGATTACAGATAAAATATTATGGCTTTTTGCTGACTAGAAACTCTTTATAGACTTGTTGCATCAAACAGAAAAAAAAGAATGCATATATTTGTGGATTTGATTATTATAAAAAATAGATTATAGGAGTGAGGTATTTTGTAGCCATAGAGCAAGAGGTAAATTTATACATGCTGTACATTTTTAAATGCTGTAGAATAAATGGGAAACTACTTTTGCATCTTGGTTTCTTCCTTTTTTATTTGTTTCTTTTAATCTATATTAGTTTCTGTTAGTTTTTTTGATCTTTCTTTTAAAATAATTCAATAAAAGATTTTCCTGATTTCCCCAAACAAGGCAGCAGAGTGGGGTGCATTAATTATAACTGGGCTCTTGGCACATAAACTTCACACAGATATGTAACTTTGCCTTACTGCTGTTAAGTTTAAAATCAGCTGATCAATTTTATTTTTAACTGTTGACCTTATCTAACAATAACAAATTATTCAGTAAAATCATTGATCTTCAGTCCTTGCTAGGCTGTAATTTTAGTTAATTCTAAAATAGAATACTGAGAAAATCTGAACTTGTAACCAAAGAAATATAATTTCATTAAAACTGACTGTCATCTTTATTGTTTCTGCAACCGTATGTGCATCTCAATCTCTCTCTTTCTTTTTATTCAATCTTGTACCTGTAAGGAGATGTGATACAAAGAGCCCCATTATTAATAAGGATTTTTAAAAAGCTATTACACATGGTTTCTTTCAAAGTGCAGATTCTGGAAGGGTGGAGAATAAAAACATCAACCAATTGGGATTAATTTTTCCATGTAAATTCTGTAGTAAAATCAGTATCTCATTGTTGGTAGCAGATTGACTTTCAGATTTCAGATTTAAAATAAACTGCTTATGCTGGAGCCTCTGGTAGGAAAGGGTATAAATGACAAATGGATGCAATGTGCTAGTTTTTTTAAAGATTCTGTGGTTACAGGTCAAGATATTATATATATATATATATATATATATATGGATCTTTGGTTGTTCGGGTTTTCTCCCGCGTAAGATTCGAAGTATCTAGGCAACGTTTCGATGAAGTCTCATTCATCATCTTCAGGCTTCTGTCTCCGGCTCTGTGCTTTTCAGAGTAATGTGAGATTGCAGCTGCTTCCTCCTTTTAACTGCCAGTGGGGGTGGGACTTGATTGGGTGGGGGCTTGGCTGTGTTCTGATTGGGTGGGGTGTGTTCTCATTGGTAGGGGGTTTGGTTGTGTTCTGATTGGTTGGGGGTTTGCCGTGTTCTGATTGGTTGGAGGCGTGTTCTGTTCAGGTGGGGGCTTGGCTGTGCTCTGGTTAGTCTTAGTTGCTGGGGATTTGAGCTGGTGAGTTGTGATCTTGCTGTTTGGCTTCTAGTTCGTGGTCCTGTTGCATCTTCATAGTGGGTGTCGGTTTGCTTCATGTATGGCTCGGAGGGGTTTGAAGTGGGTAGTGATGCAGCTGTAGTGCAGCTTCTGGTCCATGGTCGTGTCTCATCTTCTGAGTGGGTGAGAGTCTGTTTTCTACATGGAAGTGTGGTGGTGGCATCTTGTGTGGCTCTCATGGGTGTGGGTCTGGTGTCCTTCTTCATGTTAGGTACTCGTCTGTTCATGAGAGGCGGGTTTCCAAATGGCTGGAAGGCGGGAGGTGTCATCTCGTTTGTTCATGCTGTGTGGGCGTTTTCTATCTCTATGGCTTCTCTGATTATTCTGCTGTTGAAGTGTTCGGTTTTGGCGATAGTTCTGGTATTTTTAAAATCAATTTCATGTCCTGTGGCTTTGAGGTGTTGGACCAGGGAAGAGGTCGTTTCTTCTTTTTGATTGAGTTCTTATGTTTTTCAATGCGTGCATTTATTCTTCTGTTAGTTTGTCCAATGTATGTGGTAGGGCAGGCAGTGCAGGGGATTTCGTATACTCCTTGGTTTTCTAATTCGATTTTGTCTTTGGGGTTTCTTAGGATGGTGGATATTTTTCTGTTTGTGCAGAATGCTGTTTTGATGTTGTGTTTTTGGAGGATCTTGCTGATTTTGTCTGTAGTGCCTTTTATATATGGGAGGAGGGCTTTGCCGTTTTCTTGTTCTCTGTCTTGGATTTTGGTTGGGGTTTCTTTTTGGATTAGGTGGGTAATCTTCTTTCTTTGGAATCCATTGGCTGTAAGTACGTTGGTGAGAGTGTGTAGTTCGGTTTTTGGTGTTGTTCATCGGCTAAGCATTTTGTTCTGGAGATGAGTGTCTTGGCTACGGAATTGATCTGTGCTGGGTGGTGGTGTGAGAGTGCATGTAGATAGCGGTTAGTGTGTGTTTTCTTCTGGTAGATGGTGTGTCCTAGGGAGCCATTGGATCTTTTGTATACCAAGACATCTAGGAAGGGAAGTTGGTTGTTGGCTTCTGTTTCCATGGTGAATTGTATTTTGGGGTGTAGGCTGTTGAGGTGTGTGAGGAAGTTGTTCAGTTTTTCTTTCCCATGTGGCCAGATTATGAAGGTGTCATCTACATATCTTAGCCAGAGTTTGGGTTTGTGGTCGTATTTTTCTAGAGCTTGTGTTTCAAAGTGTTCCATGTAGAGGTTAGCGATGACAGGTGAGAGGGTGATCCCATGGGTGCTCCTTCTATTTGTTTGTATTTTTGTCCATTGTAGGTGAAGTATGTATTGGATAGGCAGTGGTTGGTTAGATCTAGGATGTGCTTGGGGGTTGTATTTGTTTTGGATGGCTGTCAAGGCTTCTTTTATTGGCACTTGGGTGAAGAGGGATATGACATCGAAGCTTACTAGTAGGTCGCTAGGTTGTAAGTTTTGTTTCTTTATGATCTCGATGAACTGGAATGAGTTTCTTACATGTGAGTTGATGGATTCTGCATAAGGTTGTAGTTGTTTGGCGAGAAATTTGGCTAGGTTTTGTAGAGGTGAGCCTATGGAGCTGACTATTGGTCTGAGTGGGGTTCCTTCTTTGTGTATTTTGGGGAGACCATAAAGCTTGGGGCATCTGGATGATTTTTCTCTGGGTATGATTCGTTGCTGGATTTCTTCACTGATGGGGGAGGCTTTTATTTTGGATTTGGTAGTTTTTTCCAGGTAGGTGGTGGGGTCTGTCTTTAGGGGTTTGTATGTGGGGTCTTGGAGTAGGTTGGTTAGCTTGGTTTGGTAGTCAGATGTGTTCATAACCACTGTCGCATTGCCCTTGTCTGCTGGTAGGATTATTATGCTGGTGTCTTCTTTCAGGTTAAGTAGTGCAGTTTGTTCTTCTTTGGATAAGTTGCTTTTGGGTGGTTTGCTAGTGCAGAGGATGTTGGTGATTTCGAGTCTGATTTTGTTAGCATCATCAGGGTTGGTTTTGGTCAGGCTGTTTTCAACTCCACATATGATGGTTTCTGTGGGGATGTGTTTGGGAGCGACAGCAAAGTTGAATCCTTTTGAAAGGACCTTGGTTTCAGCTTCAGTGAGGATCTTGTCTGAGATGTTGTGCAATGTTTGTTTCATGTGTGGCTGTGGGGAGGGGAGTTGGTTTCTGGCATTGTTGTAGTTTCCTGAGTTTGTTGGTGTGAGTATCTGTCTTGAGGGTGGTCTGTGTTTCGGCTCTCCAGACAGCAAGTTGTTTGGATTTGTCCCAAAGTAGAGGGTGAATCTTGTTGCTGAGTCTGAGGTGGAGTGTGAGGAGATCTTTGTTGATTTGGTCTAGGAGAAATCTTTTCGTGTGAAGTTCATTTCTAATTAGGGCCAGTTCTGTTCTTTTAAGGATGCGTTTGGTGGCTGCTGTGTTGGTGTGGAATTTCAATTGGAAGCTTGTGGGAATTAAATTTTGATCTCGGCAGTTGCATAGGAATGCAAGGTCACATAAAATGGAGGCTCTTTGGACTTCAAGTTTTCATAAGTCCTGGTCAGATGGTGGGTTTCCTCCCCGTAGAGGTGCAATATTTGTTTTCTGAGGTTCTCGGGTATTTATATGTGGATCTTTGGTTGTTCGGTTTTCTCCCGCGTAAGATTCAAGTATCTAGGCAACGTTTCGATGAAGTCTCATTCATCATCTTCAGGCTTCTGTCTCCGGCTCTGTGCTTTTCAGAGTAATGTGAGATTGCAGCTGCTTCCTCCTTTTAACTGCCAGTGGGGGTGGGACTTGATTGGGTGGGGGCTTGGCTGTGTTCTGATTGGGTGGGGGTGTGTTCTCATTGGTAGGGGTTTGGTTGTGTTCTGATTGGTTGGGGGTTTGCCGTGTTCTGATTGGTTGGAGGCGTGTTCTGTTCAGGTGGGGGCTTGGCTGTGCTCTGGTTAGTCTTAGTTGCTGGGGATTTGAGCTGGTGAGTTGTGATCTTGCTGTTTGGCTTCTAGTTCGTGGTCCTGTTGCATCTTCATAGTGGGTGTCGGTTTGCTTCATGTATGGCTCGGAGGGGTTTGAAGTGGGTAGTGATGCAGCTGTAGTGCAGCTTCTGGTCCATGGTCGTGTCTCATCTTCTGAGTGGGTGAGAGTCTGTTTTCTACATGGAAGTGTGGTGGTGGCATCTTGTGTGGCTCTCATGGGTGTGGGTCTGGTGTCCTTCTTCATGTTAGGTACTCGTCTGTTCATGAGGGCGGGTTTCCAAATGGCTGGAAGGCGGGAGGTGTCATCTCGTTTGTTCATGCTGTGTGGGCGTTTTTCTATCTCTATGGCTTCTCTGATTATTCTGCTGTTGAAGTGTTCGGTTTTGGCGATAGTTCTGGTATTTTTAAAATCAATTTCATGTCCTGTGGCTTTGAGGTGTTGGACCAGGGAAGAGGTCGTTTCTTCTTTTTGATTGAGTTCTTATGTTCTTCAATGCGTGCATTTATTCTTCTGTTAGTTTGTCCAATGTATGTGGTAGGGCAGGCAGTGCAGGGATTTCGTATACTCCTTGGTTTTCTAATTGATTTTGTCTTTGGGGTTTCTTAGGATGGTGGATATTTTTCTGTTTGTGCAGAATGCTGTTTTGATGTTGTGTTTTTGGAGGATCTTGCTGATTTTGTCTGTAGTGCCTTTTATATATGGGAGGAGGGCTTTGCCGTTTTCTTGTTCTCTGTCTTGGATTTTGGTTGGGGTTTCTTTTTGGATTAGGTGGGTAATCTTCTTTCTTTGGAATCCATTGGCTGTAAGTACGTTGGTGAGAGTGTGTAGTTCGGTTTTTGGTGTTGTTCATCGGCTAAGCATTTTGTTCTGGAGATGAGTGTCTTGGCTACGGAATTGATCTGTGCTGGGTGGTGGTGTGAGAGTGCATGTAGATAGCGGTTAGTGTGTGTTTTCTTCTGGTAGATGGTGTGTCCTAGGGAGCCATTGGATCTTTTGTATACCAAGACATCTAGGAAGGAAGTTGGTTGTTGGCTTCTGTTTCCATGGTGAATTGTATTTTGGGGTGTAGGCTGTTGAGGTGTGTGAGGAAGTTGTTCAGTTTTTCTTTCCCATGTGGCCAGATTATGAAGGTGTCATCTACGTATCTTAGCCAGAGTTTGGGTTTGTGGTCGTATTTTTCTAGAGCTTGTGTTTCAAAGTGTTCCATGTAGAGGTTAGCGATGACAGGTGAGAGGGGTGATCCCATGGGTGCTCCTTCTATTTGTTTGTATTTTTGTCCATTGTAGGTGAAGTATGTATTGGATAGGCAGTGGTTGGTTAGATCTAGGATGTGCTTGGGGGGGGTTGTATTTGTTTTGGATGGCTGTCAAGGCTTCTTTTATTGGCACTTGGGTGAAGAGGGATATGACATCGAAGCTTACTAGTAGGTCGCTAGGTTGTAAGTTTTGTTTCTTTATGATCTCGATGAACTGGAATGAGTTTCTTACATGTGAGTTGATGGATTCTGCATAAGGTTGTAGTTGTTTGGCGAGAAATTTGGCTAGGTTTTGTAGAGGTGAGCCTATGGAGCTGACTATTGGTCTGAGTGGGGTTCCTTCTTTGTGTATTTTGGGGAGACCATAAAGCTTGGGGCATCTGGATGATTTTTCTCTGGGTATGATTCGTTGCTGGATTTCTTCACTGATGGGGGAGGCTTTTATTTTGGATTTGGTAGTTTTTTCCAGGTAGGTGGTGGGGTCTGTCTTTAGGGGTTTGTATGTGGGGTCTTGGAGTAGGTTGGTTAGCTTGGTTTGGTAGTCAGATGTGTTCATAACCACTGTCGCATTGCCCTTGTCTGCTGGTAGGATTATTATGCTGGTGTCTTCTTTCAGGTTAAGTAGTGCAGTTTGTTCTTCTTTGGATAAGTTGCTTTTGGGTGGTTTGCTAGTGCAGAGGATGTTGGTGATTTCGAGTCTGATTTTGTTAGCATCATCAGGGTTGGTTTTGGTCAGGCTGGTTTCAACTCCACATATGATGGTTTCTGTGGGGATGTGTTTGGGAGCGACAGCAAAGTTGAATCCTTTTGAAAGGACCTTGGTTTCAGCTTCAGTGAGGATCTTGTCTGAGATGTTGTGCAATGTTTGTTTCATGTGTGGCTGTGGGGAGGGGGAGTTGGTTTCTGGCATTGTTGTAGTTTCCTGAGTTTGTTGGTGTGAGTATCTGTCTTGAGGGTGGTCTGTGTTTCGCCTCCAGACAGCAAGTTGTTTGGATTTGTCCCAAAGTAGAGGGTGAATCTTGTTGCTGAGTCTGAGGTGGAGTGTGAGGAGATCTTTGTTGATTTGGTCTAGGAGAAATCTTTTCGTGTGAAGTTCATTTCTAATTAGGGCCAGTTCTGTTCTTTTAAGGATGCGTTTGGTGGCTGCTGTGTTGGTGTGGAATTCCAAAGAGCCTCCATTTTATGTGACCTTGCATTCCTATGCAACTGCCGAGATCAAAATTTAATTCCCACAAGCTTCCAATTGAAATTCCCTAGGACACACCATCTACCAGAAGAAAACACACACTAACCGCTATCTACATGCACTCTCACACCACCACCCAGCACAGATCAATTCCGTAGCCAAGACACTCATCTCCAGAACAAAATGCTTAGCCGATGAACAACACCAAAAACCGAACTACACACTCTCACCAACGTACTTACAGCCAATGGATTCCAAAGAAAGAAGATTACCCACCTAATCCAAAAAGAAACCCCAACCAAAATCCAAGACAGAGAACAAGAAAACGGCAAAGCCCTCCTCCCATATATAAAAGGCACTACAGACAAAATCAGCAAGATCCTCCAAAAACACAACATCAAAACAGCATTCTGCACAAACAGAAAAATATCCACCATCCTAAGAAACCCCAAAGACAAAATCGAATTAGAAAACCAAGGAGTATACGAAATCCCTGCACTGCCTGCCCTACCACATACATTGGACAAACTAACAGAAGAATAAATGCACGCATTGAAGAACATAAGAACTCAATCAAAAAGAAGAAACGACCTCTTCCTGGTCCAACACCTCAAAGCCACAGGACATGAAATTGATTTTAAAAATACCAGAACTATCGCCAAAACCGAACACTTCAACAGCAGAATAATCAGAGAAGCCATAGAGATAGAAAAACGCCCACACAGCATGAACAAACGAGATGACACCTCCCGCCTTCCAGCCATTTGGAAACCCGCCCTCATGAACAGACGAGTACCTAACATGAAGAAGGACACCAGACCCACACCCATGAGAGCCACACAAGATGCCACCACCACACTTCCATGTAGAAAACAGACTCTCACCCACTCAGAAGATGAGACACGACCATGGACCAGAAGCTGCACTACAGCTGCATCACTACCCACTTCAAACCCTCCGAGCCATACATGAAGCAAACCGACACCCACTATGAAGATGCAACAGGACCACGAACTAGAAGCCAAACAGCAAGATCACAACTCACCAGCTCAAATCCCCAGCAACTAAGACTAACCAGAGCACAGCCAAGCCCCCACCTGAACAGAACACGCCCAACCAATCAGAACACGGCAAACCCCCAACCAATCAGAACACAACCAAACCCCTACCAATGAGAACACACCCCCACCCAATCAGAACACAGCCAAGCCCCCACCCAATCAAGTCCCACCCCACTGGCAGTTAAAAGGAGGAAGCAGCTGCAATCTCACATTACTCTGAAAAGCACAGAGCCGGAGACAGAAGCCTGAAGATGATGAATGAGACTTCATCGAAACGTTGCCTAGATACTTCGAATCTTACGCGGAGAAAACCCGAACAACCAAAGATCCACATATAAATACCCGCGAACCTCAGAAAACAAATATATATATATATATATATATATATATATATATATATATATACACACACACACATACACATACACATATACATATATATATACACACACACACACACACACACACATACATACAGATATACACACACATATATGTATGGTATTTGTGTGAAAACATAAGAAAACATACATATATACATATATACACAAACACACATACACAAGTATTAACTCTCCCCGCCCCCCTTATCTTTCTTTTGCATAAACCATTTCCAACCTGCACCAGCAGGAATAATGAATGCAAACACTGGAAGCCTCTTAGATGTGTAGTCAGTAGGGAACAACTTGGCTACAAGCATTTTTACATATCTTCCAGCAACAGGAAAATCAAAGAGTCAATTGCTCAATTTTAGAGCCCAAGGCTATCCTGTGGATTTATAAGACCCTTGGAAGAAACCACAAACTAATAATACACCAAAATTATTATTCCATAAACATGCATATATAACTGTAGTAGGTTTTGCACTCCTCGCATATGGATTTTCTTTTAATATTTTACACATTTCTACTATACAAATCCCTATTTATTGTCCCAAAGCACCATTTTAGGAGAATCAGTCTGATATTAAGTTATAATTCTCATTTCAGTGTGCCCCAGAACTCTTCTTGATTGTTTTCATTTGAATTCCCAAAGCAGTATATCCCATAGCTTGCTGTAACTTAACATTTAAATTTCATACCTCTTCCATACTTCTAACTCACTCCTTACATTTCCTTTCAACCACCTTTATTCCTAACCTTTCTTCTTGAAGAGGTAAAAAGGGCACATGGCCAAATTAGCTCCTAAATATGTATGTATGTATGTATGTATGTATGTATGTATGTATGTATGTAATTCAGCTTTATTCGGGTATTTTCCCACATCATTATAGTTGTGCTTTTAAAGTTGTAGTGACGTTTTGGCAGAATTTCATCTGCCATCATCAGGCTTGTATATTGTGTTTGTCTGGCAAACACAATACACAAGCCTGATGATGGCAGTTGAGATTCTGCCGAAACGTCGCTACAACTTTAAAAGCACAACTATAATGATGTGGGAAAATACCCGAACAAAGCTGAATAACATACATATAAATACCCGTGAAAACTTAAGAATATATATATATATAATAGAATTTATGATAGGGTTGTGCAATAAGTTTGATTTGAACCTGATTAAGTACTACAGAAAATAGATTGATTCAACATTTTTGTTCAGTTTCTTACATTATATTAATGAAACAAATGATCCTTTTTATCATAGAAGGCTTAATGGTATTATGTCAAACAATGCAATATTGGGTTTTCAATTCAATTGTATAGAATGTGAAGGATGTGTGTTTGTGTTTTATTTTTATGGTTATAATGTATAATTTAATTTAATTTCATTGTATGAGGTGCAATGACAATAAACTAAACTAAACTAAACACTAAACTAAACTATACACTTTCATTGAGTAATGAGAGTGGAACTAGAGGGGTGAAGAAATACCAAAAAAAAAAAAAAAAAACCAGAATAGGATAATTCCATGCATATTGGGCAAATACTTCAGGAAGGAGAGGACTAGAGAAAATGACTGCAGATGCTGTAATGTCCTGGTTAGGAAAAAGATGGAAAAAAATTCTGAAATTCAACATTTTGAGTTGATGGATGGGGATTAGCAAAAGCAAGAAATCTCTTATAGAAAAATGACTGTCTCAACAGGTGCAGAAATATAACTGAAGATCTCAGAGGAAGAACATTATCGGTTATAAATGGGAGAAATGTTTTTTTTAATCATTTGAGAAAATGCCAAGTGAGACAGAAACATAGTTATGTTATGTATGGAAAAATACATAGGAAAGCAGTTTTTTAAAAATATGTCTCAATGTGTTCCTTTTGGAATACCCTCAAGTTCCAAAGCAGCCTGGACTATTGTTGTGTGTTGTATCATTTTATTGCTTATTTATAAAAGCATTTTGCCTTCTATGTACATTCCATAAATATATCCTGGAATCTATGCCAACTTTGTCCAATATATTTTCCTGATTGAATATTACAAGAAGTAAGCACCGGTTGGGAAAGGCTAATTTAGGCCAAAGCAGAACCTCAAGATTTAATGTAACATCAGATAATTTGGTTGTGGGAATAAAGACAGCAACAGCACTATGTAAAAAAAAAAAGCATCTTTGGAAATGTAGGGAAAAAATTACACACACACAAACACACACACACATACAGTATGTTGCATTCAGATTTAATCAGATCTATGAAATGCAACAAATTGTTGCTTTACATGTGGATTACATGTTTAATTATTTTTAGCAGGTAGGCTAAGTCTACCTGAAACATTTAAACTAATCCATGCAAATGCTGAACTCTTTGATGCAATAGTCTCTTTATCAAAGAAAATCATAATCAGATGTTGTAGTGAGAGAAGAGAGAGAGGGGAAATGAAGAAATTTCTGTTTTTTTCTCCTCCACTTTTGCAATATGACTCTTCCCTATAAACAAATTCTGCGCCTTTAGAGATGGTTATGGTTTCCTTAACTCTGTATTCACTAGGTTCTTTATTTCTTTAGATATAAAAGCAGGCGTTTTAAATTTGTTATGCTTAGCAATTGAACCCTACACTTGTCTTGTGAAGTATCCTATTATAATATTTCATGTTTGTTCTCATTCCTAACAGTTCCATATGCTGACTTTTGTGAAGAGTTCCTTTTAAAAACAAAGCTTGGCACTAGAAGCAACTAAAAAAATATACTTTCCTCTATTTCAACTAATTGGGTTTCTAACACTCAGGGAGTTTGGACCAAGGTCTTCTATTATCATACCATGGGAGTTTTTCTAGCTGGACATATACATGACTGCACTTTAGGAGCTGAAATGACAGAACCAATAGCTTAGAAAGAGGTCACCCAAGTCCATCTGTGTTCCCACACAGATTCCCCATCACTTCTTAGTGTAGTTTCAACTAACCATAAAATACCACCATTGTAGCTAACCTTCTGTAAAATGCCTATGAGCATCATGTTGCTTGTATGGCTGTTCCCCAGAGAGGCTAGTCAGCATTAAGAATGTATAAAGTACAATTCTGTCCGAGCATTTTGGCAACTATTTGTTATGATATTGCTTCCTGTCAAGCGCATAATGCAATTTTGTCTTCCATACAAATAAACACTGTGTGTAATCTCAGACACTTGTCACTTCCCCCATTTTTGGCACTAAATATTTAAACAGGAAGAGACCAGGGAATTCCAAGCTAGCAATTCACTCCTTGTGTTCTAGCCCTCAGCTAGAACTATCAATGAAATGGTGCTGTACAGCAACAGAGAAATGAAAGAGACTAAAAATCTTACCTGTCCACAAGCCAGTCCCATGCCTCTTTCTCCCATGCCATGCGGACATGATAAATTCAACTCCAGGGCATCTGCTCCAGAAGCCTACATGATACACAGAAAAAGGTGGGGGGCATAAAATATTCACTGCCAAATGCTTGAGCACTTTAGTGAAGGTAATTTCTCAAATGACAACCTGATATGTAATTTGCAGTACATGCAATATTTTCTCCCCCTACAACAATATTTATTTTAGCTCATTACTAATTTCACACATAAAATATTTCAGAGCAACAGACAATCAAATAAAAACAAAGGGAATATCCAAAGAAAGGCATCACTTTATATTAAAAGGGGTAGTTAACTTTCTACTTTTCCTAAACTAATTCTGAATTAAATTTCAACAATTCTGAAAATATTGTCAAATGAATGGTGCAATAAGCTCGTACAATTCAGACAACAGATTCAAAATGTGTTTACATCAAACTATTGCACACATTTCCACGTGCAATAGTTTGATGTAAAAAATATCTCAGGTATTTTAAACTGTCAGCAAGATGAACACATTCTCCCAATATGTTGGTTTCCTGCACCAGAAGATTTGCTTACAATTGCTATTAGTAACTGGGTGCTAGTGGTGGCCTGTTTCCAGTGTTCAATGTATTTCTTTCACGTTGGTTTATAACACAGAAACAAATTTTAGAGAATATGATTTATCTAGATCACTACATTAGAAATCCTGAAGGAATGGAACTCTTGGAAGGCATGCACAAATTTAGTACATATGCCTGGAACTGAACATTAAAAGAACAAGTGAGTGGTGGATGGCAGGAAGCAATCAGAATTAGAGTAAATGCCAAGCAACTTGACTGAGTCCTCTTTATCTGAAATATATTTGTTTTCGCCAGAGGTCTGTCAATTTCTACTGAATGCCATTTATCCACCCCTTTATTTATTCACTGATTTATATCCCGCTTTAATTCCAGGAGCCAAAGATTATATACAGAACCCTTCAGTTTTTCTCCAATAAAAACCCTTGGAGTTGGGCTAGTAGCTCATGTAGTTGGCTTCCAACGGGCAATGTAGGTTCAGCTAATCTGAAGTGTAAGACTATACAGTACATTTCCTATAGTATGTGCCCTGGGGACAAAGTTAACCAAACTTCTTCAGAGGTTAGATTGTATTTTCTTTAGACATATGATCACGTTCATGAAAAAGTTTTTATTTTGTCCCAACAGATTTTCTATGATAATGAATTATAAAGATTCTACCCAGAGGTGGTGTTCAGCAGGTTCTGACCAGTTCTGGAGAACCAGTAGTGGAAATTTTGAGTAGTTCGGAGAACCTGCAAATTCTACCTCTCAGTGGAGATTTTACGGTATCCTTCCCCTGCCACACCCACCAAGCCACGCCACGCCACACCCACCAAGCCACGCTCACAGAACCGGTAGTAAAAATTTTTGAATCCCACCACTGATTCTACCTATCATGATTAAATTAGCTTTACCCTGAAGATTTTTATTCAATGATCATCAAATAAACCTCTATATGATGCAAATTTTAGGAAATGTGTACTTGAAATGAAGGCCATTAACTCCATGCTTTATCTACATCATTACTTTAGAATCATTATGGCCTGCAAAGCATTTTTGTCAGGGACTCTTACCTGAAGAGAAAAGGGGAGAGTAGCCAAAAGCTACCTTGCCTCTTCCTAGTAGCCTGAAGTCATTCACTAGAAACTCTCAGTTCATGAAGCATGTTTTTACAGAATGCTTCAAACCAGGGTTCCCCCAAATGGGTAATGTTGACCATTAAGGATCAATGGGACTATCCATTGTTGTTATTGTTGTGGTGGTGGTGGTTAGTTGCACAGTCAGACAAATATTTACACTGGATTTGAAATTTTTATCCACCTATAGAGTCCTCAAGATTCTGGGATAGGCGATGTTGTTTAATGGTGTTAAAGGTATTGTCACAGGAAAAAGCTCTTACACATAAAGCTGCTTTTTGCAACTGAATGTTGGTGATTTTGGCAATGCTGATAAGCTCCAAGTGATGCTTAGTTGTTATGGGATTGCACTCAAAGAGCCTATTACTGTCGGCACTATCTTTGCTTTCTTTTGCCATATTCATCTTGTCAATTGGGAGCTGATCTTTTGTTCCTCTGCTATTTGGGAAGTTTTCCTTTGTTCAAATGGAGAAATCTTTTCTTCAACTAAATGCTGTTGGATTGCATCGGCTTCCACACCAATTAGCAATCTGAATTTTGTTGGTAAGCAGGTTGGTAAACCTGTAGTTGCCCGGTGCTGCCCCTTTTGTTGGATCTTTCATTATCAGGTAGGTTTTGCCTGATTCAGTTTCACTTCCTTGCAATTGGTTGTTAAACTGATTGGCAATGAATTAGTGCAGACCAGACAGATGTTTCAATCAAGAATATGCAGTTTTTCTTCCTATAGTGCCAATGAATTCTTGATCTTCCTTAACCTTCCCCTCCATCACCATTTCTGCTGTTATTACAAGTTCTTTCATTTCAGCTTATTTTTTTTATTCTTTATTCATCTCCTTTATCTAAGCTGCATTTTTGTTGTAATTTTTGGGGTTGTCCCATAACTGTGCTCAGAACTGCACTGTATCTTCTTCATCATTGACTGGTTTTGTTTTGTTTTCAAGCTTTGTATATTTGTGACAGATAAACATCTTTTCTTCCAGAAGTCCTGCAATTGCTGGCCCTGGTTGCACAGCCAGTAGTCCTGAGCCTTGTAGCTATTCGTCACACAGGAACTTCAATACTTGGTGCAGTCTTTATTGACTCTTTGTGATGACCAATCCAATCACTCTTAGCACAGAATATGTATATATGAATGTTTATGCATGTATGTTGTATATATATGTATATACAGTATGGGATTATATATTTTATATATGTGAGTGTATTTGTGTATGTGTTTGTATTCACCTCCCTTTTCCTATTTTATATTGATGATTGTGTGCTATTAGGTTAGTGTAAACTCTTAGTGACTACATAATTTATATTAACATTTTTAATTTTTATAACTTTATAACTGTTTCTTAATAATATGTTATTTGTATACCAGTTAAAATGACTACATAAAAGGAAGTATTAAATATTTTAATTTTACTAAATAAATGAATAATAAACAAGACATTAGCTTAACTAATAGCAACTGTGGATGCTTATCTTTGGATTGTCTGCAGGTCTAGTCTTCTCAAAATCCAAAATATATATAACTCCAAGAACGGTTTAAGGATCAAGGGTTGTTTTTTCTTTTAAATAATTTGGCCTAACTCCATCTAGTCTTATATGCTTATGCTGACTTAACAAACTAGGATGTTTGATTAAAAAAAATCTGACAAAATTAGAATTTGATTTGTAATTTGTACTCTGAGTGACAGAAATGATTTTTGCATGCTGTGTAGTGATGGTTCAAAAATTCCAAAGAGATCAATCATGAAAAATGCTATTTATATTTTTCTTAAAGCCTTTCCTTTCTTCTTGAACATCTTAACCTATGCATGTGCTGTTATTATTTTTGTTCTCCACATCGGTGACAAGTTGACCTTTTGTATATATAGGTTGGCCTCCTGTGGAGACCAGACTGACTACCCTCTAGAGTTTATGTACCTGGGAGGTCATAAATACTTGACAGTGAAATGTTTAACATTTTAAAAAATGTTCTTTTTATAGGCCCATAACATAAAAGGCAATAGTGACAGTTTGTAAAACTGCAATGGTTTTATTGTTTCTAGGATATTGGATAGTATCTTAGAGCACAATTATATATTAAAAGCACAATTAAATTTCACTTTCTACATTTACAGATACCATATGTTGTATGTATGTATCTATGCATGTGTGTGTATGTGTGTGTGTGTGTGTCTAGAGAGAGAGAGAGAGAGAGAGAGAGAGAGAGAGAGAGATCGATCTTTGGTTATTCGGGTTTTCTCCCGCATAAAATTGGAAGTATCTAGGCGACATTTCGATGAAGTTTGAAACACAAGCTCTAGAAAAATATGATCACAAACCCAAACTCTGGCTCAGATATGTAGATGACACCTTCATAATCTGGCCACACGGGAAAGAAAAACTGAACTACTTCCTAACACACCTCAACAGCCTACACCCCAAAATACAATTCACCATGGAAACAGAAGCTAACAATCAACTTCCCTTCCTAGATGTCTTAGTATACAAAAAATCCAATGGCTCCCTAGGACACACCATCTACCAGAAGAAAACACATACAAACCGCTATCTACATGCACTCTCACACCACCACCCAGCACAGATCAATTCCGTAGCCGAGACACTCATCTCCAGAACAAAATGCTTTGCTGACGAACAACACCTAAAAACCGAACTACACACTCTCACTAACGTACTAACAGCCAATGGATTCCAAAGAAAGAAGATTACCCACCTAACCCAAAGAGAAACCCCAACCAAAATCCAAGACAGAGAACAAGAGAACGGCAAAGCCTTCCTCCCATATATAAAAGGCACTACAGGCAAAATTAGAAAGATCCTCCAAAAGCACAACATTAAAACAGCATTCTGCACAAACAGAAAAATATCCACCATCCTAAGAAACCCTAAAGACAAAATCGAATTAGAAAACCAAGGAGTATACAAAATCCCTTGCACCGCCTGCCCACCACATACATCGGACAAACTAACAGAAGAATAAGTGCATGCATTGAAGAACACAAGAACTCAATCAAAAAAGAAGAACCAGCCTCTTCCCTGGTCCAACACCTCAAAGCCACAGGACATGAGATTGACTTTAAAAATACCAGAACTACCGCCAAAACCGAACACTTCAACAACAGATTAATCAGAGAAGCCATAGATATAGAAAAACGCCCACACAGCATGAATAAACGAGATGATACCTCCCGCCTACCAGCCATTTGGAAACCCACCCTCATGAACAAACGAGTACCTAACATGAAGAATGACACCAGACCCACACGCATAAGGGCCACACAAGAAGCTACCACCACACTTCCATGTAGAAAGCAGACTCACACCCACACAGAAGATGAGACACGACCATGGACCAGAAGCTGTACCGCAGCTGCATCGCTACCCGCTTCAAACCCCTCCGACCCATACATGAAGCGAACTGATGCCCACCATGAAGATGTGGCATGACCACGAATGCGAAGCCAAACAGCAGGATCACAGCTCACCAGCTCAAATCCCCCAGCAACTAAGACTAACCTGAGCACAACCAAGCCCCCACCTGAACAGAACACACCCCCAGCCAATCAGAACACAGCCAAACCCCCAACCAATGAGAACACACCCCCACCCAATCAGAACACACCCAAGCCCCCACCCAATCAAGTCACACCCCCACTAGCAGTTAAAAGGAAGAAGCAGCTGCAAACTCACATTACTCCGAGAAGCACAAAGCCGAAGACACAAGCCTGAAGATGATGAATGAGACTTCATCAAAATGTCGCCTAGATACTTCCAATTTTACGCGGGAGAAAACCCAAATAACCAAAGATCCACATACAAATATCCGCGAAAACCTCAGAAAACAAATACACACACACACACACATATATATATACTGTGTGTGTGTGTGTGTGTGTGTGTGTGTGCTACAAATTCCAAGTATTTGACAAAGTTACTTTCATTTATGCAAGATGATATTTAAACTATAGAAAAACCAACAAAGTGGTATTATGTACAGCGACTTTTATGTGGTATTTTTCTCCTCCTTTATTTTAAATCTGTATTAGAACCAGAAAAGCATTAAATGAGCCTTTTATACTTTAAATATTCAAGAGTTTTATATTCAAAATTTCTTCCACTGCTGTCAAACTGGAGTGCCTGAAGGCAAGGTAAGATCAAGTTAGGTTCTCAAAGGTAGAATTAAATTTTATCAAGGCATCCGTCATAATATGCATGTTGCTTAAAATGCAAATAAAAAAGCATAGAAATTCAAAGGCTACAGAATTTTCAGGTAGCATGCAAAGTCCAGGGGACCATTTCTATGGAATAGATTCATTTAATTTACATTTCTATCATTTTAATGAAAACACAGAACAAACAAGCAATCACAGATACATTTTAAACCCTCATTTTTCATTTGAATTTCTTCTTTCACACAATTATAGAGTAAGGGGAAAGAAAAAAAAAAGAGGAAAGAGGGAGAAAAGAGAAGACATATTAGTAAGTCATTACCTCAGCCATTTTTGAAAGCTCAGTCCAATCATTCTTATTATAGCTGCACATGATGCTGGCAATGACAATCTGAAAAGATAAGTATGAAATTCAGTTGTCTAGATAATAAACTAAAGTTAGGAAAATCTGCTTGGAAATCTTCTGTCTCTATTGTTTAACTACAATTGCATTTTTCTGCTATGCGTATCTATTGAAGAACAAGTCCTATTAAATTCAATTGATCTTAGTCTCAGGTAAATGCATAAATGGATTATATCAAAATCTCTTTTAATATGCATTTCTAAAATAATTTGAAGAAAGTACATGGAAGATACGTGAGAAACTGTCAGAAATATAATTGAGAACTGAATGGACAATATACTCTTAAACTGATTACAGGTATTTTGAAATCTACATTAAAAGAAATTGAAAAATGAAAAACTTCAAATGTCTTTCTGTCTTACTGATCAAAACTTCATCCCATTCATAGAAACCTTGTAGATACAATGTCCGTTCCAGGTACTGGATGTACAGAACAGCTATTAGAAATAATGGATAGCTGTGATATAAGTGTGTCAAATAACAACTATGAACAAATATGAGATTCCTAGAAGAATATAGTAACCCTAACATGCAAGAAATATATTGACAACAATATATCCAAAGACAGTGCCGTGACTTGACAAGTAATAAGATTAACTCTGATAGAAAGCAGCTGCTCTACCAGTAGCAACTACAAGTGGAAGCATGTAGGCTAGAACAGCTGTGGCAGATATACAGTATATTGGCAATGATAAAATACATCCATACAAAAAAATAAACAGGGATGCAGAAGACAATGGAAAATCATTGCACTGTAGTTTCTCACGAAAAGTAACCAGTGGGTAAAACAATTACCATCATAATAGAAGAACTAAAGAACTGATGGTCTCTTAAGTTTTGAGATATGATTTCAAATGAGTAAGAATATCCTGACAGTTGAAGTCTCTGCAAGCCAGTGTCATTTTTGTGTGTGTACAGCTGTGAAATTTCCACACTGAGATTTAGAAGTTTTGCATGTAAAAGTTTTGCACACAAAAACCTGGGTTCAAAAATGTCCTTCCTTCAGACAGTAAATAACCATTTGCCCCCAATAGTAACATTTTGTTTGTGTGATTTATTTGCAATGTTTATTTGTAATATTAATAGACTCCCCAATCAACTGAGTCTCTGGATGTTATACAACAAAGAAAGAGGACATAGGGCGACTCATCACCCAGCTTCAAATTCAAATTCCCACAATACCTGATAGTGTTTAGGTATATTTGTACTTGTACAGACATGCATTCAAACTGAGAGCTAGGCAACCTAATCACCATTTTAGTGTTAGCTTGTGGTGTTGGAAGATCTATCATTAACAGCCACTCAACTGTCCATTCAGCAATATGCAATTCACCTTCACTTTAGAACTCTCAATATCTTGCCAACATATTATGAATTCTTTTAAAATTATTATTTGTAGAGCAACTTACATCATGGCACACATAACAAACCAAGTGTGTGGCTGACTGATCAATTTTATGCCTACAAATGTGTAATTCTACATCTGGAGACGCTGAAAATTTTGCCACATTAGATTGAAAATCTCTGATGAAACTGTTGGATAGCAAGAAAAACTTGGACAAGGATTTTGATTAGAAAGAAGATGAAGAAAGCATGTATGCTGGCATCAGTGCTTTGAGACAATGGAATGTTAAAATAAAGAGATTGTGAAAAATTCCTTAGATTGTGGGATGCTTTCATTAATCAATTGTTTTAATTTATAAATTTATTATACTGACTTGCCGAGGATTTTGATTTTTTTCCCTTGAATCGTCCTTCATTTTTCAGAACTATGTAATGTCATACTGTTCTCTGAAGAGTATAATCAAAGTAACTCTTTTTATCTAAAAAATCCCTTGCATGGATATGTGACATATTTATTTTCGACATGGCTGAATTCCAGACATTCCTATATACTGTGTAACTGCCCATGGGTAAACACCATAGTTGCGGAAATAAACAAAGATTTATCTTTTGATTAACGTTTACTGCTACGCAATTCATTGAAAATTATTTTTTACATTAATTAAAGAAGTAATGGATCTGAAGGAACCAGATTCAACATTCAAAGTAAAACCAGAGTCCCAGATGCTTCTTCTGTAATTATCAGAATTTTTCTCTATGCACAATTTCTATTTCCTATTCCATGTTCTATTCATTAATCTATTGTTGGAATTTATGCTTCTTGCAAATATTTATTTGATAAAAGTTTAAAGTCCTTTAAAAGTTGATTTCAGGTTTATTAATTCTGTGCTTCTCAATAATTGAGAATTTCTATAAAATACTTTTCTCAGTAAACAAAGGGTTTATTTGGAGCCTCCACATGAGTAAAAGTAATGTAGTTGAGTATGACAAAGCATTTTTAGTTTAGAAACATGACTAAAGTGCAAGGAATTATATTTGCATTCTCTTCTACCTGCTGTGTTTTGTATCCTTCTCTCCTATTATAAGCAAATGGTTAGATGATAGAAGCCTCTGTTCAGAACCTTATTTAAAACCTTGTTTCTTCTGCTTATTTTGTTTTGTGGTGGAGTTTTAGAAGGCGGCCTATGTCCACCTACTTTCCAGCTAAACCATCTGGCAGCACACTCTTGTCTCTTAAAAAGACAAGCTTCTTGTCCCTTAAAAATTTTTTTGTGGAGCCTCCAGGACTATGTACATTCTCCTTGCTGATAGATAGATGGAAAAATAGACAGACATGACAGGAATAAATCCTGCAGGCCTACTGTGCAGTTGAAATCATAAGACAGAATTAAATTTGGTTAAGCCTAAGTATTGAAAAGGGGCAAGACACTAAATATATCCTTCATCTTGGATGTTGATGCATAAATTTTGCTCCTCAATCTATAGATGTTTATGTATTTAAAAATCTCACTCACACACAGTTTAGGCTGTCACAGAAGTACACAATTATGTCACAATAAAACTAAATCTTCAGATGATATATAATTTTTTGGGGGGTGGGGGAGGTTGCAGTAAGTTTTTCAAGTATCCAACTATTGCACCCCAGCATTTGTAAAGGCACAGTAACTAATATATATTTTACCAATTACCCCCCCCCCCTTTGTTGAAACAAATAGTGATTTCACTGAAATGTACTATTAACTTTTATCTGACAGCAACAATAGCCCATGTCTTTATAGCTTCATAATAGCTGAATGAGGGCTAGGCTGTGTTTTATCAAAATTATTTCAAAGATCTGATTTAAATCTTCCCTGTGGGAAAGTACTGATTGACAATTCTGTCCAAAAGTCTTTATTTTAAATGAGGGAATGCAAGAAGAAAAAGAAAAATGACTAATTGGATTACTGCCATATGTATGATTAGGAGTGGTTTAATCTTAACATTCTTTGACTGGAAATGTAATATTAGGCATTCTTTTTCATTTATTTTTAAAGAGATATTCAGAACTATTTATGACATTTAGTGCCTCTTGATTGCACTTAAACAGGTTTAGATCCAAATTAGTCAATATCAAAAATCCATTTGAGTAAAAACAGGTTGAATTAAATGGTTTGGAGTGACTGCATTATAATTATTACAACATAAAACATTTCCAGATTCCCTTCCCTGCAATTATATTGGGTCAAAGTTAATATGCTTTCTGGACTTAGTTGAATCTCCTAAAGTCCTTCAGTTACATTTTTAAAAATGCTTCACACTGCCAACATACTAGGAATCAGTATTTTAAGAATCTGACTATATTTTGAGATAGAAAACCCTATTCTGAAAATGTAACACTGAATTAATATGTAACAGGAACATCTTAGACTCATTGCCTTTTGTTCTTTAAATACCTCACCTCTGTCATCTTGAACAGCTCATCAAGTCCACTCATCCATGATATACTCACTCTTCTCCTTCATCTTGACCTGTGCACTATTCTGTCATATATTTGTCTTGCAATCCAATATTTTTTCATTCTCTTTGATCAAACCATCCCAACATATTTCTTTTGTACTGACCACTCACTTTTCTATGCAGTCCACAGTCATTCAGCACCTGTTCTGTTAGAACTTATCTCTTTTTCTTTTACTATATGTACTTTTTAAGACATCTACACCCACTACACTCAAATTATTTTTATTTTTCTCCTAAGATACCCAGTTCCCACTTCAATATAATTATGTAGACAGAAATCTTACACATATACTCTTATACACCTTCATCTTCACCTCTAATAACAAATAGCAATTTCATTTCAACTACTCTCATTAGTTATTTGTACATGCATTCACCTCCTTGAAAATTTCTTTCTCTTCTCCCAGTACTAAAAACTTATGTTTATAGCAAAAATATTCTGCATTTTCTCTCTTTTAATCTTAATTGTTCTTTGCTCTGTTTGACTACATTTTGGTGTCCATCTTTTTGTCTATATACATATTATATGAATATTTTCCTCTCATCCTCAATTTTATAGCACTCATTCTTTGGCATGCATTTTCCTCTCATTCTCTATTTTTATAATTCCTACTAGCTCAACCCCACATACTGATTATGACATTGTTCCAAGCAGTTTATACATCATCTTTCTTTATGTCCACTTATGTCTTCAAAAACATTTTAGCTTTTCTTTCCTTTTTCTTTGGCCAAGCTACCTATTTGTAAGATAGAAAAGATCTAGGTAAGGTGAACAGTTTTAGTTGTATCTGTGTCATATGCATATTCCCTGCTAATGATAAAGAAAATACCAATTAGTTTGGGAACCCTTAGGTGAGTATACCATTAATATAACTGCAGCCTGCATTTTATCGCAAACAAGGCTTTTCTGTGCAAGCTAAGATCTCTAACATAGAGACTAACATGCAAACCAGTACAAGTAGTCTTGAGTTATGATCAATGACCATTGAAAGTTATGCCATCATTAAGCCACATGGTCACATTATGTTTCACTTTATGACCACTTGGCTTAGTGATAGAGTTCCCAATCCCAATTGTTGTGATAACTTGAGGAATACTTGTATGCCTCTCATGGGAATAATGAAAATTACTAGTCTTTTTGCTATCCATGAACAAAGAGTTAATTCTTCTCAGGTTTTGGTTTTGCTATTACAAACAATATTTTTATTAAATTGATTAATCATTGTATCCTATTCAACTTTGAAGATTACACACACAAAAATGATATGGATTTTGAAAACACCATTTTCTAAAACTCTATTTCTATCTGTAACCCTTCTTCAAGTAGCAGAAAATTGTTTAAGTGCAATTATAATTATTTCAAAAATAGGAAGTTCATAGTTTATAATTAAGAAAATATATTTCAACACTGTGATTTCATTATTTCCATTAATTTTGCATTTATAAGATGAAAATAGCTCTTTCTGATGGAATTTATTTATTTATTATTTATCATATTTGGAGATCACCCATTTAATTTATAGAGTGACTCAAAACAGATATCTCATTTCAACTTTGTATGTTCCTATGGCATCAGTGCAGATTTAAAAAGCTTAACTGAATTAATATTTTTCTTCTTACATTTTTAGAATGTACATATAATTTAAAAGTATTCCTCTTTTATAAGATATAACCCATTATATTTTCTTATATCTAAAAACTGCTTTCTCCATGTAATAAAATTAGATAGGAAAAATATTTAAGAAAGATAATTCAATGGGGTTTTTTATTTTTCTCTTCTGATCAATATACAAACTTATTATTTTATCTGACCTATTCATTAATTAATTCTCTCACACATGAGAACAAGATCCACCTATTTATTCCATCCATCAGGCAAATATGATACATCTTAAAGTATAAGTGAACGGCAGCATACATATAGCAGTTGTACAGGATATGGAGAAGCCAAATCCAACCCATATAAATCCAACTGTAAATTGGATTCCCCATCCTGCTCATTACTGTTCAACATGGTGTCTATGTATGTATCCAATACAAATATAACACTAACCAACTTCTAATGTTATTAAAGGCAAAGAGAGAGATAGAGAGATAAATTATTGTTACTTATTATTATAGGCAAATGTTATTATTGAAACTGATATCATAAACACTGATCAAATAATGATTCTCTAAACTCAAGGAATTCTTTGTTAATATTGGAGACCTATTAGAAAAAATCCTTATCATCACATGTCTTCAAATATGTGACTGTCATTTTTACAAATTTGTTGCTATAAATATTTGAAAATCAGTTGAGTTTACATAAGGCTAGCTAGTTTACTAAGGACCTTGTGGTCAGTTGCATTCATGGTGAGATTTACATTAAGTATGCTATAGCAGTCTGTTAATTGATTTCATTACTTTCTATTTCTTAGGAAGCCAAGAGGTATTCCAGATTTCCCTTAGCCAGGGAAGACCCCTGAATTCACCCCAGTTCATTTTTAATCCATCAAATATATTAAACACCAGAGTGAGAATGCAGTATGCCATGCAAAATATGAAGGGATGATGTTGTTCTATCACAGGCTCATGGTTGTCATTTCTGCAGTGAAAACCAGAGCTAGACTTGATGGACAGATGGGCAGGTGAAAAGAATGTTCAATGGGACAGATGACGCACCATCATCAAGATCCCTGTCCCATCGCTGTAGCTCAACGCCAGGAACAAAGTCTTTTCAGCTACATTTCCTATAAGACTGACAGAATTTCAAGCTACCTCTTTTTATGGCCCTCTGGGCTGTTTTGATGCAACATTCAGCATTTAGCTGGTCAGAGGTAAGTCAGGTCTGCATCAGCTCCACCTCACTTTTTGTAGTCAGGTATTTATTTACTTGTTTGTTTGTTTGTTTGTAAAATTTACTGGTGGCCATCCATCTTATCATGGTGTATCTTCTTAATGACAGAAACTATGGAACGATGACTATTGGTTGCTTAGCATCAATTAACAACACCATGAAGTGAGGACTAGAAATAGCAAGAAAACCTACGATAGCTTGATGGGCAGCTATAAGCACTGCTCAGAATGAGAACAGGATTCCCTCCCCCCTTAATTTTCTGGTCCATTATATTTGCAAAGAAGAGCATAATACATCAACAAAGATGACTTATCTCAAGTTTATCATGACTTATGTCGCTGCTGGTGTAATTCACACAGAATTCCTTTATGGCAGACATTGATTCTAGGCATCAGATTTTGCATTGGGTTACTGATGTTTGTGATTTGAAAATAGATGTGAGCATTTAGAAAATAGATATGAGCTACTTTTAAATGTGTATTCATACACATCTAATGTGTATTCATACACATCTAATGTTTATAAATTATAAATTATTTTGGGGGTGCTTATTACAGGAATAAACAAAAATGCTGTTTCTCTTAAAATTATAAATATTTAAATATAATCAGAAGATTTAAAAAGAACACAGATACTGAAACTCCCCTTGTCCTATATGTTTATCCTTACAGACCTTTAAAAATGTATTAGGATTTTTTTTTCCTTCTGAAATTTTGATTTGTCACTGGATTGAAATAAAAATAAGCTTCTTATTAAAACGCTCTTACAGCATCAAATCCCATGCAATAAGAGAGTTAACAGTTGTAAACCCTGTCATGCCTGTGAGAAGCAGTGGAATTATCTTGTTATCAATTTAATAATGGAGTATTGAAGTAAATGATGTCATCCACTGACACCAGTAACACCGTGCTCCCCTGGGAAATTCAAGCCTGTGGAAACTGTCAATCTAGATGGATATGGACATATTAAACAATGTACTTTCAGTCCATAAATCTATTCTTTCAATGCTGCCTTACTAAAAAAAGATTCTGCATAGTGATAAAGACAAGTAATGTAGGATATCTTGACATTACTGACTTATAATCCTCTTCACTTTAAGATAGGACAATAAGAAATTCAGTACAAGGCCAGTATACAATTTAACCATTTTTACAGCAGGGCCAATATGTAGTAATTTAACTCTTACTAGCCTTATTTTATCCATAACTTGCATTAAAACTTAACATTCCACAAGAAAACCCGTATACAGGTAAATCTTTAATAATTGGCTGGTAAAATGATTGGCAGATACACTTTATGAGCAATTATTCATCCCTTTGTAGTTGGAATTAAAAATATACAATATACAATATAACCTCAAAAAGAAGCAAATAAATAAATATAAAAAGCAACCACTTTCTTGCAATCACTTTAAGATGACAAAAAATCAAACTGACATTAATATAAATTTGCATATTAGAATATCTGACATCACTTTGAAAGATGCAATCAGTATTAAAATAGATTCAGATTATTATACATTAATTGACAACTAAAGCCACTATAACTGAATTTATAAATTAGAAACCAAGAACAAATTTCATTAAGTTTTGTCGGGTCTAAAAAAAATAATGAATTCAGCAAATCAGAAAATAAGAGAAAAAACTTAAATGTCATAATTTGTAAAAATTAAATATAAATATTTATTTTAAATATTTTAAATATCAAAATAATATAAATACTTAGAACACTGATGTGGTTTTCTAACTTGAACAACATGTCTCTCAACAGTTATAAAATCATGAAAAAAAACACAAAAGAAAATAACACCAATAAAGAAAACTAAAACAATTAAATGGCAATTAGGACAAAGTTATAATCTATTTTACAACTGAGAATCTTACTTATCCAAACTCAGGAGCTCAATGAAAGAGATACCTTTAATGCCTAGGGTGAGATACAAAAGAATTTAAAAACATTAAAAAAAAATAACATAAAAACTATCTTTAAAATAATCTTTTTAAAAAAGATTAAATGATTCCTTGTAAGTTCTCTTTCATAAAGATAGATGTTTTATATACAAGGAAGAAGTGAACAATCTAGATTAATTCTTTTTCTTCTTCTTCAAATCCATAATATGAATAAAGTCCCATCAGGAGTTAAATATAATAAGCATATTCCATTTCTGAAAGTTGCCAGAAGCTCCTTTGGATGACTCAGAATTACTGTATTTAAATTTAAGGGAAAAAAAGAGCGCTGCAATTTCAAAGAGTCACCAGACTTTTCTCATTTAATTTTATTTATAATAATTTGGGATATATATTGAAGCAACTCATTTTTCTTTGTTCAGTTTGGAATCATAATATTACAATTTAGGGACAGGGGCAGAACGACTTGGTCAATTTTTTTTTTTTGCACTTTATGCTGCTTGTCCATATTGAGAGAAAACAGGGCTTTGTTATCAATTGTTTATTTTTAACAAAGCAAATATACTTCCAGCAAGCAAATAACCTCAAAGAGCAACATCTCTAAATGCAAGCGCACTGGCACTTGTTCACAGTGGGATGAGGACATAGAAACGAACAGGCAAAATCACAAAGGGTAAATAGAGATATTTCATTGAAGTGCAAGAAATGAGAAAGCTAATAATCCTGCAGTGCTATCATTCTTCTTGTGCTGTGTGTCTCAGGAATGTCAATGTAAAAGAGATTAAAGGATGTTGATTATAACTGATATTAAGATTAGGTATGGAGCTATCCCCCCCTCCCAGTCCCATCAATATTCAATTTTAAAAAATACTATCTTCCATTGGAATGGAATATTGCTTCCATTGAAATGAAAAGACCCAACAGTGGATTATGATAGAATAACAGAGGTGGAAGGGACCTTGGAGGTCTTCTATTCCAACCCCCTGCTCAAGGAAGAAACCCTATACCATTTCAGGCAAATCCCAGTTTTTTCTTAAAAGTCTCCAGTATTTGAGTACTCACAACTTCTGGAGACAAGTTTTTTCACATACATTTATTTTATAGAAAACTGCACAGAAGTGTTCATATTATGGAAAGAAGCATACAAATAGTTGCATATAAAAATTAAAAAAAATGGTTTTCTATTTTTAAAAAGTGCATATTTGACAGAAAGGACTTATTACTGAGTTCAAACTAAGTGAAACAGACCCAACTGAGGTTTATTTCTATATCACACACTATATCCTTCAAGTCGCCACTACCTCTAACTTTAAAGAAACCGAAATTAATACATTACCTAAAGCAAGAAGCAAATGAAAGAAGATGGAAACGTAAAATCTGAAAAATTGTGTTTGGTTTGCTAAATGAAGGTTAAAGAAGGTTGTGTTTTACCTTAAACTTGCAAACTTTGCTATTTCAGTTTACTGTACTTTTAGGTCCAATATTGCTATATAAAGAATAGAAGGGAAGAAGTTAATGTAAGAAGCTAAAAGAAAAAAAATGATATCATTGTGACAGTAACTTTTAAACCTTTTTCAGTTAACCATCATCATTCAATAAACTAATAAGAAATTCTAATGGGCTCCTGCTATTAATTCTGCCAGCCACAACCAGTTTTTCCCATTTTTAACAGGAGAAAGAGTTTACTTTTTAAAAATATTGCCTTGGTATGGTGGGAGCAGAAGAGGTCGAGAAACAATAAAAAACTAATAGAAAGTGCTTATATCTAGTTTTACAATATTTCAAACACATAAACTCTAACCTGCAGCAAAACCTTAACAACAGGGTACTGACATCTCATTGATTCTTAACACTATGAGTTGAAAAGCTAGATAGGGAAATGGAAAAACAATCCCTTGGATTTTACTCCTGGATTAGAGTTTTCCAGTTTTCCAGTTTTCCAGTTTAATGTTAAAATAAGGCAGATCAAAATCCTGTTCAACCCCCTCCAAAAAAACATCTAAACAAATCCCCGAAACTGTTATCATTTAAACATCTGATCGCTTTAATTCATTCCATTTCAAGTATTGCTATAAATTTGTAAGCAGCTCAGAAAGTTTATAGGTAAATCTGAAGAATTCCAATCATGTGTTCAGTATAGCTCTACACTGTTTGTTCCTAATACTTTACCATCCTCTGACCTTTCACAGGGGGACAGAAAAAAATTAATGACATGGCCAATGGTATTATCTCTGAATGGGGCAAGGGGTATAAATATCAGAGAGAAATGGGCAGCATATCATTCTTACAAGTATTATCATAAATCCTTCCACACATAAACTTAGCCCTAGTTTGTTTGCTCATACATCTGCAGGTTTTTAAAATGCATTTCAAAATTCAAGAAATTGCCTAAATTCAAGTCCTAATGTAATCAGTTAAGAAATAACAAGTATTCTCTAATTTCATTTTTTTTTTTTGCCTGAGGCAGGATGCGGGCAGTCATTTTCTCACTTTGAGGGAATAACTGGAATAGACGGTCATAACTATATTTGCACAGGAAATGTGTATTTTCAGAATTTTCCTACTTGTTAAAATATCATAAATGTTTTCTTCCTTTGGATCAAACTAACAGGCCAAAACATCAGAACTGAATATTGATATACCCTACTGCCTTTACCAAAGGGTGTACTGAAATTAAGTTCAACATCAAGAACTCTTGTAATATAAATATACAAATCAGAATATATCACATCTATATATTAATATATTCTGGGGATTGTAGTCAACACACCTTCACATTGCCAAGTTTGAGAAACAATGGAACAGACATTCCAGAAATACACCATACTACTACTACTCAGGAATAGTGTAAAAATAGTTGACTATCAGGAGCCCAGTCAGCTGATAAGTTCTGTCCCACTGCTCTAGTTATTTATCAAAACATGTATCTATCACAGCCCCAGTAAAGGAGAATGTTTAATGTACTTTGTGTTAGAGGAATTGGACAACTCACTGCACACTGTAGCCAACTCACTATGGCCAACTCCTCATGCACAACCCCACAGCCAATTTGCTATGGGATAACTTGCTATGGCCAATTTGCCAAGGGACCATTTACTGCGGGATAGTTCAACAAGTCAATTTAATAATTTAAAATAATTAAGAAATAATTTTAATTTTTGTCATTCACATTTCATTTTGTCCCTTCTTTGGCATCCTTTCTTTAATGATTCTATTCTACTGTTTGATATTAATGTAACTCTTATGTGGCAAGTTGGCCATTGTGAGTTGGCCAAAGCAAGTTGTCATAGACCCTTACTTAGAGCTGGTGATATTTCATGGGAGGGAAAGCATCAGGCACAAAGGATCATGGCCATATGCTAAATTTCAGCATATAAAACTTATTTAAGCCTATATATAAGAATCCAATAAATTAATGGTCAGCACTAAATTTGTGTTAGATAATGACCAGCGGAATTCAAGGAATCCCGGAACTGGATCTTGTGGTAACACAAGGATTCTAATGATGTGTTTAGTTCCACCCCAAAACTCCGCCTGCTTTTTATTTTTCTCTTTTTCAACTTGTCTTGTATTAGAACTGAGAATAGCTCAGGTAGTTGTTAAGACAGAATAGGGGTCAACAATACCTTTCTGATGCCTTAAGGCCAGGAAGAAAGCATTTCAACAGAATAATGAAGAAGATGGGTCTCTTCTCAATCATCTCTCTGTCCCTCCCGCCTAGTGTCTTAGATCTTCTTTAGTGGAATTGTGACCAAAACACCACAGGAAGTCCACCACTTGGACAGATTTCCACAGCTCATTTGCACTTAGTAGCTATTTTATGTCATACTATAACTACAGCCTATCAGCATCCAGGGTCTTTCATTGTTTCTCCCAACTTCTAAGTCTGTCACTTTTATTTCATGATATTCCATATGCCATTATCTCAAGAGCATTGGCAGCCTGAATTTTATCTTTTGTCATATAGTTAACAGTTTAGTCTGTCACAGATGTATTTAAAGTACAGCTTAAGCTACAAAATATAGCAGCATTGGGTTTTGGCCTGAAGAAGTTGGTGCTGTGATTTTAAAATAGGCATTTGTAGATCAATAGGTTCCTGCAACTAATATCAAAATAGGCAAATGATAGCAGAAGTACAGTACAGTTTATCTGAGACTGTAAAAACAGTAGGTAAAACAAGACCTAAGTCATGGAATCATGAGGCTGGAAGGGATCTTGAAAGTCTTCTAGTCTACCTCCTGTTCAAGGGAGGCTTCTTTATACCATTTCAGACAAATGGTTCTTCAATCTTTCCTTAAAAACCTCCAGTGATGAAGCACCCACAACTCTGAGAGGCAAGGTGTTTCATTGATTGATGATTGTTCTTATGGTCAGGAAATTCCTCCTTATTTCCAGGTTGAATCTCCCTCTGACCAGCTTCCACATATTGCTTTTTGTCCTGCCCTTAGGTGTTATGGAGAATAAATCAACACCCTCTTCCCTTTGACAGTCCTTCAAGAATTGGAAAACTGCTATCATGCCTCCCCTGAGCTTTTCTTCATTAGGCTAAACTTATCTAGTTCATTGTAGTATTTAGCTTCCATACTCCTTATTATTTCTGTTAATCTTCTCTGCACTCTTTCTAGGGTCTTGGCATCTTTTTTTGAATCATGGCAACCAGAACTGGATGCAGCATTCTAAGTGTGGCCTCACCAGTGCAGTGTAAAGCAGTACTATCACTTCGCATGATCTTGATGCTATCTAAGTGAATATATGGTGTTATTCCCAGTAGGCTACCTTATGCCATGGTAAAGTGGAATTCTTCTGAATCCTAGCTTATCAGGATCAAACAAGCATGCAGGTGCATCCTGCCTAAACTTGGTATGAGCACACATACAAAAATGCTGCAGTGTAATATATAATTATAATTTGCTATAGTAGTGTCTACACTGCCACAACCCATTGTTCTTTATTTTTGCAGGTGTTCTTTCTCGTCTTCTATTGCATTTCATAACATATAGCATATACAACACTCTAGGAGGAAAACAGTTTCGTATTCTAAAATAAGAACATACAAAGATATTTTTTATGTAGTCAGACTATTCATTTAACTTGCCAGTATTATCTACACTGATTGGTTTTCTCCATTACTCCATTCCTATTAGGAGAGGCTGAATGAACTAGAATCCTTCCTTTATACGCTAGCCTTCTTTTTCAATTAGTAAATTTTAGATCAAGAAACTATGTGAATGAAATCCTCAAGAATTTAAAACTAAGCTTTAATAAAACAAAAAAGTTTACCATATATAATCAAGGTGACTTAATCCCAGAAAAAAATACAAAGCCCAATAATTTCATCAATAACATTATATTCCTTACACCTTATCCAATTTGTAGGGAAAGTTAACCATTGAATTACTTTTATGACTTCCCTTGTGCCTAGTCCGTGAGATTCTTCTATAAAGAAAAAAAAAAGCAACAGATACTTTCTCAGATCACCGCATCAGTCCTCAATAAACTATACCATCGGACAAAGTTGGTGAGTTGGTGAGATATAAGAATATGAATTATTTAATACACTTGTCATTTAAAAAAAGACATTTTATGACAAAACTTGAGACTCAAGGAAATGCTTAATAGCTTTAAGTACAAAATCATAAGATGATGTTTTGCTATAAAACAAACATTTAAAGCAATTTTTATTTCATGAAATTAAAATTGCATGCCTTATACTGCGCTAAGGGTATTAGGGAAAGTGTTATCATAGCCATGTTAAAAAAGAGAGTTAATGTTTTGTTATCCAACTAAATTTAACTTTCAACTGTTATGTTTGAATCCAAATGTGTGTGTTACTCTGAGACAAATGCACACATTAAATATAACAGAAGTATTTGATTGAATTTAAGGAAGAACAGTTAAAAATTGGAAATATGAATTTATTTCTAAAGTGATTAAAAGGTATACATTTTGTTTAAATTGAGCAAGTTCTAGAGCACCACTAATTCTGCCATTTCTACTTTACGTGACTCTCTAGACTTAACTTAAAGGAATCAGCATACTTTTAACTGTTACTATGTCACAGCGTTATTCCAGAGCTAGCAGAAAAGAAAAGGGAACAGTCCATAGATAAGCTGGTTCCAATTTAAAAGTCTGCATGTAAGTTCTATTATTTTACTAAAATAAGTCTAGAAAAATAGCCTTGAACATTCAAACCATTGCTGTTCTATATACTCTAATGTTTTTCTCTCATTACTGTTAGGTGGACAAATCTTTACTAACAGCACTTACATATTTTTCTCTTGGTTTTTTTTCTCTTTTTAACTCTACATAACACTAATTCTTTACTTCAATTTTCTATAAGCCAGTGAGCTGAGGGACAGAATATTTATTTTGGATTAATGATGGGATACGAACATTTGATCACCTAAGGCACAAACCATGAGTTGTAACCTCAGCAGGACTTTGATTTGTAGGAAATCAAAAAATAAATGTACCCAGGTTGTCATTGTTTTAAAATGAAATGAAATCACGATAGAAAGATATTTTTGCTGAACTGAATCATTTTAATTCATTAAAAGTTTATACTGCTTATATTTTAGGAGAATGAATGTTCCTTTTTTTTCTTTTACAGAGTGAACCTACATACTCATTTATTTAGGAGAAAGTCCCAAGGTTGAAATGGACCATTTCTGAGCAAATGTGCATTACATTGTGCTGTTAATGTTCAGAATAATCTCTTAGGCTATAATCCTATATCCGTATAATTGAAGCTATATGGATCCCACTGAACCCAATTGGACTTACTTCGGAACAGTCCTGAATAAGAAAACAATAAGCAGAATGGAAGTCTGTATGAAAATAAAGTTATTGTTGTTTTTAGCAAAATCAATCGGATGGAAATGTATTAATGTTCTTAGGACACAGATGTACAAAAGACCACAGGTACATCCAGCACTTTTACACAATAGGTAATGAAATCATTTCAGGAGAAAAAAAAATGCTGAGCTGTAATGTAGTACAGTTTCTTTCTTACAAGCAAATCTTCTTGTATTCCTTTATATAGGATTTTTCAGCACAAGCATTAGCCTAATTGTTAAGACCTTGTGATGTAAGTACTCAAGCTATTTCCAGCCATTAAGGATTTATTTTTCTCAATAATCAAAAGAAGCTCTCAATTCATTTTCTGGAAGAAGCCTGGTAGAATGTTTCAAAAATGGCTTTCATTTTCTTCTTTTTTTTTACACTTGGAGGCAATGTGTTTCAAGATGTGCTTATAGTTATCATAAAACTGTGAAATGTGTTCCCATCCAATACGACCAACATCTTGTGCTCTAAGTAAATAGTACTTTACACTGAAAATATAAATCTCCAATATGCCCTACTGTTCTTTGTATAAAAAGATCTTTGAACATAAACAGACGATTCAGAAGACTGCAGTCTTGTAACTTGAGGTAAACTCATAGGAACTTTATGGAATGGAACTCTTGAACCTTCTTTTCTTTCTCTCAAGACCTTATCACACATATATACTATTTTCTGAGGAAAACAAATTATGGCACATTTTTTTTTTGTTTCTCTAGCAGTTTGTGCACTATGAGAAAGAATGGCTAAGATACCCTAAGATGTAAAATAAAATACCCTAAGATGAAAAACATAATGCCTCTGATCTATAACATGCAGGATATCATCCAAATAAATACATCATAATTGAGTCATAAATGGGCTTGTTCCTGTAAAGTGAATTTCAGAAAAGTATGCAATCTTTCTAATTTATAATATTCAGGAATCCAAAAACATACTAGTTCATTTGCTGTTTTGTGACTGTGAACGCTCACTCCCTATTGCAAAGTTCTGTTTTCATACATGTAACATACAGTCTACATTATATTACAAAAATATATATTTAAATGTTTATATTTCTAAATGCATTTTTCTCCAAATACCTATTTTAAATGATGTTGGCATATCTTTTCGGGCAAGAACTAAACTAGAAAAGTTGGGGGGAAAAAGAATAATGGTATTCTGATTTATATGAAGACTAAATATAATGCCAACCTCAAATATCTGTAGTGGTAACCAACACCAAATCTATATGTCAGCTTAAAAAGTAGTTCTTGTTGTATTGGCTAGTTAATTTGTTTAGAACAAGATTAGTTATTTTTAGAACTAAGGATTTAACTAAGTAAATGAATCAGTTTAGTTTTCTCTTATGTGATGACATCTGCAAGATTTTTATCCTTTTATCAAGATCTGAGATATTACAACATTTCTTTTGTCAGTCTGATTTTCACTTGCATCGACTGTTCATGGATACAATTGACAACCAATTCTTTTTTATTTTCATTCTGTTAGGAAAAATTCATGAATACTTGGGGAAAAAAATCTAACCAAATAAACTTCACAATTCCAAATGACTATATAGGTCAAAATTCTTGTTGAATTGATCTTGCTTATTTTATCTTTTTTCCCCTTTTCTTAAATCTTTGTGTGGGTGTGTATGCAATATCCAATGGAGACTTCAATATTACGTAACTAGCTCAAGCTCAAAACCTTCATTGTACAAGAAATACTTTGATGAAACTGCAGCAGTTTCTTTTTTCTTGTATTATGTACTGTTTTATATGGTGTCAAATAATTTTATGCTTGTTATATCAATATCCTAAATTGTAATTAACACTGATATTTATTTCTCTTCTTTATTTCTAACACTATTAGTTAACAAAACAATATGTCAATAATTTTAATACTGTGCAGATATCATTATATCAAAACAATATAATATATTGAGATTTGCCTCATAGTAATATTTATGGATAGTACTTTACCCGTTTATGTATGTGGGTGATTTTTCATACTAGTAATCAGATGGTTTTTCCCCTTTTGCAATATTTTATGAATGCTTACATGCAAATCATTCAACAGTGTCAAAACAAAATAAAAACATCCTGAAGGAACCATATATGTAATTACATTAAATCTGCTTTTTTTTCCCAATGCTTTATCCATGTAAACATTGTAATATCCATGTAAATATTTATGTAGGAGAAGAAAAGAAAGAATTAGGTATTTAAAACAAAAATGAAATGAAACCAGGGTTTAACCCCTGCAGAAAATAAATTGATCATTTATTTTGATTTAGTGTTGTTCAGTTCAATTTCTGTCATGGTTCTCTGAAATTCAAACATAATGCAGCTAAAATTTGAATAATGTTAATATAAACCCCTTTGATTCCAGAGTTCAACCAAAAGAACTGACAACTACTTTAACAGTAACAAAGGCTTTAATTCCTAAACATATTAATTTTTGAATTCAGCCTTTAAACTGCTGCATTACAATGCAAAAGCAAATATATTTTCTTCTTTTTAATATTTACAATAATAAAATTATTTACTTTACTGTAATCACTAGCTAATAATTCTTGTGTATTTTTAAATCTGCTTTCTTCTTGTTTCTGCCAAAATGTCATTCTTCATTCATGGTTTTCACTCAGTCAGGTTTTAGAAAGAACATTTTGTTTTTGTTGTTGCTGAATATAGTATAATATAACTTGTACTATCAGTTTCTCAAAGGAAGGCATCAAAAATGGGGATTTGGATAAAATTATTTCTGCAAGCCCTATTTACCTCCAGCACTTTATAACACAGAACAAAAAATCTACCCTTCTTTAGAGACAGATTTATCTCTCTAATAATGAGTGTTTTGGAATAAATTTCATGGCTACACTGAAGTACAGTACATGTATAAGTATTTACCTCATGATAAGCATTGCATCTGTAAACAAAAGCTAGAAAAAGGGACAGTTCTGTGCTACTGTCAGAGTAATTTGAGCAGATGCTTTGTTTCTCACAGTATATAAACATTTTCTTTATCCTCCTTCACGTTTGGTCAAACATATTCACAGAATTTTAAAAACAGAAAATACTGAAAGTTCTAATTATCAGAAGAGTGAATGAATAAATATATGCCCCATGGTTGCAATTGCTTTTCAAACGACTTCCAATTTTCTAAAAAAATGTATTGATTATCTCTACTTGACACATTAATTTCTTTGTAGTTCATTCTGACTTACTTTGTCAGGGAAGTCTGACTTCAGTTCAGTAATACTCCTGCACCAATAGGCTGCTGTTTTCTCACTTATGAGCTCAATGTTCAAGAAGGAACCTTGACCTGGACCATACATGGGACCTGTGGTAGTTCCACGTATTATCCTTGGAGAAACATTTGTTACAATGTCCTGTGAAAACAGTAAAAAATAAAAATTAGCAATTCAAATTAAGCAAAGAAAAAAATATTTCTACTTCTTAATTCTGAAACTTTTCCCTCTAGGAATGCACACAGGTAGTCCTTGCTTAATGATTTGTTCAGCAACCCAAATTATGATGGCGCTGATTGAATGATATTTATGCCCGGTCTCAAAGTTATGGCTGCGGCAGTGTCCAAATCAAAACTGGGCACTTGGCAGACCTCCCACATTTATGACCACAGGTGAGCTTCAATTTCCTCCCACTCACCTGACTTCCCCATACCTATACCCTTTTGGTTGCCTTGCACGCTACTGCCCTGTAATAGAATGTACAGCTGAAGATGGAATAGAGGGAGAAGCAATTGGCAGTAGCACTGCGGCTTCCCATGGAGGAGTCAGCACATTCCACAGAAGGCCCAAGATCAGAGACTGCATAGTTCTGTACTAGATGGTAGGGGGAGGAAAAGTTTCAGGATAGTCCCACCTTAGAATCTCACATCTATTATGTATCTATTAGGTTAGCCGCTTATAACTTTAGTCTTTCAAGATTAAACTGGAAGAGCCCATAAAGATTTGGACTCAAATGGATCTCACTGTGGCATCTTTGGGCTTAGGCCTGGCATGCTCTGGCTACACCTGTTGTTCTCTCTCACTTTCCTGCTACTCTTGCTATGCTGCATTCCAATTATGTCAGCCACTCTGCAGTCTTGCTACCCCTGCTGCTTTGTGCTCCACCACCTAACAGCTCCATTGCTTAACAATGTAAATTCCAGTCCCAATTAGGGTCATTAGAGGAAGACTTTCTGTATTTTATACTGGGTTCTTTTATTATTTTTATGAATGATAACTACTATCATTCTACTACTTCTAATAATAATAATCAATTAATATGTTGATTACAAAACCAGCAAGCACACATTACCTAAACTATCTCCTTGTAAAAATCAAGTTTTCAGGAAGGGGGAAATGGTTTATTTTCTATTCTTGGACAGGAACCCTGGTAGTACAAAGAGAGTTGCTAAATACTTATTGGCTACTATTGTCATAAAAAAGCTTAAAGTAACCTAAATTGTGATGATGACATGAAGGAATCTTTTATTTTATTATTTTTATTTCATTTGATATATTTTTTGCTTTGCTTTAAAAAAAGCAAGTTTTTGCTTTGCTTTATTTCATTCAGGTGGTGGTTGTTACTTTTAAAGCCCTCTATGGCATGGGTCAAGGTTATCTGAGGAGCTGTCTCTCCCTGATGTGACTAGCCCGTCCCACTTGTGCCCGCAGAAGAGGCCTGCTATAGATCCCATCTGCTAAAAAATGGAAACAGGCTGGGTCAAGGAGATGAACCTTTTCTCCTGTGGCCAGAACATTCTACCACTGGAGGTGAGAACTTTCTCCTCCCTTTTGGCTTTCCAGAAGAGTATCAAAACCTGGCTTTGCCAGCTGTTCTGAGGTTCTCTGGTGCTGGGTGACGGAATTACAAGACCTCATCCCATCCTGTCAGGCACTTAGCTCTCTTAGTTCAGTTTTAGAATAGTTCTTAATAATATTTTAACTCTATATTATTTTAATCTTTCAACCAGTGGTGGGATTTAAATTTTTTTACTACTAGTTCTGTGGGCGTGGTTTGGTGGGCGTGGCAGGGGAAGCATACTGTAAAATCTCCAGTCAAGAGGTGGCATTTGCTGGTTCTCTGAACTATTCAAAATTTCCGCAATAGGTTCTCCAGAACTGGTCAGAACTTGCTGAATACCACCTCTGCTTTCAATTATCTTTTGCTATTATAATCTGTAAGTCATCCAGAGTCACCTTGTAGGGGAGGTGAATGGCATAATAAACAAACAAATAAATAAACAAATAAATCTTTGTTTACTTCTTATATATGTCTACATTGTATTTTAATGTTCTTGCTATATTTGAACCTGATTTAAATTTTAGCTTCATTCATGATTACTAAATATGAGTGAATAAATAATACATTCAGGCAGAATTCCCTCAGTAGATAAACTCTAATGTTCAAATGCAAACATTCAGTTTGGTGGCAGACAACTATTCTTGTACTGTTCACTAAATACAGTCTACATTAGAAGTGAGAAGCAGGATTTGTAGACAATAGGCAATCCCTTTAGGCAAATTTCAGCCCTTATGTTTCTTTAAAAACTGTATATTATGTCTAAATAGAAAATATAATCCATAAGCATTCTGATTATTTTATTCATGCAGCTTTTTGAATAAAAATGTTGCATGATCATTTCATTCAATAAGAAAGATTTAAAGGATATTTCAGATTTAAATTTGTAAATAATCATTAACATTATTGTGTTGTTTGGAAACATCACCTACACTGAAAATCATTTGTAGAAGTATGTAAATTTACAGATTTAAAATGAAAACAATTTTAGGTAAAGGCCATTTGGTTAAGGATTTCGTAGAGGTATTCGGTTAAGTATCCCTACTCACAATCTTGTCACTTCTGGAGCGATAACATGAACCCCCATTAGTATATGGCAATTAAGATCAATTTACATATTTTAATTAAGATCCATCCCACATAAAACAATTAGGGTAATAGGCATACTAACTGATTTCATAACATTTGGACGTTTTTCCAACTAGATAGACAGGAAACGTTAATTAGCATTAATTAGTGCTGATCTGCATATGTTTGATAAGGCATACCCTCACTACAAATGATTATTTATTCCTGAATCTGCCAAGTGCTACCACAGCAGAAAATAAAGGAACTTCCTTCATATTGTATGTAAATGTCTGGTAATTTTTACTTGTTTTTCTATTTGGACTATATATTATGAAATAAATGAGTAGAAATGAATATACAAATATATACATCCATATATAGAGAAAACATACTAATTAATGTGCAGCAGTTAATAGGCACTGATGACATTTCCATAATAACTGTGAAAATGATGCTGTTTAGAACCTTTTCTATTACATTTTGTCTTTATATCCTGATACTACAAATCAGTATAATTTTCAGATAATTTTTTTGGCAATCTTTAAAGATGAGGATACTGTAATATATTTAGAAAAATATAGCATTTGTCAGTGTCTCTTCCCACTGAAATAACAACATCAGCAACAACAACAACAATAACATTTGCAAAAAATTATACTTGCCTGCAAGTTAAGAATTGGTGGGACTACAGATGAATAGAATATTCTAGAAAAATAATACAGAATATAGAAAAAAGAAGATGAAAACTAGTTCTTGGACAAAGAACCTGCCCCATAGCACCCCAGATTTAACAATTATCAATAGAAAAGACAATGAAGTCTGGATAATGGATGTGGCAGCATCTGGAGATAGCAGAAGAGAAGAGAAAGAACTGGAAGAAAATACAAAGACCTGCAAATAGAAGTAGAATGACTGTGGCAAGAAAGCAAAGGTAGTACTAATAGTAATAGGTGCTTGGAGTGCAATCCCAAAATAAGAGGAACATTATTTGAATTGACAAAATCACCAACAGCCAACTGCAAAAGATAGATTTACTACAAACAGTTTACATCTTACAATGATGCCTTTAACATTACGAAACAACAGGTTTGGATACTTACAGAACAATAGATTTGAAATGCTATGTTACTTACTTACTTACTTACTTACTTACTTACTTACTTACTTACTTACTTACTTAACTTTTAATCCTGATACTGGGCTAATAGGAGGACTGGCTTCTTCAGCTTTACACAATATACTTCTCTCTATATTTAAGTGAGTATTTTATTGCCACAGACCCTCTGTTTAGTGGAGATACTCGAATTAAAGCATCCAAAGCAGCTATCTCACTTCCCGAACACCTCAAATGAAGGGAATCCAACACCTCTTTGGGTGATTTGTTCTGCTATCCCAGGTCTCTTTCAGTCAGGAATTTTTATTTTCAACATTCAGTAAGAATCAGTTTTCTTGTAGTTTAACTCTGATATTTTGTGCCTTGCGCTCAAGAAAAACAACAACAGATCTTAATATTTTTTCTATATGACATTCTTTCAGCTATTTGGAGAGTGCTATTGTATCCCCCTCACCTGTCTATTGTCAAAACTAAACATACTAAGCTACTTTTAGTCCTTCTTCATACAACTTAATTTTCTATAGCTCTAATATTTGTTGCTTTTCTATGAATCCTTCTTACAGAGTTTTGTCCAGGTCTAGTTTCAATATTCAAAGTGTAATCTGATGAAATAGTATTGCATATTTAGAAATTATACTGCAGGGCTGTCAAACTCCCAGCCTATGGGCCGGATGTGTCACATGCTGGCCATACCCACACCCAGTTTAGCAAAGGAGAAAAAGTCCCAATCATCATGTGATGCTGCCATGATGACATGAATTTGACACCCCTGCTATTGATATAGCTTAAAATTACCTTCACATTATATTTTTGGTTCAAATTCAGTTTGCATCTGACTACTAACACTACAAGTACAAGTATTGCAAGTACTATTACCAAGCTGGGTATCCCTCATCCTGTACCTGGGTATTTGATAATAAAGAACCCCACATTTATCTCTGTTAATTTTAATTCTTTTCTTTGCTGTTCATTTCTGCAAAGAATCAAGATTGTTCTGAATTTTTTTTCTGTCTTCTAGAAATAAACACAATTTTTCACCATCACAAGATTAAATAAGCATTCTCTAAGTCTAAATCATTAATGAAAATAGTGTGCTAAGACCGGGAAGGGAACCTGATGGTCTGTCACTTGATATTCTATATCAAATATAGAATTTGATGTAGACCTATTGACTATGATTGTCGAGCCAGTTATATATTATATTGTGTAATCCATCCCACACCTAACTAGATTGCTACTGAGTATGACATTGCCCAATCATAATTTATGAAAAAGTAAAAACACATGTAACACTATAAATCATAGGCTCAAATTATTTAGAAAACATTTTATTGTAATTTTATTGTAATATTATCCTACTAAATGTTCTACAACATCTATTAGTGCTATAGACAAATTGATATACATAAAATATAGACCTCTCCATAGTTTGTTGTTTTAGATATGATAAAAGGCTTCAATGGTCACTTGACAAACATGCCAAAATCTGTTTCTGGAAAAATAAGTTTTCATCTAAATAGGACCACTACTCCTATTTCTTTTTAAAAAGGCACAAAAAGTTGGTTTTAGACTTCCACATAGTTTTCAGGCATGACAGATATTCTGTCATGAGATATTCCCATGAGATATTCTGTGGGTGAGCTTCTTAATAATGTGAAAATCAATGGCTTTATTCTTAGGGCTTTTCAGGTCAGTTCTACCTTTATTGGAATGACTGAGGCAGTCTGGAAGTATCCACACAAGGGACCAAAAGTCACACCAATGCGGATTAGTCTAAAACAAGACCCAATGAAACATATTTAGTTACTGCATTTTATATTGAGAATGTCTCCAACATTTTCGGTCAAACAACTTTAACATCTTTTAAACTCATCAATAAATGCCAAACTAACAAGGTGAAAACAATTCCTTATCTCTGTTCCCACCCTGTGAGACATATTTAAAAATAAATGTTTAATGAGATGGGGGGGGGGACAGTATGTCATTAAAGTGTGTGGTAATTGAACCAATCACATTTATTTATTTATTTAGCATATGGCAAATACATGGATTTAGAGTGGTTCAAATGTTAATGTTCAGTCCACCCAGCCATTCAAGGTTCACCATCCTATTTGGCCTATTTAGTCTTTTGAGGAAAAAGAGCTTGAGAGATAAAGTAGGCAAAAAAAACTATTCACCATTTTGAATTCCACACCTGAGCTCCTGATAAACATGTCTCTCTAACACCAAGTGGCTATAAATAAAACTCCAACTAACATATACTCTCAATCAGGCACTTTGCAGATATATTTTAAGCAAGTATAGGTAGTCCTTCTTTAGCGCTGCCTCAGTTTCTGCTCTCAGTTATGACAACGATGAAAATGAAATGCTTTGCACGTTCTCTCTCTCAGTTACATGTTTTCCATCACAGACAGCACACACTGTCCTGTGGCTGGTTCATTTTTTCTCTCTCCTCTTCTTCCCATGAGTAGATGATTAAAACAAACTATCTTTTCCTAAACTGCTTTTCTGGGCAATGCAACAGGTCCCTCAAAATGCTACGGCAAACTAACAAATTTTGTTCTGTGATCTTAATTAAGGCTCACAGCTGCTGCTTGAAATTGACAAGACTCTAATCAGTTTCAAAGAAAGACTTTTGTTTGCTCCTTTTGGGCCTAGCACATTCTTTTCAATTTGCATTCTCCATTGTGTGCCTGATTATTCTTTTATAATCCCTTCCACACCAATGAATATAAATACTGTTAGTTCTCTTTTTCCTAATCCTCCCAGTGCTGGGATGAACATTCCAAAGAATGGGAAGTAAGGAAAAAGGGATATGAGATTTGCCCGGCTTTCTCTGAAGTCACGTGCTGGACACCTTCATAGCCATTGGTGCTCACTTGGCTGACCTGTATCCTTCTGATATTGTAAAGAAAAAGAAAGCTGAAGTAAAACTGTAAGCATCAATGTTCCACTTAATTTCCGACAGACAACATGCAGAAAAAAATGTTTTGTACAGCTTCTTTCAAACTAAGTGCAAATTTGTATGCCACAATACACGAGTATGAATAAATTGCAAAAGCATGTAATAGTGACATGTTAAAATGTTTACATATTTCTTGGTTAAAATATAAAAAACTAATAGTATGTCACAAACATTATTTAACTTATTGTTTTTACTGCTGGCAACTGCCTTCCATAATTTCCTTGGCAGTATTTTTCAGAACTGGCTTGCCACTTCTTTCTTTCTTGAGAGATGTGACTGGCACAAGGTCACCCAGGTTGCTTTATGCCTATGGTAGGACTGCTTAGAATTGCTTGTGTTCTTAGACTTACCTCCAACTCACAATTTCCCAGGTTCTAGCCTGATGCTTTAACCACTACACCAAACTAACCACATACACACTTATTTGCAGGTTACAATATAAGTTTGCTAGTCACTTGATAACTTATAATTGTAATCAATATTTTGTAAACATTTTTAGACTGTTTCTTTTAAGGGAGAATTTTAAACTGTAAAGCAAGGGTCTTCAAACTTGGCAAGTTTAAGACTTGTGGACTTCAACTCCCAGAATTCCCAAGCTAACATGACTGAAGGAGGAGGAATTCGGGAAGTTGAAGTCCACAAGTCTTAAAGCTGTCAAGTTTGAAGACCCCTGCTGTAAAGAAAAGAGAAAGAAATATTAACATCAAGTATTAATTGATAATCCAATCAAGCAACAAGCAACAGCCTAATAAGGGAACCACTCCCACCAACACTGACAAAGCAGAGGGCAGACTTCACTCCCTTCTAGCACTGAAAACAGCCAGGCTCAGAGAGCACAAAGGATTCCATAGAAAAAGAAAAAGATTTAGATAGCCTTCATTTTCATCCACCCTCTTTTTTTAAATTCTTCTCTGGATGTACTCTGGGCTTACTTGAACTTAATTATTATTAACTTAGATGTTGATTTTTTTTAAAAAAAGTTAGCAATCATGGATCATGTGTGGCTTAACACTGAATAAATATTAATGTAACCTTTTTGGGAGGGAAGAGGGAGGTGCTCCTCTATGTTAAGGAGATTCTGGGATCAATCCCAGCAGGTCTCTGGCTGGGCCCAGTTGCAAAAACCAAAAAAAACAACAACACCTGCCTGCTTTCCTTAAGGCTCCTGCTCAGTCCATGCTGTGGCAATCCTTGCTGCTTAAATTAACCTGAGGTGGTGACCTCATACCAGACTGCTTGTGAGTTGTGAGCCAAGACTCCCTCCCTTATTATGGCCTTAGAGGCCAGAGAATGTATATGTATTTTATAGCTACATTATTCATTATAATTATGAATAAAGATAAAAGGTGGATATAAATAAAATGTATAAATATAAATTAATATAATAACTATAATACAGACAATGGTGGCAATCATCAAAATTTGTGCTAAACTTCAGTTATATGTAGGACAGATGAAACAAAAGTGGCACAAAATTGTATGTATGTATGCATGTATTGATTCCATTTTAAAGAGCTATCCTGTTAGAGAGCCCAATTTTTATCTGTCATTTATTCTATTGGACTAAGCCCCTGACACAGCTCTCAACCAGACTGCTTGTAATGAAAACCGGTAATGAAACCGGTAATGAAATCAAATAGGAAATAATTCCCTTTGTTTATATAATTGTCTATAATAATTCTCTCATGTTTATACCCAAATAATTTCTATATTTTCCCAAATTAAATAGTAGTACTGCAGGTATTAATGAATAGGACATACACAATGAGAAAAATCTCTGCTGTTTGCCACTCAGATGTATCCTGGACTATTTATGTGTTTTCTCTTCAAGCTTCTTCATCTCATGAATTGTTTTACCCTTCCATGGGACATATTATTTATTTATTTAAATTTAGAAACCACTTGATTCCAGACAAATTTAGGGAGCATTATACATTTAAAAAAAAACCCCGGCAATGCAAACAACAGGAACCATATGTGTTTGGTGGAGGGGAAGACACAATATTGCAGAATAACCAACACTGCTCAATTCTAGACACAGGATAGGAGAACAGTTGTCTCTTCAAATCCACTCAGAATATCACCAGGATGTGGGAACTGAAACTATCTCTGAGATCCATAAGGTCTCTCTTGTAGTGGGGACAGTTTTCCTTCTCTACCTATATTAAAGAATCTCCACAGATTGCTTGCTTTTCTCCAGGAACAACCAGATAAAATTTCATGGTAGGTTTGTGTGTGTGTGTGTGTGTGCGTGCGTGTGTGATACCTTTTGCAACTGCACAACGATTCAAGGCTTATTCCACATTTGACCCCTCCTTCCACCTTGTTAGCAGTTTCCCAACCTGTGAATATATTGTTCTTCACATGGAGCATATTGTACAAATTGGCCAGGGATTTGGGGGAAGTAAAGGGCTAGTCAATGTTTTCCAGTGCTGCTCTAGCAATTAGATTTCTGCTTTCTGTGATTTTATTCAAGGAAAGGACAGGAGTGATACCTGATAAGGTCCAATGAAGCCCATAGTATTTGGCAGGAATAGGTAGAGAGGTTTGTGGCCAACACTAACCTTTGCTAAGTTTTATTACATTTTTTGTTTTATTGGATGTGAACTGTGAGAGAGGCATGTTCCATAGTGAAAGACAAACACACCAGGAACCTAAACTAAACCAGCAGAAAAACAGAGAGCAGACAAGAAGTTCAGAAAATAATGTAATTGTCAATGTTTCACAGGGAAATGTTGCAGCTCCGGAGGAAGGGGGAAAAGAAGAAGAAATTAATGAGACAGTATTTAATTCTTAAACCAGGGTTTTTGTTAATTTTGGCATATAAAATAATTGTATATAGTGAACGAATGATATAACCTTTGTACATTTCCTTTCATTATAAATGATGTAAAAGTTTAAACAAAATGATCATACAACTTCTTTCCAGGAGTTAATTTATGTTACCTTTCCGCATCCAGAGTACTTTGGTGCTTTGATGGTATGTTCATTAAGAGAAGTAACTTTCAGATTGTGGCTGCGGTTAATACTTATTAAATGTCAGTGCTGGAGAGAGAAAGTCACAGTGGCCTCTTTATGAACAATTCTTATGAACCATTTGAGAGGAGGGCAGATGAAAGACCCTCAATTCGGTAAAACATAATTGTAGTAAAGTTTAAACAAGTACTCGGTTGTATTATGCAAGAGAAGACTTCATGTTTTTAACAGATTTAGTAGACTACACTACTACATTTTGGTTCTAAATGTGCAATCCACAAATCACTTCATTCAGAGTAGATTTAAAATACTGCTATAAATTGAAATGAGCTGGATCTAAGCTAAATTCTTTACAATCTAGTTCTTGCTTGGATCAATGTGGTTCTAAGTTAAATAAATTAAGACTATTTTTTTCACATTTATTACAACGAGAACTAAGTGCAACTAAATTTTTAATTATCCCTGTCCCTTTTTGCTCAAATAACATTGAAGGGTGTGCTTGCTGACTGAATCCTAAGCAGGAGTGGGCAGAATAATGAATAAAATTTACTGATACATCTCTGAATTGATGGATGACAATTCAGCTTTCTGGCCCCCACACTAAATTGCTTAAATTGACAATGAGGAAATGAAAGTTTAGGTAACCAGAAGTGATTTGGAAGAAAGTATGTATGTCATACTGACTAATTTGATATACAAATCCAAATGTTGTATCAATATCTATAGAAATTACAATAAGGATATGCCAGTTTATGTCCCCTCTAAATTTCTACTTAAAAAAAAGAATCAATATATAGTTGTGACATTTTTAGTCATCCCTTGATACAGAATAAACTGCTCACTAAAAGTCTATACTGCTACTATAATCATATCTGGACTATTAACATTAGTAGCTGCTGTTTCAGAGAAAGATGCAGCATCCATAGTTCCTTACTTCTTGTCAAGAATCTTGGTTAAGGATTTGCAGCTTTAGATGAATGTTCAACTTGTTAGAGGCATGCAATCCCAAACTATTTTTATATATTTAATGGTGAAAGCTACAGATCTAAAGAATGGATATGAAACAGACTGGCAGCAGTCATGTAACACTAAACATTTAAGAATAGGAATAAGAAAAGGCCAAGCATATTATGTGAATAAAAAAATATAACAGAGCCAGGTAATCTTATGAATTTCAAATCAATTTTTCCCTTCTCTGAATATGACTTCTTTTATGCCGTCTCAGAGACAACAGCAGTTAAAGAAAGCACTTAATCAATATTTTAGTATCTTCCTAGGATTGCTCACATATTTTTGTGGGAGAAACTAAATCCAGTATTCTGTGGGGAGCATTATAACTATTCATGATAATTTGCTCATTCCTTCAGTGGGCTTCCCTAGAGCTTGTGTCATAATTAAAAACAAAGTCCCAGTGTCTGAATAAAATAGTGTAAGGCTTTTATTCATTGCTGTTTTCATATTACAAACAAACTTTAATAAAAATATGGCTTCCTAACTCAGCATACGTAGGGGAGATTTGATCTAACAGAACAAACTCTTACAAAACAGATGCAACAGTAAATTTTCGGTATTCTCATGTTAAGAACAATTTGGTTGCATGAAGATAGTAAAACAAATACTATATAGAGAAAGTTAAGAAGTCTAAAATAATCTAATAATGATTAAAATATATGTCTGCACCGTACGTATCCCACAAAAATAAGTGAGAAGGGCCCACAAGCTGTGTTAGTTCAGATGCAATGAAAACTCATTTCATCTAATGCATGCATAAGGTGAGAAGAACAGCACTTTATAACAGAATGTGTCTGGGAAATTCCAATCTTTCTAAAGTTGGTATGTGACATTTATTTATTTGAGGTTGTAAACTCTTAGTTCTATTCTATAACACTGAAAAAGGAACAATACCTTGAAGCAAACTATACAGTAGATTTGAACACTGGGCACTATCTAACAAAATGAAATTCAGTTTGAAAAAAAGAAAGGTTCTACATTTAGGCAAGAAAAACCAAATGCAGAGGTGGTACCTTGCTCAATAGTAGTAACTGTGAGAGGGAACTTGGAGTCCCAGTGGACAATCACTTAAATATGAGCCAACAGTGTGCTATAGCTGCCAAAAAAGCCAACACAATTCTGGGCTGCATTAACAGAGGGATAGAATCAAGATCACATGAAGTGTTAATACCACTTTATAATAGTTGGGTATGTCTAGTTTAATGATAAGAAGGACTAGGGGTGACATGAGGTCTTCCATTATCTCAGGGCTGCCACAAAGAAGAGGAAGTCAAGCTATTCTCCAAAGTACCTGAAAGCAGAACAAGAAGCAATTGATGGAAACTAATCAAGGAGAGAAGCAACCTTGTCTCAAGAGACATTTCCTGACAGACAATTAATTGTTGGAACAACTTGCCTCCAGAAATTATGAATGCTCTAACACTAGAATTTTTTAAAAAGAGACTGGACAACCATTTGTCTGAAATGGTATATGGCTTCTTGCATGGGTTGGACTAGAAGAGCTCCAAGGTTTCTATTCTATTCTATTCTATTCTATTCTATTCTATTCTATTCTATTCTATTCTATTCTATTCTATTCTATTCTATTCTCGTTCCCATCCCATTATATTCTGGAGCTATAATAACCACTTCACGTATGACATTTAAAAGGATGTTCAGTATAAGATATTTTAAGACTAGAATGATCGTATAAACATTTAGAACACACACACACACACACACACATACACACAGTATAATGGGGATGATAATGCATACCACACAAATTAAGCACTGAAAGCTTGCAACATATCTGGAGGCAACTAAACTTCCAATGATCTACTTAAAGAACCCTTTGAGCTAAGTCACATCACTGATCCTTTTGACACAATTTGTCTCTGACCAGCACAAATTTTGTAAAGTCTCACAGACAAGTTTTATTCTGCTCTATCTTGATGAATTTTCTCTGTAAATTCCAGGGATTAAGTCCTTCCTGCAAGCAAATCCTCAATATATTTTCAGTAACCAAATAACATTCTAGTAATCTAAACAACGGTGTTATCACCTGGTTTTTAGTCAGGGTGCATGGAACATTGAAAGGCAAGACACATAAGGCAAAACACTGAAATCTACCATTCCAGATAATAATGATGTTCTGGATTGAGAACTAATTGTTATACAAAAGTATTATATTTTCCACAAAGGAGGAAGTATTTTCATATTCTTTTCATACTCTTTCATACTCATACTCATAATACTACCCAACCCCCAACACAGAAACAGTAAATGCTGGAGAGAACTCATAAAAAGGAGAATATCTAACATGCTTAAATTGTGCATATTCGCTCCACAGGGCCCATTCTACTGGTCCTTCTGCTTGATCAGGAATTATACAGTAGCCAATGTTCAAAAAGCTTCTACGAAGGCTCTTGACAGTGTGCAGCGGCAGGAGGCAGATAGATGAATAATGGCAACATCAGAAAATTGATCTGGGGAGAGAAGCAACAAGCACAACAAAGAACAGCTGGAAAGAAGAATCGGGAAGTGGGAAGGGAAGGAGAGGGATGATGAAAGCAGAAATTACAACCAGCAAGCGAGGAGAGGGAGGAGACGTGAAGAAAAGCTGGGATGCTAAAAGGTAGTGGAAAGATGGCGAAACAGCAAGACAAGCAACATGAGAAGAAGAACAAGTAGGAAATATACAGCAGGGAGGAGGGAGGCCAAGGGAACCAGCAGTAGAATGACAAGTGGGAGAAGAGAAGAATGAGGAGGGAGAGTGAGTGTGAAGGAGTTGTACAGAGCAAAAGGCTGTTTTAATAATTCATGCAGCACTGCATACCATTCCCTCTCCCCTTCCAATGATCTTTTCTATTTTCAGTAATGAGAAGCTTTTTTTTTTCTCTTGTGGATTAGTTGCTGTTTTGTGGATCCAATGCTGCCTATTATGTTGCATACCCAAAGATGCAGCATAGTGGGGACTGAGGTGGGTTGGTAGGTTGGGGTTGCTTCAGCAATTCCTAGTCTGAAATAGCCGCTTTTTCGAAATGAACTAGGTATGAATTCCTCTGTAACTGCGCTACTGTGCTACAGAAAAATAATGACAATCTGGTTGTAGGTATGGCTCCCCCATGAACGGATATCCTTAGCTTAGATATGAGGATCTCATTTCTATAACTTGGGAGGGAGCACAACACATCCAAGAACACATTTCTCCATATGAAAGGAATGCATTTGCTGAAGCCCGCCCCCACTCCATTTTCTTAAACATTCCCAATTTAAAACAAACTTAAAAGAAAAACCAAAATCCCCTTCCCTGAAAGCTTTTATTATTTTGAGAATCAAAGGCACCTTTGCTTTTCCCTACTCTTGGAGGAAAATAGCAGATTCCAAGGCTGAATGGGATTTTCAATTAGCCATTAAAAATGGAGGAAAAGATAGCTACACCCATTTTTGAAGAAAAAGACAATACCAAATGTTATGTTTATGTGCTTATTTAGAAAGCATCAAGTTTGGTTGTCAAGAGTTGGAAAGCCATCTTCTTCAGAGCCTGCTATCAGTCAAAGTGGACAATAGCAGTCTGTGTACAATTGATCTCAAAATAAAAATTAAAGATTTTTTTTTTACCTTTCACTATTTTATTCCATGATGTTTTAAAGGAAAAAGCTACTTTTGTTCAAATTCAGCATCCTAGTAGCTTTAAAAGGCATTTAATTGAAAAAAAAATTTTTTTTATAAAAAGAATAAAATAAAAATTAGAACCGCATTCAATTTCTGACATTTTTATTCAGCAGCTTTTTCTAGACCTTTAGAATGCTTCTTCTACAATTACGAAAACATTATTTTAGGAAAGTATTTTGTCCTATAGCACTTAGCCTTGACAAACAATTACTACCTATCACATTAAGCAGAATACATAAAGTAATCTTTATTGCAAGGTTAAAATCAGATTTTGAACAATAGGTGCTTGCAGAGCCATTCTAAGCTCCATGCTATTTTGTGCAGTTTCCATTGAGGGAGAAAACAGTAGAAAGGGATGAGAGATGGAACAAAATGAAGGCCATCTGAAAAACTTCCTGAAAATATTTTATATGAACATACAGTTTATCATATTCATGACAAAACTCAAAACTTCATAAATACAATTAAGCCTTTATCATGGAATTGACAATAGATCCAAAGAGAAAGCAGATTCATTTACAATTATTTTGTTATTGTTGTTGATATCAACCTTAGCTAAATATTTTCAGAAATTTGCTCTCAACTTCTTTGTAAATTAGATCTTGGGGGTGGGGGTGGGGGGGTCATGTTTCAGTTACAAATAGATCTCATTTAATGAGTGCCCTGTTTAGTGACAGGACGAACATTCAAAGTTACAATGGCACTGCAAAAGCAACTTTATGACTGGGGCTGGAGTTTTTAACCTTGTCAACCTCCCAGCAGTGAGATACTTGCCTTCAGGCATTTCACAAGTAGTAGGTGCTAATGATCACCAAAGCTTCCCAGGGTCACATGTTCACCATATTCATGTTTCCTGGTTGGCTTCCAACAAATAGAATCAGTGGAAAAGCCATCAGTAAAATGACAAGTTGTGGTCATGTGGTGTCTCACTTAACAACTGCATGTGATTTGCTTAACAATTATCATGAAACTGATATCATAAGTATAGCATGGTCACGGAATGTTTTACTTAATGATTGTGTTGCTGGTTCCAATTGGGTTTATCATGCAAATACTACCAGGGTGGGATTCAAAATTTTTAACAACCAGTTCTGTGGACGTGGCTTAGTTGGGGGGCATGACTTGGTGGCCATGTTATTGGCTGGGTGTGGCCAACTCAATATCACTCACATTGAGACATGCATCTCCTCACCTGGCTTCTCATGACTGTGGGGAAGCTACAACAGTTGTAAGTGTGAAAAATGGTCATAAGTCACTTTTTTCAGTGCCATTGTAACTTTGAATGGTGACTCCACACAAGCAAAATACTAGTAAAGAAGGGGGAAAAAATTCCAGAGACATTCCTGAGACATGAAGTCTAGTCCTGCCAAGAATGTAATAAGTGTTAATGGAGAGGCAGTTTCTGTAAGCAACACCAGAATGTTTCCTTCCTGCCTTCCTCACAGGATTAGGCCAGTAATTTTTTCTAACAACTGGTTCTCCGAACTACTTAGAATGTTAACAACTGGTTCTAGTGAATAGGTGTGAACTGGTAGAATCCCACCCCTGAATACTACCTATATTGGTATAATAGATGATGCCCATCACACAGTGGCTGAGTGATGGACCATAGTGATACAGCAATTTCCCATGAAGGAGGGAACAGAAAGAGAAGGCAGACAATAGTCATCATCAACCAGAGCTGGAAAGGAGACAGATGAAGTGAGCAACAATAGCTACACCCTAGAAGCTCCCATTATACCCTGGGAGTAGTAAGGGTTTAGTGTGGCAAGATTCTGTCTGCTATAAGAAAGGCTGACTGACTAGTAACAACAGAAATGAAAGGGGGCGGGGGGAGAATGCTTGGAATGTATTGGAAGCTGGGAGGGAAAGTGAGGAATTTATGTGAGCCGTTTGCAGCCTGAGAAAATCCTGACACTTCAAGGTCATGCAATGGGAACCTTCCAAAAGTGCAGACTGTTTTCCCAAAATAAAAACGCAGAAATTAACTATGCTGTTTTTTTGCATGAAAACCTCAGACCTAGCTTTGCTTCTTCTATGCCTGTAGTTTATGGATCTATCAATAAAGTTATAGTCTTGGTAAAATGATATATCAGGAGTTTCTTTTGCTGCATATGCCAAAGGGACGGTTGACAGTAAGCAAATAAAGAATTGAATTCTGGCTGAATTGTTCCATGTTACTCTTGGCTCAGCTTGATACCTGGGCTCTTCATTGTTGGAGGCTTCCAAGCAGAGACTGGAGTGTAACAGGGGCATAAGCTACTCTCACTATCCAATTCCAGCATGAAACATAATGTTCCAACAAGACTGCTATCTGCTTTTTATAAACATACTAAAATTGTCCAGTGTGATAAAAGGAGAACATTTATATTTGTTCTAGTAAAAGGCTGCCTTGGAGGAAAGGCAAAATAATGATTGATTTATAAGATATCTTAGATTCCCAGCTGAATCAGATGAAATCTTACAATTATGAGAGATAGATAAAACATGGGTTTCATTTGTCCCATGAAGCAAAGTCACAACAAAAAGGGAAAAAAAATCCAGTATGAGAAACTCAGTGGTATTGCCTGAAGTTCAATTGTATAAATCTTATTTCAGCAGAATGATAGCAGAAAGAAAAGCAGCCAAGCAGGCATTCTATGACTTCACCTACTGTACTATACATAACCTCACTTCACTTTATCACATCTCCTCATTCCACCCCAAAACCTTTCTTTATAGGAAGAATTTTATTTATATTTTACTAATTTCTTCCCAGGCTCTACATTAAAATTAGTTAAATAGGTCTTAAGACTTAAATACTCCTATACTGGCTTTAATATAGTTCAAAAGCATGTAAGATGCAAGTAGATAAATAGGAACCACTATTGTGAGAAGCTGATGGCACTTCTGCAGTAAGAAGAAACCAACCAGCACCAGACCTGCCTAAATGCTAGGTGAAATTGGTAGAGAAAACACTTCTGCAGAACGTTGTTAGCCACTCTGTGTGAGGAGATAATTTGCCTCCCACAGTGAATCCTACATAGCACACCCATGTGAGCTAAACAAATTAGCAATTTTGGGCAATCGAACCATAATGACATTGTAGACATTCGGCTTCTCAATATACAAACACCATACGCTAAATAAATAAATAAAAACTGGCTTTGCGTAAATGCAGCTTGTAATCTCTCTTGCATAAATTAGACTAATCAAATAATCTGGCAAACAAAAGAGCTGTCTATGACACAGTCAACTGCAACCAGAACAGTGGTGGGATTCAAAAAAATTTAACTACCAGTTCTGTGGGTGTGGCTTGGTGGGTGTGGCTTGGCTTGGTGGGCATGGCAGGGGAAGGATACTGCAAAATCCCATTCCTTCCCCACCCCACTAACCTGCTTTCTAGCCCCGTTCTCCTGTACAGGGCAACAAAAGAAGACCAGCTGATCAGTTGGGACTCGGGAGGCAGAGAATAGATGGGGGCTGGGCCAGTCAGAGGTGGTATTTGCCGGTTCGCCAAACTACTCAAAATTTCCACTACCAATTCTCCAGAAGTGGTCAGAACCTGCTGAATACCACCTCTGAACCAGAGATACCAGACGAGGCATTCCCAACTACTGGGCAGTACTAGATTGTGGAAAGGTACCAGGATCCAATGCAATTTTATTTTTGTCACAAATTTAATATTATTAATCACAATTGCTCTTAACCAGTATTATTCTCTATTTTGTGATATTCTTATTATTTGAGTGTGGATGGTAAATTTGATTTTATATAAGAAAACTGCTGCCAATTTTATTCACACTCAAATTTCTTTTCTTAGTTCTGCATTTCTAAATTGTTTCAGAGAGCCTCAGCATTGTTAGAGAATGCTTGCTCGCTCTAATTTTTAGCAGTTATTTATTTTCTGCTTCAGGGAGGTTGATTGTTGCTTTAAAACACTACCAGAATCTATAATGCAGTTAAAAAGAAAGAAAAAAATTGAAAAGTCGAGGATAGAACACTGATAGGTATAATGCTGTATAAAAAGTTGAATAAAGTTAAATACCCCGAAATTCAAAGAGGTAAGTAGCATTTGTTTTACACTATAATCCTGGCAGGATGTCCATTTATACAAAACAGGATAGCAGTTAAAAGGAAATCATTATGACTTTGATTTACAGTAAATTATATTACATAGAAAAATATCTGTAATATGAATATGATTTGTTGACAGAGGTTAAATCATCTTCACAGGAAATTTAATTTGGAGAGAAGAAAAAGGGGAGAAAGTACCTATTTTTTCTAACAGGAAAACCAGTAAAAAGACTAATATGAATGCTCTTTGTTTTATTTTATGATTTAAATTGCCACAAGCAATTATTATTATTAATAATAACAAATGTCAGACAGAGAAACAAAGAACAGTGAAAAACAATCTCTAATATATTGACAGCATTATATATTCACATTAACATCAGCATTATAAATGCTATGACTGTTCTTGAAATCCTCTCACAACTCCTCAATTTAAATCACTAAAAACTATGGGTACTTGATTCCAAAATGTTTTGATGTTAAGTGAGACATTTGTTAAATAAATTTTGCCCCATTTTATAACCTTTCTTTGCCACAGTTAAGTGAATGACTGCAGTTGTTAAGTTAGTAACGTCGTTGTTAAGTGAATCTGGTTTCCCCATTGATTTTGTCAGAAGGTCGCAAATGGGGATCACATTGACCCCCAGACATTACAACCATCATAAAATATGAATCAATCTGAATTTTGATCATGTGACCATGGGTCATGAAGGTGAAAAACTGTCATGTCACTTTTTCAGTGCTATTGTAACTTCAAAAGGTCATTAATGAACTGATGTAAGTCAAGGACTACCTGTATAGTCTAGCTGCAACAACTATGTTCTCTTGGCATTAAAAAAAAAGAACCCTGTTTAAGCAATGCAACCCATGTTTGTACAAATATTTTTAAAAGTAATAGAAGTTGTTCTGATTATGGTAAAATGGTAAAAATAAGAACCTTTGGCTCATGATCAGCATCATTATTCTGGGACTGAAAGCTGAAAATACAGCATACATCATATATCCTGTTCTACAAATTCTAGTCAAGATAGGAAAGGAATTATAGCTGTTTGCCTCAGTCTGGTTGAACAGAGCTGGCCTGTTGTAGTACACAACCCACAGATTACAGATTACATCCTATTGATGATGATTTGTTCTATTTGCATTAGTCCAAGAGCATTCATTAAGATGGATAATTAACTTCAATCCCAATATAATACTGGAAAATGTGCAGAAATGGTCACTTTAAATAATCAACTCCTCTTTTTTTAATTTCATTGTTAATCTAGTACCTGACAGTAGAAATAGACTAAATGAGGATCAATAAGCTGAAATACTTTGTCAGTTCAGACACAGAAATACTGTGGGCTTCATCTGCTCAGATGTTTGTTTTCTTTTGGAGGGGTTGTCTTCCCTCAAAGAATCCTGTTCATAATTTAAAATATAGAAGCGTTTAGATCCTTAGAGAGTACAGAAACTTTAGTCAAGATAATATCTCAGTTTTACATAGTAATCCATCACTAGAAATATTGCAATATATTGTAAATAGGGATGTGTTTAAAAAGACAACCAGCATAGTATTTATTCTATTTCAAAATCTTTAGCAAATTGCTGTAACTTTTAAAGCCTGTGAAAGTTAGGGACTTGGAGACTTAAGAAACAGTTTCTTCCTACATGTACCTATCAGTGTCCTGATGTTGCACTATCCAAGGCTTTTATCTCAGCAAAATATACTTTAATGACCCTTTTTCCATCAGTGATCTCTTTGGTGTTGCCTTCCACAGAGAAGTCCACCTGTCACCTTCTACATATTTTTTATAAAGTCAGAAGAGATTCTCTTAGGCTTTTCAATTTAAACGATATAACTACATAAATCAATACTACATATAACTTAAATTATATAACTACAAAATGAACTTTATTAATTTTTCTCCTGCTATGCATTTTTAATGAATTTAAATCCCTTCCCTTTCCAAATAGCCTTTTCATTCTACATGTTTACATTATATGCTGGCTTTTATTTTTTTATTTATTATAATTTTAATTGTTTTAAGATGTAATAATTCTTATCTTAAAAATCATTTTGAATGTTTTCTACAAATGTTATAAATAGAGCATTTATATACATTGAACTGTTCATGGCTAGAAATATTAATATTTAATTTAAATGCACTGTTCTTTGCTAAGTTTTTGACCTTTATACTATGGAAACTCATAAAAGACAAGCATATTAAGAAAGCACTTTATCATTAAATTAAGCACAGAGCACAGCACATACAATATACATTCAACTATTATGGCTATAATGCCTAGTAATTAAACATCAAATTCATTCTTACACACAATCAAAGAGGCAACTATTTGCTCAAGGCAGAATTTACTCACACACTGGTAAAGCCCTTCAAAACAATGGACACCTGTTCAAGACTCACTTATTGCCTAATTAAATATTAACATGTCTTGATCCAATCTGTGACATAATTTTAATTACTGTTGTCTCTTAGGATAGCCACATAATCAATGTATTTAGAGCTGTTCCTAGAGGCTATTTTGTAATTCAAACTGTGATCCATCATTACAATATTTCCTCTGGACTGCCATTAGACAATCAGCCCCATTAACTCCCCTAAATAGGGGAGAGGGAGATATAGTTTCTCTTTAAATAAAATGAAAACTGAAGGTGGTTGTTTTTTTTAAGTTACACAAGACCTAATCTTAGAAATCCGCCTATTATTGGTTGCTTTTCTTAACAGTGTTCCTTTAGATTAATTATGGACATGTCCAACCTAGGAAAAGCTTATTTAATATGCTGTATGAACAGTATTAGCTTGATTATGTACTGTACTTTTGAAAAAAGAAACAATCCTGATTTTGGGAAAAGAAGGATAGTCTTAGAAAGTGTGCAGGGTGCTAGATTCAAATGAGCATATAAGTTTGCAAAGTTCTAACAGATACCCTAAACACTTAAGAGGATCAATATGTAGTGGCAGAATGTTTTCATGTAAGCATCCTTAGGTGAAAGACAAATTGTATATTAAGTGAGTGCTGAGGTTGATTCCTTTCCATGGTCCATTTGCTGAATATTCAAATTCTCTATAGAATAGTGTCAATTATGCCTTATCTGGGTTTGGTGTTGGGTAGGGAACAGAATTTAGATTCCCTGTATTTTCTGTTCCATCTTAGAGCTGAATTTGTCTCCATAGAATAGGGCTGCTATTAGAATACTGAATTTGTACCACCAAACTTCAGCTTAAACAAAGAAACCTTTAAATGTTCATTATAAATTGAAATTACTTCAGATTTATTAAATAGCCTCTTTCACACATGTAGGACACATAATGTGCCTCAGAAATACGTTCTTTAGGAACAAGCTTTTTAGAAATTAACAACTTTTGTTTTATTCCATAATGCACAATTTCATTTCACATTCATTCCTGTATATGATTCCTGCAAAGATTTTGACTTCTTCATTATTATTAAGAGCAAGAGCTGACATTTGCATGCTTTTCAAAGACATGTTAGTCAAAACATTAAATGCCTACATATATTTAATGTAACTATTGTTACTTAAATAGCACTCCAAGTCCTAAAAAGGATCATGATTGTGGGAGGGAGATGAGTTAGCTAATAATCCTTTTACTCTACATCACATCTTAGTGTGGGGAAAAATCCCAAATCATAATTTATTACAAGGTGGAAAATTCAAAAATAAGGTAACATTAAATGCGTACATGGATTTAGTGCATAATCTAGTCTGGCTCTGACCAAGGTATGAACCATCCTCTGAACAGACTCCCTACTGCTGCATAAATCAAGGACTAACTATTGCAGTCAAATAGAAAAATAAGAATCTTCCAACATTTTGGAGGGAAAAAATTAGCAGGACTATGCAAATAATGAATAATATGCCATGGATAAATCTATCAATTTCTATTTTTTATCAGTTTTGCATTTTTTCCATGCTAAAATTTATTCTGCAAATTATATTAATTTACATTATTATTTTTAAAAAAATATCAGCATGAAAAATTGTACTCATTTTCATGCCTATTTCTCCTAACACTATATTTTTTATGCAAAACTGTTTAATGTACACAATCTTGATAGCAATCTCCCCTGTTCCAATTTTCTTTATGCTATTTTCACAAATATATGCAATTCATGTGCATTTTCTGTAATATATGCATCATAAAATTGGAAGAATATGAATATTGAAGGGTAATTGTATTTTGGTTTGCATATACTTGGAAAATACAAATTAGATAAATTGGCATTAAAATATAATTCAAGCAAATTTCTCTTGTCCCTAAGCTGAAAGGCTACAAAAACAAATAATTAGTTTCAGGAAAATGACATATGAATTGAATACTGGCCATGATCCATCTGCTCAATAGACCAAGGTTTAATTTCAGCATGGGTTTTCACATATTTTTAGTGAACTGAACACTTTTTTTTCACTTTACTACTGGTTCACATATATCTCTTGTTCTCAGCAGTTCTTGTTCTTCTGGTAGCTGCTTTGGGAAAAAAGTAAGCACTTTTGTTGCATATATAAAATTCACCTAGAATAAAAATTACAGATGATACCATATTTTTAAAGTTTAATTTAGGATCAGGGTTTTAAACAAACAATTCCTTCCCCAAATAACTCTGGTATATTTGTTTCTCTCTCTCCCTCCCTCCCTCCCTCTTGTATGTGTGTTTATGTATAACAGGGTAATTGTCAACATTGCACAGGAAATAAACCATGGAAATGTCAATTGTACCTAATTCAATTGTTGATGCTTAATCCAGCACTTCTAAAGTGTACAAGGGATTCAAACTATTTTAAGTCAATACAGCCTTTACTGGGATCTTTATTATAGATTTTGATTGTGACTTGAGGCCTTATCTACTTGAAAATCCATGAAAATAAACAAAATGTTTTCCCTTAAGTATTGGTAGCAGCATTATGATTGTGGTCTCCTCTCCCACACATATTTTGGTTTTGCACATACTATATATACAGGCAAAACTCAAAAAATTAGAATATTATGCAAAAGTTGCTTTATTTCAGTAATGCAACATAAAAGGTGAAACTAATATGTGAGATAGACTCATTACATGCAAAGCAAGATAGTTCAAGCCATGTTTTGTCATAATTGTGATGATTATGGCTTACAGCTCATGAAAACCCCAAATCCACAATCTCAGAAAATTAGAATATTATATGCAATCAATAAAACAAGGATTGTACATAGAACAATATTGGACCTCTGAAAAGTATAAGAACGCATATGTACTCAGTACTTGGTTTGGGTCCCTTTTGCAGCAATTACTGTCTCAATGTGGTGTGGCATGGAAGCTATCAGCCTGTGGCACTGTTGAGGTGTTATGAAAGACCAGGATGCTTCAATAGCGGCCTTCAGCTCTTCTGCATTGTTCGGTCTCATGTCTCTCATCTTTCTTTTGGCAATGCCCCATAGATTCTCTATGGGGTTCAGATCAGGCGAGTTTGCTGGCCAGTCAAGCACAGTAATCCCACAGTCATTGAACCAGGTTTTGGTGCTTTTGGCAGTGTGGGCAGGTGCCAAGTCCTGCTGGAAAATGAAGTCAGCATCCCCATAAAGCTCATCTGCAGAAGGAAGCATGAAGTGCTCCAAAATTTCCTGGTAGACGGCTGCGTTAACCATGGATTAATGAAGCACAGTGGATCAACACCAGCAGATGACATGGCTCCCCAAATCAACACATACTGTGGAAACTTCACACTGGACTTCAATCATCTTGCAGTGTGGGCCTCTCCATTCTTTCTCCAGATTCTGGGTCCTTGGTTTCCAAATGAGATGCAAAAGTTGCTCTCATCAGAAAAGAGGACTTTGGACCACTGAGTTCTGTTTTTCTTTAGCCCAGGTAAGACGCTTCTGACATTGTTTGTTGTTCAGGAGCAGCTTGACAAGAGAAATACGACATTTGAAGCCCATGACCAGGATCCGTCTGTGTGTGGTGGCTCTTGATGCACTGATTCCAGCCTCAGTCCACTCCTTGTGAAAGTCCCCAACATTTTTGAATGGCCTTTTCTTGACAATCTTCTCCAGGCTGCGGTCATCCCTACTGCTTGTGCACCTTTTTCTTGCACACTTCTCCCTTCCCCATAACTTTATATTAATGTACTTTGATATAGCACTTTGGGAACATCCAACTTCTTTTGCAATTACCTTTTGAGGCTTTCCCTCCTTATGGAGGGTGACAATGATGGTTTTCTGCACAACTGTCAGGTCAGCGGTCTTTCCCATGATTGTGATTCCTACTGAACCAGATTGAGAGACTATTTAAAGGCTCAGGAACCCTTTGCAGGTGTTATGGCTTAATTAGCTGATTAGAGTGGGACACTTTGAGCCTAGAATATTGAACCTTTTCACAATATTCTAATTTTCTGAGATTGTGGTTTGGGGTTTTCATGAGCTGTAAGCCATAATCATCACAATTATGACACATCACAGCTTGAACTATCTTGCTTTGCATGTAATGAGTCTATCTCATATATTAGTTTCACCTTTTAAGTTGCATTACTGAAATAAATGAACTTTTGCACAATAATCTAATTTTTCGAGTTTCACCTGTATATATTTATTGCACCACATTTTGTAGGCAATCAAGTTTTGTTTTATTACAATCACCTAGTTGTTTATATATATATATATATATTTATTTATTATCTTGATGTGTATAACAGCCTTTCTTTCTCTTGCTCAGGGGCTAGCTGAATAAGAAAAAGCTTCATCCTTTGGCTGAAATGATCCAAGGAAGTTTAGTTCATAACAAATTAATTAGATTTTAGGAGGGCATAAGCCTTTTGATATTATTTCTTGCTGCAAATGAGAAACTATCATTTTATAACTTAATGAATTTAATGAAAATTCTCTCTGCTATTATTTTTTGGCTTTAATAAACAACCATGGAAAAACTGACACTGAAATTGTCAGTTTCGACAATAACTTTTCAGGCAAGAGAAAAATAATGGTTTGGAGCACAATAAATATCTATCCTAAAATTCTTTGGGAAGAAAAACTGTTTACTGTAATTCATTTTATAAAGACTGAGTGAATAAGCTGCTATTAAGTATCTTACCAGTGAGGGAAGGGATTATTAATGACTAATATCTCTGGGAAATTTCAATGAACAATTTGTAAATTGAGTTATAATACTTTTACTTAATGAAATTCTTTCAAGAGCAACTTATTTCTTCTCATGTTTCCATTTCTATTTTGTGAGAAAAATGCAACTAGCCCAATGTCTACCAGTTGAGAGATGCATCTTTGAGGTTTAGTCTCCAATATGCTGGCCTTTTCAGAAATGCAAAGTGTCTCATCAGCAATATATTTGTATTGCTTCATACAATCATAGTTCTGGTAAGCTTCTTCTGGAGCCTGTTTCAGTGCCCCGCCCTTGGAACTCTTGGAGAACAAGTTTAATAAAATATCCATGTGTGCTTGGAGAAAATGTGTGTTTGGAGAAATTTCACTAGGTGTGGGTTTTCATGGTAAAATCTTTACTGAGATTTGCATTCCAGATTGCTTTTGCCTTTTTCAAAGAAATAGCCAGGCCAACAGATAGATTTTGTATAAAATATATCTTAGCCCACAAAGACCTCGAAATTACCTGTTTAATTGCAGAATTTTCTTCTTATAAATTCAAGGGTCCTATATTAATATTAATGTAGTAAAATAAGAAAGGTCTAAGCCGGATACTGGCAGTATTGTCTTCTGTCTATTTGTAACTATTATATTTACATTCCTTTATTATATTTTTTGTCTGGTCTGATTTATGGATCCTGACCATAATAAAGATTGTTGTTCCTTAAGCTGAATAATCATAATAAAAAAACAGTTTTGTTTTGTTACATAAAAATATTACAAAAATATATAAAATATATCCAGGTCTTTTAAAGGGAGAAGAGATACAACATTAAAACAAACATCAGCTACAGCTACTGGTCATTTAAGAGCATGTGATGTGACAGAGACAAGTGGTTTATTACCTTTGTGCTATGACGTTTCTGCACATCTTTATGCACTACGCATCCCGAACTCCAATTAACTTCCATACACATTTGAGTCATGAAGTGATTGCAAGCCTCACTGTGAAACAATGCAATTTCTCTTTAAGTAGCTCCTGTTCTCAAGTAGATGCATGCTGAGAATAGCAAAGCACCTTCACACTGGATGTTCAGCCAGCACTGTGCTTCCTGTCAAAATATTTCCTGTGTAAATGGAATGATGGCTATGGCAAATAGTCTAGGATGACCTGCTCTTATTTCTTGGCTGTACAACAGCACAGCACAATTAGATTAAGAGCATATGCATCCTCCTTTTTTTAAAAAAAAAAATGTTACTTTAATTCTTAACTCAACCAGCTCCACCCATATAGCTCTATTCTTTTAGACTATTTCAATGATTATTTTATTATTCATTAAAATATCTCTTCAAGTTACGGAACAATTAAGTTTCTTGAAGGATGGCCTTGCATGATGCAAGATGTGGTAACCAAGGAAGAAAAAAAATGACTCATGTATGTATCTTCTTCTTACACTTCATTAACATTTACCTAGCACTCAGAACAATACATGGGAAAAACAGACCTCTGTTTTGAAGAACTGAAAATCTAAACACCCATAAACGGAAGGTGGAGGTGGGATGAAGAGACTTAGAAGGCGACAGACAAATCAGACAAGCGAGAGAATAGTCACTGCAGCAAGAACTCCCTGCAGTGACATGCTGGAAAAGATGAAAGAGCATTATTTCAATGACAGAACACTAGTTCATACAGTAAAGAATTCTAGATGGCAGAAGTAGGAAATTGGAATTTCTTTCCTGCTAAAGGCTTAAACTCACAGACTAGAAGTAAGCAAAAGTCAAATAGATGGAATTAAGCAATAAATTATTTTTTTAAAGTCATTACTATTTACCATCTCATTCACACCTATAAGATGGATTAATAGCACTGTCGTTTTCTTGAACAAGTTACAATGCCTAGTTCTATACTATGCTAAACCATAAAGCATGGTCTATAAGCTACCATGGCTGTAGTCATACTTCTCTACCCATTCATAAAGCTATGTAAATACAGAAATACAACATGAATGTACAATACCCAGTAGAGAAGCCAGGCGTATCTATAGCATACTAACAAGTGCACAGATGTTAAGGTATAAATGATTAAGTTGCATTGGGGGGAGGGTCCAATTTTAAAATTGGACTATATGAGAAAGTTTTTACAGATAAAAAAATAGCCTGTATACCAATGATTCCCTTTATTTGGTTTATATTTATTCCTAATGAATGACCAGGTTTTCAGACAAGAGTCCTTCTCAGTTCTTCTTTGGACATGCCAGAATAAGCATGTATTCTTCCACTGAGACTCTACAGCTCAGACATTTTAGAAGAAGGAGAGGAGCATGATTCCTCTCAATTTTTTAACTGTTCATAGCCCCATCCTATAAAAACATAAGGACAACCTGTCACTGCTGAAATACAATATGGGATAAAATAATCAAAGGCCAATACTATGCTTTAATGTCTTTAAAAGAAGTTATTATCATTATTCAAGTTACTCAAAACCTGTGAAGATTATGAAAGAAAGTACTTGTGCATCCACTAAATCTCAATGAAGATAACTCAACTAGATAAAAAATAAACATGAAAGGAATTGCATCTATTGTATCTTCTAAGCCCGAGGGAGAAACTGTGCTATCTCAGAGGAAACAGTCCTGTCTTGGCAACAGTGACTCATCCCATTGCATTTGACATTCCATTGTTATGGTTTCCACTTGAGCATAGGAACACACCAGATCCCCCTTCTTGTGGTAGAAAATTGCTAATTTGCCATTTATTCAGCATATCTCTATTGCCATTTTCTTTCTGGAGTACACTTTACTAATGGCCTCTAACAGAAAACTGGAATACTACTGCTTTGTTTCATTTGGGTTACTATGACTGAGATAGGTCTCAAGAAACCAGAACTCAGGAAAACCCTGAATCAGCATAACACCCAACAATAATAGCTTTCATTGCCTGCCTGTCAGAAGACAACTTCATACAGTTAGCATTATAGGTTTACCTTCCTTAGATGAATGTCAGGATATTTTGGACATCATCCAGAAAGTTTTATCACATTTGCAAGGCAAAATATTGCTTACCTGAATTTCATATAGTTCAAAATAAATTGCAAATCCATGTAAATTATCATGCTAAACATGTGCTTATTTCAAAGAAAAGAATAAAATATACTAAGCAATCTACAGTAAGGAACACTTGGGAAGATCTTAAATAAATTCATATTCTCTGAAACACACAATCGTTTCAGTACAAAATTGCCTCTAAATTGTTCGTTTCTTCTAAAACCATAAAGAAAAGTTCAGTATTTTTACAAAATCAACCATTTACAATGTACCCAGAAATGCTTAAAAATTCAGATGCACTAGGCAGAATTTTTATTTATCTACAGTATGACTACATAACTTACAAGATCCCTATAGTAAAAATGAATAGAGAATGTGGGTAATACATATTATTACATTATTTATTATTACGTTGCATTCCTTGTGACATAATCTTGAGTGTTGGCACAATAATTCCTGGAAAAAAATAACCAGTCTAATAATTTTTAGGTAAAATCTAAATTTTGGAACCTGGAAAAAAAAAAGATGAAGAAAGCTATCCAAGATGTGTGGTGCATCCTTACCATTATTCAATGCCTAGTTCTGACCTAAAAATCCTTCATGATGTCAAGTTCCTTTATTCATGAATCAAACAAGAAATGAGGCACTTCTGGGCAAACATCTGCACAAAAGGTTAGCAATGAGGTGATTCTCAATCTTATTTTAACCAAGGTTGTGAGACAGTGATTTGCCTAAGGCTACCCAGTATCTTCAATCCAATCTAAGTTCAACAGATGACAGAAGATATATTTAAAGAATATACTCAAAGATGAGAAACATTCAATAGTGGCTCAGAAAACATAAGGAGAGATCATCTCCTCTAGAATGTTACTATGAACTGTTAGTATTTTGTTGACAATTACTTTTCTAAAAGAAGATCAAGTCACAAACTGGGGAATAATGGGTCATATAAAATATATGTGGATTCATACCTATATTTATGTATATTCCAAGTTAGAAGTATGTTCAATATGAAAGAAGACATTTGTTGGTTCCAGATTTTTTTTAAATAATGTATATTCTTTTTGAATCTTCCCAATGATATGCACAATGATTGTATAAACTATGATATTCCCTGTAATGGAAGCCAAAAGCAGATTTTGAAGGAGTAGGATAGGAAGAACATTGATGCTTTTGAACATTGGTGTTGGAGAAAACTCTTGAGAATATTATAGATAACCAACAAAACAAACAAATGGCTCATTGAACAAAACAATCCAAGTTCTCCCTTGAGGCACAAATGGCCAGGCTCAAAATATCCTACTTCAAACGCATTATGCAAAGATCTAGTTCCCTGAAGAAGACACTAATGCTGGGAAAGGTGGAAGGAAAGAGAAGAGAATGACCAGCAGACTTGGTTACAGTGATGATCAACACAATGAAAGCACTGAAGGAAAAGTTTAGGGATAAACCATTGTGCAGAAAATGTATGTGGTCACTAAGAGTAATCAAGTGACTCGACAATGATTTGATGGCACACAATCAACCAATTGTTTGCACACTAGGATTTTAATGTGAAAGAGAGATTTCACCAAGCTTGTTACCGCAAAACTCAAGAGGGTGCCTTTCCCCAGGTATCCTTCTATATGTGTACAAGCATACCTGCTTTATTTCTTTGCCAATCCCAGAGGAAAAAAGTCAGAGTCTTCCTTTCCTTTAACAAACTTTGCTTCTGCTAACAGCATTATGAAGTACTTCTATTATATGCACATAACTCTGCATTAAGAAAATGTATTTGTAAAAGCTTGTATTAAGAAATGCATTATTCTTAATATAACACATATTATAATAGGAAGAAATTGCTTGCTAAAAACGTAGGTATACTACAGAAAATGTGCATTCATTAGAAATGTTTGTGCCAATTCCTTTTTTTCTTTTTCTTCTGTCCTGTTGGATTTATTCACACTGCAAATGAGCCCGTTTTCTTAAAGTTTGAAAAGTGAAAAATTAAATAAAAATAAAATCGATTAACTTTTAAGTACGATGATTTTATTATCCTTAACATTTGTACACAATTCTTGACATGCTGATATGATCAATAGATTATTATTTGTATTTTGAAACAAAATTTATACTTAGTTTTTAAAATTTAAATTATTTTTTCAGGATGTACATATTCTGAGACAAGGTAAATTAAACATGTAAGGAAAAATCAACAACAATGTAGCAATGGAATTGGCTCTGGCGTAGGCATGTACTGATGTATCTGTACCACACACTATAAGCTTTAAAGCAGGGGTCGCCAACCTTTTGGACCTCAGGGACCACCAAACACATAATTTTAGATCCCAGGGACCACTAACCAGTTCCATGGGTGTGGCCTAATTTGTGGGTGTGGCTTGGTGGTCATGTGACTGGCTGGGCATGGCTTATATGTAAATATTATAAATATTTATATATTGAATTTTTTATATAAAAAAGAGCAACTTTTACTCAAAATCAGGCAAAGCAGGCAGGCAGATTGAGTTGCTCACAGAATCACAGATTCATTCAGAAATCTATCTATCTGCCATTGGCTAGCTCAGTCCGTCACATAAAATTTGCTTGCAAGGAAACTCATAAAATTTGCTAGCAAGCAAACTCACAAAATTAACTCACAACACACCATGCATGTAAAAATTGTATTTTTTATTTTAAAAAAGAGCAACTTTTACCCAAAATCAGGCAAAGCAGGCAGGCAGATTGAATTGCTCACAGAATCACAGATTCTTTGAGAGATCTATCTGCCATTGGCTAGCTTAGTCTGTCACATAAAATTTGCTTGCAAGCAAACTCACAAAATTAACTCACAACACACCATGTATGTAAATATTGATTTTTTTTTTTATTTTAAAAAAGAGCAACTTTTACTCAAAATCAGGCAAAGCAGGCAGATTGAATTGCTCACAGAATCATTCAGTGATCTATCTATCTGCCATTAGCTAGCTCAGTCTCTCAAATTTGCTTGCCATGAGTCTGCACTGAATTTGCTTTCAAGCAAACCTTCAGTCCAGTTCGGCTGTGCTTAAAAGCAGAGGCGGAGATCTAAAGACTAACTAGAAAACAAGAAATCCAACCATTTCCTGCTTCCTAGCTAATCTAAATCTCCCAGCACAGCACAACAGATGATGGTCGGAAAAAGGGAAAATAGAAATTTAGCAGGCAAGTTTACCAGGCAAGGAGTGAATGGGCAGGGAGGGTTCCTGTGGGCCATGTGGGTGGCACAGCCTTGTGTTTCTGCGCAGCCTGGATTAATTATTTTGGGGGGTTGCTCTGGGGGTGAGATTTCTCTGTGGCCCATCAAAATTTTCTCATGGCCCACCGATTGGTGAACACTGCTTTAAAGCCCAGTACTGATTTTTAGGTATATCTTGAGCATGCTTTATTTGTGGTGACCAATGCTAGGGTTTTAGTCCACCTCTCTTGGGAAACTTTAAATAGCATAGACTATCAAAGCCATGCTCTGTAAAGGACAAGTTACCCGAAACCAGATTATTTTCAGTACATGTTCGTTTTCTCCAGAAAGTTAATTTAAAAAATATTGGTTTGGCTTGTTGATGTTCTACGCTACTATGATATTAATAATATTGTTTCAGTAATATCCTTTCCTAGTACTATTTAATATTATTATGAGATAGTATTAATATTTCTATTAGTATTACAATAATAACATTCAAAGGGGACCTTAATTGTATTTAAAATAGGTAGAAGTGAAGCGGAGGTGCAGCATGGCACATATGTGGTCTGGATTGAGGTTGGTTTTTATACTAGTGTATAATGAGAGCCAGTTTAGGCTCATGTTAAAAGTACCAGGATAGAAACTAGGAAACTGTGATTTCTTTGTCCACCTTAAAAAGAAAGCCACTTAGGTGACTTTGAGCCAGTCATTTTTCCTCAGCCCTAGGAAGGAGGCAATGGCAAATCACTTTGAAAATCTTTCCAAGAAAAATACAGGGATTAGTCCAGGCAGTTGGCAGGAATCCAGATTGACTTGAAGGCACACAAAAAAATTAAAAAGTGCAATAGTATTTACACAGATGCATACAATTTACTTGTATTCATTAAAAGCCCTAAAATATTATTATTAAGAGTAATTTGCAGTTAGATTACAATTTAAGACTGGTGATAACTTAATAACTCACATCCTAACCAAGGACCAAGAATTACTAAGGTAGCACCGAAAGAACTAAACAGCTGCAAGCAAGGTGTTGTTTTTTAAAGTTAGGATGTTCAGGTCTGATAAATTCAACATTTCCAAATATTGAGGGACTCCTTTAGGCATTGCTCTGATTTTTATTATTTAATAAAATATTTGAAATAAATAAATATTTTAAATATTCATTATTATGTAATTTAATTTAAATACTTAATAATAGCAACAATACATTTTTATTATTAATTGGAAAAGATCATTCACAAGTGGGATGGCAATGTGAGTACATGGATACTTTAACTGTTTGCATCATACTTTTCTATGCATTCACCCCAGCTCTTTTAGTCCACCAAAATGTTGAACTCTGTCCCATATAAGCCTGGCCAAGATTTTCACTGTCCTCCCTTCTCTTTCTGCCCAGTATTCTTTCTTTTCCCTCTAAAATATTGTCTTGAGCAGATCATATTCTCTCTTACCAGTCTCCATACTCCCACAGAGTTTAATGCTTTACAAACCCAACATGCCTTTATTTCTGAGACAGAAAAGTATAATGGGGAAGGTTTAATTTGTTCATGGTTAGATTGAAATGTTTCTTCCATAACAATCCTAATGTTTTTTTCTTTGTTATTCTAAATACATTCATTCTGCTCTTTATTTTTCCTTTCCATCCCAAGAGGAAAACCTGTATCACTTCAAATCAGCTCATTTGACATCATAGTAGAGTAATGTGATATAAGTAATGTGATATATGCTTGGCTAGACGCAAAAATGGACCTGGGATTAACTGCTCCAATCGTACAATATGATGGAAGATAGAGAAATTGTTTTTATTAGTAATGTCATTTCTCAATGGCTTTAAAAATCTTTAATATTTTTAAAGAAATTAAATTCTAAGGAGCATTGTCAGGGTGGGATTCTACCAGTTCGCACCTATTCACTAGAACCAGTTGTTAACATTGTAAGCAGTTCGGAGAACCGGTTGTTAGAAGAAATTACTGCCCTAATCCTGTAAGGAAGGCAGAAAGGAAACATTCTGGTGTTGCTTACAGAAACTACCTCTCTGTTAACCCTTATTACATTCTTGGCAAGACTAGACTTCCTGTCTCTGGAACTTCTCTGGAGTTTTTTTTTTTTTCCTCCTTTGCTGGTACTTTACTTGTGTGGAGTGACCTTTCAAAGTTACAATGGAACTGAAAAAAGTGACTTATGACTGTTTTTCACACTTACAACTGTTGCAGCATCCCCACAGTCATGAGAGGCCAGGCGAGGAGATGCGTGCCTCGATGTGAGTGATGTTGAGTTGGTCACGCCCAGCCAGTAACATGACCACCAAGCCATGTCCACCCAGTCACAAGACCACCAAGCCATGCCCACAGAACCAGTTGTTAAAAAATTTGAATCTTACCCCTGAGCATTGTTCTTTAGCCAGCTTTATTTTACCTGTTTATATTTTTGTCAAATTTCTACTTTTTAGAATTTAAAATCATCATTCAGGCAATGACTATAATATAAGAGTAGAAGTAAATGTAGAGTAGAAAATACAGTGTCAGACTTTTAAAATGTATTAGTTCCTTAAAAGAATAATAAGAATCCAAACAATCTACCCATTGTTAAAATTAAGATTTATTTAAAAACAATTGGTAAGGATGAAGTTGCACAATCCTGTTTTAGAAGAGCACATTCTTTATGTGCAGGACATACAACAATGAAACCAAACAAATCCATTAATATACACAAGACAAGAATTATTTTAAAGATATTATTATTCTGTCATCTACTGGCAATGTGCTTTCTAGTCATGTTTTCTGCCAGTCTTTACCAGTTTGCCAATTACACAAGCTGTTTCCTAGACATCAGACAAAAAATTCCACAAGACTGCTGTGCAAGCGCACCCTAATTAACCATCAGCTTAATTAGACAATTTACTGTGTAATTAGCAGGCAATTAGTCAACACCTCTCAGATCTTATTGACTGCTGTGACAGCCTTCTCTACTCTGTGCATTCTAACACACAACTACTACTACATTTCTAGCACTCTCGAATCCCTGTACTACACGTTCTAGGCAAAGAGCAACATATGATATTATATAACAAATAGGGAAGGGGAAAACCATGTGTGTGGTCTATCTGGAGACTGAACTTTTTGCCAGCCTAAACTATATGCTGCTGTTTTAGCAGCTGCTCTCTCTGAGAGGGGCGTGGAGGGAGGGAGGAAAAAAGTATTCGCTACTAGGTCATGTTTATTTACAATCCAGCAAATAAAAAAGGAGGCTTACTCATAGTATTAAATCTCACTGATTGAGTCTAAGGGACATAATTCTCCAACCACTGAAAGGTACTTGGTTATGCTTATATTAACTAGTAGAAAGTCTCTGCATGATCAGATAGGAATTTTATCTTGCCATGTAAGAGATGCTTTTTCGACTAATGCTACATTTGGATGTATTTCAACAAGTTATGAATTCTCTCACAAGATTACACAATAACTTGCCCATTACAAAATGGATTTAACAGTTTATCATATTGCTACTTATCACCTCCTATGCTTACCCATTTCTTTAGCACACTTTTCTGTGACTCTGTTCACCTTTATCCTTGTTCTGGGTATCTGGATAGACTTCAGCTGCACACCATTTTTATTACTTAGGTGCTTTATGGATCCATTTATTGACCCAAGCAGCCTGGCATGGGCCAAAACAAGTATTTGTAGGCATATTTAACTGTAATTTCTTTTTTAAAATACGACTGGTATTTTAGTGTGCATGTAATCCACATTGCTATATATATTTCTCCTCAAAATAGATATTAGATATTACTGAATGCATTTTCTTTCAAGATATGCTTTTTTGAGAAATATAGTTTGATATTGTGCTTTTGAACCAAGAAACTTATGATATTGGTGAAGTGAGACATCCAATAGATTTTCATTTTCTTTCTCACATTAATCCAAATGACAGTAATATTTATTGGTATCGAGATTATACAGATTTATTTTATAAACAATTGTATTCCTTAGATATTTTTTTTACCAATCAAATATTACATGCCATATATTTTAAGCCTTTGAAATCTTTTCAGTATGGAAAGATTTCTTTTTTCAATAGAAACTGCTGTTATTTTTTCAAAATAATCTAATCCATTGTATGTTTATAGAAAATATTGTTTTCTGAAATTGCTATAAGAAACACTCATCCAAATGAACTGTAGTCACATCTATTCCATGAAAATAACTTTTTATAAACAAACATGTCATTTAGTTGACTAAGATATATAATAATGGGGCAGAAGTGTACAATCACTTTGTAGTGCTGAACGCCATCCCCGTTTTTTGAGATTATAATCACACTTTGAGAAAATAGTAGGAGTCAGGATTTTTGCTTCATCATAACCAACAGATAATATTCACATTTCTTTCATGTCACTGCAAATATAGAGGCAAATTTTGCAAAAAAAAAAAAAAAAAAACCACAACAATGGCAACTTCATAAAGAATATTCTAAGTTTGTGTACTCATACAATTTTAGTTAAATATAGAGTGTTGAAAATCTGGAAGATTTATAAGAAACAGTACTTTGACTACAAATGCTAAGCAACTGCAAGAATATCTGAAGAGATGTTTTTAGAAGCTTGTGTTATTTTCTCACTTGAATACAAATTTGCTAACTCTACAATATCCTAAAGCAGTCTTTCTCAAACTGTTGCCTTCTACTTGTGCTGAACTTCAACTCCCATAAATCCCGTAGCTATGCTGGCAAGGGATTATGGAAACTGAAATACAACACTTTTAAATAATGCAAGGCAAGGGAAAGCTGCTCTAAGAAATCCATGTACCTGTCCTGACATTATTTGGATACATTCCATGCTAATTTTTAAAATCTCTTCTTAGTACCATTTCTATTTCATTGGATAAGCATAGCTGGTAGGGAACATGAAATATAGAATCCAACAATAATCAAAGAAATGTTTGATATAAACCAATACCGATTTGTTGAAATGCTGTATTTAAATAATAGTTATCTTAACTTAATGGTTGCAACTCATTTTTTTTAACATTCAAATATCAAGTAAGATTATACAACAAAGGATGCTATGGAATTTCTCAGGTTTCCTTCTAAAGACTTTTCCCACAACTAATTTCCCCTGAAAAATCAGTTAACAAGAGATCCCACCTACTCCTCTTCTCAGCCTCTCCCCCTCCAATCTTTTAGCTTTATTTATAGCTGATAATTGTATTTTTATAGCCTTTTACTCTTTTTATACACAATTTGTTGCATGGTTTTATACTTTTTAACATTGCAAGCCCACCCAGAACAATCATGTTGTTGAGAGGGTGGCGAATAAAGTATAATAAATAAATATAACAATTATAATCTTTAATAAAAATAATATTAAATTATTATTTAAAAACTCAAAGTGAGGAAAATAGGGGAAAATTTATTTTTAAAACAACATGTATAAGGATAGCTTGCAAAACGCCACCCCCTTCCATCTCTGCCTCCTTTCAAATGCAATATTGGTATTATTATTATTTTTCTTTGATGGTACTTAGTGGAAATATAAATAGCCTTTTTCCATTTGACATTAACTATCTGATTATTTTTGTCTCTCCAAGGAAAAGCTGTGTATTTTGTAGGAGCTACAAAATAAAGCATATAATATTTCTGCTTACTGAGATATCAACTGGCATTTAACTGCAAGTTAAGTGGTTCTGGCTATTGCAAACTATACTTTTTTTGAGTATCTAAAATCTCTCTCTTCTTTCTCTCTAACAAAAGGTAGAACAGTCAAAAACCAGTTCAAAACCTTGCTTCAGGTTATTTCTTAAAAGGGAATGAAGATTTTCTAAACATATTCTTCAAATAAATAAATACATGTACAATCTTCTGCAAATAAATAAATAAATACACAATCTGTGCAATATTCAGCTGTCAGTCTAGAAAAATAACAAGGGAAACACTGTCAGTAGTACGGGATAATAAAATTTCAAGCTGATGTTCAGGCTCAGGCTTTAATTCTCATGCAACTCCCATGATAAGCATATACTTACTTTATCACATGCAAGCTAGGCAAATTGAACTTCATCATTATAACTGAATTGTAAAATGTTAATATTTCATATTCTAACAAATTTCACAGAAAAAAAAACAACTTAGCTACGCTAAAAACATTAAGAATTCCACATTTTAATATTGTTTTAAATCATTTTCGGAGGGGTAGGGGACAAGCTGACATGAAATCTTAAACTGTAATAAGTATTTTGTAAATTACTGTGAGAGGTAGCAGACAAAGGAAAAGGGCTTTTTATTCTGTGAGTTCAACAGAAACACTGACATAACAAAGGACAGTGCAAGCTGTTGTGTTCCAGATCTTAGCGTTACAAAAGAGAGAGAGAGATGTCACCCATACTGGTCCCTATGGAAACACTATTAGTCGTAGCATGAATCTGAGTATCTATATTATAGAGAAATGCTTTTTCTTAGCATAATTAGTTTGTTCATTCAGTCAATGGTTCTAATTGGCAAGCAACCTTTGCAGGTATGTCATACCATCTATCTTGTTGTGAGTTTACTCTGCATTCTGCTTGTAAAACAGAGACAGTGTTTCTAAAGGCTGAACTGGACTTTAATCATTAATTTTTTAATCATTAATGAGATGGTTAGATAAAATATTGCATCAGGTAGATGCTGAATTTGGGTGCCAAACTTTTCGTTTAATTTTATTGGCTTAATTTTCAGACAGTCTTAAATATTACTCGGGCAGCTTCCTAAATTTTAGCCTCAGGTTGGTTTGTTGATTAGTAAAACCACACCTAGAGTACTGCATCCAGTTTTATTCACTACATGTGAGAGGGATTTTGGAGTCTTAGTGGACAACCAGCTAAATATGAACCAGCAGTGTGCAGCAGCAGCCAAAAAAGCTAATGCAATCCTAAATTGTATTAACAGAGGGATACAATCAAGATCAAGGGAAGTACTAATACCACTCTATAAAGCCTTAGTAAGACCACACCTACAGTACTGCATCCAGTTTTGTTCACCACATTATAAAAAAGTTGTTGAAAAAGTACAGAGAAGAGCAACCAGGATGATTAGGGGGCTGGAGGCTAAAACATACAATGAACGGTTGCAGGAACTGGGCTTGGCTAGTCTAGTAAAGAGAAGGACCAGGGGAGACAGGATATCAGTCTTCCAATATTTGAGGGGCTGCCACAGAGAGGAAGGGGTCAAACTATTTTCTAAAGTGCCTGTAGGCCAGACAAGGAATAATGGATGGAAACTGAACAAGGAGAGATTTAACCTGGAAATCAACCAATGGAACACCTTGCCCTCGGAAGTTGTGGGAGCGCCATCACTTGAGACTTTCAAGAAGAGATTGGACTGCCATTTGTCAGAAATGGTGTAGGGTCTCCCACTTGGGTGGGGGGTTGGATTAGATGACCTACAAGGTCCCTTCCAATTATCTGTTATCTGTTAAAACCTGGCTAGGGTTCAGATTGCATTGCAAATAACAGCTAATCTATTATTTCAATTTTTGAACTTTTCCTGAGTCACCTTTAAATGGAATGAAAATGCCCAAGTCTAAAATTCACTCAAGCTCACTTTTGTATAACTAAACCATAGTTTACTGTCATGTGAACCAGGCCAATATATGTTTAGGGGTAAGAGAGACAAAGACAATGCTTGAAGATTTCAACTGAAATTATTCCACATATTTATTTCAACGGGAGAGATTTAATGAAAGCAACTGCTTCTGTAAGTTATTAAAAGTGACAGCATCACAAATCAAAGCATGTCACCAATAGTGTGAAGACAGATTTCTCCGATTAATCAGAATTACATTTTTACCGATGAAAGAAACAGCTAAAATAAAAGAAAATATCTCTGGTATCATTTCTTTGCGTTTAAGGTTTCTACTCTGTTCACACTATCATATATTGAAATTCTAAAGAATGACATTTTTGCATTTCTTACTATTTTTATTATGTATTATATTATATAGGGAAAAAACACAAATATTGTCTAAGCTCCTATGTATAGTTTAATAAAGAAATAATGCAGCTATCCAACTTTCAGTTGAATTATGTGACTCATATCCATTAATTTGTTGATTAGAACGAGATATTTTTAAACTAATTCCTGGGACTGAAGAGCCTTTGTTACTAATATGAAAGCCATGAAATACAGGGAAATATTTATTATATTTTTCACCAGCAGGCAGAGAAAACCTACTTTGTCTTGGACACAGCTTTTATTCCACTCCCCACCAAGGGAATTAGGATTACAGAAAGCATGCTAGGAACTTTCTTTTTGCTCTTTTTATTTTTTTATTTTTGGTCTTTGCTCATATTTCTCCTGATTAGAATATTGATAGAGTTAGGTCTTCTCCTTTAGACTGCTTCCTACTAGAAGAGTGAATACATTTTCCTTTTCTTTCGCTATTTAAGGCAGAAAACTCCAACAAGCAGGTTTCCCATTACAGCATATAACTTGTTTAATGAACTCTGCTTGTCCGTTTTGTCTGTCCTAAATCTGTAGAGATTCTCTGTCATCCAGGTCATGGTTATCCCAAAGGTGCTTGTTCAGGAGGCAACTGGACTTTCTTTTTTTCCCTTTGAGGACGTTTTACTTCTCATCCAAGAAGTTTCTAGAATCAAGAAGTATCCTGTCAGAGCTGAAGAAGTTTCTTGGATGAGAAGCAAAATACCCTCAAAGAAAAATCAAGAAAGTCCAGTTGCCTCCTGTTCTTAGGTACCTTTAATGGGATTGATTCTAATATATTTATAATCTGCTAAATACACATTATGGTGAATGAATGGAGGATTTTGACTTCAACATTTTCCCTGCACTTTCAAGCATGGAATATAGTATCTAATCAATGCCAGATTCTTGTTGATTAGGTAGAAGAACAAATTGCTGATCTGCTTTTTATGCATAGTCATTCCTCACTGCAAACAATTCACAAAAAAATATGAAGATAGGCCAGTTTCTGAGCTGAGATAAAACCTTGGCTGGCTTGGAAGCAGAGGGACTTAGAATCAGGGGTGGGCTGCTACCAGTTTGCCCCAGTTCGGGAGAACCAATAGCTAGATTTATGGGCAGTTCAGTGAACTGGCAAATCCAACCCCTGGCTGGCCCCAACTACCCTGCCCCTCCCAGGAGTCCCCACATGGCCAGTTTGGATGCCAGGTAAATGCAGGGCCCACACGAGGCTCAAGAAGGGTGAAAAACAGACCTACTGGAGGCTCCAAAAAGGCAGAAATAGTCCTGTTTCTGGCCTCCAGAGGGCCTCTGGAGGCTGGGGGAAGTCGTTTTCACCCTCCCAGAGGCTCGAGGAGAACCTCACACATCTGGAGAGGGTGAAAAATGGACCTCCCGGAAGTTCTGGAAGGCTGGAAACTGGCCCATTTCTGACCTCCGGAGGGCCTCTAGAGCCAGGGAGGCCATTTTAGCTCTCCTAGAGACTTAAGGAAAGCCTCCAGAGCCCGGGGAGGGCAAAAATGCCCTCCCACCATGGTGCAGGAAGCCGACTAGGCCACACCCACCTTGGCCACACCCAACCAGCAACCTGGTGGAGAACTGATTGCTGATATATTTTGAAGCCCACCCCTGCTTAGAATCCAGCATGTCTATGTTTCTCTCAGTGGGTCTCCATGTCAATTCCATCATCTATGCTTTTTTTTTTTACCTTCCTGATGTAAAAGACTGAGATGAATGAAGGGCCAGGAGGGAGTTTTCAGTGATAGAATGGAAGCCTTTGAAATCTTTCATTAATAGCCAGACCTTTGACCAGTGCTACAATCAGCAATTTGTGAAATAGCAATATCTTTGCCTCCAATTGGTGACATCTGGCTTCCCTACTACACTGAAGAAACCTAACTGAAGAGTCATATGTTATCAGCATTTAATAGGAACAGTGGAGCACATTTTAAATCTACTGGTAAATCTCCCACAAAGATTCAAAATTTAGAATTGGACAGTATCTATGCTAAAACAACATAATTTTGCAAAATGATATCAAGCTTTCATATTTTGTCACTTATGCTAGCTGCTGCTGCTATTATTATTATATCATCCATCAGATCTTCACATCAAGAGCTGTTGTTTTACTTTGCAAGAAATAACTGACAATCAATTTTCCACATCATCAGTGCTTCTTTGTAAATGTGTGTGGGGTGTACATTTGAAATTGTTGGTGACATTCACTCAGATAGGTGTTCCTTTGCACATAGACAAGCTTTAAGGGCTAAAGCAGAACATGAAGTCCTATACTAGATATTTGGGAGGAGAAAAGAAAATATAACATGCAAATTATATCCAAATTTGTTTTGGAATTTTACCCTTCAATTGTTGTTCTTTTTTTAAAAAAGAAATAATTTTTAAAAAGTCAAGGAAATGTATTTACAGTGCTGTCATTATTAAAAAGTATGTATATTTTTATAGATAAATGGGAAAAAAGAGTTAAATGAATTTAAAAACATATTTAATTTAATTCAATTATATTTAATTACGTTTCCCTAGATCCTTGCCACCTTTTGAGGTGGTACCCTTAGCAATTCCTCAGAATTTTAGAAGTGCCCATGAGGCTACAAACACTGACCATCCTCCAAAAATTTATAAAACTTCCCATGGATTACAAGTCCCAGCATGTGTATGCCAACTATCACCACATTTTGAATAACAAATGTTTAAAAAGATGACATTTAAAAAGATGAGTCCAGAAATGTTTCAGAAATACCAGTTTAAGAAAAACAGCATTTCATCTAGCAGTGCAAAAAAAATAAGGATGGTTTTTTTTGCCTTTTTCAAATGATTTCTCGGATTCAGAACTAAATGAGGTGATTTATAAATAAGATAAAACGAGGACAAATTATATTAAATTCTCAAGTCTTTTCTCGGATTCATATACTTCTTATCAACATACGTTGATAAAATGTGTTTATCAACAACAAATTTTTGTTGTTATTGTTATTGTTCAGAACAAAAATTGCCTCTGTCTGGAAAGGGGAAGGGGTGGTTAACCAGATCCAGCTTTGTGTAAGTTTCTGCAACACAGAAGAAATGACTGCTGAGCATAAATTAGTGATGGGAAGAATAAGCCAGTCTAACTTATTGAAAAATTTGAAGCATAGTCTGAAAGATATCATGTGTAAACCTATACCTTTATATTTGTGACTGCCATCACAATACTAGAGCTATCAAACAGATGAATTAAGAAGTGGTGAGGACACCTGCAATTAATTTCCTGACCTTTGACCAAAGGCTGATTTTAATCAGTTTAAGAGAAAGACGTTATACAATATACTGTACGTAATAAATAAGAACTTTACCTACTGCAAGCTATAGGACCTAGATATTGCATACTCTCAAAAAGCTAAGTGGGGTTGGTTTGTAGTTGGATGGGAGACCACTGGCTATCTCAGTATTATTAGCAAAAAATGATATGGACGTCTATGAAAGTAGACCCCATAATGAGGGTAACTTTAGTATTTTATCTTCAGTATTTTATTTCTAAATAAAAATATATCCCAAAGAATATATCAATTGCCAGTAGTGTCCAATAATAGAACTTTAAATCCTTTTTCTATAGTTGGCAACGAATAGTGAAGTAAAATCCACAGGGACTCCTTTTTTTTAAAAAAAAGAAAACCTCATCCTTTTCCTCTGCTGTTTTCCTATCTAAACAAGGAAAACATTTCAGTGATTCTAACAGACTGCCATCAACTATTAGGTTTTCAACAGAAAAATGCAAAAAGTTCATTTTGACCCTATCTTGGAAAACTATTATGAATAAGATAAATGCAATAAATGAGAGATTATTTGAACATAGATAAAAGACCACAAAATTCATTACCTTGTCCAGAGAAAATGTTTTGGTGAGTGCAAATGCCCATCCTGCTTCAAAAGCTCTGTGGATCATTGATGAACTTGTAGTTGGTGTTGCACTGGCGAGACCAAAAGGATTTGAAAACCTAAGCCCGGCCATTTCTATGCTGATGTCTACCAAGTCGATAGGTGTATAAAAAAGAGGCAACTGAGGTACAGCAGATACTGAGGTATCATATAAAGACTGTGGGAATAAACAACACAACAGTTTATGTACTTTATTCAAATACACCTTCCATAAATGAGTGTGCATCATTTCATTAAATACATACATACATACATACATACATACATACATACATACATACATCCTTTTAATTAGTTAATAAAATATTCTTGGCATGGTAAAATCCTCACTCATAATAGGAGTATCAGGACAACTCAGTGACCAAGTCTGTTTAGCAGTTTAAAATCTTGCCAAATATAAATAGAAAATTGGAACTATAAAGAAGTTTAAACTTCCAGAGCTTAAAGGTGTACATTTCCTACATTTAAGTACCAGAAGGGAGACATTTATGAACTATTTGGGAACCCTAATAGTCAGCCAGAATGGTAAACATGGAAGGGATTTGGAGACCCACCAAGATGCTCTTCATTTCTCCCCGGAAAAGATTTATGCTTCACCTTTTAAGAAAATAGTCTATTGCATTTTATGCAAGAAGTAGTTCTGTTTTCTCCTTTTAAAATGTGCACTTTTATAAGAATAAGATATTTTTGCCTTTTCTTTTTTTAAAAAAATAGGTGCATATAAATTTTTTAAAAAAGAAACTTTTCCAACTGTTCTGTAAACTACTTCAATGGAATTAAACTTCTTGAGAGGCTCCTAAAAACAATAATCACTAGAAGGAAAGATGAACCCAATTTCTGGATTTTTACTTAATACACAAAACCAGCAAAAATCACAAACAAACAAACAAAACAAAAAACCCTGCAGAAAGATATAAACCTAACATTTATATGCAAATTTTGCAACTAGTAATTTGTAGCATTATTTTATAATGATAAAGAAATCCGTACAGCTACTTACAAAAACAATGAAAACAAAGCCAAGTATTTTTCTACCTGGTAGCTAATGAGCTAAATCTGTATTGTTGTAGGAATGAAGTTTCTGTTCATGTAGATAATCTCTACAAGATAGATGTGTAGACTTTGGTGCAGAAGAGCCCTCATCACAATGTAACTCAATGTTTATATTTTCGTATTGTTGTACTATTCCAAATTCTGCATTTTTCACTTTCATCATATAAAATTTTAGAATAATCTGCAATTGCTTTTTCCAGTTGTGTTTTTCTGCTGCTGTCAACAGCAATCTGCCTATCACCCTGCACAATAATTCCTATAAAAAATATCTTGAGATATTACATTACACACATATAGAGCTCCCATCGACCACACACTATATTGGTATAACAGGGTTCAAATGACAGCATATATTAGGACTTTTCCTCACAGCCACATTAAAACGCAACCCACATTTCTTGAGGTGGCACAAACGTTTTGCCTCAGTAATGAGGGGATGATGGCTCTAAAATTTTAATGTGGAACAAGTAAAGCAATTAATGGATTCACCAACTTATTTTTCTCTCCCACCAAATGTCACCAACCAGCAGGAAAACATCCACCAGCCTCTCTCAAAAACTTGGGATAGAGATGGGCATGGATCTTGGGAGGAGGCAAATTTTAACAAAAGTGTTCTGCACAGATGCATTTAAAAATAGCCTTTTTGACATGCACTCAATTCTATTTTAGAACAGCACTTTTCTAGAACAGCACTATTCTGGAGTAGGATTAAACCCATATTTAAATGTAAACCCAACCAAGTTGATAAATTTATCTCTATATTAACACAAACTCTCCTAGATCTGTCAGCTGGAAAACACAATGGATCCAATAATTCAGGGTTATCAAACTCCCAGCCCATGGGTCAGATGTGTCACACGCTGGCCACCCATGCTCTGTTTACCAAAGGGGAAAGAAGTCCTGATATGTCATGTGACCATGCGAGTTTGACACCCCCACAATAACCTACTGGAAGCTGTAGCCAGGGGAAGAGTTCATTCTTTACCTACCAGATCTATGTTCTTTTGGAGCAGTTCTCTCAGATACTCCAATATTAGGACTAATGGAAGAATGTACTCATTCCCTATCAAATGAGCTTAGCTTTAATCCATGAGTTCCAACTTCAACACTTAACATATTAGTTTGCATAAGAAAAGCATTTAGCTTCCAGTGAGTGGTTTGTGCCATATTTTAATTGTAACTCCAATCTAGCCAAATTTGTGTTGAGAAAAGAGGGATAACGCTACTTTAAAACCGGACCAATTGCCTCTTAAGCTCTTTTTAAATTATTAGTGGTCCATCTTTGTGCCACGGTTAGAGGATATGAAGAAGTCTTAAGTTTTAGATAGATAAAGATTCTTTCTGAAACATTCAGGCATATTTTCCTTCAACAAAGCAACAGCGAGATTCAGAAACTATAATTGTGATATCACAACTTGCAGTGGGCCAACCAGAAAACCACAGTATTCCTCCATAGCTATAATTTCTTCTAGAAGTCATTCTAGAAATATCTTTAGCTTAGCCGTTTATATTCAATCAAATTATTTCCTGCTTTTAAATGTTCATTACTTCATCAACTTTGGACCAAGCTTTTAGTGACCTGAAAAGGAATGAAGATATGAACCATTTTCTACTTCTATTTTGGACGCTCAATGCTGAGTATATGCAATGATTGGCTCCTATTCATTTATTTTCATATTTCTTTGATATTTCTAACAAAATAACTTTATTTATAGACACAAATTAGAACAATAATAAAACAGTATCTAGCATCAAATTACAACATGCACTATAAAGCAGCAACAGCAGCACAGCAAGCCAAATCCTGTTAAAAGTTAAAATTCAGTTAAAGGGCATTCAAAGGTTTTTGTTTTTGTTTTAAATAAGTAGTGATGGTTCACAGGAGCCTAACTCAGCCTTGGATATAACAACCAAAGAAACCGTGATATCTAATAGAAACAATGCATATAAAAAAGTAACAGAAGTGACGTGGTGTGCTCTAAAAGGTTTGTATGGGAGAGGAAGGAGTTGTGCCTTTTTAATAGGGAATACTACTCTCTGATCACATAAGATCAGCAAATGAATACTGACAGTAGCAAGAAAGAGAATAAGTAACTGTTTCCATCTGATTAATTACTAGGATTGTTGCCTGGCAAATGAAGAGCAGACAAAAGGAAATCTATAATGAGGGACCACTGAAAGAGAAGGCTACACGTTGAGAGCTGTTCGACCTGTGGTTTCCTAAGACTAGCGTTTGTACATTTTCTCTGTGATGTCAGTTTTCTGTATGTAGATTACAAAATACAAGAATCTCAACCTACAACAGAGCACTGGAGAATAGAAAGTTGAAATTTCTCCCTCACTTCATTCTATTAATGTCTGGATTCTTGAAAATGGGAATGGAATCTAACATGGATTCCCTTGAATCGAGTGACTTGAAAGACCATATTTCACAATCACATCTACCCAATCCTACTGGCTACTGCAGGATGGGTATGTTGAGGGTCCTGTTCATGAAGGAATGTCATCTGATGGGACCCAATAGACCTTTTTCTATAGCAACACCAGCCCTCAGGAAAATCATTCCCCTGAGGTGTGACTTGCCCCAACTTTGCAGACTTTCTGAAAGGACCTGAAGACACAGCTTTGCCATTTGGCCTCGGGAATCCAGTAATGTGGGCATGGAGCTTGCAAAGTGGCTACATTGCTGAGGAAATTGAGTATGCCTTCATACAGATTATGAGAATTTTATGGTTGTTAATGTTTTTAAAATATTTTTTATGTTTGAAATTATCTTTTGTATTGATTTGTGTTTTTAGCCTTATATAAAAATACCAAATAAATAAATGAACCAATGAATCTATGGTGTCTTCCTCCTCCTTGTTAGTTCTACAATTTTGGCAAAAATGCAGCGATACTTACACTTTAAATATCAGAAATAAAAGGAATACCAATTTACAGTTCACTTACCAAAATTCCTGGCAATGTATTTTAATAAACACATTTATCCCTTTCTCATTGTTATTGGAAATATACTAAATGGTATGATGCCCATTTTCCTCCTACAACTTCAAAAAATGACATGTTGCATCAATATCCCTTTTTCTGTATGAGTTTACTGCAACAATATTTCTCTGAACTTCTACATCTAGTTAACCAACTTCTTTTTAAAAGTGTCATCCCAACCATTTTTTTTCTTTCTTTCTATGTTCACAGCTCTCCTTACTCTATTATTTATTATTTAATTCTGTAATTGCATTATTTACAGTCAGTCAGGGATGCATATTATATGAAAGTCCTATTCAAATTAAAATTGTATTATACTGCAATATATTATGCTGTGGCTCTGGATTCCTCAAGTGACTGAAGAACATATTCTAAGAGATACACATATTTTGGCTTACAGAAGTAAAATAAACAAACTGGAGTGTCTAAAGGAAGTGAATTATTACTATTTCCTCCTCCAATATTTCTCCTACAATAATTTATGTTCAAATTACTTCTGAAATACTGTGAAAGAAACAACTTCTGGCAAACCATATAAAACAGTTCATCTATTATTTGTCAAAAAAGAATATTTTATGTAATGTAACATTAACACTTTGCTGTTAAAGTATGCTAACGTGCATCTTGCATTTTGAGTGAGAGTTTAAGTATACCAGGTCAGCATCTCACCTACCAGTTACTTAAGAGTTTAATCCAGCCATCTTTCAAAACCTTCCTTAAAAGGTCAAAAAAAACCTCATACATTTTGAAGTTTCCTCAATATAGTCTTAATTTTTGTTGCCAAATCAAATATCAAAGTACTTCAGACTAGTTTCTCCTCAAACCTTGCACCAGATTTGAATTAAATCATGTCTTCTTTGAATATAAAACCTGTAATTCAGATTGAATCAGGACTGATTCGCATAAACCTAGTTGAAATGGGTTGACCAAAATCTTTTCTTAATGAAGAATATCTAAGTACCAGTCTCCTTTGAATACATTATTATTTTACACTGAAGAGAATTCAATACAGAGAAATATATACATGCCGATGAAAAAGAAAAGCTGAGATGTTATCCCTACTCAAAATAAAATAAAATAAAAATTACCACCCTATGATGACCTGCCTTTAAATTACAGCTGTCCCAAAATAATGCCCTCTGTTCCAATGACTAAAATTGCAAGTGGCCCAAATACTGAAAAGCAATTGCCAAATTATAGTAATTGCCACCCCAGCAACCAGATTTACTGAAACCGCACACCCAAATAAATGCCTTGTGGCTACCCATTCATCTAGCAGCTGGAAAGATGACACTTGACATTTGGAAACTTTCCTGTGAAGATTGCTGGAAGGCTTTTCCCATTAGCTTCATGGTGAGATGGTAAGGTCGAATAAGCCCCCTCAAAATCTGCAAAGGCCAACGGAAACACTGTAATATTAGGCATGGTTGATCTAAAATTCCAATTGACAAGTTATATGAGTTTTCCTCCAATGCTTTTAGTATATTCACGTTTCAGGGGACATATGTGCTTTATTGTGCAGATCAAGATCCAACAAGGCATTTGCAAAACTTAAACAAAATATCAAAACAACAGCAAGAAACAAAAAGGAAAAACAAAACCTACTTTAATTGAAATGTGTGATTCAGTCTTTATCCTGAACTGGCATTACCACAAGTTTATCACAGCAAGCATTATGAATACAAAAGAATGTCTATTCAACACAAGTTCTCCCCAGGGCTGTGTCCAAAATCTGCTGTTCACCCTGTAGACCCGTGACTGTTATGCAAGGTTTGTCACCAATCTTATTGTGAAATACATGGATGATACAACAGTAATGGGCCTTTTTCAGGATGACAATGAGAATGCTTACCACAAGGAGGTAGAGGGTTTGGTGAACTGGTGTAATAAAAACAGTTTTGTTTTAAACACAAGTAAAACTACAGAGATCATCAGATTTGTTTTATTTCAATGGCTGTGAATCATAGTCATTCACAGCCCGTAATGAGTCTCAAACAACTTGTAAATAGTCCCACAGAAGTCTGCCAAAGTCGTCTGGGATAAGTCTGATAAGCATGCACCTTTTATCTTTCTTGAAATGCTGCCAACGACTAAATTACCAATTAGTTGTACAAGACCAAACGGAGCACAAATTCAACACGGAGCTTCAGGTTTCAAACCAACTAGTACAAAGTTGCTTCCTGCAAAGGTTCATGTACCTTTGCTCCTCCTTTATGTCTTAGAGAGGGCCAATCACTTCCAAGCTTTTCTCCTGAGTCACCCCTTTTATCTTAACTGTTCTTGTCTTCTGGCAGCTCTGCGCATGTGCACCCTGGGAACAGGCTCCCCTGCTCCTCTGCCTCGCTGATGTCAGATTCTGGAGGCTCCAGAGTCGGCACATAACTCCCAGATGGCCCTGGCCCCATCTCTGTATCAGACACAAAACCCTCGTCCAAGTCCTCCCCAGACTCCCGAACTGGTCCATGTTCCTCCCCACTATCCGACTCCACTGCCATCTCCACAGGCTGCTGGCGGACAACAACATTGTCAATTTCAGAAAAGGCAGGGACAACCACACACCTCTGTGTATTAATGATTCACCTGTGGAGGTGGTTAGCAACATCAAGTTTCTGGGTGTGCAGCTAACAAGTAGACTAGCTTGGTTGCTCAGCAGTGAGACACTGGTGAAGCAGGCACAACAGTGCCTGCATTTTCTCCATAGCATGAGAAAAATTCATCTTCCTTCCCCTGTCCTTACCACTTTCTATTAGAGGTACAACAGAGACCATCCTGTCATATTGCATTACTGTCTGGTTTTGAAGCATTACTATTCAGACAGGAAGGCAGTGCAGAGAGTGGTGAGGATTGCAGAAAAAATTATTGGTAGTTCACATAAACGATGTTTGAGCTGGGTCCGCAGTATTGTCTGGAACTATCACTGTTCATTTTCAATATATTTGGGTATATATATATATATATATATATATATATATATATATATATATATATATATACACACACACACACACACACACACACACACATATGTACATGTTTATAGTGTGTTATATATGTGTATGGGTAGATATGTTCTTTCTTTTGACAGCAGGCAACATAATTTCATTATTACTGTGTGCCAGTGTGCTCACAGTAAAAAATGACAATAAAGGTTCTTATCTTATCCTATCTTATCTTATCATCTTACCTCACCTCACCTTACTTTAATGTTCTGTATAAATTATGAAGTTTGATTGGTAAGATAAGAGAGGGCTTGAAACATTCAGCTCTTAAAGGAAGAGTTGGTTATATGTGTAAACAAAATGAAATTACTGAAAACATATTGTGGACATATGCTAAATGATAACAGTCAACTGTATCTCCATTGCATGTCCACACATGTTTTATTTGTGTGTTGAATGCTTTAAGATGTTCAGTGCCAAAAAAATGGTTTATTTTGCTAACTCACTTGCCAGAATCTGCCTGATTAAGTCTAGAATTGGTAAAGGAGGAACCATTATCAGAATATGGGTCAACTACTCTTACTGGTTTCCAATAAATTATTTTTTTTAATATGTAATATTCCTTTAAATGACAGAAAAATATAATCAAAATCATTTTAATATTTTTAAACTAAACATTCCAAATTTCCTTAATCATTCTTTTTCATATGATTTAGTTTTCAGTCTCATTATCATATTGCCAAATTTCTTTGGACTAGCTGAGTTTCTCTGAAAATTTTCTCATAATGCCAAGAACTCAGTACGACAGAAGGGAACTATTACTTAATGATCATGAGATAATAAAAATAAGGAAAAGGAACCATACTTGTATTGATTCAGTCTAAAATTGTGTTTAATTTTATTGCAAACATTTTGATGACTCATATTCATCTCATTGACAGGACATTTAAAGGAGGATATACTAAACATGATAACATCTTCTCTTTTATTACTATCATGTCTTCAAGTTGAATTATAGAATTACACTTTCATGCTTTCAGTATTTGAAATCTGTGATATTTGCAATCATAAACCAAGTGGCTAACCCACCAAAAAAACCCTCTGTTCTTATTTCAGTTGACAGACATTTAAAACATATTCATATCTTCACTTCGCTCACATAAAGCCAGTTCACTTTACTGCTACAGACGGCTACAACAGCAGCCCCCAAACTTTTGGGCGCCAGGGACCGCTTCCATGAACAGAGGTTTTTCCACGGACTTGGAGGGGGTGTGGTTTTGCATGCTGTTGCATTCCACAAATGGGGCTTTGCTTATTTGTGCAACCCAGATTCTAGCATGCTGTGAACTGGTGCCATGGACTGAGGGTTGGAGTCCATGGACTGGGGATTGGAGATCCCTATGCTAGAGAATACCAAGTTTGTAATATAGATGAGAAGTTGAAAAAAAATACTAGAAGAAAGTAATGACAAACCAGTTCTATTCTGCTTTTTGGAAAACTATAAGGATACTGTCAAACAGTTATTGAAACCTGAGCTCAAATTGAAGCAATGTTTATCTATCCACAGGCTAATGGCAATAGCAATAGCACTTAGACTTATATACTGCTTTATAGTGCTTTACAGCCCTCTCTAAGTGGTTTACAGAGTCAACATATTGCCCCCAACAATCTGGGTCCTCATTTTACCCACCTCGGAAGGATGGAAGGCTGAGTCAACCTTGAGCCTGGTAGGATTTGAACTGCCAAATTGCAGGCAACCGGCAGTCAGGAAAAATAGCCTGCAGTACTGCACTTTAACCACTGCGCCACCAATGCTAATGGCAAGAGGTATATATCTAAGAAATGTTAACATTTGCTTTATGAACATTTCCTTGGTTTCAGTTGCAGCAGGTATAAAGTTTCTGAATATCGGAAGTCGTCTTAAAACTTCTTTTCTTTTCTAAAACTTCTTTTTTTTTGTTTCCTGCTCATTTTTATTATTTGAATCATTTTGAACTCAAATTATTTCACTTCATTCTCTCTTTTGTCCTTGTTTTTTTTAAAAAAAACAAATGGAAATCATTCGCCCACACACTCCTATACACACCAGACTACCTTTATCCATATTGCTCAGCTTTCAGTATGGCTCCAATTTTTTCATTACATCACAGGCTCCTCTCATTTTTTCTTCTACTACTTGACAATGAGAAGAAAGAGACTGGTGCGAACATTATTTACAGAACTGTACAGCTCTAATTGCATATTTGCCACAACAATCTATAATTATATGTCTCTGAAAATAGTGCAGATAAAAGTTAACATTTTCCTTGTATCACTCCTCAAATGTATCACCATGCCATCTTTGCAAAAGGAACACCAAAAAAATTAAAATAAACCTGACAAAAATATTTTGTTAGATTAATCTTTTAAGATCATAGAGATAATATCTAAGCCATTTATGGTCAATATGGTATATTCCAACTTTTTATTTCAGAATAATGAATACCTAGTAATATACCTTAATTATTTATTTTTAAAAAAGAAAAGTACTTAAGGGTATAGACTTAGAACAATCCAAATTTCAAAATCTCAATATTGACAATAAGTTGAGATCAGTAAACACCCTAAGTATATCTGGACCAAACTGTATATTGCAAAGAGGTTTAATTGAATATTTTCCCATTGTGCAATTTTAAATAATACGGTAATAACAAAAAAAGATTTGCACTTGTTCAGATGATTTAAAAACTCGGTTGTAAATAAGTTTGATCAAAAGAATTAATACTCTTATTTGGCCTTTTTTTTTTAAGTCACAAGCAATTTTAAAACAAGGATTGTCCCAGAGTGTCAGTTTGTGAAATCAAAGGGCAGAATGTATGAGCCTTTCAAAAGCAGTCAGTAGAATCTGCTTGAGTATGTTCCTTTTTCAGCGAGGCTCTCCTGCCTAACTCCTGTTGATCTCTTGTGTGACTGTCAGATATATCTGACAAATAGACAGGTTTCTCTTTTCAGATGCCTATGTTTTATATTTTATGGATTTTAGAAACTCCTGGTGTGATAACATCTCATACATAATAATTTCTGTTCCAGAAGATAATGCTAAGGATTTTTTTTTAAAAAAATAGATATTTCATGTTGTTCAAGGCTGCTCTGTATTAATATATGTAAGCTGTCACCCCACCACTAATTACCTGAATAAGATGTTGTAATGAATGGGCAAACCAACTTTTTTGTTTTCACTTTCAACCAAACAACTGTCAAACCCCACAAGAGGTGGGCAAGACCAAGAAAGCAAAAAAATGCATATATTTCAATAAGGCTCAGTTGGATTAAATACAAAATCATGGACACGACAAAAGAAATTCCCCAGCCTTGTTTAGAGTGAATAAATTAAAGTGAAGAAGACTCTGTGAATATTTTGAGATATTTTTCCCAGATTTCCAGCCACATGGGCTGAGAGGTTGTAACTAACTTGGCCATTGCTATTATTTACATTCCTTTCCTATAATCTAATATTATCAATATACAGTAGATATACCTCATGTCCAGTGGTGGGTTTCAAAAAAAATTACTACCAGTTCTGTGGCCGTGGCTTATTTGGTGGCTGTGGCTTAGGGTCAAGTCACTGGGTGGGCGTGGCTTGGTGGTCATGTGACTGAGGGCATGGTTGGTGGTCACATGATTAGCTGGCGTGGCCTGGTGGTCATGTGACTTGAGTTGGGTGTGGCCAACTCAATGTCACTCACATCAAGGGGTGCCTCGCCTGGCCCCTCCCCTCCCAGCCATTCCTTGTCACACCCAGCCTCAACCTATCTATAGTTCTGTAAAAATGTTGTTCACCTTTTTTTGACTTTATTATCTACATACTATAGATGTACTTTCAGGGACCACTGAAAGGAGGAAATGGCTCACATGCTTTGCCCAAGAGTGTGGCAACAGGCTTTTAAGGGGCTGCCAGAAAGAGGGGGGCAATGTATTTTCCAGTTTCCAGGATGGAAACTGAACAAAGAGAGAAGCAACCTAAAAGTAAGGAGAAACTTCCTGACAGTGAGAACAATTAACCAGTGGAACTGCTTGCTACCAGAAGTTCTGGGTGCTCCAACATTGGAGGTTTTTAAGAAAAGACTGGACAGCCATTTCTCTGAAATGGTATAGGCCCTCCTCTAAGTGTTATTCTGTTATTCTGATACCTTTCTCAGGACCTCTACTCAGAGTTTGGCATCCTCAGAGTTTTCCTGCCTGAGCAGGGAGTTGGACTAGAAGACCTCCGTAGTCCCTTTCAACTCTGTTAAACACATCTGTATTTATACTCTGGACTATGCACATTTAATGTATGTAAACCCTGAAAAATACCTGGGCAAAAGAAAGGCAGTAAAATCACTCTAAGTGTACGGACACTGTAAAATATTAATATATGATAACTAAGGAACAATTAAAAATAGCTGAGAGAGTTTTCTCTCTCTCCCTTCCTATTTCTTTTTCTTTCTTTCTCTCCTTTCCTCTTTCTTTCTTGCTCTTTCTTTTTCTTTCTCTCGCTTCCTCTTTCTCTCTTCCTATTTCTCTTTTCTTTCTTTCTTTCTTTCTTTCTTTCTTTCTTTCTTTCTTTCTTTCTTTCTTTCTTTCTTTCTTTCTTTCTTTCTTTCTTTCTTTTTCTTCCTCTTTCTTTCTTTCTTCCTCTTTCTTTCTAGCTCTCCCTTCCTTCCTTCCTTCCTTCCTTCCTTCCTTCCTTCCTTCCTTCCTTCCTTCCTTCCTTCCTTCCTTCCTCCCTCTCTCTCTCTCTCTCTCTCTCTCACACACACACACACACACACACACACCTACTCTGACTGGGATGGCACGAGAAGGCAGAAAGCAAGCGGTGGGGCAGCGGCTGGAGTATGCTGCTTTGTTTATTTCATTTCCCAGGTGGAAAGTGAGTGGCTATGATGGCAGTAATATTCTGAGAGGGTGGGGTGGACAGATGTACTGGGGCTCCTACCCATGCGCACCTTCGCCACCCCCTCCACCTCAGCACAGTAGAAATGTCCCTCAAGGGCTGCATGCCCACCCACTGGCCAGGCTGAATTAATTGGATAAAATCAGAGAAAGCTCCACTCAAAACTCACCTGTATGTATTTGTGCATGAACCAGGAAGCTTGTTTCCCGTCATTAACTGATTCTACTGTAGTGTTGGTCAGCCCACTGATGTCACCACCTGCAAAAACTCCTGGTTCACTTGTCCTCATGGTCTCCTCATCAACTTCAGGGAGACCCCAACGGTTAAACTTGAGAGGATGCAGAGCTTCTTTTACTGTAATGAAAGGAAAGACGAAGAAAGAATTATTTTTAAAAAAACAACCAAACCTTGATGCATTTTATCAGGGACTGGTAGGATTGCAACACAATATCCAGGCTTTAAGTCGGGGACTTAGTTTAGAGCATGGGTGTCAAACTCGTGGCCTACGGGCCAGATGCATCTCGTGCTGGCCCCGCCCCTGTCCAGTTTAGCAAAGGGGGAAAAAGTCCCAATACGTTACGTGACGCTGCCATAATGATGCGAGTTTGACACCCCTGGTTTAGAGAGTTCCCGTAGATTGTATGGTTACATTTCACATCTTTCCTTTCACATAAGGAAACAAAGATATGCAATAACATTCATTCCCATTGTTCTTCTATGAAATGTGCGGACTATCCCACTCTTTTATAATTCCTAGAAGTTGGTCTCCTATCTATTCCAATCAAAGGCAAGGGTGTTCCTTTAGAGATACTGCTCAAGTTTAGAATTGGCTTCATAAGTTTCTCATAACTGCTGCCATCTGCTTCGCTAGAATCAGTCTTGACTGACCGGGTCAAACTGGAAAAACAACAACACAAGATACCCTGGAATTTGAATTATAAAGAACAACATTGCTCCTAAAGAAGGCTTTGAAGCGGCGAATGAGAGAGGGAAGGGAAAGGATTCGGGGGTTTTTCTTTTCTTCCCTATATTGACAACTAAGAGATTTAAGCAAGAAACCTGCAAAAATCCACTTTGACATTAACAGGTATTTAAGCTGAAAATAAAATGTCAAAGGAATAATAAAGATTTCTGGATTTTCAAAAACTTTTAAAAGAAGGAAAAAAACAAAGGGGTAGGATTTGGAAAAATGGAGGAGAATACCTGGAAGTGAAAGGAATTAACAGTGAAACTTTAACAAGATTCCTAAAAGATATATTTTAACTGAAACTTTGTAACAAGATAAGAGAACCCCAGGAAGGGAAAGTGGAAAAAAGAAGCAAGAAGAAACAGCTTTGGATTATTTGGATTACTTGGTGATTTTTGGATTTTTGGCTATTTGATTTAAAGGACTGAAATCAACCGGGTGGTTGTTTAAAAGTTTTTAAAATGGTATCACTCTTGGAAGAATTGAGAATGGAACTTAAAAAATAGAAAGAAGATGCACAAGAAGGAAGAGGTTCTTTTGGCTTTGAATTTCAATTTTTAAAAATGGAGATCCTGAACTATGAGAAACAACAAGAAATGCCTGTAGTACAAGAAGGGTGGGACAAAGAAGAAGCCATCTTCAATGACCAAGTATTTCTATGTGGGGAAAAGAAAGGAAAGGGGGGAAAGAGAGTGAAAAATTTAAGATATGAAAAAACAACTCAAAAAAAGAATAGTTTGAAAAGTAATTACAACATTAGGAAGAAACAGAAGAGAGGATTACAGAAGAGAGAATCAGAATTAGAGAGGGGGGGTCAAAAAGGGAAGGGAGAAGAAGAGGGGAAGAGGGGAAGGAAAAGAAATTATAAAGGACAGGACATAGAGGAACCGGGAAAACATACAAGACACAGAGATAATGGGTGAAAACTTAATTGAAAGGGGGATTCTGCAAGGGTACAAATGATAGTATTGTTATATTAGAAATAGAAAAGAACTTTGAAAATATGAAACAAGTGTGATTAAAATGATAGATAAAATACTCATTGTAATGGAATGGAATGTTTAATAAATAAATGAAATGAAGAGATTGAGAGAATGAAATTAGGAAAGGAGCGGAACATTTTAATTATTATAAATGTGTTATAAAAATTTAAGTTAAGAGGAATATGAAAGAAAGATGAAAAAATTATGGAAATATTATAAGTGTTCCTAGAAGTATGATAACCTATTGAAAAGTTAAGATATCAAAGATTATAATTAATATTAATGATAGAGCTGAATTGGAATAGAATAAGTATTTTATTTATATATATATATATATATATATATATATATATATATATATATATATATATATATATATATATATATATATATTTTCTGAGGTTCTCGTGGGTATTTGTATGTGGATCTTTGGTTGTTCGGTTTTCTCCCGCGTAAGATTCGAGTATCTAGGCAACGTTTGATGAAATCTCATTCATCATCTTCAGGCTTCTGTCTCCGGCTCTGTGCTTCTCAGAGTAAAGATTACTCTGAGAAGCACAGAGCCGGAGACAGAAGCCTGAAGATGATGAATGAGATTTCATCAAACGTTTAGATACTTCTGACTACGTGAGAAACAACAACCAAAGATCCATATATATATATATATATATATATATATATATATATATATATATATATATATATATGGATCTTTGGTTGTTCGGGTTTTCTCCCGCATAAGATTCGAATACTAATACTAACCCGAGCACAACCAAGCCCCACCTGAACAGAACACGCCTCAGCCAATCAGAACACAGCCAACCCCCAACCAATCAGAACACAGCCAAACCCCTACCAATGAGAACACACCCCACCCAATCAGAACACAGCCAAGCCCCCACCCAATCAAGTCACACCCCCACTAGCAGTTAAAAGGAAAAGCAGCTGCAATCTCACATCACTCTGAGAAGCACAGAGCCGAAGAAAGAAACCTGAAGATGATGAATGAGACTTCATCGAAACGTTGCCTAGATACTTGAATCTTACGCGGGAGAAAACCCGAACAACCAAAGATCCACATACAAATACCCGCGAGAACCTCAGAAGATCTTTGGTTGTTCGGGTTTTCTCCCGCGTAAGATTGGCAGTATCTAGGCAACGTTTTGATGAAGTCTCATTCATCATCTTCAGGCTTCTTTCTTCGGCTCTGTGCTTCTCAGAGTGATGTGAGATTGCAGCTGCTTCTTCCTTTTAACTGCTAGTGGGGTGTGACTTGATTGGGTGGGGGCTTGGCTGTGTTCTGATTGGGTGGGGGTGTGTTCTCATTGGTAGGGGTTTGGCTGTGTTTCTGATTGGTTGGGGGTTGGCTGTGTTCTGATTGGCTGGAGGCGTGTTCTGTTCAGGGTGGGGGCTTGGTTGTGCTCAGGTTAGTCTTAGTTGCTGGGGGATTTGAGTTGGTGAGCTGTGATCTTGCTGTTTGGCTTCGAGTTCGTGGTCGTGCTGCATCTTCATAGTGGGTGTCGGTTTGCTTCATGTATGGCTCGGAGGGGTTTGAAGTGGGTAGTGATGCAGCTGCAATGCGGCTTCTGGTCCGTGGTCGTGTCTCATCTTCTGAGTGGGTGTGAGTCTGTTTTCTACATGGAAGTGTGGTGGTGGCATCTTGTGTGTCTCTCATGGGTGTGGGTCTGGTGTCATTCTTCATGTTAGGTACTCGTCTGTTCATGAGGACGGGTTTCCAAATGGCTGGAAGGCGGGAGGTGTCATCTCGTTTATTCATGCTGTGTGGGCGTTTTTCTATTTCTATGGCTTCTCTGATTATTCTGCTGTTGAAGTGTTCGGTTTTGGCGATAGTTCTGGTATTTTTAAAGTCAATCTCATGTCCTGTGGCTTTGAGGTGTTGGACCAGGGAAGAGGTCGGTTCTTCTTTTTTAAACGAATAACCAAAGATCCATATATATATATATATATATATATATATATATATATATATATATATATATATATATATATATATATATATATATCTTACGCGGAGAAAACCCGAACAACCAAAGATCCATATATATATATATATGGATCTTTGGTTGTGAAGTTTCTCCAGCGTAAGATCAGTATCTAGGCAACGTTTCGATGAAGTCTCATTCATCATCTTCAGGCTTCTGTCTCCGGCTCTGTGCTTCTCAGAGTGTGCCTGAAGATGATGAATGAGACTTCATCGAAACGTTGCCTAGATACTTCGAATCTTACGCGGGAGAAAACCCGAACAACCAAAGATCCACATACAAATACCTGCGAGAACCTCAGAAAACACACACACACACACACACACACACACACACACACATATATATATATTCTCTTTAAGAACTTAGTGTGTATTTTAAGAATGTACCAAGCAGAATTCAACTGGAAGTTATGTCTTATATTGAATGTTATAATTGTAAAGGCATAAACTGAAGTTTAAATAAGAGCTGAATGAATAAAAGTTAAAAGATACAAAGGTGTCATACTCCAATCAGTAACTACAGGGAAAAAATTTGTTTAATGAGAAAAGAAAATATGAAATTGAAACAGGACAGAAAAAAGTATAAATATGATGACTAGAAAGGTATTGAAACATACACACACACACACACACACACACACACACACATATACACATACATCATACATACATACATACATACACACACACACACACACACACACACACACACATATATATTTGTTTTCTTAAGTTTTCGCGGGTACTTACATGTATGGCATTTGGCTTTGCTCGGGTATTTTCCCACGTCATAGTAGCTGTGCTTTTAAAGTTGTAGCGACGTTTCAGCAGAATCTCATCTGCCATCATCAGGCTTCTGTCGAAACTACAATGACGTGGGAAAATACCCGAACAAAGCTGAATGCCATACCTGTAAGTACCCGTGAAAACTTAAGAAAAAATATATCTATATCTATATCTATATCTATATCTATATATGAATTTAGAAAGGAATGAGATAATTAAAAGTAAGATTGAGAAAACTAAGGGAAGGGAAAAATTATTGAGAAAATGTTAAAATTGTAATAAGATATGGAATAGAACACAAAGATGAATATGAAATTGAATTTGTGTCTGTATGGAGAAGTGATAACCCGGGACCATGCTATTCTCAAAAAAAAAAAAAAAAGAAAGAAATTTTTTTATTAAAAAAAAAAAAGTTCTGTCAGCTTCCTGCCTTCAGAGCAGCTATTAAAACTGCCACTTCTCACTGTCTTCCAGAGGAATATACCTAGCCGGGGAGGGGAGATGCAGCTCCCCTCAACCCAGCTGGCAGTCTCCCCCTCTTCACCCACCCCTCCAAGGTGGGTTAGATGAATCCGGTCCTGAAGGGAGCCCTCCAACAGGGCAAGCACCGTTCAAAGCTGCACACGATCATGGTCTCTGGTCCGTCTATGACAGAAACACTACTGGAATATAAAGTATTTATAATGAGAGTATGTTTGATGATTAAAAGTAGGGGAATGGAAATTTATTAAACTACATAGGTAAACTTTGGCTAAGTGGAAATAAAGAAAAAACATGATTAGGGATTGTATTGGAATATGAAGTATTTATAATGAGAGTATTTTATTATGATTAAAAGTAGGGGAATGAAAAATTATTAAATTGCATGGGTAGGTTTTGGTTAAGTGGAAATAAAGAAGGGGAAAAAATGAAAAATATGGAATGATTATAGGAATATCTTTGGAATAAATATAAGATATAATGTAGATTGGAGGGATATACCATTTGGATCCTAAATAGAGTAGTCTCATTTTATTTTTACTTTTTTTTCAATTGTTTATTATATATTGGTCTAGAGAAAATTAAGGATGATAATGATATATAAAGTAAAATAAAATAGGTGGTAAGCTGAAAATGGAAATAACAGGGGATAAAGAATTGAAAATATTTGTGTGCATGAAATGACATAGATATTGAACTAATTTAATGAATTGATTTAATGAATTGAAATATGAAATGGAAATTTATCTAAAGATTGGTGGATGATTTGAGGTGATGTTAAATATGATAGATGGAAATGTAGCTATGATTATATATAAATGTTGTAATCTGGAACCACGTTGCTCATGTGAAGAGATGTGTAAAAATAAAAATAAAAAACTTTTAATAAAAAAATCTATATTTCCTGGGGGTTGATATTCACTGTTTCCATACTTAAGAATCGAAAGAAGATCTAAGTCTTCCAATGAGGCTTTCTCAATATTAAAACATTTAGGTTAATGTTGAAGTAAGGTAAGTGAAATATGGCAGCTGAAGTTTGAGGGAAGCTGTGTGTACCCAGCTGTGCACCTGATGCTTTCAGGGAAAAGAAAATGACTTAGTTTGACTTACTGCACTTCACATTTAAATTTCCTGAATTTGAAAACCCTCCATCTGGCTTGGATTAAGCGGTCTCATACACATATGGATGAAAATGTAGATACAATATGGTCTGTGTTTGCTTTCAAAACATTAACTATGCAAAATTAGTAATTGGATGCTAGCTCTCCTTCTCACTCCCCACTCCCAATTTTAGATAGTCCAGTAGAAAATATGGGCAATGTACAAGCATGAGGTAAATGCTAATTTTTTGTTTTCTTTGCCCAGTACTAGTATGTTCCTGCTATAAGTTGTAGCAAAAAGGAAGTTGCCATAGCAATCAATCAAGCATTATGTAGGCTTTAGCTTAGTTTTCATAAACAGCAGATGAGGTGCTAAAAACTGTCTCTGGACTATACCATGTAAAGCTGTAGGTAAAGGAATGGTATAATAAAATGCTATTCTGTACATTTGTCTTTTTTTAAAGAAAAAAACCTGCATTAATTAGCAACTTAGGAAACAGAAAGTAGGTCAAGAAATAATACATCTTCCTGAGATGCTAACTTCCTAAAAAAAAATATTTGTGCATGCTTTCAAGTTAGTGTTGACTCTGGAAACTGCCTGGACAAATCCCTACCATTTTCTTGGCAAGATTTCAGAAGTAGTTGGCCATTCTTCCAAGGGCAAAGAGAGAGGGACTCATACCTAAGGCAGGAGTACAATTCACGATCTCCTGGTTCCTAGCCCAGTGCCTTAGTCATTACACCAAATTTATTTATGTACTTATTTATTTTGTAAAGCTACTAAACTTATATTGTGACTCTGGGTAGAGGACATTATCAAACAGTCTAATCCAAACAATACAAACCAATTAAAATTAATTAATTAATTAATCTATTTATTTATTTATTTTGTCAAGCAATTATAAGATAACAGGTATAAGTTCATAACATAGTTATGAATATATGAAATGGATACATATAAGAAAAATATAAAATAAACAAAAGGACAGAGACGGTAGGTACGTTGGTGCGCTTGTGCATGCCCCCTACAGACCTCTTAGGAAAGGGGTGAGGTCAATAGTAGACAGTCTAAGGTTAAAGTTTTTGGGGTTTGCGGAAGAAACCGCAGAGTCAAGTAGAGTATTCCAGACATTGACTACTCTGTTGCTGAAGTCATATTTCCTGCAATCAAGTTTGGTGCGGTTTACCTTGAGTTTGTATCTATTGTGTGCTCTTGTATTGTTATGGTTGAAGCTGAAGTATTCATTGACAGGTAGGACATTGCAATGTATAATTTTATATACTACACTTAGATCGGATCGAAGGCAGCATAGTTTTAGGTTTTCTAGGTCTAGAATTTCAAGTCTGGTGGCATAAGCTATTCTGCAACAAGTAGAGTAGTGGAGAACTCTTCTTGTGAAATATTTCTGGACTTTCTCAACTGTGTTAATATCAGATACATAATGCGGGTTCCAGACTGATGAGTATTGGTCTAGCAAATATTTTGTATGCTCTAGTTAGTAGTGTGATATTACCAGAGAAAAAGCTACGTAGGATTAGGTTAACAACTCTTAATGCCTTTTTGGCTATGTAGTTACAGTGGGCTTTAGCACTTAGATCATTAGAGATGAGCACTCCAAGGTCCTTGACAGAGTTTGGATAAGCAACAAGGTCTTGACTATTCAGCTTGTATTTTATTTTCTGATTTTTTTTTGCCAATATGTAAGACAGAGCATTTATTTGTTGAGATTTGAAGTGGCCATTTGTTTGACCATTCTGATACAGAGTCAAGATCTTTATGAAGGGTAGCAGTATTGTCTGTGATGTTGAATAGGTTTACATCATTAGCGAAGAGAACGCAGTTGCTATTGATATGATCGCAGAGGTCATTTATGTAGAGTATGAAGAGAGTTGGTCCTAGAACACTGCCCTGGGGCACTGTTGACAGGTACACAATTTGATGCTCCCAATTTTTACCATTTGTTGTCTGTTTGAGAGGAATGCTTCTATACAGTTATGCAGGTGTCCAGATATACCATAAGATTTTAGTTTTAGGAGTAGTTTGTCGTGTACTACTGAATCAAAGGCTCTACTATGTAGATTACGTCTATTGCTTTGCCCTGATTGAGTTCTGTAGTCCATATGTTTTTGCGGTGTAAAAGTTGCAGATTTCAGTATAGTTTTTTTCTGAAACCAAATTGTTTATTAGAGAGTAGGTTGTTTGTCTCTAAGTGGAGGATAATGGGTTGGTTATTAAGCAGCAAATAAAGCAAATAAAAAATAGACCAAAATAAATTAAAAGATTAAAAAAACAGAACAATGGGGAAAAAACTATGTAGAGTGCATTCCAGTTAACCATTATGTAACCACCTAACAGGCTCAACTCTTTTAAGGGATTCCCAAACCAGCTGACAAAACCAAGTTTTAAGAGCCTTCCAGAAGGCCAAGAAAAGTTGCTTGTTTTTCCTTTTTAGGATCTGCTGACATTGGAAATATGAATCGCCTGGTAATCCTGGATCTCATTCCTCTTTTTCTCTCTCTGTTGTGCCATTTTTAAAAATTGGGATTATTTGAACTATTCAAGAGCAAGTTGATCCCATCTCATTCTTATTGTAACTTTGTGTATGGAATCATCCTTATTTTTAAGTAATCTACAATAGTCAGATATTAGTTTCAAACCTCCTTCTGCCAAGACATGGTGATTTGGGGCCAGTCACTCTCTCAGCCCAATCCACCCCACAGGGTTGTTGTTGTGGGCAAAATAAGAGGAGAAAGGAGTATCATGTGTATTTGCCACTTTGAGTTATTTGTAAAAATAATAAAGGCAGAAAATCAATAGATAAATAGAGCGACAGACAGACATTCCCTCAGTAGTTTGGATCAGCTAGTCCCTCAAACTACCTCACATGAAAGCTCTGGGAGTAGAAGGTGTGTGTGATCCCTCAAATTCTGCCCTTTAAAACTAGCAAAAGAGTCGACAAATGTATTAAATAATACATGGTTGTAGTAAAAGAAAAAGAAGAAGTGAGTTATAAATATCAAGGCGTAGTTGACGGGGCATTTTTCCTCTCATCTTTTTATGACAAGAATCATTTTAATCTCAGATTATAACTCACCTCTGCCATAAAAGGTTATACATTAATAATCTGAGATTTGGATAGGATTGAGTTTTCAAATAGCTCCTTTGGGCAACTCTTCAATATAGTATATTTTATGACAGGACTGTGTTACCATATCTTGAAGAATTACCAAGGACTGGTACCAAGAACTGTGTTGCCTTATCTTGAAGAAAAAAAAATGGTGTCCAGTTTTATTGTTTTTGCTAGTTCCAAAAGATCTCTTTCTCTCTCTCTCATTTCTTGGGACATACCACAGACAGATGTAGATTGCTAAGGACAATTAAACTGATATAGCTGTGCTATCATATACATGAAAAGAAACCTGCTAGCATTTTTCTCAGTTGTCACCGAGAACAGTGTCAAATCTGTGCTCCGTTTTTGCACAAAAGGAGCCCACACAGCTGGATTTTGTCTTGGGAAACCTTCCTTAATCTGAAAGCCCTCATTATGGAAAGGAACTGGATTTTTCTTACAAGATTAGAGATTCCCAATGGGCTGAAGGATATAGACAGATGAAAAGAAATGGAGGAGAGAGTAACAATAGGGGAAGCCCTTCTCCCCACAGTGATCCCACTGCAAACAGCCATTTCTCTCTTGCAATTTGAACTTTTAAGTATGATAATCTGCTAGCATATTGCTGACCCAGAAGGTTTTTTTTTTCCTATAGTAATTCTAAAGCAGAAAAATCTTCTGTGAATTTTAAGCAGTTAGACCGAAGACCGTCAATCTTGTGACAGAGGAAGCAAAACAATTTAATTTGGACGAGAGTATCAGTGAAACAAATGTAGAAAATATCAAAGGAAAAAAAAATGGGTCATGGGCCAATGAAATAAAAAGGATTTTGGGAAGATGAAACTGACAGCTAATTTGATCGAAAATAACCCACATTGCTTGCCCTAATTCTGACCCTGGTATCTAGTGACATTGTATCAGAAGAGCAGGGAGCCAAGAAAGGCCATAAAATGAGGGTTATTAGAATCACAAATTCCTTAGATAGGCAGATTTGAAAAAAAGAGACAGAAAAGTTTTCACAAACATTGCAGTTATTCCAGATACTAGGAGTTTATTTTCCCAATATAAACCTAATGTGAGAAAACACAGACTCATTCAAATGTAGGACACAAGAATATTTCATGACATGCAGCGGAAGATGGTGCTATCTGAGGCCATCTATTAATAAACTAGCAAGTATTAAAGCCGGAAGAACTTATAAGAAGAATTCCTGTTAAAGGCAGAAGATCTATCTGAAATAGAGAGCTTAGTTAGTTCTTTCTTGCATACGGTTCGGATACATCTGTTAAGAAAATATTTTGCCAACCTTGCTATGGAAATCAGTTAGCTGTGGAGAGAAGGGAAGGCTGTGCCACGTAAACTAAATTTGCACACTTCTGATGCAATTTTTTTTCCTGTTTTAATCTGTAATAGAATTTTTAAGTAAAAAAAGGGAAACACAATTTTTACCTCAGAGAATGGCTAAAGGATAAATACTTTAATGGGTAGTAATAAGCATAAAGAAAATTACTACTGGTCTTAATTTGATGGTTTCATAAAAAAAGCTCTCTTACGTATGTATGTGTGGCTGATGCTTATACTAATAAGGTAACTAAAACAAACAAAAGGATGGATTTTTATTATAGAGATTTGTCAAGAGATTTGGGGAGGACTTCGTCCTATAGGTGGGTTGGGCTAGGTACCTGGGGTGGGAACTTGAAAAAACATTTTTTAAAAAACTAAAATATACTTGTTTTTAGGTGTCATAATATAGTTTTGGTGTGTTTCCCGTATAAAATTAGTGAGAACAAATTTCTGACAATTTTCAGCAATCATAGAAGGATCTCCAAGAAGACAGAGAATCTGGGTGCTTATACATAGCTCTGAAATTATTAGCTATCCTCCTCAAGCTATAACAGTTCATCTTTCTGATACCAGCGTAATAATGTAAAATAAAATATTAGATAAGCTAGAGCTCTGTTCAAACATACAGTTGAATATATTGAAAAAGACTGGTTGGGTGCAACGGAAAGGCAAATGAAGAACAGATTGGATATTAGATGTTCACATAGGCACTATCTCAAATTGCAGTGGAAGGAAATAATAATTAGGCTCTATATCTCATTTTTGATACAGCATAAAAACCACTATTATGACAAATTAATATGAATACAATATAGGGTTGCTAATATTAATAATGACAAGCTATATTTTTTAAAAAAAATCTGAATGATGATTTAGAGAAACTACCAAGAAAATAAATTATTTGACACCTAATTTTAAAACTGGAAATATTTTCATGATCATAAGTGATTAGTTTCCTTTAAAGTCCCAGGGCATTTAACATTCTAAAAATGTAAACTAAATTAAACTAAAAACAGGTTATACATTTTGTATATTAGTAAATGTAAAATGTATTAATTTAGTAGAATTACCTGAAAGTTACAAAAATTAGCTTTGCTTTCTCCTAAATCTAGAACTGATGATTTAATTCAATAGCTCTAAGGTCACTTGGTCTACCTGTAATAAAGCCATCTTCATCTACAATTTAATCATGGATGAAAAGAAAGATGTGGGATACATTATCAAAATATGGCTCATCAGATGCAACATATCAGCCAGATTTATGGTACAGCATTGGCCTTAACAAAAATGTAATGGGAGATTAGTAGTATTTCTAATGACCACAATAAGGTCTGTTCTGCAGATGGATTGATGTGTGTGCAGGCAGATGAACTAGGGATACTGTTCTTACATCATTTTCTTAGTTGCATAGCAGCAATCCGGCTTGGAATCAAATTCTTGATTCTGCATAGGATAGAAGCTATCTTTTTGGCCTTCTCAGTGCCCTATGGTGAGACGTATTGATCCTACTAGATCTCTTTGGAAGATTTTAATATCATCAAATATAGTATCTTTCTGAACCATCTGCAATGGTTAGGAACGATTGGAACTTACAAAGATCTGGGTGGAAAAGAACATATAAATAAAATAGAACAGCTGCTAATGTAGAAACCTGGGACAAGTCCAACAATAGCTTTGAATGGGGTTGTGCTCCTCCACAAACATCGGATTATTTTGGATTTACCAGTCCTGCTAAAACAGGATACTATGGCTAGAATGGAGATTGCTCAGCTTTGACTGGTGCACTAATCACTGCTATTTCAAGAACAGGAACTAATTATTTCTCAAATTACTATAATACATTCAATATGGGAGTGTGAAACAGCAGATCAATGTACCTACTGTATGATGGGTACATGTATGATTGTTTCTGTCATTTTATTATTTCATTTGTTATTAATATTATATTACTGGAGGCTTTATTGGATATTGCTTTTGTAAACTGCTTAAATTTTTTAAACTGAAGTGGAATAAAAAGCACTTGTGATAAATAAATGGTTTGTAAATGGATTTCTTGGATCTTGAAAGGGTACTTCATTCTGGTCTGATGAATGTAGCTCAGGGTTGGCAGAAAAAAAAGAGTTTAATCAAATTATAATTTATTAACTTTTTTTCCAAACTGTGCCTTTTTCAAAGGAAATTACATACATGGGACTTCTCCATTTTAGCCAAACAATACTATGAGAAAAACTTGGCTTTATGACTATACCAATGACATGACCAATGTATTACTTGATTAAATAGTCAGAGTTAAGAGTACAAAAAAATATATCACTGAGATTTGTATTAAACTCTTTATTCAGCCAGAGGTTTATTCAGTAGTGATCTTGGCCATGTTATCATTTTTGTCTCCAAATCTATTTCACAGAACCCTTACAGCTCTTAGTCTTCTTCTAGGTTTTGAAAACTTGAGATAAAATCTTGGGTTGGCATAATTATATTTTCTCCTATTGCTGAGAGACCAATAAACTGCTCTTCCTAAGAAATAAATACTGTGAATTCAAAGTAAACATAATTACTATTATTTCTCTCCATGTCACAGATAAAAGAAATATTCTGAGTGTTATGGAGTAAACAGAATATTTTGGAAATTAGCACAAACATCTTTACAACTAATTAATCTATTGACCATAATTATGCATGCATGGATTTTCTTTTAATTTATTAGTGGATATTAAACTGAATTAGGACTTTGGATCCAACTTTTATAATTATGTGATTATTTTTATATATTCCATTATATTTCCACATTAGCAGGATATTCTATAGGAATGTCATAAGAGATCTAATGATCTCTTACATCCCATCCTATATTGATTAATTCTACAGAAATCCCAACAATTTTGACAGGTTTCAAGTATTCTATGAAGACAGTGGTTACAGAATATGCAAAAGTCATTCAAAATGGACAACAGCATATAAATGTTACTAAGTGATGTGATATCAAGAGAGAAGCCCAAACTGTTTTGTACATTACATTATAGTTCAAACTGCTGTATTCATTGAGTAAATAGACATAAATGGAAAAATATCAACCAATTATAGGCCACTTGGGGAGGGGGTAAACTCCAGTAATATTAAGATATATTGGTAAGCCACAAAATATTTTAATTAGCAAAACAAATCAAATGGAAAAGATTCCTCAAATAAAGCTTTAAAAGTGATACAGTGTGTGCTTGACTGCCACGACTAATTATGTATCCATGTAATGTGTGTTCAATTTGGGCTTATTTAAATAGCAGAAATGCTCATTAGCTTCAGTGTATCTGTGAAGCCTCAGTAAACAGTTTAATGGTATTTTATGTTTAACCAATTTCATAAGTTCCTGTAATTTTGGTGTTTGCAGCTCATTAATGTTATTTTTGATATGTATCTTATAGCCTTCTTTCCCTGAAAGCTGGCAACGTACTTTTGACTGCACTTAGAAAAAAATAGTGATTTTTATCTTAAACCTTTGCTTGAAAATGACAATGATGACAACAAAATAGTAGGAATAGCATTATCAACAAGAATTCCACAAACTGACTCAATTTATTTCCTTTCCTTTAAAGACATAAAGTAAGTTTGGGGAAGGGGGAAGCTAGAACTCTAAATTGTTCTGGTTTCTCTTTATTAGGGAATTAATAATATGAAAAGGCATACTTAAGAGCCTTTCTAATCATATTGGATACAATTTTCATCATTTTGGTATATTATAGAGCAAAGACAAGTTCATCAAAACCATCTTCTCAAAAATTGTGGTGAAAATACTGTCTACTGTCCTGGGCTCTCTGGGAGAGGAAATTTCATTTTTATTCCAAAGATGAAGTTTACTGATACATGATAAACCAAGGGGACCATAAAAGGCATATCTAGAATGATTACCATCATGGATAACAACAGTTCAACCAAGAAACTGACCACCATCCCTAAGCCACTTGGTTCTACCCCAAATCTTGTTTTCAGCCTGGTAGTCCTCACATATGACCTTCTCTGGAGGATGGACAGAAGCAATGGGTTCTGTTTTTTTTTTTTTCTTGTTTGACTCACAAGCTCCTAGTATCATGGTATTTTCCAGAAATATTTCTGTGAGATCAGTTGTAATGCTGCTAGTGGAGAAAATCTAAGAAAATGCAATGCTTCTGTCTACGGCTAGACAATGGTTTCTGACTGTGCCTTGGCATCCTGGGACTCTGATGCAGAGTGATGCAAAATACTATATTGTTTCAAATCCAATGTAACACTGAAGGAAGCCATGGAGAAGATCCTGAGAAAGCCATCCAAAAACCATTGAGATTATAACATGTGTAAAACCATTGTTGCGGTATGAATAGGATTGTTTTGCTGGTCATTTTCCTTCTTTCAATTTTTTAATTAAACGTTTTATTTTTATATTGTTTTAATGTATGTTCGGTATTTTAATTCTGGATGAAAACAACTTCAGATTAATACAGGAAGAGGAGAGGAGGAGCAGGGAGGAGGAGGAGGAGGAAGAAGAAGGGAGGAGGAGGAGGAGGAGGAGGAGGAGGAGGAGAAGAAGAAGAAGAAGAAGAAGAAGAAGAAGAAGAAGAAGAAGAAGAAGAAGAAGAAGAAGAAGAAGAAGAAGAAGAAGAAGAAGAAGAAGAAGAAGAAGAAGAAGAAGAAGAAGAAGAAGAAGAAGAAGAAGAAGGGAATTCATTCAAAGGTAATTATTCAGAAACGAGTGATATTTATGGTTACTTAGCATTCGGTGAACAGGAACTAGTGTTTAGGATCTCTGGAGGCCAGAGCAAAAAAGCTTACAATTGAGAGCAGCTCATCACCTGTTTATTAGAGAGGCATGGATTGCTCACCATCTGTTCATTAATGTCAACGTAACTTCCAGGACTCAATATAACTGGGTTTTTTTTTTCTATTCCTAAGCATATCATGGTGATTGACCTACATAGGTTTTCTTTTTAATACTTCTCCTAAAGGACAGGATATTTTCCTGAAAGGAACACAATTCTGATTGTAAAATGAACCCTCATTTCTGTTTTAGTTTAAATATACATTTTTCTTGCAAAAAAGAGGAATGGTAGCTGGATTTTTTTTTTTTTCCTGTTATATTGTTTTGCCACGTTCTGCCTCTGGGAACGAAAAGTTAAATCCACTCCCAGCAATATTCATACTGATGGAACTACATTACATTTATCATTCTTCCCAGTATATGTATGTATGTATGTATGTATGTATGTATGTATGTATGTATGTATGCATTTATCCTAAAAACACTCATCCGTTATTTGATTCTTACATTATCAGCTACAGGACTGTAATACTCAACTGCGGTTGATCTTTGTTGCTTTATGATGGCTTAATTAGCAGAATAACATATTGTTTCTCTACTCAAATAATGTTGCAATCATTAGGGTCCTTCTCATCTAAATAAAGTCCAGGTTATTTATATTGGCTTCCTTATTTATGAATGATGTGGCCCCTTATAAAAGACTAAACACTTCTGTATCCCAAATACAATGTGGAAGATAGATATTTTTTTTTATCATAAGTAAAGTGGAAATAAAATACACTATTCTGTCTCAGGTCTGGTACAAACTGAAGATTTATCAATGGTTTCTTAGCAGGAACATATGTGGTATCAACTCCTAGTAAAACCTGGCAAGTAATGATAAGCTAGAATTCCGAGCATATCTATTCACAAGGGAGAAAAACTCATTCTTCTACCACTATTTGGAACAGGAAAAATAATTACAGAACAATCACACTGTGCTTCAAAGCAACTGTCTAACATAATTCTCACCAATGTGATCCAGGTTTTGAAAAACAGTCATTTTAAGTAAGTCCTTTCAGTTCCATCATCCTTTAAAAGTAACATCAGTGATAATTATGCACATTTTGTCATTTCTAATGAGAGTTTATCATAAAAGTTATTGCCTGTGATACATGTTTTCTGTATCATCCTGCTTCCTATTTTAAAGGAAGAAAAGCAAAGAAACATAACATTTAGGATAACTTTAGTTTTGGACTAAAATTCTAAATATACCTAGTATTAAATATATTATATATTTTTTTCTTTTTACAACCATGTAGTCCCTTAATTTTGGGTAGAGTTGGGGCTATTGGCTGAAAATGAACATTTACTGGCTGGATGCCATTCCTGATGCCTAAGTGGAGTTCGCAGATGTTTTTTCCTTCTGCCCTAAGAGAAAAAATATCTCCCACTACCTAGGATTGAATTCGCAATCTTCCAAATGAGAGTTGAGCATCTTCACCACTAGGTCACTTGTCGTTCAATTAAATTAAATTAATCAATTACACATTTTACATAAATATATAACAATTATATGAATTGATATATGAATATCAATTTAAAAAAAACAGGAACATCCAAATCATACATGTTTCTGTATGATCCTAGTATTCTCTGCTCCGCAATAGCAACAGAAAAAAAGAGCTATTAGATTCAACCTGGCTAATTTTTGAAGCACTGATTTTGTATGTAATTACACATTATATCGGCATTTCTTTTGAGTGTGCCCACAAAGCTTTAAGTCAATTTTAGAGGCACCCTACAAATTAATGTATATAATCCTAAACAAAACAGGTAGATCGATACCTTAATAGAGGACAGTTCTATATGTTGCTACATAATCCAGGCCCTATTTCAGAGTTATTTTCTTACCTAAATTGAGAAAAAGAATAATCAAGAGCAGGAAACAAATAGTGGCAGCTAGAGCAACTTCCAACTTCAAGGGATCAAGGGATTATGAGAGTGGCTGGGAAACTGTCATAGAACACTCAAAATGTTCCATCAAAATCCTGGTAGACCTGAAGCAGCAGCTTCAGGTTATAGGAGCAATAGTTTTAATAATATATAGTTATAAATAACTATTACTAATGCAATGAATGGCATTTTAGTAGCAAATATAGTCCTTATGGCAATCAGTAGAAAAATGAAATGGAGAGGAAAAAAGAAAATGAATGTTTACAATTCAGAAATATACTGTATATTGACCAAACTAACAAGCTATTTGTATTGTGAATATTATTTCATTTGTTTCATCTTTTTAAAGCTAATTTACATTATGTATTTTTAAAGCTACTTATAAATCACATATTTATCATTTACAATCACTATGTTTTATTTTGTGACTGATTAGAGCACTGTGAAAAGAAAACCAGTACAGTAGCCAGAAAATTAGATCATGTAATACAATTAAGACAGGCAACTATTCCCAATATCTATGGTTATTATATACTATATAGAAGAATTACAATATAACTCCTTTAAATTATGTTATCTTGTATTAGACTAATATTTCAACTTAGCTTAGAATTTGTCTCCCACCTTGGTATTACCATTAGAAATGCTATCTCTAAATGTTTCAATCATGAAAACTGCATCTTTTATTGCTACAGCAAAGTAACAATAGCAATAGACTTTATATACCCCTTCACGGTGCTTTTACAGTCCTCTCTAAGCAGTTTACAGAGTCAGCATACTCTTCTGTCCCCAACAATCTGGATCCTCATTTTACCCACCTCGGAAAGAATGGAAGGCTGAGCCAGTGGGACTTGAACTGCAAAACTGCTAGCAATCAGCAGTCAGCAGAAGTAGCCTGCAGCATTGCATTCTAGCCACTGTGCCACTACTCATGGAACCACATGATATGCTAGAAAACTGGTATATATGGCAGAGAACAATATTTTCTGATGGGCTGTGCATAGAGGCCCTTCATAAAGTCATAATATATCTCAGACCCAAATGTCTACACTATCCCTCCCAACATCCTAAAATGGCTTCTGTTTACTAGGTTCCAGTAAAAAAAAAAATTGATTATGGTAATCCACAACATCAATTTGATCCTCTGCAACATATCACAAAGTTTTTTTTAATGAAAGCTGAGGTTTAATCGCTGCTGGATTCAGCATTAGTTGCTGTGTTCACCCCAAGGCTACAATAAAAGACGATAAGCAGAGGAAGACTACTAAACTGATTGATATTGCATTACTGCTGGATGAGAGCATAGATACTAGCAAAGTAATATGGTAAACTTTCTAAGGAGTATTCAAGCTTTTCAAATATGCTTTTATAAGACCTAATTAAACTTCAGCGGTCAAAACTTCTATTAAGGTTCAGATGCTTGTATCTTTTATTTTCAGGCACCAGCCCCAAATAAATAAATCTTCCTTGAAACAAAAAAATATTGGGGCATCTGGAAGCAAAATGTAAAAAGAGAAGAAAGGAAAGGAAAAAAGAGCCATATTACATCACTCTAAAGGTCCACCATTTTCAGCATTAGAGCTGTGCATTCATTGCTTGATAAAAACAAACCAAATGAAAAATCCATTTGATTTAATGTTTGTTTATTCTGAAAGAGCATAGGAAAATGATTACAGATGAGTATACTATGTAGGTCTCCCAAAGAATTTCCATTTGTATGTGGGATTCAGGTTTATTGTCCTTTTTGCTGACAGAGAGCATGACTCTAATTATCCCAATCAGTTGCCATTGTATATTTCACTTAATAAGATAAAAATCACAGGTTACAGAGGAGTTCTTTTTGTCCCTTTCAGCTTCCAGATCTAGAACCTCTCTGGCAGGGGCTTTTCTGAGCAAATACCATAATACTGTGATATTCAGAAATACAGGCAACCTACATATGGCCCTCCAGGTGTGCTTGGAATGTAATTCCCATAATTTCTTATCATTACTGATTGATGGGAATTAGAAGTTAAAAATAAAAAAGTTCCCTGCCCATTTTTTGATAAATGAAGCTTATTGCAGTGATGCCAGTACACAGCTTTGATCCACTGCAAATCAAGTAGATCCAGCCAGAGACAGTATAGTATAATCCAGAGGTCTCCAAACTTGGCAACTTTAAGACTTGTGGACTTCAACTCCCACAATTCCTCAGCCTTCACAATTTGGGGACCCCTGCTATAATCTAACAACTGAGGTCTTGGTTTTCATTTAAGAATACCTATGTTCAAGACACTCTTTGCGTAAGGAACTCACTGAAAGATTTTGAGACTGTTATATCATAGGACTGTTGTGGTGACGGTAAAATTAAAAGATAAATTATTTTACCTCAAGTTCCCAGAGAAAAGACAGGATTCAAATGTAATAAAATAAAAAGAATAAAGAAGCTGGTGATATCTACATCTCAGTTTGAAGCAAAGTTCACTGAGATAAGTGGAATTTCTTAGTCTTCCATATAAGATTATTGAAGGTGATAACACAGTAAGTATGCTATCCATGAATAAAGTAACAAAAACTATTGGCTACTTTAGAAAGTGGTAGTCTTTCGCGTATATATTTTTAGCTTTTTGAAATGTGTTCATTTCAGATGTTCCTACATTTGGCTTTAATAAATGAAATACACATCAGGGGACAATCCCTCTAATTAAGTGTCTTTTATGCAATGAACAAAAGAGTATACACAGGTAATTCTCAACTCAGGACTACAATTGAGCCCAGAATTACAATTATAAGTCTTGAAGTTGTAAACTGAGCCATCACAGAACCAGACACATTTTTTTTGACATTTTTGGGATGGTCATTAAGCAAACACTGGTTGTTAAGTGAATTCATTTTGCTTTATGGGGATTTTTTTTTATGGAAATAAACCCAGAAACCAGTAAAAAGCATAGCAAACTGTGGGCTTCCGGTTTTGCAAGGCTTCGGCGGCAGCAAGAATCCGCAACTCTCCGTGATTCCTGCAGCGCTCGCTGCTGAGGTGCCTCCGATCCAGATGGATCTGGAGGATATGGTTGCCCCGTAGAGGCAACCAAAGAGAGAGGGGATCCGGATTGGGGTTTGGGGGTATCGCAAACCCCCTCCTCAGCCGGCAAAACCCCTTTTTCCCAAGGAGTTGGAGCGGCGGTCAGCAATGGCCACCACAAAGAAGCATGCAGCCGGGTAAGATTCATGCAGGAGGAAATAGGAGAAAGCGAAAGTTTTGGCTGAACCGGGACAACAAGAAACTTCTAAACACCCTGGAAACTAAATTGTTTGAAGGATACATTGTCACCCAGAGAAGATTGCAAAAGCGGCGGAAGAAAACTGGAAAGGGAAAGTTATTTTCTTTCACTCTCCTTTCCCACAGAAACAGCAGATGGAAATCTGGAAAACCTGCTTGGGCATAGAAGGTAATCTAACTTGAAATTTAAAGCCAAGGGGATAAAGGATTTCTGGACACTGGAATTAAAAACCTAAAATTCTTTTTATTTGCTATAAGTGGAAGGGAAGAGGTAAAGACTTATTTTAAAATTGTACTGAAGGAGACTGCTTTGAGTTTATAAGATCAGAAATAAAAGATATTACAACTTCTAGAAGACTACTTTGGAACTGTGTATTTGAATTCTACCCTAGGAAGAGAAAATATAGAAAGAAGAAACTGCTAAATGAAACTGTTTGCTCTGATTTGGTTTGCTTTGTGACTTCGGGATTTTTGTGAACTATTTCTTGAAAGATTAAAGGTATTTGGGTTGTTTTAAAAAAAATGGCATTATCTTTTGAAGAATTACAAATGGAATTTCAAAAATTGAAAGAAGAGGAACAAGAAGGCAAGGGCTCTTTTGGATCTATTTTCCACTTTTTAGGAATGGCAATTTCTACCTATCAAGAAATACAACAATGACAGGAAGGAAGGGATGAAGAAGAAGAAGCCATCTTTAATGGACAAATACTCTTAGTGGAGGAAGAAAAGCGAAAGGGGGGCAAGGAAATGGTGAATTCAGGACTTTAAAAAGCAACCAAGAAAAAGAAAAATAAGAGGAAAAATCGATATGATGTCAGAAAGCAACAGAAAAGAGACATACAACAGAGAGGGAAGATTAAGAGAGTGAAATTTGAGAGATGGGGGGGTCAAAAAGCTAGAATTGATAAGAAAGGAAGGGAAAAAGGAAAGAGAAGTCATAAAGGTTTTAAACAAGATGTTAAAAAACAGGGTTTTTTTTAGAGATAAGGGGTAAGATATAATTTTATAAAAATGATTCTGCAAAAGTACGTAAGATTGTAGATATTAGTATTTGAAACTGAGTTAGAAAATTAAAATATTACATGAGTTAATAATGCCTTAAAGGGAAGCTATGAAAATGTTTAAGATTTAATAATAGAGTTTAATTTCCTATGAAACATTGTTCTTATTATATTATAAACTCAATATTCCTTTTCTGGTTTTATTACTACTTATTAAATTTAATATTATTTGCTTGTTTTATTATTTTGAAATGTAGTACTTAGAATGTACGAAGCAGAATCAGTATGGAAAGTATGTATTATTTTAAGTGTTAAATTTAGGGGAAAGATAACAAGTTGTCATACTTCAGCCAGTGTTTACAGGAGAAATATTGTATTAGAAATAAAGGATAAATAGATGATTGAAAGAGAACGGACAAAAGATGCAAGTATAATTATTTAAATTGAGATGAAATAAATAAAATAGAATTAAAAGAGTGAATAGGAGAGAGAAAATATATAGAAAATATAGAATGTTAAATAAGATATGAAATAGCATATTAAGTGAGCACGAATTTGATTTATGTCTGTACAAAAAGATCTAACCTGGGGTAAGCCACTTTCCAAAAAGAAGTTTTATGTATTTATGTTTTGTGTAATGTTTGTCTATGTTTGAAAGGATGCTGGAAGAGAACTAATGAAACTATATACAATGAATATATATAATTTAAGGCAAAAGAAATACAATTAAATAGAAGGAAAGGGAGCAATAAAGAGAAGTTGGGAAAAGATATGAAGTTGAACAGATAAGATAAATATACATATTAAATTGTGTTTGTATAGAAATATGATAATTTGGAATTATCTTTTTTAAATAAGATGTTTTATTTGTTTTTGCGAAAAGATATTTTATGTTACTATATCCTATGTTTTGTTTGTTTGTGTATTGTTTTTAAAAAATTAATAAAATTTGTTAAAAAAAAAAGCATAGCAAACTGTGATCATGTGATTGTGGGATGCAACCAGCCATAAAGTGAGCTGGTTGCCAAATGTGTCCAATCAGGTGACTGTGGAGGATGCAGCAGTTGTAACTTTGAAAATGGTTCATAAGCAGCTCCATAAGGAGATCTATCATAAATTCAAATATTCACTAAGCTACCAACTGGAAGTTGGGGACTACCTGTAGGCTTAACTTTCCCTCTAGAATAGGAGTGTCAAACTCATGTCATCACGGTGGTATCACATGACAAACCAGGACTTTTGTCTCCTTTGCTAAAATGGGCATAGGCGTGGCCAGTGTGGGTGTGGCCAGTGTGCGACGCATCTGGCCCGCAGACGAGGAATTTGACAGCCCTGCTCTAGAACAGGGGTCGTCAACCTTTTGGACCTCAGGGACCACCAAACTCATAATTTTAGATCCCAGGTTCCACTAACTGGTTCTGTGGGTGTGGCTTAATTTGTGGATGTGGCTTGGTGGTCATGTGACTGGCTGGGCATGGCTTGTATGTAAATATAAATATTTATATAAATATTTAATTTTTTATAAAAAAAGAGCAACTTTTACCCAAAATTAGGCAAAGCAGGCAGGCAGATTGAATTGCTCAGAGAATTACAGATTCATTCAGAAATTTATCTATCTGCCATTGGCTAGCTCAGTCTGTCACATAAAATTTCCTAGCAAGCAAACTCACAAAATAAACTCACAACACACCATGTATGTAAATATTGAATTTTTTATATAAAACAAAGAGCAACTTTTACCCAAAATCAGGCAAAGCAGGCAGATTGAGTTGCTCACAGAATCATTCAGAAATCTATCTATCTGCCATCGGCTAGCTCAGTCTCTCAAATTTGCTTGCTGTGAGTCTGCACTGAATTTGCTTGCAAGCAAACCTTCAGTCCTAAGGGAGGTTCGGCTGTGCTTAAAAGCAGAGCCAGAGATCCAACCATTTTCTGCTTCCTAGTTAATCTAAATCTCCCGGCACAGCAGAACAGATGATGGTCGATAAAAGGAAAAATAGAAATTTAGCAGGCAAGTTTGCTGTGTAAGGAGTGAGTGGGCAGGGAAGGTTCCCATGGGCCATATGGGCAGTGCAGCCTTGTGTTTCTGCGCAGCATGGATTAATTGTTTTGGAGGAGTGCTCTGGGGATAAGATTTCTCTGCGGCCCACCAAAATGGCCCACCGGTTGACGACCACTGCTCTAGAATGTTACATACTTGACTGGCTGATTCATAAACCTTGTGACTGAGAAATACCTTTGGGATCAGTTAAGGTTGAACCGAAGGCACTAATCACTATATCTGCTCTCAGACGGACAGTTTGCTCCTTGTCTTCATTCCAATTTCCATCCTCATCTTGTTCAGTCCGAAGAAATTCCATAGCAACAATTTTTCCTCCTTTTATTACAACCTTCTGAGGAGAAAGAAAAGGTAGGAATTCACACTTTTCTTCCTTTGCAAGCTCCATCTGGAAAACAAAAATAAAAGTATGTATAATTTATAGAAAAATATTTAATATATAATTTTAAGTCTTATAATTTTTCCTTGCATTTTTTCTATAAATTCTGACACTATAACATTAATAATGTTATATTTGATTAAATGAAAACAAATAATATGTGCCAATCAGTTTTCAGGAGGAGTGGTGATTTCTTTTAGTTATTAACATCTGTTAAAAGACTTTTAACTTTTAAACTATGAGTGAATAGTTTGATCATATGAAAAATGATTGTTATACTTCATTACTAAAAAATAATGAATTAAAAGAAAACTATCCAATCAATGCTAGAAAAATTAAGTATGTGTAGATGAATTCCATTATGAGCTATTGGCTGAGGTGTCCAAATCTCAAAATTTACATTTTACATTTCAGTGAAAAATGGTAAGGCCTTTAATGACAAAAAAAATGGACAGAACTATTTTGGTCATTCATTTTCTCTTTGTATTTGAAAGATAAGAACTTCTAACTACTTTTGCTGATTTTATTCTTTCAAAATATTTTGAATTAATATATACATATTTTGAATTAATAAGGTTGCATCCACTATGACAAAAGAGCGGCATATTGGCCTAGTGGTAAAGACACTCACCTCCTACTTAAATAGTTGAGAGTTCAATTCCAGGTAGTGGCTGATGTTTCTCTCTTATAGGACAAAGAAAAAATATCTGTTGCGAAATCCCAGTAGGCATTAGGAAGGGCATTTGACCCATAAACTGCACTGACTCTATCCCAAATTAAGGGACTACAGGGTTGTAAAAAGGGAATGGTGCTGTCTCACAGATTATGGGTTTATGGTTTTTAATAGTTGCATTGTTTTGAATGATTTTTGTGATTCTATTTTTCTGAGTGTTTTTGTATTTATAAGCTGTCCAAAGTCATGGTAGTGAGATGGGTGGGCTACATAAATTTAGCTAATAAATAAACAAGATAGTTTAAACCAGTACTTTTTCTTTCCTTGCCCAAAACCACTCGTCAGGAAGTTCTTTTTACCTAACATAGGCAAAACAATTTGAATCAGTTTAAATGTTGCTGTTGTGATTGGGTCATTATCTAAAGAAAAATCACTTTTACCCAATTCTGGGTAATTTGAGAAGCCTCGGGGTTCAGACTTGGTTTCATCATGTGATTTATAGAGGGAAGACAGTCTTCATCTCTGCTTAAGGCAGTAATGTTATTTTGGCCAGCTGGGATTATAAACATTGAATAGGGGCAAACTAAAGGCTGTTAGCATTTTCCTACCAGTTACTTCCAGCAACTGCCTGCCCAGCTCTCTGCTCTCCATATTAATGAAGAAGAAAAGGGAATAGGAAGGATGGTGATCCCTGCCAAGCAACACAGATAAGATAAAGAAACAAAGTCAGTTCCCCCCTTTCCTCCATCTCTCTAAGCAACCAATTATTTTTCTTTCATAATGTTTTCTCATCTGGCGTGCTGTGAAAGGCCTGGCAACCGGGAAAGCATTTTGTTGCAAACATACAAGTTGCTAATTATTTCAGTGTTAACACAGCATAGAAAAGTTTTCAGGGGGAAAAAATGGGCATGTAACAAAAAAGAAAAAGAAAAGATGATGACAAATTGGGTATGGAACTTAAAATCTATTCATAGAAAAAAAAACTGTGGCTCAGTGTGTTTCTTTTCACTTGTGAGGTGGAAGTTATAACTGTGCTAGTAGAAAGGGTGATATATAATCACAATAGCAATTAGGATACTCATAGTTAAAGGTGTCATGCTCTAATGGTTTTGTCCATGACATGCATAAAAGTTGTATTCAGTCATATTCCATATGTGGAATTATTTGATTTTGCTGACTGAACTGTTTGTAGAGGAATATTTGTAGAAGGTATTGGTTATATTATGTGTGTTTGTGTGTGTGTGTGTGTGTGTGTGTGTGTGTGTGTATAGATGAGAGGGAGAGAGAGAGAGAGAGAGAGAGAGAGGGAGAGGGGAGAAACTAGAGTTAGTTAATATTTTAGGGGAAAGTTTGTCATTTTCGAACAATATTTATTCTCCTGCGATAGGAAAGTTATATAGATGAAGACCAGTGGGATGTAATTAGAGTGGTACTGAATTAATTAATGTATTTATTATACTTGCTCCAAATAATCTTTCCCTAAATTTTAATACTATGACAAACACTTCAAAATATGAACTGTGTATCTTGAAATCTTATTTCTTTCTTTAAGTTACCTTTCTCTCCCTTGTGTATCTATTACTGAAGGGAGTGGGCTATTTCCCCATATATTTTCTAGCTGGGGCATATTCAGTCTCATTAATGTAAATTATGCAGTACTTCATGGTATGTAGCATATAAATTACAGCAAAGACACTCGATCACATTGCAATAATTAAAACTGAAACTAAAAAGCTTTCATGATAAGACAAATTATTATAAACTGCCAATCAGCAGCTCAGTATATATAGATGTTTACAGAAACTGCATATTTAATTCCAAATTAAGTTATAGTTTGAAATATTTGCATTTTACTCCTAAATTCAATATTTTAATCTCTAAAGGTATCTATTATCTCACACAAAGATCTACAATTTCTGGTTGATCTTCAGTACATATTATCAGTGACTTTGGATTCTTCTTCAGACCTATCTCCCCAAATTCAGGGTGAAATCAAAGAAGAAAATGTGATATATACTATCCTGAACTCTGGAGGGAACGTAGGATATAATTTGACAAATAAAAATAAATAATATATGTACAGGTAATCCTTGACTTACAACAGCTCATTTATTGAATGTTCCAAATTACAACAGCACTGAAAAAAGTGACATGACTATTTTTCACACTGACTTAAAAACAGAAATTTTGGGCTCAATTGTGGTCATATGTTGAGGATTACCAGGATTGTCTAAAACCACCGATTTATTTGGTTCATGAGCCTTGACTTACAGGGCTTTGCTAAACTTTGATGTATTCAGGAAACTGGGCACTTTCATAATATCAATTACAGTGTAGTTTCTTTATATTTAAAGAGTGTTTCTGTTCTGATAGGTAACAAGGTGAATTACGGTAACTCTAGAATGGACTGTCATTATCATGATGGATGATTCAGGTTTGATCAGTATCACTTTCTTCATTCATATTTTTTTTTCTAAAGCACACTCTTATACACTTTAGTAAACTTCAAAAAGCTAAGAAATTTTGGAAAGAAAAAACAAGGATGCCAAACTACATATTTGCTTCAGCCCACACATTAAATTATTCTACTACTGATCAGATCAAAATCTGTGAAAATTCACTGATCAAACAGTCTGAACAGCCTTACCAGGATAGTCCAACAATAAAAAATAATAAAAGTATGTTGAAGGACTTAAATAATAAGTTCTGGTCAATTTCAATATTAAGCTCTGCCTTTATGTGTTCAAGTACATACCTATCCACAGATGTCAAATGGGTAGTTTATTCTATATATTCATCAATATATGATATGAAATTGTGGTATATGATGACAAATGGTGTAATTTTTTGTGTTTATGTCTGTGAAAGAATCAACATGAACAACATTTTCTGAGTCTGGTTTTCCAAAGGCTACGTATAGAAAAGATGAAGTGAGATATATTCCAGGGGTTTAGGACTGGATTGTTCCAACTCCTCTCAACATTTCTTCTTTTTGTTTCTACACATGAAATAAATGGCATGAAAGAAGGATCAGGACAAGGAACAAGCACTGAAGGTGCCTTTGTTTGTAGGCCAGCTCTCATTCCACTGTGTAGGCCAGCCCTCATTCCACTGTGTAGGCCAGCTCTCATTCCACTGTGTAGGCCAGCCCTCATTCCACTGTGTAGGCCAGCTCTCATTCCACTATGTAGGCCAGCCCTCATTCCAGCCTTTTTTTTTGCAACAGCTGTTATTTAGCTTTTTTTTTTTTTTTGCTTTGTTTCTTTCTATTTCTAAAATCGTGGAGATGTTGCGCAGACTGTGTGCAAAATAATAATGATAATAAATCAGCCTGCGTAACTTAATAAAGTATTTTTATTAATATGTCCCTCATTGCAATATTGTGAAATTTACCTCTTCTGGGACAGCCCGTATATTAGTAAATCCTTTCCTGAAGACCACAAAAACACGTCGAGCTCCACAGCGCAAAGCTGATGTTGCACAATCAAAGGCGGTATCGCCTGCTCCAAGAACAATCACGGTTCCCTGTATTGATGGCAATGAAGAGCGACAGCCGCATATTCCTGAATGATGAAAGGAAAACCCCATTTTCAAGGAGAGAGAGAGAGAGAGAAAAAACTATTTCTGCATGACAGCTCAAACGACACTTGTACTCGAAGCAGTGTAAAATTGCATCTTGCCGTTTCCAAGCATGGAGAGTCACTATCAAATTATTCCGCTTCATTGAGAGTTTTATTCCCTCTTTTAAGATATGCTCATACATGTAACTTCATAGTCAGTACCTTTGGAAGCACTGCCTTCCTGTCTTGGCAGGAAATAAAGTATAATGCACTTGGAAACAACAACAAGAAGAAATTGTACAGCTTTGTCAGATTGAATGCAACTGTTGTGGTGTTCAAAAAAAATTAAGCCTTTGACTCCTCTCTTGTCAGCATCAAAATTATTTGAAGAATGAAAAAGGAAAAAAAAATCCATTTTACAAGATGTTCTGTCTGTCACTAGAATCTATCTTTGACAACACCGGTTTCTCTTTCAAATTTTATCTTAAATAGTCTCATAATTCATGTTGTTTCAGCACCAATTTAGACAACATTTAAAAGGGAATTAGAGAAATTCAAGGAAGAAAACCCTACTGGTATCCACTATTCATAGCAACACCTTAATCTAAAAATTATTTTGCAGGCCTAAGGAAAACTGAACATCTATTCCCCATTTTAGAGCCAGATTGTGCCAGAAGTATCACTTCCTATTCTGGAACTTCTCGATCACCCCAGATGCATCACCCCAGAATGTTCATATTAGTCAGTTCAAGGGAAATACCACATTGTTATACACAAAGGATGAAATCACTTATAACAATTGTTGAAGGCATGCAAAGTTACTCTATCTGTGGGCTTCTGAAAGATACCTGGTTGATCGCTGTGGAAACAGAAAACAGGTTAAACACAGATTTTTTCGTTCTAACCAGTGGAGACTTTTAGCACACATCTGGGGTACTTAACCATATAGTTCTTTCTTATGAAACATTTCCCTAAACCACTGTATTATGTTAATAAAGTGTTCTGAACAGAAGACCAATGGGATATAAACCCTTAAATCCTTAAAAGTATGATTCTGTGTGCAATGCAGACTAAAATAAAAAGGGAAAGGATTCCCTTGTCCAGTCATGCCTGACTCTAGGGAGTGGAACTCATCTCCCTTTCCTGGGCAAGGGAGCCAGGGTTGTCTGAAGACTGTGGTCATGTGGCCAGGATGATTTATATACCGAAGGCACAGGGAATGCTATTACCTTCCCACTTGAAGTGGTACTTGCTTATCTACTTACATTTGCATGTTTTCGAATTGCTAGGTTGGCAAGAACTGGTGCAACCAGAAAGTTGGCAGTTCAAGACACAATGGAGATAAAGCTTAGTATAAAATGTCCACGGTCACAGCCTGAATGTGAACAAGGTTGTTCAGCAATCTATGATCTTCATGTTTACAACTCAATCAAAAGATTATTGTGGTTTTTGATGTAGTTCTAACTGTTCCAGATTAATTTCTCAATTCTTTTATTTTAAAAAAGTATGATGTAGAAAAAAAATTAAAACTTATAAATAAGCTTATGTTTACTACTGCACCGGAAAATTAGATTACTGTAATTTTTGAAATGATAACATAAATAACACACACCTATAGCCTGAAGACACCTAAGATATTTTTCTTCGTAAGAATATGTTTTTAACCATATCAATAGTCTATAATTCTTCACTTTGTGCTCTGCCAGTCATGAATTTTCACAGCAAGAGTTTAGAACCTCAAATACCATTTTAAGAACAGAAAAACATTAAGCTGACTCTATATAAGGTAAAAAAAGAAGTAAAATTTACTCCAAAATCATCTCTGGATCATTGGCTCCCAATCTTTCTAGCACCAGAAACTGCTTTCATGGGGTACCATTCTTCCACAGACTTGGGTGTGTGTGAATATGCGTGTGCATATTCAGATGAGGTTTTGCTCACTCATTTACCGTCCAGTTCCTAACAGGGTCTGAGGGTTAGGGATCCCTGCACTGGATACTCTTATATTATAGCCACATTTATCTATATGAACATTGGATTTGTATATGCTAAATATTTCCTAATTTTATCTGGGAGGCACTTTTTTTTGGGCGGGGAAGAGGTAAAATATTTCTGGATCTTTTCTTCTATCATACCTACAGTCAATTAAAACAATATATACTATACATGTAAATCACTCAGCATTGTTGGAATAGTGCAGTATATGCCAGTGTACATTTTAGCTCATCACTGTAACAGCTATGGTAAATATTTTTCATGTAGTCATGTAGTTATTCATAAGGTGAATAATTTATATACATTACTACATAAGATCACTACCAAACGGAATAGGTTTTTGCCAGCATCCAAAAGGACAAATATAATATTTAAATCAGGTTAATCAGCCTGGACTGACAACTATAAAATAGATGGCCATAGAAGTATTTTAAATAACTACATAAAAAGATTGGCCTGACAATCATGCAAAAATCTGTCCGGGTACATCTATATTAAGACCAGAGCCATAACAAATCTATAATGGTTCCAAAGAAATACATTGAATGGCCTTTATTGCTGATCTACTGGTTCTACATGATAGTTACTAACCTATGGAAAAAGGGAATACCTATTGGAAATCTAACTTTCCTGTGATTGTTCTTGTTCATATGTACTGAACTATTTTAATAGTGAGTTCCTATATGATCACAAGGAAGCTCTACTGAGTTATGAATGGTGAAAGGCTACCTCCTGAATAGATACTGTTTGCAAGAGATGCCTTGAGAGCCGATTGCCCATTGTAGGTGATGGGATGATTCCTTCTTGCTGAGTAAACAGAGATTGTAAGAGGAATATAAGGTAGTCTCAGGCAACAAGCTCACTGAGTGAATAAATACAGAAAGAAAATAGGAATTTTAAAGAAAGTTCCTGAATTTTAAAGAAAGTTCCTGAAAATGTTGAGGAAGGAAGAAAATAAAAGAAGAAGAAAATGGTGGCTTTCAATACTTCTCTATTCCTTTCCAACTCTACCAGACTGTTATTGTTATGTAAACAACCAGAGATGCTGCAGCTTGTTGGAAAAAGAACTACAGAATGAAAGACAAGTCATTCCTTCTCACTACTTAACTGAGTAAGTGAAAGAAACCACATTCTATGAAATAACAGGATAACAGAGTTGGAAGGGACCTTGGTGGGGGTCTTCTAGTCCAACCCCCTGCTCAAGTAAGAGAATACCATTTCAGACAATGATTGTCCAATCTCTTCTTAAAAGTCTCCAATTATAGTGCACCCACAGCTTCTGAAGTCAAGCCGTTCCATGTGTTCTGACCCAAACCCTTTTCCAATAAAACAAGCACGAACTAAAGAGAACAGAAACCTTTTAATGATTCTTATGTATCCCTGGTTAAAAGGCTGCTGCAAACTTTGATACTTTGAAACTGTGCGAGGCTGCCAAGAATCACAGATGAGAAATATTTCACAACACAAGAGTCTTCAAACTTAAGATACTGCAATGTCCACAAGGCTGGAGCTTCAAAACAGGAAGTCTTTGCTTCCTACAAAGAACATCTGATTCATAGCTGGCTTTTATCTTCTTGAAGGAGGGGCCATTACCTTGCAGCCTTACTCCCGAGTCGCCCGTGCTGCTGCGGCTGTTCTTTCCTATGAACAGCCCTGCATGCACAAGCACTTGGCACAGGCTCCTCGGGAACCTCCTCGTCGCTGCTGCCAGCCCCCACAATCTCTGAAGGCAACAGTACACTCCCTAATGGTCCTGGCCCCTCATCTGAGTCCTCACTCTCCTCAGCCGTCCGCACCTGCTGCCGGCTAACCACAACACACTGATTAATTGTTCTGACAGCAAATTTCTCCTTATTTCTTTTATATTTGGTTCTCTCCTTGATTAGTTTCCTTCCATTACATCTTGTTCTGCCTTCAGGTGCTTTGGAGAATAGCTTGACTCCCTCTTCTTTGTGGCAGCCCCTTAAATATTGCAAGACTGTTATGTCATCCTTAGTCCTTTTTTTATTAAACTAGACATACTGAACTTATTTATATATTTTAGCCTCTAGTTCCCTAATCATCTTAATTGCTCTTCTCTATACTCTTTCTAGAGTCTCAACATCTTTTTTTATATTGTGGCAACAAAAACTAGATGCAATATTCCAAGTAAGGTGTTACCAAGGCTTTATTAAGTGGTATGACGAAAAGTTCATCAAAATTACTGTCTTCTTTGAAATAAATTTTAATAACAAATTCATTTTCATCAAATTGAATTGAAACCTATTTTTAAAAAACATGTTTCAGTTTTCCTGCACATGAATTAACTGGGGATGATGTTAGTTAAAAACTCAATACATTTGGCAATGATAGAGAAAAATTGAACTATGTGCTATTGAACTACAATGAAATCTGATTCTTTGCCTTGGTTATATTATGTTTCTTTCCAATACTCATTATTTTAATTGTTTTCGAATTAGAATGTATCTTAATGCACTATGCAATGTATCACATCTATCACATAAAATATGACATATAAATATTGCATATACAGAACATAACAAAACAAAATAACATAGCATATATACCTGGTTTACTTGCCATAGACACCAGTGGTAGGAAATCTTTTGATGTATAAAATCCTTCTTCCATTCCTAGTCCCTGAAATACAGATTCTTTCTTTGGTTCTGGTAGACCTAAGACAATAAACATTCAATAATGAAATGAAAAAAAGAAAGAAAAGGATATATGTTTTCTTCTGAAAATGCACACAAATTCTCAAAAGATTTATGTTTGGCAACCAGTTTCTTTCTCTGAGAATTTTTAGTGATTTTTATAGCAGAGGCAGGATTTGAACCTTAAGATTTTTCAATGTGTAGGCCAGTGAAATCTGGATAAACAAGTTTGCTGCTTTACTGATTTTTTAAAATGTCTTACAAAAAAGGAAACAATTGATACATTTTTCTACATAAGAACTTTTGTACATATTGGGGATGATTTTCATTTTTAAAAGTTTCTTTCTGCTACAAAATGTCACACACAAAAATATCACTTTAAAAAAATGGTACATACACATCAGGAAATGTGTCGAATCTTCTGGTTGGTTTTCTTGCTTAGTGTAATAAATGATACTTGAGAAGGATTTATACAATCCATTTGAACGGAACTCAAAAAAATGACACATTAATCCCAATAGTGTCAAAACAATGTCTTTGTGGTCTTTCAAAGCCTCTTATACAACATTCAGGACAGTGTCAGATACATTTTATTTTAGCTAGAAGTCTCAATCAGCAGTCAAGACAAGAAAAGTAAGTTTTCTTTACTTAAAAAGAAAGATTGTTTCTGGTGGAAGACACATGGCATCTCAAACAATTGAGAAAAACGAGTTGGGATGACAATATAAAGATTCCAGTCTCAGTGGCATTTATATGGTTAATGACTGTAAGGACATTTTAGCTGAATTCTTTGTGCGGCAATTGACAAGAGTGTAATTCAAGCGTCAATCAAAAGGGAGAAATGATGCTGTGGGCAGAATGCGCTAGCTGAGTTGTTTTGTACACAGCTCTAAGTATAAATTCAGAAGGAATGAAAACCTGAGTATATTTCATCCCCCAGGAAGATGTCCAAGAAAACAAACTCTGAAAGGGCACTTGACCCTTGAGTAAGCATAAAAAAGGCCAATGAAATGGACCTGGTGAAACCAACATTGCACCTTCAACCTGCTGAAAACTGATGAGGAGAGAGGAGAGAATATAAAGCAAAGCAACAGCTGAGGAGTTTGGGGCCCAAGAGATTTAAAAGACAGAACATAGACTACCACCACCTACTTCCAGCATTAGGTGTGTCTCCTGTGAAACTAGGTAGTGTGGGGGCTAGAGGAGAGAAGTAGTGGGGGTGGTTGAAAATGCCCTCAACATCAATATCTCCTAATCCAAACAAACAGCATAGTGAATTGGGAGAGAAACACAAGAAAATTGGGTTATGATTGCTTTAGAACTCATCCATCTATGTTCTAAGAAAAGATTAGCAGGATGTTGTTGTTAATTTGCTAATTTGCTTGGGGTGTTGCCTCTAGATAATTGTTCATAAGGAGCAACACTTGGGTTGGAAAAAGTAGTGATGGGAGAATAGATAGAAAGTCAATTGAGGATGGATGTTGTCCGGAGCGTTCTATAAGAGAAGTACCATGGGAAGAAAAAAGAAGGCCAGATCAGAGTCAGAAGGATGACCACATTCAGGGCTTCTGTGGAGAGTCTACTTTCAAAGAGGAACAGCAAGTAATGTTAGTGCAACATGGAGTAGCCATTGGATGGATACCACCAGGATCCATACAGGGGAAACCAGAGGGGATGGGGTTGTAGTTTGACTAGTCTGTTCTTTGTAGATTGTTCCGTGAGGTGATCATCTGAGGAGTTATAGATCGTGTACATTGAACACTCTGTGTTCCCTTCATGTATCTGAATGATTTGGGGTTGGAACACCTTTGTTATGTTAATTTTTGGGGGGAGTATTAAACATCCAGAGAATGAACTTCTCAGCATTTCAACAGGAGGACATCTAGAGGACAATCAAGTGTTGATGGACTCAGTTGCAGCAGTTGATTCAAACGCTCCAAGTTTGCACAGATTATAATTGTTTGTTCTTCTGTAGAAAGAGCGCCAAACAACTGAGCCAGTATTCGTCCTCATCTGCCATAGGGTCGACTGATGTCTGTATCTTCTCTTTAATTAAATCAAGGGTGTTAGGCCTCCTGTGCTTATCTGGTCCTGACCTTGGAGTTGGTGGAGCACTCTACTGTGTAGGTAGGTTGCTGGCTGAAATTATGAACTCTGGGGCTTATGCCTTCCTTTCTCACAAGCTTGGCTCTCCTCCCAGAATTTTGAAATGGCGGTACACTCCTATTGTGAAAGACACAGATAGGCATAATTGGAAATCCCCTTACAAAAATTTTAAAGGGAATGTAAAATGCCTAAAAACAAATATTATTCTTTCAAGGCCATGCCACATGGGAAGACAGGAGATTTCAGTAAATTCACGGGAATATACTCTACACTGAAGAAGTTGTGAAAGGGAGTATAGTACAACTTGTCTGTTATGCTACTACCTTACTTTGAGAATGATGTATCAGCTTTGTTAATCTTTCACCAATTTTCTTTACTGTGTATTAATTTCCATCTTCGTCCTCAACAGCTCCATTTCTAGGTCACCCAAATCTGTAACCATGTTGATTATTTCCTCATTCTTTGCCTGAGTAAGATTCCTGGTGCCAATATACTAATAAGTGGGGATTTTCAAGACAAGAGTTAGTTGTTATAATGAAGGTCTCCATGAACATTTCAATGCCTGTCTCCCTAAATAAGTAACCGGGCCATTGTTTGTGCACAGATCCTTCAAACATACAAAATATAATCTAGCTAGCTTTAGTTTGCTTCCTTTCGTAAATAGACTTAACATGCAAATGTTAAATGGCTTTGTCCAAAGTAATTTGTCTAGGTAATACACTTTTTGGTCACTTCACAAGTTATCCTCTATAGTCCCAAAAGTGCTTTTTCAAGAGGCAACTGGCCTTTCTGTTTTTTTTTTTAAAGACGTTTCGCTTCTCATCCGAGAAGCTTCCAGAGTTGAAGAAGCTTCTGGAAGCTTCTTGGATGAGAAGCAAAACATCTTCAAAGCAAAAACAGAAAGGCCAGTTGCCTCTTGAAAAAGCACTTTTGGGACAACAATGACCTGGATGACTGAGAATCTCCATAGATATTTAGTTATAGGTTATGTGATAATTTCTAGAGACCTGGCTCCTTGCCTTAAGCACTTTGGCATAACACCTAAGTCTGAAAATGACCACTTGTCCTAATGCTCACTTGCAAATTTAGACAAGGTTTAATGAGGAACCTAGTTAAGGCACATTTAAAATGGCCAATGGGAGGCAGCTCTTACAGGGTTACATAGAATGGCTCCCTTGAAGATAGGATATAGCCCAGTGTTTCACTCAGTGGAAAGTGCATACCTTTCAATCTCAATGATTTTAGGGCATGCTCAGACCTAACCATCCCATAAAGTAGCAGAATACTACTTTATGCCACAATTTCACAGCTAAGCTCCAAACTTTTGCAACAAAGGCAATAATAACATGATCAGGAGACAAAGGCATTCTACATTTAACAAATCTTGCATAGCTTCCAAATCTGCATTATTAGAATGCTATGCTGCCTCACAGAATGCCAACTACATCCAAATTTTATAGGATCAGGAAAAAAAAAATAAGGCTCTGCTCAGAAAGGAAAAAAAAACAGGCTCAGAAGAAAATCAGCTAATCAAAGCTATAAAGTCCATAAATTCTTCCTTACATACTATAATGAATTGTTCCCATTTGTTCCCAGCATTACACAATGGCATTGTAGCATCCCCTCAAGTACCTGAGTATGTCATTTCCAAACTCTTTATTGAGATCTATATGCTAGCACCTATGTGATGGATGTACCTTTATTTATACTACTATAGTGACCCCCAGTCACATGCAAGGAAATTAAAAATCTCATTAATCAGCTTAACTGTGGTAAAGTACGCAGGAGTGGCCATATCCCCCCTGAGCTAATTAAATCCAATTCAAATTGTTGGGCCATTGCTTTGGTTTCTTTTTCATACATTAACCACACAGTAAGATTCCAAAGGACTAGGGAAAAGCTATAATTGTTCCTTGATATAAAAAGGGTGATCAGAATGATGTAGCTAATTATAGGCCAATTCGTCTATTGAACATCATTAACAAACTCTACACCAGCAACCCTGTTCACCAATCTCCAAACCTGGGTCATAGATGAGGGAATAATTGACCCCAAGCATCCAGGTTTTCAACTGGGATGAAGCACTACAGACAATTGCCTAGTGCTTCAATATCTGACAGACAAATATACAAACCACTCTGATTTGGATCTCTATGGAACTTTCACTGATTTCAAGGAAGCTTTTAATAATATATTGAGAATTAGACTGTGACTCCTCCACCTTTCCTGTCGACCCAGAACCCTGACATAGTCTCTAAGACATTCTGATCAGATCCTCCATAGACAAAAATATGCTTGCTCCTCATTCAAAAGCTGTCTGATAAAACTGGCCTTAGAGTAAGATGTAACCATGAAAGGAGAGTTGATTTCCATGTGCCTAAATTAGCTGATCGACATCTCCCTATTCTACTCTATGCTGATGATGTAGTTCTTCTCTCCTTATCTTCTGTAGGCATGCTGCAGGAGCTGAGAAACTGGCATCCTACTGTAATGAGGAGCAATTAGGAATGAACTATGATAAATCTAATGTTTTATATTTTTTTTCCAGCAAAAGACAAAGGCACAAATGGACAATTGATCCCCAAGTCAAATGTTTTAAATGTTTGGGCACAGTATTGCAGGCCTGTAAGAAATTAACAACCCAGGTAAGTTATGCCATTTCTACTGCCCAAAAGAACACACAAGCAACAACTAAATTTTATAGGTAACAGAACAAAATTATACCCCAGTTGTTTATGGATAACACAGTTGCTCAACTACTGCATGGGATAGAATCACCCATATAAAAACCTAAGAGCTTATGAAATCATTTACATTTCCTTAGGACTTTGGATAGTACCCCAAAATGCACCCCTATTGCAAGCTGCAGGCTTGAAGATAACCTGCAAGTATTAAAATTCACGCTTGGAGCAGGATTCTAGTCTCAGGATTCAGAATTATGTTTGACCCTGCAGGCCTGAGGCGTTTGCTGTTGTCAGACAGCTTGCCAGTCTCACTGACACTGTATCTGTGTAAAGGAACTTTGAAATCTTGGCCTCTCTGCTGAATATTCAGGCCAATTAAAGTTTGAAAAGACCAAATCAATGGTAAAAGAAAGAATTGGTGACATTCAGTGGTGGGATTCAAAAATTTTTTATTACCGGTTCTGTAGGCGTGGCTTGGTGGGCATGGCATGGCTCAGTGGGTGTGGCTCAGTGGGCATGGCAGGGGAAGGATATTGCAAAATCCCCATTCCCTCCACACCCCACTAACCTGCTTTCCAGCTCCATTCTCCTGTGCAAGGTAGCAAAAGAAGACCCAGCCAATCAGCTGGGACTTGGGAGGCAGAGAATAGATGTGGGTGGAGCCATTTAGAGGTGCTATTTGCCGGTTCTCTGAACACTCAAAATTTCCACTACTGGTTCTCCAGAACAGGGCAGAACCTGCTGAATATCACCTCTGATGACACTGTTTGCCAAATGATATCACCAATGTTCCAGTTGCCAAATGTTAGACAGCCACAAGCCTCCCGACTGTGGGATATTCTCTGTAACCCTAACCAAGTATAGATGGTCCTTTTCTAGGACCCATTTTGATGCTCTTCCTTTAGCACTCTTTTCAAGAAGATTAATGGAACACCTTATTTACAGGGACTTTATATGAAGGTAGGAACTCTTGACCATGTCCTCAGGTGTCCTTTCAATGATGCCTCAAGATGTGCTCTAATTTCCCCAATCATCTCTGTATTTTGAGAGTCATTCTGATGAACATGGTGTTTCTTACTTTTTAAGGGGCGCTAACTCTATACTTACAGTACCAGATGGCCATGCAACTTTATCAAGTCATACAATTATACAAACATTTTAATTAGATATGTTGTTTTATTGTATTATTGTTTTTTTTCCTGATAACCAATTGTTGCACCAAACTATTTCTTTTTTCTTACTGTAAAGGCTGGTCAAAGGCCATAATAAAGATGCCCGATTTGATAGAACAAAAGAAGACAGAAACAATGTAGTGATCTAAGAGAAAGAGCTGAAATTACTATTGAAAGGGAAAATATAGGCACTTTGGTTAAGCAGTTGGGACAAGCCAAGGAAGTCTCTTGGAAAGCATGTTCTGCAGTTCCAGCAATGAAGCAAACCCATCCTCTTAGAAGCCTGTGACAATCTTGGCTTTCATTACTAGGAAAGCAGAGCTGCAGAAGAATATAGGTTTAATGGCCTTGGTTGAAAATTGCAGAATGAATTACAGTCACTGAGGAAGATTTGGCTAGAGTTTTAAGAATGGGGAGAGAGAGAGAACTTGCATTACTAATATTCCTAATGAAGCAAGCCTATAGAAGCATCTTCTTGTTTTATTTTGTTGTGTTTTTTCCTTCTGGTTCCAGTGAAATTGTGTTTTCTTACTGATTCTTTTAATGTAAGTCATTTATTACACCATTCTTATTACTATAACCGTTAATACGCTGAGATGGATGAAGTAGAGATAATTTTTGTCTCTTTTTCGCGGGAAAGATGCTGGCAGCAATACTTTCATAGTATTATTAGGGAGAAGATTTGAAAAGTAGCCTAAAGCTAGTTACTTATACTCGCATCAATCATTTCAATATTCTCAGAGGACGGAAAAGGTAAATATCAACAATGCGCAAAGCAAGCATGATTAGTAAATTGTAATATAGATCATATTAGATATTATACAATTAGAAATAATTATGTTTCATAGAGGGATCTTTTTTCACCTGCCTAGCTGAAAGAAATAAACACTGAAAATCCTAGTTGCCTCACTACCTGTTTGTTGCTTTTACCACTTGGAGGAAATTATTCAGGCCAGTAAAGTTTCAGTGACCATTTCAGCATGTGAATGAAGTGATCTAATACTAATTTAAAATATATGATGACTACAGCGATAACTTGCTTATTGCAAAGTAAATTCATCTAAAACAGCAACACCAAAAGCCTTTTGCCATCACACAACACACCTAATATTCATTCCACCTATTTTTCTCACAACAAAAACCCTGTGAGGTTTATCGAGCTGAGAGGGTGTGTCTGGCCTAAAGTCACCCAGTCAGTTTTCATACCCAAGGCAAGAATAGAACTTATGTTTTCTGGTTTCTAGTCTAGTGTCTTAATCACAAGCTTAATTTTTCTTCTGCTTCCTCATTCGCCTCTTGTCATTTTGGGGGAACTACTGCAGTCTGCATCTTTTGATTATTTTGGTAATTTTTAATCCCTATGAGAAGTTATTTACAAAGTGTACACTACTATTACTGTTAAACTTCTCACCACTCCTTACCACCCATCCCCTCCCACTTGACTATTTCCTAGTATGATTTGATTGTTGATTGTACCCTATGACTATCATTAAGCGTTGTACGTTATGATTCTTGATTCTTAATGAATACCTTTTCTTTATGTATACTGAGAGTATTTACACCAAGACAAATTCCTTGTGTGTCCAATCACACTTGGCCAATAAAGTATTCTATTCTATTCTATTCTATTCTATTCTATTCTATTCTATTCTATTCTATTCTATTCTATTCTATTCTATTCTATTCTATTCTTTTTACATATGTGGGTCCCAACACTCATAGAGGCACATAAGTCCGATTCACCCAAATCTCTGTAAGGGCTACTTCACCTGCTTTTCTCTCCATTTTGGCATACTGATTCATCGAATATCAAGGTTTCTAATTCATAAACATCTTTTATGATTGGAGATCCGAAGTATGCTTCCAAAGTATGCAGTTGTCTGCTCACAAAGTGAACAAGGATAGACTATTTCACCTTGCTGTCTCATCCCATTCCCAATTTCAGAAATTGCACAAATGCTTCTAACAGGTGAATTATTCTATACCTTTCTGCATATATGCACAAGATACCCTCATATATGGAAACCAAGACGTCATTACATCAAAAACTGCCTGTATTCCCTCTGATCATTTTAGGTACTTCATAAAATATTTTCTACCTTTTGCAAATCTACCCCAAAGGCCAGTAGAAATATAAAAAATATTCACAATATTTTAAACTTAGCATTGTTACACAACTAGGTCTTTCTGTGGGAGAAGGATAATGTGTTAGATTTGTTCCCAAATAAATGCTATAGATACTTTAACTTCCCTCTGCATTTGTTCATCTGCTTACATATGTACAAAAGGTATATCTAAGTAAAGGCTTGTTAACACAGCCTATTAGTAAGCTTAGGGAAAAGCAATTCTAGAGGGGAAGAAGGCTTATTAATAAATTAGGAAGAAGATAGAAATGATGGTTTTTAAATGGCAAAGCTATTAAGCAGTTGTTTTAAATCAGTTTTTAACAAGGAAAAATAAGCAGAAGTAACTATGTACAATTAAGAAAGTAATGGCCCAGATACTGAGTTGCAGTTAAGAGTTCTTCAGCAAAGCTTCTGGGAGGGCTGCATAGGTACTTCATCATGCAGTTGACTGCAAAGTTTTCTTTCAATTCCAACAGCATCTTTCTTGGGTACCAAGTGATAATGCCCAAACTAATAATGCTCCTTCTCACCTGAGTTAGATGGCACATTTAGCTTAAAAGCAATAGAAAATTCTGAATCTTGGCTGGAAAAGAAGTGGCTTAGAACTAGCCCCGCAGGCTTGATCTGAAATGACTTTCATGCAAACCTCCATCCCTTTATTAGAATTATAAGCTACAAAATGAAGAACTTCCCAATTAAAGGTTTGTTGCATTAATTAAGAGAAAAGAGAGGTGGTAAATTAGTGGATTATTGGATTGAAACTCTTATGAATGACTTTCAAGTATGACATGGGCAGCATATAAACAAACAACGGAACAAATAAATAAAAATTTTATTATGGTTATAGAAGTATCAATGGAGAGGTCAGAAGGATTCAGAATAAAACAGGGGATTGAATCTTGAAATGTAAACATTGTAATGGAATCATATGCAGTATAATAATTTGCATGATCATTAGAATCAAATGAGAGAGGGAGAAAATCATCGAGGGGAAAAATGAAAACTAAAATCCTGTACAGTATACTTTTTGAACCAATCTCCTCTCCCACAGTCAGATTTGTTGTACTTCTTTTTTAGATTAATTTGAAGAGTGCAGTGCTGGAAGCAGACACATCTGATCTGCAAAACCTTTTCTGGGTTAGCCTCCTCTTTTATGTCACACAAAGACAAGTGCATCAGTAGCAGTTTTACAATTATTTTTGAGTGATTTGTTGGTTCAGTTTATTTTTCTTAAAGGATGAGAAATGAACAGATAAGCATACACATAGTTTAAAAATGCTGGTCAATAATTTAAACAGTAGTCAGCACGGCCTAACATAACCATTTTGTACGGAACAAACTTGACAGCTAGCCAACATTCAATTCATTGGCAGGTTGGTCTATCTTTCAAATTGTAAATATACAGAAAAATTAGACTCATGCCAGAGTGTGCACATGTGTGTGTGTGTGTGTATGTGTTTGTGTGTGTGTGTGTAAGAGAGGGGGGAGGGCGAGGGAGGTAAAAACAAGGGGAATGAAAAAATACATGGAGAAGACTGTGAAAGAGAGATCTGCTTCAGTTTCTGTTTCAAACATGGCATCTTTTTGTAAGATTACACAGCCAATAGAACTGAAACTAGGGATAAATTAGTTTGTCACAACTAAAATACAACTGATTATGGATGCCTTTTCATTTCAGAAATAATTAAAATCATTGTTGTGCTCTTGTTATCAAAAACATTACATGGGTATTTTCCCCCCTCGGGGCACATTAAAGTATATATATTTAATACGTCATTCCAATCAGCGCTTGATATGTTAAACAAATACTTAGTCAAGGGCAGAGACAGGAGTGAGATTAAGAAATGATAGAAATGGCGGGGGGGGGGAATCCTTTGCTGGCAAACACCCAACCGGCAGAAATTCACTTTCAGACAGGGACAGGAATGGGGGAATAGATCAAAATATTGATGTATCACCTAGAGTGGAAGAATCTGGAATACAGAATTAAGAAGCATGGGAAGACAGAACCATCTTTATTTTTAAAAAAATCATGACTGAGAAATGCATCTAAGATAGATATAAGGTTGGATGCATTATAAGAAATGTTCAAAAGCCTGACTTCTATTATTAGTAAAGAACAACCAACAAATCACAGGAACTCCAGACTAGGCAATATATATGTCACTCTCAAATTTAGCTGCCCTGGACGATGGGGTCAACTCCAGTCTAGCTTTGAACTCTAGTCTTGACCTCTAAATGAGAAACTACGGAGTATCGACTATAAATTTACCATAGTTTCTAATAATCCAGTAAGAAATGGCAGAAATAGAGCAGTAAAATGTTTCTTCTTGACATGCAAATTTGTGCTGTTATTCTTTCTCACATCCATGTCATAATTTATGGGTTTTTTTTTCTTTGCTCTTTACTAAATATCTCAAGAATTCAGCAACATTTAATAAACAGAATAGAAATGCCTTTATCTTATTGAAGGCTGACATATCACTAGGATCTCCCTATTTGCAGAGGGATGATCAGAGCTGAAAGATTAAGGAAAAGTGGGGGTTATGCAGAATACATCAGACTGTTTGATGTGTTTGCAAATACTGTTATATTAATTATACACCTGTATTTTTATTTTTTTTAGGTTTGTTTTTAGTCCTGCCTTTATTGTCTATATAGATAAATCATGAGAGTGAACATAAATAATACTGTTCCCTTCTCCTATTTTCCCCACAACAACAACCCTGTAAGGTGGGTTGGGCTCTGAGAGAGAATGACTGGCCCAGTCACTTATCTGGCTTCTATGCCAAGCACTCAGTCTCCTGGTTCCCAGCCTGATGCCTTAACCACTAGGTCACATCATGGTGGTGCAGCAATTAATATGACATATTGGTAATGGGGAGACCCAGGTTCTAATCTATCCTTAGCCACAGAGTGAGTTACTAGGTGACCTTGAGTCCAGCCTCACCTCCCAATGTTGTTGAGAAAAAAAATAGCTCAAGGCATCATTGTGTATGCCACCTTGAGCTCCAGAGTTCTAATAAATGAATGGGTTGGTGATAACCAAGTATCTTTTTTTAAAAAATAAATAAATGCTTACCTATATTAAGCCCATTCCTTTTAGTTTTCAATTGTTTGTCCCTTTTTTTGAAATACTAGGAAATTATACAGATGTTTGGAAATTGTAGACCAAGAAAGATCTACAGGAAGCGGAGGTGGAGGGGGAGGAGGAGGAGGAGGAGGAGGAGGAGGAGGAGGAGGAGGAGGAGAAGAAGAAGAAGAAGAAGAAGAAGAAGAAGAAGAAGAAGAAGAAGAAGAAGAAGAAGAAGAAGAAGAAGAAGAAGAAGAAGAAGAAGAAGAAGAAGAAGAAGAAGAAGAAGAAGAAGAAGAAGAAGAAGAAGAAGATTGGGATTCATATATAGCTACATGGCTTCAGATTTTCTATCTTTAGCTGATATTGTCTTTTATGAAGAAAGAAAAAGCCATGTTAGCTGATTAAGAAAAGATGACACACACATAATGAAGCAAATTAAAGTTAGCATCTCTATATGAAGGACAGGATACATGAAGAGTGAACACTTGGATATACTGAGTGCACTGCAGAATTTCAAACTCTATTCTCAAAGTTTGTTTAAAATCATTTTGCATGACGCCTAAGTATTTTAAGCTCATCTTCACTGTCATTATCAAATCCTGTAAACAGAAGATGAAAGTTGAGTCTAATTCATTCTTCATTTCTCCCTACCCCCAGGCAAATTTTCTTTTATCTGCAGAAAAGAATCTTTTTTAAAAAATCAAGCCATCGTACATTGATCACTTTCATTGGCTTTTTGCATTTTCATTTTAGAAATAACAAGATCATTATTAACATTCACAAGCTGGCAAGCAACAAAGAACATGATAGATGTATCTCCAAAAAAAAAAAACCCCAAAAAATATGAGGCATCAAAAATGTTCATAAAAACACATATTCAGAGCACCTAAGGATCAGATACATTTTCTGCAGGCATTACATTGGTTTTCTAAACCATAGTTGTAGCTCCAATAGAAGTGTTGGCTTGGCCCTCCATTGCTGACCACACTGTACTACGCATCCACAGACCCTGGCTCTTCAGGAATGTCCCTAGTACAATTAAGAGAGAGAGAAAGCTACTCATCACTGTTTACACCTCATATTGAGAGGTGAACACAAATACGAACCAGATTATAATGCTCTCTTTAAGTGATTTAGAGGTAATCCTCAACTTACAACAGTTCACTTAGCGTCCGTTCAAAGTTACAACGGCACTGAAAAAAAGTGTCTCATGACCATTTTTCACACTTCCACCATTGCAGCATCCCTGTGGTCATGTGATCAAAATTCAGATGCTTGGTAACTGGTTCAGATTTATGATGGCTGTAGTGTCCTGGGGTCATGTGGTCCCCTTTTCCAACCTTCTAACAAGTCAATGGGGAAGCCAGATTCATTTAACAGACTTGTCACTAACTGCCATGCCCCTGGTGGAGACTGACTCTGAGGAAGAGGAGGAACAGCCAACAGGGAGTGGAAGTGTGGCTCCAGAGGTGGTGGAGGAGGCTGGGGAAGGGTGGGAGGCCGGCTGAGCAATCAGAGGAGGATCCAGGCCCATCCCCTATCCATCCTAGGGCACGCAGGGAAGAGAGGATCAGGGAAAAGCATGGTCTACTCAGGAGGAGAGGGCCATGATCCTCCTCATGGGTTGCAACTGTGAGCTCTGTATAAGAGTTTGAAACTGCATGTTCAACAGACGCTGAAGTCTAGTGTTTTCCTTGGATGAGCTTTATCTTTGTTGGCGTTCTTCTCATGGACTCTCCCCAGTTATCTTCCTGGAATGTGTGATTAATTATCTTGGTTTGCCTTGGAACTCTCGTCAATATGGTTTGTTTCTGGTTTCCTTTTGCTTCATTAGCTACTTTTTGAATTTAAACTGTGACTAATAAAACAGCGAAGCTAAGTTGAAGGCATTGCAAGACCTTGATTCATGTTTCAGTTTTTGTGTTATTTTTGAGACGCTACGGGTCATCACATAACTTAACCGTAGTGATTCACTGAACAATTGTGACAAGAAAGGTCACAGAATGCAGCAAAACTCACTTAACACGTGTCTCACTTAACAACAGAAATTTTGGGCTCAATTATGGCTTCAAGTCGAGGACTACCTCTATTTCTACTGTTGGTCTTGGAATATTAAGGCATAGTAGAAATGGCAGAACCTGGGGACAGAGTTAAAAGAGAGCTGAGCCTAGAATTTCTACACAGCCACAAGTGGACTAAGTCCAACCCCCTTGAATTCCACTGACCCTTGTCTAACTCCAAACAGGCAATATATTTCAGTTGAGAAGATTCCTGTGCACAAGATTAGCAATAAATCAGTTTAATTGGACTTTCAAGTGTGGAGCTGATCTTTCCTGCCAGCCATAAAGTGTCATATACCAGGATCTTCTCTAGCTTCTTCTATATCCTCAAAGTAATCTTATAAGCTAATGCAGGCTAAAAAGAATGAATGCAGAGTCACTCCGTATGCACCAGGCTTTAGTAAGGAATGGAATCAAGATTCCCCTAGTGAAGTTCAACACCATAACCACTACACTGTATCAGTTACAACTATTTGCAGAGTTCACTTAGCATATATAAAATGTAGGAGATGATCAGGCTGAGGAGCCTGAGGGAGAGGTCAAGCACATCATCTAAGTCCAGCTCTCCTTGAATTTTATTGGCTCTTATTTACTGCCAATTTGCCTTGACTGTTAGTAATTCAGATTCTTGTTTAGAGGTAACTTGGAACCAACTTGTGCTCATTTTGGACCTAAACCTGGATCCTGATTTTTCACACCTGACATTAATCTTCTCATTCCTGAATTTTGCTCTATCTTTGACCCAAGCCCAATTAGACTATTTACAAATCAAGAGATCACATTTTAAGCCATAATCTGCAATGGGTGTCTAAAAACCTAATCAGATTAAGAAAGGCTTTTTAGCTTTCTGAAAGCATTTTCTTGTTTGGGCAACAATCTGTTTTATAATAATTTAAGTTCAAATTCCCCCATATACGTTAAATAAACAAGGTGCAAAAGCTACTAGATGATTTGATATAACATTTATAATTCACAACATTAAGAGTTGTGCTTTCAGCAGTTCTAACTAAAACTGTAATTTAGGTCCCAATGATTCTAAAATAATAACTGTATTTTAAAAAACGCAACATATCAGATGTGCATCCTTCCTTGTACTAGTAGGCTATTAACTACCCTTACACCATACCACTGAAAAACAAATTGACTTATATACAAGGGGAAATGTGTAGATTTCAGAGGATATTGTAGACTGTTTACAATTTAAGTATAAAATATTTATTCATGCTGGAAGACACAGCCTCATCCCATTCATTCATTAAATATATTTATTGAACAACAAATCTTTTTGATTGAATATGTTGTAAGGAAATGCCCTAGGACACACAGTGTCACCATTTTGTAAGACACAGAAGGCTGATGTCATTGACAAAGAATGTGGACCACTGGATGTGACAGGCAATGCCTGCAGGAGGTCCTCGGATGGGAAGTGCATGGCAAAAGAATTAAAGGTAAAGTTTGCTTTAAGTGCCTCAAAATGAATATTTATGTGGTTCTTTTGCAAATGGAAATATTTCATAAGGGAGGGAGCACTGTATGTTATTGGAAGACTCTCATGAAAGGGAAAACAAACAAAAGGAAAACTACTAGCTTTTGCCTATTAAAACAAAAATAAAACATGGCAAAAAATAAAACATGGCAATTAGAACAAAATGAAAAAAAGAAAGCCCATGACATTGCTAAGTAGGCGCTTGGAGTGGAGTTACTGAGATTTGAATTTAGGAGATGAAGACAGCTGTGGAGCTTATTGGGATTAGCAGATTATCAATATTTTTCAAGGTCAGACTGACTGTAATTAGCATATTTCTAAGCCATTTTAAAGATCGGTATTTTAAAATATTCTCCCTTTTCCAGCACAGGGTTCCTATCCATACTGGTGGTTTGGTGACGTCCCATTGTGAAGTTCAGTAGAGGATGCTCTTTTTTTTTAGTGTTTGGAGCTTTTGGGGGGGGGAGGGTTTGTTGTGTGGATTTATTATATATGTTGATGGAGATAAGTGTTTTAATTACTTCTTTAATGTCTGTGCTTTTGTATTTTCTTCCTCTCTTCTCTTTATTTCCTGCTGTTGAGATTAATGCCTCATCTCCACAGCAGGTGGCACTTTGAAATTTGTTTCTGTGGAAGCCTGGGCCGACTTATTTGGTAATATAATTGCTCCTTTTTATACTGTTTTAAAATTATACTTATTAGAGAGTTCACTGCCCCCTCCACACACACACACTTTAAGAAACAGTGTTCTTGTTTCATGGTAGTTCCATAATTAACCCTAGAAGTTCATAATAAGGAAGACAAAAAAAGATTGTGAGGAAATTAGTTGTTAGTTCATTTATTTGTTTAAACAATTTCTATCCTAATCTTTAACTGAAAAAGCTCCCAGATCAATAAAAACGAACAATTGTTTTAAGCTTACAATCTAAAAATATGTTTCTCTCTCAGAAAAAACGCTCCCCCCCCCCTCTTTCATAAACACAAACACACATACATACAAAGATGAAGAGCTAAAGGAAAGAAGGAAGTTATTGGTTATCCTATTCTAAACTCTAAAACTACACAGTAAAGTTATGCTAGCATTTCTTTTAAATCAAACAGTTGATCACATCAGCATTAACAGGTGCATATTAAAATCTCTCATTATAAACATTGCGAGTGGTGGTTCTAAGCAGAACAATGCCAGTGAATGCTGTTACAGCTCTACAGTTAGTCCTCCACTTACAATCACAATTGAGCCCAAAGTTTCTGTTGCTAAATGAGACAGTTGTTAAGTGAGGTTTGCCCCATTTTACCACTTTTCTTGCCAGGGTTGTTACGTGAATCACTGCAGTTAAATTAGTAACATGTTTGTTAAGCAAATCTGGCTTCCTCATTGACTTTGCTTGTCAGAAGATGATCACATGACTCCCAAGACACTGCAACCGTCATAACTATGAGTCAGTTGCCAAGCGCCTGAATTTTGATTGCGTGACCATGGGCATGCTGCAATGCTCAGTGTGAAAAACGGTCATAAGTCACTTTTTTTCAGTCCTGTTGTAACTTCGAACAGACAATCAAAGGCATTACAAATGCAAGGTTGAGACAAACCTCTTTCCTTCCCTCTTTCTCTTTCCTGTCATTCAGCTAGAAATCTGGGAAAGTCACAAGGAAAAAGCCACTTTATGGAGCATGTGAAAATTCAGTGAAGCCAATGGCATTTACTTAGAGGTTGTTTTTTTTTTTACTTTCGGGCTGAATTTTCACTTCACTTAATTGGCCCAACAGGTGAATTTTCACTAATAGCTCTTTGTTAGTACAGCAGTTAAATTGACAAATCAACACTATCAACTCTTCCCTACTGCGGTTTCTAAAAACATTTTGTTTCTTCATTGAACAATAACCAACATCTCCAAGGAAAGGTGCAAGGGACCCTAGACTCACCCCCTGAACAATAGTATTGTCTGCTTGACATGATACATATTAAGAAAACATTGTGACTGCTATTCTTATTTTATCATTCAAACCCTTTCTGATATGATGCTCAACCAAAAGCAGGAAGAGAATTATTTTTTTTGTTGGTCTTCAGTCCTCAATTGTACTTTTCAGAGGAGAAAATGTCTTCTGATTAAATTGAACATAATTTCTTCCTAGCGTTACACAGAAAGAGGCTGTGCTTTCCCCAAGAATGAACTGTAGACATATGGATCGTGTTGAGGTGAGCTGGGATATGAGTCTATGGCATCACCTCAGGTAGTTTAAACAAATACAGAAACACACTTGATGGAGATCAAATGGTGTTATTGACAGGCTGTGGTCATAGCAACAGACTACAGGGTTTACATTTAACACCTCTGACAATTCCTTTCTGGGTAGTTGTAATCTCTCTATTGTTCCACAAAACTAAATTCTCAGTTCTCAAATTTCTGTTTTCTGCCTTGTATCTAGCTAGCTCTGGACTTTTCTTTTGTAATTTCTACCCCACAATTTGTTCTTGGCTTTCTGTTTTTATGCCTCTGTCTCAAACCTACTATGGACCACACTCTGGCTGGAGGATCATCAATATTTTTTCCCTGCTGTAGCTTATATACATTTTTCCTCTCTAAGTATTGGGGTACACTTTTCTTTCTCAATCTTTCTATGGCAGCCTGTCCACTGGAATGCATCATCTACCATTACAAAATAAAAAATAAAAAAAATTGGGGAAATGTGAAGATAAAATGTCAATGTCCACTTGTAAGATAAGATGTGGCAGGAAAAAGAAAAGCAGGTGTTAGTTAAAAATAAACAGCTTGAACAACAAGCATGTGTTGATATGCTGGGGGAACAAAAAGAAATGGAAATGGTTTCTAAATCTTTGTCTTTTGACGAAATATCCTCTTTAGTATTAATTTGAAAGCAATGTGAGAGAGTATCTACATACTTCACCAAAATTCCATCCTTCGTCAATGTCGGTTCTTCCAGATACATTGGGAGTACAATTCCAAAATTTCTCCTCAGTAGTCTACCCTCTTCCAGAAAGTGTTGATAATGGAAAGCTAGCCTCTATCTTATTTGTGGGTTGTCTAACAGTCACTATGCTGAATTGAGACATCCCTGAACCTATTATTGTTCATATTTTCTTAAGGGAAATTATACCATTTGAAAATATTTGTAACCCATCTCAACTCATATTTCCCACTCACCTAGATGGATGTGCAAAGTCATTAGTGCAAAACCTTAAATCTAGCTAAGTATAAGAACCTAGCTGAGTGTCACATTAAGGGCTGAAATATACATATGCACTTCCAGAAATCAACTTTATGAATGCAAGTTCATTGAGATTAGAAAATAATAAAAGTCATAACAACACAAAAAAAACCTTACACCTCCAGGACTGCAAAGCCCATGTTCATCTTTTCAGAATAAGTCCTACTGACCTCAATAATGAATCTCATTTATTTGTTAGTACCCTCAATAGACTGCAATCTACACACAAGCTAAGTACACCAACTTTAGATTTAAGCATTTTGAGCTACCATAGGCTCTAGGATCAGGATAAAACAAAATGTGACTTTTACGAGATGAATAAGTACAAAGGGTTGAGGTCTGTTTTTCTAAACAAAACTGTTTAAAATGAAGATCAATTCCCCATATCATTATATAAGCTGGAAGGAAGGTAAAATCAATGCAGAGTGGCACTGAGAGGCAAAGTGGATATTCATTCAATGCTAGCAATTCCTAATGAAATTATAAATGGCTGGGTTGCTTATATTATATATTCTGCTGTCCCTCACTAGCTTAAGTCAATGAGATCAATAGCGCCTTACCAAAGGACATCTTCAGATGGCTTCTCAGTCGGCATACAATATTGTCTTAGTCTATTAAGTAAGGAATATTTATAATATATTTCATATTAAGATAAATTGTTTGAAAATCAGCAAAATGAATTATCAGTATTAGTATTAACTCAGAAATGCTACTTTGAGTTATCGTTCGTTTGTGGCTATTTATAGTATAAAGGCAATTCTCTCTAAACTGGATCTTAGTAACAATTTAATATGAAAATTTGCCATGGTTTTTAAATCCAGCTTACCTGTAATTAATTTGTTAATTAACGCATATTTGCACAAAGCGTTTTTGAGAGATACCGAGTAACATTCAGCAAGATAACACACAGCAAAATAAAAGCTAATATCTATTAGTCATAATCCTTCTCTGCAGTATTTGCTAATTCATTATTATACATTATTATTTCTTTCAGTAATGCTTCCTCAAAAATGTGGATTGTGTGAATCAAAACATACCATCTGATTTCTCTATTTTTCTTTTTTAGTTATATTCACAGAAAAGCTTAAAGAAATGTGTTGGTCAACTTAAGCCTAGTCAATTAATGTGTTCTGAAATAAGTAAATCAATCCAAATATAATTTTCTGATTTTTTTTTTAATTGGATCTGACCTAACCTTTGAGGTATAAATGCCATCCATGTGTTCGTTTACATTATTATTTTTATTATTTTAAATTAGGTATTCCAGTGCTTGGCATTGCTTTTTAATGCAATTCAATTCATTTTCAATTCCATTCCATTCAAAAAGTGGAAATGTAAAGGAACTTTATTATTAATTCTGCTTAATTCTGTTTTTTTGCCAAGGATACCAGTAAATAAAAATCATTAATGCCTCATCTTTACCATGTCTTTACTAAATGTTACCAAAATTGGTAAAAAATACATTGCTGAAAATTATAAGGAATTAATAGGCCATTAAAAAAAATACCAAGGCCAGAATGTGTATCAGAGGAAACTGAAATTTAAAACCCTGCATCTTACTTATCAGACAACTGCACTATGGCATTTACATTTTAACAATCAGGTTACTTTAGCACTTCATTAAATTGGGGGTGATGAGAGAGAGGTAGAGAGCGAAACATGTACACACATTCACAACATGTAGGAAAGCAGACTGTACTATAATGGTTAAGGTGCTGAACCAGGCGTGGGGAATTCTGGATTGTAGTTCTAACTTAGACATTAAAACTGGGAGGTGGCTTTAGCTACCCACTCACCTCAACCCCAGAGAGTTGTAAAAACACCTATCTACTAACCTGCAAAGAATCAACATGACAGCCCATAGGGCCTTCATGGTGCAGTGGATTGATTCAGGCTGATAAATACACAGAGATACAGATACAAACACACACCCCATACACACATGATGAACACTTATAAAATGTTCCAGATTTTTTTTTTTTAAAGACTAGACTGTAATGCTGCTTTCCTAGTGGAGGCAAAATTCATTTGTTTGTTCGTTCATTCATTCATTCATTCTATAGATTTGCTTTTTCTTAAAACCAGACAAATTCTATTCAGTCAATTCATCTTAAAATAATTTGATTTTTTTGTTTGTTGTTTGATTTTTTTTTTTTTTTTTTATGGTTATGGCCAACAAGGCTGATTTTGAATGTCTCATTCCTGGGGGAAAAAGCAAAAAAGAAATACTATAGCATGAATCCACTAGTATCCCAAATTCAAGTAAAACCATTTTCACATAGAAGGTTTTAGTTTTTTTCTAAAATGGCTACTTGAATTATTCAAGCCAGAGTGGATCCTAGAATTCTATGCATGTCCCAAAACTCCTTATGGTGCTCTGAGGTGCTCTGCATTGAAAAGAAAATATAGGAGAATATTATCAATTGCTGTTTTGAACATTAGGCCCAATATTTTTGTCCATGTTATCTTTGCATTTACTATTTTGATTTAAATAAATTTTTACCATTTATTTATTTATTTGGAAGATATAGTCAATTCAAATAATGTCTTTAAGTAGTGTACATCAATGCTCTCTTCAAAACAATATGAGAATAAAAGCGATTCAATGTTAACAACAGAATTCTTCTGAAGGCTAAAAAGGGTTGATGCTATGAAAATCTTTTGGGGTGGGCCTGGTTCTCATGGAATAATTGTGGAATAATTGCCTAATTGAGAGGAATTCACAGTAAAGAGATATGTAAATAACTACTCCTCAACAAGCAAAGGTCCCTGCAGAGGACTTAAAGGGAACATATGACAAAATCCTAAGTGGATCCTATAAATGCCTGTCACAAAGGTGATACTATATGGAATCTACATGTTGTATATAGTTGGATAACTGTTTCTGGAAATTACAATAATCAGAAGGCTATTAATATCTAACTCCAGTTGTGCACTTTGTTGGAGTTGAAATCAGATATTTCATTATTTATTCCATTATTTTATGCGCTGCCTTTAGTCCAACAATTGATTTTTGAACATCTTTTTAGTCAGATTAGCAGAATATTCAAGTATTTGATATTGTTAAAAGCAGTAAAAAATTAAAATAACTGACTAAATGGCTCTGTTGAGTTATCCCCCAGTTACCAATTGAATTATCTCTAAATCAAGAGACTGAGATATGTGTCAAAAGTGTATAACAGAGAGACTATTCCTTAAGAACTTAGAAGAAAGCATAATAGACATATTGAAGAAAGAAAAATGAATGTCTTTGAATTGTGCGCTGGAGAATATTGTTGCGAATACCTTAGACCATAAGAAAAAGTAATCATTCACTACTAGGTGAAGTAAAACCAGATTGCCTCCTGGAAGTACTAATAATGATAAACTTTAACTATTTTGGACACATAAGGGCAAGTGTCACTAGAGAAGAACTTGATTTATTTTTTCTTCCTAGCATTTTTCACACAAGCACAAGGAGGAATTTATTTTAAAAAATAGACATTGGTTTTATTTTATTTTCCCATTCAATCAAATTTTCATCTATTTGTTTCAATAGGAATAAACCGAACGGCATGTTGCCCAAAGCCTGACATCATAGGCTGAGAGAGAGTGTCTTCCCAAACTCACTGAGCTGGCTTTCATGCCTTTGACATGGCCAGAAGTCATAGCCTCCTGGTTTCTAGCCTGCTGCCTTAGCCACTAGAAAAACTAGCCTATTGAAGATGACCTTGATGCTTGGAAAAAAACATGAAAAATGTCTGACAGAATATTAGTTGACTAGATAATGTCACTGATGTCCCAGGCAGGAGTCAATTAGCAAACAGCAGGGTTTGTGCGATCTGGATTCCTTTGATTAAACCATATCATCTATCAGGACCTCTGAAGTCTACCTTCTCTGTAGCAGCACTTTGTCCCAACTCTGCTTTGTTCAGAAGGCTTGCGAATATGCAGTTGTTCATTGAAGTGAGAGAAAGTGAGACCTCTTGTTTCATTCCATCTGATCTGCTGCATTTGCCATCTTTTATTTTTACAAGTAATTGCTTTTATTTTTAATTTATTGTTTGTGGTAAGCTGCCCAGAATCATTGGGAGTCAGGTCGCATGCAAATTCAATAAATACTTATTATCATTGTTGCTGTTGGTTGCACAGGCAACCCAGATGGTTAGACGGGATTTGAAATTTTTACTTACCTATCAAGTCCTTCCAAATGACCTGGGATATACAGATGTTGTTGTTTAATATTAAAATTATTGTCACAAGATATAAGCTGTGCCAAGTAAAGCTGATTTTTGCAATTAACTGATGGTGATTTTGTCAATGCTGATGGGTGTTCAGTTGATGTTCCATAATTTTGAGATTGCACCCAAGGCACTTATCCCTGTTGGTACTATCTTTGCTTTATTTTGCCACAGTTATTCTACTTCTATTTGCAGGTCTTCATATTTTGTGATTTTCTCCATTTCATTCTCTTCTCTTCTACTCTCTCCAGGTATTGCAATGTCCACCATCCACATTTTGTGTTGTTTCCTTACAGTGGTGGGATTATTATTTTTTTTACTACCGGTTCTGTGGAGGTGGCTTGGTGAGCATGGCATGGCTTGGTGGGTGTGGCTTGGTGGATGTGGCAGGGGAAGGATACTGTAAAATCTCCATCCCCTCCCCACTCCTGGGGAAGGTTACTGCAAAATCCCATTCCCTCCCCACCCCACTAACCTGCTTTCCAGCTCCGTTCTCCTGTGCAGGGCAACAAAAGATCCAGACGATCAGCTGGGACTCGGGAGAATAGATGGGGGCGGGGCCAGTCAGAAGGGGTATTTGCCGGTTCTCCGAACTACTCAAAATGTCCGCTACCAGTCTTCCAGAACTGGTCAGAACCTGCTGAATACCACCTCTCCTTCCTTATCAACAATTGTTAAGCCTGGTGGTGTCTGGGGAGATCTTTATTGTCTGTTTGAGTCCCAGAGCACTTTAGCTCACATTATCTTTGGGCCATTCAAATACGGAGCCCTTGTTCTCTGAGCTTGGTTGATGTCATTGTTGCTGTTGCTATTTTGCAGACACTTCATTACTTAACTAAATAACATCTTCAGTGCTAGCATTCAAATCAGCCAAGGCATGTTACAATTTCCTGTGCAGAAGCACTTAAATTCTCATATTGGGAGTCATATCTGGCAGCAGAATCTATTACATGTAGCATCTTCTTCTTTATCTCTTCAAAAGTTTTGCGATGCTTAGATCACTGCAAATGTTCTTCATTATTCCCTGTGATTTACATCTACTTGCTTGAACAAAAAAAAAAAAAAAAGGAAAAACTATTCAATACTTTTTCCACATATTGTTCCATCTGCATCCCACTGCTCAAATTGCTTTCAGTAAAACAACACCAGTGCACATTAAAAATGATGCTCCGCGAAAAGGATTTTAAGCAATGTTCATTTGTCTAGAAATAAGAATGTGGGACAGAAAACCCATCATCTCTTCGTTTTGAGAAAAAGGCAATAATTAAAGTCTTTTAACTTCCCCCCTCTTTCTCCTGCACATTATTTGACCTATGATAAAACAGCCTATCAAATTTCCATTCATTATTTCTACCTGAAGGGCTTTGCCAGTACACATGTATATAAATCTCCATTTGTCAGCTTTAAACTATACCTGTCCTGCCCGTTACGAGGGCTCATTGCTCTTGTCCCTTAAAAATTGCCAAATGCCATCAAGTGACATAACCTGCCTTCAGCCTCCAACGACCCTTGCAATCAATAATATTTGTAACCTGTAAGTGCAGAGTTAAGTAGAACAGAAGCCGCGTAGTATCCTCGTTAACCACATTGAGCTGTGATACTGCAAACCTGCTCCCTTGTGCATCCTGTGATCAATTTTAATCTCTGGCCCAGGAATAAAAGGATGCAAGCTCCTGTTTCTGAATTCATCTCAAAAGGATGCTATAGATTTGTATGTCTGCTGAGGGAATGAACAATTTAATTCAACTCGGAGCTGAAGGAAAGAATGCATCTAAACTATCACTCCTTTCATTACTCTTGATAATATGTAAGCCTTCAGTTGACAATATTAAATATGAAAAACACATAGCAAGGCATTGAAAAGGCAGTCCCTGTTCTTTCTTTCTTTTTTTTTACATGCCAGAAGCTTGTAAGTCCTCATTACAGCAATTGTGATTAGTATAAACTCTCATCAAAGGTGATCATTTCCTTGCATCAGGAGCACAACATCTTTAAGTTTTATGATTTGTTATTTAATTTGTTATAATAAGTGTACCGTGGATGCTTTAATAATTTACATCATCTAAACTTCTGAGAGACATCAGATTGCAGCAGGATATAAATGCTATAAATAAATATGTATAAACTGGCAACTAATATGAAATAGAATATTTGTTTTCTCAAGAGCATGGCTGGGAATGGGAAGGAAGAGAAATATGCCAAAGGAGATTTTTTTTTTAAAAAAAAAAAATTGTAATATTTGAAACCATCAGTTGCTATCTGATATCATTTCTGCACAGGAACTCTTCTTTCTGTCTCATATAGACTTATATAAATATGCATGCAGTGTGAACAATTTCAAACACTACACATAAGTATATTCTGCTGGGAATTCCAACCAAACACTGATATAAAGCAGAAAATCTGATTGTAACCCTTGAAAATGCAATGGATGAAGTAGTGATCAAAGTAATAGAAAGAAGGGAGAAATATACTTGCACTTTTCAGGATAAATTGAGAGGTTTTGCTTTTTTCTTTTTTTTTAAACGTAATCGTTATTTACGATCAGTACCCATCAGAAATATAGGGAATGTTCACATGTATGGTAAGCCTTAAGACAATATAAGAACCAATAAAAAAAATGTCAAAATGTTTGTGTCACCAACCTGTGTTCTGACATTTACACTTATACTGTGAAAAATGTCCTCTATCAATTACTGAAGGAAACAAGGATGACATTTGGGGATTTGCTAAAAGAACCCAGTTGATTCTGGCATTTGCCAATAAATGTCGAAATTTTCTTACATTTTCTTCTGAAACTGTTCAAAAAGCTGAATGTTCAGGAAAAAAGAAATCTTACTGTTAAATTCGGAAATAACCATAAGCTGTAATTCTGCCAACATTTCATGATATTTAAATAAAATCTCATGAGACTTTAACCTGTCATGTGAAACTGAGTAAGATTCCAAGATTCTCATGCAATCTCTAACTTTTATTATTTTGTTTTCCAGGGGATACCCTGGCAGATAGACGGTCCTTTTTAAAACTATTATTTGGTAAGGCACTGAAATTTGTGGCTGCCAAAGCAAAACAAAGAAGAGGAAAAAGTGCTAATACTGTAACTATGAACTGGGATGTGTAACTTTTAGTTCTAATACATTTTTTTAATTTATGCATTAATTTTTCATGCCACTCATCTCATTATACAGTGATTCTGGACAGCTATATGAATTGTAAGTATTAACATGCAAGTCTTGGTCAGTGCTAAAAATAATTACGCTTCCCTTTTTATACTGATGAAATTCCCTGTATAGAGAAAAGACTCTGATCAAATGAACTTCTCAATTCAGTGTTCAGTTCCTGAAGATACAAGAGTTGGTCTAAACAGAGTTCACATGAGAACAAACCACAAAAGACATCAAATCAATACATTAAAATAAGTTACCTGCTCCCCATGGGTGCCTCTTAACAAGGACTTCTCTGTGAAAAGCTTCTGCATTTGGTGGCTGCTATTATTTTTAATTTTTTCACATCAGTTGGTCCAACATGCTTGCCATTAGCACTAATGCAAAATAAATGAGTATTTTATGCTAAGATCAGTTGGTCGGCACTCTTTCTCAGCAAAAGGGGTGAATATCACAATAAGCTTTAGCAATGTAAATTATTTCCCCCATGCGGTTACAGAACCACACAAGTTATTCATTTAAAAATTATTAGCATATAAAAACATTATTATCTCTGCAGTTAATGTACACTTCGCTGACAACCTTTTGGACCATTACAATTAAGGAAGGCAGCATCCCTTTAACGAAGTTACAAAACATATTGTTTATTAAAGAGCAAATTATATCTTTAATTAACTTTAAATATTATAATCCAAAGGGAAAAAATTCCCATAAAGTAAAAGATATTTGAAGGGCTCAAGGCCAGAACTAAGATTATGATTTGTGAAGATGATTTTATTTAGTATTCATTTTAAAACAAATCCCTAAAATATTTTTTTAATTTTTTTCCTCAGGAATTGACAATCCTACTAAAAGAGATTTTATTAATCCAATATGAATAAACTAGTTTTATTGTTGTCTGAAAGAAATCAGTTGTACTAAAATAAGGGAATAAGGAAAAAATATTTTGTTATGTGATATCCACTTTCCTTGGAGCCAAACAATTAAACAAAGATATTAAATCCTTTTTGACACAGTTCAATATGTAGACGTTAGAAACTCTTTCCCATTGAAGTCAATAAAAATGTCCCATGGATCTCAATGAAATATGTTCAGTTATAATTACCCTTCATAAACATAATCAATCATCCTAAACAAACCAGTTGAAATATCTGTTAGCATTTCCACAGGATTAGGGAATTTCAATTTCAAATTTCTATCAGCCATGAAGCTCCCTGGCTGATTTTGGACCAAAGACAATTTTTCAGACTAATGTATTTTAAAGGTTTGTTGAAGGAAATAAAGGAGAAGGGAAGAGAAAATCATGTATTTTGCCTTGGGGAAAGATGGGATACAAATGCAATAAAGAAAGAAATAAAGATTGAGCACTTACTTCCAATAAGCATTACATAGAAATAACCTCCATTGATCATACTGAAACAGCAAACAGCTCATTAGAAATATCTGATCCTGTCTGTCTCACAGAACATGTACTAAGTGGCTGTCAGTGACAGGTAGGAAGAGAAAAAAGGTCCATTTAGCATGACCACACCTGGAGAACTCATATCCCTCAAAATGGAAACTGAGTTAAAGAAGCAACATTTTATTTACACTGGGGCGTGGGGGGAGAAATTAAACCATTGCATCCTAAACTATTTCCTAGGGATAGGGCTAAATCTGTTTTGATCTCTAATAACCCCAGATTCGGGTTCCTTGAACGGGCTATATGTATTTTGCCTACAGAAACAAAAGAGAACTATTGAAGAATTGATGGAATATGATGACAAAAGTCTTCTTCAGAAAAAGAGGGCATGGCAATGATCTGGACCCTTTTCATCTACGCCAAGGGTCTTCATATTTGGCAAGTTTAAGACTTGTGGATTTCAGCTCCCAGAATTCCTGAGCTAATATGACTGGAGGAGGAAGTCTGGGAGTTGAAGTCTACAAGTCTTAAAGCTGTCAAGTTTGAAGACCCCTGATCTATGCTGATACTACCGTATATAAAAAAGTGTGAAAAGAATATAGATATACACTATCAGCTCGGTGTTACTACAGCTTTATTTCACTTCACATATGGGCAGATCAAAAGTGGGGGAGGTAGCCTTTAACACATTCACCTATACTCCTCCACCATGAATTCTTTTACAAAAAGCATACATGATTGATCAATGTTGTTAACTATGCTAACTACATTCCATCATTGGGGGGGGGGGATTGCAAGAGATCAGCTGCATCCATTTGTCTCTTTATGAAAGCAGTAATGCAATTAAAACAGACTTCTGAGTAATAATAATAAGAGAAGAAAGTTTACAAGGCCCGTATAGTGAAAAAAGAAAAATGTGTCTATGGACTGTGCTATAGAGTCAAAAATCAATAGTTTTCTTTGGACATTATAGAGAAAGTGCAGTGGTTTGGTCTGATCATATGTACCTGTACATGTACATGTTCACACACACACACACACACACACACACACACACACACTTTCCCTTCTAGAGCAAAATGCTTCTGCTAACAAGCCAATCCTCATTTAAAAAAAAATGTTTAATGGTTTAATGAATATACACTGCTCAAAAAAATAAAGGGGACACTTAAACAACACAATGTAACCCCAAGTCAATCACACTTCTGTGAAATCAAACTGTCCTCTTAGGTAGCAACACTGATTGACAATCAATTTCACATGCTGTTGTGCAAATGGAATAGACAACAGGTGGAAAGCATAGGCAGTTAGCAAGACATCCCCAATAAAGGAGTGGTTCTGCAGGTGGTGACCACAGACCACTTCTCAGTTCCTATGCTTTCTGGCTGATGGTTTGGTCACTTTTGAATGCTGGCGGTGCTTTCACTCTAGTGGTAGCATGGGACGGAGTCTACAACCCACACAAGTGGCTCAGGTAGTGCAGCTCATCTAGGATGGCACATCAATGCGAGTTGTGGCTAGAAGGTTTCCTGTGTCTGTCAGCATAGTGTCCAGAGCATGGAGGCACTACCAGGAGACAGGCCAGTGCATCAGGAGATGTGGAGGAGGCCGTAGGAGGGCAACAACCCAGCATCAGGACCACTACCTCCACCTTTGTGCAAGGAGGGACAGGAGGAGCACTGCCAGAGCCTTGAAAAATGACCTCCAGAGGGCCACAAATGTACATGTGCCTGCTCAAACAGTCAGAAACAGACTCCATGAGAATGGTATGAGGGCCCAACATCCACAGGTGGGGGTTGTGCTTACAGCCCAACACTGTGCAGGATGTTTGGCATTTGCCAGAGAACACCAAGATTGGCAAATTCGCCACTGGTCCCTGTGCTCTTCACATATGAAAGCAGGTTCACACTGAGCACATGTGACAGACGTAACAGGGTCTGGAGATGCTGTGGAGAATGTTCTGCTGCCTGCAACATCCTCCAGCATGTCTAGTTTGGCAGTGGGTCAGTAATAGTGTGGGGTGGCATTTCTTTAGGGGGCCACACAGCCCTCCATGTGCTTGCCAGAGGTAGCCTGACTGCCATTAGGTACCGAGATGAGATCCTCAGACCCCTTGTGAGACCATATGCTGGTGCGGTTGGCCCTGGGTTCCTCCTAATGCAAGACAACGCTAGACCTCATGTGGCTGGAGTGTGTCAGCAGTTCCTGCAAGACGAAGGCATTGATGCTATGGACTGGCCTGCCCGTTCCCCAGACCTGAATCCAATTGAGAACACCAGGGACATCATGTCTCGCTCCATCCACCAACGCTACGTTACACCACAGACTGTCCAGGAGTTGGGGGATGCTTTAGTCCAGGTGTGGGAGGAGATCCCTCAGGAGACCATCCGCCACCTCATCAGGAGCATGCCCAGGCATTGTAGGGAGGTCATATAGGCACGTGGAGGCCGCACACACTACTGATTTTGACTTGTTTTAAGGACATTACATCAAAGTTGGATCAGCTTGTAGTGTTTTTTTCCACTTTAATTTTGAGTGTAAGTCCAAATCCAGACCTCCATGGGTTGTTAAATTTGATTTCCATTGATAATTTTTGTGTGATTTTGTTGTCAGCACATTCAACTATGTAATGAACAAAGTATTTAATAAGAATATTTCATTCATTCAGATCTAGGATGTCTTATTTTTGTGTTCCTTTTATTTTTTTGAGCAGTGTATAATACACTTATTTATAAATGTTACATGGTGGGCTTTCAGGTGTTGGTAGTCATCTTTAAGGCCTTCTATAGCTCTGAAACTGGTTATCGACATTCATTTGTTGTCCAACCAGGTCAAATAAGGTTGACATTCTCTGTATTCTGCAATCTGCAGAGGCCTCAGAAATGGGCTTTTCAATAGCTGCCTCCTCATTTCCATCAGTTCCTTCACTCTTCACCTTTAGGAAAGTTGTCAAGATATCTTCTGTTTAGCAGAAGTGGAGGAACGCTCCGATTGGAAGCAAGGTTTATAAGTGCACTAGTCTGCAGTTATTGCTCTTTGATTTTGACTTGCCCTTTGAATATCTAGTTGGATTATTTTTTCCTTTTATCTCAGGGTTGTTTTTACTTTTTGATGAGATGGCTAGCAACCTGGAATTGGGTAATATACAAATAAAGCAAATAAGGAAGCAAGGTAATATTTACATTATTCGCAAATTACATTTGTCTAAATGTTGCAAAACTCAGGGAGAAAAAAAAAGCATCCTACATGAATGATTGTTTTAACCAACATGATAGTATGATCATTAATCCCAACTTGGAACTTAAAAAGTGAAATCTCTATTGCAATCCAAGGTCCAGTGATAGTCAGGGAGCATCACTGCCACAATTGCTTCTGGCAGCTAAGCTCTGCACAAGACAATTTATTTTCTTAAAATAAGCAAGAAAATGTTAAAGCCTGAAGCCTCAAAAAACTGAGATGCAAAAAGTAGACAGACCTGGATTAACTTGTGGCTAAGAAACCTGTAGTCGAACCACTTCTATTAAGAAATGTGAAGAATGCCAAAAGCTAAGTAAGCAAGCAAAATACTGGCAGATGATGTTAAATGACTTTTCAGAATAAATTTACAACTTTCTACAGTGTTCCTTCTCTATATTAGTCTGGTTTTTTTTTTTTTTTTTAAACTTCAGAACTGATAACTTCCCCAATCTTATCTTAGAGGGACAGCAATTGCCATCCAAACTGCCAGTTTTTGCTGGCAATGCTTCATGGTAAGATTTCTGAGAACCCATCGGCTCTCAATTTAGTCTGGTTTTCAGCTTAGAAAACCAAGAAAAGTGCTTTCTTTGATTCCAGTTTCTCTAATACTCCCTTTCTCTCCATGCCTTTCTCTTCCCCTGAAATCACCTGGTTGCCTTTTGAGAAGAGACCCCCAAGATGTCTTTTATCTTCATCCTGCTTCACCCTCATTAGGACTGACCTTTAACCATATCAACTGGAGTGAGAACATATATTTTGGCAGCCCAGCACTCCATAAAGGCTTCTTTTCAACTAGCTATCTTCTTAGTTTAAGGATATGTTTAAGGAGGTGGCTGCATATCATGTAAGCATTATAGGGTTTCCATTGGTTTTTCATTTCTGCCACTATGTCACAATTTCAATTGTTTCATTTTTTTTTTCTGAAGCACACAGGTTCCTGTTTCCCCTTGAAACCTTCAAGCAAAGTACAATAAAGTAGCATTTTCCAGACAGTAGATCTATTGTGGTCTCTAAAAATGGGGTACTTTTTCAAAGTCTCCCTTGAAATGAAGGACACTTTGTTCCATGGCAAAAGTATTTTGATTCCTTGTCATGCGGATCTCCGCATCTTCACATATGGGTCTTTCATATTACTCAGCAATCAGCTTTCTGGCCATGCACTAATGCATAGTGCTGTAACTGTAGGATGCTAGAAAAATTGGAACAGGTACATATATTAATGCCATTTGCAGTTATAACTGAAGCACATGTTGCAAGTCAAAAATAAAGAACTTATTTTTGACAATTGAACAATTCTAGAAGTAGAAAATCATAGAGAATGCTTCAAGTTTCTTTTTTAAGTTTGGCAGATGCATAAGCATCTGTGTCATTTTAAAATTACAGTAGCTATTTACAGCTATCTAGATACATACTATATTTTAAAATACTCTAAAAAGAGACTGACCAGCCTCAATGGAGTGCTTAATCACAAATGCTCAAACTGAAAAACATTTTGGTTTTGCCTGACTTGAAGAATAACCTGGAATTTCCTTCCTTCCTTCTCCCCTCTTCTTCCCCTTCCCCTTCCCTCTCTCCCTCCCTCCTTCCTTCCTTGTCTACCTCCCTTCTTCCCATTAAGAGGAATATATATACCTCATATATACAGAGAAATTGCAAACATCCTTCTCCAAGGATTTAATACCAGGAAGTCCAACAAGGAAGGGCATATTGTGGCACAAGTGCAAACCAACATTGCTACCAAAACAAATCCTTATGGAGGACATACTTTTGAAATAGTGAAGGAAATACTGGGATACCTCAGTTTACTTTACACCAAACAAGGTATCTAATATTTAAAAATACTGGAAATGTGTAGTTCTTCAACATTTGCAATTCTATGCTTTGAAATACTCAAATTGCTTTTCTTTTGTAAGAGCTCAGGATGCTTAACAAAATTGGTAAGATGATTTAGATAAGATTTTGACAGGTACTGAGGAAAAGGTGATTAAAAAACTGTATGGATATTTATTAGAAATTAAACTAGAAGAAGAACAAGTTAAAGAAACTATGATTGCTTGTGGGAAGAATTTTGGATATGGGATTGATTTAGAGAAATGGCAAAAATTGTGGTCTCAAAATTATAAAATGACAATGTCAACAGCATATAAAGAAAATTTGTATAAGATGTTTTACAGGTGGCATTTCCCCTGACAAGAATAGCAAGAATGTTCACGAACAAATGCGAAAAATGTTGGAAATGTCATCAGATACCTGGCTCATATTACCATATGTGATGGACCTGTGTGGAAGTTAAAAATACTGGACTAAAATCCACATGTGGTTGGAAAAAATGACAAAAAAACATAGATTTGAAAGCAGAGATATTTTTATTGGGAATTTTACCTGATACATATAGCAAAGATTTGAAATACCTGATTGTAAATGTATTAACAGCGGCTAGGATTGTATTTGCTAAAAACTGGAAAAATGAGAAAATATTAACGCAGGAGGAAGTTATTAAGAAAATAATGGAATGTGCTGAAATGAGTAAATCGGCATTTGAAATTAGAGAGCAAGAAGATAAACAATTTTATAAAATTTAGGAACTTTTCTATCAATGGTTAGATAATAAAATACAATAATGAAATATGTAGAATTTTAGAAAATAATAAATATATAAAGATGTATTTTTTTTTCTTTTTTACTATATCCACAAAATGTTTTTAGGATAGATTTGGGAGGATTAGATGAATTGTTACAAAATAATACTAAGTAAATTATAGTTATCTCGCAAAATATGAATGAATAAAATTATTGTCAAATGATTGATTAATAATGATACTAGGGTATTCAATTTCTGATTGATAATATGAGCTATTATGCAATGTAACTGTAACTGAAGACTATGAAATGGATGCACAAAAAAATTTGTAAACCAACCGGCACACTGCTTGTATACTTATGGAAGAAAGGTTGAGGTTTTTATGTTTTGTTTGTTTATGTTTGTCTTTAAAAATCAATAAAAAATTTACCAAAAAAAATTGGTAAGACATATCAGCACTTACACTGATATTAAGATAGATTTTGGATAAATAAGTATTTTTCAAAAACTGATAAGATATGTCTTTTGTACTTCCATAATAAATACATATTTCCATATCTAAGCAGCTGATATTCCTAATATTTTAAACACTTGGCAAATCAAACGTGCAACTACAGAATGATGTATTTCTCTTCTAGTTTTACGCAGAGAAAAAATGTGGGAAAGACTTGGTGACTATCAGGTCTATAGGAAAATGCCAGATTAAATACTGACCTTTCAAATGTGTAAATTTACATATCAAATGCTGATTTATTTGAATGCCAACTGCTATAGCACATTTTCTTTAAATTGTACAAGCCATTTGTAGAGGTTGACAGCTAAGGAGCAAAATCATCAAACAAATCAAATTTTAGTACAGTGGAATGAATAAATGCTCAAAGGCAGGAAAGAAATGTATTTTTAAATGCAATCTTTACAAGATAAAAAGAGATTACCGTTGAGGCTCCATAGACAGAGGTTGGGGACTATAGCTATTTACTTATTTATTCATTCAATTATTTACACAAACAGTTTGGATCACTGTGTTCATATCAAAACGGCTAAGAATACAGATGTTACCAAATTGGAAAGCAAATGAATTAATTATGAAATAAGCTGTTTATACATCCTACTAATTATTTAAATCTATAGATTAAGAAACACAGAACTGAGAAGTACAAAATTAGGTTTCCCAAAGAGAGACAAAGAGAGAGGAAGAGGGGGACAGAGGGAGGGAAAGAAAGACATACCAAGGAAGAATTAAGAGAATGCAGTAAATTAAATGTTACTATAATATGCTAATGAAGAATATGTAGGAAAAATATTTTCATGAATGTTCTATGTCAGTCCACTGACAGCACATCCAAATTATTAGGACCTAGGCAATAATATGAAGCCTTATAAGACAGTCTCTAGATTAGAAACCCTAGTTTGCACAGAATATTGTGCTGGCCCCACAGACATGCACACACAGTGGTAGGTTAAAAGTCTTTACTGAACTGCCCAGGCCTAAGTATACAGTCCCCAGCAGTTCTTGAATAACCAAAGCCCACGCATCCCCGATGAGTCCCATAGGAGGCTTTAAAACAGGGCTCTCAAACTCCTGGCCCACGGGCTGGATGACTCACATGCTGGCCATGCCCATGCCCAATTTAGGGAAGGGAGAAAAAGTCCCAATAGGTCACGTGATGCCACTGTGGCGACGTGAGTTTGACAACCCTGCTCTAAAGAGTTAGCAAGAAGACCAGTCTCAATCCCCAAAGCTAGGCAGAAGCCAGAGCAAAAGCTCTCAACAAGGCAAGAGTCCCAAAGGCTTGAATTTGTCCATGAAGCAAGGCACAAGGTCAAGGCACAAACCAGTGGTCAAAATCATGAGTCCAAGGCAAGAAACATAAAGCAAGGCACATTATTTGGGCAGTACACCCCGTTACGATGGGCAAGGCTGCCACCCCGCGAGTAGCCTGGCTGACCAGTGTTGTTCCTGTTGCCTCTCAGCCTTGCAGACACCTGGACTGGGGGGAGGGGGTATCTCCTTCTCCTGATCCGCCCTGGTCATTGGCAGCTGTGCTTGCTCCTGCCTGGAGCCTCAAGGCTCTTTTGCAGCAGCTGCAACTCTCTCTACCCTAGATCAGCCATCCTGCCATTCCAGTTTCAGTTGCTCTCTCTATCTGGAGCCCACTGCTTCCTGATCCATTTCTCCAACAGCCCCCAGGTTTGCTGTCCTGTTCCCCCCAGAGGTCCTAGGAACCGGCTCCTCCTCCTCCTCTGAACTAGCATCCAGAGAGAAGATCGGAGGCGCATCCAGAGGCGCGCCCGGTGAGTCCATCACAAATGTTATAAAAATGGTCAGGGTAAATAATCATAAAATATTAGTTATTATTTAATCAATAATAAGCTATTTGAAGCACCCCTCTTCCTAATTTTATCTGCCTGCCCAACCTGATCCAGTAGAATGGATATGTTTCAGGCTCTATCTCTAAGGAGCTACATTTGGTGGGCTCTAGGCATTGGAGCTTTTCTGCTAGGGTGCCTGCATTGTAGAATCTTCTCCCCCGCCCACAGATCAGCATAACCTTCCTGATCTTTTGAAGCTCTCTCATACCTAGTTATAACAGCAGGCCTGGGAACCCTGGGAAATGGGGATCTTGTGAGGTTGTTCCATAAGTATTACATCACCCTATCTATTATTTTCTTTTCATGTTTAGTTCTGCTTTTATGGTTATTAATTTTTAAATAATTGTTATATAGTAATGGTTTTAGGTAACAATTGCTTTATATGTATTGTTTTTACGTATTGTCTTAATCACCCAGAGTCATCTTCCATGAGTTGATGGAGTTAGCAGACATGGCTAAACTGATTGTTTGGATAAAAGAAAAGAAGACTAAGTACTTTTGTTTCTACTTGGAAATCACTTTTGGACTTTGTACTTGAGGTGGACCTGAGGTGTTAAAAAAAATGAAACTCTGATTTCAGGTTTTACTCATTAGATAGATTTGTTGTTATAAAAATGGCTAGTTTATACTATTACGGAAAAGTAAAAAGCTGAGGTTTGATGTTGATGCCTTATTCTATTGCACCAGTCAGTTGGAAGTCAATGCCTTTCCCCCACCTTCTTTTCAACACTTTCTTTCCCCTTCTCTCCCCTTTGTTTCTTAATATTTCCTTGTGGGTTTGTTTGGTTTTTTTGTATTTTACATTGCAATCTAATAATACTGTTAAAACCCATAAAAAAAGAAGAAAAGGTAAAACCTTCCATGAGATGAATGGTCATATCAATGTGATAAACAACACATAAATACATAATACCCTCCATGAATATCCTATGTTGTGTAGGAGGGGCTTGCGATGCTCCGAAGAAGTTGAAAAGTATGCTGGTGTATCATATTCTACCAGAATACAATATGCAGTGTAGTGTATTCTACCAAAAGGACACCCATGCCAGAGCTAGAGTAAGTATATCTGCCACCATTTATTATGATGATAAAGCAAACAAAAAAGAGAATCTTATAATGAATCAGTTGTCACCTGGATCAATAAGAATCTTGTCAGATGTTAGAGCTCCCAGGTGTTTGTTAACAAGTGGACAAAAAGATTCAGGAGCTATGACTGGAAATCAGGGCCTAGCTTTACTGGATTACCGGAAGAACAACAACCTCAGGTAAGACAAAAGTATTCAATGTTTGAAAATCACACCATTATGGCTCACTATTATAAATCTTAACCAACAAAGGGGAGCTACTTAAAGTGAATGTTTGAACACTGGAAAATACTTTATCCAGACTCAAGTATCACTGAACAACGATTAGCAGATCAAAGGTGAGTCATTGCCAGAAATAAAATATGTAGGGAAACAGAACTGGAAAAGTGTCAGATTAATTGTGAAAATGAAAGACTGCCAAATAATAATAAAATAAGAGAAGAAACTCAGATAACAATTGGAATATAAAGGAGACAACTGATATGATCTACATAAAAGATAACTTGGAAGAAGTAATAGCAACAGAACCAGCACAGGCAGCAATGAAACTTGTTATGAAGTGACACTCCTGACAAGAAGAATTAAGAAGAATATGCAGAATTATCAGGAGAAAGATAAAGACTGCCAGCATTGTAAAGCAAACCTTACACCTAGAGTACGCAAGACGCTTGCAAGAATTAAAATAGCATCTATTCAACAGCCCAATCAGCTTGCCTAGAGTACAGCAGTAGTGGTTACAGAAGAACTGGATAGCAAAATTAGAAAATTAGAAAACCAAAAGCAAAATCATATTCAATCCCAAAATGGAAGTCAGATTGGAGGCCAAGATGAGGAAGTTAAATTCAGATGAAAATAATTAAAAAACCTAAAGGAACAAAACTTTAAGAATGTAAGGATCATAACAAGTCTAGTACCAAAGTATTTGGCTTAGCAATATATAAAAAAAAAAAACACCTTTGAAGCAACTTTGGAAATTATTAAAAAAACTAACACCATCAATAGTTTGGAAAATTGAATGTCATGAGGGATGAATCATTCAATTTATGGGAAATCAGCTATTTCAGTCAGACCAAGGTGATTCTACCAAAGTATAAATTGCAACAGAGATTCTGAACATGGGGGAAAAATAATATGATTTTGATGTTATATATGTTGATGGCATCAAGATTACTTTATGCACAAAAATGGAAGGACACTTTGATTCCCATAATGGATAAATGGCTGTAAAAGTTGATGAAGTTAGCAGAGATGGCTAAATTGATTGCTTTGATTAAAGAAAAAAAAAACCACAGTTACTTTTGTTTCTACTTGTAAACCACTTCTGAATGTTGTACTTCAGGTGGAAAAAAATGAAACTTTGATTTTGGGTTTTACTGATATACAGAAATTGCTAGTTTATATTACTATGGAAATGTAAAAAAAAGTTGAAGTTTGATGCTATTATTCTATGCACTAAAGAAAGTTAGAAGTCAACCCCTTTCCTTTTTTTTCTTCTCTTTGCCCTTCACTTTTCCCTTCCCTTCTCCCTCCTTTACTATTTTCCACTATTTTCTTTTGTATTTTTTATTTTACATTATAAACTAAGAAAAAGGGAAAAGCAAACAATAAGGGAACAATCCAGTATTGAAAATATCTATGAGAAACTCAAGAAGACTATAACAAAAATATCGAGTGGATTAAATAATTTGAAAATGAATTTAGTAAAAATCAAAATAGGAGACATGATAATAACAGCAGAAATTGTTAAAAATCAATTGAAAAGGATTTATCCTGGAGTCATCCTTGCCCAGGTCTCCAAGGCTGTTCAGGTTAACAGTAGGGTGGGAGTCATTCAAGATTCAGAGATAGAGTCTGACCTCTAAATCCAGAGATTAGATAGTGCTTCAGAGGAAATGTGCTCCCAAAATACCATGGGTGATAGATAGTCCCTCAGTTAATTAGGCTCATGCCATGTAGAGCTTTATAGGTGGCAACCAGCTCCTTGAATCATACTCAGAACTGTGGAAACCAGTGCAGATCATGAAATGGAGGCATTACATGGCATATAACATGTGCAAACCTCAGTGTACACATGTTTCAGCCTCTCCTGTGGGAGCTTTATTGGTTGCTGATTTGCTTCCAGGTGCAATTCAAGGTGCTGGTTGTCACCTTTAAAGCCCTTCATGGCTTGGGATCAGGTTATCTGAGGGAATGTCTCTTGCCGGTCACATCTACCCGACCCATTAGAGCAGGGAAGCAGGGAATGCTGTGGATCCCATCCCTGAGGGAGATACACCTGGTGGGACATAGAAGAAGGGCCTTCTCTGTGGTGGCTCCTTCTCTCTGGAACATTATTCCCCCAGAGATTAGAATGCCCCCCTCTCTAATACTCTTCTGAAAGGTACTGAAGACCTGATTTTGCCAGTGGGCCTGGGGAACCCAGAGCGGGATGTAGCTCAACAAATGGCTCGTGTGATCTGCTGTCATCGGGGTGAGGGATCGGAGTTGGCGAGAGGGGGAGTTGGTTTTTCCAGATTTTGTTCTCTTGTTATTAATTTATTTGATTCTTTTTGTTAGTTTTGTTAGTTTTTTTTATTTTAAATATGGTTTTACATTCTCTAAGCTGCCTAGAGTCACCATGGGCAAATAGGCAGCTATATAAATTCAATAAATAAATAAATAAATAAAATATCAAGACATGCCACTGGTACATTTCAAGCAGTTGAAGCTTTAGAGTGATCTTAAAAGATAGTTGACTCATAATGTAGAGTGTATTGTGGTAGTCAAACCATGAGACAAGCAGGACATAAAACTACTTGTGGTTAGCATTCACAGATGATCTGGTTCTTATTTTAGAGGATCCATTAGAAACAGCACCTAAATTGATAAAAAAGATAGAGGAATATGGCAAACTAGCAGGCCTGAAAATAAATAAAGATAAAACGAAGATTTTGACAAAGAATATGTTAGCAAGATAAAAGGAAGAATTGGCAGATATTTTGAAGATCCAGGTCACAAATATGGTTAAGTACTTGGAGATACATTTGACAGCAAGACGTAGTACACTTAAAGAGAATAACTACCACAAACTCAAACAACAGATTGTGACAGATCTGGTAAAATGGGAAAATTTACAACTATCATTAATAGGGAGAATATCAACAATTAAGATGAATATATTACCTAGCATTTTATACCTGTTCCAGACAATTCCAATTAGGTTAAGGAAAGATCATTTTGAAGATTTAAATAAATTAGCGTTGAAGTATATTTGGCAGGGAAAGAAAGTGAGAATAAAATCAAAACTGTTGCAAGATGCTAGAACAAGAGGAGGATTTGGCCTGCCTAATTGGGAGTTATATTATTAGGCAACAAATTTGATGTGGGTTAAGGAATGGATAACGTTAAGAAATACTAGATTATTGACACTAGAAGGACATGATTTGTTGTTGGGATGGCATGCCTTCTTATGGTACAAGGGAACTAAAACACAGGGGATTATATACAAGAGGCATTGTTATTAAACTGGGAAAAGATTAAAAAGCAATATTATTTAAAAATTCCAATCTGGTTATCAACTATTGAAATATTTATCCAATAACATATAAAAAGGAACAAACAGTTAGATTTGGTGAAACATTGAATGGAAAGGGTGAACTTAAATCTATGCAAGAACTAGAAGAACAAGGAAGGTATAAGGATGAATTGGTTTTCATATGTGCAAATACATTCTAGATATGATAAAGATCTTAAAACAGAAGGCTTTTATGATAAACTGACTGACTTAGATAAAATCTTGGCAGGTACTGATGAAAAGGTGATTAAAAAACTTTACGGACATTTATTAGAGGTTAAGCTAGAAGAAGAGCAAGTTAAAGAAACAATGATTGCTTGGTGGAAAAATTTTGAATATGGGATTGATTTAGAGAAATGGCAAAAATTGTGGTCTCAAAATTACAAAATGACTATGTCAACAGCATATAAAGAAAATTTGTATAATATGTTTTACAGGTGGCACCTACCCCCGAATAGCAAGAATGTTTAAGAATAAATCCGAAAAATGTTGGAAATGTCATCAGATACCAGGTTCATATTAGCATATGTGGCGGACGTGTGCAGAAGCAAAAAAATATTGGACTAAAATCCACACATGGTTGGAAAAGATGACAAAAAAAACATATAGACTTTAAACCAGATATATTTTTATTGGGGATTTTAGCAGAAATATACAGTAGGGAATTGAAATACTTGATTGTAAATGTATTAACAGTGGCTAGAATTGTATTTGCTAAAAATTGGAAAAATGAGAAAAGATTAACGCAGGAGGAAGTTATTAAGAAAATAATGGAATGTGCTGAAATGAGTAAATTGGCATTTGAAATTAGAGAACAAGAAGATAAACAATTTTTTAAGATATGGGATTTATTTTATCAATAGTTAGACAAAAAAATATGGAAATGAAATATGTTAGAGAATTTTACAAGGATAATAGAATTATACAGAACATAATATAAAAATGTACTACCATTGGATGGACTTAGGATGATGTAATGAATTGTTATAATATAAATTAATTTAAAATTTTGAATATTTCGTATAAAATGATGGAATAATAATTTAGTCAAATAAATGATTAACAATGATAATAATGTATACATATATATTAGATAGATAATATGAGAATTTATACAAACTGTAAGTGAGGACTATGGAGAGAATGCACAAAACATTTGTAACCAACCGACACACTCTATGTATGTAACTGGAAGATGGTTTTATGTTTTATGTTTTGCTTGTGTATGTTTGTCTAAAAATAAAAAAAATCTTAAAAAAAACTGCTTGTGGTTGTGACACACTAGCCAAAATGTGCAAGATTGAGCAGTGCTTGTTTTTATTGTTAGCAGAAAATACTGAATTTGAATTAGTAACCCAGGTTAGTAATCTCCTTTATACTTTCTTCCTATTTCTAGAAAACTTTATATAAATGCATTAATTGACCAAAGCCATCATGAAATGTAGAGATTAGTTATGGGCAAAATAATACCACATCCTGAATTATCAGAGAAAATCATTATTCTATCAGATGACATGAACTGATGGATGGAAATGAGATGAGATAATACAGGAAAACTACTCAATTTGAGGCTACTCAAATACCAGGGAATGAATATCTACTTAGGAAAAATCGGTATGTTTTGAAAATATGGTTTAAGTGTAAGTTTATTGATACAAATGCACAGAAATAGTCTTAAATATAAGTCGTGAAAAACTGAGGGAATACAAAGATGGTGTGAGATTCTGAATGTAGGACAAGCAGTTTTTGTTAGTGTCAGTCAAGAGTGGACCTTGAGAAAAATGAACATGGGAAACAATAATGGTAAAAGTGGAAATTAGAGTAGAAGTTAATGAGAAATGAGAAGAAAATATGAATCCTGCATGAAAAACTATAAGATTAATCATCTAATAGAACAAATAGAAAGAGGGCAAAGAAATATAGTGTGGAAACTACCTGGAACTAAATGATCCCACAAAGTGTCACAATAAATATGTGGTATTACACTAACAGGTAATATGAAATAAATGTTTGATAGAATGATGATATAAGAAAAGCCAAGGATGAGAACAATTGCTGTTATTTTTCTTCTGTACAAAGGAAACTATTGGACGCAACAATGACAGGAAGATTAGTTTGTTACATATGCCTGGGTATTTAGTAAAATTCTAATTAAAGGGACAGAAGAAATGAAAATAAGCAAAATCTGGGATGTTTAATATAGATTTATGTTAGGCAGAAGATGCGCAAAGCCGATTTTTGCTTTCCAGCAAAAAGAAATGCATGCATTTGCAAAAGTTTATTTAATGTTTGGTGATTAGCAAAAGTGACTAATAGGTGAAAATTATGATATGTTTTAACAGCCAAAGTTAATGCCACGGTAAAAATACAATAACTAAAAAAATATATAATTACTATGAAAAATTGAAATTAATCACAATTGCAATTGAGGATTGATTACAGAATGCAGTAGGCGGTAAATGAAAGAAGTAGAGTATCCAAGAAAATAAATAAAAAGCTTAGCAAATGGTTTAAAACTAAACAGAGGTAAGACAATAATATCTGGTATCCCTTTGGATGATTAATATATTTACAGCTAATGAATCAGGAATACTCATGATTATTGGGGCTGAATTATAGGTGTGTTTTTGTATGCCAGTGATGTACTGCTGGCTGAGAAGTCAAACAATTTGCAGCAAATGTTATGTTGTACAATGCAACAACAAGGAAGGATCAGAAAATTACCATCTCAATTACCAAGATAGTTGTCTTTGTGGAGTCCTCGGTGTTCTTGGAATTTGCTTGTTTGCTCGGAGATATTTCATAAATAACATCGATGGTTTAAGTATGAGGCTTGCTCCTTGTTTATATATAATATTTGCCTTGCCAGTTTATATGCAGAGGATTGGCTGGCCAGTGAAAATGCTAGGGAATTCCTGGAAATTTGCCATTCAAACAAATCACTCATCAATAGACCCATGAAAATAGGCCATATTTGCTCACCATTCAAAAAAAAAAAGGCAATACAAAGCTAACAAAAAAGCAGAGAAACCCAGATAAGCAGGGATTAACACCAAAGAAACAGTCAAGCAGAAAACAATGTCCAAACCAAGGGACTAGTAAGGTGAAAACCACTGCCCCACCAAAACATGCAAAGCAAACTACTTATAAACAAAGAGAAAACCCAATCTACTTGGGTAACAAAATGTTGCCAGAAAGCAAATAAGCTCAGAGACCACAAAGGACATCACAGTTCAACACTGAGCTACATATATTCTCTTCTATTGATAGATGTGTTTCAGTCAGAAAATGGAGAAAACAATTGAAAGATAGCTTACTCTGAAAAAAAGGTAGCATGATACATACAGGGGTGGGATTCAATTTTTTTAACAACTGGTTCTGTGAGTGTGGCTTAATTGGTGGGTGTGGCTTGGTGGTAACTGGCTGGGTGTGGCCAACTCAACATCACTCACATTGAGGCATGTATCTCCTCGCCTGGCCTCTCGTGACTGTGGGGATGCTGCAACAGTCGTAAGTGTGAAAACAGGTCATAAGTCACTTTTTTCAGTGCCATTGTAACTTTGAATGGTCAGTCCAGACAAGCAAAGAACCAGCAAAGAAGGGGAAAACAACTCCAGAAAAGTTCCTGAGACAGGAAGTCTAGTCCTGCCAAGAATGTAATAAGGGTTAACAGAGAGGCAGTTTCTATAAGCAACACCAGAATGTTTCCTTCCTGCCTTCCTTACAGGATTAGGCCATTAATTTCTTCTAACAACCGGTTCTAGCGAATAGATGCGAACCTGTAGAATCCCACCCCTGGATACATACACATATTTATGTAGTTAATTTAACATTTGGGATCCATAATCTTTTTCTACTTATGCTTATTCATATGTAGTGAGGAATTTCTGAGATTTCAGAAGGTGTACCAAGTTCCCATTGTAACATGGAGTAATACAAGCATTTCAAGCATTAAACATGAAATTGTAGTGTTGGATTTTTATATAACACATCGATTTAGTATTGTGACCTGATAACTTTGATATCAAGACAGATTACAGATAGATGACAGGTAGATATTTTCAAGTTGCCATTGCCCAATTTTATTACTAACATTTACAAATAATGATTTCTGTAAACACCTCTAAAAATAAGAGACTCGGGAGTACTGAAGTGCAGAAGCATTGTCCCATAAATATTACATTTATTTTATAACCACATATCTGGGTTTTCCCCCCCTATATATATATTGCTATATAGAAATGGCAATAATACCATTCAATTTATATAACTATCTGTTGATAGTCCATCACTTCTTTGAATATTTTATATATTCAATTTCCCCATTTTCTTTCTTCAACACTTCGAAACTAGCAAACTTTGACCTACAGTCCTGAAGGTCAAGTAAGGCTTTACTGGAGACCAGACTCTTCTTGTCTTTGAATATATTGTTTCCTTCACCAAACAATCATTAAGAAAAGTGACTAGGCACCTTCCAAATTCTTTTTTTTTGACACTTTCCCACAATGCACAATTATGTCTTCTGTTGAATTTTAAGTTTGCCCTTCTCCAACCCTTCCTTCTTTTTTGCTTTCAATTTTCTTTCTCTTAACTGTCCTTCCTTTCAGATCCCTGAAATTTGGCCCTGTACCTCATCTGACTAGTATTCTATCTAATTCAGCATTTTCTATAAAAAGAGGAAGAAGAATTGGAGAGTTTCAACTAGGTGAGGTAGAGTCTGTAAAGATGCAACAGCTCTCTAGGCTTCTCCACATATAGACACATACACAGACAGACACATGGACCATTCAATCCTCCCTTGATATGCTGAGGATTGCATCTGGTACTCAACCATGAAACATATGGTGTATTCACTGAATGATAGTCTTTGACTTCCTGTTCACCCATACTGTACTACCTCCCTTATTTACAATGGTTTCTACCTTGAATAGACATATGTAAGTCAAAATTGCAACATGCTCTACATGGGGCTGCCCTTGAAGAGCTTCCAGAAGCTCCAGTTGGTGCAGCAGCCCACATGGTTTTGTGCAGACCCTGGTATGCACACATGCCACCTCTTCTGCAGGAGGTGCATTGGTTGCTGATTTGCTTCTGGGTGCTATTCAATGTGTTGGTTGTTATTTTTAAAGCCCTTCATGGCTTGGGACCAGGTTATCTGAGGGAATGTCTCTTGCCAGTCACATCTACCCATCCCATTAGAGCAGGGAGGCAGGGAATGTTGTTGGTCCTATCCCTGAGGGAGACACACCTGGTGGGGCCCAGAAAAAGGGCCTTCTCCATGGTGGCTCCCTCTCTCTGGAATATAATTCCACCAGAGATTAGAATGGCCCCCACTCTAGCACTCTTTTGGAAGGCACTGAAGACCTGGTTTTGCCAGCGGTCCTGGGGAACCCAGAGTGGGACGGAGCCCATCAAATCGCTAGTGTGATCTGCGGGGCAGGATGTGTGAGTTGGGGCATGATTTTTTATTTTATTTTTTCAAGGTTTTGTTCTATTGTACTTTATTTGATTCTTTTTGTTAGTTTTTTTTTGTTTTTTATTTTTATTTTTAAATAAAACTAAATAAAACTAAATGTAAATGGTTTTACATTGTGTAAGCCACCTTGAGTCGCCATGGGCGAATAGGCAGCAATATACATTAAATAAATAATAAATAAATAAAATGCCATTCCATTCTGTTATTTTGATTTGTTACTGCTTTATTATTGCAGAATAAGTCTGACCATGAAAAGGTTATATTTTATCATTTGCTTCTTTAAGAGATTGCTGGCTCATGTCAGTTAGCAATGAAACTGGAACCATGTAAATTAGTACAAGAAAAATGACATGGTCATTTTTCGTGTTTAGTGATGGCCCAGAGATCATGAATCCTTAATACAGTTTTCTCTCTGAATTTCTTCTCTGAATGTTCAATGGGGGATGATCTTGGTAAATGGAAAAGATTACAAATTCCAATTTCACTTTTTCCCCTCAAAGAGTTCAATGAAAGCACCCAGTATCATCCATTAGCAAATACAGTATATAACGTTGTATGTTTGGATATTAGAGATCATGGGTGCAAGAACTCCGATGCAAATAATGTTCATTATATTTTCTCTGTAAAAAGTATGACAAGCTGATTCTATAGATTTTTAAATTCACACATATACAGTATATTATACACTTTATGAAATAAGAAAACTTCCTGCTCTTTTACAGCACTTCAAATCAAATCAACTCAGTTTATCATATAAATATAATAAAAATAGTGAGTGCAATATGATCTAAAAATAAGTCTTTCAATCATAGTTATAACATTTTCTTATATATTTTACATAATGATATTAAATTTGTTTTCCATTGAAGCCAAAATGTTTTCCATAATAAGATAAGGAGCCATGATTGTGCAGCAGTTAGAATACAGTATTGCAGACTAAGTCTGTATTCCACTGCCAGAAGTTTGATCCTGACCAGCTCAAGGTTGACTCAGCCTTCCAACCTTCCAAGGTTGGTAAAATGAAGAGCCAGATTGTTGGGGGCAATATCTCTATATGTTTAGAGAGAGAGCTGTAAAGCATTGTGAAGCAGCATATAAATCTAAGTGCTAGTGCTAGTGCTAAATCCTATACAGAAGTGACCCATAGTCTAGCACAGAGAAATAAGGACTGGGATATCCCAAATGATGAAACGCTCTACCCATAGAGTATCTGAATAGAGAATTAGGATTTTTTTAAATCTATCCCTACTTTTTGCTTAATTGTTTTGGGGGGAGAAAGAGGTTAAAGAGGCAAATTAGACATCCCCGTCCTGTATTTGTGTTAACATCACATCACCTGAACCCACAAAAAAACAGAGCTTTGGCCTAGTGACAATCATTTTCCATAGGCCATTTGGAATTGTTCTGGATTAAACAGACATGCAACCTCACTGAGAAGCATGAGAAAATATAGCAGTACAATTTTCCTTTCTTTTTAAAAGCACATATCTAATTACCACGGTGGACGGATTCAATATGTAAAATAAAATCAGACACTAACCGCCAGCATGACGCTATTTTAATTAGCTATCAGGATGAAACTATTTGACTTATATATTTAAAACTGTAGACATTTAGAACAGTAAAATCAATGCTAAGGTTTATTTAAAAAAAATAAAAATGAGGAAGGTACAAGGAAAGCCAAGGCCAAACAAACATTTTTCCAGTCATATTCACGCATACGCTGTATTTCTGGAAGAGTTTTATAACCTTTCAATCAAATTTGTTAGCTCAAATGATACAGTGTATTAAAAAAGAGAGACAACAGAAGAAGAATTAGATGTCCAGTAAAATTATAAAAAACAGAAAGATTTTTTTTTTATTACTGAAGTCTTTCCTGGAAACAGGATTTTTTTTTTTAATTATTATTATTAAAACTGGGAAAATAACTGCAGATAATTCTGACAATAAAAATCCAGGCATTAAGAACCAGGTTATACATATAATAAAGCCATCAGATGTTGGGGTTAAGAAATTGAAGGCAGATGCTGAAGCACAATCTAAGAATGAGTGCTTAACTTCAAGACTACACACCTCTTCTACAGTAAGAATAACTAATACAACAGGGAGTGAAATGAAAAGAGCTGGCAGTGCATTTCGCCTCCCCACCCCAGCATATGAAGCAGGTTTTCATAAGGAAGCAATGGTGATCAATCACTACCTCATTACCAACCTGTCATCTGGGCTTAGACTAAATGTATTCTGGCTTTCTGCCATACTAAATGTTCAATGAAACATCCTTAAGGCTCTCTACAAGTTCAGCTGAAGTCGCACATGCTATACATCAAAGAGGAACATTAGTGTTATCATAGCTTAATAAATAGAGCCATTCCGGCAACAAAATCCTCTGTTCTAGAGCTATCTTGCATTCCTAGTATTATGCAGCTTAAGTAGACAATCCTGCTGTCTTGCACATGCTTATTTAATGATAGATGTTTGTAATAATAATTAGTCATACCAGCACACAGGTACTTCCTATCCCTCTTGAAAAATATATGTTGCCAAAATATATTACAATAGGGGTGAATTATGTTGTTTTAAAAATATGTCTTATTCGTGGATTGCCAAGAACCCAAAGACAGAATTAGGGTTGACTGAAGGAGATGTGACAAATCTCTAAATTTGTTCTTGGTTTAGAATTACACTATGATTTCAACTATGCAAAGAATTGGACATTAGCTGCATCTTGACATAATCGTGAGTTACCTTGAGGATACCTAATATAATCCAATAAAAGAAACTGTATGGAAGAACTTGTAGAGTCATCTATCTGTCTTTATATTCAGCAAGCAAATTAAAGGACAGAATAGATGGTTTATTCCACAATTATAGTGAAACAAGGTGTAGGGGTTTTCAATATTGGCCACTTTAAGACTTGTGGACGGACTTCTGGTTTGGGTCTCTTCAGCGACAGACCAAAATCCACGATCGTGCATGGTTTTGATCTGTGCTCGCCGCTGGAGCACCCCATCCTTTGGATTCAGGGCTGAAGCCACCCGGGAGAGGTGGTGAAGAGGCGGGAGATTGCTAGCCGAGTGGAGGGGAGCCGCATCTCTCCTCCTTGGCTGGTCTAAACTCCTTTCCCTGAAGGCGGTGATCAGAAAGGTGATCAGAAATGGCCACCTCAAAGAAGAACCTGACTGGATAAGATTGTGCAGGAGGAAGACAAAGAGGAAAGCAGGACAGACCAGGCTAAACAACAGAGAACATCTAAGCAAGGTACCCTGAATCTAAAAGTACCTAAAGGGATACTTCTGAAAGAAGATCTTTAAGTGGCGAAGGAGAGAGAAAGAGAGGTTAAAAACCCTTTTCTTAGCTTTATATTGACAATTACAAATGGTATGGAAAGAAATTTATATTAATCTATTTTGACACTAATAGGCAACCTTAAGCTGAAATCTAAGTGTCAAAAGGAGAATAAAGTTTTTTTCTTGGTCATTTTAAAGCTCTAAAAAGGAGAAGAGTGGAGGCAAAAGGGTGGGACTTGGAATAATGGAAAAAAGGAGTGCCACCTGGAAAAATAAAGAAGATTAACAGTGAAACTTTGAAAAGACTCCCGAGGATACATTGTAACTGAAATCTTATTAAAAGATATAGTAACCCACAGAAAGAAAAATTAAAGGAAAGAAACAAGAAGGAACAGTCTGGGATCATTTGATGATTTAAAAAAAAGTTTTTGGTATTGGTTTTTTCTTTCTTTTTCTGTTTTTACTTAAAGTCAATTGGGTGGTTGTTCAAAAGTGTTTAAAATGCCATCACTCCTGGAGGAACTGAAGATGAGTCTTAAAAAACAGAAAGAAGATGCAGAAAGGGGAGGAAGATCCTTTGGCTTCGTATTTGAATTTTTTGAAATGGAGATCCTGAACTATGAAAAGCAAAAGGAAAAGCTTCAAGAGCAAGAAGAAGGGCGGGACAAAGAAGAAGCCATTTTCGATGATCAAATAATGCAAAGTGGTAATAAGGGGAAAAAGAGGGAAAGGAGTTAAAAGTTTGAGATCAAAAGGAACAGCCAAAAAGAAAAATAGTCTGAAAAAGAAGTATAACAGCAAGGAGAAGCAGAAAACTACAGAAGGGAAAATTAGAGAGAGAGGGGTATAAAAAAAAGAGATGAGAAAAAAGGGAGGAAGATAGAAAGGGAAACAACTAATGAGGGACAAAAACAGGAAATAAAGAAAATGGGGAAACGTACTAGGATTAAAGGTATTTGCTCAGCTAGAAAACACAGAGACAATGGTTAAATTAAGTTAAAAGTGAGGATTCTGCAAAGGTACAAAAGATAGTGTTGTGACAGTAGAATACTGTAATGAGTTAGAAATGAAATAAGTAAATAAACTATGAGATAAAACTGTATTGTTATGTAATGGTATGTTTCTTTATAATTAATGCAATAATAAAGAAGAGAGGGAAACATTGCAATTGTTTCTAAAGATTGATAGAATATTGAAAAGAAATGTGAAAGATTTATAAGGAAATTTATACCAGTTATTAGAATGAATTTGAATAATTATTTTGCTTATTAATAGTAAATAATTTATAAGATAAAACTGTATGACTATCCAATGGTATGCTTATTAACAGTTAAGTAATAATGAAGAAGGGAGGAAAACATTTCAATTGTTCTCAAAGTTTGATAGATGTTGAAAAGAAACGTGAAAGATTTACAAGGTTCATACCAGTACTAGAATGATTTTGAATAGCTATTTTGTTTAGTAATGTATATATGTATGTATATGTATAGTTTTTGCTATGTTCTTAGAATTTTTCTTTTCACATTTGCAAGGGGAAGTACCAAGCAGAGTCTGAATGATGAGATCTATATGATATAAAATAGATATTAGAAATTTGAATGTTATAATTTTAGAATGCACAAATTCAATGTTTAATGAGATTTCATATGATAATAACAATAAGATTTAAAGGTGTTGCACTTCGATTGGCAATCATAGGGGCAATTTTGCTTCTTAAGAATGTTGGAAGAGAACATATGAAATTGTAAACAAGACAGATGAAAGTATAAGTACAATGAATAAAAAGATATAGAAATTTAGGTAAAAGAAATACAATTGAATAAGAAGAAAATGAGATAACCATAAAAGAAAATTAAGAGAAGGGAGAAATAGTGAGAAGTTGGAAAAAGAGTAATAAGATATGAAGTTGAATACATAAGATGAATATGCATATGAAATTGTGTCTGTATGGAAATGTGATAACCCAGAACGATGTTGTACTCAAATAAGATGTTTTATTTGTTTTGTTAAAACTCAATAAAACTTTCTTAAAAAAAAAAAAAAAAGACCTGTGGATGTCAACTCCCAGAAGTAGGCTGAGGAATTCTGGGAGTTGAAGTCCACAAGTCCTAAAGTGGACCAGGTTAGAGACCCCTAGTTTAGTGCAAAGTGTCAATGAAGTATTTTTAAATTAACATACCACAGTCCTTTTCAAGTGATAGGTTTGAGTAGGATATGAAAAAGCATACTGCCTCTTCCTTCACACCTAGACCCCTGGATCTGACAGATTACTACTTTTGGAAAGCTAGAGGGAATCCTTCTGCTCATATTAATTAAAGCACAACTAAAATTCTGCCCGATCAAGAATATTAGTTGCTTAACTTTATTATAATCCCAATGTAACTGTTAACCAGCTGTTAAATGCACCATACTGTATAAGGGAGTGGCTGTGATGTCAAAACTGCACTGGGAAAATCCAGTTCTAGACTATCCCCAGTCCTGTAAATGCATTGGATAACTTCAAACCAGTTATTCTTCCACATGGTAACTAATTGTTTTGAGGAAAAAATGATGGTTGGATATGCCTTGAACTCCTCAGGAAAACAAATTTAAATCTACCAAATACAACAGACCATTGTTTGAAATGTTAATTTTGAACAGATGATGCTTAAGGACTGAAACAAAACTTGAGATTTGAAAATGTCACTGTATTTGCTTACATTGAATTACTTGAACAGGAGGATAATACGCAAGAGAGTGGAAGAATTAAGTTGGCACTGAGATTCATTGGTTGCCTATTAGCTTCTAGGTTCAATTTAAAAGGCTGAGGTTAACCTATTAAAAATTATGGATTGGTATCATGCTAATTGCCATACAGATATTGCATGTCCATACAGCTATTGGCCCAACCATTATGTTCATGATGGGAGAAGTAGCTGTTTCATATTTGGGGGAGTCAAGGGGAGCAACACTTGGGGTGTTGTTTTTCAGTGGAAGAACCAGCCCTCTGGAATGTCCTTTTATTTATGGTTTAGATCAGTTTCCACTGCCCATTTTAGCATTTGAGTTGTAACAGCCAAGGGTTATTAGAGATTTTTAGCTTATTGATTTTTTTTTTCTGTCCCTTTTTGGGGCATAATGTTTCTATTGTACTTGTAAGTCACTGAAAGTTGGATTAAATACAGCAGGGCAGAAATCTAATAAGAAAAATAATCAGCAAATAATCCGTCTAATCACCTTTTCTGTGCAATTGCCTTTTTCTGAACACATACTAATGTATTCACTAGTGTCTGAATTTAATATCTCAATAAGATTGTAGTAGCCAAATTAGGATGGAAAAATGAGCACGCACTTGATTTTAATCTAACTGGCAGGCATTATGATTAATATGGTTTCTTATTACAAGCTTTTGGGATGGGCCAAGATACAAATCAAAGAAATGAATAATTACTATAAGACATTTTATAGTATCCCATTTGAATATTCTATCTTATTTCAATAAAGTTCATATTGGCAGCATTATTGCATTTCACTTTAGATAGAAGTAATTACTTATATGGAAAAAATCTCAGTGAATTTAATATTGATTATGCAAAAGAAAACATTTTTGTAAAACCTATGAGGTTAAGAAAAAGAAATAATTTTAGGTTTGTTTTTTTAAAGTATTCATATATCAAGGATATGTAAAGAGCTGAAGATTTTTGGATTTGCATATACATGTTTTTTATAGAAATATTTAATTTATAATATTTAATTGTAATATCTTTAGTTAGTTAGGGGTAGGGAGGGTTGTTTGGAGGTTAGGACATGGAGCCAGTATGGGGGCTTAGTTCAGTGGTCTGGATGTTGCCAGAAGTGGGATTCAAATTTTTTAAGAACTGGTTCTGTGGGCGTGGCTTAGTTGGTGGGCATGGCTTGGTGGTCATGTGACTAGGTGGACATGGCTTGGTGATCATGTGACTGGGTGGGCATGGCTTGATGGTCATGTTAGAGGCTGGGCATGGCCAACTCAACATCACTCACATCGAGGCACGCATCTCCTTGCCTGGCCTCTCATGACTGTGGGGATGCTGCAACAGTCTTCAGTGTGAAAAAGGGTCAAGAGTCACTTTTTTCAGTGCCATTGTAACTTTGAATGGCTCCTCCATACAAGCAAAGTACCAGCAAAGGAGGGGAAAAAAAACTCCAAAGAAGTTCCTAAGACAGGAAGTCTAGTCCTGCCGAGAATGTAATAAGGGTTAACAGAGAGGCAGTTTCTGTAAGCAACACCAGAATGTTTCCTTCCTGCCTTCCTTACAGGATTGGGCCAGTAATTTCTTCTAACAACTGGTTCTCCGAACTGCTTACAATGTTAACAACCCATTCTACCAAATAGGTGCGAACTGGTAGAATCCCACCCCTGGATGTTGCAGATGATGTGGGGAAATTGGTTGTGATCTCACCTGGCAGGAGAAGCAGTAATGTTAGGAAAGGAGTACTATTTGTGTTAGACAGGAAAACAAAAAAAGTGAATTATGATGAATCCTCATGACAGTTTCATCATGGCGACTTGCTGTGGCAATTCTGCAAACAGGAAGTGGCACTTGAGGAAGCTTCCAAGGGCCATGGATCAGATGATTTTGGCTCAGCTGTTGGACACTGCCAGGCAGGAACTGGGAAGCACCATGGTTTCGCTGGACAGTAGAGACTCTGTGTGTGAATTCATCTCCTAGAACTGAATAAGGCCACTGCTGTGGACAGGGTGGAGTTGACTAGAGCTGTGATATCAGAGTACCTGTGCCATGGCATCCTGGCAGTGAGAAATCACTGTGCAATGGAGGATTTGGGTGCTCAGGTGAATGGTGACAGCACAAGTGGGAGCAGGTCAGTGGTTTGCACAGGATGGGCTGCTGTCAGGGAAGAAATCCTGATGTTTAAAAATGGTGTTGTGTTCCAACATTCAATCCTCTATCGCAAAGGTTGATTTTTGACGGCCCTGCCCTCTGGCTGCTGCTACTAAGCAGCCTGCATATTGACTTGTAATGAAGCCTTCATTGTCTATTGTGGAATCCATGATTTAACACTAAATAAAAGGGTTGGGCTGGCACACATCTCAAAAATCTTGCTGGAAGGAGGGGTAAGGGAGAATTCCTATCTCAGAGGTAGGGGTATAATTCCTGTCTCAGAAATGTACCCTCCTGGGTTTTGAGTGTGGCAGCACTAGATTATTTACAGCTTTTTAAGTCAATATTCAGGCTGTGTTGTAGTTCTGACATGACATTGTTCACCCTTTTGGATGTCCCCTAGAGCTTGTGTAATGGAATATCCTAACTTTCGTGGGCCTTTTGATACCACCAACAATGCTAGCATTGTCTGTCATGAGGAATTGGGAAGCTGTTTTAGAGTCGTTTTCCTCCTTCTATGGCCAATGTCTAGTCAATATTATGTCTAGTCAATACTGGAGAGGTCCAATCCTAAAGGCCTGTTATGTGTGATGCCTCTGGGCTCAAGTCTCTCACCTCTCCTATTTAACACAAAATATCTTCCTCCCACAACACTATCTAAACGTTACTGTCTTTTGCTCCTCTGGAAGGCACTCCTTCTCTCCCGGGGAGGTCAAACTGCATTCCATCACTGCAATTCAAAGGGCCAGCTACAACTTTTAAAGACCTGAATGGCAAGGGGACAAAATTTTGTTCCAAGCCAGGTCTTCATCCTCGGAAACAAGTGGGAGTCGCTTGGTGCAAGATCGGGGCTGTAGGGCGAATGAGGAAAAATCTCCCACTTGAAAGCATTCAGGACTTCTCGAGTGCGATTTGTTGTGTGTGGTGGGGCATTGTCATGCAAAAACAAAATTTTTGAGCTTAACTTTCCTCTACGCTTGTTCTGAATTGCTTTTCTTAGTTTTTCAATTTTTCAATTAAAATTTCAGTCGGTTTATGGATTTTTGCCAACAAAAACCTTATCACTGATCCCACCTCACAACTCGCGGGATTTTCAATTGCAGCACACATTTCAAACGTTTGCTGTGAAATAACAGGCAATGATACGAACCTCCCACTAGCACGACTAGATGCAGACTGAGCGGCGGACGCAGAGACCAAAGATGGCCACGCTAGCTCCGCCCCTTCTTGCTACAGACGAAAACATAATCTATTTTGTGGATAGCCCTCGTAAAATAGATGTTAACATTTCAAAACTGAACTAAAGTTGAAACTATATTAATGTTTTCCCTCAGAGTCAAGAGTTTGATCACCTTTAGGGTTCTGGACTCCTCATTAAGAGGGCTAAATATTGAAAAGTTCTAGAAAAGAAAAATGAGGACTTCTGCACCATCATGAATAAATGATAATTTTTGCTAAAGTCATCCTTTGTACATGGAAGATGAGACAACAAAAATGGAAGAATGGAGAAGCATCTGTACAGCTTACATGCATTTAGAATGTCTACATAAAACTTTATGACACCAATTAATGGATACCTTTTCCGGTTTAACTTAACTGCTCTAAAAATGTTTAAAGTTTCTATAACAGAAGCACAAGGGCATTTAAGTTAAGAAAATCTATGCCACAGTCTTCCTCTCACCTCCTTACTGATGGATGGTGCAGAATCTATTTATTTCCTACATCATGAAGAAAAACTGTGAAAATGCTCTGAAGTTCCATCCTAAGGCAAGATAAAGTGCCAGAGTAGTGTTATAGATTTCAAAGACCCTAAGCCAAGGCACTGGCACAAAGACATCTGCTAATACCAGCTTGCCAAGATACTGAGTTGCCTGTTAAGTGATAACATTTAGTCCCTCCAGAATAGAGCAACAGATGTGTAAGGCTCTTCTCAGTTTGTTTTTGCTTCCAGCACCTTCAACATGTTTCTTCAATTATACATTACAGGAGTGACTGCACAGCAGTATACCCATAAACTCTTAACTACCTAATTCTTCTCTTTCCAAAATTTACAAGGGTCAAGATATTGCTGAAGCCCATAGGACATTAGAGCGCAGCTGTTCTTCCATATGTTCCTTAGGTTTACATCTGTTATAGAGATAACCCCAAAGCATGGTAGATGGCATGACATGACGCTATGTTTCTCCAAAGATTGGAAATCACTCCTTTATCACACCTATGAGTTATTGTAGCATCGTAACTATCTACAGCATCTGTAATTTAAAATGTATTTTTGTTTGTAAACATTTTCTTAGTTGCATATTTCTTAAGTCCAAAAAGAGAAAATCACACAAACATAGAAGAGAACCAATATTTAAAAAAATCACTGAAATGTTAAAAAGTTTTCATTCAATGTAGTAGCATTTTCCTGTACAATGCATTTTTCAATACTGACGTTTTGCATATATGATTACAAAAACATAACAAAGCATCTTTAGTATCATGGGTGAAACTACTTTAATGTGCTAAAATCCAATGTTAAATGAATTAGTTTGGGTGATACCTCCATTTCTTGTTTTGAAAACTGTATAGGTCTCCAAAAGCTATTAATCTTTCTCTTTTTATCATTTTGCTGACAGCAAGTTTCTTCAGTAAAATACCACAGCATAGACAAGTTAGAAATACACAATATGAGATTGTCTCTGCAAATTTCCCACAGGAAACCTGGTGCAGGTTTCAGTAGAACAGCAAGAAATTGGAATAGTTTAATCTGGGGGAGGGGATTATGTGTAACATTGGGTATAATTTTAGAGAGATTATTATGGCTACTTTATATGCTAATATTTCACATATAACATTTCATTTTTTTGTTTAAAATATTTTTCAAATGCATGAAATTTGAGAAAATCTTTTTTTCATAAGTTGTTGTTGTTAGTTGCGAAGTCGAGTCCGACACATCGCAACCCCATGAACAACGTTCCCCCAGGACTTCCTGTCCTCTACCATCTTCTGGAGTCTATTTAAGCTCACGTCTACTGCTTCAGTGACTCCATCCAGCCACCTCATTCTCTGTCGTCCCCTTCTTCTATTGCCTCAATCTTTCCCAGCATTAGGCTCTTCTCCAGTGAATCCTTCATTCTCATTAGGTGGCCAAAGTATTTGAGTTTCATCTTCGGGATCTGGCCTTCTAAAGAGCAATCAGGATTGATCTCCTCTAGGACTGACCAGTTTGATTGCCTTGCAGTCCAAGGGACTCGCAGGAGTCTTCTCCAGCACCATAGTACAAAGTCCTCAATTCTTTGGCACTCAGCCTTTCTTATTTTAATAAGTATGTAAATGAAATTCCATTAGAATAAATGTATAATGTACAAATGTTTTCACTCATGACACCTCAAAGTGCAATGTCAGATGGCCAGTGGTTTATGTAGTCTAATGTTTAGTTCAGGTGTAGCCAGAAATTCTACTAATTCTATAAAGTACATAGGCGTTGTACATCTATACAGTATTGGAAATTAAAATGAAATGTTTCCAATATCTACCATATTTTTTGGAGTATAAGATACACTGGACTATAAGTTGCACCTTGGTTTAGAGAGGAAAACAAAAAAAATAGCACGTTTTTGGCCTGCAGACACTTCTGGACGCTGGGGAGAGCAAAAATGGGACACACGGAGGCTTGGGGAGGTCAAAAATGGGCCCGTATTCACTGTATAAGACACACAAACATTTCCACACACTTTCTTGGGGGAAAAGTGCAACTTATACTCTGAAAAATACAGTATATCAGGGGTGTCAAACTTGCATTGTCACAGGGGCATCACGTGATTTATCAGGACTTTTTCCCCCCCTTCACTCAACTGGGCGTGGGCATGGCCAGAGCATGACACATCTGGCCTGCAGGCCACGTTTGATAGCCCTGATCTATATTCTCAGCAATATATTCAGACAAAAGCTTGTATATTCTCATTGTAGCTATTTACATGTATAGTTTTATCTGCCCCAGTTAAAATTTTCAGATGATTGTGTAAATCAATGAAGAATTTAGAAACTTTTGAAATGGAATATGTGAATTATATTGGAGGAATGAGGGAAGAGACGCTGCCAAGGAAATTATTAGACAAAAGAGGCAGGACCCTCCAATGAATTAATGGTCAGAGAAGAAAAAATGCCTTACAGATCAAGCAGTTAAAACTGGCAGCAGGAAATTTCTGCCTTCAGATTTGCCAGTTACTCTTGATAAATAAAGTATAATAAAATAGAATTAGTTGTGTTTCCTGCCTGATTTACCTGGTGAGCTAACACATTTAAAAACATATATCCCAAAATGCAATGCAATATTTGGTGTAAGCCATGCATACATATATCTGGAATTTTAACCTGTATGTAATATTTTTGAATGTTGCTCTTATAAATGCTAGTTATATTCAGCATAGCTCTTCAAAGGTGAAAGTCATGGTCTCATAATAGAAATATAATCTTCCCCAACTTCCTTACCTGATCATATTGCAAATCGAGCATCCCTTGCCTCCTAACTTTTTACCTTTAATTTAAATTGAAATGTATTTTGTATCCATGTATTTGATATTTGGGTTGGTTGTCTAAAACTGTTAGCACATGCTCAGAAGTTCATTATTTTAACCTCTTACTCTCTAATTAAACTGTCATTGATTAAATTGACTTGAGAGATTTAAATAGAAATGGATTTACAGGCTCTTCATTAATTCATCAATTTAGTAATGTCATGTATAGTTGGTATTCAATCACATTACAGGGAATGGGCCAGTTATCTTTATACTCTGAATGTTTCACTGCTGTTTGATTTATCTGGGTGCATGTTCAAAAAAGAAGGGTAAAATTTAATGGGGCATAATCAGCCGCAGGTTTTAATCTAGGAGGAATAATATCTTCTTCCCACTCTCTATACAAAAGACAAAGCTAGCATCTTTGGAATACATGCAACAGAACTGTGCTCTTATTTTTTTTTTTAACTTATAGTTAGTAAGTTACAGATAGACTTACAACAACAATTGAGCCCAGAATTTGGATCCTAAGTCATTGTGGTTGTAAGTCAAGTCACCTTATGACAAGGCACTATTTTATGATCATGTTTAAGGATGCTTGTTAAGCGAGTCATGTTTGTTAAGCAAATCACAGTGATAAGTCTGAATCCAGCTTATCCAATGGTGTTTTTTGCCATTTTTGTTGCAAAATACAATCATGTGACTATCATATCTCTTCCAATAGATCACTAATGAAGAAAAGGGCAGGTTGCACAGAAAGATCAGGCCTGCATATATAGGGCTTTGAAGCTAACCAGGATCCAGTCTGTTTAAATATTTGGATAAGAGGTCATTGATATATCACAATCTGGCCTGGTAAATTAAAAAAATAAATAAATCCCAGAAGGCAACAACAGCAAACCATTTCCACGCTGTTATCAAAACCCCTTGCAAGAATCAATCTATGATGGAGTCAGGACTGACCCAATAATATCTAGTTTATTTAGTAATAGAATTTAGCACTAATACTATTAGAAATGACTACTTTCCATCTCCCACTTGGCCTTGAGTAGATTCATTTACATACCCTTAATCTTAAACTGACATATTTCACTATTGAGAGAAGACACATTTTCACAGGAAATCAAGTAAGATTTGATACTTACATAAAATTATTTTCCTAATCTACTGTACTAGTTGTAGAGCAGTCTTCAGTTGCCTTTGTAGACATGGAGAAAGGCATTCAGCAAAGATAGCAGATAGAAAAGAAAGATGTTCATTACCAAAGAGGAAAGACAGGTAGAATGGTATTAGGCAACATCAGAGATTACAATTATATTCATAATAAAGGTTATAATTTTGCAGAAGCGTGGAACGTATTGTAAAAATTGTGATGATCCTCATGTTCACAAAGGTTGATCAGTGGAGTTTACACTTTCATTTTGAAACAAGAATCCTCTCATCGCCTCCACTCATCCCTCTCTCCCCCACAAATATGTGTCATTTCAGCAGCTATACACAATAAAAACACAAACATTTAAGGAAAGATACAGCACATTAAGTATAAACCCCCCATTTCTGTCTTGGATGATAGATGCAAGAATTCCAACTGAGTTGATTTTATGAACCAGTTAAATGATTTGTATTCAGAACCACATTAAAAATCCCCATGACAAAGTGTACTTTTAACAAAAATACCCTGCTTGTGACACATCCTTTGCAAGTAATGTGTTTTCATTTTTCACATGTTGCATCTCATTTATTTTATTCAGGCACACATAGTTAAATCTGCAAGATACGGCAAGCTTCCAATACCCTTGAAATAATAAATCATTTCTTACAGATGTTTTTACCCACTGCTAAGCTGCCTCTCATTAATCAAATATTATCAGTTTCTATCAGTGCCCAGTCCTAAATGAGGAATACACTTCGTTCTCCCTTCTGACTTTTATTCACTGTCCAACTTTGACCTTTCTTTATTGCCGGATACTCATTTGCAAAATTCCCAATATATACTTTTAAATACAGAGCACACACACATACAAACAAATCCAGTTTTGTTTATGTGTGCAATTCATTTGTTTTCTAGTACAATTAAATACAGTCATACAATCTCAGCCTGAACTTCAACAAGATCACAGCAGAAATGCATTATGTGCAGTTGTATTTAGAGTTAGTTATTCATTAAGTGGAAGGCAAATCGTGTTTCTTTCAGTGTTGAAAGAGTTCGTGGAGCAGGACCCATCCCAAATAAATCTATATTTCATTTTTGATCAATTATTAAAATTTCATTTCAGAAAACAGCACAGCATATGCTGCAGACTGAGTCTGCTCGAAACAGTACTTTTGAAAATGCAGAAATTAATTAAACAAGGGTCTATACGAAATGTAGTCTTTTTCCCTCCAGAAAGGAAACAACAGTCAGGATTACTAGATCATCAAAACCTGTCCCCTGAACTGGAAAGAGTTTTTCCACAGCTTTCATCCTCCCTCAAACCATTTCACAATCTTTTACCTAAAAAGTAAAAAAAAATGAACGAATGAAAAAAATCATGCCTGTGACTATTTTGAAAAATTAAGTAATTAAAAAACTCAATTATACTTATCTAACTGTGTAAAGTTTGCAGGCACTTTGAGGATAAAATCGTTTATGCTGCTTTGACCTGAATGCCGGATGGGCCATGTCATGAGAGCACAGATGTAGCAGCTTGCAGGGTAATCTGGGACTCCTTCAAATGGTCTTCTCTGCGATAAATTCAGATTCCTATAAATTAGATCCCTCTTTCTTATGACAATATGTATGTATGAGACATGGGGAGATATTCTTGGAGGAAGTGATGAAGCAACTGGCCCTAAAGAAGGTTGTGGTATATCTCTCTTCAAAAAATAAAACAAAAATCCCATCACTCAACCCATTTGTCATATATAATTATTGACACATCCATAGCAAAACCTTTTTAGGCAATGCTCAGTAGATGCTTAGGTTCACATTGTGGATGACCTGGATGGTAAGGTTGCGTGTCCTACCTCTCCTGTTGGAATATTTAACATGTTTGACCCCTTCAATGTTCGTAACATTCTGGACCACCAAAAATGGTGTGGGCTCTATTCCTTCCTAAGCAAACAATTTCAATAGTATTGTTGGGGGAAGACAGGTTAAGTCTTTGGGTACTCAAATGTGGGATGCCCCAGCACTTGGAATTCTTATCAGTATCATTTAACACAGTGGGATTCAAACACTGTTACTACCGGTTCTATGGAAATGGCTTGATGGGTGTGCCATGGCTTGGTGGGCATGGCAGGGGAAGGATACTGTTAAATGTCCATTCCCTCCCCACTCCAGCAGGAAGGTTACTGCAAAATCCCCATTCCCTCCCCACCCGACTAACCTGCTTTCCAGCTCTGTTCTCCTGTGCAGGGCAACAAAAGAAGACCCAGCTGATCAGCTGAGACTCGGGAGGCAGAGAATAGATCAGGGTAGGGCCAGTCAGAGGTGGTATTTGCCAGTTCTCCGAACTACTCCAAATTTCCACTACCAGTTCTCCAGAACTGGTCTGAACCTGCTGAATGCCACCTAACATCTACCTGAAACCAATAGGGGAGGTCTTATGTTATGATTAGATTTTATCAATATGCTGATGAGTCCAGCACTACATCAACACTTCAAGGTCACCACAAGAAGCGGTCAGAATCTGGAAATAATACGAGTCTGGAGGAAGTAAAAATAGATTTCTCTAGAATTTTTCTTTATCCCATCACACAATTTCTTCAAGGCTTTAACAAGTCTCCTTTATAAATCTGATAGGAAAACATTTTCAAGGTCATTTTCTTGATCTGTCATTGCTTGGCAAACTGAAACTGACTCTACAAAAGTGGAGTCAACAACTACAACAAAGCCTGAGCAACTGATGGAAAGTAGGGATGAGTATAAGATGGGCAAAAACCCACATGTACTCTGCTCCTCATGAAGAGACTGCAAAAGAGGAGTTTTCTATGGGTTTGACTGCTAGGAGACAAAGAGGTTAGCCATATTGCTCATAAATATGGTAGACCTTTTTAAATAACACCAAATGTGCAAAATTCACTTTCTAATCACTTTAGAAATTGCATATGAATCATCTTGATGCTATTAGAGACCTTCAGAACAAGAAGTTTGAAAAGTTGCTAGGTTTGTTTGACTTCAACCATGAACAAAAGAAAAATTAATTATAAGTAAAAACTCAGAAGAATTTGAAAAAAGCTGCAAAAGCTCAATAAGATCTAATAACGTTTTAAATGGATTAAGGATCTAATTAAATTTAGAAATTAGAAAAGAACAGAATAGGATAGGATAGGATAGGATAGGATAGGATAGGATAGGATAGGATAGGATAGGACAGGACAGGACAGGATAGAATAGAACAGAATAGAACAGAATATAATAGCTTTATTGGTCAAGTGTTATTGGACACACAAGGAATTTGTCTCTGGTGCATAAGCTCTCGGTATACATAACAAGCAATGTGATAAATCATGATCATAATCCTAAAGATAAAACTCAGCGATGGTCATAGGATACTAAATTGTTCTGACCCAAACCTTGTTCCAAGGAAACAAACACAAAACAGAGGTAACAGAAAAACCTTTTAATGATTCTTTATGAATTCTGTTCCTTCATGGTTAAAAGGCTGTTTCAAGAATACTAGATAAAGTTACTAAAAATATTTTAAACACAAAGAGTCTCCAAACACCAACCAATATATTCCGAACATCCACAAGACTTGAGTGCAAAAACTTCTTTGCTTCCTGCAAAGAACTCCGGTTTCTCAGCTGGCTTTTATCTCTTGAGCGAGGGGCCATTACCTTGCAGCCTTATTCCCGAGTCGCCTGTGCTGATGCAGCTGCTCTTTCCTTTGAGCAGCCCTGCATGCACGCGCACTGGGCACAGGCTCCTCGGGAACCTCTTCATCACTGCTGCTAGCCTCCACAATCTCTGAAGGCAGCATTTCACTCCCTAATGGTCCTGGCCCCATCTCTGCCTCACATGCAGGCACCTCATCTGAGTCGTCACTCTCCGAGACCTCAGCCATCAGCATCTGCTGCTGGCGAACCACAACATAAATAAGCAAACAACATAAATCATAATAGGATACTACCTATAAATAAAGACAACAATCAACAGATACAAACAACAAAGTTATAGTCACAAAAAGCTAAGGAAATAGATAATAGGAAAAGATGAAAAAGATAATAAGCAATACAGCCCTACTAGATAGTTTGACATCCTAGGGCATAGACAGTGTTGTGGGAATTAGTTGCTTAACAGAGTGATGGCATAGGGGGCGGAATTGTCTTTGTGTCTGGTTGTTTTGGTGTGCAATGCCCTGTAGTGTTATCTTGAGGGAAGACGTTTTGGTGTGCAATGCCCTGTAGTGTTATCTTGAGGGAAGACGTTTATGTCCAGGATGTGAGGAGTCTGGAGATATTTTCACAGTCCTCTTTCTGGCTCGTATAGCATACAGGTCTTCAATAGAAGGCAGGCTGCTTGCAATTATTTTTTTCTGCAGTCCTAACTATCCATTGAAGTCTGTGTCCATCTAGTCTGGTTGCTGTGCCAAACCAGATAGTTACAGAGGTACAAATGACAGATTCCATAATTCCTTTTTAATATAAGATTCAGGAATTAATTATAAAAAAACAAAACAAATAGCTTCTCATGGAAACCAGAATTATTTTGGCTATCTTTGGCTAACTAGAGTGTGTAGAGTCTAAGTAGAAAGAAAAAAAATACAAGCCTGCTTTTGCTGTCAAATAAACTGGGAGCTTCAAAGTGACACAAAATATCATAATATTGGAAATATGAATGGAGATCTTTGAAGAACTGAACCATAAATTAATAGCTACAATATCAATAGTGTCACTAATGATGTCTGACAATTTGAATGAACTACATCCAAAATATGTTAATGATGGAGTGACAGATGTGGAACAAATTTTATGTGGCAAAAGTACCACAGGTGAATCTACAAATGACAGGCCAAGACAAAGAATAAAAAAAATGGATGCTTTATTATATAAAAGTAATTGGATAAATTTTAAAAATTAAAGGGGTTCCAATGAAAACCTATAGATTGACTGTGGTTCCTAAATTTGTGGATCAGTCTAGATCAGGGCTGTCAAATTCACAGCCCACAAGCCGGATACGTCACATGCTGGCCACCTCCCATGTCCGGTTAAGTGAAGTGGGGAAAAGTTGCAATTTGTCACGTGATGCCACCGTGATGATGCACCCTGGTTTGACACCCCTGGTTTAGACTAATAATGTCATTACATCAGAATTTTAAGATTTCTCATCAGTTCTTGCTTGAAGAATCAGTTCTTTTATTTTTATTACATACCAATTGACCAGTTGAACTTCATACAAAGTTAGAAGCTACTTTTAATGTGCGTTATTATTAACAGAGTTATTTGCATTGTTTTCAGTTCTCTTTTACACATATCCAAAGCTTTTAGATTTTAATCTTTAGTTTTAATTTATTTATGTTTTAACGTAAATATATTTTCATGACTGTTAGCCACACCTTACGGTAAGACGGGTAGTCAATAAATTTTATGAATGAATGAATTTGATAGCCTAGAATGGTGTGGGGTTTTTTTTTAAAGAAATGAGTTTTATTTCAATATTAGAACATTGTTTTTGAAAAAAATGATGAAAGCTACTAAGAATAATTATTTAAGAAGGACCACAAATCAAGGATGCCCTCTCTCATTTCTCTTCTTTGCAAACTGCTAATGAATTTCTAATGCAGCTGATCTCAAATCATCATACAGCACAAACTGTTGGCATTAATCAAACTGAAATTCAAATTAATTTGTATGCAGAAAACATTTTGATTTTTTTTTTCATTTTAACAAGTTCTATTCTTGCTGCTTATGTTACAAAGTATCAAACTTGACGATAAAGAAGAAAAATAAGATCATTTCTGTTTATAAATGTCAACAAGTTTATAGGCAATTTTCATAAATTCTTAGAACTACAACTCAAATATTTCTCTTCAAATATTTTGGAATATTTTCAATGAAAAGCTAGGATAATTAATGACAAGAATCCATATCTTATTTTTGAAAAACAGAATACATCTAGTCAAATGGAGAAAAGTCAAGCTATCATTCCTGGGGTGAATAATTACAAATAAAATGATGATTCTTCATTGCTTCCTTTTGCAATATATACTCATTATTTCTTCATGTCTGTTTTCTTGTAGATATATTTGCCAATCATGCAAACATTCTAGATCTTATAACAGATTTAAAAATAGCTTCAAGGAAAGTAAATGGCAATTTGCAGGCTTGGTTTCTCTATGGCTAGGTATCTGAACAGGCAAAGGAAGACATAGACACTGAGAAGGAGGACAAATGGAGTGTGACTGTGTGTGAAATGGAATGTGCACCTTCTGGAGCAGAGAGAGAGACTTCTGCCAATACAAAGCTTTCCCAGAAAGAGGCCTGGATTAAGAAATTGCAGGAGCTGGATAGGGGATGGGGAAGAGGTCTAAGGCTACACTCTAGAATTTCTCAAAATATATTCAGTACGTTAGAGAATTACAACCAGTAGTGGGATTCAAAAACTTTTACTACCAGTCTGTGGGCATGGCTTGGTGGGCATAGCGTGGCTTAGTGGGCATGGCTTGGTGGGCATGGCAGGGGAAGGATACTGGAAAATCTCCATTCTCTCCCCACCCCACTAACTTGCTTCTCCTGTGCTGGGCAACAAAAGAAGACCCAGCCGATCAGCTGGGACACGGGAGGGAGAGATTAGATGGAGGCGGGGCCAGTCAGAGGTGGTATGTGCCGGTTTTCCAAACTACTCAAAATTTCTGCTACCGGCTCTGCAGAACTGGTCTGCTGAATACCACCCCTGATTACAACTTTAGTTTGACAAGATTCTGTCCGTTAGTGTATGCAAGTAAAGAATTCAACTCAATAGGAGCTCACTGTCTTGTCTCTGGACTTAGGAAAGAAAGACACACTGTTTACTTTCTTGTCATTTGCAACAAAAATTACAGCAAAAAAATGTACATAGGCCTGCAAAAGTATACAAGTTACTTTTTCTAGCATCCAAAAGACTGGTTTTTCAATTGCAACAAATATTTTTCCAGAATGTATGCTTCCAATATTATAGAGTTGACAATGACATGGTTTACAAATTTCACTATAGAAGAATATCACACATGATCAAAGATTACAATCAACACAGATTTGAAAGGACTGGACTGAAGCCAATTTCTGGACTCAGGAAAAAACTTAGATTCAGCAGTCTAGATTTATGTTATTTTTATCAACAGCTGATGGGGAAACAAAAGCAGATAATAATACATAAAACTTTGAATAACTGTTGTGAAAACACTCCAAAATTAACAAAAGCAAAAGGTTCAAAAAGCCACACATTTAATATTAAGGCTATGCTTGCCAGTTGGAGGACAGGGGGACAAAAAGGAGATCTTGTCCATCTTTATTTGGTCATCTGGCAACTCTGTATATAAATCATGTCATATAAATCAGAAAAAAACCACCCATGAAATTCAAGGATTGTGATAGAATTAACTTAGTAAAATTCTTGCTCCTATATTAATACGAAAATATTCTCCCACCCATCCCTCTTATATCTGGTAAATGTAAATGAAAATGTTACTACATTGCACACATATACACCCATTTTTTGGTCAATTTGCAACCACCCAACCTGCTGTAGGGAGTAACACACGCAAGATAAATGGAAATGGCTTATTCCTTAGTTTAGAATAGTTTTCAAACTTGGCAAGTTTAAGACTTGTGGACTTCAATTCCCAGAATTACTCAGCTAACATGACTGGAGGATGAATTCTCCACAACTTTTAAAGCTGTCAAGTTTGAAGACCCCTGGTTTAGATTTAATCCAAAGTAATGCGGCCTTTTCATTATATTATTCATCCCAAACCTGAAAGTCTACAATCATAGAACCACAGAGTTAGAAAAGATAGTTCAGTTCAAATTCCTGTTCAATGTAAGATTCATTAGACTAGAGCATTTCCAACAGGTAACATTCAACTTATCTTTGAAGATCTCTGGCCCAAAAGATGTCATATATGTTGGTGATCTCTTCTAATGACTAATAGTTCAGAGAGCCAAGAAACTCTACTCTGAGTTAATTTCAGAAATATTAACTACTACCATTAATGTCATAGTTAATATCAAAGCATGAAACTTAACTAAATTTGAAAGAATTTGAAAAATTGTACATACTCAAAAAAGAGTTATCTAACAGCTTAATTTCCAGAATTTATGGATAGTTACCTAGTGCTCAATTAAGAACATATTTAAGACTAAAATCTGTGTGGGAGGATAATATCTGTCATTATTTGATTCGCAAAGAGCTTTGGAATCAACAGAAAATAATTTCAGTACATCTTTAACAGACATTTTTAAAACCAATTTAAATAGTACTTCATGCCCATCAAATTATACTAAATACTGATTTTTGTTCCATTTTAAATTCTATTGATATTGGGAAAGGGGAAGATCTAGTACGTTCCCACACATGACTTAGCTGCTTCTTGAATGAAGTTTCACAAACTCGATTGATCAAAATGTGGAAAACTATGGACTGTTTGTTAACAGAAATAAATATTTAACATCCAAGTACTCATTAACATGTGAGTTGGTGTAGTACGAATAATAATTGAATCCTTGAGAACTGTGATGGCGAACCTATGGCAAGCGGGCCGGAAGTAGCATGCAGAGCCACTTCTGCTGGCAGGCGAGAGATCGCCTGGAAGAGCCCCACTGAGGATGTGCGCGTGCCGCCCGCCCACCAGCTGACTGTCAAGTATCTGATGTGCATGCACAGGGTGCAGGGGAAACGTGCACGGACGTGCAGAGACATGAGGGGATCTCACACTCATGTGCAGAGACACTCAGAGCGGGGACATGCATGCATGCGCAGGGAATATGGGGACCCCCACATGCGTAGCACGTGCTGGCATGCAAGTGTGAGAGTGGAAGTGTGCGCACAATTTTTGGCACAGGAGCCCAAAAAGATTAGCCACCACTGTTCTAGAAGATGATATGAATCTTATACTAAGAATAGTACAAAATATGAAAACAGCTGTACATGGAATATTTATTCTATGTACAAGTTTCATCAGTTAAGAAAATATTCTTACAATGGAAGACCAGTGTTGGTTAGATGATATTTTAATCTCTTTTTACAGTTTCAAAGACAGTATTAGTAAACTGAGCAATATATTCTTTTCTAACTTAGCTTTTTCTTCTAAGCTATTTTTCACATCAGGCTTGGAAGAACTGACATCAATAGATTTTAACCTTTTGACTTAACTAATAGCAAAACACTTTCAAAGGGATCTATTAATACAATTTCCAGGTATAATGTAGACAATTAGTAACTACTAATTCATATTAAAGTCTGTGCATTCACTTTCTTTTATGCAAAAGGAATTACATAATCAGAGAGGAACAATTACGCTTTTATTGCATTGGAAATAAAATCAAATGGTTATTACTTAATTTACACCAAAAATAATCCTGTTTTTGACTTTGGCAACAAAATTATAAACAACATCATTAAAGACTAATCAACCTTATCTTTTTGACCATTAAATTGTAATCACTGAACTCTTTCCATTAAACTGTAATCAGTGAAGACCATTAATTAGAAAGATCTTTGAACAAATACAGTGCTAAAATGCTGAAACTTACTATTTTCTATAATGCCCTATGTTGCACTTCTTCCACCTCTGGCAGAGACACATAGTCTAAAATCAATTTAAATTATAGAAAGGATGAGTATGTCAGGCAGTATCTAGGAAATTAGAATGCTAAGTGTTCAATTGTTATCTATCAGTTCAATGCCACTCACTACATTATAGTGCAGTGTAGAAATCAGCCCACAATAGCTAGTGTATTTCTTTTAGCAGGAAGCACTGCCAAGGACAAAGACTTTGGAAATATTTCCTTTTGCAATGCAGGGATAGACATTTTTTCTTATCCAATGCATAATTTTATTATTGGGCACACATTCTTTACATTACATTTGCTATTTGGTTTTTTAAAGCTCAACAACTTCCTGTGAAGCGTGCAGGTATCACAGGGGTACAAATCACAACAGGAAGAATGCTAATATTGCCATAAAGCTCTCTAGAAATTATGGCATACGTCCCATGAGGTAGTTTAGGCTTAGCTTACAACATCTTCCCTATTCAATTGCTGGACCAGAAAGTCTTTTATATTATGGGATGAATTTATAGCATAGTAATACAGATCAATGTCAGGCACACAAAGAACTATTTATGGTGGATTTATAAAACATGGTACAAACACATAAAATGCATTCCTTACTATAATCTGAAAAAAAATCTTTATGTGGATATTATGTTTGCCTCTATACATTCATCAGATAATGTGCACAACTAAGAATAGTCTTTTTTTTAATTAAACTGTTGCCATCAAAATCCTAAATGTGACATGTAACAAAAATATACTATTGATAATATGGGGACATTATTTCTTGAAATGTATTTAAGATGCACTCTTTTTCTTCACATTCTCTATGGCTTTTATTCCTACAAAATCCAAGAAATAAATAGCTTTGGCAAGGAGACAAGAACTGCTATTATTTTTTTTTCCAGTGGATTCTAAGATGTGAAGGAAATAAAGGCATAAGCCATCTCCTAAAAGCTTCTATTTTTAACGCGTGAAAATATAGTCTAAGTAATATATTTGGAAATGCATGATATGGAAACTTTACTTATACCCTATAAAAATAGCTTGACTTATTTTTTGCCCTTCTTTTTCAAATAACTATAAGTTGGAAAAATACGCTACTAATTTAAAAATAATATTACTCCATTAAACATAATAATTACAAAGTAGAAAAAGCACACAAACTATCAAATCTCAGTTAGGAAAATATCTTCCACTACATCTTTTAAATAGCTGTTAAAATCTTAAGGACAAGTGTTAATTGAATATTGTGTTAAAATATTGTGTTATTGTGTCCATTGCATTTTCAGAGTAAAGACAAGATACAGAAATATTTTTAAAATGCAAAACTTCTCAAATTGGGGAGAGGGAGTAATTTTTACTATGATTCAGTGCCATTTCTCTGATATTCTTTATTTCCCTCACTTGCCTATTCTTCATTGCTACGATGCTTCTTGATTTACCTGCTGCATCTTCTGCTAATAACTGCAATGAATGACTAGATAATATTATATTTCCAATCAGTTTTTGCAAATTCAGCTAACTGAGTATGACAAAAACTTTCTGCCAGTCAAGAACCATGTAGGAAACAAGAACACATCATTTCACTTGATGGCTTAGAGGAGAAATACAGCCAATTAAGAGAAAGAGCCAAAACAAAAATGCAAATTAAAAACAATAAACATTTCCACAAGAATGAGAAAAATATTGAAAGAAAGGAAGACTGCTAAAATCTTTCTGAAAAACATAAAACAGTTTTTGCTCCACTTCAGTAAAGACACCCAAAAAACTAAAATAAAAAGAATAAATGGCTTGACCACAAGTCAGGGTAACAGGTTATGACTGAATAATGCTGAATAATGCAGTGATTAGCCCAATTGGTTTAAATAAAAGCTGGTATATATTTGGACCACAAGAGTATTATTATTCAAGAATTCTACTAGTAGATGAAGCTAGAAGAAGCTACAGGAAACAGTCATCCTAGAGGAGTTCCTAGACAACTCTGACAAACACTAAAAATATGCCTCATATGTCTGAGATTGTCTGCTGTGTCAAAAGTGGCTGTGCCTCTTGCTGAGTGGGCAGCAAGAGGAATTTGGAAGCTGGAATGATTATATTTATAAGACACAAATTTATACTGGAAGGCTGCTTGGAACTTCCTTCATTAACATGAAAAAGGCCTGCCATTTTCTCCACCAGTAATTGGCACCAAACGTCAAGTGAGATTTTGGTACATTTCCAATTTCCCCCCCCTATAGTTTCAAGATTCCAACAAGCCAAGCTCTCTAACTTGCCTCAGGGAGAGGTAAAATGAAGGAGAAATGAACAGGCATTTCTAGGTCCATTGTTTAAATTTTGTATGTGTCATGGCTCATATGGAATAAGGTAGCACAACATTTCAAGAAAGTGTCTAGAAGCATTAAACCGGTACAAGGTCAAAGGCAGACAGGAGTTAGCTAAAAATCAATGACATTGCATCAGCATGTATTTATGCTTGTCAAAGTAAGGCTGGGCCAGGAGCATGCACACTTTTAATGTGGACCTGTAGAATGCATTCTGCAGCTAAAGTGCTTGAACTTACTGCCTTAAGTTTCAAGCAAAAGTCTTGTAGATGTAGCCATAACTAAGAGTAACCTGTTTTAATTGGAAGCACGCAGGACACCAGGCAATTTGTAGTTCCAACACACAACACAGGACTTACCTCTGTTTTTATCAAGCATGGAAACAACTACTACTCAGAGGCAAAACACTGTTTTAATGTTTATTATTGTTTGTTTTGTTTTGCATTAACACTCAGAAGAATGGGCTTACCAGAAACAGGAAAGCAAGATTTAAAAAAAAAAAACAAAGGAAATTTCATACCACCACTGCTTTTCTTCCTAAAGGCAGGGACAGCTTAAAATTTATTCTACTAGTACTCTTGCTACATTGGATACACATGGGTTGATCCAACCAAGAAGGAAAGAGAAAACAAAAAAATATATACTCTTAACAGCCTGCCCCAGCTCTAAGATCTTCTTTCTAACATCCAAGTATCTGATACTTTTAAACCAAAAAAAAATTTCCGTGCTTGCTTTGATGGAGAGGTGCAAACTGACATCTCTCTGATCAATTAAAGTCAAATGTGAAGGACGAAGATGACGTCTCTTACAGGGAAAAAAGATAGCTCAGGGTTCAATAGACAATGTTTCTGTGGTTGGAAGCCAAGCCATTCCAGATTCTGCAATGATTCTGCAATGACTCACTAGAGAGTCTGTAGACCCTGCTGAACTATGGCTGGGCCAGAAATGCACAGGTTAAGGCTGTGCCAAGGAAACAACAGTGATTACAGGGATACAGACCTGGTGAATGCAAGGAGTAGTACAAATGCCATCTGAGTAGATGCCCATGCCTGTGCACCAGGAGATCCATGCAGAGATCCAGGTAGGTCTACATTATATGCTTTTCTTGTTTTCTTATTCATTGACAATGCTGTGAAAAAAATTACAAATATATTTTGGGGGAATCTAGCCTTTCTTTAAAAAAAAAAATCTGCAAAAGAAAAAAATGTACCCATCATAGCCAGATCAGATTATATAGATTGTGAAAAATCCTTTTAGTTATGTGGCTCTCCCACCATCCTTCTGGGTGGTGAGAAACCCAGTAGGTTTAAAATATCACAGGGATGGGGGAAAGATGGAAAGCGTTGCACTAATGAGACCACAACATTGCCTTAAGCAATCATATATAATACATTTTATTGTCCCAAATACTAGTGCTGACCTTTGCTCAGAAAAGATATCCATGTTCAGAAAAGATTCTCTAAACATAGTTCATTAATCAGAAACATGAGGCCCACTTTTCTTTTTCTGTATCACAAGCAAAATGAACATCTGTTCACTTTTTGTCACATAGGTTCTCAATGCATGTGGGTGGGTGTGAACACAGTCCTTGATATGTAATATTCTTCCCATCTGCACACCAGGTGGCACTGCATAGTTAATCAGAAGATAATAATTGGCACAGGGTGATAATTTACGTTTTGGAGATAACAGTATAAATCAATCTTAGGACTTTAAAAAAAATGCATCGGTGCTCAGACATCCAATTTTGTTCTTGTTGGGCAATTTAATAGTGATCAATGAGATTATTGGATGACACTATTGTTTCCAATACTATGTTAATTAGCACTGAACAATTACTCTAAGGTTGCTTAGATGAATGATTTGATTTTGTCCTATCCGATATAAGGCTTTAACCTTCAGTTACAGAAAATTATACAGTATTTAAGCAAAGGGAAAGGAAATCATTTGTTTTGTTTATTTGTGAGAAATGCTTATGATAACATAGGATTCAGTGCCACATAAATCTCTAAGATAAAAATGGAGTTACAGATACTACATCATAATAAAAATAAAACATAAAATGGTCAGAATAACCAGAAAATTCCCACATTTTGGAATTGCAAAAACTCAAAGGAAACTGAGGTTTAATTCTCCAAAGTCCAGTATCTCCTAATTTATACTTTAGACCTTTTGCCTTTTCTGGTACTATAGAAATAAGGCAGCTAGAACTTTTATGGCTCAGCTTGTTCTAAGAAAATGTAACCTCAGTTGCCTCTTTATAGAGTCCTATGTCTGGCAATACTGTTCCAGGAACTCTTTAGTTTTAGCTGTAATTATCATAGTTGGAAGCAAATGAATTAAAATTGCTCCTCCTTATAGTCACAATGCAATGATGGTAGGCGTTGCTGAAAATAACAACAACAATACAAGAATGTTTGAGCTGTGCCCTCCAAAGCTACCAAAGCATTTGTTCATCCAACTGTGCACACAGTTATATATGGACCAAATGAAAATAGATTCATCCATGAATTTCCTATTCAATATTTCTGATATTTGGTCCCGATCCTTGAAGTAGCAGCAAATATAGCAAAATTCTGTATAACAAGGATGTGAATTAATTTAAGAACACACATATCGTTCTTCTATTACATGAAAGTTTGAGAAAAGATGATGCAACAATAATTTTCAAACTAGGAACTTCCTAGTTCTAATCTCACTTTTTTTTTAAATCATAAATTCAGCTTAATGTTTGCTTTCAAGTATACCTTGCTGTTCAGGAAAAAAAAGCAGCAGGTTTTTAGGTTGTAGACACATTGGCATTGATTTTTTAGAACCCACAACACTCTTTGTTATTTCAAAAATACTCCTTACATACACTGGAGGTTTCTGATTCTTTAATATTCTTTAATTAGGGACTGAACTGTCCTTAAAAATACAAAAACAATGACAACTTGATACAGAATAGCCAGTCAATGTACCATTTGACATGGAATGTCCTGACAAATTTACTTGGAAATTATTATTATAGATTCTTGGGAGGGAAAATTGATATATTACACATTTCTGCAAAGTCGTACACTTCAGATAGACATCTTTTATTCGACCTCTAGTTGAATAACGCATGTATAAAGCAATGGTGTTTATATCACAACCAAGGTCAATGCCTTTTCTTTCTTCTTTTTCTTGTTAATTTCAGATTGTAATTAGAAATTCTGTACATATTTAAGGTATTTTAGCAGTGTATGCTAGCTGTGTGTACATATAATATGCTGTATGCAGATTAAGCTCCATGTTTCATAGATCTATATTATTTTTACTTCATTCATATAAAAGTTTGGTATCTTGAGTGGCTACTCCATAAATTGAGAGAAAATTTGATAATGCCATATTTTCATAAATAATTCTGACAGGTTTGGGGTTTGGGCTTTCAAGTTGTCAGCTGTGTTCTGAAGCTTTTGTTTTTCTTGGTATAAATTTTTTACAAAGTTCCTTCAGCTGGTAAATTTCAACTTATCACCAATGATTGGTACAAATGACAGAGGATCTAGACAGATGGTCTAGAATTCTTTTCAGTATCTGCAGCAAGAGAAATTGATTAAGGTGAACTTAATTTCAAAGTTCATTTATGTTGCAGGTTTTCTTATTTTCATTCCTCCACATAATTTTAAGCCAATTTATTTGCAACTGAACAATTTCCTTTGGCAGAAATCCTTCGAGATTCTCACTCCATAAATTACTGTTGCTCATTGGGAAAAGTTTATCTAATTCTCTACATTTTCTGTCCTATCACTGGGTCTTTATCTTATCTTTGGTTATTGGAATTTTATCATAGCATAAGAAGTTTGGCCCTTAGTTGGCGAGTCTGTATTCAAATTCTTTTGTTTATCTTATTATATAACAACTCCTAGGTGCTTTTTCAAGTGGCAAATTTGAATTCATCTCTAATTTTGGCACAAATGAAATAAGATTTGGACAGATGGTTCAAAATTCCTTTGAGTATCTGTGGCAAGATAAATGTGATTAAGACAAATGTAACTCTGAGCTTGAGTTGTATTCAAGAAGCCTTTCTATTTTTATTCCTTCAACTCATGTTAATTTATATGTACTAACCAATTTTTTTTGGCAGGGCCATCCTCTTGTCATTGCATAAATTACAGCTGCCTGTGAGAAAAGATGGATTTAATTTTCCACAGTTTGAGATTTATCACTGGACATTTATTTTAGCTTTACTTATCAACTGGAATAAAGAGTTTCAAAATGTAGCTTGTATGCATTCATATTGAGGGACATTTTTGATACCAGTATAAAGTTGACAATTGGAACTTTTGTTTATGTAGCAATTGAATTAAAGTGAATTATTAGTGCTTGAAAATCAGCTCATATTTATGACTGGTAGCCAAGCATCCCATGATGATATAATCGCTATTTGAATCTTCTCTGCCAGCTTCCCCAGTCAATTGGAAAGCAGCAGTGAAGGTGAAACTGGAAGGGATCGAGGTAAACTGAAATCCTTCAGTGGGTTGCAGGGTGTGGAAATCCTGAAAGCAGTTCTGATACTGAACTCTATGAAGTATTTCCCCAAGGGGAAAGGAAATGGTTTAATAACTGCAACTGAGACAGCTAGGATTGCAATTATTGAGCAAAGCAGTCATGTGGACAACTTGGTTAACAACCACTTCACTCAATGAGTGACGTTCCAGCCCCAATTTTGGTAATAAATAGAGGACTATCTGTATTGTGGTAATTGTGGAAGGGTTCTTTTGTTCGTAATATAGGTTTTCACACATTACCCATTTAAAAAAAATATTCATATTGTCACTATTATGTATCATTATTTAATAAAGCAAAACAGCAATAAAAGACAATATATGTGGTATATATCTTTATTCACCTGAGATAAATTATAATTCAAACTGAATTCAAAGGGGCTAGTTAGAATTGCTGCAAAATTTTTGAATTATCTTGGGTTTGCAATTTTTAAAGATAGGCCAATAAGGTTTTCTTGCCCACTTATCAATGCTAAATACTTTTTAAAAATAGAATATAAAATAAATATTTATTAAAGCAAATTTCACACACACACACACTCTCCTTAAAGAGCTGATTGATTTATTGAGTATTTATTAAGTGGTATTCCTTGACAGAAAATTGTTCCATATGAACAGAAATAACTATGGACATAATCGCTGAAAATCTTAAACAGAAATCAATAATTTGGAATGATAAATCTAACTCTGAGAACCATATATGTAAATGCTTTATATTACAAATAGGAAACAGTAAAAAATCAAGTGATGAATGTCTGTATATGTTTATGTGCATGTCTAAGAAAAACAGAGAATGAATGAATATATAGAACTGGTTTATAGATTAAGTAAGAACTCTCTTTGTTAAGAAGATTCTCTGCTATTAGTATTATTATTGCTAAAATGAAGCAGAAGTATTGCCTAATTTCAAATAAATATGTAATATAAATTTCTTTTATTTTTGCCCTTAATATAAACTGAGTATTCTTTCATAAACACTTGTTATTTTTCTAGAAAATACAATACAGTTTACTATTGGAAAATAAAATACAAAATGTATATATTATAGAAAAATGGATGCATAGATTCATGCACAATTTTCATGAAGTTTTTTTTAACTGTGGTCAATAAATGACCTTAAAGCTGAAAAAATGAGAAATTAAGAAAATAAAATGTATCAAATAGTCCATCTCTTCTGAAAACAGGAAAATCCTAGAATTTCTTTCATCACAACCACTTGGTTGCATTATGTATGTTTAGTATATACCTGACAACATTTAAGTATATTTAGCTGGTAGGAATTATCACAGTAACTGTGATAGAATGTGCACTTGGAAAAGGAAAGAGGAATGAAAATCAATAATAGCACCCTGGCATCTCAGGGAAGAGCCCATACATTGCAGAGAGGCGATTAAGCAAAAGACTGCACAACCCTAAACTGGATGAGGGAAGATCCTTTACTGCCTCCAGGCACTATTGGTGTGTGTGTGTCATCACATTGTTAACTCAACATGGGCTGAGACATACAACTGAGTATCATCACCATACTAATGAAATCTCATCCCATAGTGACAGATGATGTTACCCAGTGCCTTCATGTAAATGTAAGCAGAAGGGGTGAAAGGATTCAGAGCGGCAGGTGATGGCTGGATTTTATTTCCTATCAATACTAAGTGAAAACAGCCACAGAACAAGGAAGTGAACCAGAACAACACTGTGCCCCCTACTCCCAAACTGCTCCAGAAGGTATCATGTTCAACAGTACTGATGGCCACCGAGAGGTCTAGTAAAGAGAGGGTGGACTTATTACCCCCATCCAAAATCAGAGACCCAGAGTTCATCATAAAAGCTATTTTTAATGTATTTAGAAGCAGCAACCTTTCTGAAGGTTTATAGATATCTTTGCTTGGTGAGATGGAGAGAAATGGACCTTGACATGAATTATATTATTGCTTAGTCTATAGTGTTCTAGAATTATAATTTTGTAAAATCTTTTGTAATCAGTATAATATAACAATACCAGAATACCCAGACCTTTGTTCCCCAAAGCAATAATCAATGATAGATAACAATATTTATATATCCAACTATATAAATAAGTTATGGCCTAGTATAGATGGTTTTCCTACAAGAAATTTACCTTGTACAAGAAAACCATCTCTTTTAGCAGCAGGAAGATTAATCAAACCCTTTGGAAATAGTTTTCATTATTATTGTTACCACTGTTTTCTCAATGACAGAAGAAATGTCAGCATTTACAAAGAACCAGTAGGGTATCATCTGATTAGCAAGCAGGTATCAGTACAATATCTGTCTAAAAGTGTCCACTGTGACAAGATCTTCTACAAGGTAGAAAGCTTTGAAAATCAATATTTACATTTATTATATCCTTTTTCAGCCTGGGCCATGAGTTAACCCGGGGCATTTTTCTCCCCTTTTGAAAATAGCAAACAATAATTTTAATCTAAATTGTTCATACCAACCCTATCAACCATAATTCCAAGTGTTTTTTTTTAAATTGATATAAATTATTATTATTATTATTATTATTATTATTATTATTATCTTTTGTTCATTAAACATGAAACTCAGTCAACTGAACATTTAAAAATGCATTATCATTATTATTACTATTATTATATTAAGAAATGTGAAATGTATTAATTATTATGATTGGTCACACAATCAGCCAGATGTTTAAACTGGATTTGGCATTTATATCTACCTATCAAATCCTTCCCAAGGATTTGAGATAGGCAGATATTGGTTTAATGGGTGTTAAAAGTACTGTTGCAGGATGTAAGCTGTTTAATAAATTATTATTAAATTGATTGGTCGCACAGTAAGCCAGATGGTTAGAGTAGATTTGGCATTTTTGTTCACCTGTCTTGAATCCTTCCCAGGTACATGGGCTAGGCAGATGTTGTAGTTTAATAATATTAGTGGTGTTATTGCAGGATGTAAGCATGTCCAAGGAAAGCTGCCTTTTGAAATTGACTGATGGTGATTTTGTCAATGCTGATGGTGTTCAAGTGGTACTCCAGATATTTTGGGATTGTACCCAAGGCACCTATTACTATTGGTACTTTGCTTTCTTTTGTTACTTTTCACTGCAGGTCTTTGTATTTTGCTATTTTATTCAGTTCTTTCTCTTTTATTCTGCTGTCTCCAGATACTGCCACATCCACTAGCCAGACTTTATTGTCTTATTATTAACTTCTCAATAATTTGCAAAACTGGACTCAGTAGATGTCATTTAGGAGACAGCTAATAAAGCACAGTGGCAAAGCTGAGAACTATCTCTATTAGATTTTTTTCTCTTATGCATTTTTAGAAGAGACATATCTCTAAAAGAATTAGTGATTTGGAAAAATCAAAGTCATGAAGGGGAAGAAAAAGCACAGTTCTGGTGTCAGGAGCATAAAAATCTGTGAAATGTTTAGTTAAGAAACATTTAAGTTAAGAAAAACAGAATTGTTGTTGTTTGTAAAATTTGGAGATATTTTCTCTTTGGAATCAAGAAAAAAATCCTATTTATTTCAAGCTTGCTACTTTCCCAAATCAATTATTATGAAGTATAGACACACAAGGCTTCAGGCAACTGAGTTTTACCTCTTTCGTCTTTTTGTTTCTGAAGAAGCAAAAGAATAATTCAATAGACATCCAATATTCATTAAATATAAAAAAGAAGAAAGCTGTAATTGAATGCACCAGAGTTTTGTCAAGACTGATGTTCTTTTAACTGGGTTTTGCTGATCTTGGTAGCATTTATCATCAGTGACTGTTGTATTTCTCTCCTATTCTTTTTCCAAATAAATCTCATAGCTTAATGATTAATTTATAAACTTTATGGCATTTCTTCAAATTATTGAGCATTAAAATAATGGCAATTCTAAATGAGATAAATGTGGTTAACACCAAATGTCTACAACCGTTATTTTAAAACTCAGCATCTGTCAGCCATAACTTTTAGGTTCTATCATTTAAAAAAAAAATCAGCAAAAAGAATGTTTTGAGACTAATGAAGATTTTAAAAATAGGTGTGTTTTTTAAGCAGCATTGTGGCCTTTGCTTTGGCCTTACTGCTACAAATGGCTACATATCATATACCCAGTATTATCTATCACAAAACACTAAAATAGGCAGAAAATTATTCCTATAAGATTTGAAAAACCATGATTTACATCTGAATTGCTTATCATGTTTGTTAAAGATGGAAAGTAAGACACAGTAAAAGAGTACTAAGAGGAGATAAAACATAGCAGCAAAACAGGAAAGCATTCTTTATCATAAATACCAAAAATTATATCAGAATCTGACGGATTTATGTTTAATGCATATAATTGTCTCTTTCATTCACTTACTCTCTAGGTAGATCAAGGGTGCCAAACTCATATCGTCACAGTGGCTTCACATGATATATTGTGACTTTCCCCCCTTCTCTAAACCATGCATGAGCGTGGCCAGCGCATGATGCATCCGGTTCGCGGCCCACAAGTTTGACAGTCCTGATGTAGGTCATTAAGTGTAGGGATCTGTGTAGGTTATTAAGTGACCATCAAGTGTGCCTCAGGGAGTAGAGAAGGCTTTGAAAGGTGGCGCTCACCGGTATGCAAAATACAGCTGCAGGCTGGAAGGCACAGCCAGCTAGGCCCACTGGCACACAAACTCTCCTCACCCCTTTCCATCACCTCACTTCAACCTGCATGCAAGCCCCATTCTCACAATGGTAAAAAAGGCGCCTTCTCCGGATCACATGATTTGGAAAAGGGGCCTTCCAAACCATCATGAGAACAATGGCATCTGCTAGCATTTTTTTTTTTCCTTCTGGAGATGAAAATACTATAGAAGACAAGAATCTACTTACTGAGCACCTTTCAGATCTGTTCCTCCAGTATGTGGGAGAATTTCCCTTCCCTCGTGGAGGGGAAGAGAAAATCCCTTGGCATGCTGGAGGCATGGACCTCAAATTGTCCGTCCCCTGCATTTGCCACTTGCTCTGCTGGCTCCCCACAGAAACTGGTAGAAAAAAAAATTGCAAGTGCAATCACATAATCACAGGGTACCTGGCAATTGGTCGTAAATGCAAACAGGTTTCCAAGCATGCTAAATGCAATCATGTGACTGGGAAAAGAGTGGCATGAAGTTTTATGATGCCCAGAAGTACACTGCTCAAAAAAATAAAGGGAACACAATGGGAAACAACACAATGTAACTCCAAGTCAATCACACTTCTGTGAAATCAAACTGTCCTCTTAGGTAACAACACTGATTGACAATTCATTTCACATGCTGTTGTGCAAATGGAATAGACAACAGGTAGAAAGCATAGGCAGTTATACCAAGACATCCCCAATAAAGGAGTGGTTCCGCAGGTGGTGACCACAGAACATTTCTCAGTTCCTATGCATTCTGGCTGATGGTTTGGTTACTTTTGAATGCTGGCGGTGCTTTCACTCTAGTGGTAGCATGAGACGGAGTCTACAACCCACACAAGTGGCTCAGGTAGTGCAGCTCATCCAGGATGGGACATCAATGCGCACTATGGCAAGAAGGTTTGCTGTGTCTGTCAGTGTATTGTCCAGAGCATGGAGGCGCTATCAGGAGACAGGCCAGTATATCAGGAGACGTGGAGGAGGCCGTAGGAGGGCAACAACCCAGCATCAGGACCGCTACCTCCGCCTTTGTGCAAGAAGGGACAGGAGGAGCACTGCCAGAGCCCTGAAAAATGACCTCCAGCGGGCCACAAATGTGCATGTGGCTGCTCAAACAGTCAGAAACAGACTCCATGAGGATGATATGAAGGCCGACATCCACAGGTGGGGGTTGTGCTTACAGCCCAACACTGTGCAGGACGTTTGGCATTTGCCAGAGAACACCAAGATTGGCAAATTCACCACCGGCACCCTGTCCTCTTCACAGATGAAAGCAGGTTCACACTGAGCACATGTGACAGACGTGACAGGGTCTGGAGATGCCATGGAGAATGTTCTGCTGCCTGCAACATCCTCCAGCATGACTGGTTTGGCAGTGGGTCAGTAATGGTGTGGGGTGGCATTTTTTTAGGGGGCCGCACAGCTCTCCATGTGCTCGCCAGAGGTAGCCTGACTGCCATTAGGTACTGAGATGAGATCCTCAGACCCCTTGTGAGACCATATGCTGGTGCGGTTGGCCCTGGGTTCCTCCTAATGCAAGACAATGCTAAACCTCATGTGGCTGCATTGATACTATGGACTGGTCCGCCCATTCCCCAGACCTAAATCCAACTGAGCACACCTGGGACATCATGTCTCACTCCATCCACCAATGCCATGTTGCACCACAGACTGTCCAGGAGTTGGGAGATGCTTTAGTCCAAGTGTGGGAGGAGATCCCTCAGGAGACCATCCACCACCTCATCAGGAATATGCCCAGGCATTGTAGGGAGGTCATACAGGCACGTGGAGGCCACGCACACACACTACTGAGCCTCATTTTGACCTGTTTTAAGGACATTAGATCGAAGTTGGATCAGCCTGTAGTGTTTTTTTCCACTTTGATTTTGAGTGTAACTCCAAATCCAGACCTCCATGGGTTGCTAAATTTGATTCCCACTGATAATTTTTGTGTGATTTTGTTGTCAGCACATTCAACTATGTAATGAACAAAGTATTTAATAAGAATATTTCATTCATTCAGATCTAGGATGTCTTATTTTTGCATTCCCTTTATTTTTTTGAGTAGTATACTTTACGGGCAATAAAGCATCCATTCCATTACTGTTGTGACTGTGAACAATTATTAAAAGAATTGTCCTGAACTGATAACTACCTGTATTTGTCCAAAACAGATTTCCGGGTAACTGCAGAAGCATACCTTATTTCTGTAGTTATATTTTTGCCCACTTTCAAGAAGAACCATTCTCTGATTTATCCATGTATTTGTGTTATTTCTAAATTATTTGGTCTAAAAAGATAAGATACATAATGGGAGAGAAATAAGGGGAAAAGAGAGGTCAAAGCCAGAAATTCCTATGCTGGCTTTTATATGCATCTCAAGTTGAAGATGAGAGTCACTTCCTGAAAGGCTTAAGTAGGTATGTATGTGTCCACCCAACACCAACACATCATCTGTGGCCAATAAGAAAGATTTGTGCAAGCCTGCAATCAGGAAGCTGGCATTCTATTTACAGGTAGTCCTTGATATATATCCGTAATTGAGACCATAAGTTATGTTGCTAAGTAAGATATTTGGGAGTTTGCCCCATTTTTACAACTTTTCTTGCCACATTTGTGAAGTGAATCACTGCGGTTGGAAAGTTAGTAACATGGTTGTTAAGTGAAACTGGATTCCTCATTACCTTTGCTTGTCAAAAAGTCACAAAAGGTGATCACATGCCCTCAGGGACACTGCAACTGTCATAAATGTGAGTCAGTTATCATATCCAAATGTAAATCACGTGACCTGCTGCAATGGTCATACATATGTAAAATGGCCATAAGTCACTTTTTTCAGTTCCGTTGTAACTTCGAACAATCATTAAATGAACTGTTGTAAGTTGAGGACTACCTGTACTCAATTCCAGAGCAGCTGACATTGGAAATTGAGAAGAGGAGCAAAGCAAGGTGTTTTCAACCACAGTGTCTGCCTCAAGTAAAGGGTCCATCTTGCTGAAACCATCTTCCTAGGAAGCTCCTGGCCAGCAAATGAGGTAAGAGCACCTGATCTTTCAAATCCTGATATAATTATTCACATATCTATGTGTCAATTTCAGTTACAGAAACATTTTGTTTTCTGAAAGGCCTAAAAGAATAAAGAATGAATGCAGCTGTATGACAACCTCATATGGAATTCACACTGAATACACTCTCTTCTGAGATTAAACACGAACTTCCAGCATTCCTACATATAGCTGTGGGCTCTGCAGGGAATCAGAAGGTTAGTTTGGAAGTGGCAAATCCAACAACAAAAGAAATATCTCAAAAGTCCTTATTACTGCCATATTGTCTTTCCAGTCACTTCTAATAAGTTGTTTCTTGCAGAGTCTGTTCTGTTAACAGGTAGAATAAGATCAGAATATCTATTTTCTGGCATCGTGAAAGACAACAAATTGCTAATTCTTATGGAGCTGTCTCCAAGCATCTTCATGTTTACAGTTGATCTCAATTAGAATCTTTGATAGCTAATTTTTAGACTCTAACCTACATAGTTTAGACTGCAGTGGTTTAGGTAGCAAAAGGTAAAGGTAAAAGGTTTCTCTGTTCAGTTGTATTCGACTCTAGGGCATAGTGCTCATCTCTGTTTCTTGGCCAAGGGAGCCAGCATTGTCCAAGGACATTCTCTGTGGTCATGGGCCAGCATAGCTACAGTATATGCCAAGGGTGCATGGAATAGGTATCACCAAAGTGGTACCTATTAATCTACTTGCATTTTCATGCTTTCAAACTAGGTGGGCAGGAGCTGGGGCAAGGAACAGGGGCTCATCCTGTTGTACAGCACTTGGGTCTCAAACCCAAGCTGTCAGCTTTCCAGCAGATAAGTTCAGAGTCCCTAACCACTGAGCCATCACACCTCGATATGGTTTAGGTAATAAGCATGGCAATATTTGATAAGATTCAGGAGTTTTTCTAATGCCAGCAACAAAGGAAGCCGTCTATGTGATAACTTATTACTTGAAATAATATGGTTCACTCTGATTTTTATAGATCTAGATTTGTACCTCCATCTTAGCTCATTATAGCTTCGCTAGGACTTGAGCTTACAATAACTACCTATCTATGAAAGATAAATTGAAAACCAGAGTTTCTCAGGACAAAGACAGAAGTTCTATCAATAATCAACAGTGTCTGAGTTTCAAAGCCATGAAGAAAAATCCACTAGAATATGGAAAAGATAGGAAGAAGGAGCAATGTGTTTAAACTGTCAAGGGTATATGTGGGAATGGTTCCTGCTGCTGACAATCAGCTATTCAGTGAGGCTTCTTCACCCTAGTTGCAATGAAGATTCTTATTTAGAGTACTGTGTAATGCCCTGATTCCGAGAGACTTCACAACAAATCAACCCTAGCAGCAAATTAAGTCATATAAGTTCCAGACAAAGAGTTTTACTGTATTTTCCCAGGCTGGAATGTTTGACACAACACCTTTTTCTAGGTGTTCAAAGACACCCTGCTTTTCAGTATGGCATTTCTGTTTTGTTATGTCATAATAGGGATTTTAACTGCTATTGTTATGTGATACATAAAGATTTTGCTGCTAAGCATTTTGGAACTTGTACCATCAATGCGTTCAAATTGAAACCAAAAAGTCAGGCAAAAAACATCGTTCATGCTATTTAATATGTTTGAGAAATTCAAAATTGCGAAAGTTGTTCCTTACATAGCAAAAGTTAACTAGAATCCATTAATTCATCAATCACTGTTACAAATCTCCCTCAGAGGAATTCTGGGAGGTCTACAAAAAATATTATAGTTTAAATCAAACTGATTTCCTTGCTTGGTATAAAAATGCTTCAACTCAAAAGTAGGACAAATGTTCACATGCACAAAATCCCATCATTTACATGCCATTTTATTCCTTGGCCTATCAAGCTGGAGGAGTATTGAGCATCGAAATGGACTCTCAAACGAATTTCTTGAAAACTTGCTGTCAACCCAAGGCTCAGAAGACCAAGTCTGACTCAGTATAAGGCAACTTCATAAGCGTAGTTTATCATAACTAGGTCAGGTTTAGGAGAAAATAATGAAAAGAAACTGAGCTTTTGAATTCTGTGTTTCCCTGAGAATATTTTTCCCCTTGTGCTCCCACTCTAACACATTTCCAAGTGTTACTTATCTGAATAATCTCAATACATTAAAAAAAATGTGGTGCACAGTTTAGCCTATCTCTTGGTTATAGATAGAATCAAGCTCTTTAAGTATTCCTATCTAATTTCTTCCCCAAGCAAAGGGTGTGAAGAAGAATGAAAGGTACATGGTTTGTCAAATGGATTAAATCAAGAGGGATAGTAACCTGGCACCTTGCCTCATGTACAATTATCAAGAAATATGACCCCATGGAAATTTGTACGCATGGAAGGCCTCAAACAATGAACGGATTTAGGATTATATAAATCACAATAGTCTGTAGTATAATCACATGAGAGAACAAACCTGCAAAGCTTATTATACTGAATACCCAGATGGAGAACAACAGTTGTTGCTGTACTAAGAATTACCACTCTTGTAATCAATAACAAGGGAAAAAAAAGAACAGTTGGGCAACTTGTTTCTTATTATGTTCACTTAGGCAACGTCTCGATCAATAAAGAGCATTAAGTCTCATACCTCTCTTGGCTGTGCATACTCAATTTTGCCAGTGTATGCTGAGGAGGGATTTGGTGGTACATTCACATTCCTTAGCAGATAAATATGCATATCATTTGCAGAGTCATCATTTAAATGCCAAACAAATCTCTGCAATCTTGCAAAAATGGGAAGAAAGGTTTCACTAAAGTAGCATTATTATTTGCTGCAGATTGTTGTATAGACAGCTAAATTTTATCTTGAAGAAAGAAGAAAATATAATCAGAGTGATATAGGGCTATTATGCATGAATACGTCCACTAAGATTTAAACCAAAGGTAGTTTTGGAGTGAAAAATGTTGTTTTTCTTCTACTTATCAAGATCAAAGGCATTTCAAGACTGGAAAGCTACCTTACTGCTAAAAATCTGATCAATTGCTTCACTGAGATGAAAGTAACAACCAAAGTAGATCAATTATATAGGTAGTCCTCAACTTACAACTAGAATTGAACCCAAAATTTATGTTGCTAAGCAACACAGTTGTAAAGTAAATTACCCATTTCACAACCCTTCTTGCCACAGTTGTTAAGTAATTACTGCAATTGCTAAGTTAGTAACATGGGTAAGTGAATCTAGCTTTCTCAATTATTGACTTTATTTGTCAGAAGGTTATGAAACATGCAACCATCATAAATACATGCTAGTTGCCAAGCATCTGAATTTTGATCACATGATCACATGGGGATGCTGCAAAAGTCATGTGAAAAATAGTCATAAGACACTTTTCTCAGTGCCATTGTAACTTCCAATGGTCACTAAATGAGTAGTTGTAAGTTGAGAACTATCTTGAATGTCAAATAGTTACCAATAGTATCTTAATGAATTTTATTTACTTCCGTATTTGTTACTTGTAAAATGTAAGTATGCAAGATCTTAGGTCAAGCTCTTTCCTATCCACTCATAATGGTGAATGGCACACAGAGCCATTTGTGTAGGCACATGAGTCCTAGGCAAACTTACCTCACTGCGCATGTGTGCACCTCCCAGCTGATTTTCGGTCTGTTTAAGGCCTTTTTCAGCCTCCCAGAGGCTTGAGGGAAGCCTCTGCAGCCTTTGCAGGCCAAAATATAGGCCCGTTTCATCATTTCAAGAAATACAGGAAGTGATGAAACAGGCCTATTTTTTGGCCTGCAAAGGCTGCACAGGCTTCCCTCAAGCCTCTGGGAGGCCAAAAATCACCTGGGAGGCAAAGTGCAGGTAAGGGGCGGCGGGGTGGAATTGCATAGGGGGTATGTGGGGCCCACACGCATTGCCTTGTGGATGCTGGCATGCGAGCAGGCAAGCGCAAGCGCATGCACATTTTTTGGCACAGGAGCACAAAAATGTTAACCACCACTGCTATACACTGTGGAGATAGGCACTATGTGAATTAAAGGGTATTTTCTAACATCACCTGAATAAAAATGTGAACTTTAAAAATAGTTGAGATACAAAGAGATCTTAACTCTTTTATTATGCTCATATATTCAGACTTGTTTCTGTGAAAGGCAAGCGGTGACTAGGTTCCACAAAACTAACATATATTGTGAGCCTCACAACAGCATAACATAGCATTAGATTTATTACTGTCTTAGACAGGGACAAAGTTAACATACCAGATGACAAGAATTCATTTCTTTTAGTAGAATCTGTTGCCTCATTCTCATAGCAGCCAGACAGAATTTGGCTACATGTAAACAACATTGTTCTTACAGCCTACCAGGACAAAATAGGTAAACTGAACATCATCTCTGCCTGGGTATTTTTTAATGAGAAATCTAATTAATTTATCAACTACGTTTCTGTAGAAATTGCAGGCTACTAGGATATGCTGTCTTCTGTAGTAAGAGAGTCACATGGGCAAAGGGATGCAGAGAAAGGAATTTTTCAGTACTTACCATCAATAATTGCTGAAAGCAATGCACCAAACCTAGCTAAGACAAATGCTCTACAATGTATATAATTTGTTAAGGACTGGCAGGAATCAGATGGGTTAGTAATAAAGGTAAGGCTTCAAGATTTAAGTTGCCTTAAGTTGCCTCATGCTAATATCTTGATACAAGATTTGTCTTCTTCTTCAAAGTTCACTTGGTTTGACTATCCTGTTTTCTGTGTTGCTTCGCTACAGAAATTGAATACCACCAATATTTTTCTATCTTCCAAGTAGACTGCAAGTTATTCTTGTTAATTGAGAAAATCAGCCATCTCATTCCCCCAGGATTAATATTAATCATCAACATATTATACTTTTTAGAGAAGGAACTTTCTCCTACTAGGACTATCTCCATATGGGATAAATCCAAAAAATGAATTAATAATTAGATTAAACAACTGAAAAAATCTCAGTGAAATAATATTGCTAGAGCAAAAGGTGTTCACCAGGTTTAGAACACACCATACCAAGCATTGCATAATATTTTTATTACATAGCAAGAGTTATTCCATCTATATGAAAGAGATCACTTCATGATAATGCTAGTCATCTGTTTTTCTAAACTGCACATATTAAAATAATATTTTTTAAAAAAAATCAAATTTATGGATTTAACATATGAAATATTTAATATCGGTTTTTCATTATTTCTTTTCTTTCAAAATCTCCACTTAAATTGAATGCTTGAAAAGCAGTTTTGTACATATGCCTCTAAAATAAACAAGTGGACTGCAAAGTAAACATAAATAATTATCTCCTGGAGTTACAATTAATTCTGTGTATACTAAAAAAATCCATCTGACCATTCTATTTAGTTAAGGGCTAAAGAATACATAGACAAACAAATAAACAGAGGCAGAGGTTGTTGAGACAATGTTGATTCTGCAATCTGATGACATTAATTTAGCATAAATAAGTCCCCTAAGGAATTCTGTTACTTAATGATTATATTGAGATTTTGACTAGATTAGTGACATCTATTAAATAAAGCACTCTTTAGAAATGTGATAATTGCACTGGAACATATTGATTCAGGTTTTATTAACTTTGTTCCTAATGCAACATAGCATCTAATGCCAAAGCTCATGTTATTTCATAATTTCATCATTCCAAAGAAACACACACTGAGAATTAGTTGGTTTTAGTGGTTAAGACGTTGGATTAGCTTTGGGCAGACTCAGCTTCAACTTAACCTTCAGCCATGGAAATTCATTTGGTGACTTTCAGCCAGTCACTCTCTCTATCTTAAACTCCTGAAGTAACGTTGGCATAATCACAATTTAACAGATAAATAAACATTTCATGTGGGAAAAGTGGTCATTTCCAAATTAAATCTGATTAAAAGTAGATAGGCAATGGGGAAAAAAAATCAAGTATCACTTGCTAACCAAGGCAGAATTCATGATACAACAATTCCTGAAAAAGCAAGTGTAAAAAGAAGGAATTCCTACCAATTCCAATAAAGATTGCTTCGTAACCATCATCCTTTAAAGCACTGAGTGTCAGACCTTCTACTGAAAGGCCTGTTCCACAGATGATCTGAAAGATAATATTGGAGGTCTTCATAAGTTTATCAGTCACTTTTAAAATGTATGTATTTTTAAATTTTAAATAGAGAAATTAATCTAGATAAATTTATTTATTTAATTCATATAGCCACTCGCCTCACAAGTAAGTGACTTAGGGTGGCGTACAATAAGGATCTCTTCTTGTTAACATGTAGCTAAATATTAAAAATACAAAATAAAAACAGCTAATTTATCTGATTTTTATAGCTCCCCATCACACAACTGGTGATACTCTGCAGCATACAAGATCAAATTAAGAAGCTTTGTTTTGGTCATTCAGTTGATTATTCAGTGACATAATGGTCCACTTAAGGTCAACATGAACTTTAAAAGATGATCATAGACTTGTGTCAAAGTTCAGAAAAAACTATGGTGAAAATTCCTTAAAGGGTTTGCAGTATCAGCCTATTTCTGAATGCAACTGAAGTTTTATATTTAACAGCAAAATCAGTGTGACTTGAGTTTCACAGACATGAAGGAACATTTGTCCCTGTGTCAACCTATCATATATTGAGGTCATATTCAAAATATACCTCTGCAATCTCAGATAGGTTACCAGAGAGATGGCATTCACTTCATGAATTGCTTCCGCAGAAATTCTTTTCTTTTCAGAATCTGGAATGTAAATTTCTTTCCAAACCTTTTTTTTAAAGATGTTCTAATTGTAGTACTCTAAACTTGTTTATTTTTTGTAATTTTTTTGAGAAAAATATTTACATTATAAATAGTTACCATTCATTTATATATAGATAAATACTTGATTTAAGTCACAGAGAAATATTTAAGGGAGAGCACAAAACCTAAAAAAATAAATGCAGTACATAACTTATTTCAAAACATGTTAAAATTAACAATATTTTTAGTGTAAGTAAAACACTAAAATAATGTTTTTAAAAAAATTATAATAAATTAACAACCTGGCAAAGGAGATCCTTCTTTACAGTTTTCCTAAGTGTTGCAGGGAGGGGGAGGAACACGTGCAATTCCCAAGAAAATACGTTTTACATCTTGGGCATAATGCAATAGAACAGTGGTTCTCAACCTTTTCTTCATCACAGACACACACACCCTTTAAATACCATGGGCCATGGCCATGGACCCCCAAGACTTAGCTCAAGATTTAAATCATAACATTTCTTTAAGGCTTCAGGACTCCCTGGGATGACATTTTGAGTCCCCCCAGGGGTCTAAGGACCACAGATCGAGAATCACTGCAGTAGAAGACAGTGGGAGTCTCTTCAAAAGAGCCTCTCCTACATCTTCTTAATTGCCAGAAAGGTTTGCAACAGGAGATGTAACACAATGGATAATCAAACCCTAATATTTAAAGATTAAGCTCAAGACTTTAAATTGTTGCCTCATAAGCAAATGCTGACCAGTGCAGTCTATTTTTAACGGAGTATATTATACTTTTTTCTTATACTGTGCTGTGAGTTATAATTATATGCAATGGAAAAACAAGGCCATCGTATTATTTAGTCTAGTCTTGTAAACTTTAAATTCTCAAATTATTTCCAGAAAAGAATTATAAACATAATTCTGTGTGCAAGACAATATTATATTCTTCATCTGCATGCACTTAATTTGAAGCCTAAGGGCCAAAATGATTGTAAGTAAAACTGTATCAACATACAGGTTGCTTTTAATAATTTTATCACCCACTTTGTATTGTCATTTAAGGGCAGATTGTTACAATTTAAACCAGTCTAAAATCTAAAGTTTAAAAACTTTCATCACAAAACATGCCAGGATACTTCTTTTCAGGTAAGTTTAATTATAACTAATATTAATTCCTATTTTACTTCTTTTTGTTAACATGCGAAAAAACTGCATGAAGTCTTTTGGTTAACACGTGCAAAAAAACTGTATAAACTGTGTGTTTATATTTTATAAACACACACACACACACACACACACACACACACAGTGTCCTGGGTTAATTTTTTTTACCTACAATTTAATCTGGGAGAAGAAAAAAACAAGTGGGAAAAAAAAAGCAGCGACAGCCATCCGTGATTAAAGAAATAAAATCCTTGCAATAGCTACACTGAACCCCTAAAGCAATTTAGGTATTTGTTTCTTGCAGACAATTAATCACATGCAGGCAAGCCAGATGAGCTATTGATTGCCCTTTCCCCAACTAGTGGCATTCAGACAGCAGACAGACAAATGCCCCAAGCAAGGGAAAGCATCTTCCTTCCTCAGCCTAGTGTAGCTTTTAATTGTTCTTTACTAAGGTCCATGACATTTTGCTGTTAATCTTTAACAATGCTCTGGCTCCTTTTTCTGTGAGCTACACCAAGGCAGTTTATATTTTTCATTACCTTCACTCCGAGGTCCTCCATAAGCTTAGTTTCAAAATGTACTACATCATATGGTAGCCGGAACTGGGGAATTTCAGATGTGCTGGAGAGAACAAATAAAAAAGAGAAGGGTTCTTGAAAATAATACATGCTAAAAACTAATAAAAAAGCAAGAAGAAACTTAAGTTAAAGTCATAAACACACAAAAATTACCCAGCACCCTTTTAAACTATAGAGAGAAAATATTTATACAAGTAGAACTTTTCCTTGGTCAAAATTGTTACGCAAGTCAATCTGATACCTGCATCCTAAACTAAACTATAGATCAAAGTGTTGTTATCTATTGCCTTTCATAGATGGATAAATTCTATCACAGCAGTCTCAATCCCCAAAATGTTTTGTAACTGCCGTTAAAATCTATTTAGACATGTGAGATACCATGAAAATACAGATTTCAAGGATAAAATATGTTCAAAATGTACTGTGTACGTTAAAATATATTTAAGTATGCAATAAATGCCAATTATTTATTTAATTTTGGATTAAAGAAATGCATAAATTAATTAAGATAAGAACAGAATAGAGTTGAATTCAGCTGCATTGAAGACAACTTAATTCTGTCCACAAAAGATAACCATATTAATTTTTATGGCAAGTTGAGACTATTTGGAACAAGGAACTCTATTTGAAATATAGAAAGCATGTCACAGAATGTCTGCACTATATCTGTGGCCCTTCGATAAGTACCCATTTATTTATTGAACTGCGAATTGGGCGGTATATACATTTAATAATAAATAAACAAATTAGCCCACCTTTATTATTTTTATAAATAACTTAAGGTAGTGAACATACCTAGTGCTCCTTCCTGCTCCTACTTTCCCCACAAGAACTCTTTTGGTTGGGCTGAGAGAGAATGATTGCCCTAAGACCATCCAGCTGTCTTACATCCCTAAGGTAGGATTAGAATTTACATTCTCCTGGTTTTTAATGTGGTACCTTAACCACTAGACCTAATTGTCTTTTCTACATTTTCAAAAAATTCTGATGTAGTCTGCATAGGCTTTAGGAAATAAAACATGCTAGAAGCTGGGGTTTTATTTGCCAGCATGCCAATTTCCATTTAACTCTTTTTAGTTACAAGGCATATTTGAAACAAATCAAATGGCAATATATTATCTTCCTGTGTCCAATGTTGGGAATGTGAGACAAACATGTTGGAAGATTTTTAAAATAGTTAAAATGTAATAACCAAATAAAACGATTGCATATACAAGTTTAAGACTAAAGAAGACCAAAATCCTTTTTAATCTTGTCTACCAAGTAGCATGTTAGAAAAAGGATTGCTGTCTGTCCACCAGTAGGATAAATCTCCAAAAACTGGACAAAATAGGGCCCAAATTTCTAACTGGGGACAAACCAACAAAAGAAAACAGTTAAAAAAACAGGTTGGACTTTTTTGGAACTTAGAGAAGGTTGCCATAAACCCATAAGCCATTCTCTTCATAACCTCAATCAAAGAATTCACAGTAAGTAAATGTAATTGCAGATGTAAAGCAAAACAGCAACATAGAATAGTAACAAACAACTAGAGTTTATTAAAAATTATCTACTACTGTACATAACAGAAACTGGACTGAGAAAGTATTTTGTATTTTCTCTTGTCCAAATATCTATTAACCGCTTAATCCAATTTTCTACTCTAAAAACAAATATTTTGCAGCTAACTGAAAAATGGTACTTTAAGCAGATAACACAGAGGTTGTAAGAACTTTGTTAAGAAGGATTATCTTTCTCTTCCTAATAATTTTCCAGGTTTTTGACTGTAGGCTTTATAAGACTTTAGTTAATGTTTTGGATTTGTAAATTATCCTGAAACCTATAGGTATATGAACATATTAAAAATAGCAAGCCATAATTCTAACATATAATAAATTTAAATGACCAAATCTGTTATTTTCCATATGGTACATTTGAACTGATGATAGCTTATGATTACCAGAGTATCAAATCATATTAGCTTAATGCTTTTCAAACTATTGTCTCCTAATTGCCATAGATGATCTACCAAACCTTCAACATATTGATTCTTGAGCATCATATCATATCATACGCCACTCAGAGCCTGAGTTCCTGCCTCCCTGAATTCACTGGCAGACAGGTGATTCTCAAAATAAAATTTAAAAAAAAGGATTAATGGCTGAAAACTGGATCACATGACCTAAAATTCAACAAACTGATAACAGGTTTCAAGTGCCTATTCCCAACTGTGAGTCCATATATACTGTGTTAAATGAGACTCTACTTTCACACAACCAACCCAAAGAGAAAAAATAAGACTAGGAATTAAATTCATTAGATTTTGTTGAACTGGATATCTATTCATCCATCCTGCTTGATGCTCACAAATGTTTACTGGAGAACATTCTGCAGTTGATGCTAAAAGTTATCGCTTAATACATCTGATACATAAAATAATCAGATGGTAAATAAATATTTTAAAAATTAAGATATGATAAGTACATATACATGAAAGTTTGATTAACTTATTCACTGAAAAATGAGAATTTTCACATTTAAAATTTGGATATATGTATGTTAAATATAGTAATTTCTGCTTTTTTCTGAATATTTATTTAGTGATTCATTGTTTCAGAGACTTTGTGAAACACTACATAAATTTATACAAAAGCTTCATCAGTGTTACAATATTATTTTAAAAACTACTATTTTTAAAAAGTCAAAAATAAATCATCTTTAAGTTCCCACTCATATAATAACATCTATGTGATTTTCAGAATGCTTTATTTCAAACGGTGATGATGAAACATTACCTTAAACCACCAACGTAATTTTCCTTTTCAAAAATGGTGATGTCTGAATAGCCCAATCGAGCCAAAAATGTGGCACAACTTATACTCGCAGGTCCTGCTCCAAGAAGAGCAATCTTGGTACGATAGGATTCGGGCAAATCTTGCAGTGATGGCAAAGAGGGATCTCGAATTTGAGGGATATTGATTGCTTTGAATATCTGAAAAGTGAAATACTTAAATGGTTAACAAAAAGGGAAGAGCGCTTGTATCTCTTTGGCATATGTGTAATGGTATTAAGTCACCAAGTAGGCCACTACATCTCAAGAGATGACCCGTATATTCATCATCCGGTATAGGCTTATTATTAAGCCACTATCATGAATTGAAGATAACAATTAATTTAGAAAACTTTTAATAATATATTAGTTAATTGTCTGAGATATGTCTGAATCTTCATCACTCATATAACGTTCTGATACTCAGAATAAGCTTGTGGAGGAGTGTTTCCTATTTATTTATATTTACTGGATTTCTTAAATTCTGCTTTTATTACTTCATAAATAACTCAATGTGACAAACATATATAGTATTATTATTATTTACTCTCAAATGAATTTTAAATGGACCATTTATGCTTCTGAGATGCTGTTAGATATCTACTGATGGAAACAACTGGAAAGCTATTTAAAATCTCTTGGCTGCTTGCCTTTAATGTGCTTGGTCAAAAAAAATCTCATGAAGATTTTGTCTTCAAGTAATCTGGACATGAAGTAGCACATGTAGCAAAACAGGAGGAGAAAAGTTAAGGAATCAACTAAAGCAAGTTTTCCTGAAAATAAATTGCACCAATATTAAAGATCTTCTAATCACTTGATCACTTGCACATGCATGCAATCACTCAGCCAGTGATTGCATGCATTTTCTCACTGCCCTTTAGTTCATGCTTTTGCATTTTTACATTTTTACATTTTACATTATTGTTTCATTATGCATTATTGTTTCATTTAATGCTATTATACTGTTCTCGTACTGTTGCAACATTAGTATATTGTTGTGGCATTTTAGCCCTTTTACTGCAAGAAGGAACTATAAACCTTTCAGATTCCTGCTGGACTTTACTTCCAATATGTTGATTTTTTTCCAACTTGTACCAGCATTTGATACCACTGATCATGTTAAACAGCTGGAATTGTTTGGAATTTGGGAATAAGAGGTACTGTTCTGCAGTGGTTGCATTCCCATTTGCAAGACTACCATCAAAAAGTGGTAATGGGGAACTTATTTATTTTCTTGCAATGTCTTTCCAATCCAGCATTGAATCCTCACAAGAATAGCAGGGCAAATCTCTCTATATAAACATCCAGCAAGTTTTGCACTCATGATGTTACCTAGTCAGGTAATAGATTAGATTAGATTAACAGAGTTGGAAGGAACCTTGTAGGTCATCTAGTCCAACCCCCTGCCCAAGCAGGAGACCCTACACCATTTCTGACAGATGGGATCCAATCTCTTCTTGAAGGTCTCAAATGATGGCACTCCCACAACTTTCGAGGGCAAGCTGTTCGGTTGGTTGATTGTTCTCACTGTCAGAAAATTTCTCCTTATTTCCAGGTTAAATCTCTCCTTGTTCACTTTCCATCCATTATTCCTTGTCTGGCCTACAGGTGCTTTAGAAAATAGATTGACCCCTTCCTCTCTGTGTCAGCCCCTTAAATATTAGAACACTGCTATTATGCCTTCCCTGGTTCTTCTCTTCACTAGACTAGCCATGCCAAGTTCCTGCAACCGTTTTTCATATGTTTTAGTCTCCAATTCCCTAATCATCCCGGTTGCTCTTCTCTGTACCTTTTCTAGAGTCTCAACATCTTTTTCATAATGTGGTGAACAAAACTGGATGCAGTACTCTAGGTGTGGTCTTACTAAGGCTTTATAGAGTGGTATTAGTACCTCACTTGATCTTGATTGAATTCCTCTGTTAATGCAACTTAGGACTGCATTGGCTTTTTTGGCTGCCGCTGCACACTGCTAGCTCACATTTAGCTGGTTGTCCACTAAGATTCCAAGATCGCTCTCACAGTTACTGCTATTAAGCCTGGTTTCACCCAATCTATGTGTGTGCTTTTGGTTTTTCTTGCCTAAGTGAAGGACTTTACTTTTCTCTACACTGAATTTCATTTTCTTAGATAGGCGCAGTGTTCAAGTCTGTCAAGATCCATCTGGATCTTGAGCCTAAATTCTAGGGTGTTAGGTATTCCTGCCAGTTTAGTATCATCTGCAAATTTGGTAAGTTCCCTTAATAAAACATCTGCAAGAAAACAATCAAGCTCAGAGAGCACCAAGAATGGAACAGTTCAACCCTGAGGTACAGATATTCTCTTCTATTGGATACAATAATTGTTTATTGAACTATTAGTTATATCCAGCCTTTCCTTTAGAAACTCAAAGTGGCAAACATTGAGCTCCCTCCTCCTATTTGTCTCCATAACAGTAACTCTATGGATTAAGTGGAGTTGAAAGAAACCAACTGGACCAAAGTCCCTCAGTGAATTTCTCACCTTAACTAATAGATTGAGGGTATCAAACCCCATGACAAAATTCTGGTAGCATTGACACTGATGATTTTCCTTTGCTTCCAGCAAAATACTGATGAAATAAGCCATTGTGGACTTAGTAAAATGAGCCACAAAAAACTGCCTGAAATGAATTGATGGGATTATTTCATACAAATGCACAAGAAGTTGAGAGAACAATTTATTCAATGTTCTTAGACAAGAAAAGAAAGAGGAGACACTAGGTGAAGGGGGAAAAAAAGCAAACTGGAGTGTAAATAAATTTGGGGGGGGGGGGTTTGTATTAAAATATGAAGATAGGTAACTTTATTATTTCTGAAACTTTCATATATTTGGCGGCTAATTTTATGCACAATAATGCTAGGTGGCTCACAAAGCAGCAATAAACCAGCACACCATCCATACCAAAAGTATTACGTTTTAGAGTATCTGGAGAAATATATGCGAAAAGAAAAGAATTGATCAGCCTGGAGCCTTTTTAAGTAACAGAGAAGAAGTGAGAGGATTCGAATGATACATAGTACAAGAAGTTTCTGAAACTCTTATGGCTACCACTGCTTCAGTATCTGCAGAAAACTAAAAAGTGGATGACAAACAGCTCAGAGCAAGAAACCATGCGTGAGCCCTGCAATAGCATTTTCGTTTTAGATTTTTTTGAAAAAGGAAACTTACAAAGGCTTCCGATGGAAGAGAAGAACTTTTGATAGGAATGTTGGCAGAGATGTAGATTCATGGGGACTAGAACATAGCAGAAAAAAAGCTACTTATAAAACTTGGTTTGAGTGCTAAAATTAAATTCCAGTAACACCACTGTTTACCTTATTCCAGCAATGGGGGCAGGAGGTAAGAGGCAAAAGTAAGGTCAATTTTAAGAATGAGTCCAGCTATACACAAACACATTACTTTCTTACATAGAAAAAAAAAAAAAAAAAGAGAGACAGTTTGGTCTTTCTAGCCAGTTTGCACATGGCTAAAAAAAAAAACAGGAGACCATGAGTTCTAGTCCCACCTTAGCCATGAGATCCATCTGGGTGATCTTGGGCCATTCACTCTCTCTCGGCCCAATTCGCCTCATAAGATTGTTGTAGAGAAAATAGGAGAAGGAAGGTGTGGTGGATATGTTCCCCATCTTGATTTATTTGTAAAAATAATTAAAGTAAGAAACAAAAATGTACAAAAATGGGGATGGAAAGCTCAGCATGCTTTATTTCTCTAAGTTGTTTTCTTTCTTTATATAAAATGAGGAATAGGATGACCAGGATTCATCCAAGTGAGGCCTAGCTTCCTCTCCAGGTATGCGTAGATCGCTCTCTCTCTCCTTCATTCCCTTTTTCTCTCTCTCTCTCTGTTTTCTTTTTTCTTTCTTTCTGCCTCTCTCTCCTTCCTTTCTCTTCCCCTTTCTTTCTCTTTCTTTCTTGAGAATCTCACAGGCAACACAGCAAGCACCTCAGTATTCTTTAACATCTCCTGTCACATCAATTTTGAATGAACTTTTCCACAACTCCTAAGTCTACTCACATACTGTGTTCTGCAAAGTTCCACAAAACCTAAATGTAAGGTTGGTTGTAATCACTGGATTAGTTGTATGCCTTTAAAAAGAAAAGGGGCCAATTTAAATATTAAAAAGTAAATGCTAGAAATAAAGATGCTTATCAACCATAATGATTTACGTTTGCACCACCTTGATGCCGAACATTTGCATTTATCTACCTGCAATACCAGCATGATGTCTTGTTTTGTACTGTGTTCCTGGTACAGCTAGTCAATAAGTTTCCCACCCTATGCACTTAATCTGCTGGCACAGTATGTTTTCAATTGGGCTGTAAATCTTGCGATGCACAAAAAGCAAGGACCACAAACCATTTAAACTGCCACACTGAAGACAAAGGGATTAACCCAGCTTAATTGGTTTATAACAACACTGTTAAGTACTTGGGCAGGTTTCCTTTCCATGCTTAGGAAAGGCTGCACATAGATTTGAGACTGTAGTTCAATGACTACTTTGAGCTTCCAAGAGTACTACAAAATCCTCTAATTGCTTACAGAGGAATTCTCCATCACAATTTGTGTTGGTGTATTGAGAAGCAAAGAGCTGAACCTTAATAGGGAGAAAGAGAAAGTGCTGCAGAAAAAAATTCCTGCAACAACACCTGTGCATTACAGGTTAGCAGTCTGTAGAGATCTCTTCTGCATTAACATGGGAGCCAAGAAACTACTGTACATTTTTTTTTTAAATGAAGGATAGAACATGTGGCCAGGCTCTTGGTACTTTATGTTCAAGCCATTCTGGATACCTCCTTTCAACTGTATGGAGCAGCAAAAGATTGATAGCAGCGAATAAACTATCAGTCAAAGAAAATTATCTACCCTTACTGATGATAACCTTGATCAGTTTACAGGAAGCCTTTATGTTGCCTGGAATGGAGTCTCCAAGCTATTGTTGTAGCCCCAATCTTCTCAAACTACTGAAACAATTCATACAATGGGAATTAGACCTGAATTGGTAGATTATCTATTTTAAAAAAGTTTTTCCCCCTTATATTATTATTAGATGCGAGAACATCTAATGAGGCAGATTCACTGGGAAAAGATTCAAGATTAATGAGAGGAAATAATGTTCACATGGCTCCCTTTTTATTTACTTAGAAAGGTTTCTTTCTTACCTATATTTCACATTTTTAACTGATAAAATTTAACAATGGAGTTCATTAGTACAACATGATACACAGATGACCTCCAATTTTACTATCTTCCAAAAGAAATTATGAGTAATCATGAATAAAAACCAATGTACTGCCTCTAAAATACTTTGGATTCAAACTTGGAAATTGAAGCTTTTTTCAGACACAATTCACCACATTATATTAGGCTACAGTATTATTAGTATTTTGTCTTTTGCCATATTCCTATCTACTGTAAGATATCTGTCAATAAATGTAATAGCTATAAAAAAGTTCAATATTTTAATTCTGAAAGATTTTGCTTGTTGGATATTACAGAAATGTGATTCAAATATGACAGATTATTGTCCTCTATAATTTCTATAATATATAAAATGAGAACCCAATACAAAATATCTAAAGTTCACAAAAGTTATGAACATGAACAAGCTATAAAAAGGGCACACATTCTAATATCTATCTGTACACGTATATACTTGAATGCATTTTAAATTATGTAGTAGTGCTATACTGCTCAATTGTATTAGAGCCTTGGTACCAATAGATCATTTTAAATAAACTTAAAATTATGTGATGAAAATCATTCTGAGCTATTTATCCTATGCCTGTTTCAATATCAATCATTGTGCTAGACCACAGCATTTTAATAGGTTTATAAAGATTTTTCAAGAAGAATTGTACATATTTACGAAAATCCATCAGGGCATAATTTTTTCCTACTAATCACATTAGAACTAAAAAGAGACACAAGTGAAGTCTTAACAGATATTACTTGCATTAACAGAAATGCAGCATCCAGATCATTGGAATATTGTATTCAGTTTTGGGCAAAGAGGACTGTTAGAGACACTGGACAAGACAGTGGGAAGAGTCCAATTAATCTGGAATCCCTACACGGGCACAAAAGGGTGAAGTCTAATACCCCTCTATCAGTCTGAGAAGATTCCTGCATGTAGGCTTAAGCAATAAAACAGCTAATTGGACTCTGTGTGTGGATTTGATTGTTCATGTCTGACAATGACAAAGAGAAGTTGAAGCATGCTTAGAGGAGAGCTATCAGAATGATATAGAGGAAGGAAACCAAGGCCTATGAGAAGTAGTTGATGTGGCAATAGATTTATATACTGTTTCACAGTGCTTTTTACAGCTCTCTCTAAGCGGTTTACAATGTCAGCTTATTATCCCCCAACAATCTGGGCCCTCATTTTATGGACCTCAGAAGGATAGAAGGCTGAGTCAACCTGGAGCCCATCGGGCTCAAAACTAGTGGCTGTGGGCAAAAGTAGCCTGCAATACTGCATTCTAACTACTACGCCACCATGGCTCCTAAAGTAATACAGGCACATCACCCCATCTAGTCTATTTTTAGCTCATTTAGGATATTTCTCAATTTATCACATTACTGCACTTGATTCAAATTCCAGAATTTGAATCAGGTAGCCAAGAAAATACAGTGAAAAGTTCTGAAGTCACTTCTGCCAGCTATTTCAGTATCCTGGGTATTAAGTCTTCTGGACTGCAAATTTGCATTAGATCTTCACGGCTTCTCCCAAATAATTAAAACTGGATGGCTCTTAACTTTATTCAATCCTTGCTTAAAATAATACTGGCATATCTCCCCATTCAGTTTATTTTTGGCTTATTAAGGGAATTTCTCATTTGATCAAATTACTGCACAGTTATGTTGTTTCTTGGATATGAATCATGATGATGGAATATGCATATGCACCTATATTCTAGCCACAACAATGCAAAAATGATGAAAAGTATGTCTTAATATTGCAATGCAAATCCTACCTTCTATACTTCTGTGCCCAGATATTAGTATATAAGGAGTAGGATTGCATCAAAGCATCATGTTGCACCTTTTGCTACTTAACTCCCCTCCCCACCTGCCCACCCGCAGACACCTACGAGATTTTATATGAGTAAATAGATAAAATCTAGAAGCTTGGCAAATGCAGAAGTAAAAGAGCAACCTATCCCAAAGCAGAAAAGGTCAGGACTGGCATATTGAAAAATGAAAGCAGCAAGCTATATGCATTCTGAATGTGCATCAGTAGGCATGTCCTTCTTGACAGGAAGCAGACAACAGTATAACGGCATTTAAGACAGTCTCTAGATTAGTAATCTTAGCTTGTATAGAATAATGTGAACATACTGGGGAAAAATTAGTATTTTGTTGAATTTGTATCACACTGACCAATATATACCAAAATTGACTAGGACTGTTCTTTTTATTAGCAGGGAATGCTGCATGTAGCTCAAACATTTCTACGCTAGTAACTTTATCTATGCTTTCTTTATCATACTATGAAAACAGTATAGTTGATAGTTGTGATATATGAAAAATTGAGACATGGAATGTATTGTAATAACAGAGTTGCTCTGTGGCAAGATAGGCAGCAATATTTTTTTATTTGTTTGTTTGTTTGTATATTAATAATACAAATAAGAATAGTACTTAGACTTATATACTGTTTCATAGTGCTTTACAGCTCTCTCTAAGTAGTTTACAGAGTCAGCATATTACCCCCAACAATCTGGGCCCTCATTTTACCAACTTTGGAAGGACAGAGAGGTGAGTCAACCTTGAAGCGGAGAGAATCAAACTACAGACAGTCGGCAGAATTAGCCTGCAAAATTGCATCCTAACCACTGCGCCACCACAACTCATTAAAGTAAAGATCATGAAATGAAAGAATGAAAAACAAATGTATATCTGTGAAACTAAGAAAGGGGAAGGACATAATGGATGTGAATGAAGCTGCTCTGATCCTGTAGAATGGAATGGGATGGAACGACCAAAAGAGCCATTCAATTCCAACTTCTCTCTATCCCAGTCCTTAAGGAAGGAGATAGATTTTTACATCATTCCAGCATAAAAGGGTAGAAGAGTCTCTCTCCTCTGTATGTGGGTGGGTGGGTATGGGTGTGGGTGAGAGAGAGACAAACAGACAGAGAGAGAGAGAGAAAAAGAAGGTGAAAGAGAGAGAGAGACTGTGGTCAAAAAATATTAATATTAAAAGTTGCAAGTAAAAGATAAAAAAATGTCTTGAAAGAGGGTGAATAAGTTTAAAGTAGGGCTTCCAGGAGATGCATGCAATGAAAAATAAAAATGATGAAATGATCTGAGATGAAGGAAAAGTAACATAATGCTGGGAGGAGTATTTAGAGATTTTTATAGGAATGATGGTGATGCTAGAGTGAAATTGAACGAAACGCTTTTGCCATGAACGTACATGTACTTTTGTATGCAGATGTGAATGACTGAGAACCTAAATAATTTGCAGGGAATTACATAATGCAGTAAGGGCTATAGATCTGAAAATTAATGTGTCAAAGATCAAAGTAGCTGTGTTTGGTAGTAAGCATGGAGAGAACAACAATAAGTAATACATGGCAAAAAAGAAAGGATAAAGATGCGTTTGTGTGCCTTTCTAAAATGTTTATTAAAAATACAAAAACAGAAAAACTGTAAACCCTGAAAACGATGGTAGAAAGGAATGAATAATGGACTTGTGGACTTTTGCAAAGAATGAATGTTAGTCATAATAAGTGAAAACAGCTATGCAAATGAGTGCAGAATAGGAGCTTCAGCCTATTTTGTTATATGATAATGAGAGCTGATATGACATCATAAAAGTAAGTTGAATACAATAAGAATTGGGTACTTGAGCAGGGGATAATAAAACAAGAAGACATAGGGTTAAGAATGAATATGTATTGAATGACTGTATACTGAATAGAAAAATGCATGACCAGTATGAAAAACCTTGATGGAGGTGGTACAGCAACACAGAAGGAGTGAATAGAGATTTGAATGAAAGCAATTATATGAAGAAGGAAGGAAGGAACTGAGAGGAAGGGGAAGACCAAAAATGAGTTTTGACGAAGCTGAAGAAATCCTTATAAAATGTAGAAAGGTGAGAAGTTTAAAGAATTAAAAAAAAAATAGAGAGAGGGGCACATGGGATTGTTTAGCCGATCTCATCCTTGAATTTATTTGGTTACTGTTGTTTATTCCATACTGTGCCTGGTAATGTTGCTTATTCCAAAAAATAATAGTGTAATGGGTTTGTGAGTAGAACACTATATAATAACAAATTCAGCACAAACTTGTAAGTGTCTGAAGTTTAAACAAAGACCAATAAGGTCAATTTCATTATCATAGCATGTTGTCTGTAATTGAATGAAAAATTTATTTCATAAAGCATGCAAGTTTTAACAAAAAATCGAAGCTTACAAAATTCAACCTTATTTAAATGAGAGTGGTATATTCATTATATAAATAAAATATCGTAATATTGTGAAAACGCCTTGCTATACCTCATTTTTTCATATACAGATCAATGTTGTAGTTTGAGTATAAATCTTTTCAGCACATATATTTTGTTATTAAATCACTACTAGCTACCATGTTTCTTGAAAACAAAGTTAAAAATTGTAATTATTACCTTCAAGGATGTTAATGATTTGGGGCTAGAATATTTCAAAGTCATTTTCAAATATTCCATGCCTGATATTCAGGTGACTAAAACATTGGATTTTTCAAATAATGGCATCATCCTGCCTTTTTTCTTTTTTAATGCCTTAGCATCCTATTGAGTCTTTTCTTTCTTACAAATGAGACATTTTAATACCTCTGATTTTCCATTTGAAGTATTACATTTTGAATCCAGACTATGGTAGCTGAACCTTAGTTTGGTAACTGAAATAATGATGAAAATGAAAAAAAAAAAATCAATATTAACTAACTTGGTGTAGATCTAATAAACATTTAACTTTACACTTGTAAATCTATCCTGAAAGTTATATGTGGGGCTGAAAACTTGAATAAATGATATTTTTATAACTGTTGTGCAGTGCTTACTTTAGAAGATAAAGCTAGTTTTTAATTGCTAGTAACTCTCTGCTTTGTGTTCTATATGAAGAAAAGGAATCTTATCACATCCGCTTTAATTAGGTTCCAAAAAAAAAAAGAACTGCTGAAAAATCTCATGCAAAGTGAAGAAGGAAAAATAGAACTATCTAAATACATTTTACTTACCTCTGTAGCAAATTGCTGCAGTCCACCAATATTAATTGGTCCATCCTCAGTGGCATATAAATTGCATCCTCCCACACAAAGATCAGAAGTTGGACACACCATCCCACATGATAGTCCCAGTGGATTGTCAGAAAATATCATTTTGGCAGCTCCATAGTAATTCTGCAGGAACAGGGAATAAACCATTGCAATCTCATATTAGAGGAAATATAGAATGTTAGACAAGTTGCTTGCATCATTTTATCTGTATAACATGTGCTTGTTAGCCATTTTTTTACAATAATATATGATTTTATAAAAAAAACACATTACCTATTCTTACAGATTTTTAAATCCACTCTCAATCACGTCATCTTTTAAAGACTGAAATTTTCTTATTAGCTGAGATGGATTTTATGCTTCTTCCCCATCTATTCATAGCAAAATTATCTCTACATAGAAATAATACAGAACCTGTGAAAGCATCTAAAATGGCACCCTACAATCCTAAATCAATTAGCTAGATAAAATTGCAAGATAATACAGTTTTGCTCATAACATTAATCTCATCTGAAAGATCTATCAAGATACTTCCTCTCATTATTACTGATCGCATATCTGTAAGCTTCACTACTGACCTTTGGCAAAGTAGACTTATTAATGTATAAAACAGACACACAATGTTGGTACATTACCAAAGATTCAGTCAGATCAGCTGTTGGAGAGACTAAGGGCAGCTTCATGCTGGTTTGCCTCACACCAAACACCTCATCATCTAATAAGTGTATTTTCTTTTGTATCAACAATTGAGTGTTGTATAGCCTAATATATTATTTACAATATCTGAAAATATATAGTGAGGAATTCCACCACCACCCCAAAATCTGCAGTTTGAAATGAAAGACATGCCAAATATTGCTCTTATTAGAGCAGTCTTTTCCAATACAGTATATTGGATTGATATGAAATCATAAGTCAGGAGTCCCTGTGCATCTGCAAGAGATCTAGGTCTGGCACACCTTGAATGCCTCTTTTATCTCCTACTCATTTCCCTTAATGGATAGTTGGTCAGATTCTTGTAGAGATCTTAAGCTGGCAATAAATCTTCATACTCATTTAAACTGATTTCCCCAGGGCTTCACAGACCCTAGTTTCTTTCTTCAGTTCTTCTGTCCTATGGCAGTTTCAACAGGAAGGTCCTAGCTACAGTCAGAAATTTAATCAGATTAAAATCCAGAAGAGTCTGGTTTAAAAATCATGAACAAGACAAGAAAACAAACCAGGCTGAAAAGTACAGAAAATAGTTTTGCTATCATAGAAACTACCAGATAAATTAGAAGCGGAAGCTTGCATGAAAACATACGAGATAACAAATCTTGTAATCAGGCAAGCTACAGTACATGCTGTATGACTAGTGCAATGAATGAGTATTGTATGTTTGAGGAAAACATTTTGAATTCAGTAAGAAATCAATATTCTAAATTTATGGAAGAAAATAACTGGTTATCTATGATTATTTGAAGCAGCTGTACTCACAGCTGGTCAACTTCTGGAGACAAAGAAAGAGCCAGAAATACACATGCAGCCTTCTACATTTTTATACTTCACGGATACACTCTATTCAATTGTCCACTCTCTCTTATGACAAATAGAAAATTGGAAGAAACTATTAAGCAGCTTTGACAAAATATTTGTTGAAAAGATTAATTTTAAAATATGTGAAGCAATAAGTTGTTTTCAAAGCTTCGGGCACATTGATTGAAAAAAGAAACAGATGGAGAGTGGGCTAGTTTTGTTCCATCATTCTTGCAAACTGCCTTACATTAACATTCTAGCTAATCTAGATGGTAACCATCAAGTTACATATTGTCATTTTAAAGGAAGCAATGCATGAAAATATAACTCAATTTATTTGTCAGAATGTTAGAGTCTTTTAGTGCACGATGAAAGTTGAAATATCAAACCAGATGTCTTTTACACTAAAGCGAAATTTTAAAAGGTATTTACTTATAAATGCCAAATCAGCCCATGCAAATGTGGAGTCATTTTAATGCATTGATAGAATGCTCTCTGCAACCTATTCAACAGGTGCTTATTTTTTCCTGTTAAAACCAATTAATTATCTAACAGTTAAAAGACAAATTTTCATGTACTAATTTACTTGTGTGGTGTCTTCATTAGAATTCTTCCATTATGTAAATTCAAATGTTGAATGTTTTGCTCTGTTACTGGGTTATTATTGTGATTAAATTTATGCCAAGATGCATTATTCATTGCATTTAGACCTATTATGTATAGTTTACATGAACTATGTAACCACTTGGAAGTATGCATTATGAGCTACCATTTTATTAAAGAGTAATATAGCAAACAAATTAAAGAAGACTACAGCAAGTGAATTCTGAACTGCATTGTGATTGGTATATTTTAGCACTATTTTAAATTCTTTCAGAGATCACGAAAACAATGAAAGATATTAATATTAATTAAAAGGCAAAATCTAAAGAACAGTATAAGAACTAACCAGTTGTCTTTATGCCTGTGACCCATATTTTTTGAAAAATATGATTCCTCATATTTTTTTTCCTAGATTGTATGAAATAATAGAATAACTTTTTTACAAGGATTGAAATTCATTACAACCATATCTACCACGCACTTCCTTTCTGTCTTATGCAACTGCACATATAAGCATATCAATAGGACTAATGTTATCCAATGGGACTCGCCTGCTCCATTCATACCACTGAAAGGCACCTGCTATGGCCATCATCTGCTAAAGAATGGGTGGGATCAAGGAGAGAAGCCTTTTCCTCTGTGACCCCCTTCCTGTGGAACGCTCTATCACTGGAAGTGAGAACTGCTCCCACCCTTTTGGCCTTCTCGAAAAGTATCACAACCTGGTCTTGCCAGTTGGCCTGGGGCCCTGCTGGGGGCACCCACCAATGGAGATGATCGATGAGGTAAGAAGATCTCATTCCAGTGCCATCTATTGTTATTTAGGTTTTTTTCTAATGAATTGTTTCTATGGTATATTTATCTTTTTTACTTTTTTCTAAGACACCCATAGTCTGTCAGGGAGGTGAGCAGCGTATAAATTTAATGAGTAAATAAATATGCATATATTCGAGAGAAAGAGAATGCTAGTAGGGTGTAGTGTTAACATGCTTGCTTAAGAGGGAGACCCAGATTCCAATCCTTCCATAGGCTTAAAGTCGGGTGACTTTGGGCCACTCATTCTACCTCAGCCCTAAAAGGGGAAGTTGAAAAGCATCTATTTGTCAGAGTATATTCATGAACTGGTCAGGCAATGAATAGACATAGCAACTAAGTCAGCCAATGAGGACTGTTTGGAAACTGAAACTAGAAGTAGCCTCTGCAGCTCTGTTAAGCTCTGAGTCTGTCTATTGAAAATGAAACTAACTTGCTTGCTTGCCTGCTGAACTAAAGTGAAACTGGTGTCTGTTTGTGAGCTCCCGAGTTGCTGCTTTGCTCTGAACCTGTAACATGTCTGCTTCTGTTTGAGTTTGCTCCATGTTGGAGAAATATACAACTGGTATTGTAAAATTTACTTTATATGTTTATAAAGAAGTTAAATGAAGCCTCAGTCATCTGTGTTTACTTTTCTGGCGCTGAATTTATGCTGTGGTACTCTGAACTATTCACTCCATTGTACAAGAGGGAATTGAGTTACAACCAGCTTCCTACCTAGCCCCTCTTTTCTTCCTCAATTTTAATTCCCTTTGTTTTGCTTCCTGTTAACAACTACAAAATTCTGAACTCTGTAAAAGACCAAGCAAGACATATTCTTATTTATTAAGAAGTCAGTCAGCCGGCTTAGTGCAGGCACCACAGCCCTCCTTAATATGGGCCAGGTTCTCCAAAGAAGATTTAACTGAAGTAAGCAGCTGGATTCCAAGCCTGTACCTGCAAGATAGGACCAAAAATGAATTACAGTTATTCAAACAGGTCCACTTCTTCCCATTATTTATGAATGAAAAGAGCCTTACATATTAGAATGCTTTGTAAATGTTTTTGATTTAACAGATGCCTGTTCATGCTTTGTTTACAAAATGCCTTCTGTTGGGCAATTCCACAGCAAAATATGCATCTAAGTGGACAGGATTTTCGTGCTTCCCTTTATCAAAATGTCAATTAGTACTGCATTGGTAACCAAAAGAATAGAAGCCAGTCTTAAACAGACATCAATAATTGGTAGCAGACAGAGGCAGATCTTTGCATGTACCACTTGGAAGCATTACATAATATGCATGTGAATGAGAATGTTTTTACTTGGAAAAACCTATTAAAAGATGGTGGATCAATAACTGTTAGACCAGAAGAAATTACATTTTCTATCAGGAAATGTTCGTACCATGTAGATTTTCCTCTAGTTCCGGCACATATTACATATGCATCCAGCAGAGATTTTGTGATCAGTAGGTTTTTTTTTTTCAAATACATAATACATTCTCCCCCTATATAATGCCTTCTAGACTTCATCACTATATGTTCTACATAATTAGGATAGAAGGAATGCCTATCATTATCTATCAATGAGCCCAAAGCAGTCTTTTCATAAAAGTAAATCCATCTAATTTTAATGAAACTTTCCTTCTAAGACAGTATACATAAATGCAATAAGAGAAGGAGCTGGAAATAAATGTCTTCAAAATAGTCCCCAATTATATTCTCCGTCCCTACTTTCTACTGCAAACAAAGGAGCATATTTTTATCCCTTCCTCACATACACTTGCTAGTATTGGTTTAATCCAGGAAAGATGAAAGAATTTAATCCACACAAAGATCAAAGATTTAATCACAAAAAAGCTCAAAATCATTGTCCTGGCAAAGTCTTCTCTCTAAGAAGGTCCAGACAACACTGAATAAAGTATGCTGATATCAAGCAGCTCCCTATTTTGGAGCACCCAGTTGCCGAGGTTTCTCACCCCCACCCCCACCCCCACCCCCCCACATTATCATTTTTACACTTGGAAGAAGAAATTAAAATAATCACATGGCTCATAAAACTATAAACTGAGTTAACAAATAGCAGGTTTCTACAGGTTGTCATTAAAGAGGGAAGAATTATATCCAAACCTAAGATTATGTTCTGTATATTAACAAGTCAATATGTAACATTTGGATTCCACGATAAAAAGCATCCAGAAAAGAGACCTAAAACAAGACGGATCGACAACATCAGGAACTATTGCAGGCCCAATTGGCAAAAGAAAACTCAAGACCATATTGGTTGGAAACATGCAGAAGAGGCCTTCACCCTGCAGTGGGTAGACAATGGCGATGATGATGATGATGATATAAAATTAATTTTAAATTCATAAAGAACCTTGGCGAGTTTCTAACCAATAAACTGTGATCCCAGATATAAACATCAAGTTAAATTACCTCTGTCTTATTTACCATTTAAAGAGAGAAGCAAAGAAGTAATGAACCATGCTGGCTTAAATTACAGTTTAATAAACTAGAATGTGCGGCTCGTTGTTTGAAAAAATGGCTTAACGAAATATTGATAGGGACAATATTCAAACACAAATGTCACTGTATTCAGTGCAGCTTCCTTTCAAGTTAGAAGGCAAGGGCTATGGCGCTGCTGTTATTCCAAAATAGGGATGGGGGAAACTGTGTTCTGGCTTCTATAACTTTCAAATTTATAGAAGACAAATTTATTCTATTACAGTCATATATCTCTTTTTAAAAACATCTGACAAAGTCTGCGTAATGTGTTGGGAATAAAAAAGAAATCATGTATTTTACCTGTATTAGCATTTAATGTCAAGTACACTTTATATGTACTTAAATTATATATACATTTTTCTTTTCATGCTTTTCAATGCATTTTAATCATGCAACTTGATTGAATTGGACCAAACTATTTTAAAGTGCAAACCAAATTAATTCTCCAACATTATTACTAAAAATAACCCTCCTTTAGCTTTAGCCCTTTAGCTAAAGTCGTTTGCAGATAACTAGGTATGGAATCACTGCAGGCAGGGAAGTACTGATGACAAGAAAACTACATGGAAATGGCTAGCAAACAGCCAAGGATCAGACCAGACTGCTATAATAATAATGTACAAGTGCTAATCATTTCTGTGGTTTTTGCCCTTAAGATCTAAAGATCTGAAAAAAGACATATAGGATTTGAATTTGGGGACTGCCATTGATGGAAGCTGAATCCAGTTTTCAGGAGTCATTTTCTTCATTAAAGCTTTTGCTAGTACCTTATCAGAGTTGTATTATATTCTTAAAACTCTGCCCTGCCGCCATTTTAGTCCTATTACTGGCCTGTATAAAGTCTGACATGTTGAAATGTTTGGACAGATTTCGGTGTCAGATAATGATCCTAGACCAGAAAGCCACTCTTCTAGTGTCTATAGAACAACGCTAAGCACTCACAAGTAGATTTGGAAGAGATGACACATGGCTACCCTAAGCTTCAAGAAAAATTGTTTTAGAATGGGAGAGCCTGAACCAAGGAAAACATAAAATACAACAACCTAAATTGAATATTTCAGATACATAAGAACTTAGAGCAGGAATATGATACATTAAATTAGACAATTACATAATTTAAGAAATAAGATTATGCTGCTTAATAATTTTATCGAAGACTACAGTATACAGATAAAACTAATACAATTCACATGGTATAGAAAAATATTTTAAAAAAATAAAAATGTAAAAAGTGCAGGAAAAGAAAAAAGAAGGAAAAGGAGGGTGGGAACAGGAAGGAAAAAAAAGTGTTTTGTTTTCTTGGTCTCAAGAATAGTTAAAGATGGACAATGTGCTATAATAATAAAAAATAATCATAGCGAAGAAAGAATTATATGAGATCATGAACTATCAGGTTATTCCCATGACAACAAATATAAGATAGTTAAAGCTATGGTTTTCCAGTGATAATGTAAACTTGTGCAAGCTGGATGATGAGAAACAGTGAGCAACAAAAGATAGATACTGTTGAATTATGCATTAATAGAAATTATCATCATCGTCATCATCATCATCCTGCATCAAATAAAAACTACTCCCTCAAGGCAATGACCTGAAAGCAAACACTCACTTACTTACTTACTTAGTTGACTTTGGTTTACTTTATTGTCATTGCACCTCGTACAACGAAATTAAATACCATCTCCAGTGTACACTATAACTAGAAAAATAAAACACAAACACACATCCTTCACATTCTATATAATTGAATTGAAAACCCAATATTGCATTAATATTGCACTATACAGTAGAATTCAATATAGTTACTGGCTTGATAGAAACTGTTTTTCAGCCTATATGTACTTGTTTTTATTGTCCTGTACCGTCTACCAGATGGTAATAGTTCAAAAAAAGGATGCCCAGGATGAGATGGATCTTTAAGAATGATTTGAACCTTCTTAAGGCAGTGGGAGCTATAAAGCTCTTACAAAGAGGAGAGAGGGCAACCAATGATCTTCTGGGCAATGACATTAACCCTCTGAAGTGCTGTCTTATCTGCCACTATGCAATTGTCAAACCATACAGAGTGCAATCAGTGGTGGGATTCAAAAAATTTTACTACCAGTTCTGTGGACGTGGCTTATTTGGTGGGGGTGGCTTGTGGTCATGTGACTGGGTGGGCATGCTTGGTCATGTGATTGGGTGGGTGTGGCCAAATCAATGTGACTCACGTCAAGGGGTGCCTCGTCTGGCCCCTCCCCTCCCAGCCATTCCTTGTCACACCCAGCCTCAACATATCTATAGTTCTGTAAAAATATTATTCACCTTTTTCTGACTTTATTATCTACATACTATAGATGCCCTTTCATGGATCACTGAAAGGAGGAAATGGCTCACATGTTTTGCCCAAGAGTGTGATAGGCAACAGGCTTTTAAGGGGTGCCACAAAGAAGTGGGGGCAATATACTGTATTTTCCAAAGAAGCAGAATGCAAACAAGAAGCAATGGATGTAAACCGAACAAAGAGAGAAGCAACCTAAAACTAAGAAGAAACTTCCTGACTGTGAGAACAATTAACCAGTAGAATTGCTTGTCTCCAGAAGTTCTGGGTGCTCAATCACTGGAAGTTTTTCAGAAAAGACTGGACAGCCATTTCTCTGAAATGGTATAGGGTTCCCTCAAGGTGACTCTAAGTGTTATTCTGTCATTCTGACATTTCCTAGGATCTCTACTCAAATATATTTCATAATTTCACATATAAAATAGCCAATACAACCTGTTCAAAACAGTAATTATTATGGCAGAAGTTTGACAGTAAGCCTAAGTCAAAGATCATGAGTGCTTCTTTCTCTGTCTGTATACAAAATATCACATACCAGGAATAGCATATTAAGCTGGACTGATGTACAAAATAAACACACGCATATTTATGCTCTGGACCAGACATTGATGTAAATTCCTGAAAAATGTGGTAGCCCTGAGTAAAAGAAAAGCAGTAAATTCACTCTAGATGTAGTGTAGTGTAAAATATTAATACATGATAAATAATGAAACATTAAAAATAATAGCACAGAGTTGTCTCTCTTTCTCTCCCTTCCCATTTCTTTTTCTTTCCTTTCTTTCTTTCTCTTTCTCTATCTTTCTTTCTTTCTGATCTTTCTTTTTCTTTCTCTCCCTCTCCCCTCCCTTCACACACACACCTGGTCTGGGACAATCTCCAATCAGCAGCGGGCAGGGGAAAAGGAAGAAAATGGGTGGCACCCCCCACTCCAGCACTCTCTCTCTCTCTCTCACACACACACACACACACATACACACACCCCTACCTGGTCTGGGACAAACTCCAGTCAGCAGCGGGTGGGGGAAAAGGAGGAAAATGAGGGTCCCCCCACCACTCCACCCCCCCTCTCTCACACACACACACTCACACACACCTGGCCTTGGATGATCTCCAGTCAGCAGCAGGTAGGGGGAAAAGGAAGAAAACAGGCAGCGCCCCCCCCCCCCACTCCAGCCCCCACTCTCTCTCATGCACACACACCTGGTCTGATCGGGTCAAAATGGTCTGGTGAGCTCCAGAGCAGCAGGCAGCACGAGAAAGCAGAAAGCAGGTGGTGATGGGGGCAGCGATGGAGGGCAGTGGCTGCACTCATGCCTTTCTTCCTTCCCCCCCCCGGGGGGGAAGGAGGATGCAGGCAATGGAGGCCGGAGCATGCGGCGCCTGTGCCTTACTTCCTTTCCCTTTGGATAAGGAGGAAGAAGGCAATGGAGGCCAGAGCATGCTGCGCCCGTGCTTTTCGTCCTTTCCCCTGGGGAGGAGGATGTAGGTGGCGGTGGTCCTGGGGGATGAAAGGAAATAAATGAACGTCCACAGCAGTGGTATTCAGGGAGGACATGGCGGGCAGAAGTACCAGGGCTGCTGCACATGGGCACTACTGCCGCCCATGGGCACTTCTGCCGCCCCTCTCAGCCCCAGCAAAGTAAAGATGCCCCTCAAGGGCCGGCCGGCCGGCCGCCCACCCACTGGCCAGGCCAGGCTGGAAGCAGTGTGTTCCCTGGGAGAAAGAAAAAAAAACAAGTGGCGCTGCTGCTCCAGCCTCCGTTGGCTGCGTCCTCCTTCTCCCAGGGGGAAACAAAGAAAGGCGCAGCCACAGCAAATTGCGCAGAAGGTCACCAACAGTTTTTCATTTGGTTGTTGGCCCTTTTGACCAGTGCTGCAATGTGAGCACCCCAGGTCAGATCCTCTTTTATGATAACACCCAGAAACTTAAAACTGGCCACTTGCTCCACTCGGTCTCCATTGATAAGCAAGGGCTGGATGACTGATCTGTTCCTTCTATAATCCACTAAAAGTTCCTTGGTCTTATTGGTGTTAAGGACCAAGTTATTGTCTCCACACCACGAAAGTGACTGGTCCATCTCATCTCAGTAGGTAGACTCAGTCCCCCGCCCCCTGGAAATGAGTCCCACCACTGTTGCATCAAGTGCAAATTTAGTATGAGGATTACTAGTGTGAGTGGGAATGCAGTCATCCACATAAAGAGTATACAGTAAGGGACTCAACACGCAACTCTGAGGTGTACCTTTGTTAAGAATAAGGGCTGAAGATGTATGATTACCTAATCTGACTCCCTGAGAGAGTCCAGACAAGAAATCCATAATCCAAAGGCAGATTGAATAAGAAAGTCCAAAATCCATAAGTTTAGACCTTAGTCTATGTGGAAGTATTGTGTTAAATGCAGAGCTAAAATCTACAAAAAGTATCCTCACATAGCCCTCCCAAGCTGTTCCAAATGAGCCAAAGTAGTATGAAGAGTGATGGCTATAGCATCCTCTGTAGATCTATTTCTTCTGTGTACAAACTGGTGTTTATCAAATTATGCGGAAGACCAGAAGTTGCAATTAGATTATACACTGGAAGAAATGACTACCATTGAGGCAACTAGAAGATAATGGATGGAGTGGATGGATGGATGGACTAAAAAGAAATGCAAAATTATTCTTGGAACAAGTCCAACTAGTCCATGGCTAGGGACAACTTGAGGTGACAAGCATTTGTCTTTGAGGACACCAGGAAACTGCATTAATCTAATTAAGTAATTAACTAACCAGAGTTAGGAAGATGATGAATAAATTATGAGCCATGGTTGGCACAGTGGTCAGAATCCAGTACTGCAGGCTACTTCTGCTGACTGCTAGCTGCCAGCAATTTGGCAGTTCAAATCTCACTGGCTCAAGGTTGACTCAGCCTTCCATCCTTCCAAGGTCGGTAAAACGAGGACCCAGATTGTTGGGGGCAATATGCTGATTCTGTAAACCACTTAAAGAAGGCTGTAAAGTACTGTGAAGCAATGTATAAAGTCTCTTGCTCTTGCTATTAATTTGGAAATTAAAAATCATGAGTTTTAAAACATTATTTTAGATAGCATGCTGCTAGTAATATGCTTCTTGACAATAGAGGAAGAGGTAGAACACATGAACGGAGACTATGACAGGTTATCAATATATATTTTATTTTAGCCATTGATCTTTACATCACATCATTTGACTTGCATCATCAAAACAGTGCTATAGTTTTACACAGCTAAAGAATAAGAACCGTATGCTGGTTCTTGTAATGTCATTTAGTCTTTGTCATCTAGAATGAGAGATATTCTTTCATTGAAGCAGTGTCATAGAGACAGTCTCTTCTACATAATTACGCTATGGCAACCAAAACCAGCTGTCAGCCATCCTAGTACATTAAGTACTGATAGACATCTTAAGAAAAGTCAGTATTTCAAATACATTAACAACACCCTTACTTTTCTCTTGAATGCATTTGTACTTAGTGACCTGGAAAAAGATCAAGATGAGCAGGGAGGAAAAAACCCTCAATAAAACTCAACTTTAAAAAAAATTCCCATACCTCAGAAATCCTACTAGAAAGGTTAATTAAAATGCATATTTCTATGTAATTATAACCCAGTGCATAGCAGCTGTAAGTTTTTTCTTTTTAAAAAATCAGTTCTTCGTGTTAATGATTCCATGTATCATTTTGCTTCTGAACTCTGGCAGGTGATTTTTGGCAACAATTTTTAGTGGCATGTAGGTGACATCTACCCTGCCTCTAAAATTAAAGACATTTTCTTGAAGCCCTACTTATTAAAATTAAATGTAGCAGTTTTAAATGGCATGCATGAGCGCGCATGGCTTGTGCAAATGAGTACAGACTTTCACACACAGCCTCCAATTTGCATGCACAATTTGAGCTGTCATTTTGAGAACAGGCCCTCTTGTGTCTAACGTCTATGTTTCATTACATTTTAAATCTTAAATGATAGAATTAAACACAAAACAGAGGGAAGGGGAAGAGAGAAGGAAGCACCATAATAAATAAAAAGAGAGACAAAGAGAGCATGAAGGAGGTAATGAAATGAAAAGTTGGCATAACCAGGAGCCACAGTAGCATTTTCTAACCTGATGCCCCAGATTATTTTTGGACTACAAGTCCCACCTTCCTCAGCCACAGAGTCAGTAGCTGCCATAGTTACATAGATGGGAACTGCAATCTGAGAGATTCTGAAATGGGAATCAGATAAGTAACAATGGTGGATAGGTGAAGGAAAGAAACAATAATGAAATTTGCTGGAAGTGAAAGAAAAATAATGAAGAAAATTAAAATCTATCCATTCAAGAGTAATGAACAAATCATATGACCTACTAAAATGTGCAGATTTTTAAGTCTGACAGAAATCTTTTCATTACAGATGTTAAGCAAAAAAAAAAGATAGGAGGGAAAAGAACTATGTATAAATTTGAAAGAACTAACTGTACAGTTTCCACCTGTCTTAAAATGATAAACAAGATCCATTTGTCAGACTTTATGCCAAAATTACCATAAATTTTCTATGGGTAAGGGCCAAATTAAATAAAACCCTAAGTGTATTTTCCGTAAAGAACTCTGAGAATTTATTGTTCTCTTCTGCTTAGTCCATCTTATCTTCTTTCATCCTAATTAACGTTCAGAGTTTGACACATGTTTATTTATAATGTTTAATTGAGGAGCCCAAATTTATCCAGCATTGACACAAAGCACAAATTATGTCACTGTTTTGACTACACCAGCTTCACAGCAAAAGTCCAATGACAATTATGAAGATTTCATTTACTTTAAATATTAGTTATATATCATTTTTATAAAAGACTGGAAACCCCTAAGAACTTTTTGCTGAAATCAGAAAAAAATGATTTGTTGATTAAAAAAGGTTGAATATGAGACAGAAGAGAATGTAATGTAATTTTAACGAGGGAGAAAGAAGTTGGTTTGTAACTCTAAAGATCTGTAGTTGTTTTTTAATTATCTTTTTTCTTTTTCAATCTGTGTTGTCCTTTGTCCTTTTATCTTTTTTCAAGATAGCTTCATATATTTTCATGTTTATCTTTTATATGTAAAAATATTTAATAAGCATATTAATAAACAATTTAGACAGATAGTTATACAGTATAAACAGAGACAAAATACAAATTACATGTTGGATTGTAGAGACATGCTTCTTAGAAGAATATATACTTGGAAATACATATGATTAAATCTTACAAAAAGTACTTTTAGGATATTTTTTAATTAAGCTTGAAAGTTTCATTTCAAATAAATGGGATTTTCCGAGATTACATGTTGCACTATAGTGTATGGCAGGATGTCAAATGCACATCGTCATGGTGGCATCATGTGACATACTGGGACTTTTTTCCCCTTCACTAAACTGGACGTGGGCGTGGCCAGCATGTGACACATCCAGTCCATGGGTCAGGAGTTTGACAGCCCTGGTCTAAGGGAACAAATAAGAGCACTGCCTAATTGTATTATACCACTTAACCATTATTTGTTATTTTCAAATTGTAGAAGAATAACTATGATGGATGATGTACATGGGCATAAAGGCTTGAAAAAACCTGAAAAAGAAACTGATCATCCATGAGAAAATTCATTTAATACAAATAAAATGCCATGGATGGTGGCTTTTTTGTACACTCAGGTTCACCATTCACAAATAATTGAAAACTCTGCAAATGAGGAACCCAGCAAATATTTTTAAAAGAAATATCAAAATAGGAAAGCTTGATATTTTACCAATGGCAAGAAAGGTCCTTCTTTTGATATAATCTGCATTTCAGGTGGAATCCAATATTGTTTTTCTTTTGACAGAAATGTTTCTCAGTAGAAGCAAGATGATTTCCCTTCCTACCCTCTGTCCAGCCTCTCATATTCTCTCTGCAACCAATTTTGGGAAAATGCAGGATCTGCAAAACCCTATATATGCTGGTTTCTACCTTTCTTCTTTCCTTTTTCCCCATGTCCAGAAACCTCAGAATTCAAATATAATTGGAAAGCAAGACTACTATCATAGGTATCATCTTCCTGCAACTGAAGATAGATAAGGACAACTATTATGAATATGGGCAGTAAGAAAAAGAGAGAAAGAGAGGGAGGGAGGGAAGGAGAGAACTTAAAGACAGTTGAGAGTCTGTAAAAATTAAAACTCTGTTGTATATTAATAATAGTGTAATAGCAACAGTAATATAATACAAATAGAAATTGTCCAATGTAGCACAGGAGTACAGGTAAATAGTATGTACTGTAGATTAATAACAGTAGTATGTGGGCTTCTATTCCTTTCAGCAACTTAAGAAAGGGTCTTTTTTTAAAAAAAAGCCACTGAAAAAAGCAATGGCAAAGGAATATCAGGATTGATGCACCCTTAGATATGATAATATTAGCCTCTGGCATGTTAAGGGCAAGTCCTATTAATACAAATGAGAAATAAACAAGAAAATGCCATGCATTCTTTCATGTGTTTTTCCTTCTTTTACAACAGAGCAAACATTTGCTTTTTAACAAGATTTGTCTTGGTGAAAGCATGAATAAATTATGATCCCTTCAAGCTTCTCAGAAAAAAATCTTTTATACACATCTGATCTTTAGTAGCAAATGATCTGTACTGGGGAAAATTTTATGTTTGTTGTCTTCCTCCTCTCCGTGGCTTGCCAGCCGCCCAAAGCACCAGGCACAAGATGAGGCGTCTAAAGTATGTTTCATCTGTTGAGATAGAGTTCAACTGTGTGAACTTGACTATGCAGACACCCCTCCTGCTTCCCCCCACCCCCTCGAAAGACACACCAATGGAGCCTTCACCCTTTAGAGGCAGAGATGTAATCCTCTTTCATGAAAAGGAATGAAAGTAAGTTTTGGCCTGAACTGTACAGAATCGCACTAATTTACAATAGAGTGGCATCTTTTTCTCAAAGAGTTTTGAGGCATGAATCACGGAGACTGGCAATTCAATTACCCTCTCCACTTAGAAAAGTATTCTCCCCTTTCTTGCCAAGTTGAAATCTACAGGAAATGCGATGTAGAAGAGACTACATTGTGCACGCCCGGCAAATATCTGAAACGCCTCAGGCTTTAGAGAACAAGAATCCCTGACCTTTTATGATTGCTACAGTAGTTTTCCAGCAAAACACACTCCATACAATAAAGCTCTTAAATACCTGACAAAAGAATGCATTTGCTATATATTCTGGCAAAAGAAGGGGGGAGTCTGTTATAATGAAAGCCGCTTAAATGAATATACCTGAGAGTTCTACTGACTATTATTTCACGGGCGACCCTGTTTAGGAAGAAATGATAAAGCCACTAACATGCAATAGGAATCTGAGCACTGTATTTTCTCATACCTCGCTCATCTCCCACGTCCACGTATATTTTTTTAAAACCGTGGATGCTTTCTGGACAGTTAATACATACAGGGGACGCAGAGGTGGTATTCAGCAGGTTCTGACCAGTTCTGGAGAACCGGTAGCGGAAATTTTGAGTAGTTCGGAGAACCGGCAAATGCCACCCCTGACTGCTCCCCCACATCTATTCTCTGCCTCATGAGTCTCAGATGATTGGCTGGGTCTTCTTTGGTTGCCCTGCACAAGAGAACAGAGCTGGAAAGCAGGTTAATGGGGATTTTGCAGTATATTTCCCTTGCCACGCCCACTAAACCACACCCACAAAGCCACTCCCACAAAGCCACACCCGCAGAACTGGTAGTAAAAAAAATTGAATCCCACCACTGAGGGGAAGCACCATGTTATCATCTGCCCCATCCATGTCATTGCTGTTCTCTCATCTCAAAACAGTGGTCCAAGCTCTGAAATCCGCTACTCACTCAGGATGTGAGTGGGAACAAGGCTGCTAATTAATACTTCCATGGCATTGTGCTAATATAAAATTATATATAGGGATATAAATTAAACAAACAAATAAATAAGCAACAAACCAAACAGCTTGTGTACCTATAAGACTACTGCAAAAGCTCCCATCAGATGTGTTATGGTCCAGAGTTAAAATGCACTATATACCAGAAAACAAGGACTCTGGGGAATTTACTCATAAATCAGAAATCATTAATATTAAAATTTAAGGCACTTTCTCATTTTCCAAAGTAAAGGCAATACATTATATAGTCTCCTGTATTGTGTTGTCTTAAAATTGAGTCTCTGTGAATCCACAGAAGAATTCTTTGCATATACAACTCTACCACTCCCCTCTATGATATAAATCAAAGAGGTACATTCTCTCGGTCCCTACCCTTCTCTCAGCTGATTGAACTGATGTGTTAAAATTTCATTTTTTTAAAAAATAAATAATATTGTCAAATCTACTAAAAGAGCAGCAACTGATTTGGTACAATATTCTTGAATATAGAATCTTTAAGACACAAATACTCCAGGTTTGAAAGATCTGGTACTGAATCTTCAGCTACCATTTTTTGTTCCAAAGGCAATCAGGGAAAGAATTACAGGTAGTCATCATTTAACTGGTTTCTTAGCAACCACTCACCAAAAGCTACCTAGGAACCCTATTCTGGTCACATGATCATTTATTGGGCATTTGGCAACCAAGTCACCTTTACAAACAGTTGCACCATTCCACAATCATGTGACCACAATTTATGATTTTTAGTCAGTTTTCAGCTTTTTTGGTCAATTTTTGGCAACAACAAAAAAAGCAATCATAAGAATACATTGATCTGATTTACAATGATCTTGTTCATCTAACGATGACCACCACCACAAAAAAAAAAGAGCAAAAATTTGGGCTTGGTTACATGGTTACCTTGACTTATGACCATCATAATTTACGATGGAAATTCCAAGCTCCATTATGGTTGTAAATTGAGGACGAACTGTAATTTAGAACAAGATCATAGCATTGGCTGCTATCTTCTCATGATCATACCAAGATCTGGGACTGGAACAACTAGTAACCAACAATACTAGATTTAACAACTGTCTCAATCTCATCTTATACAATAGTTTGAATCCAATTTACGGAATACAAATTAAAGAACCTTTTTCCAACAGTGACCACAACATGATTGACTTGGGTCTCAACATAGATCCACACAAAAATCATCATGATGTAATCCCCAATTATAACTTCAAAAAAGGCAACTATGATCTTATAGATAACGATCACTCATCCCTTGATTGGCAATTTCTATTCACTTGATGCAATACTGTTGAAGACCATAACAACATATTTTTACTTGAAGTCAAAAGAGTCATCAAACTATATGTACCAATAACAACTCCCAAAACCAGAAAAAACAAATTACCCAAAACAATAAGGAAACTTCAATCCAAAAAGAGATCACTCTGGCAGAAAAACAAATCTGGTCATGTTGCCAAGTTCAAAAGCCAATACAAAAATTTATGCCACCAGATAAAAACTGAATGCACCAATTATCACATTAAACAAGAGGAAAATCTTCTATGCACCAATTCTACCCGCGCTTTCGACAATTTTATAAACAACAAACTAAAAGACTCAAGGTCCATCCCACCCCTGAAAGGACTTAATGGTAAAGACTGCAATGACAACACCATTAAAGCCAACCTCTTTAAGGCCTCTTGAAGCCACATTCTTTGGCTCAGTATTTGTAAACAGCAATGGATCATGCCCAGTATTTCCTAGTCGAACCACAGACAACTACAGTACAATAATCTAATACATATCGATTTTGCAGAAGACAATGTTGAAAAAGCACTACGCAATCTAAAATCATCTCTAACTATTGGACTGGACGGAATATGTGCCTACTTCTTAAAAAAAGCTATCCACTACCGTAGCCGAGCCTCTAAGCATAATCCTTGAAAAGTCTTTCAGGACCAGCTCCTTGCCAAAACTATGGTCACAAGCCACAGCCATCCCCATCTTCAAAAAGGGAGACCCCAGCCTAGTTGAAAATTACAGACCAATCTCTTTATGCTGAGTCACCTGTAAAGTCATAGAATCAATTATTAACTAATCCATTATCCTCCACTTAGAGATAAACAACCTATTCTCTAATAAATAATTTGGTTTCAGAAAAAAACTATCCTGTAATCTACAACTCTTATACTTCAAAAACATATAGACTACACAACTTGATCAGGGCAAAGCAATAGATGCAATCTACATAGATTTCTGTAAAGCCTTTGATTCAGTGGTACACGACAAACTACTCCTAAAACTAAAATCTTATGGTATCTCTGTACACCTGCATAACTGGATAGAAGCATTCCTCTCAAACAGACAACAAATGGTCAAAATTGGGAGGGTCCTATCAAATTCTGTACCTGTCAACAGTGGTGTCCCCCAAGCCAATGTTCTAGGACCAACTCTCTTCATACTCTACATAAATGACCTGTGTGATCATATTAAGAGCAATTGCGTTCTCTTCGCTGATGATATAAGGCTATTCAATACCACAGAAAATACTGCTACCCTTCAAAAAGACCTCGACTATGTATCAGAATGGTCAAACAAATGGCAACTTCAAATCTCAACAAACAAATGCTCTGTCTTACATATTGGCAAAAAAAATCAGAAAATAAAATACAAGCTGAATTGTCAAGACCTTGTTGAGGATCCAAACTCTGTCAAGGACCTTGGAGTACTCATCTCTAATGATCTAAGTGCTAGAGCCCACTGTAACTACATAGCCAAAAAGGCATTAATAATTGTTGACCTAATCCTACATAGCTTTTTCTCTCGTAATATCACACTACTAACTACAGCATACAAAACATTTGCTAGACCAATACTTGAATACAGCTCATCAGTCTGGAACCCCATTACGTATCTGATATTAGCACAGTTGAGAAAGTCCAGAAATATTTCACAAGAAGAGTTCTCCACTCCTTTACTCATTGCAGAATACCTTATGCCACCAAGCTTGAAATTCTAGACCTAGAAAACCTAGAACTATGCTGCCTTCGGTCCGATCTAAGTATAGTGTATAAAATCATACATTGCAATGTCCTACCTGTTAATGAATACTTCAGCTTCAACCGTAACAGTACAAGAGCACACAATGGATACAAACTCAAGGTTAGCACCAAACTTGATTGCAGGAAATACAACTTCAGCAACAGAGTAGTCAATGTCTGGAATACTCTACCTGACTCTGTGGTTTCTTCACCAAACCCCCGAAACTTTAACCTCAGACTGTCTACTATTGACCTCACCCTTTTCCTAAGAGGTCTGTAGGGGGCATGCATAAGCACATCAATGTGCCTAGCGTCGCTGTCCTATTGTTTCTTTTTATTTTTCTTATATGTATCCATTTCATGTATTCATAACTATGTTTATACTTATACCTATTATCTTGTAAGCAATTGACAAATCAAATAGATAGATAGATAGATAGATAGATAGATAGATAGATAGATAGATAGATAGATAGATAGATAGATAAATATCCAAGCTTCAGTCTTAGAGGCGTTATTATATTTCCCCATCTACTTACTAAGTGTAGAGAGTGAATCCAAAGGTTAGAGAATGCCTTGCTCTATCAGAGAAAATTAACATCTGGATCCCTCAATCTGTGATGGCACCAACATGATGTCCTGCAAGTGCTGCCATTACATGCTTGCACCTCAACATCTGATGAAAGTATGTAAGTCAAAAGATTCACATAATAATGTTGTCATTGTTTTAATCATCTGCTCTTCTTGGCTACCCTTAGTTGCTCATAGTACCAGGAGAATTCTAAGTTGTATACTGATTTAAAGGCTGCCGTAGGACCGTGGTGACCCAGTTCTTGCCTATACTGATTTGTGGAAATGTATCAATATCTTTGAGCCCAGCTTAGTACATTACCTTTCTGTGTGAATAACACAGAGAATAACAATGGAGAAAGGAATAGAACATGTACTTTAAGCTCATGAAATAAAGGTAATCAGAAATCTAACAAAAACATATACCATAAATGAACACAATCTAGAGAGGCAAAAAACCAGGATTTAATGGAAATTTTCTCTAAATTTCAAAAAGCCTCTCCTACATATATCCTACTAGTTCATTCCAACTGACTCAAATAAGAAGAGAAGTTACTACAGGTTCTCAACATCTGGGTTCCAATTCTTACAGGGTAATCATCCAAAGTTGAAAGACCTATAAAAATTATAGTTTGGTATGGCATACAATCAAGGTTAAAATCAGGTTCCATTCAATATTCTCTGTATTAGTTTCACTCCATCCATATAACTGAAATTGATGATGCTTACTACCCCTTTGTGTCTAACTGTCCCATTCTTTAAAAAAAAAACTCCTATACAGTGAATTTATAGTACATATACAATAGATAGTAAATATAGTACAATATGTCTATGTATGTGCATGTGTATAGACACATACGCACAGAGGCATACATACATGTGCCCACATGCATACACACACATAAACACGCAAAATAATATCAGTCAAGATATATTAAAACCCAAAGCCATAAAACGATATTTGAGAGTCAATGTATATACTAACTATGTATTTAGCATACAGTATCTCCACAGGAAAGTAGCAAGAATAATTATGCAATTAAGAAAAGTCTGCTAAATTTTGTAATAGCTGCTCCAAACATTATTTCATTAAGCTACACACAAAGATAAGGATTGTAATTCAATCATACAAAACAATTGCAGCAACCGAAGCTTTTGGCTTTCATTTTTTTCCTTCCTGCCTTCCTTTTTCCTCTGTCTTTTTTTTTTTACCTTGTTTGCAATACTTGTGATAAATGACTTGATGTCTAGATTAGTTGGGCAGCTCTTCTGACAGGGGGCATCTGCACACTTTAAGCACCTGGGGAGGAAAGTAAATGAGTTAGAGTGACTTAGAGCACAAAGCACTGCCAACAACATACAATTTTTCCATGTACCTGACAGAAGCTAATCAATCTAAAAATTAATAATATTCTACTGTTCGGGCAGAAACTCAGAAAGGTTCCCATGGGTAAGTACTATTATCCCCATGTCACAGACAGGTAAACTAAGGCAGCTGATCCCAGATCATTCAAATCTTGAAAGTGAAAAGCAAGCCACCCATAAAATACAATTCCCCAATGCATGTATTTGTTATGACATGTATTATGTGATGACACTCTTCTGCAAAGTCTTTATTTCCAACAGGCAAAAGCAACATGTAGCCCTAAACCAGCAGATTTTAAGGCACTGCATTCCCTACCCAGCTTGCAGAGTCCTGATGAGTTTTTCATTTTTGTATTTTTTATCACCCAATAAAGTATTAAACATTCTTGAGCATATTCCCATCAAAACAATAAAAACACAATAGAAGCAAAATAAAATACCAACAGAGAAAGACAGAGTAAACCTAATATTAACACAGAGAACAAGATATACTGATTTTAGAATTATTAATTCTATTCTGGACATTTCCACAGTATAAATCTTTCATAAATATTAGCATTCTGCTTAACAATTGCTTGAAAAACTGATAAAGAGCAACAACAAAAAAATCAATACACTAATTTGTGTCTAAGCGTAACACTAATCTATATCATACATGTGGTCCTCAACTTACAATCACAATTCAGACTAGAATTTATGTTTTTCAGTGAAGCGATTGTTGAGACACCCAATTTTACAATCTGTTTAGCCACAGTTGTTAAGTGAATCACTGCAATTGTGAATCATGTGTTCAAATCCAGTTTTCCCCGTTGACTTTGCTTTCCAGAAGCTGGCTGGGAAGGTTGTGAATGGCAATTGTATGAGCCCAGGATGCTGCAAACATTGTAAATACCTGTTAGATTCCTGGCAACCAAATTTTGATCACATGGCCACGGGGATGCTGTGCTGGTTGTAAATATGAGGAACATTTTTCAATGCTGTTGTAATACTGAATAGTCACTAAATGAATGACTGTAAATCAAGGACTACCTGTATTGCCATTTGAACAAGCTCTGACCTTACAGTGATCCTCTTCTCAAGCTTTACTAGTATGTGCAAATAAATAAATTTCAGGCTATGGTTTACAATCCGGATATATTTGGATAATCTACAGGTATGTTAAATTATGGCTTAACTTTCAATCAAAGGAGGTCATACTAAAGTCATCATCATTATCATCATTGTCATCATCATCAGGATCAGGTCATGTGCAGATCACATTGCCAGCAAGTGTTCTCCAATGGTTTTGATCATTCCCATCATTTTATTAATCTTAAGAACTTCCTGAAGTGTTTGACGTTTGGTTTTCTGAGATCGGCCTCCTTTTCTCTTTCCTCCAGGAGGTAGCCAACATAGTGCAATTTTTGGATGGCAGCCTTTAGGCATATATAAGACATCGCCAACAAGCTGGATTTGACATTCATTCACAGTTCTCAATAGATGTTCTAAATCTAAATCTTAACTCTAAATCTTAACTAACTCTTCATTAGTGATATGGTCATGATATGAGATGCAGAAGATTCTCAAGCAGCATTGTTGAACATTTAACTGTTTAATTATGGTTGTACATTTCCATCAGTGGTGGGATTCAAAAAATGTTACTACCAGTTCTATGGGCATGGCTTGATGGGTGTGGCTTTGTGGGCATGGCAGGGGAAGAATACTGTAAAATCTCCATTCCCATCCTACTCTGGGGAAGAATACTGTAAAATCTCCATTCCCATCCTACTCTGGGGAAGGATACTGTAAAATCTCCATTCCCACCCACTCCGGGGGAAGGTTACTGCAAAATCCCCATTTCCTCCCCACCCTACTAACCTGATTTCCAGCTCTGTTCTCCTGTGCAGGGCAACAAAAGAAAACCCAGCCAATCAGTTGGGACTCGGGAGGCAAAGAATAGATAGGAGCCAGGCCAGTCAGAGATGACATATTTGCCAGTTCTTCGAACTACTCAAAATTCCCACGTCATTATACTTGTGCTTTTAAAGTTGTAGCAATGTTTCGCCAGAATCTCATCTGCCACCATCAGGCTTCTGTATTGTGTTCATCAGACGAACACAATACAGAAGCCTGATGATGGCAGATGAGATTCTGCCAAAATGTTGCTACAACTTTAAAAGCACAACTATAATGACGTGGGAAAATACCCGAACAAAGCTGAATACCATACATGTAAGTACCCGCGAAAACTTAAGAAAACATATATATATATACATATATGTGTGTGTGTATTGCAGTTGATATAACAATACTCTTTGTGGTAATACTTATAGCTGTGTGGACCAAATTGGGCGCATGCGCTGAAACACTGCCGCTGCTATTCCAATTTGATGGTTAATATCCTTAACTGTACCTCCATTCATAGATATAATGCTACCAAGATAAGTAAAGCATTGGATTTCTACTACACTTCTAATTGTTCTATAAGCTGGCCACTTTATCCAGACTTGGGACTGTTTGTGTTACCTCAAAACAGAGTTGTCCCAGGTGAAGTTTCATATTAAAGTAACCACATCTAAAAAATGAGGAGCATATGGTCATGTTTTGAAAAGAAAAACAGAAAAACTAAAGGCTGGAGTTGGGCAACAGGAATCTTCAAATCATACGGAAAGGCCCAAATCATGATACTGATATCATGGTTTATGATATATTGTTTTCATTTGTCCCTGTCTGACCCATACACAAAAGATATATTTGAAGTAATATAAATCATGTCATGTAGAGATGACATGAACAGGTTCTGTTAAATCAACTTTAACGATCAGGGACAAATGATCAATCTTCAAAAGGTTATAGAGGAATGCAAACTTATTCCCATCTTACGAACTTAATCAAAACCCATAAAATTCCTTGCTCTTAATAAACTTCACTCTGATCTAAGCATTCCTTTGTTGTTGTTCTTTTTAAACTTTTTTTCCACTTTCAAAGTGTCAGAGCATTAGAGTCAGACTCAAGTATATGAGGTGATTTCAGGCAAATCTCTATATCTTTCTTCCAAATTTTAGCCAGATCTGGAAAACAGAAACTGTAGAACTACTGTTTTACTTGCTCCAAGTATTACACTTATTAATATGCATTTTCTAAAAACTAAGAGGTAAAGTATAAAGTATCAATTCATACTTTTTAAGACGTGGTGAGTTGCAGTCTTCTACATTCAGACCCTTCTTATGTTATCAAATAATAATCATGTCCTGTTATTTATAATCATATGTTGAATGTAAGGTGGTAAACTTACATTCAAGAGGAGTATTTAATCCAAAATGTAATCTTTACTTGAGAAAGAGAGAGGTTGAAAAGATATTCAAAACAAAATTGAGAAAATATAGAAGTACCATAACATTCAAGAGGAGAATATGGTTAAAAGTGAGAGTTACCTTTGAATAAAATATAGGTAAGTTCAATTTTAAAGTTCAAATTTATGAGAAAACAATGTTTTGGCTCTTAATAAAGGAGAAGATGAATATAATTATGTAAAAGTAGACATCTTGGAAGACATTACCAGACGAATCACCATTCAAAGCAATGACTGTTAAATTCAACCAGGACAGGTAAAATAAAACAAGATCAAATCAAGATTGACCAGGAAGCCATTTTTTGCACTACAGCACATGTATAATGGCGTCATTATGCATCTTTCACCAAACACTGTACATCTCCATATTTTATTTTATTATTATTATGGAACTGGCTCATAAATAACAGCTGTTGAAAATGTCAAATGTTAATGAGGCAGGGCAATGCAAGCTTGAATTTGTGGCATTGGCAGGGAAGGGAGGGAGCTGGAAGCGCTGCGAATATGCCAGTATAGACAGACTCTTATAACAACACCATCTTCCAATTCTCAGAGCACTCTGAAGACTAAAGTGCATCAGTCTGCCATTAATCCCACTTATCACTCTGACAGCTCAGTAATTACACCACTGCTACAGCCCAGGTACTGCAGTTGTAATAAAATATCAACCGCTGTGCAGGATGCATGCTGGTGAGATGTTTTATTAAACTGTGGGGGGGGGGAGGGGGGCTTGATCATCAAGTGACATTAGTGTTGACCTATTTTTTCTATTTGACAATAAATTAGCCTTTGACCATGCCATAATAGATATTACAGAGTGCATTTACTGTTACCAAACAGCAAAAGGTGCAGCATTCCAAGGAACTGGGCAAATGGCATAAAATAAGATGGTAGGAAAGGCATGTCAGAACATTATTACCTAAATGGCTATAAATGATTGATATAGTGAGAAATCACATGGGTCTACATTTGGAGAGAAATGCAACAACAATTACCAAAAAAACCCACCTTACCCTATAACCTATGTAAATTGTTCCAGACAAACAATGGTGTTTTTTTTCTCCTATAAAATTTCTATCATTTTGAACTTCATGCTTCTGGTGACTTCTGCTGCCTTTCAAACTGGATGCATTACCATTTAAATTAAATAATACTGAGGAGAAATGAGAGAAAACATTTTGAAAGTCATAAATAAATAGAGCATCAAACCCCACACATTTATTTCCACACTATTTTGAGAAGAGAGGTACTCTATCCAAACTAGATAAGGAGGACAATGGTTAAATTAATTAGCTAAACCTATTATATATATAAAAATTAAAATTCTATTTGAACAATATTGACTATGAAATTATGAATTTGTATATACTCATAAAATTAGTTCTGCATGGATGGCATCTCTTCCTTAATGGTCCAAGAAAGAGCATCTATCCTGTTTTATAACAATGCAACAGGTGGGCAAAGCATGTTTGAAATCCTTAAAGAATGAATACCAAAGAAGCACCTATGACTTTAATTTTAAGTAAATCCTTTTACAAAAAGTTATTTCTTTCTGAAAATACACTCAACTCATACTCATAGCAAAAGCATCTCCTTAGGAGGATGAGAAACAATGGGGGGGAAAATCTACTAGTGTCAAAAATAGGTGCACAGGTCTCCTGTTCAATGGACTGTGTGCCCTGTTTAAATTTCCATATACTGTAATCAGTGCATACTGAATCATTGTTCATAGAAGAGATATTTCTTCTTCAACTATAAGACCATTAAAATACAACAAAACACTAAATCAAACAAAAAAGCAAGCAACTTTTCTTTTTATTGTTATAATTGTGTGCATTGTTAACATAAGTTGTTGCCTACAGCAAGGAGGATATAAAATTTTAAATTTTTAACACCACAAAACCATCCATTATTCACCTAGTATTACACAAAAACATTACTGTTCATGAAACAGGTAAGTTGCTGCTCTGTAACCTACACATAGCACAGCTTTCCAACGTAAATGTAAGAAAATCATAGGACATAAAGGGGAAAAATAAACTAGCAAACACGCAAAACCCCAAAGCTGGAGTTCTTGTCACTATTTTTAAAAAGTGACAAATTTTGCTGCCTGCTCCTTTTAAAAAGAAACAGGTAATGTCTCAAGCAAACTAAATGCATTTGTTCCCTTTGCAATTAAATATGCCTTCTTTTCCCTAAAAAAAAATAACAGTTTGGAATATTCCTAGAACTGTGACAAAAAAAAACCCTCAGAAACATCAGTAGACATGACATTTCAGTGTCAATCTGGATATGACCCTGTGTTATCTGTTTAGTTTTTTTATTAAAAAATAGAAAACTAATTCCCCCCTCCCCATAAAACTAGGAAAATACTTCAAAGTAGGGTTGAAGTAGGGTATACTGATAAGACAGTATATAAAAATAAGGAAGAAGAACAGAAGCTTTGAAATAGTCAGTTGTTCAAAGCAGCAGTAAAACAGCAGATTTATATGGACAGGAGTCAGTATCCTCCCATAATGATGATTTCTATTTCTGCTTATAATTATTTCTTAATTTATATTTGTAGCTGCAGATAAGCCAGCTATATGGCTTATAAATTTTATACAAATATATGTCCTTTAACAACACATTTTCTCTTCTTTGCCAACACTTAAGTGGTTTCTCTACCTGAAAATATTTTCACCCCAGTCTCAGCATTTCTGTCTAACAAATCTCCCATCTAAAGTCTTTTGCAGTTCTATTGGCTACCTGGCTTGGACGTTGAGAAAAATATACATTTAAGGCTGCCTTAAATATGCCTCTTTTAATCAATGGTAGAATGGTCAAAGGGAAAGCTGCCAACTGATATTCTGAATGACAATCACAATTGCAGCATAATATTCACACTCCTTTCTGACACCAATGTAACTAATTTAGTATTTTGCATTAACTAAGAAGGCGCAAAAGCCTGACTAGGAACAAAGTAAGGCAAAATAATAAAGCATACATAAATTTGATTTCATATCCAGTATACAAACTAATTGTCTTCATCTGATTCAGTAAATATCAATATTAATTAATGTACAAATAAAATATACAAAGCCAGGGTGTGGAGAGAGGGAGAAAGTATATTTACCTCAGTAGTGTCGACATCAAAGAATATCCACAGTCCCTCGGATCTCCAGGAGTGATGACATAACTAGGTTTTAAGGGGCTTAGGAAACAGCAAAAGGGATGGATGTAACCAAACTTTAGGAGCAAGGGGAAAATGTTCCATAAGGCAGGTACCATGACAGAGAAGGAAAAGGTCTCCTAGGGCCTACCAAATGTGGCAGAGGGTACCCACATCTACCCCACCTGTCCCATTCTATGAAGCGCTTTAGAGGTTAAAACCAGCACAGTTGTGAAATGTGATATACTAGTAGCACACATAACTGCCCAAGCCCATTGCATCTGCCCCAGATGCTCATCAAGGGCAGTTTCATGTAAAGCCCATTACAGCAGTCTAAATTTGGAAGTGACTAGAGCATGAGTTACTGTGAGCAGAGGGGCTGCAGTGGCTCACATGGTAAGACTCTGGGCCTGCGCACCGCTGAGGTTGGAGCCTTAATTTGCGTGACCAAATAACCACATAGGGACGAGAAAGGAGCCTCCGCCAATTGCCTACCGGCATTCATGCGTCCCATGGATAAAGATAACACCTCCCAAAAAATTCCTTTCATAGAGGCAGCTAGCCACTTTGGTGATCCCTGGTTAATACGTGCCATATGTTAAATTAATAAAACTGTGAGCAACACAATATAAAGCTTCGTAAAAATCCTCCAAGCCATGACTGTGACCCACTCTTCAATTAATATTTTTAATTTTTGTAAGAAGTGGAAAAAAGCAAAAACAAAATAAACTTTAGATTTCAACCCAATTGTCCATTTAAAACAAAAACAAAAAACACCAAGTTGAATCTTGAATCTCAGATTGCCTTATATCAAACTATTTATTCAGCCAACATGTTTTGATTTAATTTGATAGCATACAGCCTTGCAGAATATCTGATAGAAATTACCATCCTCCCATTATTACCCAGGTTTTTGGGTAGAACAAACTAAAAGGTGCCTGGAGTAATTGGTTTGCTGGATTTATAAGGGAATACAAACAATACCCCCCCCCCCACACACACACATACACATTCAAATAACCTGATATTTCATGGAAACATGTTATAAGAATATATAAATACAAAATTTAAAATAGTGATCAAACACAATAATAATTGTTGGAATACATGTTAGAATGTATTTTGTATTGCAATAACTACCGAATTATTCAGCCAATAGATGTGAGTGTTTAGCTGGCATCTATTTTATTTTTTATTTTTTTATTTTATTTGGTTTGTCAGTTGCTTACAAGATAATAGGTATAAGTAAAAACATAGTTATGAATACACAGTTACATATAAGAAAAATAAAAGAAACAATACGACAGGGACGGTAGGCATGTTGGTACGCTAATCTATGGTTCCTTTTGTTCTGAGGAAAATAATAGAACCCAAAGGTTTTATTAGGGAACGGAGCCAGGTCTGCAGGTATTCCTTAAGTTGGGTAGAATTTTGTCTGTCATGTGATTTGTGGGGAAGGGGGGATCATTCCAGAGGACAGAGGAGCCACCAAAAAGGCATGATTCTTGAGTTCCATAAGCTGCAATATATAAGAACAATGTCAATACAGTATATCACCTACATAGCTATTTTAAGTGGAAAATAGCTCTCAAGTCTACTTAATACTACTTAGTCATGAAAACTTTCACATGATATAAAATACCACAAGTGCTTGGAAACCAAACAATGAGCTCAGATTACAATAGCAGTCTTTTTAGGTCTCTTGTTAAGTCTTGCCTTCTGACAAAACCTTTCAAATTCAAAACCTTTCCTCAAGTCCTGCAAGCATCCAATATGGAAGGCCATTATGAATTCAATGGGGAAATTTTTCATGTGCATAACTGAATTTGCTTTGGTTTCCACATGGCTGAACTACTGTTCTGAAAGAACTCTTCTTGTTTTCAAATAGATTAGAAATCAATCGAAGCCGTACCAACCCTGCTTGAGTGGATACAAAGTTCATCTGGAATAAATAAAATACTTTCTGGGCCATTCAAAATGCTGAAATTATATCTTTGACAGTCTCACCTTTGACTACACCATGCCCTAAAATAAGCCCTTACTGTAACTACATGAGAAACTTGATTTCTGTCAGAATTTTAACTTGTTGCCTCTGGAATCATGCTTCAGATATTGAAACCTTTTGTCCTTTTACCCTCAACACTGATCTGGAGAGTGACCCCTCTTTGCCTATTATCTCTGCTGCAAATGCTCAGAATTGTTTTTTAACCCACGGTTGTCTGACAATACATGTTGTATCACTACGTGACTCCTGGTAAAAGACAACATGGAAGCTATTTAAAAAATCATTATGCATGCAGAAGCTTTTCTCCTGCAGGTTTCCGTACTGAATCTGCGAACATCTGCAAGAGCTGATCTAGTTGGACCAAAAAGCCGTTTCTGAGCTGACCAATAACTAGATATTATTTCAGTGAACAATTCTTATCCTCTTTTGTAAATAATTTCTTTCAACAATAAACATTCCTTTATTTTTTTTCCCACAAGAAATTTGAATGCAAAATAATTAATTGGTATTGGTTGAACTATGTTTTTCTGCCCTGCCTTCCAGACAGAATATATGGTATAGGTATTTAAAATGTCTTTCCCAAGTTATGTAAATAACTACACCAATTTTCAGTATTAAAATGTTTTACGTATTGAAAAGTAAAGCTTAACTTTATCTTGTAATTATAGACTGCCTCAGGCACTCTGAGAACTGCGTTTTATTTTTTTTAAAAATCCAGAGCAAAAAGAAATTAATCCGTTAGTGAGATTTCTTCCAGTGGTTGATTGATTGGTTCTCAACATGTTGTTCACTATTATGCCTGTGAGTAATTAGACATTGTAGGCAAGTGTGTCACTGGCCTATAGTTTCCTGGTGTTGTCCGTTTTACCGAGTCTTTTTGAATCAGGTAAGTTTTGCCAGTTATTAAATGATCACTGATGTCTCTCCTTCTTGCAATACTTTATTAAGCAATTTAGCTATACTTAGATGGAAGCTAGTCAGATATTTGAGCCAAAAACCATGCAACTGATAATTTCCAAGGAATGTCCAGATCTTAATCCTTTTCACTCATTTTTAAACCATTTCTGCTGTTAAAATCAGGTCTTCCATTTGAGTTTTACTTAAATCATCTTGTTATTTTATCCATCTAGCATTTTTATTATAATCTTTTTTGCTTTCCCATAGAACTTCCCAAAACTAGATTGTTTCCTTTTTGTTTGGTTTTCCATGTTCAAAATTTCTATTGCCATTTATATTTTGGTAGAATTGCCTCTTATCTGATTGAGATAGCTTACTTTGCTTAAATTGGATGAATCGTGTCTCATAGTGTTCAATTTTCCCAGCTATTGCCATTATTTGTTATTTTATGATTTCCAAAACTAGCTCAATTTTTCTGCTGCTAAGCCAATATTTTTTATTAGACTTACATTCCTCAATTTTTGCTCTTTCATATATTTTTAAATTACATGCATCTGATATTAACTTCTTTACTTTGCCTCCAATCTGATCTTTGACTTTGGGATTTAATATGATTTTGCTTTTGGTTTTTTAATTTAGATATCTATTTATTCTATAGGCACCACTGCTGTACTCTAGGCAATCTGATTGGTCTGTTTGATAAATGTTATTTTAATCCTTGCAAGCATCTTATTCACATTCTTAATTACACATGCTATGTCTTTTTTGGGCACTATTTTCAATGCTGGCAATCTTTGTTTTCTACTGGTAATTCTGCATATGCCATAAACTTCTCTTAAAATTCTTCTTGTAGGGCAGTCAGTTCAAAGGTTGTTTCAGAGCTGGCTTGTATAGTTCTGTTGCTATTATTTCTTCCAATTTATCATTTGTGTAGTTCATATCAGTTCTTTTCTTTACATTTCCACTTGTTACCTAAGTTTCTTTTTATTTATTTTATTTATTTACTTTTATTTGTCAATTGCTTACAAGATAATAGGTATAAGTAAAAACATAGTTATGAATACATGGATACATATAAGAAAAATAAAACAAAATATAAAAGAAACAATAGGACAGTGACAGTAGGCATGTGGTGCGTTTATACATGCCTCCTACAGACCCCTTAGGAAAGGGGTGAGGTAAATAGTAGACAGTCTAAGGTTAAAGTTTTGAGGGTTTGGGGAAAAAAACACAGAGACAGGTAGAGTATTCCAGACATTGACCATTCTGTTGCTGAAGTCGTATTTCCTGCAATCAAGTTTGGTGTGATTAACCTTGAGTTTGTATCTATTGTTTGCTCTTGTGTTGTTATGGTTTAAGCTGAAGTATTCATTGACAGGTAGGACATTGCAATGTATGATTTTATATACTATACTTAGATCGGACCAAAGGCGGCGTAGTTCTAGGTTGTCTATGTCTAGAATTTTGAGTCTGGTGGCAGAAGGTATTCTGCAATGAGTAGAGGAGTGGAGAACTCTTCTTGTGAAATATTTCTGGACTTTCTCAACTGTGTTAATATCAGATACGTAATGTGGGTTCCAGACTGATGAGCAGTATTCAAGTATTGGTCTAGCAAATGTTTTGTATGCTGTAGTTAGTAGTATGAATCAAAGGCCTTACAGAAGTCTATGTAGATTGCATCTATTGCTTTGCCCTGATCGAGTTGTGTAGTCCATATGTTTTGGCAGTGTAAGAGTTGCAGATTACATGATAGTTTTTTCCTAAAACCAAATCGTTTATTAGACAGTAGGTTGTTTGTTTCTAAGTGGAGGATGATGGATTGGTTAATAATTGATTCCATGACTTTACAGGTGATGCAACATAAAGAGATTGGTCTGTAATTTTCAACTAGGCTGGGGTCTCCCTTTTTGAAGATGGGGATGACCATGGCTTGTGACCATAGTTTTGGCAAGGAGCTGGTCCTGAAAGATTTTTCAAAGATTATGCTTAGAGGTTCGGCTATGACAGTGGGTAGCTTTTTTAAGAAGTAGGCACATATTCTCTCCAGTCCAATAGATAGAGATGGTTTTAGATTTTGCAGTGCTTTTTCAACAATTTCTTCTGTAAAATCGATATGTATTAGATTGTTGTAGTTGTCTGTGGTTCAACTAGGAAATACTGGGCATGATCCATTGCTGTTTATAAATACTGAGCCTAAGAATGTGTTAAAGAGGTTCGCTTTAATCGTGTCATCGTTGCAGTATTTACCATTAGGTTCTTTCAGGGGTGGGATGGACCTTGAGTCTTTTAGTTTGTTGTTTATAAAATTGTTGAAAGCTCTGGTAGAATTGGTGCATAGAAGGTTTTCTTCTTGTTTAATGTGATAATTGGTGCATTCAGTTTTTATCTGGTGGCATAAATTTTTGTATCGGCTTTTGAACTTGGCAACATGACCAGATTTGTTTTTCCACCAAAGTGATTTCTTTTTGGATTGAAGCTTCCTTATTGTTTTGGGTAATTTGTTTTTTCTGGTTTTGGGAGTTGTTATTGGTACATATAGTTTGATGACTCTTTTGACTTCAAGTAAAAATATGTTGTAATGGTCTTCTACAGTATTGCATCCAGAGAATAGAAATTGCCAATCAAGGGATGAGAAACTGTTGTTTATAAGATCATACTTGCCTTTTTTGAAGTTATAATTGGGGATTCCGTCGTTGTGATGATTTTTATGTGGACGTATGTTGAGACAAAAGTCAATCGTGTTGCGGTCACTGTTGGAAAAGGGTTCTTTAATTTGTATTCTGTAAATTGAATTCAAACTATTGCAGAAGATGAGATCAGGGCAGTTGTTAAGTCTAGTATTGTTGGTTACTAGTTGTTCTAGTTCCAGATTTGTTACTGCATTGTAGAAGATTGCATGGGTGAGTTAGGCTGTACATTCATTAAGGGTCCAGTTAATATGAGGTAGATTGAAGTCACCAAGAAAGATACAAGTGTGTGGCCAGAATGCTGCCCATGTTAGTAGTGTATTTAGCTTGTTTGCATGTTTGATGTCATAATCAGGAGCTTTGTAACATAGTAAGAACTGAAATGTGATATTTAAGGACATTTCACATACAATGGTCTCAGGAATAGCAAGCTCCTGGGTAACTTGGATGTTTTTTAGATGTTAGGGACTTTTTATAGAAGATAGCAACACCACCTCCTCTACGGATTTCACAATATTTTTTTTCTGAAAATTTTATTTCGGTTTTCACAAAAACAAAATACAAATAAAACATCTCTTTTTGAAAATAGCATGGTCCCAGGTTATCACTTCTTCATACAGACACAAAACTCAATTTCATGCTCATTTTTATATTCTATTCGATATCTTATTACCGTTTTATATTTTCTATATAGTTTTTCCCCTCTTTTAATTTTCTCAGCTTTATTGTAATTATCTCATCTCAATTCAAATCATTTTGTTTATACTTTTGTCTGTCCTGTTTCAATTTCATATTATCTTTTCTTATTAAACAGATTTTTCCCTGTAGTTACCAATTGGAGTATGACACCTTTATATCTTTTAATTTTATCCATTTAAGCTCTTATTTAAGCTTCAATGTATACCTTTAAGATTATAGCATTCAATATAATACATAACTTCCAATTGAATTCTGCTTGGTACATTCTTAAAATACACACTATATTCTTTAAAAAAAATTATGTATGTATGTATGTATGTAAATAAAACACACATTCCATTCCAATTCAATTCTATCATTAATATTCATTAAAATCTTTACATCTTTAACATTTCTTTTCAATTAAATATCATACTTCCTTGGGAACACTTATTAACTTTCCGTAGAATTTTTTTTCCCCATATTTTTCACTTATATTTTTATAAATCATTACTAATAATTAAAATGTTCCCATTTAATTCTCTCAATCACTTTAATTCTTTTATTTATTAACAAACATTCCACTACATTACAATAAATATTTTATCCATCATTTTAGTCATATTTTCTAAAATTATTTCTGTTTGTAATATAACAATGCTATCTTATGTACCTTTGCAGAATTCCTTTTACAATTAAATTTTCACCCATTATCTCTAAACAAGCTTATGGTTACAATCCTTATATCTTTTCCCTGTTTCTCCATTTCTTGTTTCTGTCTTTTACAACTTCTTTTCCTTGCCTTCTTTCCCCTCTTCTACTCCCTCCCCTTTTTACCCCCTTGTCTCTCTACTTCTAATTCTCTCATCTGTAATCCCCTCTTCTGTTGCTTTCTAATATTATACTTATCTTTCAAATCGTTCTTCTTCTTTTTGGTTGTTTTTTCTAGTCTTCAACCTTTCACCCTCTTTCCCCTTTTCCTTTTTTCCCCTCACTTAAAATTATTTGATCATTAAAGATGGCTTCTTCTTTGTCCCAATCTTCTTGTTCTGCAAGTGTTTCTTGTTGTTTCTCATAGTTGCAGATCTCCATTTCTAAGAATTGAAATACGAAGCCAAAATAACCTCTTCCTTCTTGTACATCTTCTTTCCATTTTTTAAGTTCCATTTTCAGTTCTTGGAAGAGTGATACCATTTTAAAGACTTTTAAACAACCACCCGGTTAATTTTAGTCATCTAGATGCAAAAACCAAAAATCACCAAGTAATCCAAATAATCCAAGGCTGTTTCTTCTTGCTTCCTTTTTCCACTTTCTCTTCCTGAGGTTCTATTATTTTGTTACCAAGTTTCAGTTAAAATGTATCTTTGAGGAATCTTGTTAAGATTTCACTAAGTTCCTTTTAGTTACAGTTCCATTCCTTAGTTCCAGGAAGTCTCCTCCATTTTTCCAGATCCTGCCCTTTTATTTTATTTTTTTTCTCCTTTCCTGTTTTTAAAAACTTTTAAATACCCAGAAATCTTTATTGTCCCTTTGACTTTTATTTTCAGCTTAGATGCCTATTAATGTCAAAGTGGATTTTTTTCAGTTTCTTGCTTAAGTCTCTTAGCTGTCTGTATAAGGAAGGGAAGAAAAAAAACCCTAATCCTTTCCCTTCTCTCTTCGCAGCTTCAAAATCTTCTTTGGGAACAATGTTATCTAATTTAAATTCCAGGGTACCTTACGTTGTTGCTTTTTTGGTTTAACCCGATCAACCAAAATTTTCTCTTCTTATCTTCCTCCTGCACATTCTTTCCCGGTTCAGTTCTTCTTTGAGGTAGCCATTTCTGACCACCGCTACAACTGTCTTTGAGAAAGGAAGTAATGGCCAGTTGGGGAAGAGAGATGCAGCTCTCCTCAACCCTGCTGGCAGTCTCCCCCTTCTTCACCACCTCTACAGGGTGGCTTAGCCCTGAAACCAGCCGGTTCGGAGTGCTCTGGCGGCGAGCACAGATCGAAACCGCGCACAATCACAGTTTTGGTCTGTCGCTGAAGAGACTCAAACTGGACTCACGGATTTCATGATCTGATTGGTAAACGTGATAGCCTCTTACTGTGGTAATGGAGTCAGGGAGAGATGCTTTGAGCCATGTTTCACAGACAAATATAATGTCGAATTTAGCTGTATTAGTAAGAGGAGAAATTCAGGTATTTTATTTACAAGGCTTCTTGCATTGAGTAGCTTGCATTTAAGGCCAGTTGTGGTTGGAATAGAGGTAGTTGGGGGTGTGCATGCCTAATTTTGAGTAATGTTGGATTGGATGGGGTGGAGTTGGATGTGGAGTCATGGGTTGTGTGACTTTCTTTGGATGCAATCAGCTCTGTAGTCAATGTATAGGTCCTTTTCTCCATTGTCTAGATGGTTTTGGAGTTCTGCACGGAGTTCACGGGAGCGGATTCTATGCACTACTATTACTTTGTTACTACTTATTATTTATTACTACACTACTATTACTTTGGGGATCTTATATTTCTGAATTTCTTCCAATTCTCCTTCCCTGAATATTTTACTTCAAGTAATGAATTAACAAATTCCATAATTAAATAAGAGCACCAACGTGCCTACCATCCCTTTCCTATTGTTTCTTTTTATTTTTCTTATATGTATCCATTTCATGTATTCATAACTATGTTTATACTTATACCTGTTATCATATAAATGCTTGATAAAATAAAATAAATAAAAATAAATAAATTAACAAATCGGTTTTTATTTTTTCTCCTCTATTCAGCATTCAACTTTATTATTTTCAGGAGTTTTTCTGGACTGACTGCTTCAGCAAGGGTTCTTGGCTTTTCTTAATGTAGTCATTCAGGTCCTCTTTTTCTTCCTTCATAGTTTGCTTCAACTGTAGAAGTCCTTTACCTACATCAGCTCTTGGCAAATACAGTATATCAATATCAACAAAGCATGATGCATTGTCATTACTTTTCTTATCTTCCAATCCAAATTATGAAGTTCCATCTGGGTCCAGTCGACTATTCCAGCTATACGTTGAATAGCAGGGATTGCCCACATATTAATTGCTACAATGATGTTTCCATCATTTAGCTTTTATTTCAAAATTTTCTGAACTCATTTGATATATTTGGCAGAAGTTTTTTTTAAAAAAATTTCATTCTATAATAAATTGGAAGCTTCCAAAATTCCTGAATATTTGTAGCTTTCTTCTGGTACTACTAGGTTTATCAAACTACAATTGTTAAGCTCTGTTCCATCATCTTCAACAATTTTGCCTTCTTTATGGTTGCATACTTGTCAGTGCCAAATTCCATTCCAATATTTTTCCAAAGTCTATTGTACTTTTTCATAAAGATATTCAGGCTTTGTTTTTCCAAATAATTTTAAATCATCCATATAGACTAAATGAGAAATTTGGGTGGGAATTACAGTTTATTGCACTGTCTTTCAAATCTTTATGATGGATTTAGTATTTTTTCCACCTAGAGCAGGGGTGTCAAACTGGCGGTCCACGGGCTGGATGTATCATGTGAAGGCCACATTCAACCCAGCTCCACAAAGGGAAAAAAACATCACGATATATCACATGACGGCAGCATGACACTGTGAATTTGACACCCGTAATCTAGAGAGTTCTTTCCAAGAGCCTGGATTTGGGAGATTATTATTATTTATCTTTTAATGACCCGATAATCCCTTGCATCGGGATGGAGTCGGGGCAACTGAATGGAGCTGTGTGTTTACTGGCCGGATGCCCTTCTGGTTCATCCCAGTTAGCCAGAGGTTCAGATTGGCTTTGGCATTTTTATTCTATATACTTTCATTATCATTAATCTATGGTAGCCTAATCTAGACCACCATGTGAAATGATAGACAATTCATCCCAAGTTCTTTTTTATAAAATACTCAAAATACACACTGAAGGAAAAAACAGTCTAAGTGCACTGGCATGTTTATGAAAGATTCTTTAAAAACAAATGACCTCTGGATCAGTGAATCTGATCCAGATTAGGACACCATTCACTCTTACAATTACAAAACAAGAAATTACACGATGATAAGCATTCTTGTATTGTTCAGTCTGCCATTTAAAACATATATAATGTTGCAATGATTATATTTTATCATTAATTTAAGACACAATTACGCACATTTTGTTGGGTAACAAAATGTCTTGCTTGTGGAATTTTCAATAAACCATTTGTTTGCCTAAGTATAACGTTAAGAATTCCGTTTCTAGATTGGCTTGGTCTGGCCCAATATAGTTCTATTTAGAAACAAAGAATAATATCCAGAATGACATTAGAGATGAAATACATTCAAGAAAACCTCAACTACTGCAATTATTCTATTGGAATTATATTCTTGCTTCAATTGTACTCCGAGACAGATTCATTTGTCTTGTGATTCCCCTCAATCTGAATCAGTCCTAATTTCTAACTTTTTCCACTCCTGTAGCAACTTCCTAACCCTGTATTTTCCATGTTTTTTCTCTTCCGAACATCCCCGTTCTGACAAGGCTGCTTCCCTGAGGCATTACCTCGCTCTATCCTCATTTTTTTGTGTGTCAAAGCTAAAATCAATGGAGGTAAAGATAACTTGTTCCTAAGAAGATCACCTACAGCATCGCCATAAAAACAAGGAACAAAGAAAGGATTGTTTGATAGGGAGACATTTTCAAAGTTCTCAAAAGATTCAAAACCTAAAGTACTGTTAAGGAGTACTACCTGAGGAGATAACAGTCTCAGAAAACTCTACAGCAGCCAGTTATATACTAACCAATTCCATTAAGGGCATAGCTTTGTCAGTGAAATCTCACTCTGCATCTCAGTGGAACATTTTTCCCCTTCCTTTCTCCTTTTCCTTGATAGTGACAGAATAAGAAATATAATAGTTCTTTCTTTCATAAGCATAGCTTCTAAAATACCTTTTGCGCTGTTTGTGGAGGACATGCTTTTAAATAATAGGGTATTTGTGAAACATTTTGTCTTAGGTTTTTTTTTTTAATGTTCAATTTTCATTGCTTTGTGAACACCGTAGGAGAAAAATTGAGTTAGTCTATGGTGGCAAAAAAAAAAAAAAAAAAAAAGGAGACTGGTAGTCTGGTGGTACCTTTTCCAACTAACACGTATTCTTTTTTAAAAAAAATAAAAGCTTTTGTGAACTGCAGCTCGCTTCATCAGGTGTAAAGAGTGGCTAGAGTGACGGAAGATTTAAATTGGTGTAAGACACAGAGAAGGGAGGGAAATGCAGGTTGGTTATGCAGAGGCATCACTCCTGTTTTTGCCAGTAAGGATCTGCTTCAGATGGAATGGTGGTCTGTATGTAAGTATGGGCCCGTCATCTGCATTTTTCTGAAGCACTGGGTGGTGGGCCCATACTTGCTAATATGGGGACTCGACCCTGCACTAAACCCACATGTCTATTTTGCCTCCTCCGACCTGTACTACCAACACAATCAGAGCCTTTGCAACTACAGACCCAAGATTAGAAGCCCTTGTACATAGCCTTCCTCTAATGCGACATATACTGCCATGTGTGCCACTAATGTCCCTCTGGATTCTAAAGTTACCTGGGACACGTTTTGTGAAAAAAGAATTAAGGGACACGAGTTTGACATCCACACTCAGTAGAAGGACAAAGTAAATTAAAACATTTCAACCTCCGCCTGCCATTCTATGGAAAAATTCCAAGTGTGAGTGTTTTGGAAAACAGGACTTTATCACCGAATGAGAGGCTGCTGAACTCACATCAAAAGCTTTTAGGCAATTTCAGGAAGTCTCAACAAAGACAATGAAGTTTTAATACATTACAGTAGATGATTGATGAAGTTCTGGTAATCTGTCATATGTTAAATTGCATCTTCATAACTAACCTACTCTATCTTCCCATTCTTTCTCTCTACCATCTTACCACAATTTACATCCTACATAAGTCTAGCCACCACCCTGTTCACCCTGTTCACAAAATTGTATGCTTTTCAATAACACGTGTTAGTTGGGAAAGGGTGCTACCTGACTCCTAGTAAATTTATGGGAAAACAAAAGGGAAAATTCCTCCAACTAAGGCATGTATCACATTAGTTGTAACCAGTTTGTAAATGCGAGCATATTTTAGCAACTCATCAACTCAATGTTGTTTTGTTTCAACTGCATCCTGCGTTTCAGTATTATGAAGGTGCAGCATTTTCTTTTAGTGCTACTCTAAATCAATAGAAATATCTCTAATAGCAGAAAAGCTGTTTGCAATGTACTTTTTGACCCATTGCAAATCAGGTTTGCAAACAGGAATATGACATTATTGGTTACTGAAAATGGGTACAGTTAATTAAGTGGCTAAGGGAACAAAAGCAGTCCGTTCTGTTCATAGCTGCTGTAGCTGTTTTAAAATCATTCACTACCAAACCTAGGGGATGTTTACCCATCAGAACATGTGAGCTGCTTAAAGTGTTGTTATAAGAAAATATTCCCAATGAGCTGAACCCTGAGTGGTAATAGAGAAAGGAATCAAACAGGGATCAGTGGCCCAGTAAAACCAAATTGTTTATATTTACTGATCCCAACCTAAAGATTGTATAGTTAGCATGCTGACCTAATAGGAAAGGACAAATAACAATACATTCAACCAGATTTACAACATTCCAATGTCATCTATAATTTATACTGCATCTGCCCTTTATTCTGTCTTAATTTTATTACATAGTAGGCCAAAGGTATACAGGAAATCATCAACTCACAACCACAATTTATTTCTGTTGCTAAGCGAAACAGTTAAGTAAATTATGCCCCATTTTATGACCTTTCTTGCCACATTTGTTAAGTGAATCGCTGCAGTTGTTAAGTAAGTAATACCGTTGTTAACTGAGTCTGACATCTCCACTGACTTCTTGTCAGAAGGTCGCAAAAGGTGATCACATGATCCCAGGACATTGCAACCATCATAAATATGAACCAGTTGCCAAGCATCTGAATTTTGACCACAGGACCAAGGGGGAACGCTGCAACAATCGTTAAGTGTGAAAAATGGTCATAAGTCACTTTTTTCAATGCTGTTGTAACTTTAAACACGCACTAAATGAAGTTGAGGACTACCTGTAAAAATTGTGAGCCTCCTTTTGCTCAGAGTGATTCAGCAACTTTGCAAGAAGCCCTGTGTATACTGAAATTATGTGCATACTAAATAAACGTATGCTTACTCTTCAAAGTGATTTTGTTAGACCAGGTAATCCAGTATTTGGCAACAACATTCTTGCATGAAAAAAATAACAACGGATATTTCCATTCCTGTGCTACTGGAAAAGAGAAAGACTAGCACCGAGTGAGGTTACGAACCTTTCCCAATGCTGGGATAAACTGGCATCCGTCCATTTTTTAGCTGGCAGACCTGTCCAGTATGAAATTTTCTGTTTCCATTTCTGATCCTTATCCTGCTTATTGCCGCTGCTTCCAATCACTTCAAGACATCTGATTTATCCTTGGTGACAAAGTGTAAGAGTTCCTGCATACCTTCAATAGTGTTGGGATAAGAACAAATATGCTACTTTAACTCCAGCATAACTAAAGAGGACTTATACCACTTTTGCTCATAGTCCGGAATCAAAAGGAAAGCAGCACATGGAAATAGTAAAACAGTGTTTTGAGTGAACAACTTTATAATACAGGATTTGAATGCTCATCTATTTTAAAAAGCCAAGAGTGTCCCACCATGCTATCTCAAATCTGAAATCTAAAATGGAACGGTCCAGTTTTAGGTTTACCATCTCTTCACAGATATTACCCTCACTTTCTAAGATCATTTCTTCATATATGAAATTTTAAGAATGGCAAACAATTAACTTTAGAAAGGCCATTAGTGTATCACTTGAGTTCAGGCACAGATCTGAGCTGACAGTGGTTTTGTCTTAAGGATCCTACTGTGTTTCTCATAAAATAAGGCCGGGTCTTATATTTTTTTGAGCCCCGAAAAAACGGCTAGGCCATCTTTTCGGGCATGACTTAATTCCCCCCCTTGCATCCTCATCTAGACACCAGCCGCTCCTAGCAGGTGATCATGGCGAAGCTCAGAGAGCTCCCTACTCCCACCAAACATCTTTGCTGCAGACCCAAGACCTTTGGCACCTGCCGCTGTTGCTTTCCCTTCTGCCCATTCCGCCACCATGTTTGGAGCTGCCGCTTCTGTGTTTGGAGTGCCACTGCCATTTGGAGTGCCACTGCCATTTGGAGTGCCACCGCCATTTGGAGCACCACCCTCATTTTTGGAGCTGCCACTTCCACGTTTGGAGCTGTCGCCGTGTTTGGAGTGGCAGTGGCATTCCAAATGGCGGTGGTGCTCCAAACAGCGGCAGGACTCCAAATGCGGAAGTGGCAGCTCCAAACACGGCGGCAGCTAAAAATGCGGACATGGCAACTCCAAACAGCGGCAGTGCTTCAAACAGCGGTGGGGTTCCAAACACGGAAGCGGCAGCTCCAAACGCGGTGGCAGCTCCAAAAGCAGAAGCAGCAGCTCCAAACAGCAGCAGTGCTCCAAACAGCAGCAGTGCTCCAAACGTGGAAGCAGCAGCTCCAAACACAGCAACAGCTCCAAATGCAGAAGCGGCAGCTCCAAATGGCAGCAATGCTCCAAACAGCAGTGGTGCTCCAAATGTGGAAGTGGCAGCTCCAAACGCGGTGGTGGCATGGGCAGAAGGGAAATCAACAGCAGCGGGCGCTGAAGGTCTTGGGTCTGCCGCAAAGGTGCTCGGCAGGAGTAGGGAGCTCTCCGCACTCTGCCATGATCGCCCATTAGAAGCAGCTGGTGGCGAGGAATTGCTGCCCATGGGGATTCCTAACGGCAAGTCCCCCTGCCCTTCCCCCCATTTTGCATGTTTTAAAATAGGCCTAAATTTGGGGGAAGGGGCTTAATTTCATTTTATGCCTAGAAAATATGCTGGGTCTTCCTCTTGGGGGAGGTCGTATTGTTGGAGAAACATGGTACAAAAACTCAAGACGTGCATTTGATGTACTGCAATTGCAATTCATATCCATTCACTTATCATATTCATAATAAGGTCTTATTATTTTCTAATCTGATCAGAAGGTGGATTCTTGAGTGCAAGTTTAATTGGTTCCAGTCTAGCTTGCCAGGAAAGTAATGCTGGGAGTGGAATTCTTATGTACATAAATAGTGTATTTATTATTCTAACAGATGTATGATTATTTTACATTAATTGGGTATTCTTAATTACCAGTGTTTTCATCATACTCCAATCTGGTAAATAAGAATGCAAAAATTATAGGGGGAAAAGGTCTTTATACTAGAACCACACTAGTATTTCAATCTATATTTGATGGTGAAGTGGGAAGAACAATGTCAATACCATCACTATGAGGCTGAACCTCCATGCAATTTTTTATTGCTATATCAGAGTGGTGTGAGATGACACCACAGTGGGCTGACTTATTGTTGAGTATCTCACTAGACAAATAATCAATCTTCAATCCAGCCTTTTCTTGCCAGGCTCACATGTCTCGATTCAACCCACAGGCAACTGGAGGATTATGCATTTATTAAAAGCTTATTCCTCTCTTTTCACCCAAAAAGAAGTGTTCAAGGGTTTTAATGAATCCAAAATCATTATCATTTAAAAAGCATATAATTTATTTTTAAAAAACAATTGTTTTATTTATTTGTAAATATATTTATTCATAAAATTTAGGTTTTTAAAAAAGCATACACTAACTAGGAGCATAACAGTAAACAGTAATGATCCATTCCTCAAATTAAAGGATAATTCAACAAACAGCTAAGTTTAATACCCCAAAATTACCCTAATTTGAATTACCATATTTCATTCCACTTTCCACTTTTAACAATGGATGCTTCATGACATAGCTTTTTCCTCTTCCTATCCAAATTCCAAAACCTATTTCTTTTGACCAGAGGTGGTATTCAGTAGGTTCTGAGGAGTTCTGGAGAACTGGTAGCGGAAATTTTAAGTAGTTCAGAGAATGAGCAAACACCCCCTCTGATTGGAGATTTTGCAGTATCCTTCCCCTGCCACGGCCACCAAGCCACATCCACAGAAAAAGTAGTTTAAAAAGTTTGAATCCCACCACTGCTTTTGACGCCTTTTCTAGTGAAAAAAAATCTGCATATCTTAGAATCATTCATGTTTTTACATATTTACCTTATGTAACAATACTATACTAAAATGGACTAGATAATTTTTTTTTATAACCAAGAGCATGAGTTTGTTTCAAAAAAATATTTAAGCATTCAAAACAGCATGGTAATTAAAAGCTCCATTTAAACAAAAATTATGTTTTGTAAATGATTAAAGTTGATTACCAAATTTATGTGACCCATATCTACCAATGGCTAACAGGTAATCATTGTAGTTTTCAACCTAAAGGTTCCAAAAGCTATACATTACTGAAATATTAATTTTATATATTAATTTTAAATATGAAAATGTACTTCAATGCTTTTAATGTTTTTATAAATATATTTTATACAGGTAGTCCTCCACTTACAACCATTCATTTAGTGACTATTTGAAAGTACAACAGTACTGAAAAAAATGACTTTTGGCCAGTTTTCTTACTTGCATCCTTTGCAACATCCCATAGTCAGGTGGTCAAAATTCAGACATTGGACAATTGTCATATGCTTTGTGACAGTTGCACTGTCTCAGGGTCATGTGATCACCAGCTGGCTTCTAACAAGAAAAGTCAATGGGGAACGCCAGATTTGCTTTACCGACCACACCATTCCCTTAAGAACTGCAGAGGTTCACTTAACAAGTGTGGCAAAAAGGTCATAAAATGAAGCACAATTCACTTAACAGCAAGAGAAATGCTTGGCTCAATTGTTATCGTAAGTCAAGGACAGCCTGTACTATTGGAACCTTCTAAGGCTCACTTGAGCGAGACAGGAAGCAAAGGTAATAAATAAATAAAAGCTGAAGTCTGGAGTCTTTAACAATACCATGCTTTTAGCAGGCTTCAGGGACTGGGTTTAGTGCGCAACTAGATTCCTTCTAGATCAGGGGTGTCAACAGGGATGGGATTCTACCGGTTCTGTCCACCTCCGTAGAACCAGTTGCTCTGAAGAGCAGCAGGCATAGAACTGGTTCTATGTCTGCTGCTGTTTTTGACCACCCGCCCGCCAGGGCTCTTACCTGTCCTTTATTTCCTGCTTTTTCAACCTCAGGTGTTTTGTGCGGCACAGCTGCGGTTGAAAAAGTAGGAAAAAAGGGCTTTTCCAACTGCTGCGCACCTGCACGCAGCGCTGCTCAGCTCTCCGGGTAGCTCAGCAGGTCGTAAATTGCGTGACTCATGCGACTTGTGCATGCGCACACGACTCAGAGCAACAGAACCGGTAGTTATACCGGTTGGATCTCATCCCTGGGTGTCAAACTTGCATCATCACACTGTCATCACATGACGTATCATGTTTTTTTTTCTTCTTCGCTAAACCAGGAGTGGCTGTGGCCAGCGTGTGACACATCTGGCCTATGGGCCATGAGTCTGACACCCCTGCTCTAGATGGTGAGTAGAACTCTATTGCCCCAGCTGTGATGCCATCGGCATACAGAGCTAGGCCATCTGTAAAGCATCACACAGTGGCTGGTCTTTGGTACAATTCAGCAGGACTTGACTTATATTCTGACTTTCTATCCCTATCCTCTCTATAGTTTCTATCACAGAGCCCATGAACAACTGTAATTACTAGAGTGTATTGCTACAGTTCTAGGAGGTAAAACGAAACTGCTAATCTAATACTGCACTTTCAGGAAGCAGAAATACCTTTGCGTACTTTATGTTGCAGATATATGACCTGAATAACAATGCAGGAAGAAAAATGCACAATGTATGGGACTTTTTTTTTCATGTTCTGTCATCTGCCTCTTACTAATAACCTGCCTGTTGGATCAAATTAAACATGATAATCCAAACAGAAATGCTAACAGCATACATATTATAATGGTTAAATGAGAAACCATGATGGTGAAAATGAGTATGACCCCAGATAATGCAACTATTTTGTAAAATAAATGGGTTCTGAGGACACTGATCAGTTCATCTGTGTAGGAATAGAATGCATAATTCACAAACTTAGGCAATTCCACTGTGATAAGGATTCAGACCAAGATGCAGCTATATAGATACATATGTATGCATGAATGCACACAAAGACACATATACAAACACTTTATTAAAAATAAGTGTGTATGTCTGGTACTTCCCCCCCAAAATTTATATTATATTATATTGTATTGTGTTGTGTTGTGTTGTGTTGTGTTGTATTATATATTCTATTATGATCTTAGAACAAAAAATGAAGAATTACATGTTTTGCTGTCATGTATAATTTCTCAGTCTCAAATCTCATTAAACGTCTCAAATTTGTTGAGAATATTCCAGCTAGATTAGTTTTAACTCCTAGAATTTACAACCAACCAAGTATGTCATACAATTCTCCTAAGTTTGGAGACTTATATATTTAAAGGAAACCCCACAGTTTCAGATTAAGGCCAGAGACCAGTTGTTCTCCTGTCAGTTTCTCAAAACTAATAGGCTCCCAGATGAAATGATATTAGATATTGACTTTTTTTTACTAGGATATCACTGTTATCTAGAGAATCAGCTAAGGAAAATCTGACTCTTGTCTTTTTCTCCCTTCAATCAGGATGTCTCCTAAAACTTCTTGCCACAAATCCAGATGTATAAATAGCAGCATTTTGAATTTTCAAAAAACTACTTATTAAAAAAAGACAGCATTTTTCTTTTCTTCACTACATCAAATGTAGCAATCTAAAACAACAAAATCCATATTGATCAACTTCATTATTCAATAAGGCTAATTGTGGTATAGGCATGTGACTAAGTAGTTATCACAAACTTTACAATGCATTCTATATTAATCATATGTGCATGTTGCTCCATAATTTTATTTTACAAAAAATACCCAACACCCCACTGCTGATTTACAAGCATAAACATATTGGTGATGATTGTGTCAAATAGAGTGATCGAATTAGGGAATTTAGAAAGGTGGCTTTCAAATTGGTGCAGTCGGGGGGGGGGGAGAGATGGGGGAAGGGAAAGGTTCATCTTTGTAATCAACATCATTCTCAACGACCAACATGAAGATGATGATGATGACAATGATGATAATGCAACAATAGGCTTCATGTAATTGTAAAACACAAACCAGACTATTGGTATTTTCCAAGAGCTACTCACAACAATAGTTGCCAACATATGATCTACGAAAACCTTAATCATTCTTCTGTTACTGGAGTGCTCAGCGCCAGGCCAGTAATATATCACTAGATCTTTTGACTCCTGTACCTAGCTATTAAGTATGGCATAATAATTATGATTTCCAAGCTTCACTCAATCACTTATATTAGCTATATACAGTACAATATTCACAGTAAGGATGAAATCAAGGGAGTGATGGGTGATATGAAGCCCCAGAACTACTGTACATATGGACTCTGAACCCATATGGGGGCATTGGAACCCACTCCAGCCATAATTGCTAAATATGGCTAGCAATTTACATATAATTTAAAGCCCGAAGTATATATATATACACACACAAGCTATAGTATAAATTTAGAAAATGTTTAGCACAGTTAAAAAAGGAAAGGAAAATTTAAAGTATCCTACATCCCCAAACCCGCTAATCTAGCAGTTCAAAAGCATGCAAATCGGTACAGCATATAAGCAGGCAGGAAGGTTACAGCATTCCGTGTTTCGCCATATGCTGTGTGCTGTGCATGATGTCATGCTTGCCACATGACCATGGAAATGTCTCTGGACAACACTGGCTCTTTGTTTAAGATATGGAGATGAGCATCTCCTAAAGTCCATCATGTCTAGGATGTAAAACCCAAAGGGACATTTTTGCCTTTTTTTTACACCCCAAAACCCAGAAAAAATGTTGCATACATTGGTCTGTTGATGTCCATGAGACAACCCTGGCCAACATGCATAATTATCTCACCTACTGTCATTCTAACCTTTCCAAAAATGGGTTTACAAAATTCTGAGATATCTAATCTGGATCTATATTTTTTTCATTCAGCTACCTAAGAATTCATAATACTTCTTACATTCATATTTCTTAAGGCATAGTTTCTATAATAGGAAACTCTTCAGGTGTAATGTTATTGCAACTCTAAACAAATTTGGAGGGTGCCAGAATAGTAACGGCTATATTGTCTGAAAGCCTGAACGTTCTTAAAAATTATTTAGAAATATTTTGAATCATCAAAGCACCCTGATCTCTTAGGTAGCTTGTACAGAAATCTGAAAAAAAAGAAAAAGATGGTGGGTTTAAATGTTATGTTTGCACCAGAGATGGTATTCAGCCAGTTCTGACAGGTTCTGGACAACCGGTAGTGGAAATTTTGAGTAGTTTGTAGATAACTGGTAAATACCACCTCTGGTTGGCCCCGCCCCATTTATTCGCTGCCTTCCGAGTCCCAGCTGATAGGCTGGGTCTTCTTTTGTTGCCCTGCATAGGAGAACAAAGCGGGAAAACAGGTTAGTGGGGTGGGGAGGGAATGGGGATTTTACAGTATCCTTCCCCTGCCATGGCCACCAAGCCACGCCATACCCACCAAGCCGTACCACACTCACCATGTCATACCCACAGAACTGGTAAAAAAATTTGAATACCATCACTGGTTTGCACACATTCTGTAGTATCTCTTTTGAATCATTTTTCAAGGCAGGCCAATCCACATAACCACACTCACGCGGCATCTCTATAGATGTCAATATACATACCATACACATTGGATCCATTTCCAATAGTTATCATTATGTGCTCCTTTCAAATTAATTTTATTACCTATAATTCACTAACGAAATCTAGCAGTTACAGTTCAAACCATAACAATCTAAAAACCATTTTGCGTGAACATTCACCACGAAAACGGTCACCTCCCCACAGGAGGTGGCTGTTACATAGTGTTCAATATCCTTGTAATCCTCTATAGACCATACACAAAATTGGTTGACAGAAGTGACAGTTTTTATTATAGCTGTCCTAGTACACAATAATCTTCATTCACCTGGTTTATTTTTTCCAAAAGCATTATAAAACTTTGGACTTCTATCAAGGCATCATTCTCAGCCTTCTTAGGAGAGAAGACATTACTTTGCTGTGCTGAGAACTATATTACATGCTGTGCAAATTATGTTTTCAGCTTCTGGATCACCCATTGTCTGGTTGTCTTGATATATATAAAAAAATTCCTTGTGGACTCAAGTTAGAACGGATGGGAGAAGATACCTATGGTACTGGATAGCGCAAAGGCTGCATTCTTTGCAACCAATTGGTAATTATAAGAGTTCTTTGTTCTCCCCAAAATAACTTATGTCTTCACTCATTCCTGTATTGAAAGGGTTATTTAAAGTTTATATTTAATTGCATATTGGTCCTTAACACAATTGAGAGAGTCCAGGGATATTTCACGAGAAGAGTCCTCTAGTCTTCTACTTGCAACAGAATACCTTATGCCAGCAGACTTGAAATTTTAAGTTTAGACAACTTAGAACTACGCTGCCTTCAGTCCATAGAACATAAAATTATCTATTGCAATGTCCTACCCATCAATGACTACTTCAACTTCAACCACAATAATACAAAAGCACACGATAGATACAAACTCAATGTACACGGCACCAAACTTGATTGCAGGAAATACGACTTCAGCAACAGATTGGTCAGTGTCTGGAATACTCTATCTAACTCTGTGGTTTCTTCCCCAAACCCCAAAAACTTTAACCTCAGACTGTCTACTGTTGACCTCACCCTTCCCCAAGAGGTCTTTAAGGGGTGTGCATAAGTGCACCAACGTGCCTACTGTCCCTGTCTTAATGTTCCCTTTTATTTGTATCCATTTCATGTATTAATAATCATGTTTATATTTATACCTGTTATCCATGCTCAACAAAATAAATAAATAAATAAAATAAATAAAATATTTGTAACCATTGGGAGCTGTAATACCTACAAGAACAGAAATGTAAAATAGCATTAACTTATTTTATTGTTTAAATATCCAGAAAGGATTAATTTCGTTATGGTGGTGACATTTATTTTTCCTATCCATCCCTCTAGCCCAGACATCATGTTGCCATCAAAGACATCAGGCACAGCAATTATAATAATTTAGTACTTTCTGCAAGAGAGAGGGAGAGAGAAAAAAACATGCCAAATAGCTATGTCATCTTTGTTTCTAAAATAGGAGATTTTTTAATGGGCTTGGGGGTAAAATTGCTGTAATGCTTCACTGCTAATTTTAAACAAATGTTATTAACTTACATAAACAATAAGAAATTTACAAACATGTTTGTTAACCTGAATCAAAACATTAGATGGAGTGGCTTTGTGTCTCCATTTTATTGCATGTTATTGGGATATTTTTTACATTATCTTTTTGTCATATTGGCTTTATTGTGTTTGTACTATAGTATTGTCTTTGTAAAACACTAAAAGAACTTATATTGTACATGTAAACAATAATTACATGAATGAGCGAGTGAATGTAGAATTTTGAGGAATACAGAAATCTATACAGTGACTGGCAAATTTTCTAAACCCTCCTATCTCAACATGAACAAAACAGCCAGGGGTGGGATTCTACAGGTTTGCACCTATTCGCTAGAACCAGTTGTTAACATTCTAAGCAGTTCAGAGAACCGGTTGTTAGAAGAAATTACTGGCCTAATCCTGTAAGGAAGACAGGAAGGAAACAATCTGGTGTTGCTTACAGAAACTGCCTCTCCGTTAAGTCTTATTAGATTCTTGGCAGGACTAGACTTCCTGTCTCAGGAGCTTCTCTGGAGTTTTTTCCCCTCCTTTGCTGGTACTTTGCTTGTGTGGAGTGACCATTCAAAGTTACAACAGCCCTGAAAAAAGTGACTTATGACTGTTTTTCACACTTACGACTGTTTCAGCATCCCCACAGTCATGAGAGGCCAGGAGAGGAGATGCGTGTCTTGATGTAAATGATATTCAGTTGACCACACCCAGCCAAAAGCATGACTACCAAGCCACACCCACCCAGTCACATGACCACCAAGCCACGCCCACCACCTAAGCCATGCCCACAGAACTGGTTGTTAAAAAATTTGAATCCCACCCCTGAAAACAGCTATCTATTAGAATCACCTTGCAAATCTTTCACAGTATTTCCCCACTATCTCTGGGATCAGGAAGAGTTCAATCACCAAGCCTTGCTCTCACAAAATATCACAGTTTATTCAAAACCTTATAATAGCTCGTGAATGAACTAACATTAGTTTAAATCTCATTTTTCTATAGAGTTTTGTTCCACTATTTGGAAAGTGAGAGAAGGCTTGCAAAACAGACCGTAACAGCAAAATAAATGAATAGATGTCTGTTTTATATTCAGGTGCAAGACACTCCATAGGGAAATCACCAATCCTTGCTGGAATCAAACAGATTTCTTTCAGCAATTGATTTGGCCATGGAGCAAATTGCCACAGGAAATCATATTAATCCCCCAATCTGATCATATTCAAGGCATACTACAAGACTGCCATGTCTGATTTCCTATCATAAACTGAGTTGATATTGCAAAATTGCATGGATAAAAATAGCAGAGGTGTGCCTATGTTTTAAATCAATCAATTTGGAGGCACCCTGATGCTGCATTAAATATACCCTTGAAAAAACTAAGCATTCAGAATTTATGAAGAAGGGACAGGAACCCCATAGTTTGGCTCCTACTTCTCAAAATTGAAACATCTTTCTCTAATTTCAAAAGAAACTGCCTAACTTTGCACTATCCAAAACTCAAGAAAAGCTATGCAATTTCCCTATTTGTAATGCCCCAGTTTTGTAGCCCTGGTTGAAGATACTAAAACAAAGAACTAAAATAATGTTGTTAGTACTATAAATTAATCTCATACAGCATATAAATAAAATGTCTGCCGAGGAAAACATTCCCGAAGAAAACCACCTCCTTCTCAGAAATTAAGTTTTCATTAATGAAGATCTAAGGCTTCACCTTTCTTGTTGTTGAATTTAATAAAAAGGAACTGAATCGCTTTTCAGCTCCATCTCTCTAAGGATTTATTCCCTAATGCCAAAAAGAGGAAAAGGTTAAGATAATCAGTATCCCATTAAAAAATGAATCTAAAGCCACAGATTGGGTTAGTTAAATTCACTACATTATTATTGTATTATTATATATATTATTTTTTTAATACATTCTTATGCCTACTTTCCATTATTTACTTGATTTTTTTAAAAAAAGACAAGAATACATTCATTTATAAACGTTTGTAAAATTACTCAGAATTTTTGAGATAGACAGAATAGAATGATGGATGGACACCATTGCAGTTCTGGTCAAAGCTCTGTATCAACGATATTACATCATTTTTTCCAGCAAAAGATGAAGCCATATTTGGTAAAGCAATGATTCCATCCAAAGGTACAATCAAACATTACTTTTTTTTTTGGAAGATTCATGTAGATAGAAACAAATTAATTCTTTAATTTCTAGAAATGTTTGTTGCTTAAGTTTGTTGGCACAAACTAAAATTTCTACTAGTTTACTAAACAGAGTGTGCAAAATGAGAACTGACAATCTGTACGTGGCTTGCAAACTGCTAACTATCCAATCCTTTTTCACATAAGAAACAATTTCCTTATTCCCATTCAAACATGTAAAACATGTTTTGTACGTTCACACTAGAACAGGAAATCAAGTGCTGCCTCATTCAGAAACATTAATAAACAACAACTGCATGATTACAATATTCAGCTCCATTAGAAGAGTAGTGTCGGCTATGAGAAATTCACATGAGCTGAGAAGATAAAAATGAATGTCACCAGCCCAAAGGTTGCCATCAATCTCTGCAATTATGATTATGCCAACAATCTTGAATAATTTGACTTGATGTACAAGTACGCTGACCACATTTTTAAAGGATACTTAACCACATAGAACAGGCTCAGTTAGGTTTTTTTTTTTTTTAAGAAAATGCAAGTGTTTTTAGAATTTGATGCAACAGTATAAATCAATTGGAGCAGATACTGAAGCACAGAATATTCTGAATGTAGAGTTACATTTTTTGTCATTCTTCTGGAAAGAGAAAATTGGAAGGGGTATTTCTTTTTGGGATCTTGAAAAAAAATGACTTTGTTACAATATGATAAAAATCAGGAAAATATACGAAAAGTATTCAAAAAGTGAAGTTTGAAAAAGCTTTCCAATACAATTGTATAAATAATAGAAAATAAACTGCAGGGGTCAGCACAGAGCATATCAGGAAAACTATGTGAACTCTGGAAAAAAAACACAGCTTTTTATTATCCAAAGATTTAATTTTAACACATAAATTCAACATGGCAAAACAACAACTAGTTTTCCCAAAGAATGTCTGTGATTTGAGGCATAAAGTCTCAAAGCATTGTGCTGTTGCCACCTGTGACCAATTAGAATCCAAATATTTAGTACGAGAAGCAATTCACAGAGATTTTTTGACACACTATGAAATCTGATGAACTATGAAGGGCCCTATATAGAGCCCTGAGGAATTCAGATATTTAATGCACTCATTATTGTTTAGGGAAGTGGGGAGAGATAAAGCAAGTTATTTGCCATGAGTGGCAGTAGATTTTTCTGATCCCTGCATTGAAATTAAGGATGTTTATCAGTGGTGGAATTCATTTTTTTTTTACTACCAGTTCTGTTGTAGCTTGGTGGCTTGGTGGGCATAGGCAGGGGAAGGCTACTGTAAAATCTCCAGTCAGAGGTGGTATTTGCTGGTTCTCCGAACTACTCAAAATTTCCACTCCCGGTTCTCCAGAACTGGTCAGAACCTGCTGAATGCCACCTCTGATGTTTTTCTATACAAAGAGAGACACAGCTTTGACATCAGAGACTGGCAATCAATTAACCCTCACAGAGAGATGCCCAAGTTCTTATTTCACAACTTGGCAGATGATTGTTCAAAAAGGTCCAGATTGCAACACCTAGAAGTCCCAAGGGGATTCTAGGGGTCTTGATATCAATCTACATTGGAAGATACAACCACAGTTTCTTATCCCAAAGGTGCTTTTTCAGGAGGCAACTGGACTTCCTTGCTTTTTCTTCTGAAGACGTTTCGCTTCTCATCTAAGAAGCTTCTTCAGCTCTGACAGGATAATGGGGAAGAGAAACAGGAAATTCAGAACAGGAAGTTCAGTCAGAGCTGGTTCCAGTATCTGTTTTTAAACAGACCTGAGAATGTCTGATTCATTCATCATTCAGCTCCTCTTCCCGATTCATCCTAGTAAAGCAATAGGCCTTCAAAACTAGGATGTTGTCCAAAAGCAGTTGATGCACTAAAGCTAAGTAATCCTGATTATGGTCAGTACCTGGATAAAGATTAAATATATTTGTGTTACTCTTCACTTGCATTTGTCCCAGAGCAGCTACCAAATTAAACACAGAAACACACTGCAAAACAATATATAATTACACCAGTCACTGCATAATATGTAAAATCACAACAGGACTATCAGAAAAAAAAGCAGCAGGCAATCCACACCAAACAAGGACAAGGCAGGAAAAAAAGTATTCTCTTGCTTCTGCCCAAAGGTGCTAAGAGAGTCTTCATCCACAGCCTGGTGCCTTTCTTATAAGTAAATAATGCATGCTGGGTGGAATTCTAAAGTTGTAGTCTTCACACATCTGGTCCATGCCCTAAAGGCAAACTTCTGTGAGAGACACACACACACCGTCTTGAGCACCAGGAAAAGAGGACCAATAAACAAAGTAAAGTAAAATAAAACACATGTTCAACTCAATTAATAAAGTTTCTCTGGAGCTGGGGGAAGATAGAGGCGATAGCTGATATAGTGCTTCCTTTGCAGCTTGAAATAAGATCCTGGGAAATTTCTAGCACCAGGTGAGCTTCCCAATAGTCCTGAAATGTGTACTGTTTTCTGACGTGTTTTAATCATCTTCCAGTGATTTAAACACAGGACAATTTCTGTGCTGTTTTATACCTGATATGTATGGTATATATTGATAGTGACTTCGGTGTAACTTTTTTTAAAAAAAATCAGTATGAAATTATATTTTATCAGCTAGAAGTTTAATAAACTTTTCTGTCATCTAGTTCAAGAACCACATATAAATTATGAGTGTGAGAGAGACAGAAAGAGAATTAAAAAAAGAAAAGAAAATAAACTCAATTTGACAGGTAATCATGCTTTTACAACATCAATTTTTATGCTTTCAAAGTTGTGCACTCTGGTGAATGAACATTGTCTAGAAAACAACATAAATTCTATCAAGCTTAACAACTATTTTGTTCTGAAACAAACAAAAATACTCTTTGTACATCAATTCATACACACACACGCACACTGATGCTGCAGGCTTCATCCCTTTTGAAATGATGCATTTGGTGAAGTAGAACTATTAATTTGGAAGCAAAACACACATTATGACTTTCAGATACAAAATTAGTACAGAGTTAGCCACTTACATTTCATAATGTAAGTGAATTTCAACATAAGAAGAATTTAAAAACTCTGAAGGTTGCATTTTGGTGCTCTATCTTAGTTCATGTTGATGTCTGGGCATAAGCACATTTTGCCCATATGCTGACAGTCATCAGCATCCATCTTTTCTTGCCTCAAATGATACTACATATTTACCCAAATGCTGATAAAAAAAAAACCTCTATTAAGACATCATTTCAACTCAGAGGTTGCTCATGGATGGAAGGAACAGGGCTGCAACATGTGTCCCCACAGGCTCAAAAAATGATTCTTTGGGGTGTCATAAAGTTCCTTAGGAGTGATGATTTGAAATATTCTTCTTGGAAAGATTTGTTTGCCCTGTTGCGATATCTTTTTGCCACCAGATAAAGAATATTATATAAAAATGATTTGATTAAATAGTATTTTCTACCTCTTATTTTTTTAATGTACTATTTGCAGATTTTTCTTTGTATTTTATCATTTGCTGTAAATGTCTCTGGAAATATTTATAATGAAAGACAGCATAAATAGGATCTAAAAATAAATTAATAAAATAGTGTGCCTTATATTATCCTTATGTTCAGTTGCCTAGTAAAAACTCTATAAAACACATATAGGACATCTTTTGACAGTCAAGCAAACCAATATCTTCAAGTAGAGTATTTTTTGTTATTGGGTTAAAAAAGCCACTTTATCTCTTTTATTTTAATGGCAAACGTGCTTTATTTAAAAAATTGACTAGAGGTTGATATTATTGAACAAAATAGATGATGCTGTTTTAATGACAAATACTTTTTTTCTTATTAACTGGTTTGCAGCTATATATAAATATATACACATAATTTTTAGGGTTTGTTCACCTTGCACAGTTAAGTAGAAGCCTATTGTTTTAGTAAGAACGACAATCTGCTTTTAAGTGACAGCTCTTTTAGGTAGATTATTTTAGTTGGATTATTTCAACATTTTGCTTTTAATGATTTTACTCTTCGTTGTGATAGGCATTCCCATTATATTTATTTATTTATTTGATTTGTCAATCGCTTACAAGATAATAGGTATAAGTATATACATAGTTATGAATATATGAAATGTGAACATATAAGAAAAACAGAAGAAACAATAGGACAGGGACAGTAGGCACGTTGGTGCACTTATGCATGCCCTCTACAGACCTCTAAGGACAGGGGTAAGGTCAATAGTAGACAGTCTAAGGTTAAAGTTTTGGGGGTTTGGGAAAGAAACCACAGAGTCAGGTAGAGTATTCCAGACATTGACCACTCTGTTGCTGAAGTCGTATTTCCTGCAATCAAATTTGGGTGCGGTTAACCTTGCGTTTGTATCTATTGTGTGCTCTTGTGTTGTTATGGTTGAAGCTGAAGTATTCATTGACAGGTAAGTCATTGCAATGTATGATTTTATATACCATACTTAGATCAGACTGAAGACGGCGTAATTCAAGGTTTTCTAGATCTAGAATTTCAAGTCTGGTGGCATAAGGTATTGTACAACGAGTAGAGGAGTGGAGAATTCTTCTTGTGAAATATTTCTAGACTTTCTCAATGTGCTAATATCAGATACGTAATGTGGGTTCCAGACTGATGAGCTGTATTCGAGTATTGGTCTAGCAAATGTTTTGAATGCTCTAGTTAGTAGTGTGATATTACCAGAGAAAAAGCTACTCTTAATAACTCTTAAAGCCTTTTTGGCTATGTAGTTATAGTGGGCTCTAGCACTTAGATCATTAGAGATGAGTATTTCAAGGTCCTTTACAGAGCTTGGATCATCAACAAGGTCAGCTTGTATTTTATTTTCTGATTCTTTTTGTCAATATGTAATACAGAGCATTTATTTGTTGAGATTTGAAGTTGCCATTTGTTTGACCATTCTGATACATAGTCAAGATCTTTTTGAAGGGTAGCAGTATTGTCTGTGGTATTGAACAGCTTTACATCATCAGCAAAGAGAATGCAGTTGCTGTTAATATGATCACAGGGGTCATTTATGTAAAGTAGGAAGAGAGTTGGTCCTAGAACACTGCCTTGGGGGACACCACTATTGACAGGTACAGAATTTGATAGGACCCTCCCAGTTTTGACCATTTGTTGTCTGTTTGACAGGAATGCTTCTATCCAGCTATGCAGTTGTCCAGAGATACCATAAAATTTTAGTTTTAGGAGTAGTTTGTCGTGTACCACTGAATCAAAGGCTTTACAGAAGTCTATGTAGATTGCATCTATTGTTTTGCCCTGATCGAGTTGTGTAGTCCATATGTTTTTGCAGTGTAAAAGTTGCAGATTGCAGGATAGTTTTTTTCTGAAACCAAATTGTTTATTGGAGAGTAGGTTGTTTGTCTCTAAGTGGAGGATGATGGATTGATTAATAATTGATTCCATGACTTTACAAGTGACACAGCATAAGGAGATTGGTCTGTAATTTTCAACTAGGCTGGGGTCTCACTTTTTGAAGATGGGGATGACCGTGGCTTGTGACCATAGGTTAGGCAAGGAGCTGGTCCTGAAAGATTTTTCAAAAATTATGCTTAGAGGTTCATGGCAGTGGGTAGCTTTTTAAAGAAGTAGGCATATATTCCATCTGGTCCAATAGAAAAGAGATGGTTTTAGATTGCGTAGTACTTTTTCAACATTGTCTTCTATAAAATCGATATGTATTAGATCATTGTAATTTTCAGTGGTTCGGCTAGGAAATACTGGGCATGATCCATTGCTGTTTACAAATACTGAGCCAAAGAATGCATTAAAGATGTTGGCTTTAATGGTGTTGTCGTTGCAGTCTTTACCATTAGGTCCTTTCAGGGGTGGGATGGACCTTTACACATACCCTTTATCACATATCCTTTTTTTTTTACACATACCCTTTATCACAGTTATTATGTTATTTGTAACATCTATGATTATGTCCCCACTTTATAACAGAATCATTACGTATCTTTTTGTCCAAATAGGTGATCATCAACTTAGTACAGGATTTATTTGCAAACATCAGTAAAGCAAAAAGCAATGAGAGATTATTAATCTTTTACAACTATACCATATAGCATCTCATAGAGACGCTGCTAAAAGTGCTAGTGAAGTACATGTAACCAGCCTAATAATCATTTAATACATTTTCTAAAATGTCAGTTATTTACAAAGAAATATAGTATAAAATTAGACAAAAATATACTCACGTATTTGTAATTATTATACTACTATCCATGAAGATGGTAAGCATCTTTTCAATTATCTGTTTTTTAAACCATGCCAAAAAGCCTTGTTGTCCCAAGTTTCTTAATTTCTCAGGTTTATGGCATTGTATTAAAATAGACCAGTGCTACACTTTACTGAAAACAGCCTATACATATCATGTAATTTCAATGAAAAAGAAACACTTATCAACATCATGTTTTGGTTTATTTTCATTTGGTTTGGTATCATTGTGCCAAGAACGATGAATTAGTTAAGGAAAGGTCATTGCTATTGTTGGCTAGTGGTTATTTGTTGGGTGTATGAAAATGTTGTTGGTCTGTGGGTAGAGAGAAAAATTTCTAAAGATTGTTAGCCTCTTGAATATTTCAAAAAGTCCTGATACTTTGAGATGGAAAGCAATTTCCCTGCGGCAATATGCTGTTTAGCAAGTGTTGTTGTATGGTGCCTTTTGGGACAATAATTGCAGATTTGCACTATTCGTTAAAACTCTCCCTCCTACTCAGACATCCAAGTGAATTGGCAATACTGTAAAGAGCATTGCAATAAGAGGAGAAATAGGTGCAAGCAATGGTGGGATTCAGCTGGTTCGCACAAGTTAATGCAATCCAGTTCTTAAATTATCCATTCACACACACCCTCTATCAAAGTAGATCCTGGGCACTGCACTGCACTGCACTGGAAAAACGGGCAAAGGAGCAGCCGGCAAAAGGGAAGGAGAAGGCCGCTTTCTCTCTTTCTTTTCCCTGCTCTCCTCCTTCCCTCATGCTGGCTGCTCCGTTGCCAGTTTCTCCACAGCACCCAGGATCCACTTTGATAGAGAGGGGAGGGATTTAACAACCAATTTGCCCATGATCAGGTTGGCTATCGCGGGAGATTTCTCCCACATGTGTGGTGGAGCTGGAGGACGGGGATGGGCCACGCCTCCCATGACAGCCACTGGGAGAACCGGTTGTTAAATTATTTGAATCATACCACTGGATGCGAGCAATGTTGTTAATGGCATCAACTACTATCTATCCAACCAAGGAGAAGATGTAGAGGAAATCACCAGAAGCAAATTGAAGATCTTTCAAGCAGGCATAAAGAGATAGTGATGGGGGGATTCTAATTACCTTAACATCTGTTCAGAAACAAACTCTTCCAAGCATGGTCCTTCCAATAAATTCCTGACTTGTCTTGCTGACAACTTTTCCCTTCAGAGAGATGAAGAAGATATAAGATGATCAGCTATCCTCAACCTGATTTAACCAGAATGCCTTGGTAAATATAGGGAACTTAGTAGAAACACCAGAAAAGCAGCTCTAAAGAGTGAGATTATTGAAATTAAAAGGAAACCGAAGCACAGTTTCATCAAGTCAATATACCTGATTCAACAAAGAAGTTTTAGGGAAAAAAAGTGTGTGTGTGTGTGTGTGTGTGTGTGTGTGTGTGTGTGTGTACGCACAATGCATTTAAAGAGATATTGAAGGAACATTAGTGTAAATGAAGCATCTCACTCTGAACAATTGAACAATTAAAGGTCAGCACGGATGATTTAGAAACTGTTCATCATTGTTCTGAGATAATATTCCTGCTGGGTCTGGCCGCAAAGCAAAGTGGCTAGGCCAAAACATTTAACTGGCGCATCTAAACTATGCAAGTAACCTTGCATAGTTTTTCAACTTGTTGCCATGAACTGCTTTTTTCAAATCTCACAGAATTCGGTAATAGTAGCAGACCGTCATTTACCATGTTGCAGATATGAAGGCAAGGAACTGGGTGTGAATACTCTTCCTGACATTTGTAGCACAATTCTCTGAAGGATTCAGAGAAGTAGGGCTTATTATCATGCCATAATGCACTAGATCACAGCTTTATAGTGCAACTAGTCATGTATTTCCCCATGGGTAAACCCTCTTCAGTTTAAAGCACCTTATTCCCACTTAAAGACAGTATAAAAATGCAACCTTTAATTTCAAGTTTAGCTATCTTAAACTGCAGTCTCATTGGTCAGAGACACCTGCCTTGTATGTGTCACTAGACAGATTTAAGTTATGTAGGCCTGAATTGGTAGATGCACACCCAGCTGACTGGCAGACTAAAGAGATAATAATAATGGCAAGCCTCAGATCTTTCATTGCTGAATATATTTCAATACTCAGGCTTCATCCATGCAGATAAATTACACCTTTGTAGTAATCACAGAACAAGCATTTGCTTATTCTTATCTTCAGAATGTATACTGCAGCCATCAAAGCCAATTGAGAATAAGCATCTTCTAGCCGTCATGGCTATTAAAAAATCTGTTCAGTTTTAAATTACTCAAAAAAATTTCCATTTCCTACAAAGGAGGAAAAAAGCAGAAGCTTCATGTCCAAAAACTGTAAGCTTTCCATAGCATTCTGTTTTCATTCCATTTACTTTTCAAACATAATAACAATCACAATAATAATGCCACACCAGATTCCAGACTTAACAGCTGTCAGTAAGAAAGACAAAAAAAGTCTGGATAGTGAATGTTGCAGTACCCCAGAGACAGTGAAATAGAAGAGAAAAAACTGGGGGGTGTGGAATCACAGAATACACAGAATTGAAAATAGAAGTAGAACAATGGCAGCAAAAGAAACAAAAGATGGTAATAGATGCCTTGGGTACAATCCCAAAACATCTGAAGCACCACTTGAACATTATCAGCATTGACAAAATCCTAATCAATTGAAAAAGTCACTTTACTTGAAACAACAACGCCTTTAATACAACCAAACAACATCTGTCTATCCTAGGTACTTTGGAACGACTTGGTAAGTACATAAAAATGCCAAATTTTGTCTAAACATCTGGCTGACTTATAATGAACTATATTAATAAGAATCCCCCAGTGGGTCATTATAATGATATGGTTGTGGGGTTTGTGTGCTCTGAAGAAAATGAGAGTTATGCCAGAAGTTCAATCACACTGTGTAGGTTTCATCAGAGGACCCAGAAAATTGTTGGAATCAACAATGGGGTGAAACATAACTTAGAGAAACCTTTATCAGAATGGTTGTCACCCAGGTCAGCAATAACTATGCTGTGCATTGGAACTCCAGAAACATCTCATGAGAACTGAGCTACAGGACTAGGGATCGTTGTCTAAGTTGAAAAATTACTGGAAGAAAAATTGCTTATCCATCACAAATGTATAAAGACTGAAAACAAGGAAACAATAATTTGCTATTACAAATCAAATCTAATGAGAAGAGGATATATGAAAAGAATGTTCCAGTTCTGAAAAGAACAACCACCAGAATCAGAAATGACAGAACAAATTGATCAATGTCCATTTACAATATGAAATAAAGTATTCACAGAAGCAGAATGGAAAGAACTGAGAAGATCTACCCAGGGCAAAGAAATCGAAGCCTTGCCAGAAGTAGCTCAGACTGTAGGCACAAACCCGGGGCAGTTGGCAATAGAGGAAGCCAGCATACAGTAGATGTTGAATCATTTTCATTCCCAAACCAGGCACTTTCTCGTCTACCTTTTCCTCAGAAAGAACCAAGCCATCAAACTGAAAAACAAGATGAACTGAAATGAAGAATAACCAAGCATCTAGAATACAGTTCTTTATTGGCCACACAAGGAATTTGTCTTGGTGTAAATGCTCTCAGTGTACATAAAAGCACTAAAACAACAGAATGAGATTGCCTGCACTGAACCTTGTGAGACAAAAAAACCTAGCATTATATATAGGATATGATTGATATATATGGTATATGATGTGATATGAGATATGAGATACAATGTGATGTGATATAGTATGTGATATGCTATATAAATTATATCTCTCCATATGTTTATATGGAGTTTGATGGCATTGGAAGACTTAGTAAACTGACATTCTTGATTCACATTATGGAGCTTATCCAATAGCTTTGTACAAGGCTATTCCCATAGCCTCCTTTTATAAGCATTAGTGATGTTGCTTTTATATTGGTAACATTGAAACAGTCATAAAAATAGATGACTAAATACCAGATTAACAATGAAAATGAGTATAAAATCAAGGTTAACAATAAGCATGTAAACATATAGAGATTTAGCAGCAAAAGCAATCCGACATATATACCACTTCGATTTTTCCTTTGTTAACTGCCAGTGCTACTGTTAAATGCAGCTACAGTTACCATATACTACAGTTAAATGCAGAATATAGTAAGATTACCAAGGAAGCCCAAAAAGATTTTCACTATTAGATAATTCCCCATCCCTCTTCGCCCAGCTCAAATGGATCATCCTTACTTTTAGAATACATCTTTGCTTATCTTACTGCTGTCATGCCCAAATACATCTTTGCTTTTGAATTCTGCTTTATGAAATCAAGGACACTGGATTAAGTCTAGCATTTAAAATTTTCCAGCTCGCATTCTAGCACTGATAATTGAATATAGATATTTTCCAGCTCAATCAACAAAAGCCTCTCACTGCCCTGTGTACTTGTTCTGGTGCTGTCTCTTTCTGTCACCAAATCAAAATCCATCACTTCCATGAAGAGGAAATAAAACCTTACAGACATTTGAGTGCCCCAAACCAAAAATTCTTCTATATTTTTTCCAACCCTTCACACTCTGCTTCATTAAAGGAGAAACTGGTTTTTGGTCTTCTATTTTCCCTACAGGAGAAGAAAACTTTGGCAAGAAATTTTTGAGTAATTTATTATTTTATTTACAAGCTGGCATGGTGATGTCATAAGTCGCCTGTCTTTTGCTGTGCAAACAACTGAGCAGTTTGGCTGGATTCCTATGGATTCCTATCTTCTCTTTTTTTTTGGAAAATTTTATTTGGGTTTTCACAAAAAAAAAAAAACCATAATACAAATAAAACAGCTTTTTTTAAAATAGCATAGTCCTGGGTTACACTTCTTCATACAGACACAAACTCAGTTTCATGCTCACCTTTATGTTCTATTCCATATCTTATTACTGTTTTATATTTTCTACATAGTTTTTCTCCTCTCTTAATTTTCTCTATTTTATTTTAATTATCTCATATCAATTCAAATCACTATATATTTATACTTTTGTCTGTCCTGTTTCAATTTCATATTTTCTTTTCTCATTAAACAAATTTTCTCCTGTAGTTACTAATTGGAGTATGACGCCTTTATATCTTGTAATTTTATCCATTCAACTCTCATTTAAGCTTCAATATATACCTTGAGGTTATAATATTCAATATAATACATAACTTCCAATCAAATTCTGCTTGGTACATTCTTAAAATACACATTATATTCTTAAAAAGTGATTATAAGTATATGTAATTAAAACACTCATTTCATTCCAATTCAATTCTATCATTAATATTCATTAAAGTCTTAACATCTTTAACATTACTTTTCAGTTAAATATCATACTTCCTTGGGAACACTTATAAGCTTTCCATAATTAATTTTTTCCCCTATTTCTCTTCCCTTATATTTTATAAAACATTAAATAATTAAAATGTTCCCACCCTTTCCTAATTCAATTCTCTCATTCATTTTATTTCATTTATTTATTAACAAACATTTCACTAGATTACAATAACTATTTTATCCATCATTTTAATCATACATTGTTTCATATTCTCTAAAATTATTTCTATTTCTAATATAACAATACTATCTTATATACCTTTGCAGAATCCCTTTTTCAATTAAATTTTCACCCATTATCTCTAAATAGGCCCTGTTTCTCCATATCTTGTTTCTGTCCTTTATAACTTCTTTTCCTTTCCTTCTTCCCTCTCTTCTTCTCCCTCCCCTTTTTACCCCCTTGTCTCTCTAGTTCTAATTCTCTCTTCTGTATTCCTCTCTTCTGTTGCTTTCTAATATTATACTTATTTTTCAAGTTATTATTCCTTTTCTTGGTTGTTTTTTTCAAATCTTAAAAGTTTTCATTCTCTTTGCCTCCTTTCCTTTTTTTTCCCCACATAAAATTACTTGTTCATTAAAGATGGCTTCTTCTTTGTCCCAGTCTTCTTGTCTGCAGGCATTTCTTGTTGTTTCTCATAGTTCAAGATTTCCATTTCTAAGAATTGAAATACGAAGCCAAAAGAACATTTCCCTTCTTGTGCATCTTCTTTGTACTTTTTAAGTTCCATTTTCAGTTCATCTAAAAGTAGTGCCAATTTAAAACAGTTTTAAACAACCACCTGATTGATTTTAGTCATTCAAATGCAATAACCAAAAATCCAGAGATCACCAAATAATCCAAATTCTCCCAAGCTGTTTCTTCATGCTTCTTTTTTCCACTTTCTCTTACTGGGGTTCTACTATTTTGTAGCCAAGTTTCAGTTAAAATGTATCTTTTAGAAGTTTTGTTGAGGTTTTACTGTAAATTCTTTTTAATTCCAGGCAGTCTCCTTCATTTTTTTCCAGATCCTGCCCTTTTATTCTTTTTCTCTCCTTTCCTGCTTTTAAAAGGTTTTAAGAATCCAGAAATTTTTATTTTCTCTTTGACATTTTATTTTCAGCTTAAATGCCTATTGAAGTCAAAATGGATTTTTTTTCTAATTTCTTATTTAGATTTCTTAGCTGTCAGTATAGGGAAAAGGAGAGATGAAAAAAAACCAAATCCTTTCCCTTTTCTCTCTCCTTCGCTGCTTCAGAATCTTCTTTGGGAACAATGTTACTTTTTTTTAGTTTAAATTCCAGGGTACCTTAGTTGTTGCTTTTGCAGTTTAACCCAGTCAACCAAAACTTTCTCTTCTTATCTTCCTCCAGCACATTCTTTTCTGGTCGAGTTCTTCTTTGAGGTGGCCATTTCTGACCACCGCTGCAACCGTCTTCAGGAAAGGGAGTAATGGCCAGCTGAGGAGGAGAGATGCGGCTCTCCTCAACCCTGCTGGCAGTCTCTCCCCTCTTCACCACCTCTACAGGGTGGCTTAGCCCCAAAACCAGCTGGCTCGGGGTGCTCCAGCGGTGAGCACGGATCAAAACCACATACGATCACGGTTTCAGTCTGTCCGCGAAGAGGCTCAAAGCAGAAGTCCCAGAAGGACTTCTTCTAAATGGACTTTTTCAGCTATGCAAATCTGTGCAGCGATGTGAGTGTCAAGGGATGGGGACAGTGGTGAGTTGCAAAGTAGGTTACCACCGGTTCAGTGGGCTCGCTTTGCACATGTGCACACTTTGTGCCCATGTGCGCACCAAACGTGCACTTTGTGCACGCACCGAGGCTTTCCTACTCACCTCCTGCAGTCTTGCACTCTCCCTGTAGCTTCAGCAGCTTGGCACGCGGCAATCTGCTGTACCGCGCAAAGCAACTGCGCTTCAAAAGCAGGGAATAAAGGTCAGTATGGGAGCCCAGGCGGGTGGGTGGGCCCAACAGCAGCTCCTCAGAGAGAACTGGTTTGTTCTCCGCTGATCTTCAATGATACCGGTTCATCAGAACTGGGCCAAACTGGTAGAATAGCACCACTGGATGGGGACCATGCAGCAGAAAAGGGTAACATTTCCATGCTTCCTATTCAAATATATCTCATGAAATTGTAAAGCCTATGGACAATAGGGCAATACTTGAATACAGATGTAATGATCACATTTGACTTTCCAGGTATTTGCATTTTGACAGGGCTTGAAAGCTATGCCAGGCCAGGTCTGGTTTTTATTTGGATGAAACAACACAAATGAATATTAGGTAGTTGGTTGAACTGGGAAAGTCAAGTACATCCCAGAAGAAAGCAATAGGAAAGAACAAGATCCTTCCTATGAATCCCCAAGAGTCAACTGCAAGTGTGAATATAATTTATCTCACGCCTTCTTTCCTTTCCACATCCAGGCTGCAAAATAGAAAACACAACTTGAAATGTTGTAAATATAGTCCAATATTTTGTATTACCTCCTTAAATAAAACACGAGTTTTGGAACTTGCAGGGCTGAATCTTCTGTAAAAAAAATGGGAAAATGGAAATATGCAGAAAATGTAAAATGGAAAGGGAAAAAGAGCTTTAGCAACCTGGGAGAAGGCAAAGGAATTGTTACATTCACAGTTCTTTTTAAAGCTGGAAAGTTCTGTACCCAAAAACAAAAGCATCCGACATGCAATATAGCAAGTTATTTGGGTTAATTACTGTTTTGTTCTAAGACTACCGAAGTTTTAATCAACAAAACTCTACGTTTACACAGATTGCGAAGAGAGGACATCTGCAGAAGTTAATGCCATTTTTAATTCCTCGGGCATTGCAACACCTGGAAAAGCCACAGGGAAGAAATCATAGATCCTTTCTGAAATTACTGTGGCATCTGTCAGCTCAGAAGGAGGTATGCAATACTTACACGGCAACAAGCATTATACCATAATAAGCATCCTACATTGAGTTTCTCCCCTGTCTTCAAGCATGTTCTACCAAAACACATAAGGAAATCCATGCAAAGAAACAAACAGCTTGCATTGGAATGCAAAGGAGATACCCTTGCAGTTCAGACAATATTTAAGTCTGGTCCAGAACTTTTTAAAGAATGGCCACCTGAAAATTCACAATCTACACTTGAATGAGCAACGTAATTTCCACCTGCCTTGAAGGCATGGCTTAATGTGGAAGTTCCATTTTAGGCTAACAAATTTTAAAGATCTCTAAACTTTAAGTCACCATTAAAGAGCTGAATATTTCTACGAGGAATGTATTCTCACACAAAAGTGTGTTTTACCCCAGTCTCTAATTCAGCTGTAGGAAAATTAAGGAAATACAGTAACAAATAATTTGCGCTAAAAAAAAATGTTCAAGTCCCAAATGTTCAAGGACTCACTGCTCTCCTCCAAAGTTCTGTCAAACAGTGTTTAATGAAAAGTGCAGCTGGCAGTTGATGCTATGGAAGTTTCTGCTTTTGCTAACACAGAGCGCAGAGGCTGCTCATTTTCCACATACATAGATATGCCATGCATATCAATGAAAGCAATTTAAGAAGTATCTGTCACATCCCATTTTGTTATCTTAACAGACTTAGGGCAAATGCCTAATGAGGTATGAATGTATATATATATGTATGCATGAGTATTCATATCTGCAAACTTTCCTGGATTTAAAAGCAAGATGCAGAATCACTCAGGTCTTCATCAGTTCACAACTAGACACCGGCAAATCGGTCTACATAGGCCGCCCTTAAATACCACTTGGAAGCTTAAATGGGTTGTGAATACAGCACCTGGATAGTGTTAGACTTGAGATTGGACTACATGACATCTCATCTGTCCTGGCTTTCCAGTCAGCTTCCAGATACAATTCAAGATGCCACTGATCCCCTTTACAGTCCCACATGAATCAGGCACGATTATGTCCAAGGCTTCCTGTTCAAAATGGAAACTGCCTGTTCTGTAAGATCTGGAAAAGAAGAATTCCGAACAATCCATTCCATGCCCACACGTCCCAGACCAGGACCTTCTCAGTGACGGCATCTTGCTGTGGAACACTTTGCCACCAAAAACAAGAACCATTTCCTCTCAACTAAGTTGCTGAAAAGAGCTGACATTTCAGTTCTTTAGTTTTTAGCTGTGGAAGAGAGTATTTGGGGGAACTCTTTCCTTCATGAACTATGTCCACTGGTTGGTGCTATTGTAAGACATATTCATTGTCACTGTTTTGATATTTTTAAACTTTTATTTCTGTTGTAAGCCAGAGCTTTTCTAGACTAAAATATCCTAGAAATACTAATAATACAAAAACAGTGACTGTTAAATAACCCTTTGAATTATTGGACGCAATCAGAATTTTCTGTCCAACCATGACCTAATCAAACCTAATTAAAATAAATTAAAATAGCAACTGGTCTGGTAATGTTATAATTCTAAGAAAAGCCCCTTGGTTCTTTAATATGCATCCAGCAATGAGGTAGAAATCTGGAGCTCAAAGGCATATTCAACATTTTAACCTGTGGTAATGCACATTCAAAATACAATGAATGGCAACTACCATCTTTAAGAAGGCAAAGTATTTCCGACTCCTCTAATCTGACAAAATATGCCCTAAAACCTTAATCTATTTTTGTCGCCTTCTTTTTTAACTTCACTCATCTTACATTTATGTTTTCTAAGAATACCTCCTTGACCTAAAAGGAGCCCACAGGCATTCATGCAAACAAAGGAAATGCTGGAGGCAAGATATCTTCTTTTTAACTGATTTTTTTTTCCCCAATGGTGTTGGATGGTTTATTTATGTGAACTCATTAATGACCCCAGGGACCAAGTCATTGCCCCGATCAAATGATATAATATATTGTCAGCCCACCCAGGTAAACCAGACAGGAAATGCAACAAGATGAACTAAGGCTACTTCATCATTAATAGAATGTTGCAAATCTGAAGGTAAAAATTTCCCGCTGCCACTTTTAATGGCTTGATCCATTAGGATGGGTCCTTCCTAAGTTTGTTCCTCTGACCGTTAAGCCACTGGGGGTTCCTCCCTCTCTCTTTTCTGATTTTTTTCCTAGGCAGCATGTCTTCCCCTCATCCCCCAAGGTCATCCACACATGCCATTACACATATCCATACAACTTTCATTTAACACACCATCACCCACTGTTAGATCTTTTCCGTGCTCTTCTTTGCCATATTTATTTCCAATTAGACTTTTGTTCTCTAGGATGGTTTTTTTTTTTTTTTTTGTAATGTGGTCTCTGCTATAGAACCGCCAAAAAGCTGCATCAGTACAAGATCAGTTTCTACCATACTTTTAATGCAACCTTTAGCCTCATGGTAATTTAAAATTTTTGAGAGAAATGCAAAGGTTTTGAAAATAAATACAACTGAAATTGTATGTTTACTTTATTGTTCACTATCATATTAGTTTAAACTAATATTGCACTAAATAACTATTACAAAATAGAATTTCCTAATTAACTTGTAAGATAATTCCATTATAGGGTTAAAAAGTAGAGTTGCCCAGTTAATTGTGACTTTTGATTACTTCATAGATGCATAACTTTCTTAGCAACAGTATCAAAATTATTGCCCACTGATTTAATCACTATAGCTTTTCAATTTCCTAGTCTACTTTTCAGTCTCAGTATGTCTCCATGCTCTATTATCCAATTGCTACTTATGTTCAATCCAGTTTAGATATTTTTTTAAAAAATAAGCTGGCCATTTTATGGTCAATAGTGTCTTGAAGTTTAAGGTTAAAGTTGCATTTTTTACTGTTCACCTCACAAAATAGGACTGACATATTGACTAGTTCAATCAATGGTTATTCAGCAGCAACCATTTACATTAGATCAAAATTTCTGCCTTGGTGCTCATTTGAAAAAAATATGGGAAGTCAGTAGAAATTTTATTTTATTCTATTTATATTACAGACTGAGCTTGTATTGCTTATTTTGTTAAAAGCTGTGATTTTTTTTCCTCTGAAATAATCATTATCAGTAAAGTCCTTTCTACAATGCTAATTTTCTTTGAGATTCGCATAATCCATTAGTGCCAGAATAATGCCTAAAAAACTTGAAAGTAACCAAAAACAGAGGTGAATTATGTATTTCAGCTAACATCAAAATTGCATTGAAATAAGCCAAACAGTACAGTTCTGATGCTAGACAATTTATTTAAAATACACCTCCACTGCAAGTCTGATTATGGTTTCTCAGAGCATTTGATGGAGGATATCACTTTGGAATATACAAATGGCAAAGGCTGCTCTGGCTTTTACAATGTTAATGTTATTGGTCATAGTTGTGAAAACTTATTCCAAGAACCAGGGAACCTAAAGAAAGATTTTTTTTTCAAAAAAAAAAACCATTAAGTTACCCATTTTTATGATATGTCATCTTGGATGAATATCAAGAAGATTAATAATCTTTAGATGAATCACCCACCAAACTTGCCTTTTCAGGAAATGAATAATTCCTGCTTATTGTTATTGACTCACTCATGTAAATTAATGTACAAGCCAAATTATTCCTTAATCAATTCTGGAATTGAGTTATAAAGAGTGGCAAATTCTGTTTAAGAAAATTGTCCTGTTATTTCTAAATAAACTGTATAACATTAAAATTATGGCAAAAATAAAACTGTATTTTATCTGAATGGGACATGGCTAAAATATCTGTAAGTCTATTATATAAATAAGTAAAACAGCTATCATTTCCATATTTTTGTTTATTTATTACACACACAGATATATAGGCACCCAAACAGATAGATATACAGAGGCAGAGATGAGATAGAGGTAAAGATAAGGACAAAAATAGGTAGGGATAGAGATATACTATAGTCAAAATTGCAGTGGAGATGTATTTTGAATAAATTGTAATAGTACCTGGACTGTATTTATTTGGCTTATTTCAAAGCAATTTTAATGTGGACTGAAATTTCTGTTTCTTCTAAATTTATTATATACATATACATACACACACATATATATACGCATACAGAGAGAGAAGGAGAGAGAGAGAGAGAGAGAGAGAGAATGGATGAAAATATATGAAAATCTATTTTTCTAATATAAATATTACAATCAACAAGATGTGCCTGCTTTTCAAATATACACCCAGGTATGTTGGTCAAAAAGATTTAAAAGAATTCAAATTTTGTGAAAATGCTGCAGTCAATAAGGCATAAATTTAAATATTAAGAAGCATGACTCCTACCAGCTCTGCATTATAATAAGGACTAAAAACATTTATTTATATAGGTATATAAAATCAAAGCAAATTATTTGGTAGAATTAAGGAATGATTTACATGGAAGCTAATTACAATTATGGCAGGGGGAGGGAAACAAGGCAGACATTCTTTCAAAATCAGGCACATTAAAAACATTGCTCTAAAATTGCTTAAAATTGTGAATATATTTCCTGTACATAAAGAAAGATCTAGGTATAAATTTAGAAAATATATTGGGAAGGAGATTTTCAATGTAACTTAAAAGCTACAAATTGAACTATATATGGAATTTGATATTAAAAACAGCACTGGATATATGCTAAATGAAAGCTTTCATAAGTGAATTCACACTAGGAAAATTATTATATTTTCCTAGGGGTTAATGATAACTGCTGGAACTACAGATCTGTTCAGGCAAATACTACTTCTGTCCCAAATCACAGAACATTTTATGCTGATCATGAGCTATATTAAAGAGAAAATTCATTGTAGTCTTTTGAACCTTTAACTATTCTGTTTTGCCATAGAAATTTTTTAATTTCATTACATCATCAATAATTATCTGAGCTGTGAATGAAGCAGAAAATTACCCTTTCAATATCGGTCCACAAACTGATCTATAGAAAGATCATTTTTGCTGCATTTGGTGAATGTCAAGAACCTGTTATAAAATAATGTGTATAATGTGGTACAAACTGAGGATACACAGTATGTGTGATCACTACAAGTGTGTGTGTGAGAGAGAGGGGTGGGCAGAGTTTGCAAATTCATTATTGGAAATTTAAATACTGTCTCTTCCAAATGATGAATGTGTTTATTATAATTTTATTATTTTGCTTCTATTTCACACAGAGAGGAAATTTTTATTATTTCCTTTTTTCATTTCTACTTGATTTAGAAAGTTGCAGAGGGGAGAGTTGAAAAGGAATACAGTAAAGCAATGTAGCTGTATTGCTCATGGAGTCAGAAAGCTGCCTATGAGAGCTGCATAGATTTATTTCAAAATGGTGCCGTGGAGCACACAGCACTCAGAAGTAGCAAAGCTTCAAGGTGACTACACCTTTTCTTGGAATCATGCAGCATCTGTGGAGGACAACCACACATCCTGGGCAAAGATGCAACTGCTCTAAAAACCTGTTGTCCAGTGCTACATTTCCAATCTTGCATGCTCCAAAATTCTGAAATACCATAGTTGTAGCTGACGATTGGACTGCTTAATATTGATAATACTGCCCTCATGAAAGCTTACAGAGTTTATTAGGTCTACCTAATACATTTCTGGGAGGGAGGGAGAAAATTAACAAATTCCTCCTTACACAGGATATTTTTGAAGACTATATTAAAGCAGTTTATTACATGCCTGGAGCACAGAACAAGTATGCAATGAACTCTGTTGTTTTATATTTAAAACTTTAATACCTTAGCTTCATTAGTCTTATGTGCTTCTATATATACTTAAGTCACTAACGGGTACCCTCCATGTATACAACTATTGCAACCTATAATGCACAGAGGCAGAAAACCATCTGATAAGGACAATTAGTAGTATTCTTTCTTTTAGAAATGTGGTACCTAAACCTAAATTCAGTATTCCTTTGGAGGTTAATCCTTGCTGTTTAACAAGCTGACATAAGTTCATAGGTAATATTTTGTCTACTTTGATTTATACAAATACAACTAGGATACAGATAAACAAATATGAAATTGCCCAGGCAGAGAAAATTGTTCAGTTTGTATGTCTGAATTTCGCAGTGTTGTTTTTCAAATAAAACAAAGCATACCAATAAGTATGTATTGGGGAAAGTACATAGAAAATAGATCTACCAGTGAAAAAAAAAGAATATAAAAATACATTACAGGTAGTCTTCAACTTACGACCACATTTGACCCCAAAATTTAAGTTGCGAAATGATAAATGTGTTAAGTGAGTTTTGCCCCATTTTACAACTTGTATTGCCACATTTGTTAAATGAATCACAGGAGTTGTTAAATTATAACATGGTTGTTAAGTGAATCTGGTTCCCCATAGACTTTGCTTATCAGAAGGCCATAAAAGGGGATCACATGATCCTGGGACACCGCAACCGTCATAAATGTGAGTCGGGTGTCAAATGTAAATCACATGACCGCAGATCATAAGTGTGAAAAATGGTAATAACTCACTTTTTTTCAGTGCCATTGTAACTTCGAACAGTCAACTAATGAACAGTTGTAAATTGAGGACTATCTGTATTTGGAGAAAGACTGAAAAAATGACAGTTCACTTCTTGTTCAACTACCAAGTCAATTAGTAACCATTTCCAAATACAACACCAATAAAAAAAAATCATTTTCTGACTAATGCATACATATACAAGCAAATTTCATATGCTTGACAATAGCACACACCAGGGTGACGGTAACATTGGCATAGGTGTAGAAGAAAACTATATAAATGAGACACTAACCAGTAATCTTTACAAAGTCTCTCTCTCTCTCTCTCTCTCTCTCTCTCTCTCTCTCTCAGCCTTCAAGATCTTCTTCCTTTGCTTTGCTTCTTTCTGGCTGTCATGAGTAACGGGGGGTGGAAGGGGGAAAAGTATGGGAAGTGAGCTGGAGGCGTTACTAACTAATATTGTATAAACTGAGGAGGGTTTCTATTTCTTGCTTAGCTTTCTCTTCTCTGCGCAACTGCAAACCTTTATCTGAGTAAGCCAAGGTCAACTAATCATCACCACCTGAAGATGTCCACATGATGAGGTTCACAACTTTTAATTGGAAGAACCATTTGAACTATTGGGGGTGGGAACATTTCAGTCCCTTAATATATGTGAAGTACGTGCCTATTTCCTCAGATTCAGATGGCTACCACTTGACTTCCAGTAAAAAATATCTTTAATTACAATAGTCTAAGTATTTCTTTCTTGGATTTTGAACGGAGCACCAGCTGACACTCTTACTCTTGCTCTCATTCCTTTACATACATATATACAAAAACACAAACACACAGAAACACACACACACACTGCTTCTTTCCCAGAACGTTTTTTTAACTTTACAATATATGTTTATTGCCTTTCTTACTATCTAACTTTAGCTGTGCTCCATGGTGTAACACACATACAACACCGAAAAATTGTAGGGGGAAGTAGTCCATTTGTGTTATGCTACTAGAATCATGTGGTAGTAGTACCTACTTTGGAATCGTTATCTGAGCATTTCTGTTAACAATAAAACCTGGTGCAAATTCACCAATTGTTTATTATATGGTTGCATATTGTTTTATATTCTATAAGGAGTCTTGATATTGATTGGACCCTTCAGGCTCACTACATTATAAATACATTATAAGTGAATGAAACACAAAGGAAAGAACAAGATATATACACAGGTAGAAAAAAATGGATATTAGGAAAAATCTGCACTAATTTTTTTAGGCACCAAAAAACTGCAACCTAATTTGGAAATATTATTAAACAAATGCTGTAAAAGTAATAAATTGATGAAAAACAATGTGAGAATCAATCAATATTGTTAAATATATCTATATACGGCTGACAACAGACACACACATACACACATATACAGGGACACAAATATATGAGAAGTAGAATATCTGTAATCTTTATATACATATACACATGAATATATGTATGTAACTATGAATATCGGTTGCTTCTTATACATTTTATATATTTGTGCAAATAATATTTATCTGCACAAATATATACAAAAGTTTATGCTACTTATGTTTATTTTATTTGAAATCAACATTTACACTTATTTCCGAAACAATTGTTAAAATTCTTTTTGTTTTGAAGTTGATATTGTGTTCAGTGAGGTTTATTCCTAGGCAAAGAACTTAAAAGAAATAATTTTAAGAAAGTTATAATATGAAATTATAATTTTAAATATATGTAACTACCTCTGTCTGAAAAGAAAGGAGAGCATTAAAAAGCACTTTTAATAGAGGAAAAAGGTCAAAATGGACATATCCAAGGACACAGCTTAGATATGCAGCAGACATATCTATTTCTATTTAGTATGATATGAAGCACTTTTAGACATTGTTTGCTGTGTTGTGTGGTACATTATTCATTTTGAAGGGATGCTTAGAGTGGTATTTTACAAATGGAAGAAAATAACTACTTTCACATACATTTGTGATTCAAAACCTTCATTTAAGCAATGACACCCATCCATCAACACTATCCCAATGCTGCATATGGTTTTTTTTTTTAAGTTCTTTATTACTGCTCTTCATACAAAATGAGAAATCCTACATATGCAATGCCATTATAGCACATCATAAATTCACTAGCATTTTTAATACATTTCTACAGGAGCAATCAGAATGAGATAGATGACCTTTGCAGGGAGGCCAGTGCAAGCTAACTGTAATGATTGGGGCCAACTTTGCCCTTTAAATCTTAGGGCAACTTGTCTCAACAGAGTAAGAAGGAAAAAAACTACTGGCTTGCCATAAAAATTACATGCTGAAAAAGATTATTCAAATTTTTATGCATTTATCATAGATTTTTCTGTACTGATTCTTGAAATAAAGATATTTTCCTTTGTCCTATTTCAGTGGTGCTATTCTATTGGTTCGGCCAGGTTCTGGCATTCCAGTAACGCCGAAGATCAGCGGAGACTGAACCGGTTCTCTCTGATGCGCTGCTGTTGGGGGCCCACCCACCCGCCTGGGCTCCCATACTGACCTTTATTCCCTGCTTTTGAAGCTCAGCTGCTTTGCACGGCACAGCAATTTGCCGCGCATCAGCTGTTGAAGCTACAGGGAGTGTGCAAGATTGCAGAAGGTGAGTAGAAAAGCCTCTGCGCATGTGCAAAGTGTGCATTTGGCACACTTGCACAAAGTATGTGCATGCACACAAAGCGTGCCCACTAAGCCACATCCACCGAACCAGTGGTAAACTACTTTGAAACCATCACTGTCCTATTTGTGTTGGTAAAATACAGCACTGGCACAAAGGGTCTTTGTCAAGCCCTGGAATCTAACATAGTATCTGATTGGATTAAGAAACCTTAAGATTGCTTGTAAGTCTGGTTTATAATGGAAAAAAAATAGACAATACTTTAGAATTTCTGTTAGATCATTGAGGCTACATAGCATATTCAAAAGTCTGGATCCACATATGAGCATATTAATACCTAGTTGTATTTTTACAGTCATTGGCCACTTCATGAACATATTAAGCTGTCAGTTATTATATTACATCATTTTAGTTATTCCCTACCCAAGAATAAATGGAAAAAATATATAGAATATAAATCTGAAAAGGGAACAATGCAAGTTGCAAATAAAACTGGGTCACTTATCTGCCATTTTACCAAGCATATCCTTTTCTTGCAAAAGCATACAGAGTTTTCTATAGTTTTCCTAAAGGAAATGCTGGGGGAAGGGGCATTATTTACATTAATAAAATATCTTTTATTTTTATCTTTCTTTGCTAAATATGTGTCAGGAGTTCAGCAATTAGTTTTGTACTTCCATAGCCCACTGATGTTGGGTGGCCAAATAAATTTAAATAAATAAATAATAGTTATGTGGATCATCTCTCTGGATGAACACACAGATACCTTTAATGTTGCATGATAACTTGTCATAACTGTAAATTAATTGTGGAATTGTAAATTTCAAAAACTCACAACAGATGGAGCAAGGCTAGCTTCAAAAAGGAAGCTATTTCACAAAGATAGGTTCCAGCCCCGCCCCCCGCCCCCCGCCCCCCACCCCCCTACACACACACAATCTGGGGAACAATTAAAAAATTTTTTCTTTCTTATCAGGCAGGTCAATTCCAGTGGTACCAGAGCTGTCAACCTTAAGTAACCAGAATGACACAAGAGCTGATCAAAGAAGTTGCTTTATTGCTATTTGCCTATTTACAAGAACTTCACCACATTAACTGTACTGTCTTGAGAACAACCAGATGAGCTCTTTAGGGATGGATGGGAGGGGGTTTCAGGTTTCTGTTGGTTCCTCCCTTGCAGGGAGTCCAAGATAGCCAGTCTCCACTCCCCACCTTATCTTGCAGATACTACCACAAGAGTAGTGGACTGGGTATGGTGGCATGATTTGCTGTGACAAGATACTATGGCTGGTATTCTCGCTTTCCCAAAGAAAAAGTCTCTGAGGCTTTGTATTCAAGACCTAATCACTTTGGGGCTGTTTCTTAAGCTAAGAAACAGAGCTTACAATTTGGAAAAGTGCAATATCCGAATTCCTATTAGAATGAACATTCGTATCAACATAATATATTCAATAATCACATTAACATAAAAGGTTAAATTAGGTCAGTTCATATCAAAAAAACCAAACTAGGTCTTTTAACTTTCTTAAAACCTGTGATATTCAAGCACTGAGAGATTATGAGAGGTTTTATTTCTTTCTCCTCTTAAATACGCTTGTAAGCCAATTAGGAATATCAGAAGGCAAAAATCAAATGAATCTTCCTAGCACTATGTGTTTTTTATTTTTCCCCCTTTTTGTTTCTAATTCATATTCATCATGAATACTTCATCCTCAAGCTTCTACTAAGCCTCCCATACTTAGAACAGTGGTTCCGCAGAGAAATGTCACCCCCAAAGCACCCCCCCAAAGCAATTAATCCAGGCTGCATGGGAACACAAGGCTCTGCCGCCCACATGGCCCATGGGAACACAAGGCTTGCGTCGCTTGCATTGCAAACAACACAAGGTAGTGAGGGGACGGGGGGAAAGGGTGGAGGGGGGACTTGCCTCACTTGTCCCATGAGCCTGGCCTGGCCACCAAGTTACTTCTTTATGCTTCTTTCTTCTTCTGCTTTTGACTGCACGCAAGGAAAGCAGCAAAAGTCTTTCTTTCTCTCCCCCAAACTCTGTCGGAAATGAGTCTTTGGGACCCTGCAAGGCATCCTGCTCCAAGGGGTTGTGCCAGCGTGACAAGTCTCACAAAGACTCATTTCTGGCGGAGTTTGGGGGACAGAAAGAAAGACTTCTGCTGCTTCTGCTGCTTTCCTTGCATGAAGCCAAAATCCAGTCAGTGTCTGTCTGTCTGTCTCTTCCCCCCCACCCCCAGAAAAAAGCTGGAGACAATATCCTGCAATCCCAAATAAAAAATGATCAATCAGCAGGAAAACAGGGTGGGGAATTTTCCTGCAGACTTTTTTCCTGCAGCCACCGTCAGTCAAAATTCATATTAGTGGTCCATGGGATTTAAAAGTATGAGTTTGGTGGTCCCTGAGGTCCAAAAGGTTGGCGACCCCTGCTCTAGAACAGGGGGTTCAAACTCCTAGCCTGCGGGCCAGATGCGTCACATGCTGGCCATGTCCACTCCCCAGTTTAACAAAGAGGAAAAAAGTCCCAATACATCACAATGATGCCACCATGATGCCACAAGTTTGACACCACTGCTCTAAAACAATTCAAGCAATTCAAATAGGCAATGCAAAATTAATTTGGAGACAAGTCTATATCACAAATTATAATGTACTTTTATATCAGACAGGTCAATTAAGGAATGAACTGACTCTTGGCTTTCTTAGAACCAAGATAGGAAATTTGCATTCTCACATTTTTGAGATGAAAAACCACTGTCATTGGCTAGTATAGTCAATGACTGAAAATGAAGGAAGGCATTTTGTCTTTAAATGTTTAAGAGGAGTTCCTCTTAAAATAAAGGCTTACAAAAAAGAGATCTGGGCCTCCTGAGAGCTCTACAGATGCCTCTTCTGTTCCTCCACTACTGAGTAGTAGTAAATTTCCTTTTCTAAAAAGGAATACATCATTCCATAATTCCGTAGAATGGCCAAGAGTGCAGATGAATAAACCTCAGCCCATAACCTTCAATCACACTTTACTATTGAATATATTATGAAGTAAGCAATTCTGCATACTGAGCATCTCAATTCCATTAAAAATTAGCAAATTTCTGAAGTTTGAATGTTACAAAGATGTAGCTTTTCAAATAGTATGCAGGCAGGGAACGTTTCAAAATAAAACAAGCTAGATAAATAGAAAGACTTGGATTTGAGTAGCATTTGGATAGCCTTGTGATTACAGTTTGATTAAGTTTGCAAAACCAAAAGAAACCCCATCATATTTAAATTATTCAAACATAGCTTCACCCCACCACAACACGTTGCAAGGATAAATGGAAAAAGGTGAAATGACATGCATGGCCTTGAGTCTCTAGGGAAAAAGCAAGGTTAAAAAAAAATAATTAAAAAAATACAGAAATCTAATATTGCTTCTAAGGTAATATCTAAACAGAATTTACATCTCTTCTAAGTGCTTTCTACAACTCTCTATGCATGTGTGTATGAGAGAGAGGGAGGGAGGGAGAAAGGTACAGGGAGAGGGAGACAGTGATAAAATATACTTAGTCTGATCTGAATTGCTGTCGCGTTCTTGTTAAAAACCATCATCTGTCAGAGATTATCCTATTTTACACCGAGGAACATGCATTAATTATCAATTCTATTCCTCGTAGAAATGTACTCACACAAGATCAGGACCATCCTTAGAGTGAAAGAAGCATTAGTGCTCTTAGCAGGTATTCTCTGGATGGATCTTAGAATGCCTGCCTGGAGAGCCCCCTCAGCACATGAGCTCTTTCAGGTTCAGCCCACCAGACACCCAGCAGGAGCTCTACATGGAAAGTGGCACACAAGAAACACAATGTTGAATGAATTTGCACCACTATGAAGAAGCTCCTTTCCGACCAAGACAACTTCAAAAATGCAGTAGAGACCAGTCCGTAATTTAAATGGTGGGTGGGAGGGGTGAACAGAAGAGTTTGTGCAAGAGACTCAATCTAGCAAACCACCTGAATGCACAAATAATCCTGGTGATATCCCCCCCAAAAAAATCATCAACTATATAAATAATGCTGTGATTTCAAATTTGCCTGATTTTTTTTTTCATTCTGCAATCAGTGGACTACTAATACTAATGTGGCAATAACATGTAATTTGAGAAGAAACGATCTTCTTTTGTTTGTTCTTTCACTTTCTATTTCCATTTTTATATACTCATTTATTTCCAAAAAGAAAAGCACCTAAACTTCTGAATTCAATTTTACAGTGGCATGGTTTCTTCTGATGTGCATGCTATGGGAAACTAAGTTGGTCTTAAATCACAGTCCTGAAAGTAAACCAAAATACCAGTTTTCCAGGTATTTTTTTTTGGGGGGGGGGGAATCTATCATGTACGTGTTTAGTACATCAGTGCAGTCCTTTTGGCCTTTTATTTACTTTTTAAAATTAGTTTGATAAGGAGTGTAAGAAAGTGTTTGGATTTTTTTTTCTCTCTGAGAACACAACCGAATAATAAATTCAGGTTCCACATACAAATCCAATTATGAATGACCATATATTAATCTCTACATGTTTGCCATTAGAAATTGCACAAGACACTTTCTAATGATAGTAAAAATGCTTTCATAAGTCCCTGTTTTCCAAATAGGGGCAGCTGTGGCCAATTTATAATTGCATTCTAAAGAAATTTATTACAAAATAGCTTTTTCCCCTGCTTCCTTTCAAATGGCTTCTTATGGACCTACTCATTTTACACCCATTTTATCAATGAAGAATTTTCCTCGCACATAAAAAACAAGGTATTTTTGTGGACAATTAAAGGCAAAAGCAATCTCATACTTATATATTAATCATTTCAGCTGATTGCTTCCCACCTGCAGCTACTTCATCCTTTGGATCCAGGCCCTCTGGATTGTATTTTTCTTGAGCAATGGCTGGGAACAGATCAAAGAGATGCGTAAGTGGGTCTAGCTATATTTTGATAAAATTCTGGCGCAAGCAATACAACACAGAGATTGTAAATATGTTATTCACCTTGATACTTTGCTGATATACTTTTAAGCCAACAATATTATATATTTCCAATAGTGGCGAATATCTGTAGCTCAGGTGTAGGATGGGGGTGAAGTTTCGTTCTCCAAGTTTGTGAGTTGGTTTCCAGATGTTTCTTTATCAGGTTAGGTAACATCTTCAGCGGAGTTTAGGGGATATCAGTGTCAGTGCTCTTCTGTTTATAAGAGCTTCATGTGGTCAGTAGGTCTTGTGATGGTGAAGTCATGTCAGTATTATATGTCAAGAGTGTTTGCAGCATGACTATTACTATGAGACAACCCAGGAGCAAAACAGCATACAGAGACTTAGACATTTAACAGTGGGTTATCTACAAGACAGTTATATACAGAGATATATGTGGTAGGCATATACCTGATAAGCAATCAATTTTCTTAACTCTGCACGGAGAACTCTGCAATGGATACTGGACACAAAGAGAGAGAACACGCCCCCTATAATGTCAGCCTTATATAAACATCTCTTAAAGGGGTAGAACCCATCCTCAGTCTTAAAGAGGCAGTACCAATGCTGATTCATCTTCACTGCATCAGCCTTATATTGCATCAGCTACATTGCTGGTCAGTTCTTAAATCCTAAAACCTTAACATTACATATTATAAAAACTACTATTCTGTGCAAACAGGCTATGATTACACACAGTGCAGGAGTAAACTCCTTTGAATTTAGACTTGCTTAGAGTAGGTTTGGAGAAAGCCAGGGATTTTATGACACATCTGTGGGGAGATTTTATAAAATGCCTTAAATATATTGTACCTCTATCAGAACAGACTTGCACAGGCTTCCGATTAGCTTTCAGGTGCAAGTGTTGATCATTCCCTCTAAAGCTCTGTCCCACTCAATTTGTCCATCTCAGGAGAAAATGATTCCCCTATTTTCATATTATAAAATGAAGAGGCTAATGCTGGCCTTCAGGAAACTTTTTAGTTTATCAATAACCTAAGAAAGAGGACTAATAGTGAGATAGAAGACATCAAGGGTAATTTGACTTTGGTTCATATTATGGTTTGACCTGTTTCTTTTTAGTTCTACTGTTATGTCCTTGGGGCTGACACAAGTTCCCAACCAGGTCCGTTCTTACTGCGGGGAGGTTTGCAGCCCCCATTGGCTGGCTCCCTTCGACAGCCGGCTATAAAAGCCGGCTGCTAGGTCGAGCCAGTCGCTGTTTGCTGGGTATGTCTGCGTGTTAGTAGCAGACGCGACAGCCCCCTTTATTCCTAGAATAAAGTGTGTTCTTGTAATGCTCTGGTGTGGCCTCCCCTTATTCCGAGTTATAACATTGGCGACGAGGGTGGGATCTGGCCAACCAGCAGCAACAATCAAAAGAGCTGAAGACACATCTGAACGCTGAGCCATAGCCGCGCCGTTGAGAGCTCGGTCAGTCGTTGATTGCGGAAGTGAAAGTAGAGCGTTGTAGCCGCTCAGTTAGAAAGCTACATAGTGAAAGTAGGGCGCTGAGAGCCTCAGCCGCCCAGTGTTTACGAGCACAGAATCTAACCGCTGCTGTTCGAATTCTGTTGTTAGCGAAGCTCGGCGCTGCACTCACAGCCGCCAGAATACATTGGGCGCAGCAGTTTTAATGACTGTCAGCACGGCGCCACAGCTATAGCCGCCAACGCTCTTGTGAGGGCGCAAATTCAAACTGAAGTCAGTTACAGCGCTATAGTCATAGCCACCAAAAGACACATAGAGCGTGTAACACAGAGAGAACCTCTAAGAGCTGTAAACACTGAGCTAGATTGGCGCTGCAGTTACAGCCGCCACACTCATCAGGGCCTCGTATTCCCAGAGAGATTGGTCAGTCTACCAACAGACTGAAAACCCAAAATGAATTCAAATCCGGCGTTCCGCCATTTAAGCCAGATGAAGAAAAGTGGGACTCTTACAGGAACCGCTTCAATCACTACATTGATGCCATCGGTCTGGCCGATGCTACGGAATACAGGAAGAAGTCGATTTCCTGAGCTACTGTGGGGCCGCAGTTTTCGATACCGCCACGGCGCTACTCGCCCAAGAGAGTTAAAGAACGTCCCTTGAACCGCTGTTGGAAACACTCTCCAACCATTACTCCCTAAGCCATCGCAGATCGCGAGATGTTTTGCCTTTCGTATGAGGAAGCAAGCTGATGGGGAATCTATCAATCAGTATATGGTCAGCTTCTGAGAACCGCAGCCTCCACTGCGAATTTAAAATTACTTGGAAGACATGCTCCTTGATCAACTCGTCTGTGGAGTCAGAGATTTAAGGTTACAGAGGAGTTTACTGGCCAGAAAAGACCTCAACCTCGCCCAAGCAGTCGAAGAAGCCTTGGCCGCAGAGCTAGCGACACAGTCAGCTGCTGAAATCCAAGGGACCTCGCTCAAACCCAGCCCGGTCACTGTTCATTCCGAGGAAGCGGCAGCGAAGAAGACCCCACCGAAAACTCAGAAGTTCATCGCCTCAAACCATCCAGGCAACCACAGGTAGGAGCAAGGCCCGGGAACAGCAACGCGCCTAAACACATCCTGTTGTGCCTCTCCTGCGGGGGTTCCCATGCCAGAACGACTTGCAGGTTCAGAAACGCTACCTGCAACAATTGCAGCAAGAAAGGCCACATCGCCAGGGCCTGCCAGGCAACGCACGTGACTCCACAAAGGTCGTCCGTCCTCTTACCCCCTCTGGGGCCACCAAGGCAAGTAGAAAATTGTTATACGTGCTACCAAGCTAACCACACTTTCTTGACACCTAATAAAATCACACTCTCTATTCATCTAGAAGGTAAACCCTGTCGTATGGAAGTTGATACCGGGTCAGCGCTCTCGATCATCTCGTGGAGCACACTTAAGAAAATACGACCCAGCCTGTCCAGGAACCAGCTCCAGAAGAGTCGTCTCACCTTGAGGGACTATCAAGGAAAGAATATTCCAGTACTTGGTAAAGGCAAGTTCCTCGTTAAATTTAAATCCTTTAAAGGCCATCTGCCTTTAGTGGTTGTAGAGGGTGCCCTCCCTAGCCTTTTGGGATTAGATTGGTTTCCCTATCTTGGTCTTAGCTTAACGGGAGTTCATGCTGTCTCAACTTCCGATATCGACTCACTATTTGCAGACTACGCTGATGTATTCAGCAATGAATTAGGTTGTTACAATGGCACGCCCATTTCCTTTTCTGTGGACCCCCAAGCAGTTCCCGTCCGTTTAAAACCGCGTAGAGTACCATTTGCTCTATGCCCTAAACTGGACGCAGAACTGGACAAATTGCTCAAACAAGGGGTGATTGAGCCCACGGATTTTGCTAAGTGGGAGACACCAATTGTCACACCCCTTAAGAAAGATGGCAGTTTGAGAATTTGTTCTGATTATAAGACCACAATCAACCGCTACCTACAGGTTAGCGCGTACCCAGTTCCGGTAATCCAACACTTACTACACACATTTGAGCCTGGTACTCTATTCGCCAAATTGGATATGTCACAGGCTTATCAGCAATTTCCTGTTGACAGCCAAACGGCCGAACTACAAACTATTGTCACTCACAGAGGAGCATTCCGATGCAAGCGTTTCCAATTTGGCGTTAGCATCGCCCCAGGCATCTTTCAGTCATTAATGGAACGGATACTTCAAGGCCTCCCTGGCGTGGTTCCGTACTTTGATGACATTTTGGTTTCAGCCAGGGACAGACCCCAACTCTTCCACAGAGTCAGAGCGGTATTGGATAGGTTCAGGCAGCATGGCCTCAAACTAAAAAGGGAGAAGTGTGCCATCGCCACTAAGCAGGTGGACTTTCTTGGGTATAAAATAGACGCCTCTGGCATCCACCCAGTGGAATCTAAAGTCAAAGCAATCCACGAGGCACCCACTCCTTCCACCAAGTCAGAATTACAGGCTTTCCTGGGCTTGCTAAACTTCTACGCATCAATCCTACCCCACAAAGCGTCAGTAGCCGAGCCGTTGCATAGGCTTCTAGACAAAAACACTCCATGGCATTGGGGACCCAAAGAGGAATACGCCTTTAAAGCAGTCAAATCACTGCTCACCTCAGACGCCGTCCTAATACACCGACCAGCGCCTCCTCTAGTCTTAGCTGCAGACGCCTCACCTTTTCGGGATTGGGGCTGTCTTAAGCCACAGGCTTCCCAATGGCTCCGAAGCTCCAATCGCATTCTTTTCCAGAACCTTTTCACCAACCGAGCGTAATTACAGCCAAATTGACAAAGAAGCCCTAGCCGCTGTCGCTGCAGTAAAAAATTCCATGAATTTCTTTTGGTCACAAATTCGAACTTATCACAGATCACAAACCACTGTTGGGGCTACTCAGGAGAAAAACAAACACTTCAAGTCTTGTCACCCAGGATGACTAGGTGGACCTTATTCCTGGCGGCTTACTCGCATACAAGCTGCTCACCGCCCAGGAAAAACTCCAGCCACGCTGACGCCTCAGCCACTGCCCGCTGCCAGCCCCCGTGGAGGACCCGGCCCCGGTCCATGCCATTTTCGATGTCAGCGAGTTCAACATTCCAGTCACCGCTGGCGACATCGCCCTCCACTCCAAAAAAAGACAAAACTATCGCCCAGGTTCTGGACTGGGTACGGAGGGGGTGGCCGGGCACTAACCTTTCAACTGAATTCTCACCGTTTAAAACCCACCAGCAGGAACTTTCCAGTTTACAGGGCTGCCTGTTATGGGGGACCAGAGTTGTCATTCCAAACCCCCTGCAAACATCCGTCCTGAAGGCGCTACACGAGGGGCACCCTGGCATCGTCCGGATGAAAGCGTTGGCTCGGAGTTACGTCTGGTGGCCAGGCATGGACGACGAGATCGCCAAATAGGTAAGCTCCTGTCGTCCCTGTCAGGAATCTAGGCCAGCACCACCAATCACCACCCCAACCAAATGGGAAAGTGCCAACGCACCGTGGTCACGGCTGCACATTGACTTGGCTGGGCCATTCCATGGCAAGACCTTCTTGGTGGTCATGGATTCATTTTCCAAATGGATCGATGTGGCCCTCCTACTCACGACCACCACCCGAGCAGCTGCCCAGGCTCTGACCCGCTTATTTGTTACACACGGGTTGCCTGACACCATAGTCTCAGACAATGGCCCCCAATTTACATCTACAGAATTCAGTCGGTATGTCACCAACCTGGGCATCCGGCACATCCTAACGGCCCCTTTTCATCCCGCTAGCAATGGGTTGGCGGAGAGAGCCGTTAGGTCAGCAAAAGAGGCGTTGGCCAGGTTCAATCAAGAAGACTGGCACTCCAGACTCTCCCGTTTCCTTTTAAGCCAACACTCGACCCCTTGCACAGTTACAAACAAGTCTCCTGCCGAGCTACTGATGGGCAGACGCCTAAGGACAGTGTTAGATAGACTGCATCCCCACTATTGCCCTGACATGCCAATCGGTTCTGACAGTAGGGTCAGAGGTTTTGTATTGCAGGACCAGGTGTTTGTAAGGAACTATGCCGGCGATCCGCTATGGGTACCAGGGGAGATCGTGGCCATCACCGGCCCAAGATCGTACCGCATTCGGCTGGAGGACGGGCGCATTTGGCATAGACATCTGGACCAGATAAGAAGGCGCCTGAGCGGTCATGACAACGCTGACCCATGGACACCATTAACTCTCCAAGTTCCACACCAGGATCCAAGCAGGGACCACCAGAGGGGCCAGTCACCACCGGCCGAACCAAGGGAGCGGACGGTAGACCGGGACTGTCCACCTGAGACTCCAGCCTTACCGACCGACGACGCCACCGGGTTGCTGGACAATGACTGTATGACAACCCCACCCGGGGATTGTGACTGCTCTCTGACACCTAGCCAGGACCCAGAACAATCCTGCTCCCCAGCAGACCCCGTTCCTGGTTCTCCGAACTCTGTGCCACTTAGTGACTCACCGGAAGTGCGCTGATCCGGGCGCCCGCACAAACCACCAACATATTTAAAGGACTATGCATGCTCATATCTGGGGGGAAGGGGTGTTATGTCCTTGGGGCTGACACAAGTTCCCAACCAGGTCCGTTCTTACTGCGGGGACGTTTGCAGCCCCCATTGGCTGGCTCCCTTCGACAGCCGGCTATAAAAGCCAGCTGCTAGGTCGAGCCAGTCGCTGTTCGCTGGGTATGTCTGCGTGTTAGTAGCAGACGCGACAGCCCCCTTTATTCCTAGAATAAAGTGTGTTCTTGTAATGCTCTGGTGTGGCCTCCCCTTATTCCGAGTTACAACATCTACCATGGAAGTTTGAGTATTGACTGCTTTTGCAATTGTTGCTACTCTTGATTATATAAACGGCTGAAAGTCTGTGAGATGGCAGCAGGTACAAATCTGATTCATAAATGGATAAATAAGATAGGCAATGGGCAGTACAGGCAAGGGATGTTCCTGCTTCCTTCTGACTAAGCAAAACAGGAAGAAGCACATAATATGCCACTGAAGCCTTTGCTTATTTTCAAAAAGGACTGTTCCCATTAAAAAAAAATATTTCCATTTTATATATGGGCTTATCAAAATTGGAAAGTGGCCCAGAAAACCTCTCCTAATTCTGCTGTAACTTTGATATACATCTAGTCCTCAGCTTACAATTATTCGTGTAGTGTCTGTTCAAGGTTACAACGGCACTGAAAAAAAAGTGATTTATGAAGAGTCCTCTTACTTATGATTGTTGAACATCCCTACAGTCCACATGATCAAAATTTGGCTGCTTGGAAACCGGCATTTATTTATGATGATTGTGTCTTAGGATCATGTGAGCACATTATAGAACTTCCAGCCAGCTTCAGACAAGCAAGATCCATAGGAACTGCAGTGGTTCGTTTAACCCAGGGGTGTCAAACTCTATTTCATTGAGGGCCACATCAGGGTTGTGTTATGTTTGATCTCAGAGTGCGCATGGGCAGCTTGATGTCACTCATGTCAGGGGGCACCTGTGATGGCCCGGGTGGGGCCGGGGGAGCCTCCTTCAGCCCTCTACCAGCAAAAACAAAGCCTGGGAGGGCCGCACACAGCCCTCCTAAGCTCCGTTTTCGCTGGCAGAGGCACCACAGGCCGGTCCTTCGCTATTTCCAGGACAGTCCCATGGGCCAGATCTAAGCACCCACAGGCCAGGTCCAGCCCGCGGGCCTTGAATTCGATACCCCTGGTTTAACCATTGCAAAAACGAATTGCAAAATTGGGTGTGCCTCACTTAACAATTCTCTTACGGAAAAGATGGTCTCAACTGTGGTTGACAGGCCTACTTGTAAATATAGAAATTTTGATCCTGATAAGTTGGCAGAGAAATTAAAGTTTTTATCCTGGTGAAAATGCAAGGAAAATGGTACATTTCACCAGAATGTCTAGATCTAATGCAACCTGATCCCTGCTGCAATTACACTTCCATGATATGAATATTGGAAGCTAATTTCTGTATTGTATTATTCCATTCCTATGGCATACGTAAATATTTAAAGTTGGGCTGGGGAGATCTGGGTTCAAATTTACTTTCAGTGACTTTGGGCCAGTCACTTTCTTTCACTACAACCTACCTCACAGGGTTGTTGTAAGGGGATAAACTATAGAAAGGATTGCCGGACATGTCGTTTGAACTCCTGAAGGAAAGAAAGTTACAAATCTAAAAATGGGTTATCAGTCTTTTTGAGAGAGAGCTCAGTGTGGCATTGTGGTGGAATGTAGTCTGTATTCCCAAGATGGAGCGGGGGAGGGGGGGCTGCATTCCAGAGGAGCAAGAGAGAGCAGTTCAGATAGATTGGTTGGGAGGAAGAGAGTCAAGAGAGCTCCTCCCGAGAGATTTTCAGAGTATATCTTTAATGGTGCAAGTAGTTTGCTTTAGTTTGATAAGATTTCTGTCTATAGGTGAAGAACAATAAAGGAAGCTGCTTTGAAATAACTCAGCATGCCTTTCTTGGTTTTTAGAGCCTGACAGGCATATCTAAAAATTTTCCACTAGTTCAATCCTCACAACAACAACCTTCTGAGGTAAATTAGACTGAAAGGATGTAATCCATTGAGCTCCACATTACACAAGGGACTTGAACCCAGGTGCCCCCAATTCAAGTCTAGCACTTTAACTAAAATATTAAGACATATAGGTATGATAGCAAACATAGAAAGCCAATCAGTAGTTTGGATAAATCAAAAGCAGTAATATCCTAATGGTCAAAAACTAATTGGCAATAGTCAATTTTTTTTTTTACAACCCACTGGATATTTATTTTTTTCAATTATATTGAGGGCTGTTATTTGAATAAGTCATTGGCTTGTGTTCCCTTAGGTAATGCATTCTCTCAAAATAAATCAGATTCAGAAAATGTGTACATAAGAAAGATGGAAGGACAGCTGGTAAGAATAAAATGCTCCAAAATACGTATGTCCAGATATCCGGTTTGCTCTTACATGCACATACATGAGCCATGTTACATATGACTACAAGTACAAATGAATTCAAAAAATAGACAACTTAAAAGAAGTTAAAAGATGCCAACCACTTAATTTTTCATCAAAGTTTTTCCATAACTACAGCCTCTTCATTCCTATTTTAAGGTTTTAATGCCACTTTGAGACTTATAAAAGAAACTATAAATCTGTCTTTATTATATGTAAATGAAAAATATACAGATAATAAAAATAACTTTGATACAATAACTGAATATCTAAAACAATATAATAAACTTTTTCACATCCCAATCTAAAAAGTATTAGATAATTATACAAGTATTATTAAACCTTTACTGAAGAAACTTAGAATTAAGTTTTATCAGGGAGAAGAAAATTAGTGGAAAGAGAGGGAAAGAAAAGTGGGTGTGACATAACGGACAATAAACATATAACTTAAAATGCACTCTTAATAAAAAAAATAATAATAGAAAATGCATGAACATTATGTTTTAATTTTTTATAATATAGATAACTCTGATTTTATATTCTTTGGGAAAGAAATTTCTAGGTAGACAGCAGCTCCTCTCATAACATGGCAAATCAATACAAAAATCCCTTTTAATAATCACTGTTCACACCCGTCCTTTCTTTTGAAATTTGAATATTTCTGGGGAGGGAGACACTGTAAGAATGTCTTTTGTTCTTGCCAGCATGCTACTGCTGGAAATAACCCAAAAACAGCAGTCGCTTGGTTTCCTGATAATTTCAAGTTTCTAATTTGATGCTTTCAGATTCAAATATCATGAAGAACAGATTTCTATTCCACATTTATTTCATTGCTAACCCATTTCATTTTAAAGCTTCATTTATATTTGTCAAGAAATGTGAGGTACTGTAAAAGAGAAAACAACAGAACGAAACAAAAACAACATAATAAAATAAATAAAATAAATAGATCCCAATCCCTACAAGGAATGGCATGCTTTTATTTTCAAAATTGCTTCAAAAGTCATAATTACACTGTAACTCCATGGGAACAATGGTAATTTCACAGCAGTTCATGTTGTTGTTATCACCCTACGTCCTGATAACTATGAAATTAATTTGTGGCACTGCTGTATCTGTCAGCCATAAGCTGTTCCCTAGGTAACATTATGCTACCATAGAAAAGGATTTTGGTGCAGTAGGAATCAGCCTCAGCAGACCATGCATCAATGAAACTTTGTTAGGCATACACACACATACAGAATAATTTGGGGAAAGGGAGGATTAAGGCCTGGATTTTACACTGCCCACTGTTTCACAGCCAAAAGGAAGGAGACCCTTAAGACACGGTCTTTCCATGCCACACATCACTGGGGGAGCCTGAACACATACTATTATATTTTCCTAAAGGCTCCATTCTACTTTTACCATGGTATTCATTTTCTCTAGAATTGTCAGGCTTCCACTGATTTAAAAACCAATGGGCTGTTTGCTATATTAATTCAAGCTACAGCACACCATGTAGTTGTTCCATTATTGACTATTTATTTGTTTGTTTCCTTCTTTGTTTAATGTCGCAGCTCTGTATCAGAAATAGCAACTGCAAAACTATAACTACGCAGCTTTAAGCAGACTCCGCATTGCTTTAACGTTCATGCTTACATACAGTTGTAAGAAATAATACATCAGGGTCTTGTAACATTAAATCAATTGCATTTAATATTATTCTGCTGGAAAAAAATGTTTAAAATAGCATTATTCTATTTACAGTTTGTGAAAGCACTAGCAAAACAACCTACACAATTAACATCTACTGAAATGAATCCACAATTCATTTAATGCAACTGTTAGCGTTCTAAGTAACACACCCATTGAAAGTAGAACTCTGAGACAAATAACAGATAATCAGAGTTGGAAGGGACCTTGTAGGTCATCTAGTCCAACCCCCACCCCACCCCCATCCAAGCAGGAGACCCTACACCATTTCTGAGAAATGGCAGTCCAATCTCTTCTTGGAAGTCTCAAGTGATAATGCTCCCACAACTTCCAAGGGCATTGGTTGATTGTTCTCACTGTCAGAAAGTTTCTCTCCTTGTTCAGTTTCCATCCATTATTCCTTGTCTGGCTTATAGGTGCTTCAGAAAATAGCTTGACCCCTTCCTCTCTGGGACAGCCCCTCAAATATTGGAAGACTGCTATCATGTCTTCCCTGGTCCTTCTCTTCACTAGACTAGCCATGCCCAGTTCCTGCAACCGTTCGTTGTATGTTTTAGCCTCCAGTCCCCTAATCATCCTGCTTGCTCTTCTCTGTACTCTTTCTAGAGTCTCAACATCTTTTTTATAATGTAGTGACCAAAACTGGATGCAGTACTATAGGTGTGGTCTTACTAAGGCTTTATAGAATGGTATTAGTACCTCACTTGATCTCGATTGCATCCCTTTGTTAATGCAACTTAGCATTGCATTAGCTTTTTTGGCTGCTGCTGCATACTACTGGCTCATATTTAGCTGGTTGTCCACTAAGACTCCAAGATCCCTCTCACAGTTACTGCTATTGAGCCTGGTTTCACCCAGTCTATGTGTGCTTTTGGTTTTTCTTGTCTAAGTATAGGACTTTACTTTTCTCTACACTGAATTTGATTTTGCTAGATACAGCCCAGTGTTCCAGGCTGTCAAGATCCATCTGGATCTTGAGCCTATCTTCTTGGGTGTTAGCCATTCCTGCCAGCTTAGTATCATCTGCAAATTTGGTAAGTTCCCCTTCTATTTCCTCATCTAAGTCATTAATGAAGATATTGAAGAGTACTGGGCCTAAGATGGAACCTTGTGGCACCTCACTGCTTACTTGCCTCCATGTAGACTTAGACCCATTAAGGGCTACTCGTTGAGTATGGTTTGTCAGCCAGTTGCCAGTCCATCTAGTGATGGTGCTATCCCACTTTTTTCTAGCTTACTAAGAAGTAGGTTGTGGTCTGTCTACCTTGTCGAATGCCTTACTGAAGTCTAAATATATTATGTCAACAGTAGTTTGCTGGTCTACTAATTTAGTTACTTTGTTGAAGAATGAAATAAGATTGGTTTGGTATGATCTGTTCTTAACAAACCCGTGCTGACTGCTAGCTATTACTTTACTTGTTTCTTGATGTTGGCAGAGCTGGTTTTTTTTTTTTTAATGATCTTTTCCAGTATCTTCCTGGGTATTGATGTTAGGCTGATTGGTCTATAGTTTCCTGGATCTGTTTTCTTTTTCCTTTTTTGAAGATGGGAACCACATCTGCTCTTTTCCAGTCCTCTGGTAGTTCCCTGGTGCTCCAGGATTTTTGAAAGATATGGTGTAGTGGTTCTGAGATTACCTCTGCCAGCTCCTTTAAAACTCTGGGATGTAATCCATCAGGCCCCGGTGTTTTGTTTTCATCAAGATCAGACAGGTGTTCTCTTACTATTTTTTTTTGCTTATTTTAACTTTTATTTCTGGTCTGTCTTTTACAGTTATGTTTTTGGTGGGTTGAGTGATAGTTTCTTTTTTGCATGAAGACCGATGCAAAGAATGAGTTAAGCAGTTCTGCTTTCTCTCTGTTGCCTGTCACTTCCTTGCTGTCTTCTCTCTTTAGTGGACTGACTGCTTCCTTGATTTTTTTTTTCTTGTTATTTATATGTTGGAAGAAACTTTTTTTATTAACTTTGACTTTTGTTCGTTCTGAGCCTTTGCTTTCCCGACTTTGTCTTTGCAGATTCTGGCTATCTGCTTATATTCTGCCTTAGTTGTATGTCCTTCTTTCTATTTTTTGTAATTGTCCTTTTTTCTTTCAATTTGCCAGAGAGATCTTTGTGCAGCCATGCTGGTTTCTTCTTGGAATTTCTTGTTTTTCTTTCTCAGTGGTATTGTGCTGGTCTGGGCTTCTATAATTGTACTTTTCAGAGTTTCCCAAGATTCTTGAGTTGTTTTCCCCTTTAGGATTTTCATCCATAGAATCTTTCTCAAGTTCTCTCTGAGTTTATTGAAATCAACTCTTTTAAAATCCAAGAGTCTGGTGTCATTATATTCTATTACTTGTATTTGTGTTATGTTGAATTCTAGTATGACATGGTCACTCTCACCCAGAGTTCCTGCAGTTTCAACTCCCTCTATCACTTCTTCTAAGTCCAATATGGCTGTCCCTCTAGTTGCATTCTCTACCTTTTGGACAATGAAGTTGTCAGCTAGGTTGGTTAGGAACTTATTTGATTTCTCACTTAGTGCAGAATTAATTTTCCAGTTGATATCAGGATAATTGAAGTCCCCCATTACTATTGTTGTGTGTTTCCTGCATATGTTTGTTAGTTGGTTGGCAAAAAGGACATCTATTTTTTCTGCTTGATTGGGAGGCAGGTAGATTCCTCCAAGAACATGTTTATTGGATACATCGTATTGGCATAGCCGGTGAAAACAGACTCTAAAGATTTGCATGGTTTCCACCTAATTAAAAGAGTAAAAATCACCCTTCCCAGGTGTCACCAGTCACATTGTCAAATGAATATAGCTGGCAGGATCCTCTCCTCCTTCAATATCCACCTGTTACAAAGACCTTGGTTCCCACAGAAAAACTTAATCTGACTGTTAGCTGGGCTATCTACTTCCCTTCTCCCTTCTCCCTTTTCCCTCAGACTTTGTGACAGCTATGAGGTAGCACAAGATGGCTTCAGCCAGGTTCGCTTCAGAGTTGACAGTAACAGGTACAAGCAGAAACAAAATCTTGGATTAAATCAAATTAATATTTGGTTTGCAGGGCCTGGATATATAAATTTGATAATATACTAAAATGAAGTAATTTGTTTTTATTACATTCTATTTAGACACTTTTTGTTGATTTATGTTGTCTGTGACATCGCCACCTATATGGCACAGATTCATGTGATGAAGACCAACTGCATGAATGAAAACCTACTTATAGTTATAACTTGGCAACAAAAGGAAGAGTGTTGAGAGTATGATTTAACAAAGCTCCAGTTCCCACCCCCACCCCCAAAACTCTTATTTTATCTTACCTGCAACACAAAACACTGGCTTATCTTATAGACCTATTGTAAGAGTAATTCAGAAGCAATCCACCCCAGCTATAACAGCATATGAGGGGAAATGCTTGATTAAAAGCACTGCTATATTCTTTTAACAAATCTCCCTAAACATCCAGACATAACTTGTCAGAAGAAAAACAAGAACTGAAATATTCAGGAAACAAGATATGTGTGTACATACATGTATGTGTGTCTGCATGAGCAAGGTAGTCTCCTAAATAGCAGATGCAATCTTTCACCTGGCATGTGAAATAAACAATCATATTGAGCAATATTTTATTGATTATGACTGCTTTTTTTTTTTAGTCAAAACAAGACATTCTGTATTCTATCACATTGGTGGATCTTTTTATACCCTTTGGGGCAGAACTAAACTCCATCAAGCCTATTTTAGAACTCCTGTTATACTTTTATGTAATTATGTTATGAGTATTATGTTAAAGACTTAGTTCTCAGCAATTGTTCCAGTATTAATTCAGTAGTATAGTGAGGGAAACTACAATCCAGCCACTTCTTTGAAGGTCATTTTCTGGATTACTCAGTTCTAATAGCTTCAGAATTCATACAATGGAGGATATATACCGTCTCCCAGCCAATCCATCCAAGGCTTATCACACTATTTTGATTTGTTTTATACCCTATTACAAAATTCAAGCTTGGGGATGTAAAAGTGCTACTAGTCATACCATGTTAGTTAAGACATTTTATTCCTTTTTAATACCGAGCCTGCTTTTCTTTGATCTTTTACTATTCAGACTGCTGAAGCTACATCTGGGCAGCATCAGAAACTCGGATTACACTATATGCTTTCCCCGTGCCAATGTGCTCGGAAGCAAGAGAAGCAATTGCTGCATTTGTTATCATAAAGATTCAGAGGCTTTGCTGGGGATTTTGCTGGTGAGTAAAAGCAACATCTCAATGTCAGTTGCAGCACTAGTCATCAAAGCAATCCAAAGTGTTGAACATAACACTCTGATCCAGTATATCCAGGAGTGAACAGGTTTTTGTCATTTGGTGGTTCTGATCTTTATCTCTGACTGATCTGTCTTTTGTGATTGGTACCAGAAGGCATTGCCCTAAGACCTTAACAATGTTCAAATAATGTATTTTTCCCTCAAAATCAAACACAAACCTTCTTGAGAGAGCTTTAATATAATTTCATTTGTGTATGCTAGCCCCGTCCAAAAGAATACTTTTTTCATTAGAGAAGAAAAATGCTGCATGCTAATAGAGACTTCAGTTCTCAAGGAAAACTGGAGAGATTCCATTCAACCGTTTGATGGCATCTACAGACACTTCTAAATATATTTTTTTTTATTTTCTCATCACTTTCAAGCACTCTTTTGACAATTTACAATTATGTTTTATTTCTCCTAGATGAGCCCAGATACTTCAGCTAACACAAGCTGGTGGTTCTGAAACATAAGGATAATGGATAAATTGTCAGGATTATTATCATCTCTGAAGTATTTCTTCTCTAGCGTGTTTTTCTTTAAAAACCAGGGAAGAATTATGAGGAAGACATGCATTGTGCTTAGATTTTATGACACAGCATTCTGTTTTCGAAATAACCTATATTTGGGCAGCAACCCTATTGCCAATTCATTTAAAACAGGCGTGTCAAGGCCCACAGAAGCCCCCCTCCGCACCCCATTTTGGCCAGCAGAGTGCTGCAGGAGGCGTCCGTCCCATCTCCCCTCCACTGGCTGACCCATGAAGAACTACAATGCTGATCTGGCCCTCGAAGAAATCTAGTTTGACACCCCTGATTTAAAATAACCTCTAGTGAAGGCCCCTGTTGAATAGACGATCTTTCAACCTCACACAAATAAGAATGAGCTCGTCTCTAATCTTTCTTCTGTTTTTAAATGAATGTCTTAAAACAAATGGAATGCCAACTGACATTGGAATTTTCACACTTCTTTCCAATTCCTTGTGAATGAGCCTTCAATGGCTTATACCAAATATAAACAAAGGTCTAGGGACTGAACATCTGGGTAGGGTAAAGGTTAAGACTAGGGAGACCAATGTTTTAAATCCATCCACAGCACTGGAAACTCACTAATCACTATCTCTCAGCTCAACTGAGCCCGGACATAAGTAAATGAAGAAGGGAATGCCATATCCTAGAGAAAACTATTCATCTAAAAAAATAAATAAATCTACAAGTACCTTGTCAGCCTTTAATCACTGAAATTGACCCCATAAGACTGAATAAGATATTTCATCTCAGCAGCATTCAAGTGACCATAAATTCATATGATTCTCTTACCTAACTAACCTGTCCTAGCTGGGCCTCTAATGTCTTCATTCAGTAGGGCAGGCCATCCTGAAAAATAGCTCTGCTGGAGAACTAATTGGAGATGCAGTGGAAGCACTAAATATGCCTTTCTTGATGCATGCATGCACTGCCGCATAAAATGGTGATTTTCCCTATTAAGATATTCCAGTTAGGTTTATAGACATGGAAGTAATGGGAACCATATTCTAAACTAGGCATGCCCAATCTGTGGGACACGGGGCACATGTGGCCCTGGAGAGCTATTAATGTGGCCCCATAAGAGTGTATAGAAATAAAAGAGCTTGTTATTTATGTACATTAACTGTATTATATATTTTATATGCAGCCCAAGACAATTCCTTTTAGCTCAGTGAGGCCCAGGCAAATCAAAGGCTTGGGCACCCATGCTCCAAATCAATGCAAGGCAAAACAATGTTTTGTCCAATTTCTCCTATTATGAGACATTACAACTTCCATAATATATCTGGAAGATATGAGATCAGAAAACCTAAACAAGAGATGGGCCAATTTACTTCTCATTCAGTCAGTCCATATATCCTGATAAATAACAATAAAACACTTAATTCTTTAGCAGAATCTAAACTAGCATTATCAAATTTCACCCCTTTCACCCCTGGATCCTTACCTTCCAATTAAGCTTTCCTGACACAGTACAACCAAACTAAAAGGCCAGTATAATGTGGCGGTTAGACTTTAACGATTCCAAGGGCAATCCAAATTCAAATGCTTACCTAGAAAATGAACTTTGAGCTACTTTCTGTCCTTCAGCCTAACTTGCCTCACAGGGTTATTTGTGAGGACAGAATGAGAAAGGGAAGAACCATATATATATATCACTTGGAGCTCACTGAATGAAGAACTATATATAAATGAAATTAATCAATAAAGTCAGATTATGGCCTTCAGCTAGAACTCCATTTTTGAGCTTTGCAATTGATGCCATCAGACTGTTGCTCAGAGTTATAGCCCTCGCTCAGATGCCTGCTGAGTTTCCCAAGTTATGATCTCATCATATTCTTTATCCTTACAGTCAGAGCATATTAGGAAGTCTACTCCCAGTGTAACTCCCAAGGCAAGCAACGTTTGCTCGAAAATACCATTTTTAAACAATAGTGCTTTGATATATTTTGAATTTTTCTATCAAATATATTCAAGCTTTATTGCCAAGAACATTCTTTTAATTGTCTATTTTCCCTTTCCCCCATCCTCTTTTTATCCTTGATATAAGACAATTCCAACCAGCCTTATGCTAAGAGCATGAAATCACAAGATCATCACAGTAACTCAATGTTACAAAGAAGTGTCATTCCTGTTGTGCTGTCCAATTACAAAATAGTAAAGCAGGGATAGTGCACAGCAATGCTGTTTTTTTCTATTTGTTTCAGTAAGTTTAGCACAGCAGGAAATGTGGCATTCTCTCTAGATAATGTGTCAAACTGCAGTTAGAATTTAAGTGCAAATGGAAGTTATCTTAAAGGCTTCATATGTAGGCTAATAACCTCAGTTGCTTAAATGAGATAATTATACCTTACATAATATATTTTACTTCAAGGATTTGGTATCTTCATTTTAATAAAATAATAATCTGCTCTGGAGAAGAAAAAGTGAAAATGGGACCTCATATGTTAATACTGCACTGTAACACTTAAAAGGCCTTTACGTGCTCAGCATTATTTGCATATCATAAAAATATGGTCTAGTTTATGTTCTCTTTTCAATACATTTCAATTAAGAACAAGCCAGTTCCCAAGGTTGGTTTAAAGGACTGAATGGACAGGGGATAAAAAAAAAATCCACCCATATATGTCACCTGCTGTCAGGATTCAGAAGCAGCATTAGGACTTTTCCCTGTCAAGGTATGTACAAAGGTATATTCATTAAATATATACGGTAAAAATATGAAATGAAATCAATGCAAATGGTATGCCGAGAACTTTCATAAGAAACATTCAATTAAATGACTGAAGTTACACTCACAGGTCAGTTTTAAACAGAATTAGGCTTTTTTTTTTAAAAAAAAAAAATCAAAGTCAGAATTTTGAATGATGAAATAAGCAGAGATAGGGCAAGTTTAGGAAGCATTTTGCCTCCTCTTTAAAATACATGTGAAAGCAGCTAAGAACTTTAAAATTCATCATTATTGAAAAGTCCTGGAATAGTTTGGACTCGCCCTGTTTTCTACTTGTTAACTTACGGCCCACTGTTTCTTCATGACAGACGTGCATATTCTGCATTAGGCTCCACCCAGCTACCAAGCAAGATTCAATTGCTAGATTTAGAAAAAGTACTGAACAACTTGGAATCAGAACACCTACAAAACTGTCTTAAATTTAAAACAGGCCAAAATACCGTGATCTTAGATTAGAAATAGTGGGGACTGTCACCATTCAACAGTATCACACGAATGACTTTAGCATGTCTGATCCCAGCATACAGTAGGTGTGTTTTAGTTGTTATGTAAAATGTTGTCACCACTCCTCTAATAGGTTAAGTCTTCCTTGAGTTGCTTCATCTTCGTGTGATTTCATCCATGTTGTTCTTTGGGGAACAGTACAGAAAGAGGTTGCCATTTCCTTCTCCAGAGAGAAATTTTATTCATTATCCCATTTGAAAGTTAACAATTCTGGGATTTTTGTGGTCCAATCTTGCCTAGCATTTTTAGGATCATCCAGGAATCAGTTATATTTTATAATGTGATACACTGAGCTCCCAATTTAATAGGAAATATTAAAAGAAAGAAATTACTTTTGTCATCCTATGTTTCTTTTGTGATTCTTAATTTGGAAAATGTATTGAAGAAAATTGCAACATCTTCTATGACAGGCGTGTCAAATTTATGGCCCGTGGGCCAGTTGTATCAAGCATTGGCCACCCCCACTCCCAGTTTAGCGGAGGGGGAAAAAGTTGCCATACGTCACGTGACAACAATGTGTCATCTCAGGTTTGACACCCCTGTTCTATGTGTTTAGAATTACCACTTCATCCTCTCAAATTTCTTGTAACAGGGATTTACCTGAAACAATATGAATCTACTGTAAAAGAAGTTACAGATTATTTTTTAAAAAAATAAGATTAAAATGCATCACACAGCTTCTTCTTAACCCTTGGAGACATAGTGACAAGTTGTCAGCAGCTGCTTAAAGTACCATCATGCACAAAGATATTTTAGGAGAAAATAATACAATGTGTTTGAATAATGAAGTCTAATTTGAATATAATATAATTGTGTTCCTTTTTTAAGAAGAATTAAGGAGATTACATAAGAGGTTTGTATAGATAAATGTTCTATATTTCACATTTTGCAATAATAGATTTTTAAAATGATTTAAATTTTGCCACTAAAAAATATCACCCAGCATGAGTATTATTCATTTATCTCAGAAAAACTGTATCAAAACGAACAGTATCAGTAATTTACAAAAAATTAGAATATCGTGCAAAAGTTCATTCATTTCAGTAATGCAACTTAAAAGGTAAAACTAATATATGAGATAGACTCGGTACATACAAAGCAAGATAGTCCAAGCCGTGATTTGTCATAATTGTGATGATTATGGCTTACAGCTCATGAAAACCCCAAATCCACAATCTCAGAAAATTAGAATATTACATTCAATCAATAAAACAAGGATTGTACATAGAACAATATTGGACCTCTGAAAAGTATAAGCATGCATATGTACTTGGTTTGGGTCCCTTTTGCAGCAATTACTGCCTCAATGCGCCATGGCATGGAAGCAATCAGCCAGTGGCACAGCCAAGGTGTTATGGAAGACCAGGATGCTTCAATAGCGGCCTTCAGCTCTTCTGCACTGTTCGGTCTCATGTCTCTAATCTTTCTCTTGGCAATGCCCCATAGATTCTCTGTGGGGTTCAGGTCAGGCGAGTTTGCTGACCAATCAAGCACAATAATCCCATGGTTATTGAACCAGGTTTTGGTGCTTTTGGCAGTGTGGGCAGGTGCCAAGTCCTGCTGGAAAATGAAATCAGCATCCCCATAAAGCTCGTCTGTGGAAGGAAGCATGAAATGCTCCAAAATCTCCTGGTAGATGGCTGTGTTGACCCTGGACTTAATGAAGCACAGTGGACCAACACCAGCAGACGACATGGCTCCCCAAATCAACACAGACTGTGGAAACTTCGCACTGGACTTCAAGCATCTTGTGGTGGCTCTTGATGCATTGACTCCAGCCTCAGTCCACTCCTTGTGAAAGTCCCCAACACTTTTGAATGGCCTTTTCCTGACAATCTTCTCCAGGCTATGGTCATCTCTGCTGCTAGTGCACATTTTTCTTCCACACTTTTCCCTTCCACATAACTTTCTACTAATGTGCTTTGATACAGCACTTTGGGAACATCCAACTTCTTTTGCAATTACCTTTTGAGGCTTTCCTTCCTTATGGAGGGTATCAATGATGGTTTTCTGCACAACTGTCAGGACAGTAGTCTTTCCCATGATTGCGATTCCTACTGAACCAGACTGCGAAACCATTTAAAGGCTCAGGAGCCCTTTGCAGGTGTTATGCTTAATTAGCGGATTAGAGAGGGACACTTTGAGCCTAGAATATTGAACCTTTCACAATATTCTAATATTCTGAGATTGTGGATTTGGGGTTTTCATGAACTGTAAGCCATAATCATCTCAATTATGGCACATCATGGCTTGAGCTATCTTGCTTTGCATGTAATGAGTCTATCTCATATATTAGTTTCACCTTTTAAGTTGCATTACTGAAATAAATGAACTTTTGCATGATATTCTAATTTTTCGAGTTTCACCTGTATATAACCTGCAATTCAAGAAACAGAAATTTTAGAATACCATAGAATGCAATTTGAAATAATGTTAATAATTTTTATAATATAGTAGTACCTAAAGCTAAATAACATAAGTTAGGTATAATTTAGGTATAAAATACTACACACTCTTATCTTGTTTATTACTGAACCACATATATTACTCATTTTCAATTATAATAATTTTTAAAAATTGATATACAACAGCAAATTCCTATTTTTCTTCAGGAAAACTAGCAGTGTACCTATCAGCACCACAATTTGCAATTTAAGTTCCTATCAACCTTGTTTAGTAAGTTACAGGCTTATTTTCCAGGGGAAAAACTTTTTTTAAATCAGATGGGTAAAAATTAAACAATAATTTAATTATATTTTATTCACTAATTTCATGGAAACCACTTCCAGGACGTGATTTTTCAATCAATTACTGTTAGTTAATCCCAACAAGAGTCAGTTTGGTATGGTAGTTAAGGCACCAGGCAAGAAACCAGAAGACTGACCGAAAGGTAATTTTCAAGGCAGCTGGACTTTCTTGTTTTTGTCCTGAAAATTTTTTCATTTCTCATTTAAGAAGCTTCTTCAGTTCTATTCTTCAGCTTCTTGGAGGAAAAGCAAATCGTTTTCAAGGGGAAAAAAACAAGAAAGTCCAGTTTCCTTTAGAAAAGCACCTTTGGGACAACCATCAGCTGGGCAATTGAGAGAATCTCCATAAATTGGAAACTGTGAGTTCTAGCTCTGCCTAAGACACAAACCAGCTGGCTGACCTTGGGCCAGTCACTCTCTCCCAGACTTAAGAAGAAGGCAATGGCAATTCACACATTTCTTGCATTTACAAAAATGAATTTTTGTAAAATGTACAAAAATCTTGCCAAGGAAACTATATAGCAGGGGTGTCCAACCTTGGCAACTTTAAGACTTGTGGACTTCAACTCCCAGAGTTCCTCAGCCAGCTTTGCCCACAAGTCCACAAGTCTTAAAGTTGCCAAGGTTGGACACCCCTGCTATATACCATAGGTGTCCAACATTTTTGCTTGCCAAGGCCACGCTGAGTGAAAAGGAATTATCTTGGGCCCCCTGTAAAATAAATAACATAGTTCATTGGCATCCTTCAGTCTCAATAGACTATGTTATCATGCTCTAAAAAGAGGTCCTAAAACAGCATCTAGTGTGGCTAAAAAGGCCAATTCAAGAGTGACAATCCCTTCCACACTGAGGACAGATACAATCTGTCTCCTGTCCAGCCCCCAGATTTCGCTGGTTCCGGGACTGCCTCTTTGCTTCAGTCTGTTGAACAAGTGTCGCTTTGAATTGAAGAAGGCCATGCTGCATCTTTAGCCTCCAAGCTGAACTATCAGAGGTCTAGGTTTCCCAGCTGTTGATGTCCATTCCCAAGGCCTTTAGATCCCTCTTGCAGATATCCTTATATGCAGCTGTGGTCTCCCTCTAGGGCGCTTTCCCTGCACTAATTCTCCATACAGGTGGTCCAACCATCAGCCATCATCACGACATGCCCAAGCCAGCGTAGACGACACTGTTTCAATAATGCATACATGTTAGGAATTCCAACACGTTCCAAGACAGCACTATTTGGAACTTCGTCGTGCCAGATAACATATATGTCAACTTTCTGTTTCTAGCCTGATGCCTTAACCACTACAAGAAATTGGCTCTCGCTGTAAAGTAACTGTTTTAATAACAAAGGGCAGAAGTTGAAGGCAATGGTAAAACAGAACTGCAACATTATAGTTGGCTAATAATTGCAAAAGCATCATTTCTAATGAACAATTTGATCCGAAAGGGCTGGAGGTAGTTTTATGCCTAGCAAATGTCTACATTACTCTATTCTAGTTTCACTCCGATTCTTATTTAGCTGAAGAATCTAGATCCTTAAAGACCAACCTTCTGTTCTGAAGGCTTCTGAGCTGACAGGCAACTAAACAGGGTCAGCAGCACAGAAAGTACTCGGGCAGAGCTCAGCAGAAGGCATCCAAGCATGTGAGATTTAAATAAAGGAGATTTATGGTCAAACTCCAAAACATCCATGAAATTCACTGAATATAACCCTTAGGAAGTCAGCCCTCATTTCACTTGCTTTACAATGTTGTTCTGAAAGTGAGAGAAAGACGTGTGATAAATAAATTGTGCTCAGTTCCCCCTCCCTCAAGAAACACATAAATCCAGTCATACCAGATGTTTTTAAAGATTACTATAAGCCTATACAATAAAACTGTTTTGGCATTCATCTTAATATATGTGGAAATACATTTTAAAATGGAATCACTTTTGGCTGGACCATAATTAAAAAATAACAGCAAATGTATAGTTTGCGAGTTTGAAGACACCTCCATGGATCAAGTTGTGTATAGGTTGCTAGCCTATGCCTGCGTTGTGATCAATGTTCAATGAAGTTGAGAAGGGATTTATGAAAACTATTATTTACAAATCACTGTCTGTGTTAAGTGCAGGCCTTTCTCAAAGGGGCCTCTTTCTAAGGAATGCCCGAAGACGTAATATATTATTCATAAAGGATATGGTGGGAAACTCAGTGTTGGACTTTAGTTAAAGTCAAGGTCCAGTTGAGATGCCAAGGCAGGATCTTATAGGATTATCTGGAATAATGTTGATTCTGTGATACCCAAGCAAGTACATTGGCTTCTCCAGACTGTCAGCTTGACAATCTGTCTATTAGATCCTAGTCCATCTTGGATGATCAAAGTCACCGACAATTTCACTGGTGCTCGCATCCATGTAGTGGTATCAGCCTCTTTGAGTCAGGGAATGGTCCCCTTGGCCTTGAAGGAGGCTATGGTATGCCATTTCCTCAAGAGATCTGTCATGCCCATTAGAATTTGACTCTGAGGGAGAGGAGAAACAGCCGACAGGGAATGGGAGTGTGGCTCCGGAGGTTGTGGAGGAAACTGGGGAAGGGCACAGGCTTGCTGGGCATTCAGAGGAAGACCCAGCCCATCTCCTCTTCATCCTAGGGCATGCAGGGAGGAGCAGATAAGGGAGAAACGTGAACGGCGTAGTCTACAGGGGAAGAAAGAGTCTTGATCCCCTTCATGGGTTGCGGCTGTGAGGACTGTTTAAAAGGACAAACTGTGCATGGGCCAGTGCTGGAAGCAAAGTGTGAAAATATTTCTCATCTGTCAGTTCTTATCTGAATTCTGGCATCCTTCCCAGTGTGTGTATTTCGATATCTGTTGGATGTCTTCAAGCCCTTATCCTGACTTGTCTCATTAATTCTTCAGTGTGGTTTGTGTTGTTTTTTTTCTATTTATAATTTATATGTATTTTGAGTTTGAAGTTCTTCCTTTTTGCAACTGTTTGTGGGAGAGTTTTTTCTCCAGTCAATGATAATTGGACCTTTAAAGCCAAGTTGAAGGAATTAAAGGTACTTCATCTGTTTTTGTGACTTTGTTGCTTTTATATCCCACCCTGGGTCATCACAAGATCATTGCTACATGGTTTTAGACAATTAATAGCTAGTCTGCCTCTTCTTTTTTTAGAAAAGATGGTAGAGAAACTGGTTGGGCATCCCCTCCAGAGATCTCTGCAAAAATGTATTATCTAGGCAGTTGGGTCAGGTTTCAGGTTGGAGTTTAGTATAGACACTGCATAGATCTTGCTCATTAATGACATGCGACAGAACCAGGATGGGAGTAGAGTGTCCATTCTTGATTTCTCTTCAGCTTTTCATATTATTGATCATATGGAACATGCTTTGGCTTAGATCCATGAGTTAGGAGGTACCATTTTGTGTCTGTGGAGATTCTCAGTCAAATAGGTCATACGTGTCAAAAGTGCTTTTTTTTCCCTTCAAAAGGCACCTGGACTGTTTTTTCTTGGAAGAGAAGTGGGGGGGAGGTGAAGGAAGAAGGAGAAGGAGGAAAAGGAGAAGGAGGAGGAGGAGAAGAAGAAGAAGAAGAAGAAGAAGAAGAAGAAGAAGAAGAAGAAGAAGAAGAAGAAGAAGAAGAAGAAGAAGAAGAAGAAGAAGAAGAAGAAGAAGAAGAAGAAGAAGAAGAAGAAGAAGAAGATTATTCATCAGTTCTGATAATAGGGGGATGGAAGGGCAGGTATTTACAATTGAGAATGGATAGCTGGGAGATGGAAAGATAAGTTCTGATAGGATGGGGTGTGGGTGGAAGGACTGTATTTGCAGGCTTCTTTCTGGAAAAAAATGAACAACTATGTCGGGAGATACTCCATTGTCAATTCTCAACATACTCACACTGCATACCATTTATTTTTTGCAAGATCCAAGATTCATTTATTGTTTATTTATTTAGTAGACTTATATGGAGCACATCTCACCTACAGGCAACTCTGCACAGAATCATAAAAGTTGAAACTTGTGTGCAATCTAGGAATCTTCTCAGACTCCCAGCTCCTACTTCATGAGCAAATGACAGCTATGGCAAACAGGGTCCATGCACTGGTAATCTGGTATGCCAACCGCACCCCTTCCTGAACAAAGACAATCACTCATGCCTTGGTCACCTCATGTTTGGAATACTGTAATGTACTCTACAGGGGCTTGGCTAGAAAACCATTGAGAAGTTAGCGCTAGTCTAGAAAGCAGAGACATCAGCAGTGTGTCTTATACTCACATGACCCTGTTGCTCTGCAGAGTACATTGGTTATTTGATCACTTCCAGGTATAATTCAAGGTTCTGGTTATCACTTTAAAGCCCTTTATGGCATAAGGCCTGGCTATCTCAAATACCACTTTTACAGAAAATCCATTATTAATCAGTGCAAAGTGCAATTTCTCAGTTATTTGACTTTTCTCCCCCTTAGTTTAACACAATGTTTCAAAAATAATAAAATAGAATTTATTTGGAAATATAGCTGATCCAACAAAGTTTTAAGTTGTCCTAATTTTGGCATTTTTCAGATGTGGTTGACTATAACTAACTGGCTGTGAATAACAGAAAAAGTACTCCAGAACTTCACCACGTCGTGGAAGACTCTGCTTGAAGGATTATTGTTTAATTAAACAACTTTATCCATATAACTTCTTTTCCTTTAATTGTTTCTAGTTCAGCAGAACGGAAGCTTCAAGAATGAATTCTTCTATAATAGAAATAATCCAGGGGGAGGAGGGGATTTATATAATACATTTAACTAATTGTGTTTTTCTTTTCTTTTTTCTTTTAAACAGTAGTATTTTTTTTTATTTTTAAAGAAAATAACCAATTAATTTCCTCTATATGTTACACAAAAATATTAAAGTCGATTCATCATACTTATGACCCAGGAAGCAAAGGAAACAGCAGAACCTGAAAGAAGGATTAATTAATATTGTTGGAGATTTTTCATTAATAGAATTGACTAATGAAAAATTTCTGTCGAAGATTTAGGCAATGAGAAAAGATACTAAGGAATTATAAAGTGCTTATGAAGGAAGCACTGATAAAAGCACATATTTATAAGTATAAAAACATTGTGTTAGTTTCACTTGCACCGATGAACATTCAAATCCCAACATGGAAACAATATTTAATGTGTTTTAGAGAAAGAACTTTAAGGCCTTGAAAATAACTTACTATTCAAGTGAAATATAAAAAAAGTATAAAGCTCAAAAAGAAAAATGAACAGCACAATCCTCTATTGGTTTGCTTGCAAACTTACCATAGGACTGCAATCTAAAAAGAAAAAGAAGACATAGCAAATAAATTGTAGAATTTCATACTTCATCTTCTTTGCAGGAAAAAATTTCAACCACAGGTTCTTGGTGCTCTCTGAGCTTGGTTGTTGCATCTTGTTACCTAATTTGGGCAATGAAATGTCTACAAGAAAACACCTAAGCTTAGAGAGCACTAAGGACCCCTCATTTCAATCCTGAGCTACAAATATTCTCCCTTTAAAGATTGCAATTTAAGATTTTCTAAGCAATCTGCAAGAAAATACATTTTATAGGTATTTCCAGCATTTTGTCCATATCAGAATAAATATTCAATTTCATTACTAAATTCAGCAATATCAATGGCAATAATTATTAGAGAACAAACCAGCTGGTTTTACTAGCAACACAAAATGGCAATTCTGCGAAATATATGCAGCACCTAGCAAAATATGCAAATGTGGAAAAAAAATGCAATTTTTTTTATGTCAGGTAATGCAGAAAAATGCCAAGGTAAAATAAATTTTAAAATCCAGTGTTAAAATCCATTATTATTAGTTAATACATCAGTTCCCATGTTAGTTGAGTCCTAGGGACTGGCCAGTTAGATTTCCTTTTATTTTGACCAGTGCAATTGCTATACATATTGTCTGCAAGTTGAGGCACACTTCAATGGGCACTTCGACGGAACGCAGTAGTTTATAACTGGCAGGTCTGACCATGTATAATATGTAACCTTAGGTCAGTTAAAATTAAACAATTTTGGTTTATTTGAGACAAGTGATTGAAGGAATGTTCAGGGGAAATCATATCTCTCTACACTCCCATAATCCCCCTTCGCTATAGTATTCTCCAAGGAGAAAAGCTTGCTCTCCAATTTATCTCTGTAGCTCACAAAGTAAATTAAAATTCCCAACTGAAAAAAAACCACAAGAAATTACAGATGAACTCTCAGACAATATAACACCACCTAAGCCTATAGAATCTTATAAGCCTTATAAAAGTTGGAAAAACAACTTGACATAAACATTCTTTGTCACCAGTGGATAAAGGAGATGATTTCATCAAATATCAATCCTGCAATCAAGCTCAAAACAAGACTTTCATGGGCTTCTTGATTTATACTTTAAATATACTTAAGACAGTGCTATTACGTTTTAAAGCCCTAGAGACAGCTACCATTGTGGAATATGTTGACTATGAATTATTACTCAAATGAAACTGCCTTGTTCTCTATCTGAAAGCTACATTAACTACCTTGTCTATGTTTTTAAACAGCAGATCAGAAAACAAAGCACACAAGCATTCTACCATATGCATGATGTTATATTAGCAGCCCATAGAAAGGCTGTATAAGTGCAATTAATACGACATAAATATTGCAGGTCTACTAATAAAGCATAAGTCTTTTAATGCTTTAGAACTTCTTTTGTCGGTATTGCATCCTGTTACACTTTATAAATTCAGTTTGTCAATATATGATGGTGACTCACAAGGATATAACCACCAGTGTTTCCAGTTAGAGTTGGGCAAAATTCTTGTACTGCAGTACAATTGAATAATTTTTTGTAAATTATTAAACTCTATTTAAGTAAAATTGCAAGAGATATTTCTCAGTTGAGTCTGACTGAAAAACATTAAGAGCAAAATAATGGGGGAAAAACCCTTAGAAAGTGTGTCCTGTTGTGAACTTAAAACCTGCTACATTTATTATATGAAGTTTTTATGGTTTTTAAGCAAATAGATGACTTTTGGACCAAAGAGGTTATGAAGGAGTTATACTTAAACTCTTTCCTTAAACTGCTTAAAGCACAGGATCCTTTTGCCTTCAAATGCATTGTTGTACAGAACCAGAGCAAGGAAACATTCAGACCAAAATAATAAAAATGCTTTTTATGTTCCACAGCAATTAAAACATTTGCTTTCCTGCCAGAAAAACATGGTAGCCTTATGAATAATTTCTGTGCATTTACTTTTTCCCTTTGTTATTCCCCCAGTCCTCAAAAAAATGAATTGCCAGATTACAACTACAGCACAAGTTTATGCGCTGTGGATGAACATATATTCTAAAATGCACATTCCCCGCTTTGTGAGAATAACCAATGCAGCTGTCAAAAATCTTGCAACCTGTTTTTCCCCATTACTGATTACTTGTACAAGACATTGATCATTGAGCAACTCAATGTTTCTCTTTTCACGAGACAACAAAATATAAAGGAAGTTCTAAAATAATTACCATATTAATGTCAGAAATTGCACCTTTAGGGCGGAATAAAAAGTTTTCTATTTTTTTATTTTTCATGGAAGAAAATAAAATTGTATTTATAAGCAGCTACGAAGTAGCATTTCAACCATCTGAACTTACTTAATTTTTCTATTAATACCAGTAAGTAAAAATAGGTGCCAAACAATCGTACTGTAAATGTTTTCTAAAAGCTGCTTTTCTGATTGCTAGATTCTCTTGTGATTTGTATGCTCATTTGATGCTCAACCAGAATTAATCATTACATCTCAAATTTTCAAATTAGCTTCAAAGTAAACAAATACTTCTCAAATATAATTCAGGAATTTCCAAACATAGCAAATTAAATGCTAAGAAATGCTGGAAACATGTTTGGAGATCTCCAAATTATGTGTCAAGTTCTTCCCATAGCCAAACAGCTCGATTCAGAATATGCAGATCTGATCTTATTCATTTATTTTACTATCAGTCCCTGCTTTTCTCCTAAGCTTAAGTGTAGTTCTCATATAGTTTGCTGAACTTAATATGACACCAAACATTTTTTTTTAATATTTAGGGAGAAAAAGACTTGAATGGCTTCTAAGGCCTGCTGTAAAACTCAAATCAGGTTTAAAAGAAGCCCTATTGCTTCTAAATCTGATGCTATCTACCCCAATCATTCAAACTAAACAAAACGCTCTATTAGGAAGAAGAAAAAGCAGATATTTTAACAGGAGGATGTTCAGTAAAACTTTAAAATGATTTAAGTACAGCATTACTATCGAATCAGTTACAGAGGCGGCTGGAATTATTTTAAAATGAGTGCAGCTAATTCTACCAGAATAACATCAGTGCAAAATATTAGATTTTTCTCTTAAACTTGACACATTTTTTCTGTTTTTCATACATTCTTAAAATAGGAAATCTACACCATCCCCTAAATTATAAAAACAGGGGGGGAAATCCTGCTATTGTAAACATTTGCACCAATAAATATGGTGAGCATCTGTGCAGGACTGTATAGCAAGACTGCAATCTTACCACCTACCCCTGGGCATGAGGGATTTGAGTGAATAATAGAACTGTGAGAAGCCATGGGTTCCCAAAGTTGAAAACGAACACCCTCCCCCCTTTTTAAGAAGGAGGTCATTCATTTTAACATACAGTGGTATAATCCCATTAAAGACTAATAGAAGAAGAAATTATACAGGCTGCTATTTGGTGAGAATTAAATACAAATTAAGAGCAAATGCCGCCTAAGTTTTTTTTTTTAACAATTTCCTTAATACTTGCACAATTTAGATGAAGAATTTTCTTTCATTCACACAGTTTATTCTAAATATAAAACAATGCACCCCTTAAGCATTTTTCATAACAAATTAAACATTTACGTTTTTTAGTGTGTAGGGAGACTTAGCATTCACACAGCTTCAAAACCGAAGTACAGCCTCAAGGGAAGCCTCTCCGCTGACAAATTAATACCTTAGAAAATAGGCCTGAATGGTGGCAATGAACTCATTTGTTCCCACAGTAATGAAGAATGACTCTTTCTTTACCACATCTGTGACTGTTGCTATGGTGACCCAGACTTACCTCATTGCTTCTCGAAGGGCTCCACGCTCACCCAGAGTCGTGTGCTTGATGTCATCAAAATTATTTTCCAGTTTCTCACAGTTCTGCAATAATAATAGTAATAATAATAACATAAAGCAATATAAGGCAAACAGAGGACTCTGCATAAAAAGTAGCATTTCCAAATCCAAAAAGTAGCGTTGGGCAAATCCCCCTTTCTAGTGGGCTAAATTGCCTGCATTCATTCTCAGTGCAAACATAGCTGATTATATTGATTACATATTCACACAAATTACTCATTTTTGCTTTTAATTGCATAGCAGTAATTAAAAATGACACTGTGAACTCAGCAACAAAGTACAGGTGAAATTTGTATGGTTGCCATGACAACCGTCTTATCAACATTTTATAAAGGAGGGGGGAGCAAATAAAAAATTCTTCCTAATGTGTGTACACGTTTTTCTATATGTAAAACAGCGAAGGGAACACCATAAAATAGTTCTGCTGAATTACATATATGTGCGATATGCAGAAGAAATATAATCAGCCATGCTTTAACATCACAGGAAAATTTTATACATAGATTACAGAATCCAAAATTTCTTATAGTACACATGAAAGCCCAAGCTTGATCAAGCACTGTCATCAACAAACTGTAGAGAACTGTAGAGAGAGAGAAAAGAAAAAAGAAAGAAAACCTTGTTTCAATAATGGCTGCAACCCTAACAGGATAAAATTATTCTTCTTTGCCTAGAAGAGATGTGCTCAGAATGTTCGCAATCCAGTTCTTTGTGGCAAACCCACTCAAAATTTGCTACATCTCCCTTGATCGTTATGTTTTATTATAGCTAGAGGTAGAAGTTATAGTTAACATTTCAAATACATTAAAACCCTACAAAGGCTCCACAAGTTATTATCTCTAAATGGGTTGCTGAAACTAATAAAGTATTTACTAGCTGAGCTATATTTGCAAGATTAGTCTGAGTGATAGCAGCAATATCCGGGTTATCTAATGGGTTTGGAGTTATTGTTGTATCACAGCTGAAGACCTGTAGGGAGGTTCGACATATCTGCCGCACAACGGACATTATGATCCACTTAGTTGTTCTCAGGGGCACAACTTGTTAGAAAACTCTGTGGTGGCTGATAACACCATTTTCCCCAAACAAATGCAATTAACTCCAAACCACACCATGAAATCACCGACTCTTTCGCTCATCCCCAAACCAAAATGCAAGTACAGCCTGATCTTCTGTTAACAAACAAAACAGCAGAAATTTAAGGAGCCAAATTTAAGATGATTTCTCTCTTCCCAATGCTATTCTAAAAAAACGAAATTCTAATAAATTCCCTCTTTTCGCTATGATTCCTGTTCTGATTTCTAAATTGGTATTCTGTAGCTACATCCTCTCTACATCCTTGTTCTTTTCCTTTCTCACCAAGTGCTTCTTAAGAAAGATAAAAGGTGCATTTCAGGATTCTTTTTGATTGAGTTGGTTATGGACTCCAATCATCCACAAGATATGATAAATTGTTAGTGGAGAAATGACCCGAGACAGTTCACATTGAAGCATGCTGCAGTCCTGTTGTTTGAATTTAACACTTTAATACACCTCTTCAAAGAAGCCTTATTCACCCAGAGCAACTAGGAGATTTTCGCAGTCCCTCCGGAACCAAACTAATCTTTTTATTTTCTTTCTGGACAGGAACTGGCTTCAGTGAGATCACATTCAGAAAAATTCCCACAAATACAAATGAACCCTCGAGTCAGGGGTATTCCATCCCATGAAGAGACACCAGTGAAGCAGAGAGCCTCATATAAGTTCATCTTCCTAGGGTTCAGTTTAAATATTAGGACCCTCATTGCCTCCAGCAGAACATCAAAAACATCGCCAATCAGGCCTTGTTAGACTTATTTCAGTGGCTTCATGACAGTGGCTTCATGACGAAGTTAAATAGCGGAGAGGACCAAACTTGTAAGGAGCAGCCACTGGTCCAACCCGTCCTCTCCCAGCACCATGAATGCAGCAGAAGAAGCAACATCACTTTGGTGGTATAGAAGGATATCATGATTGACTGTATCAAAAGAGATGTAAAGGAACAAGGGTGGGTGAACTACCCTCATCTAGATCCCTATAAAGGGAATCTACCATAGAAATCAAAAAGGGGAAGGTTGGAGATCAAGTAATAATTCCTAACACCTCTCAACCCAGGAAGGTTCTCTTAAGGAGAAGGCACACTGTGTAGCCTCTTTCAAGGCCAATAGCAACCTTCCTTCTCATAATGAGGCATTATTAATCTCACAGATCAAGCAAACTACTACAACTCCACAGATAGCCAGGAGAGGCAAGGTAAGAACTGTTATGTTACTTTCTGGGCAAAAAACAAAATGTTATGCAAAGCCAAGAAAAGGAGGAGGATATGGTTAACCAAATTTACACCAATGCATATTTATACCACTGCACATTTTGATATATTCCAGTCCTTGGAAACTATCTTTTAATCATATCCATAGATTGCTTTGGGTTTTTTTTTAAAGGCCTATCCTCTTTTTCAGAATCTTATCAGTTTCACCTAACGATTTCTTTTTTCTTATATGCCATTCGCTCTTCCTTCATATATTCATTCTAAAAGTTTATCTTTATTCAATCTCACTAAATGACCAGCACAGTTCTGTAAACTGTTTTCATATTGCTTAGTCACTTTTTTTATTTAGGTCACAGTCGTTTGGGAGTAACAGAGAAATGTTGTTTTTATTACAAAAGAAAGAATAATTCTTTCTAATTTACAATCAATATTTCTACCCTGGCTTTACTATTTTTAGAGGCTTAATCTTCCAAACTGTTCTATGTTCCTAATTTACTTCCAGTCTCGAATCTAACCGTATTTTACTATTCTTAATTATTTCCCATTCTTACCGACCTGCTTATTTTATGTAAGAGTCTAATATTCTCACATTTCTAGCCTGCAAACTCTATAAAAATTTGTATTTTAAGTTTTAGCTGTACCCTGGTCCCAATTATTGATGCTATCAACAACCACTCCTGCCTGCCTTTACTGTTGTCAGCTTTTTAACCTGAGTTCAACCATCCTGTAGTGGCTTTTTGCCACATTTGCTTCTTGTTCCACCTCTACTAGCTCTTCAAGCTTTAGCTTTCTAACATGAGGTCTCCTCTTTAGCCTGCTCCAGCTTGAACCTTTCTGATCTACTCTTGCTCGACACTTTAGAAGCCACACTCATGCTTGGTCCTTTACTGCCACAGCTGCTTTGCCAGGCTAGAGGGTGAGCTGCCTTCTGTCCCCTTTTAATAGGGTGATGACTGGGGTGGTGAAGGCATGTCTAGATGTTGATTGGTTGTAATTCAGACTCCTCATCTGGCTCTTCTACAGTAATTAACTTGGCATTCCCAAAGTGGGAGAGAATAACCACTTTCTCTCCCTTCCTTATACTTTTGGCTTAGTCGTCTCTCTGTGACACAAGCCCTGAGAGTTCCTGATACCCTGAAACTTTTGAAGTACTCACACAAAGTACTCAAACTTAGGCAATACCTGACTGGGCTTCTGCCATCATTAAGACCTCCCCGCCCACCAAAAGCTTCTTTATTATATTTGCCAAAAACTTTCCTCTCCTCCACTCTTTCCAAGTTGCTTGGACGCTCTGCACAGCACACAATTCACACAAACACTTTGCAGACTCTCCCACTTTTTCTTTTTTTTTTTAAACAATAGCACAGGCTTCTACCCTGATTGCTGCAGGCTCTTTTTTCAAGGAGATAGCTGCAAAAAATTGTAACCTTTGTTAACCATCATGGGGGAAAAAAGTGATACCAAAAACAGGATCAGTTTCACCACTACGATTCTCTATTCTTCATTACTTATGTATAGATCAAATGAGAATATAGGTAGTCCTCCATTGACAACAGTTCATTTAGTGACCAAAGTTACAACAGCAGCAAAAAAAGTGACTTATGACCATTGCTCACACTTATGACCGTTTCAGTATCCCTATGGTCAGGTGATTTACATTTGGATGCTTGACACCTGACTCACATTTATGACGGTTGCATTGTCCCAGCATTATGCGATCCCCTTTTGCGAACTTCTGGCAAGTAAAATCAATGCAGGGAAAACAGATTCACTTAACAACCATGTTATTAATTTAAGAACTGCAGTGATTCACTTAATAAATGTGGTGAGAAAAATTGTCAAAAGGGGCACATTCATTTAACAAATTTCTCACTTAACAGGATAAATTTTGGGCTCAATTGTGGTCATAAGTTGAAGATTACCTATATAGGTAATAGGTAATCTATTACCTATTAAAGGATTGATTGATTGATTCATTCATTCATTCATTCAATTTATATGGCTGCCCAACTCTGGTTGGCTCACAGCAATCATAAAACCAATTAAAAAATGTTGGACTAAGAATTGAGAAATGTGTTCTAGTTCAGGGGTGTCAAACTGGCGTCCAGATGCATCATGTGCAGGCCACGCCCACTCAAGCTCCGCGAATGGGGAAGATGTTGCAAAACATCACATGACAGTAACGTGATGCCATGAGTTTGACACCCGTGTTCTAGTTCATCCTCACAAGTTCCTTGAATGATTATGGCCAATTATTCCTTCTTAACCAATTTTTATTCACAGGGCTATTATTTTGGAGAAAAAAATATAAAAGAAGAAATACTGAGTATGTCTATCTTGAAATCTTGAGTGAAAGACAGGGTAGAAATCTAATAAATAAAGGAATAATTTTGTAAATGTTCAATTTATCTTTCCGGTCGCAGCTACAAAAGTTATATACAGCTGATCCATATATACATTTTTAGATTTGTATTTCCCATTGCATAATTCAATCTATCCAACATTCACTGAAAATTATAAAACATATGCATTTACATCCCCACATACATTCTCTATACATCTACACATTAAACTACTAAAACAACATCAGTGTTAAAACTAGTATTGTATTTATTCTCATGCATTACTTACTTAGTTTTGAAAATATATTGCTCTTACCACATTTAATAACCAAATATCACCTCTATAGTCAAAAATATTATATAATTTGTGTACTTTAATCAACAAACTTAAAACAAACTTTATTTTCACAGTCATACAGTTTTTAATTACTTTGTAAAACATATATCATGTCTACATGCTCTCTATTGGAAAAAAGTATGTTGACCTTCACAAATGTGGTTAATTTTTCTGAACATCTTCCTAGGTCTGTGATGGCGAACCTGACACGTGTGCCAGGAGTGGCACACAGAGCCATCTCTCTGGGCACACCAGTCATAGCCTATTGCTCTTCCGGATTCCGGCGTGTGCATGCACACCACTCAGCTGGTCTTTGTGCACGCGGGAGAGCCAGAAACTGGAAGAGCAGCTCCCCAGCATGCATGCATGTGCTGGCCAGCTGGTCTTCGTGTGCGCATGCATGTGGCCACCACATATGTGTGCGCCATGAGGCTGAGCTTCGGGTTTTCAGCGCTCACGCACACACATGCTTGGGAGCTGGTCTTCTGGTTTCCAGCATAGACGTGCGCTCCTGTTTCGGCCCTCAGTGCTGAACTGGTTCACCACCACTGTCCTAGGTACTTACAAATTAACCCCCATGTCATTTTCCCATTCACTCTTATTACCTTTTTCTTTATATAAGGGAATAATAACATCCTCCCAACTACCTGACACAAATAAAGACTTTGCACACATCAGACAAGGAACACAAAAAACAACTCTAGAAGTAAATAGAACTGAATTTCTTCAGTTACATCTTCTACAACAGGAATCTTAAAACTTTTCATCATTCTTGCAGTATTTTTCTCTACCTTTTTGGCCTTATGTTTCATAGATATTTACAATTAGAACAATGGTTCCAATTCTGTTCTTTGACATATATAAATATCATAGATATTTACAATTAGAACAATGGTTCCAATTCTGTTCTTTGACATATCAATCTGATTCCCCTACAAATCTTTACAATACTCTGTTTAGAATTCTCTGACTTTAGTTTCTTCCAAAATAATTTCACCACTTTAATTTTTAATGCCATATAAAATGGATACTTGCTAAGTCATCTTCAAGCATTTCCAAAACATTTTTATCTTTTCATCAAAAATGTTCTCCATTTCCTTTGACTTATTAAATCTGAAATGACTCTTCGTTCTTTGATTACATTACATAAATACATTATATTACTGTACATTACATACAGTAAGGGAAATCAGACTTAAATGAGAGTTGTTTACTGCAGCTATGAACCTCATCATTGTGCACCAATATGGAGCTCAGGAAAAAAGAACTGAACTTCCTTCAGAAGCAGAAGTTTCACACAGATAAATCCACAGATAGTTATCAGGAGTAATGCTTGTCATGTCTCTTTTTTTCTACAAGTTTCACTGAATTTTTTTGTTCTATTTCCTTTATGTTTCTGCCTATGTGAGAATCAAGGATCATTTCTGACCCAGGCTCTAAGTCAAATAACTCAGTCTTCTGATGTGCTTCTGTTAGAGGTAGCTGACTATCTGGCTGTTCCAGAAGTAGAGGTTCATCCTCCAGAAAGCCATTTCTTTCTTAACCTCATCTGCAGATATCTGGCAGCCTACCATCTCCTGGATTTCAAATTTAGACCCTGGGAAGTCTTGCTTCTCCAATTCACTCTTACTCCTCAAACATTAACCGAGCTTGGATCCTTAGAGACTATCTTTATGTTGGAAGTAAAATCCCTCTGGTTCAATTCCAAGCTGGGAGAAAGACTCTGGAGATAAAATGGAGAAAGGTCCAACCCCATCAGGGTTTCAGGTTCTTATGCAGCTGACCAATTGATTTGATGAGCACATGGATTTTTATAAGTTTCAGAAAGGCTGCTGCTGGGGGAGGTTTGTATAGTGTCCAAAATGCCCATAGGAGATTGTGCAATGTGGTGAGCTTTGTGTCTTCTGCTAAATGGTAGTGGGTTAATCCTATTACGTCCTGAAGCATCATGTCCTGTACTTCTTAATCCTTATCATCCTAAAGCTGAAGGCCTTTTGTTTTATAGATAGGATGGCCCAGCCTGTCTTTATGGGCACAAAATATCTGCTACAGGAGAGGGTGCTATTAAGAAAGACTGAGACTGCGTTCTGCAGGTAGGGTATGTTTCTCCATTTCTCCTTGTAGGAAAATATAATATTCTGCTTTTTTAAATTTTTTCCAAAATATTTCATTTTTCAGGGAGGGGGGCTTCTCACACCTGCATGCCAGTATAGTGTGGCCTCCATTCCACCGGCTAGGACATCTAAGTAGTATACAACTGCACTCATGATACATCAATAAATATTCCAAGATACATTAAGTCAGACATGTACAACAGTCAGTATGTAAACACGAGCAATATTTTCAAAGTTAGCAATTAAATGTAATTTTAAAAGCTAAGTAGCTTCAGTTCTTTGCAGAGATGTTTTGGTTTTTGTTTGCTTTCTCTTTGTTTTTTTATTAACCAAATACAGTCCCTTCAGGCAACTGTAATTTTTAAGTACAACTAGAAAAAAACGACAAATGTATTTTTACTATCAAGAAAGGAAAGGGGGAAATTAACGAGGATTTTGACTTTAGCTGCCCAAAAATATTAAGCAGCTTTGGTTGTTCTGCCATTAGCTGGAAAGGAGAAGAGGCAAAGTTAGTTGCGACTTGGTCTTGAGTAGCCAATTCTAATATTCTAAACTCACTTAATCACGTAAGTTTACTTAGATGACATCAATCAATATATTTGAGGGGGTGGGGTATTTAAACAAAAAAGGACATTCAAAACTTCCCAAACCCTATCGGCTGACAGTAGTAAAACATCTCCACAATCATTGAATAAGCAATTAAGAAATATCCAACGGATATGTCTTATTTCTATTATTTACCTTTTATTATTCTTTATAATATTTAGACTTATGGTCCAGCATGAGTGTTAAGTACATTCTGTTGAGAAAAACCTAATGCTTATCTATTTACATAATGTGACCCTCTCTGCCAATCTTGTATCCATTTCCTAATGAAACCCTCAGTCTGGCTATTGTGAAATTATGACAGATAGCTCAATTCTTTAAAAGACAAACATGAATGAAAAATAATTATCCAAGTTTTTTTATATCACTTTATTAAAAAGGCCTTATCAACTTGTCCAGCTAATGTCAAAATTAGCTTGTTATAATTTTTGAGATAATGCTACAGACATTTTAATACACACACTATTAAATATCAGGCTACACTACTGACATTGCTAAGACATAATTACCAAATCAGCAAAGAATATTTCAATCCAGCCTATGTAAGCAGTTCTTTCCTTTCATCTTTTTTTTCAAGGAATTTAGAAGGCAATTTTTAAAAACTAAACTACACATTAATTCTGTTCCATGTTTAATCTGATATAGTTTACACTATTCGTTGACAATATAAAATTCATTCGTTGTAATGGGACAAGAAAAGAATAGTCATCCTTCTGTATCCTTTGCAGATAGAATACAAGTTTGTTTCCATGGGACAATATTAAATTGCTTAAAGGGACACACAGGTATAGAGACCTTGTACAATTTGAAGAATTTTATTTTTTATTTATTTTATTTTATTTGTCAATTGTTTACAAGATAATAAGCATAAGTGTATACATAGTTATGAATACATGAAATGGGTACATATAAGAAAAATAAAAGAAAAAATGAATGAATGAATGAATGAATGAATGAATGAATGAAGTTATGGATAAATACATGGATTATTTCAAAATTACTGAAGGAAAAGCTTCTCTAGAAAATACCATTCAAAAGTGTTTTCAACTAATAAAAACATACCATTTACATTTACATTCTAATATAATGAGCAATAGTGCCAAAGACAAATATAAAGCCTTGGCTACAACTACATACTCAATGCAGAGAAATCAAAGCATATTGGTGGCATTCCAAGAGACTGTGAGCAATCAGCCACAATGCTAACCTTACATAATAAATCTTCTTTATTATTTAATACTTAGAAAATACAAACTATAAAGGAAAGAAAAAAATGTAAAAAAAGAAAGTCTTTAAAGAATTAACTTCCCCCTTCATCACATGATTAAACACTTTCAGTAACTTAACACCATCTCATAAAATAACAGAAATACTCTTTTCATCCTATACCTCATCTCTTAACTTCAAACAAAATCCAACAGCCTCATTATTTGTTCCTTATTAGAAAAAAATACATTTAAGGGTAATCAGAAGTAACTATATATCTACTTCAACCTCGATCAAACAAACCAACTCTATATTCTTTCCCTGTAGTTTCAACAATCTCAGTTTTAATAACTTCAAATAATATCCTAGAATTTGATTTCTTCTCACTTTTTTTTTCTGTCCCATCTTGGAGAATTATCAGAAAACCCTTCAAGACTTTAACAGATCTCTTTTGTACATAGTACGGGTTATCCAAATCACCCTTCTGATATAATACAAATCATTTTCAGTCTTATCCAGTATACTTCGTTCTTCTTCTGTGATATCATTAACATTGCATTTGTCTACGATATGAGATAGTCTCAAAATTAATTTGAGTCCATTGTTCAAAAATATCCTTCAAAACATCCAGTGTTAAAGTATTTTGCTCCATTTTTTACTAGCAAGTCAAATTTAAATATTCTCCTTTAACTGTAATCTTTATTTTCTTCCAATTCTTTTTGGTGTCCAACCATCAAAGTTCCATCCTATCATGATGTTTTTCCACAGAATTCAAACATCTGAATTTTCCTACAAGAAGGATTTTTGTAACTAATTTTAAATTTGTATTCCAAATCCATCTGGATCCCTAGTCCAGTTTAACTTTTCAAAATCAACACTCTTGCTGTTTATTAAAAAAAAATCTTTGAAGTCATATTTAAATTTTATTTCTTTAAGGAGAAGGAACCTGACTCAGTGAATGCAATAAAAAGTTGCTGTTCTGGAGGATCTTAATATTTCCAAAGCAGTAAAAAATAATTCCAATAGGTGATTAACTAAACCTTTCTACTCATAAAAGGCTGCATTACAACTGTGAGCTTAGAAGATATTCCTTGACTCCCAATTGTTTGAGTCATAAGCAGAGCACAAAACCTTGGTTCATGAGTTCTAGTAATGAAGAACAGCTGTTTAGACTGTGCATGGGCAATCTCAAAATCTCTTCTTCTCTGAGATATTTCACTGACCAGGATCCAGGATGCAGCCACCAAACTCCAACGTAAACTGTGCAACCCACAGTTCTACCTGGTGCTCACCACAAGTATCCCCAATCTCTAGAATCTGGATTAGATATTCACTCCAGCTAAGAAAGCATTTAGAAATCTGATAATAGGCATAATTGTGTGTAGAATAAGTAACCTTTTGCTTAAAAAATCATTATAAAAAAGAATGCACACAGAAAATGCCCGTTTCACTTTACTATTTCATTCTCTTCTTCTTTGAAATAACATCTAAAGCAATTTTTTCATTAAATTAAAACAGAACTAATAGGCAAAGACGCATGACAAATCCGAATAGCAGATTTGAAGCATTGTCTAACTCTAATCAACATCTACATAAAAGAAATGGATCCAAAAGAATGCTTAATTATAGGCAGATTGAACAGGGTGTTCATCATAATCCCCACTGGGTGAGTTGCACAAATTATATATAAAAAATTTGGGTAGGTAATCTGCAATTAAATTCACAGTAGACTGGTGAAAACTTAATAATGCAAGCCCTAACCGATTATTAAGGTGGTGTCTCAGAATACAGGCAATTCTAAGCAGGGGTAATTTTTTTGGTAAAATTAGGATTTTCAACTCTAAATTCAAATTTTTCAAATAGCAAGGGAATCCTTTAGACATTGCTCTAAGGGCTGCTGATTGATATAACAGTGGATTTCTTTTTCCATAAGCATTCAGCTTTTATCCTCAAGTCCTGGGATTTTGTAATTATTTTCCAATTTAGTTTCCTCTATCCTTGCATCATCTGGTACAGCAACATCAATGAACCAAATTGTCATCTTTTCAATGTCTCTTATTTATGTCAGGCAAATTATGAACAAATATGCCTATCTGTTTCTACCTTAAAGTAAAGTAAGATCTTAACTCAACTTTGTAGTCCCAGTAGTTTTTGCTACATTAAAATGCAAACTTCTGACAAAGTTTCCAAAGAGTAATTCTAGCAGCTCAGTCATGACATTACTTGAAGACAGTTTTGAAATTTTGCTGTAGCCACTGAACAACTGGTCAATCTTTTCATTCTTTTCAATACAAATGCAACCTCTGTTGTTGTTACATTGTTGTTGTTGCCTTTATGCAATTAATTGGCAATGCTTATTTTTAAGTCATTAAAATAAAAGCATTTGTTATTTTTGTCATTATCTATTCACAATGTAAAGTCACACCTGCCAATTAGTTAGTGTTGGTTTTCATGCGCATCCAGTTCTTAATATCTTAGTTTAAAAGCATCTTATCCTGGGTTGTGTGGAAATAATTAAACCACAATTCTTGGTTCAGATACCAAGAGAATCCAAAATTTTCAAAGTGATATTCAAAGAAACCCATAGGAACTCTTACACTCTATTGGACTTTCAGGTATTTATGCATAATCAATCAAATAGATAGATAGATAGATAGATAGATAGATAGATAGATAGATAGATAGATAGATAGATAGATAGACAGCTGACATTCTACAGCTAAATCCCCAGTTCAACATAATCTTTATTTCCAGTAATGTCTCTTGGTTCACAAATGTCCTATAGCGTCCAAAAGAAATGGAACCCCTTCAGTGGGATCTGCAAGTTTTCCAACATTTTTTCTGTTCTATATCTGTATGACATCATGATGAATAAACAAAAGTGGCTGGGCTTGCATCATAATGGTGTGACACTGCTTTTGTCATTCACCTTCCTTCACCCCACTCACCCCGATAATTGCATTCCCAAAGAGTGGAGAATGTGATTATAAGCATGAGTTTCAAAGGAACTTTTTCAAGAGGCAACTGGACTTTCTGATTTTTCTTTGAAGACGTTCCACTTCTCATCCAGGATGATTGAGAATCAATCATTTGGGACAACCATGACCTGGATGATTGAGAATTTCCATAGGCTTATAGGCATGAGTGTATTGTTTATACACATAATTTAATACACCAGGATTCATAGTTTCCCATTATACATTAATGAAGTAATAAATAATGATTGTACAGAACAGTATTTTAAATGCAAAATTTGGTATCTCTGGGTTATTTTGACTCATTCAGTCCTTCACCAAAATAAAAAATAAAAAATTGAACTAGTTGGAGCTGTGATGAGTTTATATGCTTAAAATTTCAGGGGCGATTTTTTTTTTACCTAATATAATGTGTCCATGTTTTGATACAATGCATTTTAGTGCTTCCCAATAGAAGCATTAAATAAATATTTATGGTATTAAAATAAAGCTTCAGTTATGGAGGAGAAGCAATATCCAACCAAAGTCACACATTTATCATGTTGAGTTTGTTTGGCTCTGTGATATTTTTATCCAAGAAGATAAAAAGAAATTAATTCCAAATTTTGAGCAGCAATTAAAAAGATAATGAAAGCCCGAGCACTGAGGGTGGGCAGCCATTTCTGGTGGCTTTCTGCCAAATTATTTCCTATGGGTCTTGATAAGGTCTAAAAGTTTTTACTGTGATGAACTAATTATACTGTATTTGCATCTTATCTCTATTAACAGTTGTGTAATGCTGTATGATACCAAGCCAAACAATTCAACAGGGTTATGATAGCAAATCAAATGTAAAAAGACATGATTATGAAGTCAGAAATAAAAAGGAACCCGTAGTCTGCTAATATAGGACATCATACTAGAATTTGGTAATGAGAATTAAACACATAAAAACATTTTATAGAGCGGTGAATATATACAGATAATTATTGTGATATACAAAACTGCAGTGTTAAAAATAGTATATATTTCAGTATTGTAAAAAGTTTTTATAACTAAAATAATATTAATTATATAAAACAGTATTAATTATATACTTAAACTATGGAATGAAGAACTAGAATATTCCATTTTGAAGAATCAATTGATTTAACAGGATTAAGAAACCTGAAAAATAATTTAAATGTGAAATTAAATCATCAGAAAATATTTTCTTATGTTTTTAGACCTGCAAAAGAAAAACGAATGGACACTAGATTATTTTTTTATGTTGCTACTGTAACATAAAAATGTTAATCCCTGTAAAAATGTGTGCATGTTTTTAACTCATATGACCTGACTTGTCCAGTAATAACCTTATTTTGATTTTAAATCAATATATGTCAGTACCATCTTCAGAAATAATAATTAAGAATTTGAAATGTGATGCTGAATAAGAAGAGGACAGGAATTTGCCAACATGAACTTTGGACAGCTGCTTCTCACAAGGAAGGGCTTTTCCATGGGTTTAGTGCTAGGTGATGACAGGGTCAGCCATCTTGTGTGTAACCACAATGGTGACTTTTAAGACACTAAGTTCACAAACCTCACTTCATAATCACTTTTGGAAATTTCTATTAACTATTCTAAAGCTATTAGAGACCTTAGGAATTACACTTTGAAAAGTCTTCATCATGTGGGTTTATTTTAATTCCGAACAAAAGAAAAATGAACTGCAAACTTGAGAAGTTAAAAAATTTGGAAAACCAGCAGAAAGATAAATAGATTTTGATCTAAGAATGTTACAAATAAATTTCAGATGAATTTGGGATATTGTATTTTACTGTAAGATTTTGGGATTATCTATTAAAAGTAAACAAAAATTTAATTGGAAATAGATTTATTTTGGTTATGACTTCTTTTAAGCAGAAGAAAAAAAATGCAAGTGTAAAGTCAATTAATAGTGGGACTTGCAGAATGATACAAAATGATATAAAGGAGAACTCTGAAGAATGGGAGCCAGCCAAAAGTTAGCAACTACAATATCAACATTGTCAACAATGATATCTGCTTCTATAGATAGACTGTGTTTAAAAGGTGTTAATGAAGGAATGACAGGTATGGAACAAAGTTTATTTGATGAGATAAAGTGTAGAATGTGGAACTGCAAATGACAGGCCAAAAGAATGATTTGAAAAAGCATTTACTTACTTTTTGAAAACTTCTGAATTCTGCCCCCAAGATCAGTCTGCCCTCTGAGTCTTTAATCCCACCCACTTTGGGATGTGGTCTTTGACATACCATGTTATGCCTAGTGGAGTCTTTGAGTCGATGGATGTTACAAATCCTGAGCTAGCAACATCAGTCATTTGCTGAATTGAAAGTAAGTAATCTGGGTAAGTAAGTATTCGGATTTTCTAAGAGGAGATATGTTTAGAATTATAACTTCAATTATAAACATGAATACAGACCTGTTTGTTTATTAAATTTATTAGCTACCAAACTTCATCATAATCTTAGGTGGTATGCAGCATGAAACAATTAAAAAATAACAACACAAAAGATAAATCCATCCTTAAATTAAGCATGACTCTTGGGGATTTCATGCAAATATCCACCCAGTTTTACTAGGCAACAATAAAGAAATGATTTGTCACTGTCATTCTGTTCTTTATTTTTTTTAAATTCAGGTCTAGTCTGATATAGCCTGATGTTGGCCTTCAAATATCTAGTAAGAGCTTCTATTTGGTTTGGATGGAAATAAGTGGAAGCAAGAAAAAGACATAAAATGAGAAATTGTATGTTAAATGTTAGAGAAGAAGATGGTTACCAGTAGCAGAGTATCTGTTATTGGTTAAAGATTCTGTTTACAGAAAAAGGTTTAAACTATACCCAACCTCTCACTAATTTGAACTTTACTGCATCTATAACTGAAGTATTTAAAACTATGTACCTATAATTCTGCAGAGGAAAAATTACATTTATTTTATCTCTTTCTCCAATGTAACAAAAACTTAAAAATTTCAGCCAATGCAAGAGAGTGACTCATCTAATTTATAGTGTTATATTTTCAAAAGGGTCACTATCATTTCTTATTTGTCTCAGCATGCTTCTGTATAATCCAAGATGTTAAAACATAAGGCACTGTTCTAATCTCATTAATCCTGCAGGAGTTTCCTCCATTATCACTTGAACTGAAGAGAAAGGCTTAATGCAATAGTGTGTTTTTTTTCTATCTACCCCTTCAAGCTTACATTACAACTTTATGTTGCAGAAGAAATTGACCACAATCTTATTAATGCCCCCAGAGTCTCAAATACCATATAGTGGCAGACAAACTGTAGTATGCCTTTTTGAATTCAGCTCACAGCAGCTAAAACTACATTTAATCCACTGAAAAATATGAAGTCTAGGAAGAAAGTCTGCATATGCACCTAATGCAGAAGCATTTTAGCAAGTCAAATACTTGACAAATAAAAATATTGACTTTTTAAAAAGTACATTCGAATTCATCAATTTCATTTCATGTTTGAAAACAGAAAAGTATCATTCCTTCCTTTCTTCCCTCTACTCTTTGTTTTTAACAGTTTGATAGGATTCTTGTCTTACTAAATTTGGCACTGCATTGTATGTCTTTTTCAACCAACCTGAAGACATAAACAAAAAGAATTGCTTAAAAAAACATCTTCATTTATAACCTTGTCCCTTAATAATTTAAACTACAATAAGTAATGCCTAGGATGTCAAATGTTATTTAAACCAGAGGGTTTCAAACTTTTTTTTATGCTACAAAAGCCAGTACTTTTTTAAAAAAATCCTGGAATTTTTGATCAAAAAGCCAAACTGTATTGATAGAGAATTGGTTGCATTTGACTGAAATTTGGGGGGGGAATCGGTCTCCCATTGAACACCAAGTTCACCCAAGCACTGTTTGAAAACTGTGATCTAAATCACTTCTTTCTTTTTCCACCCTAGAGGAATGAATATAGAATAGTGAGGAAAGAATAAAGCAATTGCTTCATTCTTCTTGATCTTCTGAATACCGAAAATCAATGAAATGACAAATATCAGAGGCAAATCATTTTTCACTCTTACATCAAGGGATCAGGAGATACATACTATAATGTGAAATGTTGTGAAGAGCTGGCTTAAGATTCAAACAGTGAGGAGGTGGAGGAGGAACATGGACCAGTCCTGGAGTCTGGGAAAGGCTCTGACGAATGGTCTGCGTCAGAGGCAGAGATGGGATCAGAGCCATCTGACAGTTATCAGCTGCCTTCAGAGTCGGAGATCAGTGGGGCAGAACAGCTGGAGCCTGTTCCCAGTGTAAGCATGCACAGAGCTGCCAGGAGAAGGGAACAGTTAAGGATCAAGGGTTGACTCGAGAGGAAAGGCTCAGGTGGACAGTGAATGGCCCCTCTCATAGGGAATAAAGAGAAGCAAAAGGGGAGTGGTGTTTGCAGGAGATAATTAGTTCAATTCATTAGGGTGAAGATCTGTTCCTGACTTCTTGCCAAGTAACTGCTGCTACAGTGTGGCATTTGAAAGATATCAGCCTGGCAACTCTCCAAGCCTGATAAAGGTCTGTGAAATCTCATGAAAGACTGTTTGCCGGGACTTTGCTGGAAAGGAATTCCCTTTAACCCAAATGAAAGGGATTTTATTGGGACAATAAGCCTGCTTCATGATCTTGGGAAGCCTAGGTCAGAACAGCTACTTCATCATATATATAAATCATATAAATAACTGTTATATTAAAATGTAAAGGTAGGGACTATATAAATTTTGCACATAAATACATACCACGTAGACATGAGAACCAGTGTGGTGTGAAAATTAAGAGCCCGAAAGCCCCAGTTCTAGTCCTTTCTTTATGACAGAAGTTAGCTGGCTAACTTTGAATCTACCACTCACTCTCATGATTCCAGTTGGGACAATGGAAAAGAATTCCTCAGCACACACACATTACAGTGATTTTCAGTGTAAAGGTGGTCATTCTGCAGTGGATTGATTTGGGTTGATAATAGTTATACATTTACACACATTGCATTTTCAATCTCTAAGTGTAGCCACAGATACGGTAGTGATGAGCTGTCATTCTCAGAGTAATGTATGATGTTAAAATAAAAATGCTGAAAATTTTGTAAAATCTTTTTTACATTTTGTAAAAGCATGAACAAAGGGCTTTCAAGATTTAGCTACTTTTCAACAATTCAGCAGTTCAACAATTTTTAAATTAATTTTATTGGGATAAAATAACTGATAGCAGGGGTGTCAAACACACATCATCACCGTGGCATCACGTGATGTATCAGGACTATTTTCCCCTTTGCTAAACCGGGTGGGGGAATGGCCATCATGTGATACATCTGGTCTGCGGGCCAGGAGTTTGACAGCCCTGGCATATAGTGTCTCCTGTGGGCACTATCAACTTTAGTGACTGTAGCTGTGCAAGCAATACAGGAGTAAGTAGAGTACAATATAGTGATTGGTCTGTATAGTGATACTAGGAATAGGTATCATAATTCAACGATTACATGCATTTTCACAGATCAGGGAAGCATGAGAGCAGAGTGGGTGACTTTGGATCAGTAACTCTCTCTCAACCCTCTCATCCCACAGGGTTGTTGTTGTAAGAAAAAGAGGAGGAGGAAGTATTACTCATCTTCTCCAGCTTGAGAAAGCTGTTATTTAATTTAGAATTCTTTATTCTAAATTTTAAATGCAAATTGGTCTCAAAATTTTAGCTGAGATTACCTAACCTGAGTTTCAAGAAAGCACCATTTATCTAAGCAACTCATCACCAAGATATCTTAAACTATTGAAATTTAAAAGACACTTTTGAAAAAGTATACTTTACAATTTGCTCTCTAAAAAAGTCTCATCCTACAAAGTACAACTATTGCCTCTTTAAATATTTCCAGTTCAACAAAAACATTTTAACTGTATTAAATTTTTCCAGTTCAACGAAAACATCACCTCTTCATTTATTGATCTGTTTATTGATATCTTAGACATGATAACTTGCTATTCTGAAAAAATTCCTGGATTATTTAATCAGTAGAAAAACTTTAGAAACAACTGTCTTGTGTTTTGTAAACCCACAGTAAAATCATAACAGAAATTTAAACTGCAATATATTGCTGCAAGTGTAATTATTAAGGGAAAACACAGCTGACATTTTCTGATTTATGCACACAATCAGAGATGGAGTCCAAGGACTGTGACATAATTATCTTCATGCTAACCATTTTTGTAAATCTCTCGACAGAATTTTAGCTAATTTTAAAATGCCTTCTGAAGATTAGCTCTTAAAATTGTTGGGGAAAATAACACAACTTATTAGCAAGGGTATAATTGTAAACCTTCCAAATACTCGCTGCGAATATCATTTAGACAGTAACTCCTGCTTCAGCAGCTGGTAGAAAAAACACCAGTTTATGGAATCTTGAAACAACAGAGTAGAATCTAATTAAATAGGATTACATGCCAAAGAAAAAAATATTTTTAAAAAAACAGGCAACAACCAGACTAATAGGCTATTGTTATGAATTTGAAAGCTCCTTCCAGCTTTTCCTCTTCATCCATATCTTTGCAACCATAACAAGGGAAGAGTTCATTCCAAGTAAAATATGAACTTTTACTGACTTCTTCTTCTATTTGGCATCTAAAAGGATTTCTTATAATAAATTAAGATATAAACAGAGAATAATAAAAACACTCAGAACCAAAAACTATTGCTGCTGTTTCGGTTTTGAGTCTATTGATAAAAGGTATCCAATGTCCACTTCCAGGAATGTTTTTTCCCCATATTGTTAAAAAAAGGCAGCAGTTTTAAGACCCAAAAGGAAGGGAAATAGCTTTCAATCATACATATATTCAGTTGTAGAATCCAAGCAGCTCTGATCTATCATCCGTATGTAGAATATGACCCTTTGAAGCATCTACACTACATGTAGTTCCCTAAAAGAGATGTCTCCAATAAACAATGTGACACCAAAAATGATGATGTGTAGCTATGACATCATGTAAATACTACCTATATTCACTTGCATCCTAATGCATTTCACTATGCATGTTTTGTCATCTTTTCCTAACTTTTTACCCTACTATTCATGAACACACTTATAAACTCCCTCTTGCAGAGCTTAATTAACCACGTACTAAACTTTGTTGGCAAAAAAGCTAAAAACTGGCAATGCTAGTTTTTGCCACTTTGATACAGGATACTTGAAAACTGTAATGTAGGTTTTAAAGTAAATTTGACACAATGGGAGGAAAAAAGAAAAAGAAGGAAATACAATTTTATCTGGGGTGGGTAGGAAAATCCCATATCCATAAAATTGCATGAAATAACTTCTCATTTTATGCTCAAATAGTCCAGCTTGCAGACATCCTGCAACTAAACTAGAAGTCTCTTGTAAGCCTGTATTTTTGATTCGTGTGCAATGGGTGACAACTCACAAATCATAGTATGAAGCTGGCATAAATAACCAAGATTAAGAAAATGTAATTTTGCCCATCATGGTTCAAAAAACAAACTTTTAATATGATGGAACGATGCTAGAGATTTCTGCACAATAATACTTACCAAATTCCAAATCACTAGATTTAATAACTAGTTATGCTGCAGTAGATGTGTTCTTTATTTTTATGTTCATCTTCCTACTTCATCTCACTGTTCCTTTCAAATGTATCTGTTCTTCACAATCTAAGCTATTTTAGTCCATACAAAGGAAAATAAATTATTTGCAGTGACAGGACAGCAATTGGAAAGAATAAAGACAGAACGATATGGGTCCTCCCACCACTTTCTCCTAAAAGTACATGAATTTTTCCTAGCTTGAGACAGCATATATCATACTCTAGGCATTCTACACTATCCTTAATATATGCCTATGTTTTTACAATAATCTTTGCATTGCATTATATATTCAATTTTAAGAACAGACTGCTGCTAGAGGTTTGGAAAAGTTAAATGAATCTATTAGTATAATTATTTTTAAATGCTAATCCATGCAAATTTTTAGTAGGATATTTAACATGTTGTAACTACTGTATTGGTAGTACAGGTCATTGTTTAGTGACTATCTCAGGCAGTGACTGTTCATAGTTATATAGTTTTTCTTAAAAGGTGAGGTTTTTTTGCAAAGTTAAAAAATAAACATGAAAAAATCCAGAAAAGTAGGTAAGAAGAAAAAATTAAAAAAAATGTTGAAAACAATAAAGAGCAAAGAAAGGACTTCCGGGTTGAGCCCTCCTCGCTGACAGACCGTAGATCGCAACTGTCCGTGGCTATGGTCTGGGCTCTTTCGTTGGAGAGCCCTGATCATTGTGATTGGGGCTGAAGCTGCCTTGGAGGGGCGGTGGAGTAAGGGGAAGCTGCCAGCCATGTTGAGGGGAGCCTCATCTCCCCTACTGGGCTTGGTCTTTTTCCCCCCGAAGACGACTGAAGTGGTGGTCCAAAATAGCCACCCCAAAAAGGAGGACTCAGCTGGACTAAGATTTGTGCAGGAGTGAAGAAAGAGGTGGATAACATCTGAGTCAGGACAATTGGGCAAAACAACAAAACAAAAAGTACCCCGGGATTAAGGCATCATTGAACTCTTAAGAAAAGTGAATGGCGAAAATACAAAGGGACAGGAAAAAAAAACAAGAAAGTAATTTTGACAGCTAAGCAGGGCTTCGAACCAGGAAAGGAAGAAGCCAGAATTAAAGACTTAATTAAATTGGATTAAAATATTTTGGCAACAAATAGGCATAAAATAAAGCTGGACTTAAGACTGTCAAAAAATAATAATAATAAAATTTACATATTGGAGACTGGATTGCTCTGGAATATTGAGGTTCGAAAAACCTAAACAATAAAATAGGGGGAAAAGGTGAAGACTTTTATAACGGAGAGTGCCATCTTCTGGATAAAAACTTAACTCAAACAAAAGGGAAATCATCCTGTTTCTGTATAAACTTGTGTTGATATAATGTTAAAGAAATATTGAAACAAAGTAAGAATCTTAGAAAGTGAAAGCTGAACCAGAATAAAGGAAGAAAGCAAGGAAAGACTGACTGTGGGATAGATTGATGTTTTTGGTATAGACCCTGGGCTGGAACAATTGAGAACTTTAGAAAACTTGAAGAAGAAAGAAGGAAAGTAAAAGTGGTTTTTTTGTGGACTTTAATGATTATAAAATTTAAGAGTGTGTAATGATGATATCTCTTTGGGAATTAAAAATGGAACTTCAAAATATGAGAGAATTATGACAGGAAAGAGGCGAATCACTTTGTTCTGTGTTAGAAGAAATGGAAATGGCGATTGAACAAAAAGAAAGAACTTCAGAGGAGGAGGAGTCGACTCAAGGAGAAGCCATCTTAAATAGACAATTAACACAAAGAACACCACAAAGACGAGGGGAAAGAAGGAAGGCTAAAAAGTTGAGATTTAAGAAGGTAATCAAAAAGGGGAATACCTGTGAAATCAGGAGAGGTAGAAAGATGCAGCAGAAAGGGGGAAAGGAAGATATCAAGAAAGAGAGGGATATAAACTGGAATGAGAAAAGATATGGGAAAAAGAGGGGGAGGAGAGGCAGTAAGAAACAGGTGCAGGAAATAAAGAAACACGGAAATAGTAAAATGATGAAAAGCAATTGTTTTTTTAGAGATAATGGTTGATGAATTAAAAAGGGGATTCTGCAGTGTGACAAGGGGTAACAAGAATGTATTCGCAATTAAAAAATACTTAGAAAATAGGGTAATATAGATCATTAAAGGAGGGATAGATAATGATAACTCTTATTAGATGAATATACATTTTTATTTTTATCTTTAAAAGAAAAGTTAAGGTTTATTGAAGAAATTGTAATAATTGAAATGAATGTGAAGATGTTTAAAAATGAGGTCAATATCAGTAACCAGGAGTTAAATAGTCAATTTCTCCCTTTTACCTTTTTGAAATTAGAAATAAAATTAAGGGGGGAAATTATATTGCGGAATCCAAATGAAAAGATGTAATGATTATTATTGTAACTACTTAAAAATAAAGGTTTATTGGGAATTAAGATGAGGAAAGAAAGGTATATTTTAACCACTGAGATGTTACACTCAAAGTAGTAAAAGGGGGGAAACCTAAGTTCGTTTCTTTTTCTCTTGTGTTAAAACTAGCATTAATCTAGAATTTATAGAAAGAATGTATGCTGAAAAGAAAATATGACAGATTAAAGAACTATTTAAATTAACAAGATAATACAGATTATTAAAAGGAAGGAGAGACATTGGTAACCTTTTTTTATTAGGCAAACATATATTGTTATTTTTACTCATAAAAAATATTAAATATTAAAAATATTAAAAATATTAAAATATTTGAAATAATTCAAATGAAATGAAAGGATGTTTGGATTGAGATTAATGTAAGAGATTTAGATTAATTTGTTTGTTTTTCTCTTTTCTGAAAATTTGCAATGGAAGAGGTAATAATAGAATTAAGTATGCATATATGAATGTATAATTACTGTCATATTTGTATGTAAAAGTGATGATCCGGAAATATGTTGTCCACTAAAAAGAGCCTTTTGTTTTTATGTAAAAAATTGAATAAAACTTGTTTAAAAAATAAAAAATAAAGAGCAAAGAAAAAGAAAAAAAGCTTAAAGATGAGATTTCTGATCTTTGCAGCAGTTACAGACATACTTGACACCATTTCTTTCTTTCAAAATTGTATAACAAACTTCCCTTCTTCCCACACACAGCTCTTTTTAATCAGTAATTCCAGAAATCACCAGTTCATTTTTATCCATTTTTTAGCAAAAAGTCCATAAACAATTTCCAGTCTTCTATAAAAATAGTTGTTCACCCAAGAGTAGTTTGGATAACCTTTCTATATTGGATTTATACAAAGAATTTGTTAATGTTGGCAAAAAATATTATGAGGGGAGACAAAGAAAAAAATAAGGAAAAAACCCTGATGTTTGGATACTATATGAAGGGATTAAAGTCCAAGATTGTTAGGAGTAAGAGGAAGGAATATAAAGTTGGTTTATTTGACTAAGATTAAAATAGATAGGTTTTTATTTGTGGCTTTTTTCTGATTAAGATGGGATGATGATGTTTTAAGGTTTGTTGATAGATAACAGTTATATGGAAAAAAGTTTATTTGCATTGTATATTTATTAATAAACTTTGATTTGTTAGAATGGTAACTTTTCTTGTATCATTATCCAAGAAGGTTATCTCTGGTAACTTTTTTTGTATCTTTATTGATTAAATTTGAATGATTTGGTTTTGGGAATGCACTTAAAATTGAAAATGATATATATAAATGTCAAAGGAAGAAATTCAAATAAGTTTATTAGATCAAGTCTATAATAGATATGTTGTTATTTCAGATAAGCCTTAATGGATGTTTGTTGATTAGGATGGATGATGGCAGTCCAAAATTTGTTAATAATAAGTGGTTGATGGCCCAATAAGAGGTCTCACTGGCCCCCACACACAACCTGCTCCCTCTCTCCACATCTTTAATTTTTATTGTTATGTCATATATATTTCATGGTTTTATTGCTTTTAACATTGTAAGCCACCCAGAGTCACCTTTTTCTTTTTTTCTTTTACTTTGCATCAGTTTACCTGTACCTGTATAATATAATCTTCACTAAAATTATTATTAAAGTAAATCACTCTGCAATTGATCCCTTGATTTCATCTTTTAAGTTCTCCATTTTCCTGTATTAGCAAAACATGGATATAGTAACCATTTTAATTTGCTTACTGTTTCCTTTCTATAAAATGCTTCTTGTGCTCAGGCCAATAAAGACATTTTCAGACACAGCCTGGGTTTATATCGGTTCCATACTTTTTAAAATGGTATAAAAAATTTTGAAGCCAAGATTAATTTTAACTTTACTATATTAAAAAAAAAAACATGCCACCCAAACCTCAGGCTGCATTCTTCTAATTCTAACGTTCCCTTATTTCTTAGTAACAGCTTTTTTTTCCCACCCCAAATGGTGACAACTCACCATTAACAACAGTGAAAAAGTAACTTCGAGAGCAATACCACATGTTCAACCTTCACAGCATCTATATCTCAATCATATGTTCACTATAACACTTAATACGTTTTGTCCTGTACACAATCCATTTTTTTCTTCCCCCATCCCCCGCTTCCATAGCAGGGAGATTGTCTAAACAATCTATCTCTTCCTCAGCTGCTTTTATACACAGCACAGTGCATCCCTAAAAAGTGCTAACCGCAATTAACAAGCTTAGGTCTGTGACCTTAATTAGTTAATAGGAACCTCCCAGTTCCCAAATGCTGCCTGACACTAACAAGACCTTATTCAATTTCACACTAAAGGGTCCCCACCCACCCCCGGTCTCCAAAGCGATCGGTGGCTTGCAGGCAAGAGTGCTCTAGGCAAACAGCCAACCCTAGCACATTCCTTTCGATATGTATTCCTCATGTTGTGCCTTCTCAATTTCTTGTCATGCCCATCTCTCCACTGAATGTTAATTCACGCATCAATTCTCTTCTTGCAAATTATCCCAGCGCTGGGGGTAAGCATTCCCAAGACATGGAAATGGAGGAAAGGGGCAATAAGAATTGCTTTTTTCTCCAACTTCTTCACAGGTTGAATACCGGAAAACTCCCCATCATTTGGACATACCTAGTTATTTGGTTGCTTCACACTGTAAGGGAAAACCGAAATAAAATGGTTACATGATTTTTGATGTAGTGACTTCTTTTAATGATCAAATTGCTGGTCCCAAATGCGGTCATTAAATAAGGATTATCTGTATGTCCAATGTCGTGCATACATTTTCCGTATTGCTTTGTGGGGTGCTTAAAAGCATCTGATGGGGAAAAAATACTTCAATCTTTTATATTATTCCTTCTCACAGGAGCCCATTTCTTTGAGGGCTTCCTTCTATTTGTAGTGCTACAAGGACAATGCAGCATTGTCTTCCAACAAAGGAGAGACTAACACTAGAGACATATCTCTCAAAGGATGTATTCTTGATTCTTTACTCCCACTCCCACTAAAATATATATAGTTTCAGAATCCTTTCATTGATGAGACCGGTTTTGCCTCAGTTTCTCCTCTCTTTTATTCAAACCATATTGTCTTCCTTCTAGATTTTGTTCTCACTTCCATATCCTTCTCTTAGTTTCTATACTTTAGGTATTAAGGACCAGATAAATTCTTTTATGCCCTTCAGCCCTCAGTACATTATTATGAAAGTTTATCATTTTGGCCAACTTTCTCTTTTCCCTCAGAACCTATAGTCAGTTTAGTTCCCTGAGCAATGCAACATTCCGCCCAATCTGATCAACTCAGTTCAGCATGCCAGAAATACGATGCTAAGTAGATTGCCACAGGCCATCACTATATCAGAGTTATACGATTTATTTGGAGATTATATTTATGACTCTTCAATATTAGTGATACATATGTATTTTAATTACTGCGTTTGCCCAATGGCTAAGGGACTGATTGTGGAAAACCTGTAATTCAATTCTTGCCTCAACCAAAAATTATTAGTAGAACCTAGACAAGCCATGTTCTGTATACCTCAACCACCTTTTTTCTATGACATTAGCCTGCAAGCAGTACTAAGATAATATATGTTGAAATAGCATGACTGCATGAAACTCTATTAATTTTTAAGTAGGCTTTCTTGAGTTTAGTGTAGGAAATGAGGATGTTTCCAATAAGATCCACATAAACAGAATTCTGATTCCATGCAGATTTCCCATTATTTCTGCCATACTTATTCATATGCAGAAAGCATTTCCGAAAGCTGCAGCATCAAGTAAAACATTTAGGTTTAGGTCAGTCCAGCAGTTAATACTATCCTTGAAATGGGTACATTTCAGATCAGATATTTTCCACTTGCACTAATGATAAATACGAAGAATCTTGCTCCTGTTCAAATTTTGTTGACAGCAGAGAGAAAAGAGGGAACAGGATGAGATCCAACTGGGACCACTGCAACACATAATGTTGATATAGTAAAGATGAGACAGACAAGGCTGAAAGGAGCCCTGGGACCAAGCTCAAAACGAAACAAATAAGAGTGTGTGAAAGCCAGGGGTTATGACTTGAGGAAGCAAAAAGGTAAAACAACACCAAAAAGCCAAGATAAGGCTGGCAAGGGGGAGTAATAAGAGACAGAAAGGTAGAATGCTGGAAATTCTGTCAAATGGCTCACTTCTAGCATGTCTGGCCATATCATGGGGACCTCTCAGCATACTGAATCCTATTTACCTGTGCTATTCTTAATTCTGTAGCATCATTCAAATGAATTATCATTTATTTTCTGCCACCTTAGCGCATTGGTGTGCAATTTGTTTCTTTACTTTTTACAACGTTCTTATGTGAAGGTATCCTTTGGTTACTCTGCTGTATCCAGCAGCAATATCCTTATTTTAGTCTGTATTTTGTTGCTTATGCTCACTCACACAGCCGATCTTACAGCAAACAATATATACAGGTGAAACTCAAAAAATCAGAATATTGTGCAAAAGTTCATTTATTTCAGTAATGCAACTTAAAAGGTGAAACTAAGATATGAGATAAGACTCATTACATGCAAAGCAAGATAGTTCAAGCCGTGATATGTCATATTTGTGATGATTATGGCTTACAGCTCATGAAAACCCCAAATCCACAATCTCAGAAAATTAGAATATTACATGCAATCAATAAAACAAGGATTGTACAGAGAACAATGTCGGACCTCTGAAAAGTATAAGAACGCATATGTGCTCAGTACTTGGTTTGGGTCCCTTTTGCAGCAATTACTGCCTCAATGCGGCATGGCATGGAAGCTATCAGCCTGTGGCACTGCTGAGGTGTTATGGAAGACCAGAATGCTTCAGCAGTGGCCTTCAGCAATTCTGCATTGTTCGGTCTCATGTCTCTCATCTTTCTCTTGGCAATGCCCCATAGATTCTCCGTGGGGTTCAGTCAGGTGAGTTTGCTGGCCAATCAAGCACAGTAATCCCACGGTCATTGAACCAGGTTTTGGCGCTTTTGGCAGTGTGGGCAGGTGCCAAGTCCTGCTGGAAAATGAAGTCAGCATCCCCATAAAGCTCGTCTGCGGAAGGAAGCATGAAGTGCTCCAAAATCTCTTGGTAGATGGCTGCATTGACCCTGGACTTAATGAAGCACGGTGGACCAACACCAGCAGATGACATGGCTCCCCAAATCAACACAGACTGTGGAAACTTCATACTGGACTTCAAGCATCTTGCAGTGTGGGCCTCTCCATTCTTCCTCCAGACTCTGAATCCTTGGTTTCCAAATGAGATGCAAAAGTTGCTCTCATCAGAAAAGAGGACTTTGGACCACTGAGCAACAGTCCACTTCTGTTTTTCTTTAGCCCAGGTAAGATGCTTCTGACATTGATTGTTGTTCAGGAGAGGCTTGACAAGAGGAATATGACATTTGAAGCCCATGTCCAGGATCCGTCTGTGTGTGGTGGCTCTTGATGCACTAACTCCAGCCTCGGTCCACTCCTTGTGAAAGTCCCCAACACTTTTGAATGGCCTTTTCCTGACAATCCTCTCCAGGCTGCGGTCATCCCTGCTGCTTGTGCACCTTTTTCTTCCACACATTTCCCTTCCACATAACTTTCTATTCATGTGCTTTGATACAGCACTTTGGGAACATCCAACTTCTTTTGCAATTACCTTTTGAGGCTTTCCCTCCATATGGAGGGTGTCAATGATGGTTATCTGCACTACTGTCAGGTCAGCGGTCTTTCCCATGATTGTGATTCCTACTGAACCAGACTGAGAGACCATTTAAAGGCTCAGGAACCCTTTGCAGATGTTATGGCTTCATTAGCTGATTAGAGTGGGACACTTTTTTTTTTTTTAACAGTTTTATTAATTTTAACAACAAACAAAAACCCATAATATTGAACCTTTTCAGAATATTCTAATTTTCTGAGATTGTAGATTTGGGGTTTTCATGAGCTGTAAGCCATAATCATCCCAATTATGACACATCATGGCTTGAACTATCTTGCTGTGCATGTAATGAGTCTATCTCATATATTAGTTTCACCTTTTAAGTCTGGAGTTTGCTGACTCTCATATTTCTTGTTGGGAGAGGGAGCTGATGAAGAAATTATACCTGCTAGGTTTTACAGGGGATGCCCTGGGAGATTATGCCCTAAGGACGCCCAATTTAGGGTAGTCCAATGGCTTATGGACATTGACTTGCAATATCTACGAGCCAGAGCTAACAAAACTTGCTCCCCTCTGATCTTCAACCAATTTAATAATTACGGACTGAGGGTGGCTTCTTATTTTTATACTCTAACCATACCCAAGTATAGAAGAGCTTTCTCCCTAACTCGCTTTAATGTTCTGCCCTCAGCACTATTGGATGGGCTATTTAAGAGGCTCCCGATTAACGAGCGGCTATGCCCCTGTGACAGAGCTGAGGTTGAAACTGTGGAGTATGTCCTTTTATATTGCCCTATGTATAACACAGGCAGATCTAAGACCCTTCTAGACCCAATGTTAGTAATTTGTTCTTATATGGTCTAGGGGATGGCTCCTCATTTATCACTTCTTTGGTTTCCAAATTTTTTTTAAGAGCTGTAACCATCAGAGGAGAACGCTGTAATTCCCCTTAGTCAAGTTTTTGGTGACCAATTGTTCATGATTAATTTTCCCATGTTGTTCTTTTGTTGTACTTGTGTTTTGGTCTGTGACTGCAAATAAAGTATTATTATTATTAACATTCTTGTTAAGTGAATCTTGCTTCCCCATTGACTTAGCTTGCCAGAAGGTCACAGAAGGTGATCGCATGGCACCAGGACACTGCAACTGTCATAAATATGAATCAGTTGCCAAGTTTGATCATGGGGCCACGGAGGTGCTGCAATGCACTTTGGTAAATGTGAAGAACAGTCATAAGTCACTTTTTTCTGCACCGTTGTAACTTCGAACAGTCAATATATATGCATGACTGCTCTCTCATGTTAAGCTTTCAGAATGATTTTGTTTTCTGGTGGTAGAACCTGGGTCAGTAACATCTCTTTTGATTTGCTATGCTTTGCTTTGCTTGCTGATACTATTAATACTGTTGTATTTATTCCTGAAAGAGTTAAAAAGGAGCTGCCTTTAACTACAATTAGAAAAAACATTGAATCTATTGCTTGAACCTAAGGTGAAAGCACAAATATTTGCTATCAACCCCCAGAGCAATTAAACAAAGGATTTTTATTCTATTATTATTTTCTGGGAAATAATTTTTAAAAGAAACACACTAGAAGGACAAAGAACACAGTCCATTACAATTGCCCTTGTTTGTTTATATACACATATGTACAAAATATATATCTTGTATTTTATTCACCAGTCCCTTCCAGCTTTGCTAAAGAATTCAATTTGCTCTAAAAAAGTTGATAAAACTAAAGTTTTGATGGATAATGGGAAGGAAGAGATATTGAATAGCTACAGTGGATCACAATATAATTAACTAAGTTTTCCAATCTCTGTTTACATTAAAAGTAATTGTGGCTTTAGACCTGCACATTTCTAAAAACATACAGGGAATAATGGTATAAATGAAGTAACTATGAAGTAACTATCGTTGAAGAAAGATGAGAAAGATGGCCCATTCTTAGATTCCTACACTATTCCACTCAGCATAGTTTCATAGTATGAATTTGTAATATTCAAGTCTGCTTTAGCAGCCACAACTTCATAGAGGATTCCTTTAATCAAGATTGTTCCCCATTGGTTTCCTATCATTGCCTCTATCAGGATTTTCCATTCTGTTGAACTATCAAAAATTTCCATAATTTATACACTAGAATCTATATTGCTTTCATGCAGACCCATAAGAGAGAAAAATACAAAATCTATTTCTACAGCAGATGGTTTTTTCATGCTATGGATCTTTCACTGCAATTTTTTAAAAAAATCAGTGGGATTTTATTCTTCTGTTACACTTTCTTTGAAAAAGTCATTGTGATCAAGCTGTAAATCAGGCTGTCATAAATTTGTGATGATTTCTGGGTTTGGTTGCCTCAGAAACCAATATCCATGCTTAGTTATATCCTACTCTTATTAATACAGTTTATTATACTCTTGAAAAGTATCTGGAAACTTCAGTAATTGAAAACCATGGTCGCTAGGCTAGTTAACTGATATATAGGACAACATAAGGCTTTTGATGGAATTCCTGCATTAATTGTCCATTGTTTAGCAGACACAATTTAAGGTTTGTTTAAAAAAGAGTAAAACAAAAATCTTTAAAGGCCTTTTCAGCTTGTGTCCTAATTATTTAGTCTCTTATTTTGGTAAGGATTTGTCTAGATATCTTGTCTTTTAAAGAAACTCCGAGATACTAAGATACTTTGCTAGTAAGTTATGAATCACTTTTCCTCAGAAGATTCATTCAGAATTTCCATTCATTCAGACAGTCTTTTAGAAAGCTTTTTGGAAAGGAAACAAGACTTTCCTCTTTAGTTAGATATATTGTATTTAGTTTGAATTATCACAGCGGTCCCTAACCTTTCCAGCTTGGTGGCCCGGACTGGCGCAGGGGAGACATGTGAGTAGCAGGTGCATGTGCACGCACACTGCTCCATTTCAGCAAGCAGCATGCCCTCCCTCACACAAATAGAGCTTTGTGTGTGAGTACAAACCATCCTCCGCTCATGAGCACAAATGCCCTCCGCCCATCTCTCCTGTGGACCCGTTTGAACAGGCCATGGCCCATGAATTGGGGACCCTTGAATTAGCATTAAGGATATCTCGTTTTGTTGTGTGATGGGTTTTATATATATATATATACAATCAGATGGGGCGTTGGTCCTACATGAACGCTTCTTCTCAGGGAGCCGAAGGGAGAATCCAGGATGGGTAGTCTCTAGGCTCATAGCTCTGCAGACCGAGTTGAAAACTGAGAACACCTCCCACCCCCGGTAACGGTCCACAATTCTGAACAATGTCGAAGTGAATCCAGCTGCTCCTCATCCTCTAACAGATAGCCTATTTGATACTGTGAGAAAAAAACATTTCCTCCCTACTCCGACCAGACAGAATACAGAGTGGGACTGGATTCTCCCTTCGGCTCCCCGAGAAGAAACATTCAGGTAGGACCAACGCCCCTTCTCCACTGAGCTGAAGGGAGAATCCAGGATAGGACATACCAAAGCTGGCTGATGGCTGTCCTACGGGATGGCTGTCCTACGGGAGGGACAGAGGTTCCCACTTCTACATGAACGCCCTGCAGGACTCGTCTTCCAAAGGACACCTTTTCTGATACAAAGGAGCCAATTTTATAATGTCTTATGAATGGGGTCATAGATGACCAAATTGCAGCTCTACAAAAGTCCAGAACTGAAGCCTGCATTGCCCAGGCTGCAGTGGTCACCGCACTCCTGGTTGAGTGCGCAGTGATTCTCCTGGGCAAAGGAAGAGCCAGTAACTCATAAGCCTTCGCAATTCAGGCTCTAAGTCAGCAACTCATGGTAGATGGTGTCATCCTGTGACCCAAAGCTGATGGCTGAAAGGAAATGAACAGGGCTTCAGTCCTCCTAAAAGAGGAGGTACTTTTCATGTATATACGGAGGGCCCTCCTAATGTCCAAAATGTGCCATTTTCTCTCCAGTGTATGGGTAGGCCGTGGACAGAAGTCAGGCAAAATCAACTCCTGTGAGTGATGGAATAAGGTGTTCACCCTGGGCAGAAAGGTAGGATCCAACCACAGAACCACCCTGTTTACATGGAAAATGCACAGGTCCTTTCTGATGGATAAGGCCGTCAACTCCAAGATACGCCTGGACGAAATAATGGCCACTAAGAATGACACCTTGCACGTGATTAGGCGAAGACTGACTTCATGCAAGGGTGAAAATGGGGGAGAAGTCAGTGCCTGCAGGACCCTAGGCAAATCCCAGGTGGGGTAACGGTGGACCACCAGTGGCTTCAAATTAGTGGCTTGCCTAAGGAAGGCTTTCACCCTGGGGTGTTGGGCCAGAGTGGTTGAGTCCTTGACTGAAAAAACCAAGGCCAAGGCAGCTACCTGTCTCTTCAAGGTACTGGGGGCAAGACCTCTGTCCAACCCATCCTGCAGGAACTCTAACACAACATTTGCCACAGACACAGCAGTAGGTTCCAATAGGTGACTGGCATACCAGCCACAGAAAATCCTCCACAATGCGTCTTATATACTGTTTGTGTAAGGTCTTCTGGCTGCGTGGATGGTCTGAATGACCCTTCTGGAAAACTTCTCCTGTTTTAGGAGCACCCGCTCAAGTGCCAGACGGTCAACCGAAACCAGGCTGGATCTGGGTGCTCGATCGGGCCCTGGCTGAGGGAGATCCTGTGCAGGGGAATTCTCCAGGATCTGGCGACTGACAGGCCCACCAGGTCAGTGAACCATGGGCACCTGGACCAGTAAGGGGCTACCAACAGAACCTCCGCCCTCTCTGTCAGTACCTTTCTGATTGTCCCCAAATCAGGGGAAGGGGGAAGCATACAATAGCCCTTGGGACCACCTGCACTGGAGAGCATTGACCCCTTCTGCTCCCGATGCTGGGAACCATGCAAAGAACCTCAGGAGCTTGCAAGTTCTCCAGAGATGCAAAGAGATCCAGAATCGGACAGCTAAACCATTCTGTCATCTCCTGGAACAGGATGCAGTCACCATTCTGACTTGTTGACTGTGGCCCTGCTCAACCAGTCTGCTTGCACATTGGAAACTCCCAAGATGTTTTCTGCTCGCAGGGACAACAGGTGTCTCTCTGCCCACCTGCACAACCAAGTGGCCTCCTGCATTAGAGATCTGGAGCAAGTGCCCCCCTACCAGTTTATGTGGTCCTTGGTGGCCACATTGTCTGTGAGGAGAAGAACCTGTCTCCCCATCACCTCCTGCCTTAGATCCTTGAGAGTTAAGTGGGCAGCGCCGAGCTCTAGCCAATTTATGTTGTGGACGAGCTCCTCCCGTGACCACCTAAACCGGATTCCCAACCATACAGACTGGCGTCAGTGGTGATGGTAATCTTCTGGAGCTCCGTGTACAAGCAACCCTGATCCATGGCTCAGGACTGCCACCAATGGAGAGAATGAAGAACCAGCAAGGGGACGCAAACCGTCCTTGGTGAGTCGCCCCTGCCCGCCTTCTGGTAGGGCAGCAGGAACCACTGCAGGGTTCGGGCATGGAACCGGGCCCTGGGATGATCCCGATGCACGATATCATCTTGCCGAGAAGTTGAGACAGCAAGATGATAGGCGCCTTTCTGGCAGACAGGATCTGTGATGTGACATCCCTTATATTGTGTTGGCGCTCCTGTGAGAGAAAGACCTAGCCATTTAAGGTGTCTACGATAGCCCCCAAATGCAAGAGACGGTTCGATGGTACTAGGTGGCATTTGTCCAGGTTTATCGAGAACCAATGCTCTCAAAGGATCCTGATTGTTGACATCATATCCTCCTCCACCTGGGGTCTGGAAGAGGATGGTATCAGGATGTCATCCAAATAGCATTGGATCCTTATGGTATGCCGTAACCTGAGGTATGCCGCCACGGTCGTCAGGAGCTTGGTAAAAGTCTGTGGGTCTAATGATAGGCCAAACAGGAGAGCCCTGTATTGAAAATAGTGGATGCCATAGCAAAACCTCAGGAACTGATGGTCTTTGAGGTCTATGGGTACATGGAGATAGGCCTCTGTCAGGTCTACCAAAGCTAAAAAATATCTCCCTCCCACAGGCCCTGTAGGATAGAGTGGAGGGAGTGCATCTTGAATCTTCGGTAGATTAGATGCCTGTTCAGCCCTTTCAAATTGAGGATTGAGCGCCACCCCCCACCCCACGAGGCCTTTGGAATCACAAATCAAACTGAATAGAACCCCTGTCTCTCCTGGTCTCCAGGAACTGGCTGGATGGCCCGAACATCCAGCAGATGTTGGATCACCGATTCCACGAGATCCCTCTTTGAGGGGTCCCTTGAGATGGGGCAGCACACAAAAGCACTGTGGGGGGGGGGAAGAAACTCCCGAGAGAGACCTGACCATAAAGTTTGTTCCCAAGCATTGTGATTTGTTCCCACCTCTGCCAGAACAGCCCCAGATGGCCCCCTGCAGGAGAGGAGGCTTGGGTGTCACTTGTTGCATCTAAAAGATCTGTTGGAACCCCGAAAGGACCTTCTGTCATCTTGCCTCTGATGCCCTCTGGCGGCAAAGGCCAATCTAGAGGCCTGAAATGAGATATTTGGAAGAAGGGCCTACTTTGATGGGGAAAGCTTGCCCCAGCTTCCCCCTATTTAAAGGAGGGCTTTCTGTAGTAGGGTGGAGACCTGTAATCAAAACGCCTCCCCTGGGAGTGCAGGATCTTTCGCTTGTCCCTGGTTTCCATCAAAAAAGGGATCCAGGGCCTTCCCAAAATGCCTCTCTCCCTTGAAGGGAGCAAATGCCAGCTTCAATTTGTTTCTGGTGTCCACCTGCCAATTTCATAGCCAGATGAGCCTACGTGCTGTTACATATGAGGCCATGGTTCTAGAAGAAATTTTGGCTGACTTGAGGGTGGCATTAGCTGTCGATTGAGCTGCAGCTATTATCTTATTTAAGCCCTTATGCACCCTGAGGTCCTCAGGTGGGATTCTACCCTGCAGCTGCCACAATCACCCATTAAATAAGGTAGACTCAGACCCACTGGTGCGAGTCTACCCACCAGGGGACTCCCACTGCTTTTTAATCACAATCATAAACATCTGGGGCACAGGTACAGCATCCACCACAGATGCTTTCTCAGTGAAGAGGAAATCTTCCTGATCCTCCTCCTCTGGGGGAAGATCCCGGGTGACCTTGTCCCTTTTTTAAGATGAGCCGTGCTCTTAGCCTTAACCAGCAGAGTCTTGAAGAGAGCCAGCTGGAAAAGGTCCTTTAAGGAGGGGGGACCTGCTACCTCCGACTCCCCATCCGAAAAACCCTCTCTGGAAGGAGGTCTCTCTCAGAAACATAAGACTGGCTTCTTTCCGAAAGGGATGCAGTACAATTTCTGAAGTAGATCAGCTGTTCTGCAGAAGCCTGCCCCTGCCCCCAAGGAAAGCCTCTGTTGGTGTCCAAACCAGGCAGCTGGCGCAGCTAGTTGACTTAAGCCTGAAATTCTTGTCTAATTGTTTGGGAGATCCAGGCTCTCGTGACAGATGGCATCTCTTGCCTGCGGGTCTCCTCAGGCTGCAACCTATCCACTGTAGGGGTAAAGGTGACTTTTTAAAATTTATTTTCAAGTGCAGGTCTGGTTCTGCTGGAGGCTTGGCTTCCAGGTGCAGCAATCAAAAATCCTTGTGGTGGCTCACAGTTATTATGAGTGGCTTTTGCCATGATTTGGAGGTTTCCCTGCAAATCCTGAGTACTTAAGCCACCAGGAGATTAGACAGTCAAATATTGTCTATCTGCCAATTGGTCTTGCTGCCTGCCATCTTGTGGGAGCAGAGGAGAGATGGCTCTGTTTTCAGCCATCTTGGAGTCTCTCACTGCCTTATCAAACTAGGGCTTTTTGTCTATGCCTGGCCTGCCTATCCTCTGCCCTAGAGGGTCGTTTAGGGGCTAAGGTCCTAGCTCTGATCCTAGCTGCTGCCTCCAGCCCAGCAGACCTGGACTTAGTTGATCCCCTTGCAGCTCTCTCCTACTATGCTCTAGGAGCTGATAATTCTTGGCCAGCTCCACTGGCAGCCATTTTGAGTCCGCCAAAAATAATTGTCACTGACAGGGAGAGAGAAAAGGAAAAAAGGGGCAAAAGAAAAAGAAAAACAAAATTTATTTGATCTAAAGCTGTCTGCTTTTGTCACAGCAGGTGTCCACCACTTCAGGAGGCTAGTGTGACCCAGAAGTGGTGAGCTCAGCACAGGTCTGCAATTTAAGGCAAGAGTCAAAGCAAAAAGGAAAAAAAAATGGCTGACTCTTTAAAATTGCTACACGCCCTGACAGATCAGAGGCTTGTAAGCTAGTGTTAGCTGCACTGCAATCAATTTGGCAGTCTCAAGCATCTCACAGCTGACACGGTGCTCTGGTGACTGGACGTGGGTCAGGATTCAATCCAGATGGCCAGTACCCCCACAAGGGACAATCCTGGAGACAAACTGCAGAATTGTCCCGAAACGTCTGAAATGGGCCCCGACGCCAAAAAGGGGCAGAAGTGCCTCGCGGTTTTCATGGCTAGCACAGATAAATAAGAACGGACCGGGAGAAAGTGAGTTGAATAAGACACTGACTCCCACCCCCCCAGCCCGGGTCACAAGGGCTCTCAGGGGCACCTCCAAACAAATTTACAATCACAATTCCAAAAAGCAGTCCACCAGCAAAGTTTTTTTTTTTTCAAAAAAAAGAAAAACTAGAGTGCTAACCGGCAAGCCAGCTAACTGTCAAACCTGCTCTAAGCCTCTCGAAAAGAAAAAAAAACTCAATCCAGGGGGTGAAGATTCTTCTACAATCTTAACTATTCAGAGCCCTTAAAGGGTGGTCTGAACATGCTGAGTCCGAGTGAAGAACTGGGGACTGTTACCAGGGGGGAGGGGGGTCTCAGTTTTCAACTCGGTCTGCAGAGCTATGAGACTAGAGACTACCAATCCTGGATTCTCCCTTCGGCTCAGTGGAGAATTTGACTATTTATGTTCCTTTTTCAGTAGTCTTGAGTGACAATAAGCTGAAGATTAATCAATTAATCAATCAAAATCAATATCAAGGATACCAGTGAAACATTTAAAAATAGTTTACTTCATATACAACTGTTTGTCACCTACCATGGTATCTCTCAACTAGTTTATACTCTGGTCTTCTCTCTCTCTCTTTTTTTTTATTAAACTGAAACATAGAATAGAACTAGGACCCATTCATGTCAGGTAGAAAATAGTATGCCTTCTTTCTTTATTTTTGGATACGCCAGTTATAATGTGCTGTTTCTTTTCTTTTCCTATACTCAATAGCCCAAAATTTTCAACAGTATAGTTTCCTCAAATTCTTGAATTTCCATTTTCATAGTTACTCTCTGAATGGAAAATGCCAGTATCTTTCACATCAGTCTTTGTCTACTAGCCTACTAAAATTAAATGAGTAATAGTATACTAATTCTACCAAAATGGTAAGGATGTGTACAAGGAAACACACTTCAAAGTATTACTTCTATATTCAGCTAATGCAATAGCTAGTTCAGTGGCATCACATATGTAATTCCCATGCATATTTACAAAACCAAGACAATATTACATTTAATTAATCATTACTGGTTATAAAAGCAACTTATTTTATAAATATTGTTAACTTTGTTTCTATTCATTATGCTTACGGTTAGTCACGTTTTGTCCCTGTTTGAGTGACACAGCAATTTGTAGTTAATATAATACAGAAGCAAATGCTCTTGAACACCTCATATTTATGCCAAAGCAGGACTAGAAATGCAATATGAAAGAAGCTGAAGAAAGACTTGACTTATTTTATTAACACTAAGTTAGGATCCATGCCAGTTCTCCAATTACTACTTTTGCCAAGACTCTGCAAGGTGTTATAACTTTTTCTCTGATATTTTCCTTAAATCTCCTCCTGCAAGTATTTTCTAACTACCACCCAAATAGCAAGATGTTTTCAAAAACAGTAGTGCTTAAATTGCCTAGCAACAGTATACATTATATTTCCCCATGTTTAATTTGGACACCTTATGGTAAAGATGTTTTTCAGAAGCTGTTACAAGAAAAGTATGCAAAATTGTCCACTGTATATTTACCACTTCAGTGTAAAATGGCCCAGGAAATCAGAACTTATATAAATTCTTCAAAACAAGCATTAGAAGCCAAGCCTCTCTCTACACTGCTAAAACAGACCAACCTCACCTGGGAGCTACAAATTGCCTTGCTGCTTTCTCCTTTCTTCTTATGAAGCTGCTACAACAAAGTTATACAATTCTATTTATTTTGCAAATCATTTTTAAAGACTTCTCAAATATTACTGGATTCATGTAAACTGCTGTAGTCAGTTGTGAATTCAAACCAAAGGCATTAGTCATTCAAGCTTTAATCTAAATAAAGTCAATAACCCTTTCAACTACGCATGCAACCTAAGAACATACAAAGAACTTGGAAAGGATAGCAGATAATCAAAAGAATGCAGTTTGTTCTTTTGAGCGAATCCTCCAAAAGCTTAAGAATCTCAATACCCATCGACTTCAGATATAATATAATGGAAGCTAACAGTCAAGCTAAACAAAATCCTCCATCGAAAAAATATAAACTCTATTTGTTTAGGGAAATGGCTGCAGTGATAGGCTTTTGAGAAACACTTGTCAACTAAGCAACTTTGGAATCAGATTCCAACATATAATAATCTAATCTCCATTATCATGCATTAATTTGTTTGATTTGAGAGTACACCTTTATCCCAGTAATGATCTGCTAGATCAATTCTAATCTCTGAGATGGCCTAAAGCCAGGAGGAACGATCTTTTTTTTCCTTTAGCTGTTATACTGAACTTGTTAAGTTGAAGGGAGATGAAAGAAGGAAAGCAGGTTGTCCCCCCCAATATAATATCTGGAATATAATATTATTTGTAATTATCCAGATTCTATAATCATGTCAAGTATATTTTTGTGCAATTTCTACAAAAGGCAAACATTTGTTCATAACTTCAGAAAAATAGGGTAAAAAAGTGGGATGCATCAGTTCAAAAGGTAATGTGTCTAAGTACCTGTTAATAAATAGGGCATTGGTACTTACCTGATACGCCTGTTCTCTATGAGCTGTGAAGAGCATCCAGTGATGGGAAGGTGCTTCAGTCCTTTCTAGGAAGGCTGGGCTTAAACTTGAGGACACTCCTCCTCCTCCATGAGACTTCTCCTTAGCGTCCTCAGTTTTGCGAAGCCTATGTAATAACCCTGGCTGGAACAGACCCCCTACCAGATGGAATAAAAGGGTGGGGCTGGATGCGCTTCACAGCTCACAGAGAACGGGCTTATCAGGTAAGTACCAACACCCTTTCTCCCATGAGCTGTTCAGAGCATCCACTGATGGGACATACCAAAGCTTGGCACTGTCCTAAGGGAGGGACTCCATCTGGGTTGCAGACCTGTCTCTGAAATAACTTGCTGCAAAACTCACCTACCAAATGAAGCCTCGGCAGAAGCAAATGCATCAATTTTATAATTTCTAATAAATGGAGATGGAGAAGCCCAGGTTGCAGCTTGGCAAATCTCCTCTATTGTAGCTTGGGTCGCCCATGCTGTTGTGGTGGCTGCACTCCTGGTGGAGTGAGCAGTAATGCCTTGGGGCACTGGAATTGAGTGAGAGTCATATGACTTAGCAACGGTGACCCTTAGCCATCTACCTATGGTAGAGGGTGAAACCTTGCCCCCCAAGGTATTAGGCTGAAAGGACATGAAGAGGGCTTCTGTATTTCTGGAGGGGACCGTGCGCTCTATGTAGATACGTAAGGCCCTTCTTATGTCCAAGCAGTGCCATTGGTGTCCGAGCCTGTGTGATGGACATGAGCAAAAATTTGGGAGCACCAGCTCCCATGGAATGCCGAATTAACTTTTGGAATGAAGGAGGGATCTGGTCTGAGAACCACTCTATCCGAATGGAAAATGTAGAGATCTTTGCGCACCGATAATGCAACTAGTTTGGAGTTTCTTTGGGCAGATGTAATTGCTATCAGGAAAACTACTTTGTAGGTTAGAAATCGAAGCGTCGTGGTCCTTAGTGGCTCGAAGGCACCTGTAGTAAGGGCCAATAGTACCTTATTTAAGTCCCAAGTTGGATATCGGTGCACTATGGGGAGCCTGAAGTTCTTGACACCATGCAGAAAACTGTGAATGCGAGGGTGATGAGATATGGAGGTAAAATCATCCCAAGATATGACCAAAGCCAGGGCTGCCACCTGTCTCTGCAGAGTACTGGTTGATAACCCTTTGTTTAGGCCCTCCTGTAAACATTCTGATAACTGCGCTACTTGTGGGGGTCTATCTGAACACTCTGACACCAATGGCAGAAGCTAGACCAGGTGGCCTCATAGATTCGGTTTGTCGAAGAACATTGAGCCGACTGAAAGGTGAGTAGAAAGGTGTTCATCTCTCAGACGTCGCCGTTGAACATCCAAGTTTAGCCATTGGAGGTCCAGATGTAGCACTGGGCCTTGAGGCAGCGATATGACCGATGATGGGATCCTCCACGGTGGTACCGTTGAGAGGTCCTTCAGGTCCGTGAACCATGCTCGCCTTGGCCAATAAGGAGTCACTAATAGCAGGTCTGCTTTTTCTTCCAGCAACTTCTGAATCAATTTGGGGATAACGGGGAGGGGAGGAAAGGTGTATAGTAGTCTGGTGGGCCAGTGACATATGAGGACGTTCATGTCCTCCGCTCCCTGCAATGGGTAATAAGAAATGAATTGGGGAAGCTGTGCATTGAGTGGGGAGGCAAACAGGTCGACTACCAGTTGGCCCAACCTCCAAATAGCCTCCAGAAAGCTCTTGGGGTCAGACGCCATTCTGATTGGTCTAACATGGCTCTGCTGAGCCAATCTGCTTGTACATTCTCTACTCCAGATATGTCCTCCGCCTTTAGAGACAGAAGATAGATTTCAGCCCACAGGAATAGTCTTTCTGCTTCCCTCATTATTAGATTGGAATGAGTGCCCCCTTGTTTGTTGATATGAGCCTTTGTAGTTATGTTTTCTGTTAAGATGAGCATCTGTTTGCAATGGAGATGCAGGAGGAATTGTTGGAGTGCCAAGTACACTGCTCTCAGTTCTAGCCAGTTGATATTGTGTGCCTTCTCTGAATCCATCCAAAGGCCTTGCACTGTATGTGATTGGAAGTGGGGGCCCCTATCCCACTAGACTGGTGTCTGTTGTAACAATCGACCTGTGTGGATCCTTGAAAGGGCATCCCTTGTTGATTTCAGGTCATGTCCACCATTGAGAATGGTTGATGGAACTTTTACGCAAGTCCTGGCGTCATCTCTCCAAGCACGTTGGTATGGTAGCAGGAACCATTGCAGAGTTCTTGCATGGAACCAGGCCCAAGGGATAATAGAAATACAAGAAATCATTTTTCCAAGAAATTTAGAAAAGAGACATAGTTGTACTCTCCTAAGAGTTCTGATCTGTTGAGCCAAATCTCTAATGCTTTCTTGTCTGTCAGGGGAGAGGAAAACTTTGCCTTCCAGGGTGTCAATAATGGTGCCAAGGTGAATGAGTCTAGTGGAGGGTGTTAAATGACTTTTTCACCAATTGATTGAGAACCCATGTTGTTGTAAGGTTACAAGTGTAGTTTCAGTGTTCGAATTTGCTTGATTGATGGAAGATGCCAGAATAAGAATGTCATCCAAGTAGCATTGAAGTCAGATGGACCTATCTCTGAGTGATGCTGCCAAGGCAGCCAAGATCTTTGTAAAAGTTCTGGGAGCTGAAGCTAGGCCAAATGGGAGAGCAATATATTTGTAATGGACATTGTTGTAACAGAAATGAAGGAATTTGAAATGTGAGGGCCTAATTGGGATATGCAAGTAAGCTTCCATGAAGTCTATGGAGGTAAGGACATCGTTTTTTCTGATGCTGAGTAAGATAGATTGAAGAGTAGTCGTTTTAAATTTTCAGTAAACTAAATATTGGTTTAGGCGTTTTAAGTCCAGGATTGCCCTCCATTCCCCCAAACTTTTAGGGACCACGAAGAGGTGCGAATAAAAGCCAAGACCTTTTTGATTAGAAGGGATGGGTTGTATAGCCCAGATCTCTAGTAGATGTGCTATGGCTGTGTCCATGAGAAACCTTTTTTCTGCATCCCTGGAACGTGAGGACTTCATAAAAAAAATCCAGGGGGGGGGGTGGAGCTGAACTCCAGTGCCAGACCATATCGTACTGTGTTCCTAACCCATGTGTCAGTGGTAGAGGAGTCCCATTGGTCGGCAAACATTTTTAGGTGACCGCCAATGGGAATCTCATTGTGGTCGTTACTTGGACCTGCGGAAGGACCTAGATCCTGTTCCTCAAAATTGTCTCCTAGGATGGAGTCCCCTTCTATATCTGTCCCCAGGTTCAATTCTATCTGTCTGTTGTCTGAATACAGGCTGCCTTAAAAATATTGGATAGGAGGGTTGGTAGAAGGGGCGAAAAGAACCCCTATGAAAGGGCTGTGGTGATCTGGGCTCTGGTTGATGAAAAAGAGAGGGAAGAATTACGTCTAGGTAATACAGGGCTTACTTGTGGACTCTCCTGTTCCACCTGCTCCTGTTCTCCTACCTCCTCCTGTTCCTGTTCTTCCTCTTTAATGGCTATTGATGGTTTAACTATTTCATCTTTAGGGACTACTTGGGTGTCAATAATATAATTGCTGGATTCCTGTTCCAGTTTATTCCACCCAACGTACGCAATAAATTTTGCACTAGCACTACAATAAACATGAACTGTGCCTGGATCCCAGAATCTAAACAATCTGTGGTTGGCCTCGTAACCTAGAAAAAATAATTTCCTAGCTCTATATTGCCCTTTCATTCTTACTTGTGAGGGAATATGCACCCAGGCTGGTGCTCCAAATGTGTGTAAATAACTTAAATTTGGTTTTCTGCCATGCCACCGAGTCAATGGCAATTTGCCAGTTGTTGTGTTCACTACATTGTTCAACACATGGTTGCTAAACATTATGGCCTCACCCCCACAGTGTTTCTGGCAAACCTGAAGCAGATAACCTAGTGCGAGCCATGGCTTGTAACATTTGCCCTCTTCATTCTACAAACGAGTTATGTTGTGGCCTGTAAGGTGCAGAACGTTTATGCTCGACACCAGCCAATTTTAACATAGTTTGGAATCTATTGTTAATAAACTCAGTCCCGTTATCAGTAACTAACGTAATTACTCTATGTTTCATTTTTCTCTCTGCAAACCTTAGCCAATTAAAGAAATGTTGAAACGTTTCTGTTTTGTTTTTCATTAAATAGCAGAAACCATATCGTGAGTAATGATCCATAATACTCAAAACATAGCAGGCACCTCCCAAACTGGGTTTCTTAGGACCAATTATGTCTGCAAACACAACCTCTAAAGGTTCTTTGGTCTTAAACCCATTTAGTCTGTTTGCTGGAGTAACCTTGCTTTTCTCCTGAACACAGGCAATACAGTTTAAATACTTGCTACAGGGTTTTAATTTTATTTTCTGACAATTTAACAGTTTGTTTCAACATTTTGAAATTAATGTGCCCCAGACGTCTATGCATAAAACATATACATTCGTCATGTGGCTTAACATTGTTATAAACCGAGTTAGCTCAATTTGTCATCATGTATCACACATGTCATTCTCTAAATTAGCAGTAACACTTTTAGCCCCTTTCTATATTATACAGTTATCTCCCCTAAAGGTTACTATATAACCAATATTAACTAAAACCCTTACTGATAACAAATTAAATGTCAGTTTATAGCATAGATAAATGCTCATTTATACATGAACAATATGCAGTACCTTCACCAGATGCTTTCATCTTCCATCCATTTGCCAATGATACATGTTGCTTACTCATAGACATCTTTACAAACCTCTCTCTATTTTTAGTAATGCATTGTGATGCTCCACTATCAACTACCCACAAATCATGGTTTACAGTTGAATTGCTAGACATAGCTAAACTAACATTCTTCTTAGCCTTCTGGTGATTACCAGTATTCTGTCATTTTCCATTCTTACAGAATCTAGCTATATGTCCCCTAGCCCCACAAGAAAGACATTTCCTAACAGTATAGGCAGTTGAAGACAAATCCTCTTCCTGCGGTTGTTCCTTCCTCAGTTGGTCCCTATCCAGTCGTCTTCTTGCTTCTTCTAACAACCTTCCGGTTATGTCAGTCAGTGTCAATTCATCTTTGGTCAGGACTTCCAGTGAAGATATGTAATCATCATAACTTTCATCCAATGAGGAAAGAATGACGTAAACTTGGTGCAGCTCTGAAAAAATCAGTTCCTTTTCATGTAGCTCTTGAAAAGTTCTTTTCATGAAGTTCAAATGACCTAACATATCTCCATCTTTCAGAAGATGTGCTCTAAACAGTTTGCGTGTAAGATGTATGTGTGCACCTACACTATCACAAACAAATCCTCTTCAAATTCTCCCAACACCTAGCAGCAGACTCTTCTCCACAAATATGGACTAGCTGCTGGTTACTCAGTGTTAGTCCAATTATACAAAGAGCTCGTTCGTTGTTCAGTTTAAAGTCAGCTAACTTCTTGGCATTGTCCTCATTATCTGGATCCCAAGCATTTACATCTGGTGGATCCTGAACTGCATTCCATAACCCTTCACTATACAGAAGTAGACTGCACTTCATAGACCAGGAAACATAGTTTGTTCCATCCAACCAAGTTATCAGTGATAGACTTTTTGAAGGGTCTTGTGCCATCTTTACCAGGACAGTAACCCACAATTAAACAGTAAACAGCTGTCTATATACGGTACTGTGTATTCACACCAACTCTCAGTTATCTGAGCCTGGTATGGCCTGGGCCCATAACCAGTGTTGAAGTAATTCCCCATTAGGAGAATGAGCACACACAGGGAGACATAGTGAGAGTGGTGAAGAATAACACACAACCAGCACACAGATACACTGTATAGTAAAATGTAGTTTTTTACTTCCAGTAAACAGTTAAGAAAAGTCCAACAAACAGTCCAAGTCATACACGGTTATAGAAGTCAGTTTTCAGTCCCGGGATAATCCAATAATAAAGTCCAGTATCAAAAACAGTTCAGTAATAGACTCACATCAATCCAAGAATAACGATGATCAGCAACAGCCAATAGGGAAATGCAGGAACCAAAAACAGTGAACATCAAAACATCGACCAAATAGCAATTAGCAACACTCAGGACTAAACAACCCAGGTTTCTGGCTCCATCTTATGGCTGTTTGAGGAACCACACCCAATTACAATTTCAGCATTCCCTTAAAGAGACAGTATTAAAATGTCTATCCTGGTTTATATATTTCCAACCCAACTGTTAGGTGGCTTACATTCCTAACAGGGGTACCTGATGAAGATGTGCATCCATGATGCCCCGAGATCGTTCAGAAAGAGATCCGCAAACCAAAGCTGAGGGTGTTCATCCTTCAAGTCCTCTACCATCCAGTGGACTGGTGGTAGGGACTCCCCTTCCCAGGTCCCCAAGAAAGGAAACCTTGTTGGGTAACTTGCCTCATAGACAGTAACAATTACTCAGCAAATTTAACCATGCGGCCTTTAAAAAGGTGGCTGCCTCGTGGCACAATGAAAACAAAAGCAGCTACCACTGCCCGGCCTGCTGAAAGCAAAACCGCTCAGTGGGAAGGCACAGGGGCTAATTCCCTGCCCTGAGGTATTCTGCGGGGAAAGCCTCGTAATAAAAGGAAAAAAGGCTGTACTGTTTAAATTGGGGCTTCGAGCCTCGATAAAAGGAAAAAAGGCTGCACTTTTAAATTGAAGCTTCAAACCTTGAAGGGACAGAGCGTTTACTCAGCCGGCTGAGAGATTGGAGAGATAAGCCTCCTTTTTTGGAAGTTTAAGGCAGGGTCTCTGAAACGAGAGGCTTTTAGCCTCAGGGCAGATTGGAAAGATAAGCCTCTGCGTTTATGAGGCTTTAGCCTTTGGAGGCTGGAACGTAAAAAAAAAAAAAAACCAAGCAAAATGACTTTTGGAAGTTCCCAGGGGTGGTGGGGGTAGTTGGTGACAGAAACTATGGTTTTACCTTAGCTGATAAATAAATCAGCTAAATCAGCTAAATCGCCAGTGTTCTGTTCCGACCAGGAAAACAATAACACAACCTGTCTGAAGAAAGGCTGAGCTAAAACTGGGGATGCTAAGGAGGAGTCTCGTGGAGGAGGAGGAGTGTCCTCAAGTTTAAGCCCAGCCTTCCTAGAAGGGACTGAAGCACCTTCCCATCCCTGGATGCTCTGAACAGCTCATGGGAGAATATACCAATTATTGGTTAGTACTTATGATTTAAAAAAGACAAAGATTTCATAGAAGTAGTGTTTTATTATATATATGTGAAATTACTGCTGGATTATGATTACCAAATAATGATTACAGAGCAACCTATATAGAATTGCTATTAATTGTATATAATTTTAATACAAATAGGACTGGTGTTTAAATAGTTAATCCACCCCAAAGATATTGCATTGGATCCAAATGTTCTACAAAGGTGGTCTATGTGGTGCAAATGTCCCAGAAAGAAAAAACTCAAAACAAGCTTCTTGACATGATCAAATGGTTCAACATTTTTTTCCTGAAAGTTTGGGCCCCTACTTATTTACTAGGCTAAGGGGTGGGGAAAATGTCCTTCATTTTCTCAGTCTTAAAAACTCCTGCTCCAGTATCTACAGTACTAAGCTAAGACATGCACATATAATGAAGAATTGTCAATGCAGTCAATAGTTCTTTATACAGCCCTCTCTAAGCGGTTTACAGAGTTAGTGTATTGCCCCCAACTCTCTGGGTCCTTATTTTACAGATCTTGGAAGGAAGAAAGCTGAGTCAACTTTGAGCTGTCGAGAATCTAATTCTGCACTCAGCAGAATTCTAATCACTACGCCATCATAACTCTTTCCAACGTTCTCTACTTATTCTCCCATCTGATCCTTTTTCCCATCATCAACCTCAAACCAGAAAGTCACTGACTCACACAAGGAAACAGGCCACTTATGCCTCTCACCACAAGAGTAAAATATTTTAACAAAATGTGCAGGTGCTAATGTATAGCTAATATTGCCAACTTATATACTTAAATATACTTGTATATACATAGATATACTTGTTTTCTTAAGTTTTCACAGGTACTTACATGTATGGCATTCAGCTTTGTTCAGGTATTTTCCCACATCATTGTAGTTGTGCTTTTAAAGTTGTCGCAACGTTTCGGCAGAATCTCATCTGCCATCATCAGGCTGATGAAGCCTGATGATGGCACATGAGATTCTGCCGAAACATTGCTACAACTTTAAAAGCACAACTACAATCACGTGGGAAAATACCCGAACAAAGCTGAATGCCATAGATATATTTGCATATACTCATATAAAAATATAAGTGTATATAAAAGTATGCTCCATTGGGTATCCACAAAGTAATAGGGAAATTATCTAGGTGTTCCTGGACAACTGCTATCATTTCTCACTATGAGCTTTTTAGTCTGGGATACTGGGAATTGTAGTTCAGTGACATATTTCCCCATTTCTGAAATGAAGAATGTCTTTGAATAGTGAGCCATTTACTGTAAATTAGGATAATTTGTGTTAGCCCCACCAGGTAGACTAGACAAGAAGCATAACCAGGACTGGCTTTATTGTTATGGTAAGGTTATTTAACATAATCTTGCAAAACTAAAAGCATTTACCCCCTGCTTTTCTTTTATTTTCCAGAAAACTGCATTCGGAAATGTTGTCCACACCATCTCCACTTCTGTGGGCAGATTATCTTTTACATGCCAATTGTATGTGAATTGGAAAGTACCACAAGAGAAAGAAACAAGAGCAGAAGGGATTTCAAGAATGCTCTTTATTTTTATAGGATATTATAAAAGAATCTTGAAAGTCTCTATCATGTCTTATATAAAATAAAGATTTTTGTTGTTGTTGTTGTTTCTTTCATATGTTTTTTCTCCTCCAGTAATTAGTAATCTTTTCTCAAACTCTTCAACACTTCGTTCATTTCTTTTCCGCTCCTGGTGCCTGACCATCATTCTATTCCAACATTTGCCCACTCAAGGAAGACTTGGTGTAATTCTAGGGCAGGAGTTCCCATTCTCCAGTCAATGGACCTGTACCTGGCCACGCCAGGCCAGAAACCAGGCCATGCAAACAAGAGAAGCCCCATCTGTGGGATACAGGCAGCATGTGAAATCACACCCCCTCCGGTCCATGGAAAAATCTCTCTCCATGGAACCGGTCCCTGGTGTCCAAAAGGTTGGGAGCCACTCTTATAGGGCACTGAAAGCTACTAATGGAATGCTGACAGTGTGCCAATCTTGCTTCGTAAATGAATGAATGAATACACACACACACACACACACACACACACACACATTCCAAAAAGATTCATGTTGGGTTTACAATATCAAGCATAAAACTTAAGTAAACATAATACTGTATTTCTACCTACATAGGAATTACTTTAAACTCTACTGGAATTATAAAATACTTATAAAATACTCTTGGGGATTAGTTTGCCTTCTGATAAGGATGATTTGTGATTGGCCACGCATGCTCGGGCAGACATATTGTAAATAGGCACCCACTACATCCTCTCAAAATTTGTAAACGTACCCTTAAGATCAAGGCTTCATTCCAATATACTAAAAGTATCACCCAGTAGGATTTTAGATATATTTTTGTTTTTGTTCTTAATTAGAGTTACCATATTTCAACCTAAAGATATTCTGGAAAGGAAATGTTTATGTTAATATACTGCACAAAGTTTATTTATTTATTTTTATGCCTCCACAGCAGTATAACTGCAAATGGCTCATTAAATCATTCATAGTTTCTTTCGTCACTCCCACCAGAGCTAACAAGCCTGAGGCATTATTTCAAAATCAACAATCCCTGCCACATTGTTTTATTCATTTTATTAGATTTATATCCTACCTTTCCTCCAGGAGCTCAAGGCAGCTTACATGGGAATTTCCTTCATTTTTATACCCACAATAGCAATTCTGTTAAGTAGGTTTGGGATGAAAGAGAATGATTCAGCCAAAATCACCCAGTGAGTTTCTATGTCTTAAGTGAACTTGAACCTGGATTTTCCTGGTCCTAAAGTTCTTAACCGCTATACCACATGGCTTCTCATAAAACACTTAAATCTGTGTTCTGATCTGAGGTAACACATCTCTGCTACTTATAGTGGTTTTAAAGAAAAGGAAAAGGAATTGTAAGCAGCAACTCAGATGCCACTCCCTCTGTCTTTCAGGGTTGATAATCAGGGAAGCAACATCCTTTTTCCTCTATCCTAAAATGTCCAAGATTGGAAACCTGAATATTTCAGAATATTTTTTGCTTCCTGTCAGAGCTGTAGCCAGGACAAAAGGACATCATTTTCCAATAATACCCAGACATAAAAGCATGCATGAAACCGAGCTTTATCCTATTCTCTCTCTATATTTATTACAATTATTTATGTCCAGCCTAGCAAGCTAACAGAGTAATCAAAACAGTCATAAATAAAAACACAATAGATGCTCTTTTAAATCAAGCGGATGCTAATACCTCCAAAAAAAGAAAAAGGAAAGACTTTTTTTCTGTCTTCCACAATCCTTTATGTAAGGCATTTAGTGCAAGGAGGCTGTAGGATAGAGAAGCCAGATCTGCTAGTTGTCATGTTCCCTTCTATCCTATCTTGCATTGATTTGACAGTTCATAAGTTCATTAAACCTCTACTTGCCATGTCATTTGAGCCATTTAAAAAAATAGATTGAAAAAAATCTCTCCAAAGCAAGATTACAAACCACAATTTGGAAAATAAAGAACACAATGTTTGCTTACTGCTATATACAATTATTGCAATCTAGTGTACAATTAAGCCTTCACCCAGATCCAAAGTTAATAATAATAGTTGTGATACTTACTGAACAGTTTTTATCTGCATTCCTTTTCCAGTGCTTTTTCTCTACTTTCTTTGCTGCAGTTGATTTCAAAGATGCATGAGTTTGTATACGAGGGTTGAGAGCTAAAATATTCTGCAGATACAAAAAAAAGATGTTTCCTGTTTTAAAAATGAAAAGCACAGAAAGAAACAATTAAATATTTCTGCTTACAAAACTTCAAAGCTCCCAGCTTCTATTTGTTTAAAAAGAAGGAATTTAGCAATGTAAAGTAGATGTTTGAGTCAATTATATTAACACAATTTCCTATTAATCTATTAAACTATTAATGTTCCCCAGCCTTTCTTATACAAATGAGGGTTCTATTCGAGTAAAAATTAAGAATTATATTGCTTTGCCAGAATAAAATTAGATCTCTGCAATTATTCTTTTTAAATTTCCTCTCATAATTTAAATTGCATATACTTACAATATATGCACATTCTGTGAATGAAATGCTGCCTATAACACTATTATTTCAGATGACCTCAACGTGGGGGGAATTGTTAGCACTTTGGAAGATAGACTCAACATTCAAGAGGATCTTGACAGATTTGAACACTGGGCCCTATCGAACAAATGCAATTCAGTGGCGAGAACAGTACCTGCACTTAGGCAACAAAACAAAATGCACAATAGATGGTACCTGGTCCAATAGTAGTGTCTATGAGATTGATGTAGGTGTTATGGTGGACCACCACTTAAATATGCCTCGTAATAAATGTGCTGCAGTGCCAAAAATGCCAATGCACTCCTAGGCAGCATCAAAGGATAGTATCAAGATCACGTGAAGTGATAATACTGCTTTATACTGCACTAATGAGGTCACATTTGAACACTGTATCCAGTTCTGGTCACCACGATACAAAAAAGATGCTTAGACTCTAGAAAGAGTACAGAGAAGAGCAACAAGAAGATTACGGAGTCTGGAGGCTAAACCATACAAGGAACAGTTAAGGGAACTAGGTATGTCTAGTGTAACAAAGAGAAGATTAGGGGTGAGCAGTCTTCCAATACTTGAGGGCTATCACAGAAAAAAGGAGGTGACTTATAAGCTCCTTAGAGCAGGACAAGAAGTAATGAATGGAAGCTCATTAAAGACAGATCCAATCTGGAACTAAGGAGAGATTTCCTGACAGAAGAAACAATCAATCAGTGTAATGGCTTGCCTCCTGAAATTGTGGGTGCTCCATCAGTGGAGAGTTTCAAGAAGAGATTAGACAACCATGTGTACAGAATGACATAAGGTATCCTGCTCAAGCAGAGGGTTGGAGTAGAAGACCTCCAAGGTGATTCTTACTTTCAACACACAATTTTTACAACACTGTTCTATACGCTCTGTAATGTACCTCTCTCATTAAGGCAGACAGTTCAGTTATCAAAATGCTGTACAATAGTTCCCATCTATTTAAAGAGCCTTTTATAACCCAGAATAGAGGAGTATGCCACTGGAAATACTTATTAAATACTGAAGACTCCACGCCTATTATCAGCCTACTCAGTATGATGCCCTGCAATGTGGGAACATGCCAAGTTTAGTTCAATATTCTTAACGTGTTGGAAAAGAATGTTCCAACAGGGTGGTTTGTTCATTTGTTTTGTTGATTTGGTAGATTTGTTGGTTGGTTGGTCAACTGACTGACAGATTGTTTGCCTTCAAGTCAATGTCAATTCTTTGTTACCGTATAGATCAGGGGTGTCCAACCTTGGCAACTTTAAGACTTGTGGACTTCAACTCCCAGAATTCCTCAGCCAGCTGTTGGCTGAGGAATTCCGAGAGTTGAAGTCCACAAGTCTTAAAGTTGCCAAGGTTGGACACCCCTGGTATAGATTTTCTCCAGGAGGACCTGTCCCTATATTCCAATGTTGTGTATTTTAATTTTGTGAAATTTAATGTAATTTTATGTACTTTTTATATTCTGATATTGTACTATACACTACCCAGAGTACTTTTTTGAGGAGATGGGCAGTCTAGAAATAGTAAATATTAAATAAACAAATAAATAAATAAATAAACAAACATACATACATACATACATACATACATACATACATACATAATAGTATTATCTGCACCTAGTTCTGATACTTATCCTCAACCAAAGAAGTTGACCAGTGCTGGCTTGATGGGGAGTAATCTAGTTCCACCCATCAAGATGATGATGATGGTGGTGGTGGTGGTGGTGGTGATAGTGATGATGATGATATTTGTTGTATAATTGTTTGGACTGGATTTGGCACTCTTATCCACCTATCAAGTTATTATTATTATGGTTCATTGCAGAGTCAACCAGAAGTTCAGTCTGGATTTGGCACTTTTGTTCACCTATCAAATCCTTCCCAATGACTGGGATAGGCAGAGGTGGATGTTTTTGGTGTTAACGGTATTGTAATAGTATGTAAGCTTTTCTGAATAAAGCTTCCTTTTGCAATTGACTTATAGTGATCTTGTCAATGCCAACATAACCTTTATTTTTATTTTTTTCTAAAATCCAAATGACCTTTATATACAGTAAGCCTAGTTATTGTTACCATTTTGCTTTCTTTCTATTACATCTAAAACTTAGCTGTTATGATCATGATATTGCTAAACCTTTTGACTGGTTCTTTGTATTATAAAATACTTTGTATTAATTTGTTCATTTATATTACCCAAAATGATAGCTTTGTAATCTAAAATTCCATAAAGTCATATGCAATCTTATAAAAAAAAAAATAAAAAGCTTTTAAAAAACTGACCTGGTAACACATTTAATGTAAAGCAACTCCAGGAGGAGGAGGAGAGGAGGAGGTGATAGAGGAGGAAAGTGTCTTGGCAGAACATTATGACATTCCCAGTCATTTTAAGCTCTGGATTCTAGAATAAGTATTTCATTTTAACTCTTGAATTGCTCTAGATATCATTCAAGGAGAAAAAATATGGTATTTTTTCCCAATCCCAATACCTGCAAACTAAAAGTCTGTTTAAGATTAAGAATATTGTCCATTTGCAATAGAAAATGATTTCAGAAAAAGGACATGAAAATTGTAGCAGGCAATGGCTTACAGAACAATCCTTCCTCAAAATGAGAATTTTCATGTTTCAAACCTAGTAAGTTCTTATCCTTGTATTGAAGAGATAATGTTTGCAAGCACGAGAGTAATCCCTTGCTAATCCTCATAACCAAACAAAATGGGTTCATCAACCCTTCCTTTTCTTATTCCTCAAAGAGCAAAACTTAAAATACATATATTTAGGTACCACTGCCTTGCAGCTCTATTTCTTTTTCTTGCTCCAATACACTGGACACATTTGTAAATGTCCTTTTACATAAAGAAACATTTAGAAGTTATTTAGGATGGGCAGAAAACTGGTTCAGGAGAAGGCAAACTGTATCCTTCACAAATTAGCTTTTGTACCAGAAGCTAAGTAGATAGAAAACAAATTATACCAGAATACACTATTTGTCCATATAAATTCTAATCTAATCTTTTCCAATAGCTGATAATCTAGCACTTGTCCAGATGATAAGGATGTCAACCTCCCTCAACCCCAATCAGCAGGTAAGACACGTTGAGGGTTAAAAAAAATCCAGGTGTCGCAAAAACTAATTACTTTGGGTCTACTCTAATGATCATCCAAGATCATCCTTTCTTGCTGGAAGAACATGAGAGATGACATTGTGTCTCAGTGTGAAATACCACTGTGCTCATCATCTTGAATTGAGGTGGCAGATACCTCACATAAATAAATAAATCTTCATCATATATTAGCGTGGGAGAGAAGTTAATAAAAAAGAAAGAAAAAAGTAGTCTTACAGGATGTAAGATAAACATGACAAAGCATGCAGCCCACTTTATTTCAAGAAAAAGAAACTGCCACCTATGGTAACAGGCACAGATTCACATGTTCATCACATCAAACAAACATGGCTTTCATATGTCTATGAAAACATGTTATAAGTGGTTTACTAAATGTGAAGATACAAAACGCTTAAAACAAAACCTAAGGCCACTGAGCCTGACACACTGCAGTGATAGTATCTGACAGAGCACCTTAGCTCATTATAAATAATTGCTTTCATAAAGTGTATCTGAATTCTGAAACTGCATATTAAAAGCTGGATGGCAGAGGATGAAGACAACTACGAGGGAGAACAGTATTTGTTTGTTAAGGAAATACTACTCACTCATTTGCTCCAGACATAACCTCCATATTGTGGCTTCCAAAATGTCTTTATAAAAACAGTTTCCACGCATTGCTATTTGTTCCCAGTACACTTTAGTACATAACACCATTCTAATGCATTCTCCAAATTTTTTTTTAAATTTCCATTAATTTTATGAAATACTTGCAATGCATTTCAATGTTATTTTCACTTGATTAAAAAAAAGTCACTCCCACTTCAGAGTTCTAACGGCACCATTCTTCCTGGGCCAAACCAGCCTGATTATATAAGGGGAGATGATCAGAAATGGCCAGAGGCAAAAATGAAGCCTGTGATTCCAAGTTATTAAAATGCAGTCCAGTCTTTGGCAGGAATCACTGGAATGTTAGCATGTCGTATTAGAAGTGCAAAGTGAAGGAAGAGCCTTTGTAAGTGAAGGGGGCAAACAAAGGGATAGGGTGACTCTTTGAGGTATACGTGAAATCCAATTTAGTTCAAAACATCATGCCCTTTAAATAAAACATATCAAATGCAGAAACAGTTCAAGTCAAAACTATTGCCCCATTAACTCTTTCTTGCATCCAAACTTTCCCTCTTCAGACAAAAAATAATTGAATTATACTAGTACAAACTGAATACAAGCATTCTCCCCCCAAGATCTTTCTCAATATTCTTGAGCCCATTTTGGCCAAAGCTTTTATCCCATCACTTTTTTATTTATTTATTTAGTTTTCACATTCTTTGAACCACCCATCTTCCTCAGGGGCATTCTGCATTGCTAACAGAATGCATTTTAAAACTGCTGTGTCTATGATGGGGATCTTCCATATTTATTTCAGCCTTTCTTTCTTTTTCTTTTTTTAGAGTTATTTCAAAAAGGTAAGATCAGTGAGATCAATAATGTCTGCTTTTCTTTTCTTTGGCCTACATCTAAGAGTTTCACTCGTATGAAGCCTAAAATTGCCACGAGCCTAAGAATTTTATCATGAAAAAAGTTGTGTGTATTTATTCAATCCCAGATAGACTTCTGTAATCTTAAATCAGTTACTGAAAAGTTAGTAGTCTAAAGATTTCATTCACAGGACAAGTCAATGTTAAAGTTTAATCAGCATTAACTATACTGAAAGGTTGGGCGAGGTTTGGATTTGTGGATGCGAGGGAAGATTAGTACTACATAGAAGGTGAATTTTAAGAATAATATGCTAAATCATATCAACATACACAACCACAAACTCTTTTGTTAATGGCTACCACATAGGGGTTATTTTCTCTGGTTTTACAGTATTACTTTGAATTTCATTTCACCCTTTCCTTTATTCTTTCACTCCCTCCTTAAGTAGAGATGGCTGAAGGTTAGACAAAAAATGCACACGCCATTTGCTTTTGATAGTTAAATTATAAACTAAATACCAAATGAAAATGTTGGGCCCTTGCAACTTTATAAAATAAACATAAGTGGATACAAATCAGTTTTAAAACTACCATTTAATAAAAAGGATGAGCTTGCTTTATTCTGAATCCTTCCTAGAAGCTAGGTTTTATTCTTTCAGACAATCGTTCACCTTTCTTATTTATTCCCCATTTATGTTTTACTGATATTTCTTCTTTCCAGCAAACAACTATAGAAAATCCTGACTTTGCTACCGGCTTGTTCAGGCAGAACAAGAACAAATTCTGACAGTGATTGAGTTTGCACACCCAAAGTGGGACCCCTGACAGAGTACATTCTAAGTTGTACTTGGACAAGCTAGCTGCCATCTTCTCCAAGAAGAGTAGGAGCAAATTCTGACAGCCATCCATGTTTTTGGTTTAAGACTTCAGGTCCGTGCATCTATACCCAGAGCCCTGTTACAATGCTGCTCCAGACTTCCCTCTCTACTCTATTTGGATATGCTGACAGCCAGTTCTTCCAACCAGAGAAGGAATAAATTCTGGCAATAATCCAGCTGTCAATGTGTAAGCCATGAAATTTGTACATTGAAAGCAGAGCCCAGTAAGACCTCAACTCTAGTCTTTGCTTAGATAAGCCTGCTGTCAGCTTGACCAGGAAGAGTAGCAATAAGTTCTGGCAATCATCCTGTTTTACATGTGGAAGTCTCCAACCAAATTGTGACAGCCCCCCTCCTCTAATTAACTTATGACCTTCTGGTGGCTATGAACCACCGCTTGAAAACGTCTGCATTATGCTATAATAAATACATTTGATATTTGGATGCTACATTTCTCAATATATAAAAAAATGTAGTTTGCACCAGCTGTTAAAACATTAATTACTCTTTAATTATCTTAGTTTTCTGAATTTAACAATGCAGTCCCTCAATCCAAACGATATACAAAACTGGATAAATCCTTAAAAATGCTCCTCAAATGTTCCAATGTATCAATGCGTAAAACATTTTTACATCCTAAATACAGATGTTCATATCTTTTCCTTTCAGCATTTACATTTGGAAATATGATTGAAGGGCTCAAAAAAGGGGGTGGGGAATCCATTGACAATTTGGCATTCTGAATCTTAGGAATTAGACTTCATTCAATGATCTTTGGGTGGGATTACTCTCTAAGTAGATAGGTAGTCCTCATTTGGAAAATGTTTCATTTAGCAAACAATCACATTAATGACTGTCATCAAAAAGTAACTTTATAACCAATCTTCTCACTTATGATTTTCACAGGTCTGTAAAGCTGAAGTAAAATCATAAGCACAGTTGCTCTTTCACTTAAGATCATTTGGCAACCATGTTTTTCCAGTACCATTTGTGGTTGCTAAATGAGGATTAACTGGATTACTTTAAGTTTATTTGATATACTGGGCCTATCTTGTCTGGGCACCATTCTCCTTTCAGATATTTGGAGTCTTAAGTATATCCAATAAACTCCTGTCTTATGTATGTCCCAGTAAGGATAAATTATATTGAGGGTAGAAAATAAATGTTTCTGAATAGAAATATGTAGCATGCTCTTAATTTTCATACCAAAACATTGCTATATAAATATATTGTAGAACTGGGACACCTCCAAATTTTAGAATAAAATTCATTTCTCTTAAGAGATTTTCTGAATATCATCAGCATTAAATGAATTATTGTAAGCATTAAATGAATTAAGGAAGAAAAACCCCACGTAAATATGTCTTCTCTATCCCTGTCCAATAAAATGTCCTTTTGAATGCTGGTTGAGGTATATTTATTTATTTTATTGATTTTTGTCAATTGCTTACAAGATAATAGGCACAAGTAAAAACATAGTTATGAATACATGGATACATATAAGAAAAATAAAAAAATATATAGAAGAAACAATAGGACAGGGACAGTAGGCACGTTGGTGCACTTATGCATGCCCTCTATCTCTAGGAAAGGGGTGAGGTCAATAGTAGACAGTCTAAGTTTAAAGTTTTGGGGATTTGGGGAAAAAACCAGAGTCAGGTAGAGTATTCCAGACATTGACTACTCTGTTGCTGAAGTCGTATTCCCTGCAATCAAGTTTGGTGTGATTAACCTTGCGTTTGTATCTATTGTTATGGTTGTTATGAGTTTGTATCTCTTGTATTGTTATAGTTGAAGCTGAAGTATTCATTAACAGGTAGGACATTGCAATGTATGATTTTATATACGACACTTAGATCAGACCAAAGGCGGCGTAGTTCTAGGTTGTCTAGGTCTAGAATTTCAAGTCTGGTGGCATAAGGTATTCTGCAACAAGTAGAGGAGTGGAGAGCTCTTCTTGTGAAATATTTCTGGACTTTCTCAACTGTGCTAATATCAGATATGTAATGTGAGTTCCAGACTGATGAGCTGTATTCGAGTATTGGTCTAGCAAATGTTTTGTATGCTCTAGTTATTATTGTAATATTACCAGAGAAAAAGCTACGTAAGATTAGGTTAACAACTCTTAATGCCTTTTTGGCTATGTAGTTACAGTGGGCTCTAGCACTTAGGTCATTTGAGATGAGTACTCCAAGTTCCTTGACAGAGTTTGGATCCTCAACAAGGTCTTGACTATTCAGCCTCTATTTTATTTTCCGATTTTTTTGCCAATATGCAGGACAGAGCATTTATTTGTTGAGATTTGAAGTTGCCATTTGTTTGACCATTCTGATACATAGTCAAGGTCTTTTTGAAGGGTAGCAGTATTGTCTGTGGTGTTGAATAGATTTATATCATCAGCGAAGAGAACGCAGTTGCTCTTGATATGATCACACGGGTCGTTTATGTAGAGTATGAAAAGAGTTGGTCTTGGGAACACCATTGTTGACAGGTACAGAATTTGATAGTACGCTCCCAATTTTGACCATTTGTTGTCTGTTTGAGAGGAATACTTCTATCCAGTTATGCAGGTATCCAGAGATACCGTAAGATTTTAGTTTTAGGAGTAGTTTGTCGTGTACCACTGAATCAAAGGCTTTACAGAAGTCTGTGTAGATTGCATCTATTGCTTTGCCCTGATCGATCTGTGTAGTCTATATGTTTTTGCAGTGTAAAAGTTGCAGATTACATGATAGTTTTTTTTCCTGAAACCAAATTGTTTATTAGACAGTAGGTTGTTTGTTTCTAAGTGGAGGATGATGGATTGGTTAATAATTGATTCCATGACTTTACAGGTTATGCAGCATAAAGAGATTGGTCTGTAATTTTCAACTAGTCTCCCTTTTTGAAGATGGGGATGACCGTGGCTTGTGGCCATAGTTTTGGCAAGGAGCTGGTCCTGAAAGATTTTTCAAAGATTATGCTTAGAGGTTCGGCTATAGCAGTGGGTAGCTTTTTTAAGAAGTAGGCACATATTCCATTTGGTCCAATAGATAGAGATGGTTTTCGATTGCACAGTGCTTTTTCAACAAAGTCTTCTGCAAAATCGATATGTATTAGATCACTATAGTTGTCTGTGGTTCGACTAGGAAATACTGGGCATGATCCATTGCTATTTACAAATACTGAGCCAAAAAATGTTTTAAAGAGGTTGGCTTTAATAGTGTCGTCATTGCAGTCTTTACCATTAGGTCTTTTCAGGGGTGGGATGGACCTTGAGTCTTTTAGTTTGTTGTTTATAAAATCGTAGAAAGAGCAGGTGGAATTGGTGCATAGAAGGTTTTCTTCTTGTTTAATGTGATAATTGGTGCATTCAATTTTTATCTGGTGGAATAATTTTTTATATCGGCTTTTGAAGTTGACAACGTGACCAGATTTGTTTTTCCACCATGCGGTTGAAGTCCAACACATTTGGAGAGCAACTGTTTAAGACAGTCACTGTCACTGAAGTTGTGTTCAATTTTTTACTTTTAATACTTTTTTTTTCTTTCAGTTCTGTGAGAATGTAATTTTTTTAAAGTTATCTAACATCAAACTGTATGACACCTCAGAACACTCTCTGTGCAAAATGTCATAAGCAGCATAGATCAGCATTGAAGCACAGTCTTTGCCACTCGGGAACAAAAAGACAATTCCCTTGTTTCTCCAATATTCAGTAATTACAGGATATAATCTTTGAGAAATGTAGGCTCCTCCACCTCTCTCTGTGTGTGTATGAGAGAAAGAGAGAAAGATGAAAAAAATGCTTCTTGGTAAAAATAGATTTATTAGTATAAATTATATGAGTCTTTATGAAAGAATCATACTAATTTAAGGTATTGTTTAAATTGTGTAAACTGTGAGTTACTATAAAAAAAAAATCATACTAATTTAATATATTTTGTTTAAATATCCACACAAGACCTTCATGCAAGAATCCCAGCAGAAAAGAAACACTTAAATATATTTCATTAAAGTGTTGGTTGACTTGCATAAATGGAGACTTTTGGAATAGTTGGTGGCAGCCCTTTGCTGAACTTGATTTATCTCAAAAAAAGCTAAGTTGGTTTGGAATTAATCACTACTTGGCTAAAAGACTATGATGAAATCCCAGGATTCTGGGATAGTCTGGGAAATTGAAAAAAAAAAGTGAATAAGGCAACACTCTTCTGTATTTATGCCAAGCAAAAAGCACATGTAGTCAACAAGAAATTGAGCTCAGTAGAGACTTAGCCTTTTATTTATTTCTTATTCAAAAATATTTTCACTTAGGTGAAATGTTTTGGGTTGTCTGAACTGAAGTCAATGAGGATAAAATATATTTTCAAATATTATAAAATAAATAACCTCCCTCAAACAAAATTACAAGATGCGTTTCCTCGGTAGCATTCTGCAGATATTTTTAATTGGAACAAAAATAGAGTATCTATCATTTTTCACAGCCAATAAATTTAATGATGAGTTTAGTGTAATAGTTAAAGGCATCTAGCTAGTTACTGAGAGGTCATGAGTTCTAGTCCTGTCTTGGGCACAAAGTGACCTGGGTGACCATGGGCCAGTCATTTTCTTTCAACCTTAGGGAGGAGGCAATGGCAAACTACTTTTGAAACACCTTGCCAAGAAAACTGCAGGGACTTGTCTGAGAACTGGGTATGACTGATTAAAAGAGAGAGACGGGAAAAAAAGATTTAATCCATTTATATGTGTAAAAAAAACAACCCCAAAAAATTCTAAATAAGAGTTTAATAACAAATCAAATGTATACAAAGTATTAGATTACCAATATTCATCATTCAATGACAACTCTTTCACTTTTCTTTTATTCATATCTTTTAAAATAAACAGAAAAGCCCCTATGCAAGACTTTTAAAAAGCATATAGTACACAAAACTATTTTTGCTTTTTCAAGAATTACAGAGAGATTGTTTTATACATCTTTACACACTCACCCTGTTTTGAAAGAAGCTTGTGTACCAATTCAGTCAAAGGTTTCCATTTATTACATTGCTTCCAGTAATATTTAATATTTATATACAGTTATCGTGCTTTCTACATTAGTACAGAGGTACCAGGGCATTTTGTTGCTCACCTGCCATAATGACAGAGGGAGAGGAGTTGATTACATGAAACCCCCATATGCTCTAAAAGCAGATGTGAAGAGATTACAAGACTGCCAGCAGCAACAGAATGTGCAATCATACCAAAAAGAAAAAAGAAAAACCTAGGTATGTACTAAACTATCCAGATAGCATTGTGCTGTGCAAGTGAAAATCATGGGACAAGTGCTATAAGTATAATTGCCAAAAAAAAAAAATGACCAGCAGGTATCCGGACCTAATAACCTATGTGATCCCACGATAATTTAACTTTTAATGGAAGAGAGTCACCTGAAGTCTCCCTTTTACCCAAACTTTATTATAATGACATATATTCTGGGCCTTTCTCCAAAGTAAGGTTCTAACCTGTTTTCAGGATGAAGGTGGGAGATTTCAAATGAATTTCCAAATATATTAAGACCCCTGCATGCATTAAAAGGGCAGGTGACAACATTTTAGTACCATGTGTTTCTCCTTGGCTTCTTATATATGATTACTTAAGTCCCCCAAATGGGAGCATTACAGGTAAACCACGAGTGGGCAGGCTCCATCCATTATGGTCATCAGTCATAACAATCATTTTTGCTACGGTTGTTAAGTGAACCCAGTGGTCATAAAAATGAAGCCATTGTTCTCTATTGGTGTATTTTTGCCTAAAACTGCCCATTTGGGGCAAAACTGTCATAAAACACTTTGACTGACTGATTGATTGATGGAGAAAATTTATATTTGCCACCTACTTGCCCTTGGCAAACTCAAGGCAGCCTACATTCACCTGACCATGGAATGCTGCAAATGACCGTAAATGCGGCCATGTTACCAACCACCTGAAGTGTGGTCACATGACTGAAGGGAGGGGTGACTGTCAGTACTTTGGATCCAGATCATAAGTCCCTTTTTCAGCTAGGTTGTAACTTCAGTCACTATATGACAGTCATAAATTGAGGACTACCTATCGTGATAGTAACAGGAACAATTCACACATGTGGAAGTTATTTGGGTGGAGGGAACAGAGGGGAATAAGTATACACTGTGTGAAATAGATTTTTTTTTTTTCGTTTCAGGAACTCTCCAGATGCATGTGGACTTTCAGACTCAAGCTGGTCATCGGTGTCATGCTGGCTGGAAGCTGAAATACGCATCTCAAAACACCCAAAGTGTTTGGTATAAAGAAAAATGGAGGAGTTTTTCTTTCCCATTCTAAATTAGTAGATGTAATTATCTAATGAGGCTGAACATTGGGAGTTTTGGAATTGGCATTGGTAGAAGTTACCCTGAACGCCCTTTCTATCTATGCTGCAAGAGAGCCCAGGATGGGTTGACTCCTTCCTATGACGTCATTTAGCTGAGTCTGTACCAAGATATAAAAGCCAGCCCCCGGGACAGACCCCAGCTTTGGCGAAGATACTTGACAGACTGAAAGGTGTCTCTGAAAGCACAAATGAATACAGAAATATGACTTACCCCCTCCAGACGAATCAAGGGAGGGACTGGGCTCTCTCGCAGCATAGATAGAAAGGGCGTTCAGGGTAACTTCTACCAACGTCATTCTCCTCCATGCTACATCAAGAGCCCAGGATGGGCCATACCAAAGCTTGCATGTCCATGGGCAGGTCCTTGTCCAGCTCATCACACTGACTGTTGAACCACTTGTTGAAGCACCCGTCTGCCGAAGGTGGAAGTTGCCGAGGCAAAGGCATCCAGACAGTAGTATCTGATGAAAGGAGATGGAGATGTCCACGTGGCCGTACAACAGATCTCCTCCAAGGGTGCTTGGGTCGCCCAGGCAGCCGAAGTGGCTGCGTTTCTGGTAGAGTGTGCCATCAGACCTTGAGGAACTGGAAGGGCTGCAGCTCTGTAGGCCTGCTCAATGCAAGATCTGACCCACCTGCTAATAGTAGGAGAAGGGGTCTTGTGCCCCAAGTGAGAAGGGAAAAGGAAACAAAATGGCTTCCGACTTCCTGAAGGAGGAAGTGCGCTTAATGGATATTCTAAGAGCCCTACCTACGTCTAGCATGTGCCACTGCTGCTCTAAGTCATGGTGCGGGAGGGGACAGAAGCCAGGCAACCTGTGGAACAGGTGTTAAACTTTGGAAGAAATGAGGGGTCCAGACTGAGGACAACCCTATCATCGTGAAAGGAACAAAGTCCTGTCTGATGGAAAGAGCAGCGAGCTCGGATACCCGTCTGGCTGAAGTGATGGAAAAGGGGAACACTACCTTCAGAGACAGGAAATGGAGAGACAATGTTCTAAGGGATTCAAAGGGGGGCTTCATAAGGGCATTAAGGACCTCATGAAGATCCCAGGAAGGATACCTGTGAATCACCGGGGGTGCAGGCTGGAAGTCCCCTTTCAAAAAAACTTCCTGACTGAAGGGTGATGGGATAAGGAAGGAAGCGAACCCCATGAAAGAACCGAGGAGAGGGCCTCAACCTGCCTGCGTAAGGTGTTCGGGGCCAAACCTTTCTCAAGATCATGCTGAAGGAATCTAAGAACCTCTGCCAACTTGGGCTAAAGCAGGAGAGAGAGACCCTCCCTAAGGCACCCTAGATGCGCCTTGTGGAAGGTTTGCGAGATGCCAGGATAGTGATGATGACCCTTTCAGGAAGATCAGCCACCTCTAGCCGCTACTGCTCAAGTGCCACATGGTCAGTTTGAGCCACAGGGGCTCCGGGTGGAGCAGAATCCCCTGATGAAGGGAGGTTAGATGGGCTGGGATCCTCCAAGGAGAAGCCCCCAATAGGTTGACCAGATCCGCAAACCAGGACATCCTTGGCCTATAGGGTGTCAGGAGGAGGAGTTCCGCTCGTTCCTCCAACATCTTCCGAATTACTGCCAGAATGATGGGAAGCGGGAGAAAGGCATAGAGGAGACTTTTGGGCCATCTGCACCGAAGAGCATTGGTCCCCTTTGCTCCCTGGCAAGGAAACCTGGTGAAGAATCTGGTGACCTGGGCGATTTGAGGAGTGGAGAAGAGATCCACCTCCAGCGTTCCAAATCTGAAGGAAAGAACCCTGAATAGAGACAGAGGAATGGATCATTCTGCCTGGTCGACTAGGCTCCTGCTGAGCCAGTCAGCCTGGGAGTTGTCAATCCCAGAGATATGGTCCGCCAAGATTGACAACAGGTATTTTCTCTGCCCATAACAGCAATGGTAGCACCTATCCATGAGGGCTCTGGACCTCGTCCCCCCTTGCCCCTTGACATGAGCTATGGTGGCCATGTTGTCCATAAGGACTAGAATATGAGAGCCAGTCACTGAGTGCCTGAAATGCTTGAAAGCTAGAAAAATGGCTCTGAGCTCTAGCCAATTTATGGGAAGGGCCTGCTCTGACCTGGACCAAGGTCCTGAGCTATCTGGCCCTGCATATGGGAACCCCAATCCAGGAGGCTGGCATTGGTGGTTATCACTAGCCTGTCTAGGACCCTGAAAGGGAGTCCCTTCCAGATTAACGGGGAACGCCGCCAATTGAGAGATCTACGGATTTGTGGTGGGAGCGGGACCTTGATGGATGAGAGGCTGGTTCCTGTTTGTTGGTAGGGAAGCAGGAACCATTGGAGTGGACAGGAGTGGAAAAATCTACGCCTCTGGAGATATGACAGGGTAATTTGTGGATCCCAATGGGCTGCATAGATGGAGAACAGAATCAAAATGTCATCCTAGTAGCATGGGATCGTCACTGGAACAGAATGCAGAGATGCCATCAATGCTGCCAGAACCTTCGTGAAGACTCTTGAAGCCGATGAGAGGCCGAAGGGAAGTGCTCGATACTGGTAATGGGTATTCTGATAACAGAAATGGAGAAACTGGAGATGATGAGGCCAAATGGGGATGTGGAGGAAGCCTCCATGAGATCAATGGAAGAGAAGAGATCACCCTCCCGAAAGCTCTCTAAAATAGAATGCAGAGTCCGCATTTTAAATTGCCTGTATTTTACAAATTGGTTGAGAATTTTTAGATCCAGGATGGTTCGCCACCCCCCTGAGGCTTGGGAACGATGAAAAGGCAGGAGGAAAGCCCATGTCCCCATTGAGAGTGGGGGAACAGGTTGAATAGCTCAGATTTCAAGAAGGTGTTGAATGGCCTGTTTCATGAGGTCTTGCCTTGAAATGTCCCAAGAGACAGGCCAGCTCAAAAAAAAAATTTTTTTTTTCCTTCTGGGGGAGGCCTTAGGAAGTCCAATTGTAACTCTGACCTAATAGTGCTAAGCACCCAAGCATCCATTGTTGACTCCTCCCATTTGGAGCCAAAGAAGGCTAGGTGACCTCCGATGGGTGAGGAGAACGAGGGAAGGAATGACCCCCACCCCCCCGAAAGGGCTGTTTACCAGTAGAAGGTTGTTGCCTGCCAGATGCTTCCACACGTTGGTCTTGGCATTGGGCGTATGGCCTCTGAGACTGGGGGAAGCGGGATGAGGTCTTCACTTGAAAGGCAGGAGGGCGATAAGGAGCTGGGCGATAGTCGGCTCCCTCCTAGAGGAAGAGAGAATTTTATGTTTATCTCTGGTTTCGATGAGATAAGGTTCCAAAGCATCGCCAAAAAGCTTATCGCCCGTGAATGGAACTGAAGCCAGCTTCCATTTATGGCATGACTCTGCCTGTCATTTTCTGAGCCATAAGAGTCTTCTTGCTGCGACTGAAGATGCCATGGCCTAGATGCAAATTTGGCAGAATTGAGAGTAGCATCTGCAATGAATTCCGCCACTGTAATAATCTTATTAAGGCCTTGGTGAGACCGAAGGTCAGATGTAGGCAATCTGATCTGGAGTTGGTGCAGCCACTGTGATTGCACTTGAGGGCCTGTTCGGAACGTTTATCATCCAGTGTCAGGTATCTTCTGGCTCTGGGGGAGTGCCAGAAGAGGAGAACAAGGCCAGAACTGGAATGTCAACAGAAGGCACTGCCAGGGCATTGTCCAGGGCTGCGCTGACGTTGTAGAAATGCTTATCCAGAGAAGACGGGCAAAGACCTGCCGAAGGAGAAGCGCACTGTTCCTTGACCATGTACAGGAGCAAAGTGGGAGAAGGCAAAACCCCTGCATGCATTACAGGCTTGGAGAAGAGCGAATCCCCTTGGCTAGAGGGAATTCCTTGTGGCTCGAAAGCCACTTCCTCTGGTGACAGCTTGGCAGTGACCAAGGCCTTGCTGAGTAATGGCCTGAAGAGAGAAGGATTGAAGACCAATGCAGAGGATGTCTGCTCTGGGCGAGAAGCCTCTTCCTCTGAAAGATTTTGGTCAAAAGTCTCACCTTAAATCAGGGTGATGAGGCAGGGAACTTATAGATTGAGAAGGGAGAAGGGCCTGAGCCCTTTCCAGAGGTCGAAGAATTTGCTTGAAGCTTTCAGCTAATCCCTGCCTAATGGCCAATGAGACAACATCTTGGATATTCCCTGGTCTATGCTCAAAGGTAAAGGCAGAAGGCTGAAGGCAAGCTGCTGTGGGAGGGAAGGTGGCTTCAGGCCTTGATGGCGAAGAGGTTTGAGGCCTGGAGGGAGGGGGAGGAGCATAGCGGCCAGAAGCCTGTTGGAAATAAGGCCCAGATCTGCTTAGATCCTGAGGATCATATTGTACTGCCAAAGCCTCAGGAGACTAGGATGGAGGATGGAAAGGCTCATAGATAACTTCTCCTGCCCTGGGAGGGCTTGGCTGGGGCCCACGGGTATCACCTAAAACCTGCTGTAGTTGCACTCCCTTCTGTTGAATAGTTCTGTTAAACTACCTCTCTAGGGCTGCATGTCTGCGCTTTTCTGCCTTCAACTCAGCCTGAGTTGCCTTCTTAGGGGCTAGAGCCTTAGCTCTGATTTTAGCAGCCACCTCCCTCTGGACCGATTGGGTGCGTTGCCTACATCTTTTTCTCTTACTGGGCTTAAGAGACTGTTCCACTGGGAGGGGAAGCTCTGCCTGACCCTTATCTTGCTCCATTGTAGAATAAAAGGCTCTTGCGATGGAATGAAATTGTTTGTAAATTTTTTGTATTAAGCCCCTTAGGGTATAAATTGGCCCCCGGGCTTACAAAATGGCCGCTCACCTTGTGGTGTAAGGCTTCAATCCAAGATGGCCGTGGCTATGGGAAACAGGCTCCAAGATCGAAGAATCGCTCCTTAGGCTATAAAGAGCCCCGAGCGAAGTCAGCAAAGGAAAGGGCAGCTTCTGGCCACATGATCAGCTGGCTGACACGGGTATCGGTTTGCCGATCGCTTTTTATGACCGTTCCAACCAAAAGCATGGGGGAGGTCTACAGACACTGCCCAACTTGCCTGAACAGCGCTCTGGCAACGCTGCTCCCAATGTTGCAGGAGAGAGAGCCCTGCTCTCCTGGAAGAGCAGCTGTCCAGATCCTGGAAGCTGCTGAAGTGAGGAAAAAAGGTACTGAACATCACTGGTGAGTGCTATCTACAGAACCTCAGCTGGCTGATGCTGTTATTGGTTTGCTGATCGCCTTTTACGACCGCTCAAACTGCAGGTGTGGGGGAGGTCTATAGACACTGCCCAACTTGCCTGAACAGTGCTCTGGCAATGCTGCTCCCAACGTTGCAGGAGAGAGAGCCCTGCTCTCCTGGAGGAGCAGCTGCCCTGGGAGCTGTTTGAAGCATAGAAAAAATGGTACTGAGCACTGATGAGCGCAGACTAAAAGAATGCTTTCAGAGACACAGCTACTGACTGAAAGGAGCTGAGTCAAAACCTGGGGTATCTTCCGGGGGCTGGCTTTTATATCTTAGTACAGACTCAGCTAAATGACATCATAGGAAGGAGTCAACCCATCCTGGGCTCTCAATGAAGCATGGAGGAGAACAGAGATTTTTCAATTTAAGGCATTGTTAAAATATAGATTATCTACCAGAATTTCTAGAAATGACCAGGGAAACATGACAAAGTTTGCTATCATTCCTAGGTACTACTTGTAGTTTCCCCATAAACTTCTTGAGAATGAGGACAGATATCGTAATCAATTGGACTGTCCACCATCTTAAAATATTCTTAAGCCATTTTCAATGTTGGTTGAAGAACAACAAAGAAAGTTACCAGATGGCACAGGAACAGAAACAATGCCATTTGCTGTAAGCAGTGCATACGGGCACACCCTTTGTAACTGGTTTTCATAAAAAATGAAATCATACTAGCAGGTTTGGAACAGGTACAGAAAGAGTAACAGAATATTCTGAATTATCTTTCAAAGTTTACCAACTCACGCAAGCTTTTAAAATCATCTTCTATTCAGGAATCTGTCATGATTTATTATGTTTATACCGTCTTTCCTAGAACTACTCCAAATGAACCAGCATGCTGTATCACGTAAAACAGGTTCACTAATCAAAACAAACAAGTAAAAAACCTTAGCTTGTTTGCCAACACCTGTTTGGTTTCCCAAATGATTCTCAAGAGTCACTGCTTAAAAGTCAAGGTTGTGTTGTCCTAGTAGTTCTTTCTCTGGCTGCACAGATTCTGTGTACTTCCAGCTACATCTCATTCTCGCAGTAACTAACTCCCCAAAATTATTTTAATCACTTAAGGTCAAATTCTTGCCAGCCATTAATGGAATTCATCTGCTCCAGCAGATTCAGATTTACTGGTTTGTATTCCTAGCCAGAAACTGATGATCCAATTTCTACTTTATACTAAAAGTTCTTCCTGACAGCAATATCATTCTTCACCATGCAGCATTCCAGATCAGAAAAACAGGTATATTTCATAATTACATGCCACCATAGGGACTCTGGTAGTATTTACTAGGACTCATAAAACTGTAAAAATCTGCAAGAACTACAACGTCTCCCTATAAAGCACTTTTTCTTTCAAAATATGGAACAAACCCCAACGATTATTTTAATCACTTATGGTCAAATTCTTGCCAGATGGAATTCATCTACACCAGCAGGCTCAGATTTTTATATATAAAACTGATCAAGCATGTATGTATGTATGTATGTATGTGCATATGTATATGTGTGTGTTTGTATGTATGTGTATATGTATGTATGTAGTATGCAACTTACTGCAACTCAGATGGATATACAGAAATTCAGCTTTTAGAATGAATTTAAAAATGGGTCAAGTTACAACACCTCAGGATGTTGTGGGAGAACACAAGTCTCTGGAGTTTAAATAGGCCAATACAGAGATCCGGTACATCCAAGGCTATCAAGCATATTCATTCTTTCATGCATATCATCAAACTGTTCTAGGAGGTATTAAAGGTGGCATTGGACACAAGTCTAAAAACTGTGAGAAGATATACAATAGATTGCGACAAGGCATTGGGACAAATACTTTTATTACTATTCATGCTACCTACCACAAAAGAAAAATAAGACTGAATATTCTTTGGACTCCAGCAGGCATGCCCGCAGCTGGAGAAAAAATTATACAGGGCTTGTATAATCTAGACTAGGATCCATTTATTCTTGCTCCCAATGCAGCAAATCTCACCATGCTGCCTTGGCAGCGCTCAGCTGATTGAAGCAGACTCCAGGGTATCTCAAACCAACTGGCCAGTACAGATACAGCCTGAGGCAGCTCCATGCATGCTGTTGTTCTCTGTCATCCTTCTCTTACTAACTGATAGCTGGAATGCCTGAGGCAACCTCAGTTGTTCTTCTGAAGTCTTCCTCCTTTTTCTGCCAAGCCCAGCGGGTTCTGGTCTGCCTTCAACAGACCAGCGGGTTCTGGTCTGCCTTTCATTTTAATATTAAGATGATCCCTGGTAAGATTGTAGCAATAATAAAATAAAAATAATGAAGAATAAAATAAAAATAATGACAAAACTGCAAAGCATTCCTATTATAACTGCCACCCATCTTGTGAAAGAGAAGATTTTGCAAATGATGGAGCCATTTGCCAATCAGGAAGGAAATCAGAAAGTGTCTGATAACAAATGTTATTAAAAGCATACGATTTCACAAGCTTTATTAAAAGGCGTAAGCTCACAAAAGCTTCTCTTCTAATAAAATGTGTTAGTCAGAATAGGAGTTACCAGATTTCTGCATTTTTAGCTTTTTGCCACCATAAACAAAATCCTCCTTGTACAAGACCACCAAGAACACATTTTCAGGCATTGTAGCTCAAAAGCCTAAATCTATAATCATGGTGGACATGAAGTGTAGTAGAGGCATCCCCAGTTCTGTACAGAACTACTTCAGCTGGCGGAGAGATTTACGGAAGTTTGCTTCCTCTTTTTAATCAAAATAATGAAATTACAAGGCAACAATGAACAATTCTATTTGCTTGGCATATGGGGGTTCTTTTTTTTATTTTCCGACTCACTTCCCCACTTTCTGCCAGATCAAATGCTTGCCAAAACCTGCACTGGGCTGAAGAAGAATGTGTAACATGGCTTAGTCCTGTAATAAAAAGGTATTAAACTATATGCTAATAAAGGGGAGGGAGGTTGCTAGGCAACTCTGTGAAATTTGGGGTGGGGGGAGATAGCTTTTGTTTTCAACTTGGCTGTTGCTGAAGGGTTAAACAAACAAAGCCTGCTCATTTTCTCCTGAACAGTTTTCAGTGAAGATACTGAAATATTCAAAATGTAACATATGAGTGTGAAGTCCCAAGAACATGGGTTAATTTACATAAAACACCACCCCAGGGTGATCAACAAACATAAGGCTATTTGAATGTCATACCAGTGGTACAATACATTAGACTTGGGAGACTATTCAAACATTACAACTTCAACAAACAAGCCACCGGAAAGGGATTTTGGAATAGAATAGGATAGAATTCTTTATTGGCCAAGTATGATTGGACAGACAAGGAATTTGTCTTGGTGCAAATGCTCTCAGTGTACATAAAAGAAAAGATACATTTGGCAAGAGTCAAGAATCAACAGGTACAACACTTAATAATAGTCATAGGGTACAATAAGCAATCAAATCATACCAGGAAACAGTCAATATAAATCGTAAGGATACAAGCAACAAAGTTACAGTTATACAGTCACAAGTGGGAGGGGATGGGTGATAAGGAGTGATGAGAAGATTAATAGTAATAGTAATGCAGACTTTGTAAATAGTTGGACAGTGTTGAGGGTGGAAAAGGCGACATGAAGCTACACATAAAACAAGTCTAAGATTTAAAATCTATTGCAGCACTGATTCCCCTCCATGGCTGTACAAATAGCCAACAACCATTTATGGTGCTGATATGAAGAATTAATAATAGCTAAACCCGGCTTCGGCTAAGACTCAGTTACATGCAATGCTGCTAGACCAAAGTACTTGTGGCAATATCCATATGGTGAAAGCAATCTTTCCTTCTAAAATTATTTGGTTCTCTGTACTTCCTAGAAATATACTTGGTAGCCTTAAATACAGGAAGGTACAAGTCCTTTTTTTAGTTGTTTGTGGGGATATCCATATATTTCACACAAAGCAAAAGGTGCTACATTACTGCAGCTATGCCCCACCTATTCACATATTCACAGGTGAGTAACAAAAGTAAGATGTTTCAAATATAGAGCAATGAATACATGATGCTAACTTTTAAATTGTGATGGCCCATGCTAAATAATTTTCAATAAAGTGCCTTTCAGAAAAAAATATATCCTGTTCTACTTTATCTAGTATTATTCACTTTGATATAAGAAACTTTGCTTTCAAACTTCTTTCAAGGGGAAAATATTGATGAAATTATTACAGGTAGTAAAGGTACCAGCCTTTTTAAAAAAATTTACATGGTAATTTAGGGGTGACAATGAAGGTCAATTTCCTGGGGATTGCCCCATACAACCTCCAGTTGTCTGTGGCAACCTCTCATTTCCTGGCCTTCGATGAAATCTCAAAGGAGGACATCATGAGGCATTTTTTTCCAAGACAGCATCTACAGCTTGGGAAGCACAGCGAATTTGGAAAGTATCCAAGTGATGGAAATATACCAAACAAAAACAAGATCACAAGCAATATCCACCTTATGCTGCTTCAAACCACAAAGTAAACTTGAAAGCACCACCAAAGATAACAAAAAAAGAATTTAAATTTAACAAAACTTTCTCTGTGTGGAAGGGAAAGTCCAGCTGGAGTAAGTTTCAAGCTAATTGTGAACTACCTAACTGGTTGTATTCTTTTCATCTCTCCATCCCTCTGAAATTCTTTCAACGGGGAAGCTAGAAGAATAAGGGCTTACTAGAAAACTGGAAAACTGGAAAACTGGAACTTGGGGGGAAAAACCCTTACCAATCAGACCAGTGCTTCTTAAATTTATGAAGACCATTGAACGCCAAGCAATAGACTTATTAATTACTACTGTAATAGTCCCACAATTCTTCCAAAGGCACTCTTTGGAAGTTTTCTTCCAATAAGAAGCAGAAAAGAATGATTCAGGCTAGAAGAAGCAATTATCTTTTCCCCCAATACATGAGGGTAGCAGATATTGAAAGCAGCAAAGATTTCTAGACTATGGTAGAACTTAAACACTCTTTTCAAAGTCCTTGGAGAACTGGGACCAATAAGATAAGTTGGCAAAGAAATATAGGTGAAAGTGCCAAAAGTATTTTATTTCTTTTCGGTGCTATTATGCTCAGTTCTGTAATTATATCTCTGTTTCTGTTTTTTTCTACTTCACTCTGCCTCTTTGCAAAATCATGATTACTAAATTTTATAGGTAGATTTAGTCAAAGGATCAAATCCCAGTGTTCTTCATCAAAGAGACAGGGGAGCACTGCCCTAAACAACTAGCTTTAAGATTCACATCTCAGATGGCTCAGCATTACACTAGGTGAGGGTATGAAAACTTGGCCAAGAAGTACTTCAGGCTGTATGTTTGAGATGGGCGCCTACGACATCTGGCACAAAGCTAAGGTTTGTTGCAGGTACTGAGTATACCAAGATAAATAGGTACCATTTCAGTGGGAAGGTAACAGCACTCTGTGACATCATGCTGGCCACATGACCATGGAAATATCTTCTAATAACACTGGCTCAATGGCCCTTGAAATAGAGATAAGCACCACTCTGTATAGTTGGCAATGACTAGTGGAGTAAAATATACAGGGACTCCTTTACCTTTACTATCCTACTAAATCTGTCAGTGGGAGTCTACATCCTTTGAAGCACTGAGATGGGATCTTGCACAACTGAATTGTGAAAATCTTTGTTAAGATGATTTAACAAGGTCACCATTCACCAGGATCCCACATTTTACAAGTTTGCCTTAAGTGACAAATGATGGTTAGATGCTAAAGAAATTTCTATTGTTACCAAGAGACAATTCAAAGATACATTGCTTTGAATTATTCTGAATTACTTTTCCGATGAACTCTGTGGGTGAAAGCAAAGCGCCATGACATTCTACTCAAGGTACTATAGCACTAGTTATGATGACATGTGAAATCACCTTATCAAAAATAGCACTGCATGCATAACAATGATTTTGTGATAAAATGGGACCAGGAAAGTTTGTTATTTATGCAAGACTGTTTAATTACAGAATATACTTTTCAAAATATTTGATTTGGAAAAAGAAACTTGCATGGGAATGTTTTCCCATTTTCATAAAAATAATAGTTTGCACTGGGACTTAGGGCATTTCAAATTTTTCAACTTTCAATTTCCAAACATTAGGGGGTGCTCAAAAGCTGTGGCATGCCTTGGGGATTGTAAAGATATTTTGGTTATTTTAATATAATTTAGATGTACTTGGTAGCTAGCTACATACATTTCATAACTTTTTAAACATTTTGATAATTTCATTTACTCCATAGATACAAATACAGATTTAGATACAGATATATACTGTAGATATAGATATTCCAAGAATAACAAATATTATGAGCATGATTAGCTTTGATTATCACAGAGTCAAGTATTTAATTGGATATTAGATCTGGTTGATTCTTAACATTCAGATACAACAATTAACAGATGGAATTCATCTCAAAAGGAACAAAAGCATATAAAACAGAGGTGGTATTCAGCACGTTTTGACCAGTTCTGGAGAACCGGCAGTGGAAATTTTGAGTAGTTCGGAGAACCAGCAAATACCACTTCTGACTGGAGATTTTACAGTATCCTTCCCCTGCCATCCCCACCAAGCCACTCCCACAGAACCAGTAGTAAAAAAATTTGAATCCCACCACTGATATAAAAGCAACTATTGGCAATATACTTTAAAAATAATTATCAGAGAAATCCAATGAAAGGAATTTGATGGAACTGTTGAGACCATCTAGATTAAAATAAGTGAATAAAAAACAGCCACTGTCAGGGACCAATATAAAAAATTGGCAAGGCAGAACCAAAAAGAGCATTCATCATCCTGTTTTTCCCTCTGAAAAAAACCCTTTTATAATTTAGCCCATCTCTAAATTGTTTATTTGTTGACACAACAGAGCTAACTTAGGATAGTTATCATCTCCCAACTTTGTCACACCATCTTTGACATTTTTGGCATCAGAGTTTCAGATGCAAGAAAAACTAGCTAATGGAGAGGGAATGAGGACTGATTTTTTTTTAATTTTTGTTGGTTTTTAAGATGAACATAGACAAACAAAACATAAAAACATCAAGCCATCTTCCATATATATACATACAGTGTGCTGGTTGGTTTACAAATTGTTTTGTGCTTCCATTTTGTAGTTCTTCAATTACAATTACATTGTATATTTTCTCGTATTTTCAATCAAGTATTAAATACATTAATATCATTATTAATCAATCATTTGTCTGTACTTTTATTCATTCATGTTTTACGAAATAATCATATTTTACTTAATTTGTTTTATGACAATTCATATTATCATCTCAAATCTATCCTACAATCATTTTGTAGATATAATTAAAAAAGAATACATCTTTATATATTTATTATTTTCTAAGAATCTACATATTTCTTTACTATGTTTTATTGTCTAACCATTGATAGACTAGAACCCAAATTTTGTAAAATTGTTTATCATCTTGATCTCCGATTTCAAATGTCAATCTACCCATTTCAGCACATTCCAATATTTTCTTAATGATTTCCTCCTGTGATGGTATTTTCTCATCTTTCCAGTTTTTAGCAAATACAATGCTAGCCGCTGTTAATACATTTACAATCAGGTATTTAAAGTCTTTACTATATATTTCAGGTAAAATTCCCAATAAAAATATCTCTGGTTTCAAGTCTATATGTTTTTTTGTCATTTTTTCCAACCACATGTGGATTTTAGCCCAGTATTTCTTGGTATCCGCACAAGTCCACCACGTATGGTAATATGAGCCAGGTGTCTGATGACATTTCCAACATTTTCCAGATTTATTCTTGAACATTCTTGCCATTCTTGTCAGGGGAAAATGCCACCTGTAAAACATCTTATACCAAGTTTCTTTATATGCTGTTGACATTGTCATTTTATAATTTTGAGACCATAATTTTTGCCATTTCTCTAGATCAATTCCATATCTAAAATTCTTCCCCCAAGCAATCATTGTTTCTTTAACTTGTTCTTCTTCTAGTTTAATTTCTAATCCATACAATTTTTTAATCACCTTTTCATCAGTATCTGTCAAAATCTAATCTAAATCAGTCAGTTTATCATAGAAACCTTCTGTTTTAGAGTCTTTATCAAACCTTGAATGTATTTGTGCATATGAAAACAATTCATCTTTATACCTTGTTCCTCTAGTTTTTGCATAGATTTAAGTTCACCCTTTTCATTCAATATTTCACCATATCTAACTGTTTGTTCCTTTTTGTATATTATAGGATACGAAAATGCTTCAATAGTCCATAGCCAGACTGGAATTTTCAAATAACATTGTCTTTTAGTCTTCTTCCAGTTTAACCACAGAGACTCCCGTATATAATGTCTTCTAAAATACCCCTGTGTTTTAGTTCCTTTATACCACAGAAAATCATGCCACCCCAACAACAGATCATGTCCTTCTAATGTCAACAATCTAGTATTTCTTAATGTTATCCATTCCTTAACCAACATCAAATTTGTAGCTTGGTAATACAACTCCCAATTAGGCAAACCAAATCCTCTTGATTGTTGATATTCTCCCTATTAATGATAGTTGTAAATTTTCCCATTTCGCCAAATCTAGCACTATTTGCTGCTTAAGTTTAATATAATTATTCTCTTTTAGTGTACTGCATCTTGCTGTCAAATGTATCCCCAAGTACTTGATCTTATTCATGACCTGAATTTTCAATAGATCTGCCAGTTCTTCCTTTTGTCTTAATAACATATTCTTTGTCAAGATCTTTGTCTTATCTTTATTTATTTTCAAACCAGCCACCTTTCTATATGCCTCTACCTTTTCTATCAATTTTAATGCTGTTTCTAGTGGGTCTTCTAAAATGAAAATCAGATCATCTGCGAATGCTTGCAACTTAAATTCTTCCTTTTTAATTTTCATCCCTTTTATATCCTTTTCTTCTCTAATATTTCTGTTTAGCACTTCCAAGGTTAACACAAACAACAGAGGTGATAGTAGGCACCCTTGTCTTGCTCCTTTTCTTATATCAATAATGTCAGCTGGTGTTCCATTCAAAATCCAAGAAAGAAATACTCCTTTAATCAGAGAAAAGATATCTTTTACTGGAAATCAAGTGGTAGCAACAAAAGAATTCTGAATCTGAGAAAATGGATGTGTAAATCACATATGCAAAGTAATGGCAATGTTCCCACCCCCAATAGTTCAATTGGCTCATCCAATTAAAAGTTGTGTATATCATCATGTGGGCATCTCCAGGTGGTGATGAGGCTTCTGTCCGTTGACCTTGACATAGTTTGATAAAGGGTTGCAGCTGCGCATAGCATAGGATAGAAACCTAAGCAAGAATGTAACCCCCCCACACACACACACAGTTTATACAGTTCTGGTTTGTAACACCTCCAGCTCACTTCACATAACCATTCCCCCCTCCGCCCCCCGTTACTTATGACAGCCGAAAGATGCAAAGCAAAGGGAGAAAATCTTGAACGCTGACAAATAGAGTCTGTCAGTTCCCCCTCTGTCATTACCTTTACCATTTGGTTATGATCTATTGCTTGAATAATTTTTTTAGCAAAGCCCATCTGTTCCAGCTGTAATAACATGAATCGCCAATTCACATTATCAAATGCCTTCTGAGCATCTAGAAATATCAAAGCCATTTGTTTTTCAGGATGTGCCTCGTAGTATTCCAAAGTATCCAAGATTACTCTCATATTATCTTTAATTTGTCTCTTTGGCAGAAATCCATTTTGATCAGGATGGATAAAATTATTTAAATAAAGTCTTTCTGCCAATATTGAAGCAAAAATTTTATAATCTGCATTTAGTAAGGAAATAGGTCTATAGTTCTTGATTTGTAATGGATCGGCCTCCGCTTTTGGGGAAAGTGTAATAGAAGCTTCTGACCATGATTTAAGTATCTTCTTTAACATAACTTCATTCATAACTTCTAGCAATGGAAGATTCAACGATTCTTGTAATGTTTTATAAAATTCTGCTGGAAGTCCATCTGGGCCTGGTGCCTTTACATTATTTTGCTTCTTGAGTGCTTCAGTTAACTCCATCATCGTTGTGTTGCTTTCTAACAGTTTCAATCTCTTTAGGTATCTGGGGTAAATTAGCATTCTGTAAACACTGTTTAACTCTTTCCTCATCAATATTCTCTTGTGTGTATAGTTTCCCATAATATTCTCATATGATTTCCTTCTTCTCTTTACTATCATAGCAAACTTGGCCTTGGTCATCTATTAATTGCAATATTTTCCTTGATTCTTTCTCCTTTCTCAATTTATATGCTAACCATCTACCTGGTTTATCTGCATCTTCAAAGTAGTTCTGTTTAGCACCTCTAATTTTCTAATTCTTCTTTTTCTATTTGACCCATTTTGTGTTTAATTATATCCATTTTTAGCTTGATGTCCTTTTTCTGTGGCATTTTCTGTAGCTCTTTTTCAAGTCCTTTATACTCATCATCGAATGCCTTAGAGGCTAGTCTTTTCATGGTATTTTTTTTCCTTGTATACTCTATTATCAAGCCTCTGGCATATGCCTTCATTGTATCCCATACATTCTGAATTGATGTATCTTCTTTTTTGTTTTCTCTAAAGAAGAAAGCCAGTTCTTTCTCCATCCACTGGGTAGTCTTTTTCCTTTAATATAGTATTATTTAACGTCCATCTAGATCTTCTTCTTTGTCGTTTCCATTTAATTGTCATTGGATTGTGATCTGCCCAAGTACTTGTTTCAATATTTATTTCTTGAATGTTAGTTAACAATTCTGTTGACATCCATATCATATCAATTCTGGACCATGATAAATGTCTATCTGAGTAGAAGGTGTATTGTTTAGTTTTAGCATTTTTTCTCTCCATGTATCTTTTAAGTTTATTTCATCTACCATTTAAAAAAAAGATTTAGGAAGAGTCTTTCTGTTTCGCTTTGTTGTTTTCTGTGCTGTATAGTCCACTTTATTGTCTACAATTCCATTAAAGTCTCCCATCATAACTATATTAGCATAGTCCAGTTCAATTATTTTCATATGTAATTTTTTATAAAATTCTTGATTGTCATTCGGGGCATAGATTGAAATCAGGAGTGATTTTCATGGGTATAGATATGCAGGTCTTGGCGTGTTCGGGTCTTTTCCCGTGTAAGATTGAGAGCATCTTGGCAATGTTTCGACGAGGTCCCACTCATCATCTTCAGGCTGATAATCAGGGAAGCCATCGAAATAGAGAAACACCCCCATAACATGAATAAATGGGAAGATGCCTCCCGCTCACCAGACATCAGGAAACTAGCCCTTATCAACAAACGAGTCCCAGCCACAAAAACCAACACCGGACCCAAAACAACACATGACACCACCACCATTCTCCCTCACCAGACCCAAACCCATCCCATAGATGAAAGACAACCACTGTCCAGAAACCAGACCACGGCTGCATCACCAGCTGCCACATACCCCGACCCTCAAACCAAGCAAACAGACACACTCCAAGAAAACATATCCAGGCCTCAAACTTGGAGCCAAACCAAAACCCAGAACATCACATCACAGCCACCTGCTCAGGATATCACATCATTGAACTCAAGAGGTTACACCACAAAACCTCAGGATGTTGCAACACAGCTAACGGCCCCAGGAGATTACAAGACCCAGGATGTCAAAACAATAGAACTCAGAAGGTCATCACACAGCCCATTACCCAGGTCGTTACAACACAGGAGGCTGATAGACACACAGCCAATACCTCAACCACACAAGTTCTTATGAAGAAGCCAGCCAATCTGCAAACATCAACTCCATCAACCAATCAAGAAATGACAACACAGCCAACCTCCCCAGCAGTATATATAGGGAGACGGCAGCTCCAATCACGCTTTGCTCACACAGGCATGAAGCCAAAAGTACCAGCCTGAAGATGGCAAGTGGGACCTCGTCGAAACATTGCCAAGATGCTCTCAATCTTACACAGGAAAAGACCCAAACACGCCAAGACCTGCATACGTACATATATATATGTATATGTATATGTATATATGTGCGTACATACATACATACATACATACATATATGCAGGTCTTGGAATTTTATATATGAAATTCAATATTGGCAGTTGATTTAACTGGCATGCTGATATGCAAAAATCAGGCCACTATGCCAGTTACAAGATCTAAAACCAGTATAAGACCAATTTTCTACTCACATTAAGAACTCCACTGAACATTTCAATTTGACACCTAACAATAAAGCTTCTATATTAAAGCAGTAAAAAAAAATGAGGATACATTTGACTACCTTCAGCTATGGTTTCTAACCAGTTTATAGCCTCAGCAATTTAAATGCAAGCAGGGCAACCGTATTATAACTCCATGCAAACACAGTCAAAACTACATGGATGTGAATTCAGGTCTGAAAAGGGAAAAGTACGATAGATTAATATTCAAGACCTGTACTAGGAATGAGTACCCTCATTTTCCTAACTACTTCCTTGAATTAATCCATGAAGCAGACACACAAGGGAAAGAAAAATTCTCAGGAGGGGTGTTTACAATTACATTTTCAAATACTGTAGATACAAAGAGAGGTCCTTGGTACTCTCTGGGCTTGGTTGTTTTCTTGCAGACATTTCATTACCCACATTAGGCAACATCATCATTACCCAAACTAGATAACACTGGTGATGTTACCTAGTTTGGCAATGAAACATCTGCAAGAAAAAAAAAACCTCAGAGAGCACCAAGGACCTCTAATTTTAACCCTGAAGTGCAAGTATTCTCCTTTATACATACAAAAGTGTAGCCCCCAAACCTGATATTAGACCTTAGTAACATCCATAGATTCCTTCACCAACTCCCATATGAGAGCTCCTTGGACAGCAGTAGTCTCTTCCTCTTTGCACAGTTTCTCCTTGGCACAGGAGAAAGGCAATCCATCTCTGCAATTCAATCATTTATGAAAGATCTTTTGTTTATGTTTTTCACAATAAACCTTGGCAGTTCTTTTCATACAGTGGCCTCTGTAGAGAAATTAGCTGAAAGGTAGTCGTTTTGTTTTCCTTCAATAAGCTGATCTTGTTCTTCAATCCTGCCTTTGCCTCACCTTCTCTGCATGCTGTTGCCATCTATGCTGAGAGACTATTATTCCTCGGAGACATTCTCCAGTTTTCAGACTTTAGCAAAAGGTCTTTGATAGTTACCGTATGTGTGACCAGTCTGTTGTTTTAAATAGATTTGTTTAATAACAGTGAGTAGCTTTTAGATATCATTGAGTTGGTTTTATAGATGTGAAATGCTATAGTGTTCTCATGGAAGCTTTTATCATTCAGAAAGTGTGACTGTATTATTATTTACTGTTATGTCATACTGTGGATGCTTGCTAAGTTATTGTATAAGCAACCATGAGCCTGATTGGAGTTGGCAGCATACTAATTTAATAGGTAAATAACTAAAAGATTATCAGCAAATAATAACTAATACTAGAATTGGCTTCCTTTGCATGGACCCATCTCTTTTTCTTATTCTGCCGTGCAACAATCCTCTAAGACAGTGGTGGGATTCCATTTTTTTTACTACCGGTTCTGTGGGCGTGGCTTGATGGGTGTGGCAGAGGAAGGATACTGTAAAATCTCCAGTCAGAGGTGACATTTGCATGTTCTCTGAACTACTCAAAATTTCCGCTAACGGTTCTCCAGAACTGGTCAGAACCTGATGAATACCACCTCTTCTCTAAGAGAAGGCTGGAGTATTCACATTCATCAGAGAGAAATTACACTTCCCCAACACTCGTCCAGATGGAATTTCTTTTAAATTCAAATCTGTCTTTCAAAACCCAAGCCACTTCTTGTTTCACATATACGCTAACGAAACAGTCTCACCCACAATATGCTGTAATCTCTACAAAGATGTTATTAACAGATCATTCTTATACCTAAAATGATGTTTCCAGAGTTTTCCCATCACACTAACCCAGAATGAGGCTTCTTTGCTCTTAGACTTGATTTTAAAACCTTGCGAGTTACACGGCTGAGTCGACATTATAGGACAGGTAAATTCCCATGTGAAAACGTAGGACCAATTTAATTTTTACCATATGTGGTATTTGGATTGAGAAAAAAAGAAAGGAATAAGAAGAAACCATCACAATTTTATGATGGTTCCACATTTGCCTCTCAGACATTATTATATAATCTGTTTATTCCATCCCATTTATAGTTAGAAAATGAATAAAAGTATCCGGGTTCCATACAAAAAACCAACCCAGTTTTAGTCTTTTAAATCTGTAGAATAAAGGCAGCATCTGATGCTAGACACGAAGCAAAGACTTTTATCGGAAGCACAATAAAGTTGTATTGAGGATCTGGTGCTGATCGAAGTGCACATTTTTTAAAACATTGCTAGAAACAGCCCCAAAGTTGTTAGCCAGGAAAGATTGCCTTACAGTGAATGAGAAGGATCCCATAGGGTCAACCTGGATCAAGGACTTAATGAAAATATGTCACTATGGAGGACAGCAAACTATCTATGACAGGATAAAAATTACCAAAAAGTTGAAGCAATCTGGAAGATCTTTTCCAAACTACCTTGGGAATGACATATTGTCCATATATTTGGTCTAAGCCAGATGCACAGACATAAATAAAAAAGCCAAGATGCAGCAAGAGATACAAGCTGGCAACTATAATAATCTCACTTATCATACTTTAACATCAAAGCAATTAAGTAATAGGCAAAGTACATGCACATTAAATTGACCAAAAAAGAAGCCAAGATACGTAAGTTAAAACTTGATAATTCTAAAACCTAATCAGGAATTTTGAAAAAAAAAAAAAACCCACTAGAAATCTGTCCAATGAACTATTGTTTGTGATGAATATATCAAACTCCAATGAACGGCAGTTTAACTTTCATCATTTAAAACTTTCCATTCGTTTTTCAAAGATCACAACAGATTTCTGTAGAAAAAGAATAAGGCAATAAGATGGCCAGTGCAACTTTTAGAGACAGAGAATAGACAGGAAGATTATAGATTTAAGGCTGAGGATGACTGGTGCAGATGGATGGGGAGCAGAAAAAACTGTAAGAACTGTGATCAATTCAAATTTTTGATAGCACGGTTTGTGATTTTATAGTCACTGATTTTTTATTTTTTTAAAGAGAAAATCCTACTCTGGCATTACAGAGTAAGGGGGCAGTAACTCTGTGGAATTTCACTTTGGAGGGAGGGAAGGAAGGATGGATGGATTCATGGAATGCTTGAATAATACTCATATGGAAATATCCAGTTGATGTCTTGAATGACCTGGATATATTTTTTTATACTGGGCTTACAAAAGAAATCTACTACAGTTATGAAAACTTTTTTGTGAGAATGGATGAAGAAAAAAATGAGAAGAAATTAAGTTGCAAGACTTTGAGATAAATAAGGATCAAGGCTATCAAAAGTAAAAGGAATAATTACAAACATAATTTATTTGATCAAGGTTAAAATAGAAAAATGTTATAACTGGTAATCCTTAATGAAATTTTGCTGACTAAGACTGAACATGGAGATTTTAAAGATCTGTCAATACAATAAAAAAAGAGACAAAATATAGGAAAAATCATTTGTGAAATTTTGGGAGAAGGTGCTATTAAAATTGTTTACACTTGTTGTTAATGAAGGGGGAAATCGTTTTCTTTCATGTAGTTTCTTTTATTTTTATTTTTTTAGTTTCTATTATTTCTTATCGTTTTAACTGTAATGGTTGATAAAATTACTATAAAAACATACTATTCTCTCCATAATAATTAGCAAGAGAATAATCATTGAAATAAATGAAATTTATTTCCAGAAAATGGTATTTAAGATTGACTAGATGAAAATTCTGAATCTATCACTCTATCCTTATACAGCAGCGGATTATAAAAAGCAATTTAAATTTCAGCATGGAACTGAAGCCAGCATTGCAAAATATTGCTATATATTTATTAAAGAAATTTAAGCATAGCTAAATCTTAAAAGTAGAGGAATTTAAAAATACAGAGTCAGCATCTTTTTGCAAAAATTGCAGACTACAAGGAAGTCTTTTATAAAATCAGTTCAATACTCACATTCTATTTTTGTTTATTTCTCTACTTGCAGTTATCTACCTGAACCAGTATGCATTACCTCTAAGAAACTCTAGGGCTCTTGTGAGTCATCAGACAAGTGGAGAATAAATACTGACCTTATCTTTTATAAAGAGGAGGGAGAAGATCTAGGGAATTCCATACTAACAATTTGACACTGATACTTTGGTTTCTAGATCAGATCATAAAGAAATAGATCTGAAGTATGTATAGATAACATTGTAAGTCTAATGTGATAATTAATCAAAAGTCAACATATATTTGAGGTCAATTCATGTTATCTCCTAGGTAATGTTCTTCAAAGAACCAGTTCTGTGTAATGGTTAAGGCAACAGGCTAGAAACTGTGAGACTGAGTTCTAGTCTTACCTTAGGCACAAAGCTAGCTAGTCTCTCTCAACCCTAGAAAGAAGCAACTGCAGCAAACGATTTTTGAAAAAATGGAGAGTGTGTGTGTGTGTGTGTGTGTGTGTGTGTAAATATGGTGGCATGACAATTAAGAACATGTATGGCTGGGTCTAAAAAAGTGTCAAAAATTTTTCATTAAAAGATCCAATGTGACATATCAGATGCTGCAGTTCTTGCCCCATATTCAACTTTTTAAATTATTTTGATGAAGAAATGGAAGAAACGTTTATCAAATTTGCAGAGGACACAAAATTATGTGAAATAACTGATAATCTAGACCAGGGGTGTCAAAGTCAAGCTCTGGGGGCTGGATCTGGCCCGCAGGGCCACCCTGAAAGCAGCGAAGGACCAGCCCATGGTGCCTCCACCAGCAAAAATGAAGCTCGGGAGGGCCACATGCCTCCAGGGCTTTGTTTTTGCTGACAGAAAGCTGCAGGAGGCTGTCATGGACGAAAACAGAGCCTCGACGAGTGACATTGAGCTGGCCACACCCACCCTGGCCATGCCCCCCTCCCCCCTCTGAGATCAAACACAACCTTGATGTGGCCCTCAGTGAAATCAAGTTTGACACCCCTGATCTAGACATAAAGTTTAATTTTTTCTTGATAGGCTAGTCTGTTGGCAACAGGATAAAACTAAACAAAAATCAAATCAGATGAGGGATGTCTCCCTTGATAAATATAAGTACCGCAATATAAATAAAGTTGAAAAAAATGCAATTTTCTAATTTCCAAATCACAATAAGTAAGCTCCATTTTACTCTGTATTGGACAGATATAATCTTCAATGCAGTATTCTGGACTCAACATTTGAAGCAATAGGTTGCAATAGGTTCAGGGCAATGAAAATAATCGAGGATTAGAAATTAAATTCTATGAAGAGCAATTGAAAGAATGAGAAATAGTTACCTTGGGGGAAAAAAGACAGAAGACACAGACAATAAAAGACAAGATGTTCCTAAAAAAAGATGGAACCCCATTTTTCTATTTTGCTAGAATGTAGGACACAGAGTAATATCTCTATGTTACAGGATGGCAGGTTCCAATTGAATGGAGGGGTGGAGCCAAATCTTGACAATAAGGACAATACAGTACAGGGTAATCCTCGACCCCCAATCCCATTTGGGATCAGAATTTCCATAACTAAGGAATGCGGTTATTAATGAATCACATTGAGCCACAGGGTTTTTTTTGCCACAGTTGTTAAGCAAATTATTGCAGTTAAGTGAATCAGAAGGACATTAAACAAAATTTGGCTTTGCCCGTTGCCTGCTTTCCAGAAGCCGAAAGAGAAGGATGCAAATGGCGAACGCACAACCCCAGGATCGTGCAACCATCATAAATACATGCTGTTTGCCAATCATTCAAATCTTGATTGTGTGACTGTGGGGATGCTGCGTTGGTTGTTAAGTGTGAGGGCCAAGTTGTAAGTTACTTTTTTTAGTGCCGCTGTAATTTTGAATGGTCACTAAATGAATGGTTGTAAGTCAAGGTCTACCTGTAATGGATCCAATTATTTAGGATTGATAGTTGACACTCTCTCTCTCTCTCCCTCTCTCTCTCAATGGATGAGTTTAAGTAGAGGCAAGACATCCTTCTGTCAGGGATGTCTTAAGTTGGATCCCTGGAGGAAGTTCATCTAAATGGTTTCTTTCTGTACAAGCTTAAACCTATAAGCAAAATTATAGTACATATACTCCTAGAACTGTGCATTTTGCGGGATGTTTTAGCCCTATAAAATGCTGGATCAATGATGAAATAGTTCAATAAAACACCACTAAGGACAAAGTACACACGGCTTGCTAATCATTAACCTTGTACTCGTCCAGAGAAATTAATTGAGAGGTATGTAAAACCAGAGCCAGTGGAGTTTTCAACAGCAATGAATGACAATCTTATTACTGTAATGAACACAATTATGGTTTTCTAATAGGCTTGTTCCGAGAATAAAACTAAAATTAATACCTTTGATTTCATTTAAGTTGCAATTCCTCACGTGTTGTTTTGCAATAGAAACATCACCAGATTTAGTATGACTCACTTCTATATGTTCCATGCTAATTGTTCACCTTTGTAAATACCAATTAACATTCTTACAGTACTCATAACAGCTCCCCTCCAAGGCTTTAACACAACGCTCCAGGCCATTAGTGATTAAATTTGTCATTAAAACCACACACTCCATATCAAGGTCTTGGTGCAAATGTCTAGGTAACAAAAGTTAGACAGATCTTATTATCAAATGCACAAAGTTAGTAATATGCTACTATTTCGCCCATAATTTATTTTATTATTTTTTTTATAAAAATTGTTGGAAAACCATGGAAAGAGAAAACTGTTCAAAGGTTTTGAATGCATTACATAAAAATAGCCAAGATAAATCTTAATAAAATAAGATTTGATACACACACATTATCTGACAACACTAACTAAAATCAAATGCACAATTTGTACACATAATATATGTATTCTTCAATACTGTAATAAACATTGGCCATGTACCAACTGATTGTTTAGCAAGTGTAACAGTTCCCATCTTCAAGAACAAGGGTGACCCAGTTGACCATGCCAATTGTCACCCAATTTACCTTCTGTCTCACACTATGAAAATCTTTGAGAGAATCCTTGATCAGCAGCATCGGCCAACTCATCATCAACCAATGCACCCTCATTAAAGGAGGTGAAACGGATGCCATCTTTGCAGCCCATTAGGTCAATGAGAAACATTGTGAGAAGAGACAAGCACTACCCATGGCATTCCTAGACCTAGAGAAGGCATTTGATCCTGTTCCACACCAAATGATCTGGTATGCCCTCTGGAGTACCATGGAGTACCTGGTTCATGGAGTACCTGAACCACTGATTGACTGGGTCAAAATGATATAAGAACATATATAAGAATATCAGCAGCAAAATGCGATGCCCAGCTGGCCTCTCCAACAGATTCCCAGTGATGGTTGGTGTGCACCAAGGATCTGCACTGTCACCACTTCTGTTTATATTGGTCATGGACACCATCATGCATGACCTGCAGCAGAACGCACCCTGGACTATACTCTATGTGGATGATGTTATGCTTGCTTACATCACCAGAGGCAAACTTCAGCAGCAAGTTCAAACACGCAATGATCACCTCAACCATTTCGGACTCCACTTCAACACCAAGAGAAACTGAGTACTTAGAGACTGTTACCACCCCTGGAACGTTTCAAATTAATGGAGAAAACCTAAAGAAGAAGAACATTTTTTAGTAACTGGGATTCCATCTCCAAGACAATGGCGACATCAACGATGAGGTGCAAGTAAGGATGAATGCAACCTGGATGCATTGGCGAGAACTCACCAGTGTGTTATGTGACAGACGAATGCCAACTCATCTTAAATCTAAGATCTAAAAGACAATCATCCATCATGTTGCATTGCATGACACTGAATGTTGGGCAGCGACAACAAGGACCGAAAGCTATCTCCATGCCATGGAAATGTGAATGCTTCTGACAATGTTGGATATCAGGCATCTCCCTTCTTGACCATACCACAAATGACATCATTTGACAAGATATTGGTCTGGCACCAATTATAGAGATGAGAGGAGGCCAGTTCCACTGGTATGGACATGTCCAGAAAGCGCCACCTTCCACCATTGCCAAGACTGCCTACTAACTGGAAGTTAATGGCCGGTGACCTCGCGGGCATCCAAAACAGAGATAGTAAGACACCATAAACAAAGCAAGCCATGGGCCTGTGCCCTGGAGACGCAGCTGACTGTGCAACGTGGCATTCAATGATCCAAAAAGCAGATCCCGCACCTGTGAGAATACACTAGGAAGAAAAAGAAATATATGCAAGTCCAATCATAGACTGAAATATCAAGTGACAGATTAGAATGTAGGAGTTGCAATGATATAAAAAAAGATACTGAGACTCTAGAAAGAATGCAGAGAAGAACAATGAAGATAATTAGGAAACCGAAGGCTAAAACATATGAAGAACAGGGCAGGAATTGGGTATGTCTAGTTTAATGAAAAGAAGGACTAAGGGCAACATGATATCTGCCAATCTCTAATGGGCTGACACAAATCTATTCTCCAAAGTGCCTGAAGGCAGGACAAGAAGCAATGGATAAAAATTAATCAAGGACAGATCCAACATTGAAAAAAGATTCTTTACAGTTAGAACAATTAATCAGTGGCATGTTCACCTTCAGAAGTTGAACGGTGGGGTGCTCCACAGTGATGGGATTTAAATAATTTAACAACTGGTTTTCTGCCCTAATGACTGGGTGGGTAAAAGTGGCTGGGTGGTCATGTGATTGGGTGGGCATGGCCAACTCATGCCAAGGGGAGCCACGCCTTGCCTAGCCTCTCCTCTCCTCGCCCCTCCCCTCCCAGCCACTCCTCTGCTCACCTGGCCTCTCCTTGCTGGGTAGCTCACATTGCCCAGCCACTCACCTCGCTGTCCAGCTGCTTACCTTGCCGGCTGGCCGCTCACCTGGCCCTTGCCTCACCTCCCAGCTACCATTTCACCTGGCCTCCCAGCCAGCTGCACCAAGAGGCCAGGAATCTTAATGTTGTATGTACTGCTATAACACAGAAATTTGTAATGCACCCCAGACTTATCAGATTCAAATTATTGCTTTATTGTGATTAGAGTCTAATAATTATTTGTACAGTGCAATTCTATAGGAAAACAGAAAGAAGAAATGCATTTTAACACATAGCACATTGGTATCTTACATTGTAAGGTGATGGTTTCAGAAAGACATAATGAAATAGCCCCAGTCAATTTAAGAAGCTAAAGAAAAAGTTATTCTGCAGATAGTCCAAAACATTGTCATAATTTCTTTTGAAAATGCCAAATGCCCAATGTTAATCAGCAAAATGCTGCAGTATATTTTAGACTTCAAATTCTTAAAAAAAAATCAAGGGCACTACTTACAATTATTTCCACCTTTGTTACCGTAAAGTCCTCCCAACCTCTCTACTTTTCCCCACCAACCAAAGGTGTGTTTTACATGTGATGCCTCCATCCCTAACGGCTGAATCTAATATTTCTAATGAGAATTGCTTAAGGCTTGCCACAAGTGCAAGCTGAGATAACCACAGCATTTCCCAGAGTCTAAACTGAACACTTCAGCTTCCATAATCGCCTCCCAGCACTAAACGTACATGCCAAAGCTTGAACATTATTACCACATTAAAAGCAGTAATAAATGGACTTGCCTTTTGCCAATAAGTTGCCTCAACTTTTCTACAAAAGCCAAGAAAAACACTGCCAGAACTGATACTTTTTGTCTAAGAAGAAACATTCATTTCCTTTTTCTTTAAAGAACAATATTGCATTTCAAGGTCTGAATCATGTATACTAGTAGCCCAATTTGGGGAGGGGGGAGAATGTGCATTACACATAGAAAGTCTCGGCTTTGGACTATTCAGCAATCCAGCTGAATCAGGAAGTCCCTCTGATGGTGTCATGTTTCTTTGGATTGAACTCCAAAAAGTAATTGAGGTGACGTGCTATAACTACCCCTTCAAAAGCAACCTGCTAAGAGTGCACCAGCCCTCGTTTATCTGGTTGTCATGTCCAGTTGTAAATAACTAGATAGGCCATCACTAAGGGGCCAGGGCCTTGCCACCACCGGCCACCAGCCTGCTGAAGCTGCAGGCTCGTTCCCAGAGCCGGTCTCTGTCTGCCACTGACTCCCACTGCAGCTCCTGGAAGTCACTATAGCGCACTTCAACTTCTTCCTTGTGCCAGGAGAGTGCGAGACCAGGCACACAAGTGACGTAGCTGTCCAGGAAGACTTTGCCTTCCGTGGTGTCACATAGCTTTCCGGGCAAGGTAGGAGAGAAGCCCCCAGCCAGGCGGCCTCTCTCTCCCTTCTCCTACCTCGCTGGGAGAACTGTGTAACCCTGGAGAAGGCAAGGCCCTCCTGGATAGCCTTTGCTCCTTTGAATGCATCTTTCTTTGCCTTTTCCTGGCAAAGTTTGGAGATGTACAAAGGCAAAGATGTCCTCTTGTCTTTGGGGTGAGGGGAGGAGTGGCTGGGGGGGCGGCGAGGACCAGGCGTGGCGATCTGTGGTGGGATTCGGACGGTTCGCCGAACCACACACAGAGTTAGCTACCAGCTGAATCCCACCACCATTGGAGGTTTTAAAGAACTTGGTCAGCTATTTGTCTGAAATAGCATAGGAGTTCTTAGGAAGGGGTTGGACTAGAAGATCTCCAAGGTCACTTCCAACTCTGTCATTCTGTTAATTGTTAAAGTGTGACTATTATAAATCCCATTGCTCTCAATGGGCAAACACCAGCGGTAACTAAGTTTGAATCCAGCCTAAGGTTTTTCTCAGAATTCACCCTGCTAAGTAGCCTTGACAAAATTAGCTGAAAATTCTAGAACAGACCTTACCTGGAAGTTAATTATCTGACTGGTGATTCAGACAGTAATAAAGTGATACAGACAGAATAATAAGTATATGTTAAAAAACAGAAAAGAACAAAAAAAAATTCAGATGATGATATTCCATTAGTTCAAATGAAGAAAAGCCTCTGAGTAATGTTAAGAACAAAGTGCAACTTTGGTTCAGTTGAATTACAGTTCTGAAACTATTAAAAAAAAAGCTATGAAATTCAAATGCAGACAATCCAATTAGATGAATTCTTCAACCAGATACTGCAAGATCTCTTTTGACATTACATAATAACTACGCTGGCTTCAGTTACATCAGTGTGTACATCAGTGTGTACATCATTATATGTTCAAAGGGTAAAATACACGATTGTGTTTCTAAATGGGCAGGAAATTTATCAAGGGATATATACTTTCATTTCCATGAAGTTTAGAACATGTGCCTATTTGTATAATGTCACCTAGCTACTAAAGAAAATGAAAAAAGAAAAAGAAATATTGTTTATTCTACTGTATATTTTCTTCACTAAGAATTAAAATGATTTTGTGTCTGCCTTTCATCTACTGGTATAATAACAACAGCAAGCACAGTTGTTGTCAAAATGTATCTTTGTCTCAGTAGAATAAAACAGGAAAAAGATACAGTACAGTAGTTTCATCTTGACAACACACCACCACTGCAGAAACAGAAAAAGTCACGGATGGGAAACTGCTCAATAAGTGAATGTGTCCCAGTAGCTGTGTTTTTCTATTTTTTTATTTTTACTTATTACTTTTTTAACAATTGCATGTATTGTTATTTTATTTTAAAGTTGTTGGCTGCCCAGTATCATATAAGTGACATGGGTGGTCATGTAAAATGAATTAATGAATCAATCAATATCTCTAAAAGGTATTTTATTGGTAGGTAAGAAAAGACACGAAAATAAATGACTGAAATGCATGCTGGGCTCGAGGAACTCCGTTCTAATCTCATTAGAAATTTTGATTTTTGATTTTGACAAGTCTTACATCATCACAATCATCCTCTTTCCTCGAAAACATTCTGAACCTGTATCTCCACAGTCACACTCATAAGCAAGCATCTCTGAACAGTATTTGACCCACATCAACATCTCTGCAGCCTCTGGCTGCTTCCTTAGATAGCATACAATAAACAAACTTTGTGTTTCTTTATAGCTTGTGCCTGGGAAAATCAGAATTGAAGGAGACAGATGGAGCACCTCAGGGTAACCTATCCCATCCTGTCTGGTATTATTCATTCATAAAATAAAGAGGGTTGCCAAAGCAAATAGTTGCAGTTTCACTTGCAAGGAACAGATTGAAAGATAAGGGAAGGCATATGACATCCTGAGGTAATTTTTGTTTTAACAGGAGAAAATGCTTCAGTCTTCTTTTCTCCAGGGTATCACTTATTAGGAAGACAGAAGAGACCTACTCAGGATGCCAGTTTTGAGGCGCAATCTTAGACACTTAACCGAGAGTGATCTTCATTGAACATAATGAGATTTAATTTCAAGTAAATATGCGCAGGATTGCACATCAGGGCTTTCTCCTTCTTTAAAGATTATTAGATTTTCACCAGAGGGGGAGAGAAAGCACTTTTGGGATTTCCCTCAGAGGTGTCGAAAAGCCCTTTATCTTCACAACAAGGCTCTAATGGAGTTCTGAAACCACAAAATACCAAGTTGTTTTGTTCGGGGTTTGTTTCCCACCTCCGAAAGATACTCGCATGAGAGCAGGGAACAGGAAGCGAACCCGTCCCATAATTGTGTCCTGGGGTTTACCTCGGATTGGGGGGGGGGGAGGAATATCAAGGCATCATGAAGTAGTGCTCCATTATCTCCCTGCATTTTCTCTAGTTTTAGTGCCACAGCCCAGGGTAGACGATTCAAGTTTCCCAGGAGGGAAACCAACCCCTCTGTTTTTGTAAATTCACAGCGACCCGCACTACCATCAGTAACCATCTCAACGAAAAGGAAAAATATTTTAGTCGTGTTGAGTTTTTTAAAAATTTCCTCAAAAAGTCGAGGAGAAAGGTCTTTTAAAAAGTTGTCCTTGCCGCCCCCCTCGGCTGGAAAGTTTCTCCTCCCAGACTTCCCCGCCTGATCCGCGCCCCTCTTTTCGCCCCTTTCCCCGCCGCCCCGTTTGTCAAAGTGGGGTACCTCGATATCCACGGGGTCTCGGCTAAGCAAGCGATTCATACTTTCCCCCTTTTCTCTTTGCCGCGCCAAAAACAAAAAACAAAAACCCCGAGAAACCGAAAGGACAAAACGGGCAACGCCTGCAGGAACTGAATGTACCCGAGTGCCTTTTGGAGTGTGTGCATGCGCGGGTGGCTTTATTTTGGCTGGAGTTGTTACCTACATAAGCCGAGTTGTAGATATGACTCAAGGCTAGTGACTCGGGAATCTTTGGAATACCAGGCGTAGATTTTTTTTTTTAAAAAAAAGAGTAGTATCCTTGGCCTAGAGCCACGTGCAAAACCTGTAGGTTTCTCAGGGTAACCAAGTTTGGGCTCCCGGTTTTTTTATTCCTTTGGATCTAAACCAAAGGAACGACCCATCTTTTAAGGCACTATCTGGGAACAAGAGAACGACAACGATTTATCGTCCGTAACGATGATCAAATCCCGTGTAGGATCGGTGAAAAAAGAGGGGAGTGGGGGAAATAGGCAATCACATCAAATGGATTAAACACATTAAAACGCCAGAATATGTAATAATCAAGCATTCTGCAGACGTCACTTTTCAAGAGGGGAGGAGGAGGAGACAATTTGGCAACCGAAGAGATTGCTAAATTGCGACAGCCGAGGCCGTGCACGTCGGAGATTAGGCAAAGGCAGAGTTGGGCTAGATCCAAAGCAATCAACGCGGAGCCTCCCAGCGTGCTCAACTCTATTTAGGGAAGCCAACTTTGCGTGTTGCTCTGTAATTACTGCGCCATGACGGGAAACAATTCTTAGCTGGGCAATGGCCAAAGGCTTTGCCTGTTGAATTTCTGCATGTCAAAAGGTCTTCTGCTTAGGAGGCAAAACAGAAGTCCCCAAAGGAGGGAGGGAGGGTGGTAAGACTGCTTGAGGCTGATCCCCTGTCCAGAGAAGAAATTAGTTCCTCTCCAGGAAGCCATGAACGGGCAAGCCCAGAGAAATGTGCAGCAAAGATGTCCGTCCACTTTGAGGAAAAGAAGCTCCAGGGTGAGGACAAAACAAGCATCCGAGCAAGGTATTCAGATGAGGGGGAAAAGCCGAATGCTTGGCTAGGTCGTTCACCCTGAATGCAGCAAATGACTTTCCTCACCTTGACAATGTCATTGATGAGGGAATATAGAAACTTCCTGTCCTTTCCTTGTCCAAAATCTCCTGGAGGTGGAAAAGGAGAGAGTCTCCTTGGACAATTGCCCTTGCCTGCAATCTCTCAGACAGTATTATTCATGTTGCAAATGTTTGGTGGGTCAATACGGTCTGCTGTGAGTCATGTTAGATAGGTGGACAGTGTTTTTTATATATATAAGGAAAATGTTCATTTAAAAGAATAATTATCATTTGTAGGAAAATGGAGTGCTGCTGTTTTTTAAAAAAGTGCTTGATATGTCAAATGAACAATTATAAACACTTTCAAAACTATCTCTATGTAGAGCAGCTAACACCTAAGAATCATCTGTGTGAAACCTATCCAGCCTGAATGCAAGCTGAAACTGCAAGCAGAGGAAGTACAAAAATAACAATAGAACTTATGCTAGCAAGGAAAAAGGTTATGGTGACCGTGTTAAAATTCTTTGAACAAAGGTAGAAAGGGCTTTTAGGAGAATTAAGTAGGATGCTGTGTCAAAAAGGGAAGGGGGAAATGAACTTATGTATGGGGATAAAAGCTGATCTTCATGCTTTGTTCTGTGCCCACTCTCTGTGCACCTGTGTTTGCAAATACGTGAATAAACTTCTTTGCTGCTTTCAAGTTGTTTGGGGGAGTTCTATATGCAAATGTGCACTGTTTGTAACAACAGGATCTTGGTTTTACTGTAATAGCCAAGTCTATACTTTGGGGTATGATGGCTCAGTCATTAAAGATGCTGGGTAGCCAGCTTGTGTCGGGGCGCCTGTTGCCCAAGCACTCTGACAGCAAAAAGCGGCTCTGGAGCTCCATTTTCAGCTGGAACGGCCTCCTCCAACCCTCTGCCAACAAAAATGGAGATTGGGAGGGCTGCGGGCTGTTAAAGGCACTTCAGGTTGTCCTTCGCTGTTTCCAGGGTGGCTCCACAGGCCAGATCTAAGCACCCTGAGGGCCGGATGTAGCCCGCAGGCCTTGAGTTTGACACCCCTGCTTTAGCACATCTGCCGGTTGTTAAATGTAGCCTGTCTGGCAAAACAGACAACCCACAGCATTTGACCAAAAGGGCTAAAGCTACAGATAAAGGTGGTTTCTAAGGAGAAAAAAAAAAGGTACACTCCTTTTTTTTTTTAAAGTGGAAGAAATTTCCAAGCTTTCTCAAAGGTTCAAGGAGCAAAGGCAATCCCCATCTCTCAGCTTTTGCCAGAAGGCTTGGATCCCAGAGACATAATGCATATTATTTTCCCTCTTTTTTAAAAAAATTTTTTATTGGTTTTTAAAAATAAACATAAACAAAACATAAAAACATCAAGCTGTCTTCCATAGGTGTACATACAGTGTGCTGGCTGGTTTACAAATTGTTTTGTGCTTCCATTTCGTAGTCTTCAATTACAATTACATATAATCTCATATTGTCAATCAAAAATTAAATGCCTTAGTATCATTATTAATCAATCATTTGACTATACTTTTATTCATTCATGTTTTACAAGATAACCATAATTTACCTAGTTTATTTTATAACAGTTCATATTGTCATCCCAAATCTATCCTAAAATCGTTTTGTAGATATAATAAGAAAAAGGTATATATCTTTATTATTTTCTAAAAGTCTACATATTTCATTACTGTACTTTATTGTCTAACCATTGATAGAAAAGATACCAAATTTTATAAAATTCTTTATCCTCTTGTTCTCTAATTTCAAATGTCAATCTACTCATTTCAGCACATTCCAATATTTTCTTAATGATTTCCTCCTGTGATGGTATTTTCTCATTTTTCCAGTTTTTAGCAAATACAATGCTAGCCGCTGTTAATACATTTACAATCAGGTATTTAAAGTCTTTACTATATATTTCAGGTAAAATTCCCAATAAAAATATCTCTGGTTTCAAGTCTATATGTTTTTTTGTCATTTTTTCCAACCACATGTGGATTTTAGCCCAGTATTTCTTAGTATCCGCACAAGTCCACCACGTATGGTAATATGAGCCAGGTGTCTGATGACATTTCCAACATTTTCCAGATTTATTCTTGAACATTCTTGCCATTCTTGTCAGGGGAAAATGCCACCTGTAAAACATCTTATACCAAGTTTCTTTATGATGTTGACATTGTCATTTTATAATTTTGAGACCACAATTTTTGCCATTTCTCTAAATCAATCCCATATCCAAAATTCTTCCCCCAAGCAATCATAGTTTCTTTAACTTGTTCTTCTAGTTTAATTTCTAATAAATATCCATACAATTTTTTAATCACCTTTTCATCAGTACCTGTCAAAATCTTATCTAAATCAGTCAGTTTATCATAGAAACCTTCTGTTTTAGAATCTTTATCATACCTTGAATGTATTTGCGCATATGAAAACCAATTCATCTTTATACCTTGTTCCTCTAGTTTTTGCATAAATTTAAGTTCACCCTTTCCATTCAATATTTCACCATATCTAACTGTTTATATATTATAGGATACGAAAATGCTTCAGTAGTCGATAACCAGACTGGAATTTTCAAATAACATTGTCTTTTAATCTTCTCCCAGTTTAACCACAGAGACTCCCGTATATAATGTCTTCTAAAATACCCCTGTGTTTTAGTTCCTTTGTACCATAAAAAAGCATGCCACCCCAACAATAAATCATGTCCTTCTAATGTCAACAATCTAGTATTTCTTAGTGTTATCCATTCCTTAACCCACATCAGATTTGTAGCTCGGTAGTACCACTCCCAATTAGGCAAACCAAATCCTCCTCTAATTCTAGCATCTTGCAAAAGTTTTAACTTTATTCTCGCTTTCTTACCTTGCCATATATATTTCAACACAATTTTATTTAAATCTTCAAAGTAGTCTTTTCCAAGCCTAATTGGAATTGTTTGAAACAAATATAAAATTCTCGGTAATATATTCATCTTGATTGTTGAAATTCTCCCTATTAGCGACAGTTGTAAGTTTTCCCATTTCGCCAAATCTAGCACTATCTGCTGTTTAAGTTTAATATAATTATTCTCTTTTAATGTACTACATCTTGCTGTCAAATGTATCCCCAAGTACTTGATCTTATTCGTGACCTGAATTTTCAGTAGATCTGCCAGTTCTTCCTTTTGTCTTAATAGCATATTCTTTGTCAAAATTTTTGTCTTATCTTTATTTATTTTCAAACCAGCCACCTTTCCATATGTCTCTAACTTTTCTATAAATTTTGATGCTGTTTCTAAAGGGTCTTCTCAGATGAAAACCAGATCATCCGCAAATGCTTGCAGCTTAAATTCTTCCTTTTTGATTTTCATTCCTTTTATATTCTTTTCATCTCTAATATTTCTGTTTAGCACTTCCAAAGTTAACACAAACAACAAAGGTGATAGTGGGCACTCTTGTCTTGTTCCTTTTCTTATTTTAATAGAGTCTGTCAGTTCTCCCTCTATCGTTACCTTTGCTGTTTGCTTATAGTATATAGCTTCTATCGCCTGAATAAATTTTCTAGCAAAACCCATCTGTTCCAACAGTAATAACATGAATTGTCAATTCACATTATCAAATGCCTTCTGTGCATCTAGAAATATCAGAGCCATTTGTTTTTCAGGATGTGCCTCGTAGTATTCCAAAGTATCCAAGATTACTCTCATATTGTCTTTAATTTGTCTCTTTGGCAGAAATCCATTTTGATCAGGATGGATAAAATTATTTAAATATTTTTAAGTCTTTCTGCCAATATTGAAGCAAAGATTTTATAATCCGCATTTAGTAGAGAAATGGGTCTATAGGTCTTAATTTGTAATGGGTCAGCCTCCTCTTTTGGAATAAGTGTAATATAGGCTTCTGACCATGATTTAAGTATCTTCTTTAACATAACTTCATTCATAACTTCTAGCAATGGAAGATTCAACGATTCTTGTAATGTTTTATAAAATTCTGCCGGAAGTCCATCTGGGCCTGGTGCCTTTCCATTATTTTGCTTCTTGAGTGCTTCAGTTAACTCCATCATCGTTATATTGCTTTCTAACATTTTTTCAGTCTCTTTAGGTATCTGAGGTAAATTAGCATTCTGTAAGTACTGCTTAACTCTTTCCTCATCGATATTCTCTTGCATATATAATTTCCCATAGAAGTCTCGAATGATTTCCTTCTTCTCTTTGCTACCATGGCAAACTTGGCCTTGATCATCTATTAACTGCAATATTTTCCTTGATTCTTTCTCTTTTCTCAATTTGTATGCTAACCATCTACCTGGTTTGTTCACGTCTTCAAAGTAGTTCTGTTTAGCACCTCTAATTTTCTGTGCTAATTCTTCTTTTTCTATTTGACCCATTTTGTGTTTAATTATATCCATTTTTAGCTTGATGTCCTTTTTCTGCGGCATTTTCTGTAGCTCTTTTTCAAGTCTTTCAAGTTCATCCTCTAGGGCCTTAGTGGCTAGCCTTTTCATAGTATTCCTTTTCCTTGTATAGTCTTATTATCAAGCCTCTGACATATGCCTTCATGGTATCCCATACATTCTGAATTGATGTATCTTCTTTTTTGTTTTCTCTAAAGCAAAAACCCAATTCTGTTGACATCCGTATCATATCTATTCTGGACCATGATAAGTGTCTATTTTAATAGAAGGTGTATTGTTTAGTTTTGGCATTTCTTTCTCTCCATGTATCTTTTAAGTTTATTTCATCTACCATTTTAAAAAAAGATTTAGGGAGAGCCTTTCTGTTTTGCTTTATTGTTTTCTGTGCTGTATAGTCCAATTTATTGTCTACAATTCCATTAAAATCTCCCATCATAACTATATTAGTATAGTCCAGTTCAATTATTTTCATATGTAATTTTTTGTAGAATTCTTCTTGTTTGTCATTCGGAGCATAAATTGCAACCAGGAGTGTTTTCATATTATTGTCCATTATTTCTACCATTAGTATTCTTCCATCATCATTGGTATCGATCAATTTTGCTGGGGTGGTCTCTTTAATATATAAAACCACTCCTCTTTTCTTACTTTGGGTCAAGGAAGTAAATATTTTCCCTAATTTTGGCTGTACCAACAATTGTTCATGTTGTTTTTTAATATGTACTTCTTGTAGACAAATTATATCAAATTTTAATTTCTCTAATTTATGAAAGGTTTTCCTTCTTTTAACGGCTGAGTTAAGTCCATTTATATTAATTGTAATCAATTTTTTCTCTTCCATGGTTATATTTTATAGTTAAGTTTAGCAGCTCTCATAGATCTTAGTTCACGTTGTTCTTTGGCTTCCACCTTTCCACCTATTGCGCCTTCCTTTTTTTCAGTCGCCATTTGGCAGTCCTCTTGGAATTCAATTAGTGAGATCTCTTTTTCTGCCTCTTCCTCTTTCCTTCCAAAAAATTCTGAATAAAATAATTCCGCTTTCTCAATTGAGTCAATTCTATGTCTCTGTTCTTGCCATGTGAACATTAAACCTTCTGGAATCGGCCATCTATAATTCACCTCTTTTTAAAGTAGCATTTTAGTCAGGAATCGGTATTCTCTTCTCATCTCTCTCACTCTTCTGGGTATTTGTTTCAAGACCACAATCTCCTTGTCTTTGTATTTCTATATTTTCTTTTTTGCCACTTGCAATATTTGCGTTTTAATGGCTTTCTTTGTAAATCTAATGTGAACTTCTCTTGGTAAGCTATTTCTCATCGCATATCTTGTGAAAACTCGATAAACCTCATCTATTCCATCCATCATCTTCTCTTGAGTTATTTCCAAAGCTTCAGCCAGTATTTCTATCGTTATCTCAGCTAAGTTTTGTCCTTTTTCGTCCTCTACGTTTTGGAATCTAAGATAGAATTCTGATCTATCCATCTCCCATCTCAACATACCACTTTTATCTTGTTCAACCACCGTTAATCTATTATCAATATCTCCAATTTTCTTGTCTCTTTGTTTATCTTCTTCAATTTTTTGGAATCTCTCATCATACTTCAACATCATTTGTTGGATATTCTCCACTTTTTCATCGGTTTTCCCTGTTCTTTGTTCAATGTTCTCTGTTCTTTGTTCGATGTTCTCTATTCTCTTTTCAATATTCTCTGATCTTGCTTGAATATTTTGAATTCCTTGCATAATCATCTGCAGAGTCACTTTTTCTTGTTCTTTTTCTTGCTTTAACATTGTCTGTATTGAACATTGTCCTCCTGATGGTGGAGAGGAAGAAGTAGAAGTTGAAGAACCAGGAGCTGTAAATTTCCTACTCATTTTAAGCAATTCAAAATCTTCAGGTTCTTCTAAACCTTAATCCAATTGTGAAGTAACCAATTATAGTTCAAAATAAAAATAGTAGAAAAAAGCAGACCAATAATAATAATTAAAAAAAAGAAAAAAAGGAGGACAAAATTTCTTCAGGTTCTTCAGTTTCTTCAGCATACTCTCCCATGCTCTTCCCTCTATCTTATCAAATAGCAATGTCCTTAATCCAATCAATAGGTAAATAAAGAAAAAGACTTAAGGGGAAAAAAAGGAAAAGAAAAAAATTCTTCAGATTCTTCAACACCTTAATCCAATTGAAAGGTCTCAAATAGAAAAAAAAGTGCATAAAAATAAACCAGAGAGGTAGGTGAAAAAACAAAAATACCAGGAAAGGAAAATACCAAGAAAGGGGAAAAAAAAGGCTTTTAAGGCTTTCCCTTTAAAATAAAAGGCAAACGTAGAGATTGTACTTCCAAAAAAAAGAAAAAAGAAAAACAAAGACAAGCTCCAACAAAGCCAAAAACCCAAATAGTTATTACAAAAAAAAGATTAAAAAAATACAATAACGCTAGTGAGGAGGGATAGCACAACTTAGGAAAAGTAAAAAGGACACACTGCACTTTGTTTGATTATCCAAGGCTCTTATTATAACTCTCTTCTCCAAAAACTTATCACCTTTCCCCCCCCTACGTTTCAACACCAGACTCCAGCTGTTGATAGAAACCCAGAAGAGCACCTGCAATAATACTCTCCCATGCTCTTTCCTCTATCTTATCAAATAGCAATGTCCTTGAAAAAGAGTCTCAGTTCTTTCTTTCTCAGCTTTGTCTGGTCACAGGGAAATAGAATATTTTCAAGCTTCTAGTTGGCAGTGTTACAAAGTTTCTTTGCTCTCACTCTCCCCCTCCTTTTCCAAGCAGGATATAATAAGAATAAAAAAAAGATATTTAAAAAAAAATGAAATAACTAACTCTAGTCTAAAATATTACAAAATCAAAAAGAAGAAAAAAATAGATATAAATAAAAAAACCAGTCCAGTTTCAAAATACAAGATCATATATAGAAAATCCAGCAATGAGAAAAAAAACCAAAATATTACTTTGACATTCCTGTTTAAAATTGCCGCTTAGCCACTTCTGTCAAAACTTTTACAGATTCTTTCTTTTCCTTAGGGTGTCCTTTCAGATCTTAGAATAAAAAAAAGTTCTCACCAAACCGGCACACTTTCTCTTTCCGTTCTCTTTCATTTCGGAGCTGTCCCAATTTCAGCAGTTTAATGGCTGCCTCTTTGCCGCTGGCAAGAAGAGCTTCTCCAGGATCTACCAGGGACTTTGCGGTATCCCTGGGATTGACAGGATGCACTCTTCACTTTCACCATCTCTTCGGGATGGTTTAGATCCGATAGGACGTCCAGGAGCAAAGATATCGGCAGTGATCTCAGACCTCCAAGATCGCATGCTGTATCGTTGCGATGCCAGCTCTGCCCTCTCGCATATTATTTTCCCTCTTAAGCTTGCTGTCTTTTTATGTGTGACTCATCTGTCTCCAATATTCCCCTGGCGATGCTAAGAGTAATGACCTACTTGCTCTGTATAACAGCAGAGCTGGAGAAGGTTACACAAGGAGGAAACAAGCAACCAGTATTACTCATTGACCGGGTTCACATAATAGACCGAGGCTAAAGTGGGACTGCATCGTTCAAGACTTTCACCTTTGGTTATAACCCTGGCTAGAAAACCGTTTGGAAGACAGCTAAGATGAACCTGATGGTTTATTTCTTTGGACATCTCGGGTGACATAAGTCACACAGCCACAGTGCTTTACTGACCTGTGTTTAAGGTTTAGCATTTTGAACAGACCTGCTTGTTCAACTAATACACTGTTTAAAATACACTGCTCAAAAAAATAAAGGGAACACAAAAATAAGACGTCCTAGATCTGAATAAATGAAATATTCTTATTAAATACTTTGTTCAGTACATAGTTGAATGTGCTGACAACAAAATCACACAAAAATTATCAATGGAAATCAAATTTAGCAACCCATGGAGGTCTGGATTTGGAGTTACACTCAACATTAAAGTGGAGAAACACACTACAGGCTGATCCAACTTTGATGTAATGTCCTTAAAACAAGTCAAAATGAGGCTCAGTAGTGTGTGTGGCCTCCATGTGCCTGTATGACCTCCCTACAATGCCTGGGCATGCTCCTGATAAGGTGGTGGATGGTCTCCTGAGGGATCTCCTCCCACACCTGGACTAAAGCATCCCCCAACTCCTGGACAGTCTGTGGTACAACGTGGCGTTGGTGGATGGAGTGAGACATGATGTCCCAGATGTGCTCAATTGGATTCAGGTCTGGGGAATGGGCGGGCCAGTCCATAGCATCAATGCCTTCATCTTGAAGGAACTGGTGACACACTCCAGCCACATGAGGTCTAGCATTGTTGTGCATTAGGAGGAACCCAGGGCCAACCGCACCAGCATATGGTCTCACAAGGGGTCTGAGGATCTCATCTAGGTACCTAATGGCAGTCAAGCTACCTCTGGCAAGCACATGGAGGGCTGTGCGGCCCCCTAAAGAAATGCCACCCCACACCATTACTGACCCACTGCCAAACTGGCCATGCTGGAGGATGTTGCAAGCAGCAGAACGTACTCCACGACGTCTCCAGACCCTATCACATCTGTCACATGTGCTCAGTGTGAACCTGCTTTAATCTGTGAAGAGCACAGGGCGCCAGTGGTGAATGTGCCAATCTTGGTGTTCTCTGCCAAAGGCGAACTTCCTGCACAGTGTTGGGCTGTAAGCACAACCCCCACCTGTGGACGTCGGGCCCTCATACCACCCTCATGGAGTCTGTTTCTGACCTTTTGAGCAGCCACATGCACATTTGTGGTCCTCTGGAGATCAGTTTGCAGGGCTCTGGCAGTGGTCCTCCTGTCCCTCCTTGCCCAAAGGCAGAGGTAGCAGTCCTGATGCTGGGTTGTTGCCCTCCTACGGCTTCCTCCACTGTGTCCTGATATACTGGCCTGTCACTACGCTGGACAGACACAGCAAACCTTCTTGCCATAGCTCACATTGATGTGCCATCCTGGATGAGCTGCACTACTTGAGCCATTTGTGTGGGTTGTAGACTCTGTCTCATGCTACCAGTAGAGTGAAAGCACTGCCAGCATTCAAAAGTGACCAAACCATCAGCCAGAAAGCATAGGAACTGAGAAGTGGTCTGTGGTCATCACCTGCAGAACCACTCCTTTATTGGGGATGTCTTGCTACCTGCCTATGCTTTCCACCTGTTGTCTATTCCATTTGCACAATAGCATGTGAAATGGATTGTCAATCAGTGTTGCTACCTAAGTGGACAGTTTGGTTTCACAGAAGTGTGATTGACTTGGGGTTACATTGTGTTGTTTAAGTGTTCCCTTTATTTTTTTGAACAGTGTATTCTGCAAGCTCAGAAAATGAGTTCACCCACTAAATGATCAAATTGGATGTGTGAATGCAGTCATTGAGATCACCCAGGAAGTTATGAGGTTAATTCTCACCCTTCTGCCTTGGGATTCTGCATTGATTCAGGAGAAACTACAAAGAAAATGGGCACGGGAGAAGACTAAAAATAGGAACACTGATGTGGGCAGGGTAGGATATATGTGGAAAGATGGCAGGTAATTTCCTACCTGGACCTAACATTATTTCCATAGGTGGTTGAAGGAGGGTTTATAGTTATTTTCTGGAGAAGGGAATGGTGTTTTTAATTAGCCAAATTCATCTTTTAGAGAAGGATCCTCACACTTCTAATCTATCCATTCCCACCCATTTTAAAAAGGTAGGGTTTGGGGAACCAATGAGTAGATTTATTTTTAATGATTAAATAAATAATTCCAAGGATTTATCAGATATGCAGGTGTCTTTTAGGTGATATTTAAACAAAAAAAAAAAAAAGGACAGGCAGCTGCAATTTCTTAATGCAAAATATGTTTCATTTGTGGAAGAAAAATTCTCCTCTGTCTGTCTTCAGACATGGCTACTTTGAAAGGCAAACTATAAGTGCCTCGTATTATTAGCATCAAGAAAATGAGACTTTTGACATGTCTTTATATGAATTTGACAATGCAAAAGTTTTATGTCTCTTCTCTCTCTCTCTCTCCCTATCTATCTTATCAAAGAGGCTTCTCTGTCATTCTTATGTGCTGCTCTTTGGCTTCCAACATGCACACGCCATTCCTTTTACAAATCTGTGATACTGTAAGAGCTAGCTGGGTGATAATACTATCATTTGTGATGCAGAGTCATATTTACAACAGCATGTAATACTCAGGGCACCAATTTAATTTGACAGGCATTCTCCAATCACCCATTAAACATGCTAGTATGTGTTCCCTATCTGATCATTTTGCACCTCAAATCAGAAGTAAGGCATTTTCATCATAATCATCTCTGCAAGCTTGCCTCTCCAACATCGTTGTCACAGATCAATAGGCTCTCTGCCTCTGAAAGTTTCGCCATCACACAAGGAAAGCACAAGCGATTTTTTTTTTTTCATACTGTCTGGAAATCTATCCATTCATTCTCGATTTCAACTTTGCTCTCTATCAGCTTTAAAATTTCAGTAAGATCTTTTCCAGGCTTTATGAAATGTTACATAAACAGTCATCTATTACTTCCATAAAATCTTAACTGGTTTTTCAGACTATCCTGTAGTTTGAAGAAAGTTAGGAGGAGGCTAATTGAACCAGAGCAGATTGGAAGATGGGCTTGTATCTAAATAATATTTTTCACATTAGCTAAACTAGGGTGTGCTTTCTCATGATTTTACTATGAGAAACAAATTGTGATTAAGATTCCTGATGACAGGGAAATTCTAATTTCCTTCTGAGCCTCTTAGTTATTGTGCAGATATCAAAGGGGCAATGAGTGGATAAGGTAAACAAACATTGGATTGAGCTGCCGTGTGTATTTTATACGTGCTCATTCTGAAAGGGGAAATGTGTGGATGAAAGGAGAAGGTCAGGGAGGGAGGGAGGGAGAAAGAAGAAGAGACTACAGAGTGATCCTACAGACTTTGCTTCACTCATGATATTCATATGCTCACTAGCCAAGGCACTTAGGCAGGAAAGAGTATGGCTCTTAAAATATTTCCAGCAGACATGCTGCAACCACAGTATGAAATTGCCTCTGATTTAAATAGCTTCTTTTCTGGACCCTTATGGACTGTTTTTTTTTAAACCATTTTAGTGCTTTTCTGTTTTTAGGGTTGTAAGTCACTCGGAATCCACCCTCAGACTGCTTATCTTTCTGAGTCACTACCCAGGAACTACTGCTAAACCATAAGAAAATTTAATACTATACATTAAAAATGTTCCTATTGGGCTCTTGGTATTTGTGAGCTTCGTTTTATTTTTGCAGGTTTTTCTTTTTCCTCAGTGCTCTGGCACAAAGAAATGAGTTTTTGTTGTCTGCTTTATATATAGCAGAGTGTCCTACCAGTCTTGTGTGAGTTTGAGCAAGAGGTACCAGTTGCTAGTGGTTTCTTCTTTGATTAGTTTACTGTTGTCTGTGTTTATTTTGGTGATTCAGAGTTGCTTCTTGCTTACCTGGTAAATAAGCGTGTAATAAGGAATGTTGTACTCTGGGTTGTTTAACCTTTTCTCTGACCTTTGGTTATTTTTTTTCAGTGCTTCATAAATGTTATTTCTTTATACCTGTTGATGCCTGTATCAAAAGTGCCAAAGAATTCTTTTCCATTCTTGCCCTTAGCTTGATCTAAGATATATACACCTTGGTAGGGGAACTTGTCTCTGTGCTATAAAATTAATTTTTAGAGATTTAAACTGCCAAGCAGAAGTAGCTTGCAGTACTGCACTCTAACCACTGCACCACAGAGCCTCCTCTGTGTTTGCTTAGATTAGATTATGTTGTTATATTACATTATATTTATATAGCGCCTCTATTACTTTTACAACTAACCCAAGGCAGAAAAATATTCAACACATTTTCCTTCTCCTATTTTCCCCAAAACAACAACCTGGTTCGGCCAAGAAAAACTGGCCCAAGGTCACTCAGACAGCTTTCATGGCTAAGGCGAGACTTAAATTCATAATCTCCTGCTTTCTAGCCTTAACCACTAGACCAAACTGGCTTATGTCATCTCAGTCAAGATTGCCCCTCTTCCCACCGCCCCCACCCCCACATTTTTAACACTGCCCTATTTCTAGCTACACAGCAATATAGAGAGAGCTAGGAGAGTTGTATCATTTGAAACTTTGCCTAACATACAGTTATGAAAAACACCGAATTGGGGGTTTTTTTAGGCGCCCACTGAAACCCATTAAGTGATGCTATTCAAAAGCACAATCTTGTGGGTGGCTTTTAAAGGTAATCACAGCTTCCTCTGTCATTAGAGCCACCGAGAAAGAGCTTTCACACTTTACATTTCTTCACCCAAAGGAGAATATTAAGCAACCAATTTTTTAAAAATGATGAGGGTCCAAAACGTTCCCAAATTATACCAAACTGTTGCCAAGTCAATCCCTTCATTTATTCTGAGCATCTCAATCCCCATCAATTGAGGGTTGTTGTTTTTTTCACACCCCTTCGGCGTGCTATGCATTATATGAGCACACATTTTGAAACCGTTCTTAATATATTTGTATAATTTGAGAAGACACAGCTGTTTAAGGCCCCTTTAAAAGTATAGCGGGGTCAGGACCATAAGGACTTCAAGAGACAATTAGAGCAATGGAGAAGATGTTGCTTAATTGATGGGACCTGAAATATGCCAGCCTTGTCAGATTTTACAGGGTGGGAAGTTGATTGGAAAAAGGTGATCCCACAAATATCCAGACACTTTGTGTGTGTATGTGGGGGGGGGGGGTGATGGCTAACAGTGGCTAACCTTTTCAGCAACAAGTGTCCAAAGCGCATGCGTGCACATACACCCCAAAATGCAATGTGCGTGCGTACCCCGTGTGTGCGCCCTGCTCATGCATGCATGACCCAAGTATGTGCCCCATGCATGTTCATGCAACCTCCCTACATGCACACGTGTGACTCCTGCCCGTACCACCCCCGGTGCATGTGTGGCAGAGACCTGAAAACCAGCTGGCTGGTGGGAGGCATGTGCATGCGCGGTGGAGCTGAGCTGGGGTGATGGCTCGCGTGCCCAGAGAGAGGGCTCTGCATGCCACCTCTGGCATGCATGCCATAGGTTCGCCATCACAGTTACAGAAGATCTCCAGAACCTTCAATGGTAACCAGAAGCTTCTTGATAAACAGTTTAGCTCTTGTAGTAGAAGGATTACATAGATGTGCCCCAAAGGAGCCATAACAGAAATGTTTATGAAAAGGGAACGCCATGAGGTAAGATTCTTGGGATAGTAGTGGCGGCAGTGAGGGGGAGATCTGCATCCTGACCCTAAATAGTTTAGGGTTTAGGGGTATTATCAATCTGACTGACAATTCTCTGGAGTAAATTGACACCAAAGCAGTTCTTCTAGTAATAGTTTTATATGACAGTGGCAGTGCTCACACAGAACAACTTTACTGCTGCATTTTACATTAGCTAAAGCTTCTGAACAATGAAAGGTAGAATGTCAAGCAGCCATTGCCAGTCTGGTGCCTTCCACATGTTTAGACTGCAACCCACAAGGATGTGTGAGGTAATTGGAAGTAAGACACAGAAGGAATCAGACTGGAGAAGGTTGATCAGGATTATGAATTTTCATTTACTGGTAAACAAATATTCTGGGCTTATTGAGGTGAACTTGTCTTATGAAAATGATTGGGGTTGAGAAATGCAAGGTTGGATTTTTCCAACAAACTTGTTCAGTCAGGGAAATTAGCCATAGCTTTTGTCATCTGGCTGAACCTTTATTCCCATGATGCAAAAGTTTAGATTTTGGAACTTACCTTTTGAGTCTGAACTTAACAGACTGCATTTTAGGTGTTTTGAACAGCAAGAACATGGGAATAAGCATATTTTATTTCTTTTATTTTACTTTAAAATTGAAAAATACTAAAATGGACATTCATAATTGTAAGATTTTTATTTAAAATGGACTTATATAATTTTATTAATTGACTTCTTTTAAAAAAAAAATAGCTATGCAAGCCAAAAGAAATAAAAAACATTTCAACAAATATCTCACTGTATCTCTATCAGAATGAGGAATTAGCTGCAAAAGGAGATCACAAAATCATTTTCTTTCTATAGGGGAAATGACAGAAGTGTGACTTGGAGGTGGGCTTACAAATCATGCTAATAATATGGATGATGCAGAAAATTCAGAGAAGCAACATTTGCACTATATAGTTAGTTACCCAGCTTTTACCTGAAGGCTATAGAGAAGGACCTTCACCACATCTTACAGTAGATTACACAATTGATGATGGCCTGAAAAAGATGTATCTGGTGTGGTATTCCATGACATTGGTTTGTGTTTGAGGGTGGTGTAGGTTTAAGGGGTAAAAACAGTGACTTCAATCTACAATACCAAAATAGAAAAAGATAATAGCTTTTGCCCCTCCCACTTTGAGTGACCCACTTGGGGCCACCAAGCTCACTTTTTACAACCAATTCAAGATAATTAGCCCACTATTCAAATCATTTTATATTCAAGATAATTATGAATTATCTTCACCCCGTATTAAACCACGAGCTACTTATGATTCAGAAGTGTCAGGATACTTTCTTTATTTGTATCCTGCCTTTATTTTTTGTTTTTGTTTAACTCAAAGGTAGTGAACCTACCTTCCTATTTTTCCCTCAACAACAACCCTGTGAAGTGGGTTGGGCTGAGAGAGAAGGATTGGCCCAAAGTTGCCTAGCTGGCTTTCGTGCCTTAGACTGGACTAGAATTCAGAGTCTCCTGGTTCCTAGCCTGGTGCCTTACTCATTAGATCAAACCGGCTCTCATCTTCAATTAGTGCCCATATCCACTGAACCAATGTAAAAATAAACCTAAAAACATTATTAACTTACATGAGATTTTACAAGAGCTCATGCAGTAACCTTGTAATATAGTTGTGTGTTTGGCATTGTACGGATTTGCATTCAATTTGGCAATCTTGTGACATTGCAGGGTTTCTTTTTCCCCTTAGTTTCATTGCACAATAAAAGTTTGCATGCCCTTGATCTAGAAAATCAAAAAGGTAAACTTCTGTTGTTTAGTTTGTATCCTCTAAAACGTTCAAAAACAGGCTGAATGATGTGACAGCTGGAAAAATAGATCTTCTCAAGGACATGAAGAAACCCATTTGGCACACAATTTGTTCATTCCCTATCCTGCATTGATTGTTTTTAAATGTATACAGTAATTAATTTAAAAGTTATGAGTATGGTGGGTTTAAATTCCTAAACAAGATAACAATTTGTAAGACCTTTAGGATGGCATATAGAGAGGAGATTGTCTACATAGACGATACTCAATTCAACACCCACCATTCTGCAATCAACATCTAGATATTACTAAAACTCTCTTTGCCATGACCTTTACCCAGACAAAACAGTGCCTCACATCACAGGGCAACAATTTTTTTAACCAATATAGCTTAAATGGCACTTGCAGAATGTGTCCAAAATCCAGAACTCGTGACTCCTGAAGAATGAAATTTGGGGGAATTGTGGCTGTTTGAGTGATGCAGTGACATTATCTTTATTTTCAATATTTTGTGACAATTTCCCAGCCAGTCTTGCAATCCTTCCCCTCCCTAGAAGCAAGCAATTGACTCATGTGACACTTAAAGAAGAAAAAACTTTAAGATGCACACAAAAAAAGGCCTGAATATTTTTTACTGTTTTATGTACTGTATCTCTTCTCTGGCACACACACACAAAATACACATGTATATACATACCATCTTTTTTCAGGAACTTGGGGCACTTAATAATGCCCCATCTATTTACACTTCTTCATAACAATCCTGTGAGATAGAGTGAGCTGTTGTGACTACAGATGGAGTAGAAAACTAGATTTCCCTGTGTCAGTCAAATACATTAGCTTCCTATTCCTTGCCCATCCTTTTTCATTTTTCAACTGCTTCCTACTGTGAAACTGAGGCCTTATTTTGGCCACCAGAGAGCAGGTAGATAAGTCCTGCCCAACCCCCAGGAGGCCTATTTTTAAACTTTATGTGATAGTTTCCTAGAACTCAATGAAGAAGCCATTAGGGATTCTAAACTGTACTGAGGTGAAAACGGCAGCATACAACATTGTGATTGAAGTAATTATTTAAATTAAATAATTTTGAGCATAATTATTCCACATGAAAAAAGAAAGGGGATATCAGGGTGAAGAGTTGACACGAAACATTGTCAGGATGGGGCAAGGAAGAGGAGAGATGAAGAAACAGAGGATGTAAGAGGTACACATCTTCAGAACCACAAATAAAGATCAGAATGAGAAGACAAGAAAAAAAATGGAGAAGGAAAGAATAGATCAACTGGGGAAGACGTATGTGGCAAACACAAATTAGTGCAAGAGTTTCTTCATACAGCAATACCCACCTTCAACAACAAGTTCTCAACAGAGGAAACAGCAAGGCAAAATTGTACGAGTTGCATAATGTAATATTTCTGCTGATATTGGTGCCCTGGCCAAAGTTTGCCCTTATGGCCATGCATTCTTATTCTCTGAAGAAACCACCAATTTTTGCTTTATGAAGGGAAAAATCGGGATAGGCAATTTGCAATCTCTAACTAATGAACTCATTTAGATAGCAATGATGAACCTATTGCAAATGAGTTCAGGAAGAACATCAGACAATACAGCTGCCTCTTCTAAATGACATCCTTTGGTGCCAACAAAGTTCCTTCCAATGAGGGATGCTTGGAATCCTGTGATTATTCAAGGGCCAATCCATCATTATATTGGGCATTTAATGCCAGACCCCAACCAGCAAGCCAAATTTTCTCAAATTTACTTCATGCATCAAGATAGAATAGAATTTCTCCACAGTGATGGGAATTCAACATGAAATAGTTGAATTATTAGAAACTGCTACGACAACAAAATCTGTACATTGCGTCCTTTCAACTTGCAAAAGAACAAATTTGAGACATGCCAGAATCTTCCATTATCATTGATCCTGATGGGAGACCAGCATTTGAACAGGAGAGACGATTTAATGCACAAATTGGCAACAAAGTCACTGTCATTACACCGGGCAACTCTGAAACTGAACCAATATCACAGAACATTATGCTGAAAGAACAAGGAGGTGGTTTGCAAATAATTTTAGAGCCCCACTCTTATGACAACTTTCTATATATACTTTTCTTTCCTCTTGGAGATGATGGCCAGATCCAAATGATGAATAACAAGAAGCTTAACAGCCATGTGTTACTATGCATATCAAATAATGAAGTGAGAATGAGAATGAGTGTAATAATCTTCTGAGAAGAGGATGTCTGTTCCAACAATATGTAGTTGACCTGGCTGATAAGATTGAAAGCAAGAGACTGAATTACATCCAAATCAATCAAGCAACCTTTAGATGAACAACATACAGAGGTCTGATGGATGCTTTGAATTATGATGATGATTTCAGAAACATCAGAAGGTGCACCATCCCCTCTTCAACATTTGTTAGTAGACCAAAAAGGATAAGGAAAAAAAAATGGAGGGAGGGAAAATAAATTTGTTCATGGAAGTATATTCATATTCCCATTCTGGGATAGTGTCTAAAGGCTAAATACCTCATGAAAAAAAAGACATTTATATGCCAGTTTAAAGGATCTGTAGATCTAACTTATCAGCCTTACTGTTCATTTGTATTGCATTTGTTGTCTTTACCAAAGACCTGTCTTGGCCTGCAGTTCATCTGATTGATGCCACTTTTTAAATGTACAAAACTCCATTTTGGGAGACAGGATAGCCTGTCAACCAACCTCCATATCCATCACTCTATATAATCAATGTGAATGTGCCACCTCATTGTTCTCCTTCTTCTATCTCATCCAATTTCCTTGCCAGTTAATTGGTGTGTTTCCTTGAGCCAAAAGCTCCTGGGAAGAGATTTTGTGTATTCCCTGACTTCTTTTCCTAACTGATTGTTTTTCAATTAAATTGTTAATAGTCATTATTACCTAAAGGAAGCATAGCCACCTAGCTGTAGTGTCACTAATGACTCAAAAAGTTGCAATTGCTTTATTGCACTGCAGCTTTTAAACCTAAAAGGAATGGGGATGTTTAAAATATAATCAGGACAGTCTGTAAGAGAGATACTAACTAGATTTATACCTTGTTCTAAGTCATGGTTTATTCTACATGATTTGTCTAGTAGACTGCCATTGACTGGGTTCATACAATAGGCTAAGCCTGTGATGGTGAACCTATGCCATGTGTGCCAGAAGTGGCATGTAGAGCCATCTCTCTGGGCATGCCTGTTGTTCTTCTGGGTTCCATCACATGCATGCATGCCAGCCAACTGGTCTTTGCACGTGGGAGCGGCCAGAAACTAGAAGAACAGCTCCCCAGCATGCATGCGTGTGCCTGCCAGCTGGTCTTCGCACATGCATGTGTATTGACCAGCTGCTCTAAGCACGCATATGCATTAGAAACCAGAAGACCAGGTGGCCAGCGCACATGCGCACACCGGGAAGCTAGGCTTCTGGTTTCCTGTGCTTTCATGAATGCGTGTCAGGGAGCTGTTCTTCTGGTTCCTGGCGCGCTGATGTGCACATTCGCCACCACTTCGCTAAGCTATTATAAACTATGAGACTTCACCTCATGTCTGCTGGAGGGTGGTTGATTATGTGTTCTGAATGCAAAAATTGTATCACGCAAGTCAATCTGGACTGTATAACTACATTTTCTATTCATCAACAAGTTTTAGTCAACAATATCAATCTATTAAATAAATATGGAAGGGTAAGGCTAATAATCTATTTCAATAATTCTTTACTTAGATCCATGTACAGTTAACTCTTATTCATCTGCTAATCTACCCATGTTTACTAATAGTTATTAAGATTTGCTCTCATATTTCATAAAAAATGACTTTTTTTGTCAAGATATTTTTGGTCTTGAAAGCAATGAGACAACTGGGCAGTTAAAGAAAAAACTGGTAGGTTAGAATAACTATGCAAATGAAGTCCCTGTCCCTCCCCCATTATGCATAGTCATCTGGTGAAATTATCTGAAAAAAAATGGGATAATTCTTTCTTGTAACTTAAAAGAATATCAGAGCATGATGATAGTGGTTAGATATATATAGACAGACAGACAGACAGACAGATATTGATATATGTGCCAAAAAGATGGGGCTTCAAATGCAGTCACAACCACTATCATTTAATGTTATAAACATTATTTTTAATGTTATAAACATTCTTTTTTAATCTTGAAACCTTCTTGGAAGCAGTTCTTTTCAGTCACTGTCTTATTTCAAAATTTCAGAAGATACCTTTCTGTAGCTTTTTGCACATGAAAAGGGAGTTTTCTTTGCTCTGCTGCCTTTTATTTAATTTCCTATTTCTTTGGGGTTTTTTTCTTTTTAATTTTTGAAACTTTTTTAGAATTTATTTTTGTGGTTAAAAGTCAAATGTCTCTATCTATCTATCTATCTATCTATCTATCTATCTATCTATCTATCTATCTATCTATCTATCTATCTATCATCATGCCCTAATATCCTTTTAAGTTATTACAACAAAGAATTATCCCATTTTTTTTCAGATAATTTCTCCAAATTGTTGTTTATTAAAAGTGTAAATAATAATAATGCCCCTGGTGAGACACTACCCTATATGTTCTGATGAGAGCTGTGCTAGAGGTTCAATCATACTGGTTAGGTCTCATCAGAAGAATCAGACAAAGAGTGTCTCTCCCATAAAAATTACGGCGAGACATAAATTACAGAAATCCATACTTGGCTCAGTCACCACCTGGGTTAACAAGGATCACGCTACATGTTGGAGTTGCTGGACATCTGATGAAAAATGGGCTACAGACCTCAGAACTATTGGCTGAGCAACCAAGGCCAGCAGTTACAAAAGTACCAGAAAACCTTTACCAGTCACAAATGCACAGTAATTGAAAACAAAGAAATAATATACGTTCAAAAATGTGCAATCTATCATCCAGTTTCCTTGATATAAATGCAAAAATATTGACTGTGACCTTGGTTTATAGATTACAGAAAACATTATCTTTGATTATCCTGAAGAAGCTGGATCCATAAAAGAGTTACTAATGATAGACTACTAATTAACTTTCTGCATTTTCAATTCAGAAAAATTGAAACCTGTGATAGTTTTACAGGATGAAGCCCTTGATATACAATACAATGAAAATTTTGAAACCATTTTTAATACACGAATTCCTTTTTAAAGTATTAATTGGATCACTGTTTAGTATTCTATTACTTTTTGTAAGATTATTGCAAATGCAGTTACCTTTTCACCTATCAAAATGTGTGGTGAATCTTATCATGGATATTTTTAATCTTTTTAATTTGGGACTGCAATCATTCATTTGCTATATGGGGTATATCATTGGCTGTGGTTGAGCAACTGAATTAATTTATGAAAAAAGGTAGATAAAATGAACAAGAACTGTTTATGTGCATTGTTCATATTGTGTGCTATTAAAATTATTTTCATGCATGTATTTATTTTTCAATTAATTCAAAAAATTCTCCAATGCTTCCTGTAGGTTTTAATGTTTGTATTGAAATTTGTAAAACAAAAATGGGTTTACTTTTTGTTTGAATTATTTTAAATATTTGGGAATAAATATTCCAAAGGAATTTACTTTATTTGTGGGTGTAATATATTTCTCAAATAAAATTGATAAAACACATAGTTAAAATCCTATTCATTTTATAATGAGATACAAATATTTTTAAAAACTGAATATTATTTCAAGAGTGCTATTTATAGAGAAGTATTGTTCTGCTGAAATATTTTTAAGCAGAAACATTCTATACAAAGGACAGCTCACTTTGTTTTTCTTATCTAAATTTCAGCTGTCATATAATGATAAGCATTTTAATTTTCCTGTCTTTTAGCTGTGTCATTTTGACTTGTATTTTCATCACTAAAAATTGAAAGAAATATTGGAAGATGTCAGAAGGAAAATATACTATTATACATGGTATAATATGTTATGAATATATTATTCATAAAGTAACCATATACCATGAGAATACTCCGTTTGAAAATTGCAAAATTTAATTTAGTTTGGTTTAGTTTAGTTTACTGAAGTCATGAACAAAGAGGTATTAATTCAACTTATTGCTAGCCATTTTTAAAAAATCATTTAAGTTACTGCCCTAAATTGAAAAATGGCAACAAATTCAATTAAACTTCAGTTTGATTTCACAGTTTGGTCCAGATGCATTAGCAGAATCTCAGACAAAATTATGGATTTATCAGGAATAAGGTAAAGGTTCCCCTTGCTAGTCGTTTCTGGCTCTAGAGGGCGGTGCTCATCTCCATTACAAAGCCGAAGAGCCAGCGCTGTCCGAAGACATCTCCGTGGTCATGTGGCCAGCATGACTAAATGCTAAAGGCGCATGGAACGCTGTTACCTTCCAACCAAAGTGGTCCCTATTTTTCTACTTGCATTTTTTTTTACATGCTTTGGAACTGCTAGGTTGGCAGAAGCTGGGACAAGTAACGGGAGCTCACTCAGTTATGTGGTGCTAGGGATTCAAACTGCCGAACTGCCAACCTTTTTGATCAACAAGGTCAGCGTCTTAGCCTTATCAGGAATAGTGGGCAGCAAACCAATATTATTTTTCAATGTTGAAAGACAATATAACGATAACCCCAGATTTATAATCCTAGTTTTCTAGGATGATCATAAACAGGAAACAAACATAGGTCCAAGATATAAGATTATAATTCTGGCATTTTACTCCTTCCAGCCACCCAATATAAAGAATGATCAATATTATTCTCTGTGGTCAAAGTTCAATTATGTTTAAAAATTTCATTTCATGATATTTATATCTAATGTAAGTTTGGTTTTTTTTCTTTTTGTGCTTTTAATTGTTTTTCTTTTTCCTCCTTTTTAAATGCACTAGTGATGTTACCTAGTTGGGTAATAAAATATCTACAAGGAAACAACCAAGCTCAGAGAATATCAAAACCCACACTTTTTTATTAGCACAAGAAAAAGCAATTTAAAAAAAGTAATCAAATGTGATAATAAAAGGCCTTTTCTGAACTTAACCAACATTCTGAGATAGAATGATTTTGATTCAGTGATCTTATTTCTGAATGTATGTTGAGCCCAAAATTTCTGTTGCTAAGTGAGACATTTGTTAAGTGAGTTTTGCCCCATTTTACGATCTTGTTTGCTACAGTTGTTAAGTGAATCACTACTGTTATTAAGTTAGCCACAGAGTTGTTAAGTGAATCTGGCTTCCCCATTGACTTTGCTTGTCAGAAGGTCAAAAAATATGATCACATGACCCTGGGAGGACACTGCAAATTTGTCAAACATCTGAATTTTGATTGCATGCTTCAATGGTTATAAATGTGAAAAATGGTCATGCCACTTTTTTCAATGTCATTGCAACTTTGAACGGTCACTAAATGAACAGTTGTAAGTCAAGGACTATCTGTGGGAGCGGGGGGGAGATCCAGTTAATACTGAAGAGGGATTGGAAAAGCAGGAATGGAAATTCATGGTTGGGGGTGGGATCAAGAGGGAAGAAATTAGGGAAGATTTGTCCTTTTGTAAAACCAAGATGTTTCTGAATAAACAGAATTTTCAGATAAATAAGGGGAAATGAGACAAGGTGCTCATTTTTAAAATCAGAGGTGGTATTCAGCAGGTTCTGACCAGTTCTGGAGAACCAGTAGTGGAAATTTTGAGTAGTTCGGAGAACTGGCAAATACCACCTCTGACTAGAGATTTTACAGTATTCTTCCCCTGCCACGCCCACCAAGCCACTCCCAAAGAACCAGTAGTAAAAAAAATTGAATCCCATCACTGCTTAAAACTATAGCAGCATAAAATGTAATGTAACAGAAAAAAAATAAAGGAATATAAAACTTCTATAACATTTGCCACATAAACACTTTCCTAACTCTCTAGAAATATTCTGGCCAATGGAACTCATGTGAAAGAAACCTTCTATATTGAGCTTGAAAAAGTGAGAATTATTGGATGCAGTGGGGTACACCGAGGGATGGGATGCTATCGATTCTGCCCGGTTCTAAAGAACCGGTAGCTCTGAAGAGCAGCAAACATCGAACTGTGTTTGCTGCTATTTGGCCCACCCACCTGCTTGGGGTCTTACCTGTCCTTTATTTCCTGCTTTTTCAACCTCAGCTGCTTTGTGCAGCACAGCTGAGGTTGGAAAAATCAGGGAAAAAGAGGCTTTTCAAATGCTGTGCACCTGCGCGCAGGGCTTTTCAGCTGTCTGGGTGGCACAGCTGATTTCTTTTTACATGCACGTGCACCAAAACGTAATCACTGACCCGGTAGTAACACCAGTTGAATCCCACCCCTGGGTACACCTGCATACAAACCGGGATGTGGGGAACAAAGTGCCTGAAATCCATAAGAGAATCTTTACCTCTTCCTCCTACAGATGTCCTGCATCTACCTACAATTTTCTCCTTGCATTTTATTGCTCGAAAGAACATTCTAGAGGGGCACACACATACATACACACACACACACACACATATCGAGTTTAAAAAGCTAACCAGCAGCTGAAAGCCACATAAGAGGAATCACAGAGTTTATCTCAGTTGCTGCCCCTTCAAACAGAAATACACACGCAAATAAAGCCAAAGCAGAACAGAGGTAAAGCAAAAACGCCACAAAGTAAGATAAAACAATGATCCTAATTTGCATTTGCAGTATCTTCCAGAAGTTCCTAGAATGCTCTGTATTTTCTGCATCTGTAACTCCACCCTCTTGGAGTACATGGCTTGGAGCCAGCTGGGAAGAGCTTTTCCTTACCTTACAAAAGAAAAACACGGAACGTGGGGGGAAAATTGAGCTATCAATTCATTTTAAAAAAAAACTCACATGGGAAGGGAAAGTATTTCCATTCTTAGCTTGTGCCATTTTATTTTCTTCAACTTGGGGTTTCTGAACACTATGTCGATTGACTGGTTGATTGAGAAATCATGTTTACGGTTTCTTTTAATTCTTTCATATTTGGACTTCTCAGGATGGGATTTTTCTACATTCTTGTGTATGTTTATGTGCATGTATGCATGTGTCTTCAAGTTATTTTTTTTACTCTTGGTAACTAACTGAACTAGATCTATGCAGTTTTCTTGGCAGAAAGTCACTTACCTGCCTAATGGAAGTCTAGAACTCATGGTCTCCTGATTTCTAGATTGATGCCTTCACTGGTAGACCAAACCAGCCCACTTCATCCACTCTAACAAAATTTATCAGGAAGCTCCTGTATTTTCTACACATGAAAGTTTTATGTTATCATACAAAGATATTCTGTCTCGCCTTTCATCTTTCCCAAAAGATAAAAGAGTACACACACACACAAACCACAGGCAGGCAAGCTCACTCGGACTTCACAAAGTTAATTCTTTGGAACTGATAACATTCTTGGCATTCCACCATGTCCTGCCTGCCAAGTCCGAACTGGCAGCAAATAAAGTTTTACTCAGAGAAAATCACAAGGTAGTCCACAAAATAATCATTCACAAAGAAAATCTGAAGCAAGGTTAAACTTTGTCCCGTACAAAGTTTAAGGAGAAAACACACCCACTTTTATCCCCTGTGGGGTGTGGCTCAATGACTCAGCTCACTCTCTGACCCTCCCATGCCTCCTACGTTGCTGCTCATGTTTCTCCCTATGACACTGCTTGGGATCAAGCCAACACTCTTCCTCTTTACTCCCTGTCAGGGGCTGCTCCGATATGCCTTCCTCCTGATTAATCTCAGGCTGTTCCTCTCGGTTGTCTGATGGAACCTGAGGCATTACCAGGGAGGAAGGTCCTGGGGAGGAAAGCATTCCCAGTTCTTCCCCCTCATCTTCCAGGTCCTCTTCCTCTGACAGCATAGGCTCGGGAATCGGGGCCACAACCCAAAGGTATTAGGGAGGCTGAAAATTTCAGCTCCTGCCAACAACATCTGCTCAAAACCATGATGACATCATCATACAAATTCTTCATGTGCCATGGTGTCTAAAAGAGTTGACAAGGTGATGTTGTTAGGCATGAGTCATCATTTTTCTCCCTACATTGTTTTTCTTATATCTGTATACTCCACTATAAGCCTTAATCAATCAGTCAATCAGTTATCATTGTAGCCATTGTTGTTGTCCATCTTTGCTTTACATGGCTGGTGTCAGTCAGCGTCAACACACACAGGTGCTGAAGGAATGAGGTTTTCATTTGATATAAGGCAGGACTGCTTTGTGTGAGGCAGCTAACTTTGCTATGTTGCTCTCGTGAGCAAAAGCTTTGCTGCATCCTTTTGATATGCTCTGGTTCCCATTTCTATTTAGAGACTTTGTAGCACCTTTTTATTAAAAGGCATAAGTTGCGGATCACTTCATCAGATGCATAAAGTAGCTAGACTTATAGACTGATGTAAGATTTAAATTGAGGTGAGGCAGGGGAAGGAGGAAAAGAAGATAGGTTGGTTATGTAGATGGGAGACAGATTACCGTTACTTTATTAAGGGCATGCAGTGGTGGGATTAATTTTTTTTTACTACCAGTTCTGTGGGCGTGGCTTGGTGGGTGTGGCAAGGGAAGGATACTGTAAAGTCTCCAGTCAGAGGTGGTATTTGCTGGTTCTCCGAACTACTCAAAATTTCCACTACCAGTTCTCCAGAACTGGTCAGAACCTGCTGAATACCACTTCTGGTGTGGTGGCGCAGTGGTTAGAATGCAGAATTGCAGGGTAGCTTTGCCCACTGCCAGGAGTTCAATCCTAACTGGCTCAAGGTTGACTCAGACTTCCATCCTTCCAAGGTCGGTAAAATGAGGACCCAGATTGTTTTGGGGCAATATGCTAACTCTGTAAACTGCTTAGAGAGGACTGTAAAGCACTATGAAGCCATATAAAAGTCTAAATGCTACTGCTATTACTATTATTAAAACTGTAATGTATTAAAAGCTCATTGTGTTTGTTGAGGCTTTTTGAGATTGCCTCTTCGATGATTTGTCATTCAACGATACCATTTTTCCAAAACAGTCGCTTGAAGATTGGCCCTGTAGTTGGAATGCTCTAATACTACTTTATCCTTCATTTGAGTCCAATATCGAGTTTCAGTCCGATATCAAGTTTGTGTGCATTAATTCTTTTGCATAGTTTATCCAATTTGACTTACACTGAATCCTACCTAAAGCATAACAGTATAGTAGTTTAGAGGAAGACCATGTGAAAATGCCTCTAATGTTGTGTATGTGCTAATTGAAGCCTGTGATGGTGCTGTTGGTGTGGAAATAGGATACAATAAGTCACCTGGATTGATTGTGGGGTCTTGTTCCCATAAATATTTTATGGCTTTTAATAAATATGTGTTGATTTGAAAAAGTGCTGCCAAAAGCTAACATGGTCTTCATATTTATATTGTTTTTTCATTTTGGCATGCTGATTCATTTTAAGTCCATGACAAATATGTCCATAGTTACCCAAGGCTTCCTTTGCATCATTTCTAAACTGCTACTAGTACTTCACATGTAGGTGTCTCTTTAAGATGCCATGTGGGGCAGTTTGGCGAATTAATCTGGACTCAGTAGAACCTTCTTAATACACAGGTGGCAATTATGAAAGGGAACAGTGAGCTTCTATCTTAGGCCTACGTACCAGCTTGAATGCCTTGCTGAAATTACTTAGAGTAAATGCTGCTATGCACCAAAATATTCCATAACTTTAATTTAATTTTTTTTATAATTAGAAATGTGCCTGTGGATTATGATTTTTAATTTTGGGATCAATCATATATTAATTTACCAGTTATTTTTCACTATCATTCAACTGTAAAATTTTATATTTTACTACTAGGGTAACATAATGAACCATTAATTTCAGATTTGAAAACCTATATTCTGATGAATTTGTAATTCTCTCATGCATATGCTTGAAAGGATTTTTTTTCCAAAGCATGTCTAATACTGTAGAAGATCTGTGTTTGATGATGATTAGCTACAAAATTAGCCAGCTAGAAATGTTATTTATCAAAACACCACTGAGTCCTGGAAAGACGGAGAAACTCTTCAAAGGAGTGTTTGCAAACACAGACAACGTGGCTGTATGAGGTTTGAATGACAAAGTATTGATTTTAAGCCTCTCTCAATTACATATTTCTTCCAGTTGGAAAAAGGTAAAAACAAAGATCCTTATGCTACTTGGGAGACATAAAAGATGACATGAGGGGGTTCTTAATCGATTTTGCAGATCAAATGGCCCCAATCCAGCTCCACGCTCTCAAATGAGGCTCACATGGACAGCCACATTTGCCAACCCCCGATATATAATGCCTTAAATACCAGGAAAGAAACATAGGATATAGAGCTTCCTGATCTACCACTTTCAATTGTGAGGAAATTACTATCAGAAATTGCTTCAATGGCTCTCCTTATCCTTTCCCCATCCTACCTATTGAAGCAGGAAATGCCTTTTCTTTGGAGAATAAAATGGAAAGTGTTCTGTACAGACATTTGCATACTCGAAATCCGGCAGCCCGGATTGGCCAAAGCGCACGGCCACCAGATTGGCTGAGTGCGCGGCACTATTGGTCGTTCGGAATCGACCGCGATTGGCTGAGCCGATCGCGGGCGATTCAAACGACCCCGATTGGCCGCAGCGCTCGGCAGAAAATGCTTTTAAGCCGCGCTTCTTCCCCACTGACCCCACTTGTGTTTTTCCCGAATAAATGAGCTGAACCAAGTCACTGCCTCGCGTCCTTTGTTCGTATGAGAGATACGACAGAAAGAATAACAGACGCTAAATGAGCAGCCTTACAATACTCTCTGTTTGGACTATGATCCTACCACTTCTTTGTCCTTTCAAACTGGATATGGGGATATAGCAGCAGCAATAGCACTTAGACCTATAGGCTGCTTCATAGAGCTTTATAACAGCGGTCGCCAACCGGTGGGCTGCGGCCCACTGGTGGGCCGTGAGAAAATTTTGGTGGGCCACAGAGAAATCTCACCTCCAGAGCACCCCACCCCAAGCAATTAATCCAGGCTGTGCAATAACACAAGGCTGCACCGCCCACATGGCCCGCAGAAACCCTCCCCACCCACTCATTCCTTACCCCTCAAACTTGCCTGCTAAATTTCTATTTTTCCTTTTTCCGACCATCATCTGTTCTGCTGTGCTGGGAGATTTAGATTAGCTAGGGAGCAGGAAATGGGTTGGATTTCTTGTTTTCTAGCTAGTCTTTAGTTCTTCAGCTCTGCTTTTAAGTACAGTTGAACCTTAGGACTGAAAGTTAGCTTGCAAGCAAATTCAGTACAGACTCATAGCAGGCAAATTTGAGAGACTGAGCTAGCCGATGGCAGCTAGATAGATTTCACTGAATGACTCTATGAGCAACTCAATCTGCCTGCTTTGCCTGATTTGGGGTAAAAGTTGCTCTTTTTAAAAAATAAAAAAATCAATATTTACATACATGGTGTGTTGTGAGTTAATTTTGTGAGTTTGCTTGCTAGCAAATTTTATGAGTTTGCTTGCAAGCAAATTTTATGTGACGAACTGAGCTAGCCAATGGCAACTAGATAGATTTCTGAATGAATCTGTGATTCTGTGAGCAACTCAATCTGCCTGCCTGCTTTGCCTGATTTTGGCTGAAAGTTGCTCTTTTTTATAAAAAATTCAATATTTATATAAATATTTATATATTTACATACAAGCCATGCCCAGCCAGTCACATGACCACCAAGCCACATCCACAAATTAGGCCACACCCACAGAACCAAATAGTGGTCCCTGGGATCTAAAATTATGAATTTGGTGGTCCCTGAGGTCCAAAAGATTGACGACCCATGCTTTATAACACTCTCTAAGCTGTTTACAGAATCAGCATATTGCTCCCAACAATCTGGGTTTTCATTTTACTGACCTCGGAAGTTTAGAAGGTTAAATCAACCTTGAGCTGGTCAGGATTGAACCCCTGGCTGAGGGCAGAGTTAGCTTGCAGTACTGCATTTTAACCGCTGCACCACCATGTAGCACACAGGAGTTTTATAGAATTGTGCGACAATTAGGGCCCACTGAAAGCTCATGCCTATTTCAAGTAGACCAACAAAGGTGTCAAGGGGCATGGACATATGAACTTGAGGTTGATCCTCAAGTTCCAGTTTTTGTCTGTTTCTAGTGATTTTCCAAATGTTACTGTATTTGAGCTCCCAGTCTTCTTCACCATTAGTCATATTATATGAGTTACAGTTCGGCAAGACCTGTTGGGCCACAGGTTTCCTAACCTTTATGATAATCAACAGACAGAATAGACAGCTGCTTTCCATGTAAAAAAGGGTAATATTCTTTCTGAATGGTGATTTAAAGCCAGAACTGGTTTGGGATGGAGTGAAAACTTATTCTAATATGCGCAGTAGATTATGGATTTGTCTGAGCACAATGCAGATCAAAAAAGCATTTTTAATCATTATGGCCTATTTTAATTACTACTTGACACATTGTCTCCATTGTCCTTCTTCAAGTCTCCTCTTTTGAATGAAATATTAAAGATGAGTCAAAGCTGAAAATATGCACACTTGACAAAGGAAATGGCTTTGAACTCTTTGCAGTGATTTATTGTTCAAGTTTCTTTATGAATATTTATTTACCAAATGAAAGCAATTTGTTGAAGAGAAAACATGATGACTTGTTAACATGGTATTTGCATACACTAATGGTTAAAAGGCAGGACGGTAGGAATGTAATGCATTATAATATGCTAATACTACTTTCTCCCCTCTATTTACTGTAACTAATTTCAAACCTTGGACATAAAAAGGAAAGGAGCTAGGACTGACTCATTTAAGAACTTTGAGACGCAAGGTAGAGCATAAAAAAAAAATAATAATGTTTCCTGTCTCACCTGAGAAGAAAATAGCTTTCTAAAACCCTATTTCACGTGTCAGGTTTGGTCTTCGATAGTTCCTTCGTATGCGCTGAGTTCCCAAAAGATTTCATCTGGGAAATTAAATGTATTTCCATTTCTTAAGACAGATCTCTTTTTGGTATTATACCGGTGCTGAAGGAGAATTAAACAATCAGTGCCTAGCTTATCTTCACCAAACAATTCTGTGAGTAAGATGGGCTGCCTCATCAATCAGTAGGAAAGGCTGATAATGTGGAGCATGGGAAGTGAAGATCTTCCATTTCTACCAAAGTCACTTCAGAGACTCAAAGGGTAGTCCACATCTCACAAAAAAACACCACCAGCTTTGTCTTGTTGAACAACCGAAAAATGGAATGATTCATAGGACCTGATCCTTTACCTAACACACACAATTTCCCTGTAACGGGATGCATTATAAAAACTGTTTTCAGGATAACCAAAATTTAGCTCTAAAAATGCCTTTGTATCAACATGAGCGTAAGCTGACATGTTTGGACATTATTCGATTTGTGCCCTTTTAAAATATATATTTTAGCTCCTCTTATTTCCGGTTAATAAAAGGGTTATTTTGGCAGCAAAATCCCTCTTTTGCAAGGGACGTTCAAACAAGGTAACCATTTGGTATGTCCAAAAGGATGTGGAAAGCTCTATAGATATTTAGCAGAGGTGATATTCAGCAGGTTCTGGCCAGTTCTGGAGAACCGGTAGCGGAAATTTTGAGTAGTTTGGAGAACTGGCAAATACCACCTCTGACCGGCTCCATCCCCATCTATTCTCTGCCTCCCGAGTCCCAGCTGATCAGCTGGGTCTTCTTTTGTTGCCCTGCACAGGAGAACAGAGCTGGAAAGTAGGTTAGCAGGGTGGGAAGGGAAGTATCCTTCCCCTTGAGTAGGGTGGGAATGGAGATTTTACAGTATTCTTCCCCTGTCACACCCACCAAGCCACGCCCACAGAACTGTTAGTAAAAAAAAAATGAATTCCACCACTGATACTTAGTCTCTAATGGGAGCTACAGTACGTCTTGCTTTCTGTCCCAGATATAACTCTGAACAAGGAAGCCCAAAGTTCATTGCCACACCTGTGTCCTGAATCAGAAAATAACTTTAACCACAATATTGCATCAGGGTAGATTAAGTAACCCACTTTGGATCTCCGGTTATATTCGACAAGTCTCACCATTCCCAGCCAATGGAAATAACAATAGAAATTTTGCAGCTGAGGAGTATTATGCAGAAATGTATCTCTGCATGTGCACACATTCACACACACACACACACGGTTTCATTTCTCACAATTTTTTTAAAAAAGATGAAATCTGGATCAAGCAGAATAAAATGCAAAGGTTTAGACCAATGGTAAGAGCTGGAATGCAAGGAGGCTGTTTATGTATGGAACACTAAAACCTCATGTGAACTCACCAAGCACTGGTTTTAATATTAATAAGGGTTTCCACTTTTAACATCATCACTAGAGTTGGAAATTTATTTCTGACATTTCTGTGCTTCTCCTTTTCAAAGGGCTCCGAGCAGCATACTGTCTAGCAGAAACAGAGACTGAAAACAGCACAGCAAACAGAAAACAACAAACTATATTGAAGCAGTCCGGCAGGTTTAGACCCAAATTTAAAATTTCCCAAATGCTGCCCCTCAAAACCAGATTTTTCACCTCATCCACGAGATTTATCAGGGAACATCTGGTCTGTATAAATGGGGGGGAGGTCAATTATTTCACAAGAAGTATGACATTACTGAAAGGACCCTGTAGGGACAGTCTACTCAGTGCAAGGATAGCCAGGCCCTGAGCATACAAGATTTGAATGGGGATAGCCAGCATTTTGAATTACACCTCGAAGCTTACCAAGCCACAGGCCTTGCTCAGCTATAAACAAATGATGGTTTGTTATAATACAGTGTGAATTATGACCCCAGATGTTCAAACTATGTTCAAACAAGCCGCTGTTTAATCCAAGTGTGTATTTCATGAGGCCGTAGGTTGCATATGCCCATGAAAATCTCAGAACCTACTGTACACACACACTGACACACATACAAACACTGATTTAAGTGGCCACCCAATTATAATTTTTTTTCTTGAGAAGAAGGACATTTCTGATCTCTTTTATCCTGATCCCATCTACTTTTTTTGGAGAAACCTCAGCATGCCACTCAAGTGGTTCTTGACCTGAAAAAGAAAATTGTGCAACACTGGCTTATTGCAAAGTATGAATCTAAGCATTATCTATCCCTAAGTGATAGGAACACAAAGTCCAGGTGGACACAAGTGGATATAACTCTGTCCTATTTCCTTGGGCCATAAGTCTCTGTGTAATTTACTCAGAATGTTACTGCACTGTGATACTTTGCCAAGATTTATAGTGAACACCTCTCATGAGCTTCTCCAGATATTGAAGGAGAATAGATTTCCAGGTCATGCTGAAATACAACTTGAGCAACAGGAGCCCTAATGAGGTTAGCAGGTCCTAAGACCCACCCACTTCATTCAATAACTTCGTAATGACTGGCCAGCACATTACTTTCTCTTTTTATAGTCAACTTCTAATCCACCAGAATCCCCTTGAAAAAAGACGAATTCCATATTCAAAGTATACTCACCATAGGAGGCAGTGCTTTGGGGGGCCTTCAAGATGTAAGTTGGGAGCTAATACTGTAAAGTAGATGGCCTTATATAAGACAGATGAGTGAGAATGAGTCTGAGGAAAAGCTTGGGATGTTTCCTTTGTGAGAAGGGTGCCAGAGATCAGCAGTTGCCAACCGGTGGGCCGCAGCCCATTGGTGGGCTGTGAGAAAATTTTAGGGGGCCGCAGAGAAATCTCACCTCCAGAGCACCCCGCCCCAAGCAATTAATCCAGGCTGTGCAATAACACAAGGCTGTACCGCCCACATGGCCTGCGGAAACCCTCCCCACCCACTCACTCCTTACCCCTCAAACTTGCCTGCTAAATTTCTATTTTTCCTTTTTCCGACCATCATCTGTTCTACTGTGCTGGGAGATTTAGATTAGCTAGGAAGCAGGAAATGGGTTGGATTTCTTGCTTTCTAGCTAGTCTTTAGTTCTTCAGCTCTGCTTTTAAGTACAGTCAAACCTTAGGACTGAAAGTTAGCTTGCAAGTAAATTCAGTGCAGACTCATGGCAAGCAAATTTGAGAGACTGAGCTAGCTGATGGCAGATAGATAGATCACTGAATGACTCTATGAGCGACTCAATCTGCCTGCTTTGCCTAATTTGGGGTAAAAGTTGCTCTTTTTTAAAAATAAAAAATTCAATATTTACATACATGGTGTGTTGTGAGTTAATTTTGTGAGTTTGCTTGCAAGCAAATTTTATGTGACAGACTGAGCAACTAGATAGATTTCTGAATGAATCTGTGATTCTGTGAGCAACTCAATCTGCCTGCCTGCTTTGCCTGATTTTGAGTAAAAGTTGCTCTTTTTTATAAAAAAATCAATATTTATATATTTACATACAAGCCATGCCCAGCCAGTCACATGACCACCAAGCCACACCCACAAATTAGGCCACACCCACAGAACCAGTTAGTGGTCCCTGGGATCTAAAATTATGAGTTTGGTGGTCCCTGAGGTCCAAAAGGTTGGCGGCCCCTGCCCTAGATACTGCTTAGGGCTCCCAGATTAGAGGTTGTCCATCCCTGAACTAATAAACAAATGCAGCCTGCAATATAAGACTAAATAGCAATAGCACTTAGACTTATATACTGCTTTATAGTGCTTTACAGCCCTCTCTAAGTGGTTTACAGAGTCAGCATATTGCCCCCAACAATTTGAGTCCTCATTTTATCCACCTTGGAAGGATGGAAGGATAGAAGGCTGCGTCAACCTTGAGCCTGGTGGGATTTGAACTGCCAAACTGTAGGCAGCTGGCTGTAGTAGAAGTAGCTTGCAGTACTGCATTCTAACCACTGCACAAGAGAGGCTCCTAAATGCTAGTGAAGACCCTAAATATAAAAGAAACTAAATCCAATTTGAGACTGCCAACACTACCTTTTAAAATAGTCAGTCTGTCAGCCTGTCTATCATCTTTGCGTTCTCACAACTAGAAAGAAAACTATTAGTTTCTAGTCTTTTTTTTTTACACACACTTATAAATACACCCAGCTGGTTTTGTCTTGAAGTAAGTATTGAAATTCATGGTCTCCTAGTTTCTAAATCTAATGCCTTAATCACTATGTCAGCCTGGTTCTTTTTAATTTTATTTGTGCAAAATCCGCTGTTCCCTTCCTCATTTTGTAGTGACCCATTGAGGGTATGTCCTGTTAGAAAAAGGAATGAGGAATATGGCACACCATCTGAAACTCACAGACCAACGTGTTATTTTCAGGTCAAATTCTATTTTGTCCATTCACACAACTCCAGATGAGACTCTCATTTGATTTGGGGATAATCATATCAGTCACTTAGACACATGCTGATTGTTTACTGTGCATATTTACAGCAAGCTATGAAATATTCTGCTTAGTCCAAAGGCAGATCTGGGATACATGGAGCCAGATGATATCATAACCCAGATAAATGATCAGATGACATCAGTGAAGGATAAAAAAATATACAGCCATGGTAGCATGGGACTTATGAAGATGCAGTAGGTCACAATGCACAAAAGCTGACATGATCTATGTTAGTAAAGATAGTAAATATATGAATGAAGCAATGTTTTAATCAGTGTACGACAGAGGGCATTAACTTCATGGGATATTAGCACTGGAGCCAGGGAATGTAAGCTGAATGCATGCATCACTGAAATTGATGAGAGAATTTTACACTCTGTGCTTTGTTGTAGCTCAAACACAATCATTTATATACTCTCCTTCTGATTCATTCATAATATGCTTTCCCATCATCTTGGAGGGTTGTTAAGCATCAAAGCTAACAGCAAGTGGGCAGAGGTCATCAGCTTCAGAATAATTAAAAACATGTCATATATAGATAACTGGTGATTATTACTGGGCTGTTCTATAGTGGAGAAACACGGAAGGAAGGAGGCAAAGAAACTCAGAAGCAGAAGGGCACAGGAGCAATTAGGATGTGGTGTGTGTGTGAGAGAGAGAGAGAGAGAAAGAGAGAGAGACAGAGAGAGAGACAGAGAGAGAAACAGAGAGAAGAGAGAGAGAGTGACACAGAGAGAAAGATAAATAGGCAGAGATTTAGATAGACGGTAGGCATGTTGGTGCATAAGCGCACCAACGTGCCTACCATCCCTGTCCTATTGTTTCTTTTATTTTTCTTATATGTATTCATTTCATGTATTCATAACTATGTTTATCCTTATACTTATTATCTTGTAAGCAATTGACAAATCAAATAAATAAATAAACAAACAAATAAATACATAAAATTTTGCAACTAAAGCAAATGTCGATGGCATTTTTGGTTTTTGAAAAATGTTAGTTCAGAACTATTTCACATAATTCACTGTGGGTATCCAGTTCATTATGGCAGGGGTCCCCAACCACCGGTCCCTAGAATGGTACCAGTCCGAGGATCATTTTTTACCGGGCCGCAAAGCTTGGGCGCCGCCATCTTGTTTCGACGGCGCTTCCGGGTTTTCGGTTGGAAAGTGCTTCCGAGTTTTCAGTTGGAAAGCGGCGTTTGGGTGCTCGTGCCTTAGTTTCATCGAAGGGGGGGGGCGGCTTCAAACGAAGAGCTGTCCAGAGGATGGTGGAGTCTCGCATTACTCAGGTACCGGTCCGTGGAAGAATAAATAATCGTGAAACCGGTCCCTGGTTCAAAAAAGGTTGGGGGCCACTGCATTATGGGATCAGTTCAGCATGTAGGTAACACTCTAGCAAGCCCTTTTGGATTTGCCCCAAAGCATCTTAAAAGTGATACATGGAGGCAAATTTTGTGAGTGAAGAAGCCACTGAATTTTATTCAAAGGCTTTCCCCCTAGTTAGTCAGCATTTGGATGTGTAATAGTATCTCTAATGGGGGATATATGCTCACAAACACAACATTAACTTGTTGGAATGCATGTTCCATCTGCCTCTGAAGTGTGGCAGAAAAAAAAAAATGCAAATGGGTTTTCTGAGGCTGAGGAAATATTCATAATTTGGAAATGCACAGTGCATTAGTACTGATTTGCACTCAATGTGATGCACATCCCAAGAGTCAGAGATTTTTTTAAGGAGAATGCTCACTGTATTGTTTGCTTAAATGCAGTTAGGGTTATGGTTGCCAACAGAAGGCAAAGAGTTGCTACTAAGATATTAATTTTAGTATTTTCATTTTATACCCCAACTACTATAAACCGGGTCTCTGAGCTTGTCCGTGCAGGTTCTCAGCAAAGAGTGGGTTTTCAGGGAGACAGAGAAGTGATAATCCAAACCTAGAACTGGAAATACTAAATAATAATTTGCTTTTCTTTTTTAAAAAATGCATATGTTTTGTGGTTTACCTGTTTTTGGAGCCAGTTTGGTCTAGTTGTGGTTAAGTCACCAGGCTAGAAACCAGGAGACTGTGAGTTCTAGTCTAGACTTTGGCATGAAAGTCAACTGGGTGACTTTGGCCAGTCATTCTTTGTCAATCCAACTCACTTCACAGGGTTGCTATTGTGGGCAAAATAGGAAGAAGAAGGAGTATTATGTCTATTTGCTGCCTTGAGTTATTTTATTAAAAATAATAAAGGTGGAATAAATACATGAAGAAGGAGCACAGAAGCAAAACTGACTACTATTAGACTCTATTTCCACTTGGAATGGAAGATTGATTGATTAGATGATTGTTTCAGTGGTGGGATTCAAATATTTTTACTACCGGTTCTGTGGGCATGGCTTGGTGGGCGTGGCAGGGGAAGAATACTGTAAAATCTCCAGTTAGAGGTGGTATTTGCTGGTTTTCTGAACTACTCAAAATTTCCTCTACCAGTTCTCCAGAACTGGTCAGAACCTGCTGAATAACCCCTCTGGATTGTTTTCAGTTACAGTAAGCATGTTTATAAAGACAGAAGAGAGATAAAGTTGCCTTGTGAGCCAATAAGTATTATACCTAACTTGTAACAGTGATAGTCTTAAATTAAAGAAGAATCGCTTTATATTCAATGTACACCTATTATTTTTAAACATACACCAACGAATATATGTCATAGGGGAAATATGAACATTCCTGAAAGTACATAAATCAAACAGAAACACTACCAAGCTAGTATACATTTTGCTGCTTGCTACATTCAGCAGCCCTAATAATTTTAGCATGATTTCTCTTTGTTTGTCAACGCACAAAAGTAAAGATGTACAAAACTGCACAACTTGTCTTGTACAAGTTGCAGCACAAGCTTCTACAGCCATTGCAAGAAATTCAAACGTGGTAGCTGATCTGATCTGCATATTAAACACCAGAAGGCCTCTATCATCTGCTTGGGCAGGAAATGATGAGCCCTAGAGCAGATTATAGTTACTCCAATATTTTGGACTCAGGAGAAATTTGCTAAAAAAAACTAGACTACCACTAAAGTAAAGCATGCCTCAGTCTGCCTCCTTCATTTACACCTGTGTTTTTGTTAGAATGCAAATGCAATTTAGGACTACTCTCCAATGCCAAGCCAATTACAAGTTATAGAAATGAGCCATATCTTGATAAATACATAACAACCATCTGGGTTGTTGTTTTTTTTTCATTTCTTTTTTTTCAAGAAAGAAGAAAACTTTTTGATCATCTGCTAGGTTGCCATATGTAATTGGGGATTACATTCAGCTTGATGAGTACCAGGCTGAACAGATCTAAGATCATAAAATTATGACTAATAAACAACAATGTATTTAATTCTTTGCATGGATTTAGCATTGTGGGATTTTTTGTAGCAACTGTGTCACTAATTTAACATTTCTTGGGTGTAATTATCAATAATTATAATACTAATAAAAAGTAGTAGTAGTAGTAATAGTAGTACTAGTAATAGTCGTCGTAGTAGCTGTTGTTGTTGTTGTTATTGTAGTCTGACTGTGCGATCAACTATGATAATAATAATATCAAGAAAGGAATCCTTCAAGGAGATTCACTATCACCACTACTGTTTGTTACTGCACTGACTTCCTCTGTCAACAGTACGATACAAATCAGGTTATGGCTATCAAACATCAACAATATTTGTCAGGCTATCCCACCTTCTTTACTGAAGCTGTATGAAAAATCTGAAATAGAATTACTGCTCAATACTGTCCCTATATACAGCCAAGATATTGCAGTGGACTTTGGACTGGACAAATGCGCCGCCCACATCATCAAATGGGGACAAAGAGTGAAAACTGAAGGAATCAAGATGCCCCATGGAAATAACAATGTGGATGAAGAAGTTGGCTACAAATACCCAGGCATCTTTTAAGCTTACAACATCAAGCACAGATGACAAATAATATCAATGAATCATGCCCTTCATCCATGCAGTGATGTCGAAACCTCTACTTACCCAGGAGCATAGATGGATGTGGAACGTTGCAAATATATTAGACAGTTGAAGAAGAAACAAAAAAAAAACCCAGAGCATTGGAAGAATATCTGATGGACAGTGAAGCAAATGCACTGAAGCTAAGATACCATGAAGGCTTACCGAACACCAGAGACTAAATTAGTCTACAAGAAAGAACAAAGGAAGAATATAAAAGAGATGTAGTAAGACAAAGTTTTACATGGCCAATAGATAAAAAAGCTAGCAGACAAAGCAAATAACAAGACCTGATAATAGCTATGAACAGGAAAGTTGAAGGAAGAGATAGAGGATCTCATTCCGGCCGTGTAGACCAAGCCTTAAGAAGAAATGCATACAAAGCCAGCATTGAGAAGACAGCAACAGACAGCAAGTGCTGCCTCTGCAAAGAAGCTGAAGAAACAGCGGATTATCTAGTTAGCTGCTTCAAGAAGATCTCACACTGACTACAAACAATGGCATGACAAGGTAGCAACAATAGTGCATTGGAATTTCTTGCAAGCGAGAAGTGGTAGGGCAACAAAATAGATGAAATAATAGAAAATGAAGCTAAAGTGCTCTCAGACTTTAGAATTCAAATAGACAAGCACCTGCCAGATAACAGCCCAAACTTAATTGTCAAGAATGACCAAAAAAAAAAAAAAAGTCCAGATAGTGTTGTGGCAGTACCTGGAGACAACATAAGAGGAGAGAAAGAACTGGAGAAAATAGCAAAATACAAAGACTTGCAAATAAAATGACTGTGGCAAAACAAAAACAAATATAGTACCAATAGTAAGAGGTGCTTTGGGTGCCATCCCAGAAGATCTGGAGCATGTCCCATAGGCTTTGATAAAGTCATCATCAGTCAATTGCAAAAGTCAGCTTTAATATTATGAATAATATTTAATGTTATTAAGCAACAAGGATATGACCAAGAAATAATTTATTAAATAAATATACCGCCTGACTCCAGGAACCCTGGCTATAATTTACACTATGGGTTCTCCAATTTCGTGTGTCAATAAATGTTCTTTAGAGAGGAAAGCACTAGCTGATAGCCCAGTTGCAAATGTCCAGACTTTTCTATCTAGTCTTCCATATTCCTCACCACCTTTTCTCAGCTATGCCCAAATTCCTCTCTGTTGTTTGCAATGAATGATCTTTTGATTGCTGCATTTTCCTCCCTGTGATTTGAGAAAGAGAATACCTCTTTCTTAGGATACAGAGATGAAAAGACAGATACAGATATCTTTCTGCATGCCAGATTATTTGATTTCTTCTCTATACCAACCAATGGATTAGCAGTTGAGTATCCTATGTAACTTATTGTATATGTCGTACTCAGCAGTGGGATCCTAACTCTTCCACTACTGGTTCGGTGATTGCGCATGTGCGCATGTACACACCTAAAGCATGCGTACCTAACACCAGCTGAGACCTGCAGCACCAATCAGCTGAGAGGATAAAGAAGAGAAAAGCGTGGGGTGGTGGAAGGGCCGATCCTGCGCTTTTCTCTTTCTCCTCTCAGCTGATCGTAGGAGGCTTTTTTACTACCACTATGGCTGGTAGCAATTTTTGCTACTGGTTTGGCCAAACTGGGCCAAACCAGTAGCATACCTCAGTGGCGCAGTGGTCAGAGTGCAATACTGCAAGCTACTTCTGCTGCAGCCAGCTGCCTGCAATTTGGCAGATTGAATCCCACCAGACTCAAGGTTGACTCAGCCTTCCATCCTTTTGAGCTCGGTAAAATGAGGACCAAAATTGTTGGGGGCAATATGCTGCCTCTGTAAACCACTTAGAGAGGGCCAGGGGTGGGATTCTAATTTTTAATAATTGGTTCTGTGGGTGTGGCTTAGGTGGTGGGCGTGGCTTGGTGGTCCTGTGACTGGGGGGACATGGCTTGGTGGTCATGTTATTGGCTGGGCGTGGCCAACTCAACATCACTCACATCAAAGCACACATCTCCTTGCCTGGCCTCTCATGACTGTGGGGATGCTGCAACAGTCGTAAGTGTGAAAAATGGTCATAAGTCACTTTTTTCAGGGCCATTGTAACTTTGAATGGTCACTCCACACAAGCAAAGTACCAGCAAAGGAGGGGGGAAAATCCAGAGAAGTTCCTATGACAGAAAGTCCAGTCCTGCCAAAAATATCATAAGGGTTAATAGAAAGGCAGTTTCTGTAAGCAACACCAGAATGTTTTCTTCTTACCTTCCTTACAGGATTAGGCCAGTATTTTCTTCCAACAACCTGTTCTCCGAACTGCTTAGAATGTTAACAACCGGTTCTAACAAATAGGTGCGAACTGGTAGAATCCCACCCCTGGAGAGGGCTGTAAAGCACTATAAAGTGGTATATAAGTCTAAGTGCTATTGCTATAGTGCTATACCACCACTGGTCATAATGTGTATAGGCAGGTGATACCATGTACAGTAAGAAAGAATAACTTGTGACTCAGTCATTATGAACTCAAAAGGTTGAAGTCACATATCATACTAAGGAACTTACTATTACTTGCTTACATTGTAAATAGGTAGCTGGATTCAAACATTGCATTAATCAGTAAATTATAGTTTACAACATAGCTGTCAGATTCACAAAATATGCTAGACTCAATCGAAACGAAATTGAAAGGTGTCTGAAAATTTGTAGATACCTAGTATTTGAGAATTACAAGAACCGTGACACAGTGGTTAGAATGCAATATTGCATGTTAACTCCGCCCACAGCCTGGAGTTCAATTCTGACAAGCTCAAAGTTGAGTCAGCCCTCCATCCTTCAAGGTCGGTAAAATGAGGACCCAGACTGATGGGAGCAATATGCTGGCTCTGTAAACTGCTCAGGGAGTGCTGTAAAGCATTATTGGAATGGTACATAAGCCTATTGCTATCTTGCTTGATGATTTTACCAAAAATGGAGAGAGATTTTTTTTTAGCTTGATTTTGTACCTGGTACTTTACCTGGAGATGCTAATCTGACTGAACCTGGGCTTCCTGAAACCAAAGCAGGTGTTCTTTTACAGACACAAAAAATAGCATCAAATATTTGTTATTGCATTTTTTGTAGATGTAGCCATATAATGGCCTTTTAGATGAACAGATTTAAAATCAGAGAGTTCATATGACTGCATGTTGATAATTGCTTGTTTATGGAAACCATATCACTAACCCTTTGCTGCCACCTAGTAATTTTCCAGACTTTTGCAGCCCATTGATGTGATCCTCTGGTTATTATTTCCTTATTGAGAAAACAGATTAAAACAAAGCAGTGATGTTAGCATAAATTAAAAAGAAAAAGAGAGACAGAGTGGGGCTTGTGGAATGCTAATGATTATTATTTCTATTTCTTTGCTCAGAATTAATAAATACATCCCTTTATAAAATTGTTCTTGTTCATGTCATGTTTGTAAATTTGAAGTACAGCATTCTATTGATATTTGCAGGCTTCTGCAGTAAGTGTTGTAAAGCTCACATTTTTGTATCCATCTAAATGACAGCAGCTCAGAACTCCTATCAGATATGTATATAAAATCAAATCTGTATTTGACAGCTTATTTCCTGCTTTCATTAAAATATTACCTGAGATGAAGAAAAAAGTCAATAGCATTTTAGTGGAAGTAGTTAAATTGCCATTGCTGTATTATCACACAAATACTGTAATGAAATACAAATAGCTGCAGCACCAAAGGGAAAAAAAACAGTATTTAAAATAAAATATATAAAACATAGTGAGAAAAGAGCTATATAGATTGGATTGATTAAAATTAAATCTAACAAAAATAGAGGAGAGGAGAAAATACCCAACAAATAACTATTTAATATCAATACAGAGTTAAGTCAGTATTTAAATTTAACATCAAAGCTGCACCATACAGAAACTTAAGAAGCACATCCCTGTTCTTTGGGAGTCCATGCTTTTTTATTCTTTTGCTGCATTTAACTCCTGTAATTTAAACTGTTTTTTTTTTTAAATATTTACAACCGTGTTTTATATTCTTATTTTATTGCATTGCAAACTGCCCAAAGTTGCTCCCGATAGTGAGATGGGTAGCATATAAATTTAATAAATAAATTCTTTCATTTTCTCATTTATCAAAAATAAAGACTTAGAAAATAAATAGCATAGTTATCTTTCAAATCCTTAATGGGAAAAAAACCCTGATAGTTAAAATCCGATTATATTTACAATAAGTCTTTTTTGGGGGTGGGGGGAGACTGAACAGTAGTAAAATCAGTAGGATAAAATACAACAGGAATATGTGGCTATTTCCTCTGCTATCAGGAAATAACAATTTCCTGCTTCAGTGTAAACTTTGATATTTGAGTATCTGTTATCTGCATCTCTTAATAATCCAGATTAATCGTTTCTCTTAGGGAAGATTTACTTCAAACTAAATAATTATTTCCATTTTTCTAAACATGATATATTGTTTCTCCAGTAGTTCTTTGGAGCATAAAGTTGCACAATACATTAGGTAGGGATGTCCAACCTTGGAAACTTTAAGACTTGTGGATTTCAGCTCCCAGAACTCTCCAGTCTGCCATGCTTACAATATCAGTTGCTTACAATAAATAAGATAACAGGGCATTCCTTCTCCCTCAGTTTTTAAAGACAGTGCAGTTGAAAAACAATTTTCTGTCTTGTCACAAAGGTCTTTTGATTTATACTTATAGCTCCAGTGGCTTAAGGGGATTCTTACAGGGTGGCCATTAAAATATCCTATGAAAGGACATGGCAAAAATAGGACAAAATAACAACAACAAAAACACCCACCAATAATAACAACAATGACATGCACTTCCAACTTAAAAAAAAAACAAACTATAAAGGGTAATGTCAGATGTGCATCTATCAAAAACATCAGATGACTTTTGATATTTATGCCCTTTCCTGGCACTGTTAGTTGTCTAGCAAACTTTTGAAAAGTATCCTTTCTTTTGTTGGTAATGTTCCCATAAGCCATCTACCCAGTGCCATTTCTAGAAAAATTGCCACTGAATCTCTGGGGAAAGTGCTATAATGTACCACTCACTTTATACTTTATCTTAATAAGCGGCACACTTTTCTCTGGCACACACAATTTTCTATGTGCTTTTTCCTCTCTACCTTTCCTATTCGCTTTCACACACATAAAGCTGTCTGTTTTCTCCGTATCTCTTTGCTGCCATCTAGAGGTCATACAGATTTTTGTAACTAGATATCCTTGCCCTGGTCTTCTGGTTATAATTTATTGTAAGAGGTCTGAAGAGAAGACCTAAAATTGAAAAAAGGTCAGTTTGCCTGAGGGTGGAATGTGCTATAGGACAATTAAAAAATCCAGTATGTTTAGGGTATTTCCAGACATCAGCTAACCAGGATTGCTAGTTGTAGAACATTTAGATATTTTCCAAACATAGCCAAACTACTATCTTCTTCGATAAGAATATGGAGTTGAGATGAAAAATGACCATTGGCTTGAAGCTGTGTAGGTAGCAGATACCTGACTGGGCCAAGGAATTCAGATCCAAGGGCCCAAAATCCTGAGAGAACTGGAAACAGAAATGAAATGTTCATTGATACTTATTTAATTATGAGGGATTCCTTATTTCTTTTCAGTCCGGTTTGCTCCAGTTTTTTATCTGTTCACATACTGTCTTTCTCTTCACCTGTTTGCTTCATTTGAAGAAAAATGAGTGATAACTTGGGCCTCTAGATCTCAATGTTCTCTAAAATTGTTACTTTGCTGTTTATATTAGCAGGTAACATAAACATCCTGGGGTTTTTATTATTATTATTCCCTGCTACAGCAGCAGAATCGTGGATGCCTTGGTGATCTCTGAACTTGGTTATTAGCTTGTGGACATTTCATGATCCAACTAGGTAACATCATCAGTGCGAGTGGGTGTGGTGTTTGCTGCCTGTTTAGCCCCACCTTTGTCACCAGTTTGCTGTGAAGATGTGTGGTTTTCTTTTTGGTGGTTCTTTGATAAGAACATCACATTCTGCCTGATTGAAATCATAGCCTCTCAGCCTCTCCATCACCAGCAATGGCAAATTACTATATATAAACAGGCAGAAAATCCAACACTTACACTGCTGAGGCTACCTACTTGAGTAATGAAATGACTGCAAGCAAACAATCAACCTCAGAGAGCACTAAGAATACCACAACTCTGAGTTACAGACTTTTGGATGGTGTCTCTCTGAGTCTTTTCTACAACAGAATCCTTAAAACAAGCAGACAAACAATACTGTACAAACTGGTTTATTCTGTTTTTTTAAGAGCACAGTGGCTTCTCAAAATAAAAATGATGCAATGACATCTATTAAATGCAATTTGCAATACCAGAATTCTATTTTCTAATATAATATTTGTCACGAAGTTAGTCTTGTTTAAAATCAAGATGGGCAGCCTCAAATCATTATGCTTCAAGTGATTAATATTTATATCCCTTCTTGGGATATCAGTAACATTCTCTTGACTTCTTACAACTTTTTTTCAATCGTCCTTGACTTTTTCAAAAATTAGAGTCTTTTCCAATGACTGTGTCGTCACTTGTCTGAAATATTTAAGCGTCAGCTTACCATACTTATCATACTTATCAGTATTTCCAGTGAGCTTTCTAGTTCAACTTCACCCTCCTTTCCAACATACTCTCAACTATTTGTCTGAGCAGCCCTGTTCAGGGTTATCATTTTTGGATGATGCAACTATTACAGCCATCTATTACAAATCAGAGATCATGACCTTACTTTTGTTGGCACTGTCATATCTCTACTCTACTCTTTGATAGCTTGTCTGTCTATATGGCATTGTCTTCCTAGCAAGAAGCAAATGTTTCTTTATTTCATGGTTGCATTCACCATGCTTATACATTTTGGAATCTAGGAAGATAAAGTCTGCTACCACTTCCACTATTCTGTTACCTATTTACTTTGGCATAGTATTAGTGGTGACCTAATTTTAGTTTTGTCATGCTAAGGATAAGGCTGGATTTTGCATTCTTGTCTTTTAACTTCACCAAGAGATTCCTTACATTTTCCTAACTTCTACCATTCTAAGTGGTATAATCGGCATATCTGATATTATTATTTTTTTCTGGCAACTTTAATTCCAGCTTCTGTTTCTTTGAACCAAACATTTCTTATGATAATAGAAGAGAATATTTGTAGTTCAGGAGGACCTTGCTGCTCTTTGAGCTTGGTTGTTTTGTTGCAGACGTTTCATTACCCAACGAAGTGACATCATCAATGCCAGAAGGGAGTAGGGTTTACTCTCTCTTTATATAAAAGTGGTTTGCTCTGCCAGTATTGGTGTGAGTGTTCTTGATGGTTCCTTACTGTTGCTTAGTGTTTGATTGATGGTCTAGTACAGTGGTTCCCAAACTTTTTCAGTCCACCACCTCCTTGGTGCTACAAACTCATCCTTGGTGCCCCCCACCCAGGGGTGAGATTCAAATTTCTATGGGTGTGGCCTAATTGGAGGGTGTGGCTTGCTGGTCACGTAACTGGGTGGGTGTGGCTCGGTCATGTGACTGGCTGGTGTGGCTTGCTAGCTGGGCATGGCTTGCTGGTCACATGACCGGGTAGGTGTGGTTTGGTGGTCATGTGACTGGGTGGGCGTGGCCAGGTGACTGGCAAACCAAATACAAGTGGTCCTCACTTAATGGCCAGTTGTTTAGCAAGTCTTCTAATTTATGACTGGCCTACCCAGAGCTACTTGACCTGTTTTTGGAGTTTTGACAGCCATGCACACACATAACATACACACTCCCTTCTAACCCTGCTGGAGCAGGTCATTGGACTAGAATCAGCAAAGCATCTTTGATTAGATTCTAGTAGTGAATAGAATCTAATCAGAGATGCTTTGCCGATTCTTGTTGATTTGTTTTATTTGTATTTCTTTATGTTATGTTGCTGAATTGTATTGACATGTGTGTCCCTTCTTGTATACAACCCAGCTTTTGTGATTCTTTGCAGCAAAAATTACCGACCTCTGGCTTTGCTTTACTTTTCAAACGTGCTGCCACTGCCGCGTTCTAGGTGCCGGCCCCGCAGGTCCACCTCATTGAGCCCACTGCACCAGAGGGACCTGCCCAAGCAAGTCCGAGTAGAGTGGTGCACCAAGTCAATAGGGCGAGCCTGAGAGAGGGAAAGAGAGAGAGAGAAAAGAAAGAGAAAGAGAAAGAGAAAGAGAGAAGGAAGAAAAGAAAGAGAAAAGGGAAAGAAAGAAAGAAAGAAAAAGGGACAAAGAAAGACAGGGGAATGAAAGGAAGGGACAGAAAGAAAAAGAAATAAAGAAGGAGGGAGGGAGGAGAAAGATAATGAGATATCTATTCTAGGCCAATCACCTGCTCCAGCAGGGTTAGAAGGGTGTGTGCATGTGTGTTCTCCTTGTAATTTACCAGTACATTTTGGTTTTGCCTTCTTCAGAATTGGCACTGTAATACATTGGGGAAAAGTAATGTTTTAGGGTGGAGATCTGGTCCAATGGATCCTGTTTAAAGCCTCAACAAAATGTGAGAGCTTCCTGATAGTCTTGACCATGTTTTGTTCACACCGCCACCTCCCACCTCCCCCACCCCCAGGCTTGGCAAGGCTCGCGTGCGCGAGTTCGACATTCAAGGCTCTGGCTACGGAGCGGTGCAACAGTCAATTGGGTGAGCCTGTGAGGCCAGCGCCTTGAACGCCCCCCTGCTGCCTCTTAGCAACCCCCTTCTGGCCTCCTTGCCTCTTAGCACCCCCAAAGGGATTCCATTGCCCCCTAGAGGGCGGTACTGCCCACTTTGGGAACACTGGTCTAGTGTTAAACTTGGTGTTAACCTGTGTTATCAGGGCATTTCTGGCTAGGAGGTGTTTTAGCTTTCTGATTGTGTCTTTTGAATGGTATGTAATGTTGTTTATTTCTATGTGCTTGTTGATGGCTGATTTGTCTCAATGCCAGGCTTGCGGGATTTCTCTAGCATTTGGTTTTAACTTGGTCTAGGATGCTCATAGTTTCCCAGTCAAAATGATGGTGAAGCCTGTCCATGTGTTGTGCAATTAAGTTTTTATCATGTCTTCTGACTGATAGTTGTGTTCATGGATGTGATCTTTAGCTTTTGCCTGCCTGTCCTACAAATGTTATGCTGTATATTGTAGATGACTCCTAATTTTTTCTTCTGGAACTACTGAGGTTTTTTTTTTAACTTAAGATGTTTTGGAGCATTTTAGTTGGCTCTGTATTCAAATCAAACTTTTACTTCCCTGCCAGCACAAAATTCTTCAATATGCAGAGAAGGTGGTGCCTCTATGTTTTTAAGGGCTACTCCTAGTTTGTTGTGATCTATGTAGTCAAAAGTCTTACTTGATATTTATTCCGAATTTACTTTTGGAGTTCTCTTGTCTTATCTATTATGCATCAGAAGTTTGCAATGTGATTCTGGGTGTTCTGTCCCTTCTGAAATCAGTATGTACCTCCAGTAGTTCTCATTCTGTTGTTGAAATCTGGACAGCAAAATCCTGACCCTGAATTTAACCAGCGTTTATGATTTGGTAAGCACAATTAAAAATAGTCCTTGATTTACAGCCATTTGTTTAGCAAATATTCAAAGTTACCACAGCACTGAAAAAAGTGACTTTACCACTGGTCCTTGCACTTATGACTATACTGGCATGATGGTCGCATCAGAGGTGGTTCTGAGAACTGGTATGCAGGTTCTGATCAGTTCTGGAGAATCGGCAAATACCACCTCTGACTTGCTCCGCCCCCATCTATTCTCTGCCTCCTGAGTCCCAGCTGATTGGCTGGATCTTCTTTTGTTGCCCTGCACAGGAGAACAGAGCTGGAAAGCAGGTTAGTGGGGTGGGGAGGGAATGGGATTTTCCAGTAACCTTCCCCCAGGAGCGGGGAGGGAATGGATATTTTACCCCAAGCCACACCGCACCCACCAAGCCACACCCACAGAACCAGCAGTAAAAAAAAAATGAATCCCACCACTAGGTTGCATGATCAAAATCCAGGTACTTGGCAACCAGCATTCATTTAAAACATTTGTGGTGTCCCAGGATCTTGTCATCACTCTTTGTCAAACCTTCCCAGGGGACTTTTGATAAGCCAAATCAATAGAGGAAGCTTCTATTGACTTAAATACTGTGCAATTTGCTTAACAACCATGGGTGGGTGGGGGGACTTTGGGACAACTCACTTAACAAGCACCAATAGAAATTCTGGTCTCAGTTGTGGCTGTATTCAGCTATCCAAAGTTCTTTTGTACTACCTTTTTAAAGTATTGGTATATAAATTGATCTTTTGCAGCCCTCCAGCCACTGCTGTTTTTTTCCATATCAATTTAAGAATCCTTATACTAAGCTTATACAGATTTTGCACAAAAAATACGCATGGGGGAATTCCATGAAAGGTATCAGGTGCAGAATATTTGTATTAAGGATGGAAGAGCTTTCCTTCCTGTGGCTTGTGAGGAGCTGTTGGTTTGATCAGTATGCCTCTGTTTACTCCCCTAGCTTAATGTTCACGGCTTGTACTGCAGCAGCAGCAGCCGATAGAAAAAGCCTAGAGGCATGAATGAAGCTAGGACTGTAACCTGGACCTTGAGGTAAAGCAATCTGTTGCTAGCAGGCATACTAAATAGCTCGCAGGCTATCTATACTGTTGAACTACATGGCAAAGCATCTGCTTGCTGCCAGGTTGATGTTGTTTAAGCAATAAATAAGGGTAAGCAGGAGTTTCGTGGCAGACTTCATGCCCTTGGTAGAGTCGGACTCTAAGGGAGAAGAGGAACAGCCGACAGGGAGTGGAGGTGTGGCTCCGGAGGTTGTGGAGGAGGCTGGGGAAGGGCTGAGGCCGGCTGGGCAGTCAGAGGAAGAACCAGGCCCATCCCCTCTGCATCCTAGGACATGCAGGGAGGAACGGACAAGGCAACAACTTGGCTTACGAGAGAGGAAGCGGCCATGATCCCACTCATTGGTGGCAGCTGGGAAGAATAGTATATAAGAGAGATGGTTAAAACACAGCATTGCCAGAAGCAATGCGTGTTTTATTTTGGGCTGAAGTTATCTTGGTTGGCATCCTTCCAACAGACTGTGCCTTGTTATCTCCTTGAAGTTGGTAATTACTTATCCTGATCTGTTGTGGAATTCCCTTCATTGGAGTTTGTTTTAGTTTTCTATTTCACCTCTACCTGCTCTTTAAGTTTCGACTGTATTGCTTTCTTTTGAAGACTATTTTTGAGTACGTTTTATCTCCAACTGAGTATTTTTGAACAGTGGGGCCAAGTTGGAGGCATTAAAGGACATTTATTTATGGTTTGGATTTTGTTACATTTGTGTTACACTCTGAGTCATCCCACAGACCACGGTAGCAATAGCGATAACAGTTAGACTTATATACCGCTTCATAGTGCTTTATAGCCCCCGCTAAGTGGTTTACAGAGTCAGCATACTGGCCCCAACAATCTGGGTCCTCTTTTTGCCGACCGCAGAAGTATGGGAAGGCCTGAGTCAATCTTGAGCTGGTGAGAATCGAACAGCTGGCCGTCGGCAGAAATAGCCTTCAATACTGCATGCTCATCACAGGTTTTATGGTCATATCTTTCTGTGTTTTCTGCTGCCCAGTCATGCTGAACAATAGATGTGAGGTGCTGGCTAGGTATCACTAATAGATACGGATAGTCCTGCACTTATGACCACAATCCTAAAATTTCTGTTTCTGTTGCTAAGTGAGACAGTTGTTAAGTGAACTTTACCCCATTTTACAACCTTTTGTCCTGTCCCATTCCACATATTCCTCCCCCCCACCCAAAGGTTGAAGACTTATTGGTGGCTTGGTCAACTCCAAATAGTATTCCTCAGATTCACCCACGCACGCCAGCCTCAATCTTCGTGTGTAACCTTGCTGACCTCCATTGGGCTTGCCTCCTCTCACTCCTGGGCATTCCTGGATCAAGTGGAAGAAGCAATTCCTTATTACCACCACTGGCCAACTGCAGCTGTGCACTCCCCACCCACCCCACCCACTCTTCCCATGGGACCTCTGCCCTCTCAAGCTGCAGCTGCACCTCCAGCGTCCTCTTCCCTGAGCCTAATGTCTCCACTCCTGGCTCAGAGCTCTGGGCAACTTCTCAGCGCTCCTTTGCATCCCTCTCCACAATCCCTGAAGCCAGCTCTTCCTCATTGTCTTAGCTGGGGAGACCATCACACCTTTCCACAGTTGTTAAGCAAATCACTGTACTTGTTAAGTTAATAGGGTGGATCTGGCTTCCCTGTTGACTTTGCTTGTCAGAAAATCACCAAAAGGGATCACACAACCCCAGGACAATGCCGCCGTCATAAATATAAACCTGTTGTCAAGCATCTGAATTTTGATCCCATGACCCATGGGGATGTTGCAATGGTCAATAAATGTGAAAAACGGTTATAAGTTCAAATGTGTTTGACTATTAGTAGCTCAGCCTTGGTAGTTAGGCGGTTGGTTTGAGCTCCGAGCTTGGCAATTTGGTTGCAAACATTTCATCGCCATTCAAGGAAACCTAATCAGTGCGTTTTGAGTTGTGCATCTGTCAGAACACAGGTGTTTAAACACCTTTTTATCAGATGCAAATTAGTCTGAATGTTGTTTGTTCATATATTTCTGAGTCATGGTCTGATTTTGGACTGTTTGATTGGCTGGCTGTTGTTGCTGGGCTGCAGTTAAGTACCGTCTGTGTGATCACAGACGCTCAAACTAACAGCCTGAGGTTATAAGTTCCTTTTTTTTCAGTGCCATTGTAACTTCAAATAGTCACTAAATGAATGGTTGTAAGTCAAGGACTACCTGTAGTGAAGAGGATCTCCTTAATTTTAGTTTACCGAACACAGGGAAGTGGTATTTCTATGCATCTAGACACGATAAAGAGAACAAAGGCTTAGGCATCAAATTAGGCTTGAATCAATATCACATCAGTTTCTCCAGAGTGTTTGTCATTACTAAAGTTACATTTTTATTGAAACCTTTCACGAGGGTGCGCACATTCATGGGGGCTCTTGGAAGAAAATAATTCCGTTTACCTCTTTAGCCTCCTAGCTCTGTCTTTTCAGTTAAGAATACAAAAGAAATCTACCATGGGTTTCTTTGGGAGAAATGTGGCATGTGGTTATTAGGGCTCTGCAAATATTCCCAGAGGCGTTTTGCTTCTACCAAGACTTTTAAAGAAAGCATTTCTTTGAAGCTCTGTTTGCAAAACAATATAGAGCCTTTAGTTCTTGTAATGGGCAGAGACTTCCATATAAGGGCTGTCTCTTCCACATCTGCGGAAATGTCTTCCAACGATTTGAGTCAGGTGCTGAAAATGCCCAACAAGGTTCCCTACATATCAAGGGATTTTTTTGACAAAGTACAGGTACAGGTCCTTGATTTACAACAGTTCCTTTTAGTGACCATTCAAAGTTACAACAGCGCTGAAAAGAGTGGCTTCTGACCATTTTTCATGACTTATGACTGTGGCAGCATCCGTATAGCCGCGTGATCAAAATTCAGACACCTGGCAATGGATTCATATTTATGACAGTGGCAGTGTCTGTCATGCCCCTGTCGGAATCTGATTCCCAGGGGGTGGCCGAACAGCTGACAGGGAGTGTGAGTGTGGCTCCGTTGGCTGTAGAAAAAACTGGGGAAAGGCAAAGTCTGGCTGGGCGGAGCAGGGGGGAGGTAGAGCAAGGCAGAGGGAATTCAGAAGAAGACCCAGGCCTACCCCCTCTTCATCCTAGGGCACACAGGGAGGAACAGAGAAGGGAGCAATTTGAGCTGTGTGGCTTACGGGGGAGGAAAGGGCCCTGATTCCTTTTATTAGCTGCAGTTGGGAACACAGTGTTTAAAAAGGGAAGTTACGCACAACCAACTGTTGAGAGCAAATTGTGAATTATCTGGTATTGTTGAGGCTTATCTGGGTTCCTGGTGTCTTCCCAACTGTATGTGTTTTGCTGGCCTTTCAAGTCTGCAATTCCTTCTCCTGGCCTCTCAGATTACTGCATCTTGGTTTGTGTGGATTTTTATTTACAGTTTGTATGTACTTTGCTTTCGGACTGAATTTCCTATACTTAAAGACTATTCTTGGGAGAGTTTTTTCTCCAGCCGAAGATAACCTGGACATTGGGGGCAAAGTTGGAGGTACTAAAGGGAGTCCTCTTACTTATGTGACTGTGTTGCCTTTGTGCCATCACAGTGTCCCGGGGGGTGATGTGATCCCCTTTTGCAACCTTCTTACAAGCAAAGTCAACAGGAAAGCCAGATCCTCTTAACAACTGTGTTACTAACTTAACAATGGCAGCAATTTATTTAACCACTGTGGTAAGAAAGGTCATAAAATGAGGCAAAATTCCCTCAACAAATGTTTCACTTAGCAACTGATATCTGGGGCTCATTGGTGTAAGTCGTAAGTCGAAGACTAGCTGCAGGCTGGGGCATTTCCATGGCACAAAACATCTCGTGAGAGTAAAGCACAGTTTTATTACACTAAACTGTGTTTCCCAACCTCCATCTTTTTCTGGTCAACGTTTGCATACAAACATATACACATATGTTCAATTGTTAGCGAACCATCTGAAAAAGAACGTACATTCTTGGAAATTGCACCAAAAGGAATAATTGTTACTGGGATACACTTACATCTTTAAAAGGTAGCCATTCAGCTATTCCTGCCACTGGATTGGTCCCACTTGGCCAGGATTGCGGAAACAATCATGTCCTTGGCTGATATTTGTTATTATCACATTCTTTTCTCCCCTTATCCAGGGTTGTTGGAAGAAGGCCAAGAGAAGGAAAATACCTTCCTCTTTCCTTAAACTTATATTAGGTTGTCAGTTTGGAGAGTCTGAGGTCTTTTGTGGCATATTACCAGGATTACAACACACACCCAAGATACAAACTGCATCAAAAGCATCGGTTTAAAGTGGTATTTAGAGTTTGTTAAGTACACAGAACAGGAAATGAAAACATGGCTTGGTATTAGGCTTGAAGAAAAGAAAAACTATGCTTCAAAAGAGGAAATGTGAATAAATGAACACTGGGTAGGCCCATTTAAGATGGCAATTAGGCCTGGGAGAAAATTAAATTTGAAAGGAACCAGGCAAAGCTTGAACACATACAAAATAAAATTAAACCATAATATCACTCAAATGACATAAAAGAACGAAAGCTTCCAGCAAACTCCTTACTTGCTATTTAACTTCAAGAAGAGGGTAGCTGCAGGTAGAAGAAATTAATTTACAAACCAATTGTGCATATAAGGTTTTGATCTCATGGGAATCTCTAATGCTTGCACTGTTAAAATGTTATGCATGGTTAAAATGTATGTAGCAAGCATTAAGAAAAATTTGGGAATTAAAAAAAAAAGATTTTTTTAAAAGAAGCATATATTTGGGGCAATTATCAGAACGGGTCTGTATATTAGGACCAGACCCGACAATATATTTACCAACAATAGTGTTATATGCACACACATACAGTATATATACACACGTGCATGGATAGTGAGGGTCAGCGCAGTGGCTCAGTGCTTGGTGTGTTGGCTGGAAAGCTAGCAGCCCAGGTTTGAGACCCAAGTGCCACACGACAGGGTGAGCTCCCATCCTTGACTCATCTTCTAGCACTTCTAAAGCATTCAAATGTTTGTAGATAAATAGGTATCATTTCGGTGGGAAGGTAAGAGTGCTCCACAACATTATGCTGGCCACAGAATATCTTTGGACAGTGCTGTCTCAGTGGCCTTGAAACAGAGATGAACATCACCCCATAGAGTCCACAACGATTAGCAGAGTAAAATCTACAGACTCCTTTATCTTTTTTGAAAAATATATACATAGATAGTGAACCAGAATAATGTCTTACTATCAAGGTCAATGAAAGGGACTAGGTTAATCTTGACCTCTATTTCAGACATTTTTGTGCTCTTCTATTAAGGTATCATCACCCATCATAGCAATGCTTTTAGATGTGACTTTTTACAAACTTAGCAACGCTTTTTCTATAGGGTGAAGCACGTCATTGATAGACTTATTATGGTTTATTCATTTATTTAATCAAAATTTCAAACTGCCTGACTCCCACACAGAGGGACTGTAAAAAAATCAATTATTGCTTGTCAGTAGTTATGGAATGGGAGAATGGAAAAAGAAGCTGGAAATAATCATCATGCTTGTGGGAACCCTGATGTATGCAGAAATATAACCAAATCTTTAGAACCCAAAGAAAACTTTAGAACATTGATTGGGTGACCCGATAAAACTACATAGTGAAGCAATAGCGGTAGCACTTAGACTTATATACTGCTTCATAGTGCTTTACAGCCCCCTCTAAGCGGTTTACAGAATCAACATAATGTAATTAACAATCTGGGTCCACATTTTACCAATCTTGGAAGGGTGGAAGGCTGAGTCAACCTTAAGCCGATCAGAATCGAACTGTTGGCAACTGGCAATCAGCAGAATTGACCTGCAATACTGCATTCTAACCACCATGTCTCTTTAAGACTAGTATACCTAGTGATATAGTAATGTAGTACACCTTTTGTGTATCAGCTCCCTCCATCTTTGAGTAAGGCTGGGAAAACAAACTCCTGCCTGAAATTTTGTTCAGCTGCAGGGTTATTGAACCAGACAACTGAATCTGATCTGACTGAATAAGGCAGCTTCTTATTATTAATGACTCTGCTTACAAATGGAAAGAAAATGAAAATGGGAGAGGATCCAAAAGAACTATCCTAGAAGAGTCATGGCTGGCTGGCTGAAAAAAACTATGGAATAATTATACTACATCATGTTTCACCGATAATCTACTCTGCCACCAAAATGATGCCATTGTTGTGGACCTGGAAGGAATGGAAGGCAAAACAGTGTGTGGTGTGACATGAGAATACACGCCGTGTAAGTTTAGAAGATGATGAGATACACTTATTGATCAAAGAATGAAAAACATAAAAAACAATGGGAGGAGAAGAGAGAGGGAGAGATTTTGAATATGTAATAAGAAAATCCCTGATTGCTTTTATAATGCTATCAGAGCAGCTGTTGTTCCACAGCAAATTATATTAAATCTAAATTGTCATTCTGCTTCTTCTTTGTGCTGTTTCTTTCTCTCCATTTCTATTAAAAAGAGTTATTTACTGTAATGGCAGAATTTTTCTTTCTGCGGGAACCCTGAGCATCTCCATCAAAGACTCCAAAAACTAAATTCTAGGTTTACACATACAGCATGAACTGTGCGTATACCAAATAGAAGGGATATCTTCAGAATAAGGTTTCTCCCATCTTATTGTTTTATTGTTCAGTTTCTTCACCTTTGTGTTCCTTTCTCTTGCTTCCAGTTTTACTCATAAAATACCCAAAAGCACTTGCATGCACAAATCTTGATTGCTTCTGCAGACTGATGGCAACACCACCTTGACTGAATCTCTCTAGCGTGGAAAATTGACTTTTTTTTTTAAAAGAATCTAGTTAACATGTACAGTTGCAATACTGTTACCTGCATAAAAAAAAGGAACTGGGGGTGAAGGTTTGTTCGTTGAGCTTGTGGGTTGGTTTCCAAACATTTCATTACCAGGCTAGATAAACACTTCAGCAGAGTTTAGGGGAGGTCAGTGTTCTTCTGTTTATAAGGGCTTCAGGTATGGGTATGTCAAGTGAGAGGGTCTTGTGATGTGTTTTGTGATGTGTCAGATGTGGGTGTGTCAAGTGAGGGTCTTCTAATGAGTCTTGTGATGGGTCAGGTGTGAGCTATCAGTGATAGGTCTTGTGATGAGGAGGTTACATCAGTAGAGGGTCATTGGGAGGTGAAGTGCTGGGGCGCCTTGCGTGGATTGGTTGAGGGTCAGTGCTGTCTCTGGTTGGCTGTGCGGTTGGTTTGGATTCTGATGGGTTTCGCAGGCTGGTCATAGGTCTGTTGATGGAACTGCTTGTGGCTTTGATGAACTCAGGAATATGGCGGGTGGTAGCAAGGCTGATAAAAAAGGAACTATTATCTGTTCATGCATGCAACTACACAAAGATTCATTTTTGTGAGAAGTTGTCATTGCACGTATACATATTTGAGAGGCAAAGCATACTGGGAAGCTGAGTCCTACAGCATATGACACATGTAAAGTACACAAGTAAAATTACTTTTTTTTTTCCGAGTCACTCTGGTTGACAAGTGTTATAGCTGAACTAATTTAGATATTACCCAGCCACCCATTCACCTCTGTTACAAGTTTTTTTATGATTTAATGGAAAGATTGAGCATCTAAAGCTATGCAGTTCAATCCTATGCACATTTAGATGGAAGGAAGTCCCACTTTATTCATTGGTTATTTCACTCAGGCATCTTCATTAATTGGGTGGCCCAGGTTATCATGTTTATTTATTTGTTTATTAGAATTTTATCCCATCTTTATTGCTTTATAAATAACTCAAGGTGGCAAATGTTCATAATACCCTGTCCTCCTCCTGTTTTGTTACTGTTGAGAACTAAAATACAGGTTTATTCTGTATTTTGGTATGATAGAAGTACAAAAGAAAATGAAACAGATTTTTATATATTTTTATATAATTATTTTTATAAATAATGTTATAAAATTATTATTTTATAAATTATTTAATATAATTTTTATTTCATATATTTTTCATTTTGTTTTAGCAACAAGAATAAAATGCAAAACAGAAAAACATACATGCAACACTAACAACAACAAAAATGTGTGTAGAAAAAAGGAAAAAAGTGATCCAAATATCAAATAAATTAAACATATTTTTTAGAAAGGGGAGAAAGCTTCATTCATTTCAAAACTATCTCACATTTCCTTTCGCATCATAAAATAGGGCACCCAACTTGAAGTTTTAGCAATCAGTTCAAAGATGAGCATGTGATAGTCTAAAATCATGTATTAGTTGCAATACTACTCTGCTCCTTAAAGCAGAAAAGTTTTTTGGGAAACAAATTATGTTTATATTTCATTTGATAATTTGCATTGTATTTGTTGTGCAGAATCGGACAGTGGGGAGGTACATTGGCCAGTCTGGGAGTCTGGGGAGGACTCGGACGAGGGTCCTGCATCCAATACAGAGATGGGGCCAGGGCCATCTGGCTGACTCCGGAGCCTCCAGAATCTGACAGCAGCAAGGCAGAGGAACAAGGGGAGCCTGTTCCCAGTGCGCGTCTGCACAGAGCTGAATACGCAAGAACACTTAAGCAAGAACACTTAAGACAAAAAGGGTGACTTGGGATTAAGGCTTGGGGGTGATCGGCCTTCCCATAAGACATAAAGGAGGAGCAAAGGGACATGAACCTTTGCAGGAAGCAATTTTGTTCGTACTGGTCGTTTTGAAACCTGAAGCTCTGTGTTGAATTTGTGCTCCAGTTGGCCTTGTATAACTAACTGGAAATGTAGTTATTGGTAGCATTTCAAGGAAGATAAAGGTGTGTGCTTATCAGACTTATCCTGAAGGACTTTGGCAGTCTTCCATGGGACTATTCAATAAGCCTTGGTCAGAACAGTATTTTGTATAGAAACAACTCTGGAAATATTGGTATATCTTCTCCTCCAATAACTATCCAGTCTAATTTCCTGTGGGAAAATAAAAACAAAAGCATTCCTTTTGTTTACTGAGATGGCAATTCATGTATCCTTTAAAAAATTAAATATTTGTTTACAAACATGTTGTAGAACCCTGGAGTGGATGACAAACTTGGTGGGTCTTCTTTAGTTGACTTTTCAATCTATATAGGATGATGTAATGACGATGTAAGAGCTAGTGTAATGTAATGGTTAAACAGGAGCAGAAACTGGAAGACCCAGGTTCTGTTCCAACTTAAGCCATGAAAGCTTTTGTGGTAACTTTGAGCCAGGCACTTTCTTTCATCTCACTCTACTCTTCACAAGGATGTTGTTATAAGGAAAAATAGAGGGATCCTATTTATACCTCTTTGAGCAGGATAGAAATTGAATAGATTAAAAAAAAGTCACACCCGTGAGTCATCTTTGAACTTTAGCTGGACATATAAGGTGAGGGAAACATTCTTCTACATACAAATAGAAATCAGGAGTAATGGAAAGTACAGGGAGTTAATTCTAAGTAAATTTTCGTAGGCTGAAGATAAAGGATTTATCTACAGATTTACTTAAATTCAGCAGATGTACTCTCAGGCTTGAACTAGGAGGACGGGATGATGAAGAGTTCAGCCTCCATCATTCCAGAGGTGGTATTCAGGTTCTGACCAAGTCTGGAGAACCGGTAGTGGAAATTTTGAGTAGTTCGGAGAACTGGCAAATACCACCTCTGACTGGCCCAGCCCCCATCTATTCTCTGCCTCCCGAGTCCTAGCTGATTGGCTGGGTCTTCTTTTGTTGCCCTGCACAGAAGAACGGAGCTGGAAAGCAGGTTAGTGGAGTGGGGAGGGAATGGGAATTTACAATATCATTCCCCTGGAGTGGGGCGGGAATAGAGATTTTACAGTATCCTTCCCCTGCCACGCCATGCCCATCAAGCCACACCCACAGAACCGGTAGTAAAAAAATTTGAATCCCACCACTATTCCATTTCAATGGATCAAGTACTGATGAGGATCTGTTGAAGGAACAGAAGACAGTCTCTCCTATTTCACTGGGGTCTTCACCCACTGCTCAAGTTCTGAACAATGCATAGGGCCACGACTCTAGCCATCTCTCAGAACTTCCCTCAACTTCACACCATATTAGGGAGAATAATTGGAGGAGGGCATTTTTCCCCATTGGTAGGGTTATCAACCTTTAGTTGTGATGGAGTTACCTGCAGTAAACCATTACCATTGTGGGTTGCAGCCAGCTATTCAAATTAAGCCATCTTTTGCAGCCTTCTTTGGTATAGCTATGAAGGCACCATACTCAAAGCCAGGACATAATGAGTTCTAGTCCCACGTTAGGCATGAAAGCCAGCTGGGTGACTTTGGGTCAGTCATTCCTTCTCGGCCCAATACACACCACAGGATTGTTGTTCTTGCTGTTAGGAAAACAAGAGGAGGAAAGAGTATTATGTACATTTGCCATCTTGACTTATTCATAAATATAATAATGGCAGGATCTAGCTAAATAAATACATGCACACCGTGTTTCCCCCCAAATAAGACCCAGTCTTATTTTCTTTTTGGCCCCAAAATAAGCACCAGGTCTTATTTTGGGGGATATCTTGCCCCTTAGGACCACCACAGCCATGCTTCCCACACCCTGACACCTGCCACACCACTGGCCACCTTATGCGGCTTGCAGCCAGATGCTGTGTGGCTCATTGTGCCAGTGCAGCCACTCGTGGCAGAACGCCATGAGGCTCAACATACTGCTGCTGCCTCTCACGGAAGGATGCTGTGTGGTTATTTGTGCCTTTGCGTACATGTGTGGCGGCACTAGTGCAATGAACCTCATGGTGTTCATGTGCGAGCAGCCACAAGTGGCTACAGAATAAGCCAGGCAGTAGTGTGACAGGAGTTGGGGCATGGGAGACCTGGCCATGGTGGTTCTAAGGTAAGTGGATGCAGGGTGTGTGGGGCAGCTCCCCACCACCCTGCCCTAGCTTGATTTTTATGCCCGCGTCTCGCCCCACCTCTTACAACCAAATGATGGGCGAGGCTTAACAAGGGCTTATTTTGGAGGGTAAGGATTATATTAGGCATAGGCGTGTTAAACTAGTTATGTGAATGTGCCCCAAATCAATCCTCCTATAAGGAACACAAGGCTGGTTGAAAAACTGCAATATTTATTTTCTTAGTATCCAAGTCAACAAGGCCCTACATGATGACACACACACACACACACACACACACACACACACACACACACACCATCATGTTTTAAATGCAGCCATAAAGACTAGAACCTTAAGTATGTAATATCCAAAGTTTTATCAAGAGCATGTGGTCCTCATAATACTTCATGAAATTGACTTGAATGTGTTATACGTGCCTTGAATAGACAATTGGAATTATAACGTAGAAATTTCAACTATTCAATACAGTTCCAATTTTAATTCTAGGGGGAAATTGTAGACTAAACGTGGAATAGTGTGGATATTACATAAAGTATTCGGTGTAAGAAAATCAGAGAAGTACGGTAGAGTCTGACATTGACTCAGAATATGTGACATCGACTCAGAAAATGTGACATCACAACATATAATTATTATATGTTTTGCATATAAGACAGTCTAGTATCACGTTGCCAGGCTGAAAAGCCTCTCCTGGTTTCTGTTGGAACTTGACATGTATGTCACATCATAATTCTTCTCTCTTTGTATCAAGAGCTGGGTCAGGATTGCACAAAAGAAGATATTCTGCTTCACTTCCACCTCATAATGCAAAGAAACCCTTGTTAAAGTTTAGATTATAGGGTCTGTTGGCAGCTTTCCTATAATATGTCTTTGATGGAAAGAGAAATTCTGTAATAAGCCCATGATGAAAAGCCCATCAATTGAGTTGGTATCACATTGCCATGGCAACAATGTAGTGCTAATGAAATTGTAACTGGCAGTCATTTTATAAGGAGCATCTCAAAATGGGCTCTATGGAAGGACGATTTTGATTGGTCGCCAAATCTTTTAGACCTTGGATAGAATTTCACAAATATCCACTTTATAACCCACTGCATCAACTCTGTCCTTAAAATAGCATATTCTAGCTGAGTCTTCAAACAATCACATTTCTGATATTTCTGGCTCAGAAAGGAGTCTATATAACACACAGTCATTGGTATATGAATAATACTACTTGCATCCATGCTTCATGCACCAATGCATTGTAAATGGGACCATACATTATGTGCATAGTGTTATTCCAATCCTCCTTCTTGTATCTTTCATCCCTAAAAATGTCTTCTTGAAGTCTGGGAGCAGAGGTTTTCTTAGGTAATTTCTCATGAGGTGTTGCTGCCAAAAAGAATAATGAGGCATCTTTGGTGAAGTTGTGGGATTGAACATTTTTTACTACTGGTTCTGTTGGTGTGGCTTGGTGGGCTTGGCATGGCAGGGGAAGGATACTGCAAAATCTCCATTCCCTCCCCACCCCACTAACCTGCTTTCCAGATCCGTTTTCCTGTGCTGGGCAACAAAAGAAGACCCAGCCAATCAGCTGGGATTTGGGAGGCAGAGAATAGATGGGGGCAGGGCCAATCAGAGGTGGCATTTGCCAGTTCTCCGAACTACTCAAAATTTCCACTACCGGTTCTTCAAAATTGAATACCACCTCTGCATCCAGGTCATGGCTGTCCCAAAGGTGCTTTTTTTCAAGAGACAACTGGACTTTCTGTTTGTTGGGGGGGGGGTTTTAGGACATTTTGCTTCTCATCCAGAAACTTCTCCAGCTTTGGCTGGATGGTGGGGAATGGAAGGACTTATAATCCTTGCAGAGAGCTGGTCATTTGCATTAGCCAGTCATTAAGACCACCTGGAAATTTATCTGTGTCATCAAGGTCACCTGAGTGGTGTAAAGGGGTGTAGAGCCTTCTTGGAACTGTTTGAATGAGCTTGGTTATTTTCTTGCAGAGGTTTCATTACCCAAACTAGGTAACAACATGTAGATGATGTAACCTGGTTTGGGTAATGAAACATCTGCAAAAAAACAACAACTAAGGTCTGAGAGCCCCAAGGACCCCTTCATTTCAACTCTGAGCTACAAGTATTCTCATTTATCAAAAGGAATAACCAACCTCAATTCAATGTTTGAGAATCAAAAGTTTTACAGTCTTGCAAGATTGAATCTGGGTTGATCACTGGGGCCATAGATTTTTACTCTTCTGAGCTTTCGGACCTGTGCTGGACCCCATATTCAAGGAACTTCCCTCTACTGGGATATGTGCTTTGGGTTAATCTGTGAGTCATATCTATCTGTTACCTTCCTATTGGTTCATTGGTGTGTTGTTGGCTGGTGATTGGCTGTTTTCTTCCTGTGCTGCCAGTCCCTCGGCTCCTAAGTATCTGATAGGCTGGTGGTAAATCGGCACTCCTATTAAGTGAGAAAGGGCCCATTTCCCAACTGTATAATGTTGTTATAATCTGTAAGCAACTTCTCTGGAATCTTGCCATATTAAGCATTTTGCAGTGTTTATTCAGCTCCAGAAAAATAAACACAGATGGCTGATGCTTCATTTAGCATCTTTATAAATATAATAAGTAGATTTTACAAACCAGTTGTAGATTTCTCCAACATGGAGCAAACTCAGACAGAAACATGTTGCAAGTAACTTCAGTAGCAAGCGTTATACACAACAGAGGAGAGAAGCGGTTTTTAATAGACAGACTCAGAGCTCAACAGAGCTGCAGAGCTTAATACAGAGCAGTGGTTCCCAAACTTTTTCAGCCCACCGCCCCCTTGGTGCTACAAACTCATCCTTGGTGCCCCCCACCCAGGGATGGGATTCAAATTTCTGTGGGCATGGCCTAATTTGAGAGTGTGGCTTGCTGGTCATGTGACTGGATGGGCGTGGCTTGGTGGTCACATGACTGGGCTTGGCTTGGTGGTCACATGGCCAGGTAGGTGTGGTTTGGTGGACATGTGACTAGGTGGGCATGGCCAGGTGACTGGCAAACCAAATACAAGCAGTCCTCACTTAATGGCCAGTTGTTTAGCAAGTGTTCTAATTTATGACTGGCCTCCCCAGGGCTACTTGACCTGTTTTTGGAGTTTTGACAGTCGTGCACACACATACCACACATACTCCCTTCTAACCCTGCTGGAGCAGGTCATTGGACTAGAATCAGCAAAGCATCTCTGATTAGATTCTAGAAGTGAATAGACTCTAATCCGAGATGCTTTGCTGATTCTTGTTGATTTGTTTTATTTGTATTTCTTTATTTTATGTTGCTGAATTGCATTGACATGTGCGTCCCTTCTTGTGCACAGCCCAGAAGCTTTTGTGATTCTTTGCAGCAAAAATTATCGACCTCTGGCTTTGGTCTACTTTTCAAACGTGCCACCACTGCTGCTTTCTAGGTGCTGGTCCCATAGGTCCACCCCATTGAGCCCACTGCACCAGAGGGACCTGCCCAAGCAAGTCCGAGTGGAGCAGCGGGGAAAGGGTGCAAGCCATTTCTCCACCCACCCACGCCCCAACCCCAGTTCCGCCTGCATTCATGTGCCTCCCTTTCCAAGCTACAGAAGGCTACTGGGGGGGTGGTCCCAGACCCCAGAGTGGGTGAGTGGGTGGGTGGGCGCAGGAGACTCCTTAATCCGGATTGCAACCGGGGAAAGGGTGCAAGCCTGTTCTGTTTCCCCCCCCCACCCTCTCTCCAAGTTTCCTGGCTTGGGGGGGAAAAAACCCCAGCACTGCTTCACCCCCCTGCTTTCAGTCCCTGCCCATGCATGTACCTGCACACTCCCGCTCACCCACCCACCCACTTTGCACCAAGAGGGCATCCTTCCCCCACCTCCCCCCTTCATTTTCACCCTCCGCCATGCAGGCGCCCTTCTCCTTTTGCTGCACCTGCTCCTGGCCAGCAGAGGCAAAGCGCTCCTGGCCCCATCCCATTAATCCCAGTGCCGGTGGTGGAGGAAGAGGGAGGTCCCACTTCAAAAGCGCAGCTCACTCCTCCTGGCATCCAGTGTTGCAAAGATGTTGCTGAATGGGTGGGCTAATTGGTTAGTTCCCCCACTGCCGCTTTGTATTGTCTGGAGCTGAGCGAGCAATGTTCCCGGCACCTCCACTGCTGCTGCCACTGCTACCCTTGGTCAGCCACCCCTCCAACCCACCAGCTCCTCCTCCTCCTCTGTCCAATGCCCCAGCCAGTGAGACGGACCTGGCCAGATGCAGCAAGGAGGAACTGGTGCACCGCTTGCACCAGGAGGAGGCTGAGAAGCTGGCAGTGTTGGTGTAACATGGCCGGCTGATCCAGGGTGTGAACCAGCAGCTGCAGGAGCACCTGCACGAAATCCGTGACCCGAAAGCTGTCAGTGGGCGGCTGCAGGCAGAGAACCATGAGCTGCACAACCTCTGCTGCTTCCTGGATGAAGACTGGCTGAAAGCCAAGTGCCTGGCCCTCCACTGGCAGCTTTTCCGGCATCATGTGGTGCAAGTCCTGTGCAATGAGGTGGCCGGCTGCCTGCACAAGCTGGCTGGCTTGGAAGGGCTGCTCACCCCATTGAACCCTTTGTACCGCTCCAGTGCAACAGTCACTGGGGTGAGCCTGAGAGAGGGAAAGAGAGAGAGAGAGAACTGGTAGAATCCCAACCCTGAATTGCGCCCTGCGAGCCCACCTCCAGCGCCCACCTGCCCCCTCTTAGCGCCCCCTGCCAGCGTCCTTGCCTCTTAGCACCCCCCCTAAGGGATCCCACTGCCCCCCAGGGGGCAGTACCACCCACTTTGGGAACCACTGATATAGAGCCATGCCTAGGCTACTTTTAGTTTCAGTTTCCAAACAGTTCTCCTTGGCTGACTTAGTTGCTATGCCTATTCATTGGCTGACCTTGTTAACAAAGCTCTATTCCAGTTTATGAATATATTCTGACATGCCATTAAAAGTAGTTCTACTTTTACTACTTGTAGTGATTTGCAGTAAGTTAGTTCAGAAGTGGTGAGTCTCTGTGTATCTGCATAGAGAAATCAAAATTCATTTCGGAGAGAGAAAACGTATCAGAGTTCAGAAATAAAGGCTGAAAATAGCAATCAGAGTTATTGGATGATGCCATTTTTATTGTGCTGAGGTGAAATAGGAGTTCCTGGGCCTTTTAAGACTGTAAATATTGTTTGTTCTTGTTTTGTACTTTTAAAAATATCTGGGAACAAATCAGCTATTGCAAAAATACCTTCCATTTCCATTGTCCCTATTGGTAGCTACCCTACACTTCTGGAACACCCCAGTGGAAAACACGTTCATTCAAGAAATGCCTAAGAAGTGATTAGCCATGGCCTCTTCTGAGGTTCGGTAGCTGTGAGGCATGTTGTGATCCTATACTGAGCAGTCTTATAACTGTGCTCTTCCAATATTTTGCTGATGTTCAACATGTTTTCTGAGGAATATAGGGACTTTATTACCCTTTCCGTTGCTTTAAACATTCATTTTTTAAGATTAAATGATGTATTGATTTTTGTCAGAATTTTGGGACCATTTAAATGAAGTTTATTGATGCACAGAGACTTCTTTTCAGAATATAGGTATTTCTTGGTTTCATTACAGTGATCTCAATTTTCTCTCCAAATGCATGAATGGAAACATATTTATTTTGCTCGGGAATAAATGTTTAAGCCCAAATCAGATTTCATTTGAATATACAAGTGGCTGCCCAGAAGGGAGGTCATGTACTCTAAGATATTTTTGAGCTCCTATCAGTCAGTTCTGGTCACACACAACTGAATACACAGGAGACTGACTTCCAAAAACCACAGTGTTGGAGAAAACAAAATAATCCACAAAGTGTTCTTTTTCAACTATTCCCAATTTGAATGACTCAACTCAAAAGATCCACAAAAGCATTAGCCTCAGATAGTTGGAGTTTTACATCTCCTTAAAAGGATTTGGGAGATGTTTTATGTTTTTTAAAAAAACCACCAAAATACAAAAATATATCTATGTCTATTATCTTATACCAGCAGTAGCGAACCTTTTTGGGCTCCTGTGCCAAAAATTGTGTGCACACTTGCATGTTCGCGCTCATGTGCCAGCACCCAGAAGGCAATGTGCGCCCCCTCCCCATGCCCCCTACACATGCACGTGCAATGCCCTGCATCCCATTTCACCAACATGATCATATACAATATTTGATTACTATTTATACTCTATAGTCAGGGGTGGGATTCAATTTTTTTAACAACCGGTTCTGTGGGCGTGGCTTAATGGTGGGTGTGGCTTGGTGGTCATGTGACTGGCTGGGCATGGCCAACTCAGCATCACTCACATCAAGGCACGCATCTTCTCGCCTGGCCTCTTGTGACTGTGGGGATGCTGCAATAGTCGTAAGTGTGAAAAATGGTCATAAGTCATTTTTTTCAGTGCCATTGTAACTTTGAATGGTCACTCCACACAAGCAAAGTACCAGCAAAGAAGGAGAAAAGAACTCCAGAGAAGTTCCTGAGACAGGAAGTCCAGTCCTGCCAAAAATGTAATAAGGGTTAACGGAGAGGCAGTTTCTGTAAGCAACACCAGAATGTTTCCTTCCTGCCTTCCTTACAGGATTAGGCCAGTAATTTCTTCTAACAACCGGTTCTCTAAACTGCTTAGAATGTTAACAACCCGTTCTACCAAATAGGTGCGAACTGGTAGAATACCATCCCTGTCTATAGTGCTATCTATACCATATTGTACTACTATTATTAAACTATATACTATTACCTGTACGTCTATACCACATTGAACAATTTTTACTAGTAGTATATTACCATTGCTATTACATTATTATTAATATACAACATTTTTAACTCTGACAGACTCTCAACTGTCTTTACATTCTCTTTCTTTCTCTCTCTCTTCCCCCTCTCTCACATCTCTTCCATTTTTTCTTTCTTTATTAATGGGCATTATGTAAATCACTGATACCTTTACAACTTTGTGCTTTTTTTTCTCTTTGGAATCCTTACATCTCTATGAAGGCAAAAAAATAAAAAAATTCCTCCTTCTTTTATTGGCTGCTTTCTCTGTTGCTGTTGCAGAGCTTCCAAAATTCACACAGCTCCTCCCCACCTATTTCAACATTGCAGCTTTCATAAGCAACCCTGCCATGCTGAAGCTTGGGAGAAGGCTCAGATAGGAGAGGAGAAAGGCAGCATAAGGAGAAAGGCAGCACAATTCTCCCAGCAGCCTGCTCTTCTGCACAAATTGCAAACCCAGTTCATCAAGAAGTCCATCATGGAACAAGAACAGAGACCACCAACAGGGACAGTGAAAAACAAACAGATATGGATACTCTGGTCTAATCTTCATATATTCTCATATGAAGTTGGACTCCACACAGGGGTGGAATTCTACCAGTTCACAGCTATACGCTAGAACCAGTTGTTAACATTCTAAGCAGTTCGGAGAACCGGTTGTGGGAAGAAATTACTGGCCTAATCCTGTAAGGAAGGCAGGTAGGAAACATTCTGGTGTTGCTTACAGAAACTGCCTCTCCGTTAAGCCTTATTATATTCTTGGCAGGACTAGACTTCCTGTCTCAGGAACTTCTCTGGAGTTCCCCCCCGCCTTTTGCTGGTACTTTGCTTGTCTGGAGTGACCATTCAAAGTTACAATGGCACTGAAAACAGTGACTTATGACCATTTTTCACACTCATGATTGTTGTAGCATCCCCGCAGTCAAGAGAGGCCAGGCAAAGAGATGCGTGCCTCAATGTGAGTGATGTTGAGTTGGCTACATCCAGCCAGTTACATGATCACCAAGCCATGTCCACCCAGTCACATGACCACTAAGCCACGCCCACCACCTAAGCCACACCCACAGAACCGGTTGTTAAAAAAATTGAATATCACCCCTGACTCCACACCCTTCCTTGCTACTACTATCACCATCACAGCTGCATTTTTATCTTCTCTTTCCCCCCAAATGTGAAATAGTTGTTATACTCTATTGTTAATATTCTATTCCAAATAGCACCATCTTTTCCTTCCATAACAAAATGGTGGCAGATATTTCTTTTGCTAGGCTCATATCAACAAACCAACAATCCGTGTTCTGGAATCTTAAGACCAGTACCATTTTGGAGCCTATTACCAGTGGCGCACTCTTGTATAATCTGGTTGCTTCTGGCTATATACACCATGATCTCCTAAACTTTTTCTTAGTCTTACCCCAAGCTTGCCTTCATCAGTTTCAGATTACAGATAATATTTTCCTTCTTCTCTCAGTACAATTTTTTCCATGGACATAATCCAGGAAACTTCATTATTTATTGGGTTGATAATGAGGTCAGGGATTGTTATCTGCCAAATTCCTATTGCCACTTGTTTTTGGTCTTTGGACAGTGCTCTCAATGGATATTTTGACTTAGTTGCAGGAAAGACTTGCTTATGCAATGGGACTTGCCCTCGTGGTGTATGAAGCTTTTGTTAGACCTTACATGAACTTCTTGTTGGTGGGTTTGGAATTCTTTTGAAAGAGTGCTAGCTCTATATTTAAATAACAGGACTAACAGCCTCCCGAGAGAGCATTAGAACTGTGATACCTAGAATGAAGTCTCTCTCTATTGCCAGTGTAGAGATCTCCAAAGGTCAAACTAACTTCCATGAGGTTTTTTCATCTCCTAGATCTTGGTCTCTTCTCTGGCACTCCTCTCCCTATTTGAAAAGAATGCTTGTAGCCAGAGGAAAAAAAGGTAGTTGTGGAGAGGAGTACTTTTATTTTATTTTATTTGTCAATTGCTTACAAGTTGTTGTCCTAAGTACAACAGATTAGGAGGCAGAGAAATCTGCACAGGAGCATTCCAAAGGACAAAGGACTAAATATTTCTTCCCTTAAACCAGTCCTCTGTCCTTTGGAATGCTCCTGTGCAGATTTCTCTAACCTGTTGTACTTAGGACATCTTGTACCTAGGTCACTTCTTTTGGAACCAAGAGCTTTTATTGTCACTGTCTCTCTGAGCAAGTTCTCTCTTTGAACTCTCCAATGGTGTTTGTTTTTTTGTTATTATCTTCAAGCTCCCTCTTCTCCACCAGTCAATCAAGTTCCTCTGACATTCCTTTTCTGACTCAAAAGGTAAATGCCAGGTAAAAGCTGAAAGAAGATGAACTGGATTATCACTGATGACTCACACCTGACCCATCACAAGACCCTCACTGGACACACCCACAGATGAAGCCCTTATAAACAGAAGAACAGTGATACTGACATCCCCTAAACTCCACTGAAGATGTTACCCAGCCTGGTAATGAAATGTTTGGAAACCAACCCCCAAACTCAGAGAATGAGCCTGTACCCTTATCCTACACCTGAGCTACAGATGTTCACCAATATTGCAAAGAATGAACATTGCCTAGTAAAATCTTTACTTGATCTCTTCTGTTATGTCCTGAGGACTCAGGGAGTTCTCACTCAGGTCCACTCACTTTGTGTGGGCGATATTCCCCCGTTCCCATTGGTTGGTTCTCCCCAGCAGCCAGCTATAAAAGCAGGCTGCAGGGTCCAACTGGTTGCTGATTGCTGCGAGCCAGTTCCAAGCGTGGCAAGCACGGTCAGCCCTTTATTTGTTAAATAAAGTACTGTTGCACTCATGCTCTGGTCAGCCTCTCATTGCTCAAACTTAACACTGGCGACGAGGATGGGATGGCTACCAGATGCACCTTGCAACCGCTGAGTCACTAGCCTCCGATCTACAGCCCAGAGAGAGCGATCGGCTGGCGATAAGGGAAACGCTGATCCGCAGCCAGAGAGAGCGGTCAGCTAACAAAACGAGCGATCAAAAAGAGCAAACGCAGATCCGCAGCCAGAGAAAGCGGTCTGAGTCAAAAAAGTTAGAAGTGTCTGTAGCCGCTTGTTAGCCCCGCTACGGGGAAAGTGAAGCGCTGCGAGCCGCAGCCGCTCTGCATTTGGTGCGAAATTCAAACGGGTGTCATTTGAATTTCGAACCAGTAGGAATCACAGCACAGCGCTGTAGAGAGTCACTAACGCCCACTTTTTTTTGGCGCGAATCTAGACACCTCCAACGGCTAGCAGCCAACGTGGTAACCCAGAGAGAGAAAGAGAGGTTAGCAAAAACCTCTCCAGAGCTGATATCACTGGTAACTCACGGCGCTCGTAGTCCCAGAGAGATTTTTCCGCAGGTAGCCCAGCCGTTTCCAGCACCATGAGTTCCAACCCAGTATTCCCAGCGTTTAAACCAGACGAAGAGAAGTGGGAGTCGTATAAGAACCGCTTCAATCATTACATCGATGCGGTCGGCCTGGCGGATGCGGGAGAGCATCGGAAAAATCCTATTTCCTAATCTACTGCAGAGCCACCGCTTACGATACTGCCGCAGCACTCGTAGCGCCGAGAGAATTAAAAACGCCCGTGGTCCGAGTTGCTTGAGATCCTCACTAACCACTACGCTCCCAGGCCTTCACAAATCGCCAGGAGGTTCACGTTCCATATGAGGAAGCAATCAAGTAAGGAGACCATCAATCAATATATGGCCGCCCTCAGAACAGCAGCCCTGCACTGCGGGTTTGGAACATACCTGGAGGACATGCTCCTCGATCAATTAGTTTGTGGGGTCAAGGATCTCAACCTACAGAGGCGACTGCTAGCTAAAAAAGACCTCAACCTTGCGCAGGCGGTAGAGGAGGCCCTAGCAGCCGAGCTAGCAACGAACTCAGCCACCGAAATTCAGGGCCCAAGTGCCAAGCTAGCATCGTTCCCAGTCCATTCCGAAGAGGTGGAAGCGGAGGAAGCCCACAGCGATGAGAACGATGTCCATCGCCTCACCAATGACAGACGGTCGCAGGTAGGAGCCAAACAAGAATACACTGGTCCACCCAAGCACATCACGCTGTGCCTAGCCTGTGGGGGATCACATCAAAGGGCCACCTGCAAGTTTAAAGGAGCCGTTTGCAACAACTGCCATAAGAGGGGGCACATTGCGAGAGTCTGCCAAGCCCCCCAAAGTGCTGCACACAGACCCCCATCCTCGCACTCGGGACCACAGAGGCAAGTATTAAACTGTCGCACGCACCGCCTTGCCAGACGTACTGGCCACACTGTTAGTAAAATTTCTCTCTCCGTTTCCCTAGAAGGTAAACCGTGCCACATGGAGGTTGACACAGGGTCAGCGCTCTCAATAATCTCGTGGAACACCCTCAAGAGACTCCACCCCAGCCTATCTACTACCCGGCTTCAGAGATGCCAGTTCGGTCTGAAGGACTACCAGGGGAAGGCCATTCCCGTGATCGGCAGAGGCAAGTTCTTTGTCAGTTTTAGAGCTTTTAAAGGCCACCTACCTCTAGTGGTAGTTAACGGCAATCTACCCACCTTATTGGGGCTCGATTGGTTTCCCCACCTCGGCCTAGGGTTAACAGGAGTCCATGCTGTCTCAACCTCAGACACTGACTCCTTATTCGCTGACTACGCAGATGTGTTCAGTGAGGAGCTGGGGTGTTATAATGGAACCCCCATCTCGTTCACCGTTGACCCCCAGGCAGTTCCAATTAGATTAAAACCACGTAGAGTTCCATTTGCTATTCGACCAAAACTAGACGCTGAATTGGATAAACTACTAAAACAAGGGGTCATTGAGCCAACAGATTTCGCCAAGTGGGAGACGCCCATTGTCACACCCTCAAAAAAGATGGTAGCCTGAGAATTTGCTCGGACTACAAGACAACAATCAATAAATATTTACAAGTTAGCGCCTACCCTGTGCCCGTCATTCAGCACTTATTGCACACATTCGAACCGGGCAATATTTTTGCTAAATTGGACATGTCTCAAGCATATCAACAGTTCCCTGTTGATAACCAAACGGCGGAACTTCAGACCATCGTCACTCACAGGGGTGCCTTCCGATGCAAGCGTCTCCAATTTAGGCGTAAGTGTTGCCCGGGTATTTTTCAGTCCCTCATGGAGCGGATTTTACAGGGCCTCCTGGTGTAGTACCCTACTTGGACATCTTGGTCTCGGCCAGGGACAGACCCCAACTCTTCCAGAGAGTGCGAGCAGTGTTAGAGAGGTTCAGACAGCATGGCCTCAAGTTAAAAAAAAAAAAATGCGCCATTGCCACTAGACAGGTGGACTTTCTGGGTTATAAAATTGACGCCTCTGGCATTCACCCCTGGAGTCCAAGGTTAGGGCGATCCACGAAGCTCCCACACCGACCTCCAAAACGGAGCTACAAGCTTTCTTGGGGCTCCTAAACTTTTATGCATCCTTCTTGCCCCATAAAGCCTCAGTAGCCGAACCCCTACACAGATTACTAGACAAAAAGTCGCCGTGGCACTGGGGGCACAAAGAAGACCAGGCGTTTAACGCCGTCAAATCACTACTTACCTCAGAGGCAGTGCTCATCCAATTCGACCCCAACCTTCCTTTAGTACTGGCAGCAGACGCATCCCCTTTTGGAATTGGGGCGGTCCTTAGTCACCGACTCGCCAATGGCACCGAGGCCCCCATCGCTTTTTTCTCCAGGACGCTCTCGGCCACGGAGCGAAATTACAGCCAAATAGACAAGGAAGCCCTAGCAGCTGTTGCAGCCGTGAAAAGTTTCACGAATTCCTTTTTGGCCATTTCTTGAACTGGTCACCGACCATAAGCCCCTCCTGGGCCTACTGGCCGGCGACAAACAGACACCTCAAGTCCTCTCCCTCGTATGACAAGGTGGACACTTTTCCTAGCGGCCTACTCATACAAACTTATCCACCGCCTGGGCAAAACTCTATCCCACGCTGACGCGCTCAGTCGCTGCCCCTTACCCGCTCCGGCTGAAGACCCAGCTCCTGTCAATGCCATTTTTGAAATCACTCAGTTGGACCTGCCCATCACCGCCCTTGACATCGCCGCCAAAACCAAGGCAGACCAAACGCTCGCCCAGGTGCTCGACTGGGTGAGGAGGGGGTGGCCGGGAGGCAACGTTGATAACAAATTCGCACCCTTTAAGACTCGCATGCAGGAGCTGTCCAGTTTGCAGGGTTGTCTACTGTGGGCACTCGAGTGGTCATTCCGACCTCGCCATGCACTCCGAGTCCTGGAGGCGCTGCACGAGGGACACCCGGCATTGTGAGAATGAAGGCGTTGGCACGCAGCTACGTGTGGTGGCCGGGTCTAGACGAGGACATTGTCAATTGGGTAAGTTCCTGCAGCATTTGCCAGGAATCCCGTCCTGCTCCCCCCATCGCCACCCCTACCAGATGGGAGAGCGCCAGCGCCCCTTGGTCTAGAATCCATATCGATCTGGCCGGCCCCGTGCATGGAAAGATGTTCCTAGTGGTCGTGGACGCTTATTCCAAATGGATAGACGTGGCACAGCTATCCACGACCACCACACTAGCAATCACCAACGTGTTAACGCGCCTGTTCGTTACACATGGACTACCCGACTCCTTGGTCTCCGATAATGGCCCACAGTTCGCATCAGTAGAATTCAGCCGTTTTGCAGCCAACCTAGGCATTCGCCACATTTTCACAGCCCCATTTCACCCTGCGAGTAATGGGTTGGCTGAAAGGGCCGTCAGGACCACCAAAGAGGCCCTCGCTAGGTTTGGCAGAGATGACTGGCACCACAAACTCTCACGGTTCCTGATGAGCCAGCACTCAACCCCCTGCGCAGTCACCAATAAGTCCCCAGCGGAACTTCTGATGGGCCGGCGCCTGAGGACTGTATTAGATAGACTGCACCCACAATACTGCCCTGACTCTCCCTCGCTTCCACTTCGGGGTTAGACATTTTATGTTACAGGAGCCGTATTCGCAAGGAATTTCGCTGGGGACCCACTTTGGATTCCGGGCGAGGTCATCGCCGTCACCGGGCCGAGATCGTATAGAGTCAGGCTGGAGGATGGTCGCGTCTGGAGGAGACACATAGACCAACTCAGAAGGCGCCTCAGCAACCTCACAAACAAGAATCCAGAGTCTCCAGTCGAAGGGGAACCGTCTCATCCGCCGCCCAGCCACACCGCACCCAGCGACCAGTCTGCGCCAGCGGTCGTTCCGGTCAGCCCAAACTCGGACAACAGCGCCCAGAGAGTTGACCAACCTGATCCAACCCACGAGAGCTCGACCCCAGAAACCAACCCGGTGGTTTCCGAGGATGCCCAGTCCAGAGAGAGTGTTGGCGACACTATGCCAGCTCAACCGTCACAGACTGATACCGAACAGTCAGACAATGTTCCCGAGTTGCGCCGCTCCGGGCGCCAACGCAAACCCCCCGTCTACCTCAAGGACTATGCGTGTTCGCATCTGGGGGGAAGGGGTGTTATGTCCTGAGGACTCAGGGAGTTCTCACTCAGGTCCACTCACTTTGTGTGGGCGATATTCCCCCGTTCCCATTGGTTGGTTCTCCCCAGCAGCCAGCTATAAAAGCAGGCTGCAGGGTCCAACTGGTTGCTGATTGCTGCGAGCCAGTTCCAAGCGTGGCAAGCACGGTCAGCCCTTTATTTGTTAAATAAAGTACTGTTGCACTCATGCTCTGGTCAGCCTCTCATTGCTCAAACTTAACATCTTCTATTTTGTGCCTTCCACAAATCTGCGATGATCCTCCAATTCTACAGATAAAATAAGTGGGTGAGGAGAAACTCACTTACTTCCCTGGTGCGTATCATTCACATTTGTCTACAAGACAGTCATTTTAGTAGGCTTCATAATGATTCATGATCAAGCCTGACAAGTATGATGAATTTCCTGCTCTTATTAATGAAGGAAACCCTTCTGAAATCAGGTATGGATCACCGTTTGTAATAATCATGTATGCAATTTGCACAACATTCCTCCTGCAAAAGTATCCCGTGGGCTCTTTATTCAGCATTTTGTAATGTTTCTTTTGGTGGTTGACTGAACATGAATTAAACTGACTGAATCCATAAGCTTCACTGCCTTTGTATTAAGAAATTCAAAGTTTATACAGCAAAAGTAAATAAAACCTGCTCTATTTACTTGTTTTCCATGAAAATCCAGTGATTTTGGCAAGATAATCCTCTCTCTCAATTATAGAGTTAGATTCAAATTTAGACATGCTTAAAAATAAAATTGAGGGGACCAAGATCTGTTGTTTGAGTTATGTGTATATTCCCAGCTCTGTTCACTTCTCTGTTAGAACCTTATGCTCAATGTCTATGGTTCCACCCCCCACCCCCCCCGGATATTTTATCTAATTAGGGATTTCTCTTACATACAGCTGTTCTCTTGGATGATCCCAAGCAATCAGGGATCATGCAAATGCAGTAATTTTACAGTTCATGTAATGGGAGAAGTTTAGCAAATAAAGTCACAATTCGTTAAATGCCAATAAAGGAGTACGACTAAGATGTATACTTTTTACTTATTTATTTAAGCTATATGATGAATTTATAATACATATAGATTGGAAGAAGATGAACACGGTTTTAACATTGGAGGATGAATCATTAATAACCTGGACTAAGATGAAATATAATGACAACAGACACAACAGCCAACCTTAACTGAAGTGGGAGACAGCTATTAGAATCAAACATCAACAATAAAGGAATCAGCACAATATGTCACAGGCTAGCATTCCATGGAACAGCCCCGAAGACCCTGGAAAAGATATTTAGATGTGATCAACAGTGGATTCAATTTTTTTTACAACTGGTTCTGTGGGCGTGTCTTGGTGGGCGTGGCAGGGGAAGGATACTGTAAAAACTCCAGTCAGAGGTGGTATTTGCTGCTACCAGTTCTCCAGAACTGGTCAGAACCTGCTGAATACTTTGGATGTGATGTATCTATTTGTACGGAGATTAGATTAGTGCAACCAAAATTATTAATCAACGGAGGCAAAAGTTGGACTATGAAGAAACTGGATAGTAAAAGTATTGCCAACTTTGAACTTCTGATATTGGAGAAGACTCTTGATAATATGGGTGGCCAAGAAAACAAATAAATGGATCATTGAACAAATTTAGTGTTTCCATTGCTGATCAAGTTCAAATGATCACAGTTCAGATACATTATGCAAAGACCTAGGTCTCTGGAAAGGGCACTAAGGTTGAGAAAGGTGGAAGGAAGGAGAAGAATGGGACACCTACCACCATGGATGGACTCAGGTTCAGTGGCAATGGGTACACCTTTGGAAGACCTGAAGGACCAGGTAATGGACAAATAGTCATGGAGAAAATCTGTCTATACGTGATTGCTAAGAGGTAGCACCAACCTGAAGGCAATACAATCATTCAATCATTCAGTAGCATTATTGAAAGTAAATAAGTTGGGATGTAAGGAAATACCTAAATTTTGGCAAGGAAGACATATCTTAAAAGCATACGCAGGTTTCAGTGCTAAATATAAAATGGGAACAATTTAGATTCATTCTGCTTTCCAGATCAAAGCCCCACTGGAATTTTTATTCCTACAGAATAATATACACTTTTTTTTTTTTAGTTTCCAGCAGAGAGTCTTCTTAAAAAAAATGTATGATTTCACCTTAGGAATACAGAAGAGACACATATTCCTCAAAAATATCACCAAGCAGGATGATCTTGTATAGAAATGGATTCTTGGAAGAGTTTCCCTCTTGGGAAAGCCTCCCAGTCCTGTTAATAATCTTGCCACTTTCTTAGCTAACCATGACAGATTTACATTCTCTGACCCTCAAGCTGCTCTTCATTTGCATGCCCACTAGGCTGTAACCAATCTGTCTGCAGTAATTAAAAATAATATAATAGGGGATGTGATATATTAATTATAAATAATATTTCATGATTTTGTCACACCTTCCACTTAAGCATTCATAAGTAACAACAGGTCTGCTACAATGATAAAATATGAAGGCTGTTGGTGTGCCATTATCTCAGATATAACATTTAATAAGAAACTGTTGTCCTTTAAATAGATTATTAGCCTGCCTAACTATCTGCAGAATTGTAGCATCAGGGGTCACAAACTAGAGACAACTTATCAATGGCCATGGACAAGAGATTCTGGCAGTGGGATCCAGGCATGGGCTTTTTCCTGCCCAAAAATGGCCTGCTGTTTCCTGCACTTCAGTGTTGTCATTGAGATACCTGGAAAGTTGCAGCTGCTGCTCCACCAAGGATGCAAAGAACCAGCATATGATCTTACAACAAAGCGGATAGGGAATTACCTCCTTCATCTGAGATAACCTCTGCCTGCCATAGCAGAAAGCACTTCCAAAAAAGGCGTAATAATAATAAATCACAGAATACACAAACTTGCAAATAGAAATAAAACAACTATGGTGAAAGGAAGCAAAGGTAGTACCAACAGAACCACCAATGAGCCGTGGTGACACAGTGGTTAGAATGCAGTACTGCAGGTTAATTCTGCTGACTGCCAGCAGTTTGATTCTCACTGGTTCAAGGTTGACTTTCATCCTTCCAAGGTCTGTAAAATAAGGATCCAGATTGTTGTGGGCAAGGGCTATAAAGCACTGTGAAGCTGTATATAAGTCTAAGTGCTATTGCTAATAATTGTTGTGACAATCTAATATTATTAAGTAACACTTGCCTTTCCTTGGGAGGGGCTCGATAGCTTGATAAAAATACCAAACCCAGTCTAAACATGTGGTTGGCATAGCATAATTTAATTTGAAATTCTGTATTAAATAAATAGCCATTCTAATGATTTTTAGAGAAATTTGGAGAAATAGTTGTGTCAAAACTTCCCTTTTATGGAATGCTTACTGCATGTGTACAACTTGATGTCTTAGGGCAACATCTGCCACTTGAAAACATTAAATGGGACTCTCAGAGTTCTCCAGAAATTGTTCACAAATTGTAATTTTTTTAATGACAGGAAGGTTTTTTCCCCATCTTGGTCCTGCCCACTTCTGGTAGCATAGTCCCCAGTCCAGTAAAAGATGCACACAATATCTGTAAATGTCTTAGCATCTGTTTCTTAAGACTTTGTGCATAGACAAAGTGTCTGCCCATAAAGGTGAACAGCGATTAATGTTAGCTTTGTCATAACAATCACAACAGAGAATTCTAGCAAGTGTGCCCTGTAATGGAGAATTGAATAACAATTGCATTTTCTAAAAGGCCTTCTTTAAAATAACAGAAAGCCTGAGAAACAATTGACCTGGAATTTTAGAATCCATGACATTTAGGAAATTCTACAAGAGTCTCCTTTTCTGCTCAATAAGAAAAGAAATCTGATGTTACCCAATATAATTAAGTCCATTGCCATCTAGTGATTACCCTACATAACTGCATAGGACATTATTCACACAATATGCAGTATAAATGATTGCGATAGGTTGTGAGCTGGTATGAAGAGACCGATGAATTGTCTTGTGTGTAGGTGTGATACGTACATACGTATGTATAGAAACAGAGAATTTGTGCTTACTAAGGACATTTCTAAGCAATGTCTTAAAGAGCCAGCTTGGTCTAGTAGCTAGATACTAGGAGACTGTGAGTTCTAGTCCTGCCTTAGCTGTGAAAATCCAGCTGAGTGATTTTGGGCCAGTCACTCCCGCTTAGCCGAATCCATCTCATAGGGTTGTTGTTGGGGGAAAATGCGAAAAATATTATGTATGTTTGCTACCATGAGTTATTTATAAAAATTACAAATCTAATAAATAAATAAACATAAATAAATTTCACTTAGAGAATGCATTTTGCATGTTATTTGCATTTCTCTGTGTATTTTCCTCTAATATATACATAATGCATAAAGTTCAAAGGACAGCTTTGTTTCAGTCCATGCATTGGTTTGCAATGGAATAGTGGGGAAAATGTCTGTTAAAATACCAATTGAACAATTTTTCCCCCATGTCCAAAGCCTGTTTGTCCTTATTCTAGCAATTTTATATCCAGCTGAAGCTGCATTTGTATTCCAAAAGCACCTTAATATCCAGCCAGCTTTAAGCAAAATCAGTGCTGTGCTGAGACACCACTTTGGATATGTTTATGATGCTGGAACAATATTCCAAGATAATGCTGGTAGGGTGAATATGTTGTGCTTCACTCTGGCACATGTTTATTACTATTTAATATATAGGTTCTCTTGATATTTTATGCTGTTAAGAATATCTGAAAAGACACAACTGTTGTATGGCTACTGTAATGTTGAATCTCAGGCTTAGCTCTATGGGAGGTTCTGACACAATAGAAAATGTTAATACAGTGCAGCAGTAAATACTACATCTGTTATTCTCCAGTGAATAGTAACTCCACTGTTATGGGAAGCAGAGGGATTAGCAGGATATTTCTTTGTGGAGATCACTAGGTATGTACTATTTAAGGGAACTTGTTCTCTCTCCAAATGGATGTTTTTATGTGTCAAAATATTGGTTGTGAAAGTCTTAAATGTCTGCACTCATTTCCTGCTAGTCTCTATTGCGATCCAGTCAATTTCCGAGAGCTTCAACAATCAGATAATGGTTCACCTATACAAATTATATCCGCATCTATATTCACAAAGGAAATAGCAATTTGGCACAATTTGCCATTGCCGGTGCCAAAGTTCCACTGGTCTAAAAAGCTCAATGCTCAAAAAAGAGACATTCTTGGCTATGTGAACAATAAAATGATTTAAATCTCTTAGGGAAATTAATATATAAATTGTATGTATTAAAATCCACATAAAGAAATAAATAAAGAAAAACCAAGGCAATAATGATTTGAGGATTAAGCCCTGCAGGATCTAAAACCTGGGAACATATTCTTCCATAGTCTGCAGCAATGAAAGCATGCTGATGTATGATATATATATATAGCAGAATTAACTAGAAAGCCAGAAATGAAAGGGGTGGCAGGGAGACTACTGATATCTTCAGCATTAAGAAATAGAGATTCCTTTCCACTTGATGAAGGGACACGTGATTTACTTTGTTGAGGCACTTTGCACCGCCCTGTTATGTATTATGCAGAGGTGGTATTCAGCAGGTCCTGACCAGTTCTGGAGAACCGGTAGCAGAAATTTTGAGTAGTTTGGACAACTGGCAAATACCACCTCTGACTGGCCCCGCCCCCATCTATTGCCTGCCTCCTGAGTCCCAGCTGATTGGTTGGGTCTTCTTAGGTTGCCCTGCACAGGAGAACGAAGCTGGAAAGCAGGTTAGTGGGGTGGGGAGGGAATGGGGATTTTGCAGTATCCTTCCCCTGCCATGCCCACCAAGCCACGCCTACCAAGCCATGCCACGTCCACCAAGCCATGCCCACAGAACCAGTAGTAAAATGTTTTGAATCTCACCACTGGTATGATGCTTTTTGATTGGTCCTGAAGAGTCAGGGTAGGGGTGGGGAATTCAAAATTTTGAGATGGTATGACAGAACAAGAACAGCAAAGATGGAAGGGAAGGTGGAGAATATTTAGTCGGACCTCCTGCTCAGTCTGGTTCTACTACAGCACTTCTGAGTGATGATCGCCAACCCTTGTTTGAAGATGCCTGTGAATGAAAACTGACTAGATATGTTATAGCAGTTTCATGGACTGACAACTCCTACGTCAATCTCTCTAGGTAGACCAGACCAGACAATCAGGCTCCACAGGAAAGCTTAAACTACATTTATGGAAATCAGTTATAACTAACTGGTAACAAAAACTTGCAAGTCTGATTGTGTTGTACCTACTCCTCCTTCTCATGCTCCAGTGAATCAGAGAGGAGTCTGAATGAGCTGCTTCTGAAAGTCATTTCATTCCGGACTTTTAAAAAATGCTTCAGTCCCTTTTGCTTAGATAACATATCTCCATCAAAGTAATATCTGCATATCTCCATCAGAGTAAACTTCTTTACTGTCTATGTCATATAATCAGGAAGCAGCGGTGTATCATATGTGAGGAAGTAGGAGTGCTTCCCACCCCCGGGGGCAGGCAATAAGGATATGCGCTGTCTGGCAACTTGGGGTCGCAAGGAGATTATTCAGAACTGTAGAGGCAGGTTGCTACTGCCAAAATGTGGATTAGATGCTTAACACGTAATGGCATAGTATGGCCACAATAGAGGAGGAAACTGGGAATGATCTTCTCTGGGTGTCAAGTATATTTATTAGTTATGCCATTATCAAGAAATCTAGCCTGTACCTCCTTCCTTGTAGATTTAGGACAGAGTCACTTCAAAATGAGATAGGTGGCAAATAAATTTAATCAATAAAATAAAAAGTAAAATAGGCTATCACAGATGGCATGCATCATCTGAAGATTTAAAGTTAAAACCTATTAAATTTAAAGCAACAGAAACTGAAAAAGGAGAAAATAAGAACAATAAAAAAACAAATGCAACTTTTACCGCAAAATGAAAATTAGGATTCATGGAAAAATTAATACAAACAGTTGAGCCAACTTCTAAGAAAATTGAAGAATATTATCATAAGATTAAGCAAGTTTAATTAGATAAGCTGTTTCTGACAAATCAAAAAAAAATTTTCACTTCTTAAATAAAAACTAGGTGAAAACAGAAAACCAGCTGAATCCCTTAAAAACTAAGGAAGCAAAACATTTGAGACAACCAAGCACAACACAATATAATGGCCATATAGATATATGATATAGAAAAACAATCAAAACCTGAACAACTGGAAAAGACTGTAATACCAGCAGAAACTTACTGTACTTTTCCTTTTTTTTAAGCATGCTCTTATTCTACTGATATTAATTTTAAAGTTCATTGTTTACATCAGTGCTGAGTAGCTGTAGGCAAAATTACCTAGAGAAATGCAATTGCCTTTACCTACAATTACGATCTTTAGTAATGACTTAAAAAATGGAGTTTGGATAGGATAATTGTGTAACAAAGCAATAAAAAATATGAATACTTCCTTAGAATTGAATTAAGGAATACCACTAAAACAGAAGCAACTAACAATGGAAGAAAGTTATAACCATTTGGGTATTTTAGAGAGAAATAGTATTTGGCACGCGCAAATGAAAAACAGTCCTAAATAGGTAAAACAAAGTAGAAAAGTTTAAAATTGAAGCTGAATTGTAGTAATAAAAGCAAAACTATTAATATTGGGTTTATTGCTACAGAGCAGCTATTGTAGCCTGGACATAAGTGGCATTAAATACTTTAGGCCAGGGGTGTCAAAGTCAAAGCCCACGGGCCGGATCCAGCCCATGGGGTGCTTAGATCTGCCCAGCCTGGAAACTGCAAAGGACTGGCTAATGGTGCCAGCGAAAATGGAGCTCCGTTTTCATTGGCAGAGGACTGCAGGAGACAATTGTGGCCAAAACTGGGGTAAGTGAGGGCCACACACAGACCCCCTGAGCTCCATTTTTATTGGCAGAGGGCTATCAAAACAAACTAATGGAGAAATGTTTCCCCTTTTGCGTTTGAGCATACAAGAAGGGACAGGAAAGGAGAAAGGGAAAGAGGAAAGACAAAGAAAAAGAGGGAAAGATGGGAAGAGAGCAAGAAAGGAAAGATAAAGAAAGAGGGGAAGGAAGAAGGAAGGAAGGAGATTATAATGAGAGGGAGGGAGAGTCTCAGGGAAGTTCGGCCTTAGCACTTGGCCACCACAGGTGCCCCTGACATGAGTCCTATGTCATGCCAACCCTGGCCACGCCCATGCCTACACCCCAGCCACACCCATCCCCCGGTTCTCAGAGATCAAACATAATCTTGATCTGGCCCTCAATGAAATCAAATTTGACGCCTCTGCTTTAAGCCATAAAACCTCAAAATATATGACAATATCTCCTACACTATGCCATAATAATAACATAGACTGATTGTATTTACCAAGGAAAATTGATGGTCATGGTCCATTGCAGGCAGAACAGAAAGTGGAGGATAAAATCTGAGGTCCAAATGATTACACAAAAGCAAACAAAGAGAGGATGTGAGTAATTGCTTGTAATGAAAACAATCGGAATGTGACAGAATCAACAGTAGTGTATAACACAGAAGAGTAACAAGACAAATGAAAAACTGGAAAGGTAAACCTCTGCATGGCCAATACCTGAAAGAAATTGAAGACAAGGTCAACAGTAACAAGATTTGGAACAGTTTCATATTGAATTCATCAAGAAGAAAACAAAAGGATTAATATTTGCAGCATAAAAACAAATGCAACACATACGATCCCCAAATAAATGAATACATTGAAAACAAACCTCAAAATGGTGTTTGGAGAGCATAAATGTGTAACATTAGCAATAAAAAGATAGATAGATGGATGGATGGATGGATGGATGGATGGATGGATGGATAGATAGATAGATAGATAGATAGATAGATAGATAGATAGATAGATAGATAAGATAAGATAAGATATAGACCACTGGTGTCAAACTCGTGGGGTCATGTTGCTGTCATGTGACGTTTCGTGATGTTTTCTCCTTCGTGGAGCTGGGATGGGTATGGCCTGATCATGATGCATCCAGCCCATGGGCCACCAGTTTGACACCCCTGATGTAGACTATGCAAAGAGAAAAACAAGATGGTTGACTAATTAATCAGTGGCTACAGCAAACTTGTGAATACAGATTGCAAAAAAGAAAAAAAAAGAAAATTGGAATTTATGGATCTGATGACCCAAGTATTAGTATGATCATAATGCTCAAGAGTGGCTTTGGAAACATTTTAGGAGATTTTGAAACTTGTACCAACATGCGAAACTAAATATGCTGGCATTTCAACAGTTGAATAAAAGCAACTTTTATTTATAGAAGTGACAATGTCAAATAACAAAAGCTGAAAAGGAACTGGAAAAAAAATTGCAATGTATTGGGCACAACTGATGCTTCACAACTGAAGTACGGAGATTATAAAATAAAGGGGCAAAATTTTTCCTCATAATTACTAGAGCAATAAGAGATTATAACATTGAAATTGTCAAAACATCTACAAATTGGAATTATTTGACCTCATAACACTTAGTTTAAAAAAACAGCTTTGCTTAGAACATATGCCGATATTTGGACAATTCGTAGTCTTAGGGCTTTAACATGAATTAAACTGAACTGAATTATTAGCATTTGCTGAGCATTCTTCAAAAGGGACTATATAACAACAAATTACACTTCAAAACTAAGTGCAGAATAAAAATAAAGGAATATCTATCTAATTTGCATATACAAAGCAAATTCACAAATGTCTAGGAAGTTCTTAATTCTAAGAGAATAGTGGAATACTAAACAGCTAACGATTTTACCATAAAAATAATAAAACTACCTCCTGAAAGACCTGTTAAAATATGTAACTATTACATCAAGCAAACACAGGCGGTGCAGTGGAAACAACTGTGGCAGGAAAGGTTATAAAATGGGGAAAAATTGAAAAGTGTCTCATTTAAAAACAGAAATGTTGGCCTCGATTATGCTCATAAGTCAAGGACTACCTGTAAAAAGGGATCCCATGACCCGCGAACACTGCAACTATCATAAATATGGGTCAATTGCCAAATCTCTGGATTTTGATAACATGATCACCGGGCACGCTACAACAGTTGTAAGTGTGAAAAACAGTCATAAGTCAGTTTTTTCAGAGCCCTTGTAAGTTTGAATGGTCACTAAATGAATTGTTGTAAGTTGAGGATTACCTGTAAAGTATAACATAAAAGCCTGAGAGCAGAGGTGGTATTCAGCAGGTTCTGACCAGTTCCGGAGAACTGGTAGCGGAAATTTTGAGTAGTTTGGAGAACCGACATATACCACCTCTGACTGGCCTCGCCCCCATCTATTCTCTGCCTTCTGAATCTCAGCTGATCGGCTGGGTCTTCTTTTGCTGCCCTGCACAGGAAAATGGAACTGGAAAGCAGGTTAGTGGGGTGGGGAGGGAATGGGGATTTTACAGTATCCTTCCCCTGTCATTCCCACCAAGCCACACCCACAGAACTGGTAGTAAAAGAAATTGAATCCTACCACTGCCTGAGAGGCCTGTCACTGAGGCCAATCCAGAAGCCACAAGTCCTCAAGAAGAGGAGCACCCCTATTCCTCACAGAGTGAATAAATTTTTGTTTTAAACTCAGACACTTTTTCAGCCGTAATGTTTCCTGCTACCCGTTTGCCATTGTTCATCAGCAACTTCCTATTCTTAGACAGCTTCAAGAAGAAGAAGAAGAAGAAGGAGAAGGAGAAGGAGAAGGAGAAGGAGAAGGAGAAGAAGAAGAAGAAGAAGAAGAAGAAGAAGAAGAAGAAGAAGAAGAAGAAGAAGAAGAAGAAGAAGAAGAAGAAGAAGAAGAAGAAGAAGAAGAAGAAGAAGAAGAAGAAGAAGAAGAAGAAGAAGAAGAAGAAGAAGAAGAAGAAGAAGCTGCTCATTCTGCTGCCTGTAATGATGTTCTTGATCAAGGCTTTCCCTCAGCAACTCTACACTCCGATTGCACTTTTACCAAGTTCAATATTTTTGAAGTTGTTCAAATTAAGTTTATCACAGCTGTTCTTGCTGTTCAGAAATATATTAAAAATGGCATTTTATGTTTTGGAGATGGGTTTAAGTTTCTGTGGAGGCTAAAGCTTGGGTTGTTTTTTTTTAACTCATCAGCTCTTGGTTACAATTAATTTCCTTCCCTGTAGGTCTGATTCCTTTGATCTTTGGGGACTGCTGTAAATCAACGTGGCTTAAGAAAGCTACTGATAAATCCATTTATTGAGTTTTTTCAATGGAAAGCCTCTGCTTCTTAGGCTTTGAAAATGCCAGCTGCACTCTCAAGCAATGGATCTGGGACATGGACCTTCAATCTAATTTAAGCCTAGTGTCTTAGTTCTATGATTTGGGAGATCTTTCTAAAAGGATTAGCGCCAGCCTCTTATTTATCATCTATCACAATATGAAAATTTCACAGATCTTTTACTTTTAGCTAGGCTAGATGCACTGCCTTCATCGGTCCTCTTTGGACACTATAAAGAGTGCAGCAGTGCCAATCCCCGTGTGGGGATGACTCAATAGACTTTTTGAATCATACCCTCCTTTGTTGTTCCCTGTTCATGGACTGTGGTTTGATTCTTATCCACCCCATCACAAAAGACATTTTCAGGCACAGATCATAAATTTTACAATAATCTAATAAGAAGCCTAGTACATCTTGTCAGCTTGCCCAGTTTTGTGTATCTATATTGCCAATAATTCTTCTCCTAGTTGAAAATTCTGATTTATTTGCTTATAGCAATAGCATTTAGACTTATATACTACTTCACAAAGCTTTGCGGCCCTCTTTAAGGGGTTTACAGAGTCAGCATATTGGCCCCCCCCCCAATCATTTTACCAACCTCGTAAGGACAGAAGGATGAGCCGGTGAGAATCGAACTACCAAAACTGCTGGCAGTTGGCAGTCAGCAGAATTAGCCTGCAATGCTGCATTCTAACCACTGTACCACCATGGCTCTTATTGGTATTCTATCTTATTTGTTTATTGGTATTCCATCTTATTTTATTTTATTCTATTATCGCACTGTAGGAATTTTTACATTCTACATTTCATTCCATTATCATGTATCAATTGATAGTTATCAGTGGATGTGTATATGTATTGTATATCATTTACTTTTTAGGTTTTATATTGCTTTTTTCTAGCCTAATGGCTGTAATAAAGTTACTTGTTTTAGTTGGATTATTAGAAATAGTCAAAAATCCCAAAGAAGCCGAACAAACCAAGGGTTAATTTGTCATGATTTCTTTGCAACACAGCCTTCCTAGCCAACTGTTCATGAACTGCTTGATAATATGTTTGAATAGCCATCGGGCTGACAGATGTGTAGAATCTCAGGTTCTTCTTCTCCTTTTTGAATGTTGAGATGATATTTGCTCTCCTACAGTGTTTTGGGACCTCACCCAGTTCTCCACGAGTTCTGCAATCATCTCTGCTAGTTTATTCAGTACCATGGGATGTAATCCATCTGGCCCCGAAGACTTGAATTCATTTAAATTAACCAAATTATCTCTTACCTTGTCTTTGCTAATCTGCAATTCCTTCCACACTGGTATAACACTGCTCGGCTATGGCTCAATTTCCCTCGGAGAGAAAACAGATGCAAAATAGGAAATATTAAAATGTTCTGCTTTCTCAGCATTGCCCTTCACACTTTCTCCCCGTAATAGACCTATATTGGCTTGGCTTTCCCTTTAATTCCAAAATAACAAAATAATTTTTTGATTTTGTTGTTACTCATAGCATCTTTTGCAAGCCTGAGCTCATTCTGAATTTTTTTCTGAGATAGCTCCTAGATTTCTTTGGTTAGGTTCCCCTCTTTCCTTTCGTATAAATTTCTGTTCTGCATGTCTGAGAGCTACTCATCGTGGCTTCTTTAGAATTATCCTGTTTTTCTTCCGGGAATGTAATTGCCTCTTCCATATTTCACTTTGTAGAAGTTCTCATCTTTCCTAGACACTTTCTCCACAAGTATCTGAAGATCCTGGATTTGACCTACCTTCTTTTGAAGTTCACCAAACTTTACTTTTTTGAAGTCCAGTATGCAAGTCCAACTCTTCTCAGTTCCTCTTCTTCTGGGTATTACAAAATCACTTTTCCTGAGGTTAGTATTCCCAGCAGGTGTCAGGATTTGGTATTACATGTCCCTTGGAAATATTGGTCATGTGGAGCAGATAAATCTCACCTGTATCGTTTGCCTGCCCAGGCTTCCCTATAATAAATTCCCACGGTGGGATCAATGTTATTTTTCTCTCCTTTTGTTTCTCTCTCCCAGAGAGTGTCAAAAGGGTTTCCATGCTCTGATTCCTGAATTTCTGCACAAGTAGAAAAAGAAAGAAGGAAAAACTAAAGGCAATAAAAAGGCCACTTTTCTATTAGGTCTGTTCCAGTTTGTTGGAACACATTGTAGCTGTTTAGTATTGTATGCTAATCACATTATACCATCAAGTTTCAGTCATTTGTTTATTTTATTTATTTACAAAGTCTATATGCTGCCCATCTTACTATCCAATAATTATGTGTCTTTGCCAGTTTGGTTTGCTAGTTGTCCTTATTTAATATTGAGATTCTATGGGTTTCTACAGAAACATCTGGAGTTTTGAGTACCACCTACTGGCATCTCCAATGTAATGTTCTATGAAATACTTGAGTCCTATCCTGGCCTCCTGCCGCTCCCTTTGAGTTGTGCTTTCTTGGCTCCAATTCGTGGCTAAATATTTCTCTCTGGGCTTTTGCCATCCTCCTCTTTTTGTACCAGTTTAATACCCTTCTAATTACCCTGGAGAAATACCTGCTTATCTCATATTTCCCCCCCTCCCCCAGTTTCTGTAAGAGGTACCTTGTCGCTTTCTATGAAAGTGGAGTCCAAGCTTTCTTGGTAATGCTACTTCCTGTTATCTCATTTTGCACCATGACTAAAATGGAAGGATGGATGGGAAAAAAAACCCCTGTAATCTCAATCTTTCACTTTCCTGACTAAGTTCTCATTGTCTCCAGATATTCTTTCAAGGTCTCTCTTAGTCTCCTGTAGCTTCACAGTTGTTGGATTTGTATTCTTCTTCTCATTCAGGAGTTCAAAGTGACACTTCCTCCTTATTTTTCTTAATGATAATAACCCTATTCAGTAGAGTGGGCTGGAAGAGTGTAAATGGCTGGAAGTCACCCAATAAGCTTCAGAAGCTGACTTTGAACTTGATTTGCAGGTCTGCAGCACCATTTTCTGTGAATAGTAAAGATGCATATTTAAGTTGAAATGCTTTTTTTTAATTAACTAAGCTTGCTACCTTATTTAATATATTGAAAGTCATTTTAGTCCATTTTAGTCACTTACATTGACAAATGCTGCTTTTCTAAACATTGCATCATTGACTGAACTTACCTATATTCTCTCTGTATTCCATAAGTCATGTTATTAAAATAAATGATGGGAAAAAAATGTGATTGGGGTAGCAAAACCTGGAGGGATCTTATATAAAGCTCCCTAGAGAACCGTATTTCTCATTATTTGTTAAGGAACGCCCATAGCCTAACACACCACCAAAATGTCTGAGGCCAGCTCCCCTAAGCCTCTTATACCATACCACTCAAATAGAAATAATCAGCGCTACTTACTGGTATTTCTGATAAAATGTATTGAAGTATTTTGAAACCATCCTTTGATGGTTCAATATTAATTTCTACATAATTAACACAGTAAGATTTGGAGGATATGTGGGCATGTAGGAAGGCTGACTGAATTGCTCTTTTATATATTATTTTTTTATATTTGTAGAGATGTTTAGAGGGTTTCTAATTTGTTTTTCAGCCGAATATACTTACAAGCCCATCTGCAGTCTGAAATCTTCGAAGACCACCTTAGATCAACTATCACAGATTTCTCTGGTAACTTGCCCTGTCTCAAACACAATGGGGGAAATTACCTGCTTCTGGCTATAGAAATATTTCTTCAATTTGGTCCTTTCTAAGCAGCCACTGTTGGAAGAAGATGGCATCGTTTTGCCTCTGAATTCCTGCAGCATCTATCAGCTTCGATGGATTGAGGAGTACTGAGGCATATACAGTAGATGGAGACTCTGCCATGTCTTATCCCCATGAGACTATTGTTACTCCAAAAGGGATCACTCCAAAAGGGATCACATTGACACAATGGACACAAAATGTAGCATAGGTTTCTCCCATGGATGCTGTATATTTTTAATCTCTTACTTTGAATTTGAGCCACCACAGACATAGATCTGCAGGATAGCTTTACATTATTCCACCTCCAATACATCTTGCACATGAATGATAGTAGTTAAATGCTGGAAGCCCTTGTGCATAATTAATTTTTAATAATAAACCATTAATACATATAATCCATTCTGAGCTGATTTTTCTATGCTGTAAACTGGGTCCCAGATGAGTTGTACCCCCTCCTCTACACACATGCTAATTTTTCACCATGCTCATGAACCTCACCGAACTTGCACTGGAGCAGATTGACTTGCTAATCACTCTCTTGGGTTTCATCCAACATGTTATCCGCATCTCCTTCCCTATCTCTTAAAAAGTTCTCAAATATTCAATTCTACAACTCCAGAAGACCACTAAGCTATTATCTGAGAGCGCTAATCGCAAAGGTTAAGATATTAATATTCTAACTTGAACTTTGAGGAGCAATGACATTCAGAGAAGGCTTTCCTCTGCATGGTTAATTTGGCAATTTTGCTCAAAGGCGGAGGGCTGATCCTAGCAAATGGAATAGATTTGGATGTACAGTTAACACAACAGAAAGGAGAGAGAACAGGATATAGAGTTTTAAGCCATAGCAACACAGGCACAGTTCACTACACCTAAAACAATCACTGAAGCTTAATTTGAATGTTTCTAGAGTTTTTCTACTTTTCATAAAAAGTTAGCAAAGAAGTTTGGTAAAGCGCTTCAGGATTCTGTAGGTCAACAGGATATCCTTTGAAAAGCGAACATGACAAGCAATGAGAAAAGCGGCCATATTAAAAAAAAACCACGAAGTTCAGATTGACCAAGGGCAGCAGAAAAAGAACTTCCCACAATGCATCTCTATTGGAAAGACAATTGGCCAATACTATAGAATGCTGTAATTTGCACCTTTCTAAAATCCCCTCCTTTCTGGTCATGTGATCCATATCAGAGCATAGGCAGCCCTGCCCTGAGCTTTCTAGTATAAATATATACACCAAAACACAATTTGATGTGTTTTGAGTAAAAATGCACACATACACAAAGGTAGCAGTAATGTAACCATGCTGATTAGGTCTCTCACCCATATTCATATGTAACAAGTATGCACCCACCCTTATTAATACCTGGAGTGAGTGTATATAAAATACACATAGATGCAACACATTTCTTCATTAACAGAAGAAAATACGGATGTTGCGTAAGATCAGGATTAGTAAAGATGCAGGAAAGAATGTTTTTTAAAAAATGTCATGCTCTGCATCCTTTCCTATCTTATTTTCTTCCTAGCACTTTTGGAAAGAGTTCTGAGGATTCAAATAATTCTCCCACAACATTACAATGTCTGAGTTGTGTAATAAAACGATTATGAATTTATTGTGCTAATGTTGAATTTCAAATTTTGGGATGGCCAATGTAATTGTATTGGCTTTTTAAATAGCCATTTGACAAGCGTGGCTTGGGAAGATTGATGCAGTTGTGCCTACCTTATAATTCAAAGTACATTTTTCCACGCACAGTTTATTTTTCATTGTGTAAGTTATGCTCAGCATACATTAACTTATGTAAGCAGTTTGTGGAACAAAATACCATAAACAGGTAATCGCTACCAGATTAGATTATTGTTGAAAAGAATTAAAGCCATGAGTTTGTTCCAACCAAAACAGCTCAGAAGCGTGTGTCATCTTAACAATTAAATATCTTAGCTATATATTATCTTAGCCAATCACTGGTAGAAGAAAAGACTATAATTAATATTTTCCCTTTCCTCTCTTATAAAACACAGCAGACCTAATACAATCTTTTTTAAAAAATAATAATAAATGAGGTTGTCAGTTCAAAACATCTGGCATGAATATAATCTCCCAGTTATGTAAAAGAAAATGTAAAAGAAATGTCCCAGTTATATTGACATAACCATAGTTATTCTCCATAGTTTGAATTCTCTCTCTTTTTCTCTCTCTCTAATATATATATATATTTCTAGAGACCCACTTTGAATCTTCATTCAAATACATGCTTTTTTTTTTTTGCAAGATGATTGTCTTTCTCTGTGTTTCAGTAGATGTTAACAACACAATGGAATTTTTGGTGTTGATTGATATGTATTGATAGCACATAAGTTCCTGGATGGTGTTAAAAAGCCAGAATGTAGTGCTTAGCTTAGTGAGGCTCTCAGTGACACAGACATGTAATATTCTCACTGGGATATGTAAGTACCCATCTCCCGGATAAATAATTTAAGAAATTGTTGAGAAATCATACCCATTATTAGGATTTGTGCTCAACAAGTGCCATTTTCTCTGAATCGTATTTGTATTTTGATAGGTATTGATTTTATGAGTAGTAGCGATGAATAATACATTTCATCTCCCTTCATTGCTCATAACAATAAGCGGACAGAAATAATGGGCAAATGGACATTCCACTCCATTCCATTTTTCCCCCTAAATGGAAACATTTTCTTTGAAGACCACACTCTGTCTTCTTCTAAGGGAAGGATGGGAAGGGAGAACCTTATAAGAAGGCTGAAAGACAAAGGCTGTCTAGGGAAGGGAATGAATATGTCTGAAATTCTAAAAGCTGAAATTTTTGCTTTGCTGTACCCTGGACAAGAAAGATGACCCTGAATACGGCCATGTTTGACCTGGTTTTACAGCCAGATGTATCTGCAGGCAGAATGAAACAGTAGCCTCAGGCACCAAATCTGAAAGGGCAGCATATCATTTGTTATTACTTTATCATTATTATAGATTTACTGTCAGGGATCTGGAGAGGGACTTTTGGGTTCCCCCCACCCCTCCTGCCTCATATGCTCAGGTAATTTGGAACACTTAGGATAGCCTGCATTGTGGTTTGAATAGGTATCAAGGGGTGACAGTGTCAGCTGTGCCTCAGAGTGCAAGGTATTCTGATCTGATCCACACCCCACCCCACCCCAATTTTGCACCTGGATGAATAAACTCAGCATGGTGTCTCTCCTTTGTAGTTAGTTTCTTCATTAAATGAAAGAAAGGGATATTATCAATATGAGGCTTCCTTTACATAACGTCCTCATTGCCTATTGTTCTGGGGTGGTAAAGGTTTCCACCTTATGTATGCATGCACTGCTAATTAAAGTGAATTTGAGGACACAAGAGGAAAAAAAATGGGTTGGTGGAATTACAGAGTGATAAATTTTCAGAGATCTTCTCAGAAACATGGGCAGAACATGCCAGCCTCTTGAAGCAAACGAGAGAACAAACATGCACAGGTTACCATTATTTCAATATGTGTGACCTGACCCTCTAACCAGGGGTGGGTTTCTACCGGTTCTGTCCACCTCTGTAGAACCAGTAGCTCTGAAGAGCAGCAGACATAGAACCAGTTCTATGTCTGCTGATGTTTTTGCCCACCTGCCCACCTGGGCTCTTACCTGACCTTTATTTCCTGATTTTTTTCAACTTCAGCTGCCGTGCGAGGCACAGCTGCAGTTAAAAAAGCAGGAAAAGGGGCCTTTTTGAAAGGCTGCTTCTCTGCACGCAGCATGCTGATGATGATTTACAGGCGCGTGCCGGCAGCATGCAGGGAAGCACATCGTAAATCACCGAACCTTGTAAATGACCGAACCGGTAGTTAACCTTGTCGGATCCCACTCCTGCTTCTAACATAGAAGTAAACAACTTGATGTCCTCCAGAATTTTCAAACTACAAAACCTGCAGTTCCTTGCTATTGGCTTTGCTGAATGGAAATTTTAGAAACAGAAACCCTAAATATCTGAGAGACAGCTCATAATTTCCCTCAACTTATTGATGAATGTATCTGAGGTTTTATATATTTTTTCTGCTACTTGGCATCCTCATGTGTTGAAAATACAGCAACCAAAATTGCCATTGTCCTTCCTTCCTTCCTTCCTTCCTTCCTTCCTTCCTTCCTTCCTTCCTTCCTTCCTTCCTCTCTTCCTCCCTCCCTCCCTTCCTTTTTGGTTGTTTTTTTGTAAAAAGTGTCACATTCCTGGAGACTAAGCAGAGTAATTGTTATTTCAAAGTGCCTTAATGCAACAAGAATACAACAAAATATTGAGCATGAACATAAGCATATTTATGCGATGCTTTTTTGAATAGGAAATGAAATGGGATAAAAAAAGCATTGCCAAGCTGGAGAACAATTTTGAATTCAGAGGAATGTTGGCAAACCCTGCGTTGCAGCATTCAGTCAGTGTATAGCTTTTAGGCACCATACGAGATAGTGACTTTTGAAAAAAAAAAAGGTACAAAGGCTTTATCTACTTTCCTTCTTATATGTCATCTCTGATTAAAAGAGGAAATCCTTCAACCCTCATGTCATATCATAAATCAAAGTTAGAAAACCATTAGAAATCAAGAAGAAAGTTATCTCCTATATGCACCATGCATAGATGGATGCAAACACTTACATATGGCAGTGGTGGGATTCAAATTTTTTTACTACCGGTTCTGTGAGTGTGGCTTGGTGGGCATGGCAGGGCAAGGATACTGTAAAATCTCCAGTCAGAGGTGGTATTTGCTGGTTCTCCGAACAACTCAAAATTTCTGCTACCGGTTCTCCAGAACTAGTCAGAACCTGCTGAACACCACCTCTGACGTACGGGCACACATAAAAACTATTTTAAAATGAAATCAACTTCCAGAAAATCCACTAGATTAATTGCCAATTAATAGATAATTTTGCTGTGCATTTCATTTGCATAATTTAGAAGTCACTCATTAGATTACCCTTTCTAACCTGGTGCCTTCAAATGTAGTACAAGACTTTGCATCCTGTAATATACTCTATCCATAACGGAGAACAAATAATTCAGTATATTTTCTAGTACTCTGGGTTGTTGTTGTTTTCTGTTTAAATGCTGCAGGCTAGACTCATTTTCTGTGATGTGTTTTTCTGTTTTGTTTTCTTTCTTTTTTGCATTTTACATTAAAAATACTTTTAAAATCATTTCAGTACTTTTAATGTCCTTTAATATCTGTGATGGATATTACTCTTCTTAAATGTTTTACGATGCAATTCTTGTGCTTTTCTTTTTTTCCTTTCCATAATGTTGTAAACAATCATTAACAGTTTTCGCAAAGCTGGAAAACCAGTATTACAAATGATATTGTAAGGATACATATAGTTGAAATAATCTTAAAAAATAGGTAAAGGTTTCCCCTGTCTAATCATCTCCGACTCTAGGGGTGGTGCTCAGCTCTGTTTCCTAACCAAGAGAGCCAGTGTTGTCCAGAGACACTTCTGTGGTGATGTGGCCATCATAACTATATGCGAAGGCACAGATAACACTGTTACCTTCCCACTGAAATGGTACCTGTTTATCTACTTGCATTGTATGCTTTTGAACTACTAGGTTGGCAGAAGCTGGGGCAGGAATGGGGACTTATCCCATTACGTGGTTCTTGAGTCTCAAACTGCCGACCCTTCGGTCAACAAGCCCAGTGTCTTAACTGCTAGACCACCATGTCCCTTTGAAATAATTTAGCTGCATGTTAAATTATCATTTCCATCATTCTTCTCCATTGACCAAAGGTCCTATAGCTAATGGGACTGCCACTAAGAAGTTCTATTTTTGGATTACAGTCTCCTTCTTTTGAAGCCTGCACAGATGATGATGAGCATTACAGTCCAAAAATGTCTGGCACTAAATGTTGGGATGAGAGACATGAGACACCAGGCTCTGGGAAGAAAAAAAAATTAGTGGTAATATCCTGCTCTTGAATCCTCTTATTCCTCTCCCAGGGAAAATTCTACAGGCAACAAACTTGGTTTCTTTTCAGAGGCAGCTCCTTTTAGATCTTGAATATTTAGCTTAAGCTTGATGTGCTTTTAATTTGGAGATAAAGTTGCCTCAATAGTATATTCTTCCAGGACACCTTCTCCTTATGGCGGGTGAAATTGCTCTAATGTTAGAATGGTCGACGTATCCAACTTCTTTCCTAGCAGCAACAGACATTGCAGAATTGAGAAGCAGAATAATTTAAGAATCTCCACTGATGTTTCTTGCCTGCTGTAGGTCTGCCACCATATTCTTTAAAGAAAAATATGGGTTTTTTTACATTGAAAGTAAGGAAAGAAGGGAGGAAATATAGATCAACTGTGAAGCTGTAACTAAAAAAATGAACACTAGCATGTAGAACTTCATCACCAATTATATAAACAGGTTTAGTTTTTTCCATTAATTTGATCTTTTTCTGGGTACTTTTTTTTTGGTAAAGCTGCATAATATTTTAATTTGTTGCATTTATGTACCTTCACTAATAGAAATGAGATAAATTAATAAACAAACAAACAATAAAGCTCAGATCATCATCAAAATACAGAATAAAGCTAGTTAAGCTCCTGAAAGTGGATTGGCATTAATATAAGAGAAAGAAAGAAAGATTAAATACCATTAAAATTCCAATTTGCTAGAAGAAACAAACAGGCAAGATTTTCAAATACTCTAAAATAAAAGGCACTTTGATAGATTCAAATAACAGAAGTTCATTTTTGTGCTTTGTAATCTAGAGAGTTCCACATGGAAAAAAAAAATGCTGTTTGGCTTACCAATTCATTACTCCTTTAAACAAAACAGAAATGCATTTTGGAGTGTTTTCTTTAAGCCTGCCCGCAAATAACCAGACAATAAGATTTCATTCCCATAGGATCAAAACAGAGAATAAAAATGGAAGAATAAATAGTTACAAAATATACCAAAATGCTACACAAATTCCGAATATTTAAAATCTGTGTTGTGGTTCAGTCTTCTCACTTCTGGCTTCACTTGTATAAATGTTTGATGGATTTTTGTTCAATAAGTACATGTACTTTTTCCCCTTGAAGCACTGAATCAGTCTCCCTTTTTTTCTGTCCAGTTATTATTTTCTAGCTGCATACCATAATGAGAAAATCTTATTGAACTGCCGAAAAGGAGGGGGGAAAGAACTGACTAATAAGGAAGGGATATGTGTTACCATGAAATATTTACTTTATAGTATAATCATCAAGGTTTATATTGTATCTGAATCCTGCATATTTCTGTGGTGCATATCTGAGTTATTGACATACTGTTGGTTTTATACATCCCAAGGTGCATGAATTATTACTGCCGTTCACCATTTTATATTTCTAGTTCCACAGCCTGTAGCAACACTTTACTCTTAGCTCCTGGAGACTATGAGGGACCTCTAGCAACGCTAGTTATTGATCAGGAGGTGTTTAGTGCTTGCCTGCTTGATAATGCAAAGATGTGCTAATTTGCTCAATGACATAAACCCCCAAAGATACTTGGGGTATTTCTCATCTTTTTAGCCTTGCCAGGTGGCGAGGCCATGCAGCTACTCAGTCACGTGAAATATAAAACCCATGCCTGAAATCTGAGACAGATGTTGTATTATAGATGCAAAATACACTATACAGAAATGAAAGAAATGAAACAGGCTACGCATTATTAACAAACATGTTGCCCAAAGGAAAGTTATTAATAAGTGATACAGTGAAAAGGGGGTACGAAAGACTGGATGCTTAATCTGCTAAGCACTACCGCCAGGCGATATTAATTTATTTTCTGATAGTCATGTTGAAATGAATGGTGGAGGCTTGGTGGATTGGTCCCAAAGCAGTAACCATGTTGATTAATTCTTGTGATAATCCTATCCTCATCTTTAAAGGGATAAAAAAATTTGAAACATTAAACAACAACACGCACAAAAAAAGAGGTTCTAAGAGCAGGAGGGGAAAAAAAAGCATGAAATGGATGCATTCTTTTATGAGGCAAGGAAATGAAAACTTGTTTAATTCTTATTTGGATCACTTTGCCAAGAGAAAATATGAGCACAGGGATTCTGTTTTTTTAATGTATAAAGCTGGAAGCATTAAAATGATACCACTAATTAGCACTTAAGAGCTCTGGCATGAATGCATTTTTAGTTCACATACTGCTTAAAGGCCTCATCTAAAGACAACTAGAAAATCAATGGAGGAACTCCCTTCGGGATTTTAGATTTAGTTTTTCCAAGGAAAATTCCCATGGGAATGATGGCAAACATAGTCCTTGCTTTGTAGGCACCATTATTTACTTCAAATGGTGTCATTCTCTCTTTTAATTCCAGTCTCCATTTCATCTCAGGTTGTTCTCTCCTCCACCTCTTGTGTTTTGTGAATGGCAGTTTGTTTAATTTTCATGCCTAGAAGTGTGTTTGTGATATATTTTTATACCGCGTGTGGCAGATTTGCACACCAGAGATGATTTGCAGGTACCTCTGAAAGCAGATGTGCCTGAAAGTTTTTCACCGGCTTTCCCCTGAGTGAAATGGGGAGGATGGGTTAAGATCAGTGGTGGGATTCAAATTTTTTTTACTACCGGTTCTGTGGGTGTGGCTTGGTAGGCATGGCAGCAGAAGGATACTGTAAAATCTCCAGTCAGAGGTGGTATTTGCCGGTTCTCCGAACTACTCAAAATTTCCTCTACCAGTTCTCCAGAACTGGTCAGAATCTGCTGAATACCATCTCTGGTCAGGATGTGATTTCTTTGCCAAGGAGAACTACTTATTCCATGTGATGAAGATTGATCAGAGGTGACTTAGGAAATACAGTATGGGATAGTGCCATATTTTAATATAGTACAGCTGCCATTTTAAGAGAAAGTCAAAGGAAAATCTTCCATTAGACCAGTTGAAGTCTAATTTCAAGAGAAAAAGTTTTATCAGAAAGGACAGAAATCAATTGAAAACTGTCCACAACTGTTGGGGATCATACTGGTAAGAGATTCATCAAGCCAAAAAAATCATCTGGTCACAAACTTACCCAGTATGGCAAAATGTAGTATAGATTGTTTTATGGCAATTATTTCTAAATGTACATGTAAACAGATCAGAGAACAGAAGTGTATGCAAATCTATGATGTATTTCATCATATTTTTTTCTAAAGCTTTCTTTCTTTCTTTCTTTCTTTCTTTCTTTCTTTCTTTCTTTCTTCCTTCCTTCCTTCCTTCCTTCCTTCCTTCCTTTCCTTTCCTTTCCTTTCCTTTCCTTTCCTTTCCTTTCCTTTCCTTTCCTTTCCTTCTTTCTTTCCTTGGGACAAGCAAAAATGGTTTCTGTTATGGATCGGAAAGAAGGGGAGGCCACACCAGAGCATTCCAATAACACACTTTATTCAGGGGAATAAAGGGGGCTGTCGCGTCTGCTTCTAACCAGGCAGACCTACCAGCGAACAGCGGCTGGCTCGACCTCGCAGCCGGCTTTTATAACCGGCTGTCGAAGGGAGCCAGCCAATGGGGGCTGCTGACGCCCCCGCGGAAGGAACGGACCTGATGGGGAACTTGTGTCAGTCCCGGGGACATAACAGTTTCCAAGGCTGATACCTTCCTTCCTTCCTTCCTTCCTTCCTTCCTTCCTTCCTTCCTTCCTTCCTTCCTTCCTTCCTTCCTTCCTTCCTTTCTTCCTTCCTTCTTTCCTTGGGACAAGCAAAAATGACTTCCAAGGCTGACACCTTCCTTCCCTCCTCCCTCCGTCCCTCCCTTCCTCTTTCTTTCTTTCTCTCTCTCTCTCTCTCTCTCTCTCTCTCTCTCTCTCTCTCTCTCTCTCTCTTCTTTCCTTGGGACAAGCAAAAATGGCTTTCAAGGCTGACACCTACCTTCCTTCCTTCCTTCCTTCCTTCCTTCCTTCCTTCCTTCCTTCCTTCCTCCTTCCTATTAGGAGATCATTTGTATAATAGCCACTCAGAAGATAAAACGTGTATCCAAACAACTTTTGCAGCTTGTAAGAAATCTAGGGGAATTTTCTTTTAAGTCTGCACTGTGCTAACTTCACCAGCACCTATTGATCCACTGGTCTGTTTTAGAGTCTTAATAACATCTCTTAATCAGCCGATGTAACTGCTAGTGGTGTTTTCTATTATCCAAAATGAAATTGGGCGGGAAGGTGGGAGGGAATAGAAAAATAAAGGCAACAGCAAAAAAAGAATAGAGTGACTAAGTAATGATTTCCAGTTTGTCATTTCAACAGTATGCTTTTAAGTGGGAGAGTCAGTTCATATATCTCTTTACCTGCTACTGGCCACCGTTCAAGCAAAAAACATACTTGAAAAATGCTAAGAAATCTCACTGTAAATAAAATCCTTCAGCAATCCTGACAACATTTAAAGACTTAAGGAAAACCCTGGATCAAACCCAAGTTTCACTGGGAACACCATCCTGTTTTTTAAAATAATCTAGATTTTCTTCCCCCCTTGGTTTTGTTAGCCCAAAATACACAATATCTGGCCTGAATCCTTAGAGCATATATGCACTATTTCCACCATCCTTTTTTGATGGATAATCAGTACTGCATAAAAACATAAGAAAAGTCCTTCTGGCTCAGGTCAAGACCATCTGGTATTGTTTCCCATAGTGGACTACCAGATCTTTTCTGGTACATAACTTTCCCCTGCTTTTCTCATACATTATCTCCTTTAATAGAATTGTGTTGAAAGTCAGCCAAGTGATTTGAAGATGGAAAAGATCAGTGATGGCAAATTTAGGACACATGTGAACATACCAGTAGGCCCTGATTTTTCTCAGTTTTCTGTGTTCTTGTGAAATCCTCTAAGACTCGTGCGAGGGTGTTCATTCTGCTCCTGCCTGGCCTCTGGAGTATCCAAAAAGAATGGGACCCATTCTTGTGCGCTTTTCAGATGCATCCCAGGCTGCATGAGAGCATGTCTCTCTTGAGTGAGTTCCAGATGGTCTGGAGGCCATGTGAGAGCACACTACTTTCCTGTACGGCCTCTGAAGACTCAGAAAACAACACAAGAACTTCCTGCAATTTGCAGAAGCTCAGGGGTGGGATTCAAATTTTTTAACAACCAGTTCTGTGGGCGTAGCTTAGGTGGTGGGCATGGCTTGGTGGTCATGTGACTGGGTGGACATGACTTGGTGGTCATGTTATTGGCTGGATGTAGCCAACCACTCACATCGAGGCATGCATCTCCTCGCCTGGCCTCTCAAGACTGTGGGGATGCTGCAACAGTCGTAAGTGTGAAAAATGGTCATAAATCACTTTTTTCAGTGCCATTGTAACTTTGAATGGTCACTCCACACAAGCAAAGTACCAGCAAAGGAGGGGAAAAGAATTCCAGAGAAGTTCCTGAGACAGGAAATCTAGTCCTGCCATGAATGTCATAAGGGTTAACCGAGAGGCAGTTTCTGTAAGCAACACCAGAATGTTTCCTTCCTGCCTTCCTTACAGGATTAGGCCAGTAATTTCTTCTAACAACCGGTTCTCTGAACTGCTTAGAATGTTAACAACCGGTTCTAGTGAATCGATGGGAACTGATAGAATCCCACCCTGCAGAAGCTGCAAGGGCTGCACAAGAATGGGATGTGTTCTCATCTGGCCTCCAGACCCTCTGGAACTTACATAAGATGGCCATCCTCTTGTGTGGCCTCTGGAGCTTGCAAAAAGCATGCAAGAATTGATTGTGCTTCCTCATCTTTTTTAGAGACTGCAAGGCCACGCAAGAGCATTCCCTGAAATTTCCAGAGTGAAAGTCTCTTGCAACCTAGAACTGCCTCAAATAAACATTTTCCCCCCTGAAATTACAGAGGGATGGGACAGAATATGTGTTTGATCGCTCTTCCTGTCTTCTCACTCTCTATGCCCATGTGATTTTTCTTCTTCTCTCTTAGACTATTTTTCCTTTGAAGTCAATAGCAGGTAAGGAAAACATGCAGGAAATCCTCAAGTACTGGAACAACTCTTGGGGTTGTATTTTACAATCTTGAATTAATAGTATTGTTCCAGCTGACTAGCTCAAACAATAATGAATAGTTTGGAAGGGTTCCCTCCCCATGAAATGGACAAAAGAAACTAACTGACGGAGTGTGTTAGTGTTGCTTGCTTGGGTTGGAAGTGCACAAAGTCCAGATTTATCTATTTAAACTCAGCAACACAAAAGTCATTCATTGATTTTAATAAAATCAAATACAATGTGTTCCTTCTTTTTCAGTTGAGTTCAAAATGGCTATTAAAAGTAGGATAATTTTAGCGCGCTATTTTAAGGCCAATTACCAGTGTGCATATTGTTTTCTCTATTGTAAGTCGTTGCTTTTTCTTTTTCTTTTTCTCACTTTATACTTCTGCATAATTGCAGTTTTCCTCCAGTTTGATTAATACACTGTATGAAACTGTTTTTTTTTTTTAAAAAAATAATGAAACCAGTCTAATAATGAACCTTGTTTTTTCATTATTATTTGACATGTGTCTACATTTTTGTCCTCGTATTTCATTTTTGTAATTATTTGACATGTCTTTATGTAATACATAATGCTGATATGATTGGGCCCTGTTTTTAAAAATAAATATCTAAAGAATTATTTCTCTTTCTTGGGGGGTGGGGGGTGTTGTATGTGTGATGCCAACAGAGTCAAGCATTTTCTGAATTTTTGACACTCCAAATCCAAAAGATTTGCTCTCATTGGGATAAACAGATAACATAATATGCTTAACAAATCAGATAAGGATCTCACAAAGAAAAGGGGGTCAACTTATTTTCCAAAGGACCAGAAGTCAGGACAAGAAACAATGGATGAAAATTAATTAAGGAGAGAAGCAACATGGAATTAAGGAGAAACTTCCTAAAAGTGAGGACAATTAACCAGTGAAACAGCTTGCCTGTAGAAGTTGTAGGTGCTTCATCCCTGGAGGTTTTAAAGAAGAGACTGGACAGTCACTTGTTTGAAATGGTACTATAGGGTCTCCAGCTTCAGCAAGGAGATGGACTAGAAAACCTCCAAGGTCCCTTCCAACTCTATTCTGATTGATTGATTGAAGTTCCGTGGCACACTAAGCTTGGGTTTGTTTGTTTTTTTAAAAAAACCAACGATCTATTTTTTGTGATTTTGGATGTCATTCAAACCCAGGCCTTTTGAATAATTTATGATTCAGTACACTGTATAAACCCAGAAAATGGATTCTTTCGCAATTAGGTTAAAAGTTTTGAGCAAGCCAGAGAGAGGAATGAGGTGATTAAAGCATAGTGAGGATGAGAGTGGGAGATTAATGTTAAAAAGATATGGTTTTGCTTCTGTGAGAGCCCCTTTCTACTCTAACCATTTCTGTTTTTCTTTATTCCTCTCAAAAGGGTGGCCACGTTTTAGAAGGTTCAATTGTACCCTCCTTCTCCATGATTAGAATTCTGGATTATGTTTCCAGTGAATTTACTGAGTGACATGGTCTCTGTGCATTAGTTATTAGTAATCCCCAAGGAAAGAACACAAGAGGGAAAAAAAGGGACGGAGTAAAAATGACAGTGAAAGGCATGGCAGAGAACATGAGCTCATTTGGAATGAGTCAAAAGCCACCATTTTGTTTTGGGTACCTGAAAATGATAATCCATTGCTTCTGCTATCATCAACTGCAAAGTGCCACTGCTATTGTTTAGTGCCATACATTGCAATTTCCACCCCAGCCGTAGAATAATGTTTCATTCTGGACTACTTATGGAGACAGGTTAATATTTCATAGATTTATAAAGCCAGGCTCTCAACAGAGCTCTGTAGCAGTTGAGGGCCATAGCCTAAGCTTTCAATCATTTCAGTAATGACCCATATAGTAGTACTTGATTTCTGATTTCTATTCCTTTTATTATACATGCATTTTATCACCACTATGAAGTTTATGTTGGAATTTGCAAATAATTCAACACCATTCATATTACTGTATGCAAATAAGAATTGCAAAGCACTTATTTGCATACTTAGATCATACAGATTTATATTGATAATCTGGAATAAATGGATTCATTCCGAAGCAGTTAGTATGCATGTGATTTGCAAGGATAATCTGTCAAGACACAATGCTGTTAAAATCAAAAGGTTCCCTTAGCATGTTTGTATCAGGACACAATCTGAGTTCGTTTGAACTTCTGAGAACTTGTGCTATAACAGCTCATTTACTCAGAGGGCTGTAGCATGGAAGAGAATGTGGCTGCTGTATTCGGAGTATATACCTATTCCAGTCTTAAACTATTATTCCTAATACACACCCAGTAGCCACAGGAAATTATATGGTGTTGGATCACACTCTTATGAACAGGAACATTATGTAACAGCAAATCATGCATATTCTGAAGTATCTTTCAAGGGAGCAGGAATTTTATTTTTCCTATCTTCAGCCTAAATTCAACCAGCCATTCTGTAGGCATGAGGGAAGGATATTACCGGTTCTCTGAACTACTCAAAATTTCTGCTACCGGTTCTCCAGAACTGGTGAGAACCTGCTGAATACCACCTCTGATTAAATTGTACTATTAGTGCTCATTTATGAAAAAAGGGAAGAATTAAAAAAGAAAATGGATTAAAAAAACTGTCTTTGTGAAACAATGCTGTAAATGGGGAGAATGTGGGAATGAAGAACAGGCTGGGCTTGAAATGATCCAGGTATATCCAAGTGTACTTTTTTGCACTGAAATCACCGGGAGAAGTAAATCCTGATATTGTGGCGTCCCACACTCCTAACCATACTCATATCTCTGCATTTCTTTGCATCAGCAAACTAGTTTCTCTGGGATTCTATTTATTCCCATACTTTTCACCAAGGCATTGCTTAAGAACCAGGAGGGGATCTTCCACTTCATTTCCTCCCCACACAAACCTTTTCTTTTTTTTTTTTTTACACTAGACACACTGAACTGCTAACTAGCGAAGTACATTTCTGTTGTAATGACGAGGCAGTTGTCAAGTTGTTTGATCATGAACAACTGAATCATGATGATCTTTATTGGAGTCTAGTCTTGCATTTATACACATTTTTAGTTATCCTCCATCACTGGTTAACTTTGGTTACTGCTTAACTTTCATTACTGTTTAGCACAGTAATCCATACAATTAATTATCTCTAGTTAAAATCTAACAACATATGTTTACTTCCTCTCTCTAATCCCCCTTTAGATTAGTGACTTTGTTTACCTGAGTTTTATTTGCTTGGAAACATTCTTTATCTGAGGTTTGCCATCCGAGATTGGAACATTCCTGCAATTACAACTCTACACATTTCAGCCCAACATGTTGTGCGATCCCACTCTTTGTGATTACAGTTAATTGTTATGTTGAAAACCAGAACCTTGTGAGATGGTTGAGTTAAATCATGATTAACCTATGACCACACATACCTTACAACAGGTTTGTGATATGGCCTTGAAAAATAAGTTGTATCCTTTTGTATATTTTATCAAGTCAACATTCTCCTATGAACTTTGAGTCTCCAGAATTGGAGATTAGAGCAGTTAGTGTGCAGTAGAGTTTTGCTTGTTTTTCCTCTTCCTCTTCCAACATGAAAATGATTGTGGCTTTTAAATTTGCCATTGATTAGATTTATATAACTCAGTAATTCAAACCAATCTTGTCCTACAGACTTGAGTAGAAGAGGATAACAATGAAATCAATGTACAGAATGTGCATAATCTATAGACTATTAAAACTCTTGTGCCTGTAACCTTTAATTGGATGAAAGAATGCATAGGGCAACTGTTTTTGAACCCAGGTACCTCAAATAGGGAAACTTGCAAAATGTATCCAAAATCCAGGATACATCCTTCCCATAGAATTGAAATGAGGCACATTTGTAGTTGCTTTAGTGTTGCTGTGTTGCTGCATCTCTGCCCAGAGATTCAGTAGCCCAGTTCCACCCTAACCCTCCACAGCCTGGGTTGACCATTCCCACTGATCAGATACCGGAGTGCAGTCAGCTGCAGTCAAGCCATTAGAAAGTCATAAGTTCCTCCCCTTTTCACTGCTTTCTTGCCCACCTGTGGTCATTCTGTATCTCTGTTTAAGGAAGGAAATATTTCTGAAATGATGACTCAACAAGTCAGAGGTTGTCTCATGAAATCACTTTATGTATTTGAACAGCTCACTTAAAATACAGGCATAAACAAATATTATCATTCTGGAAAGGTGACTAAGCATAAAGATCATTCTGAAGGGAACAGAGGCTTTAAAAACTTTTTAAAAAAATATGAGCATATAAATGTCAACCACAGGAAATCAGGAGCAAAGGCAGTTCAAATGAACACAGGTTTATTACATGCTAACACTCTCTACCAGAATCTGAACAACTAAAAGTCAAAGCAAATTGGCGGTAGATAAGGGTCAACTGAATTGAAGGTGGACCGGACTTAGATCTCTTATGGACATGAAGGGACTCCAAACTTATGATGTGCTTGACCCCTCCTTTGGACTCAGCCTGGTCATCTCCTACATCAACCACAAATCATATTGTTACAATATGATGACTTCTGAAATCTTAAGGAAAACTGAATTATGGTCTATGTGCTTCTAATATAGCTGCTTTTCCCCAACCTGATATCCCTTTAATGAGTGATCTAACTCCCAGAATTTCCCATGGACAGGCAATTTCTGAGAATTCTGGAAGCTGAGGTCCATAAAACTGAAAGTGTTTCAGGTTAGGAGCAAGCACCACAATAGTGCCAATTGTGACAGGCTGAAGATTTAAAAAAAAAAGGCAAATTATTATGCCTGCTGCTGGTCAAGACCAAATTTCTGAACTAGGTGAATGATTATGTAGTTTCATGCCAGGTTCATTTTAATATGTGATATTTATTAAGGTAGAAGCTGTTACAAAATGTTTTACATAGTAGGGTCAAACCATGGTCAAATAACAAGAATGGGGGAGAAAGAGGTAAATTTTTGTTTTAAGCACCAAGAATCATCTTTCTGGACTGATCATTTTCTCTGCTGGTTTCAATAAATATTGTCCATTTGGTGTACCATTTCAACAGTGAAATGAGAGCGTGGTATCGATTCGGCACATAAATCCAGAGTTGGCTCCAGCATATGTTGAGTTACATTTGAAAGACTTCTGCACCCAGCAAAGATAAACTGCTTTTCTTACTTTATAAAATATATCTAGATAAGACAGTAGCAGAGAAAATTCTAGCTTGTGGATCTCTCTGTTCCATGGTTCAGAACATTCATTGAAGAAGCCCCACATGATGGATCTGTCATACTTATGAGAGACAGAAATAAAACATGATTTAGGGCTGTATCTTACTGCAAGGCTGTGGAACTCCTGTGTGAATTGTATTTCAGAAGCAACAACAAGTCTGTTTGTTATCAAGCACTGATTTTGAGCAAATCAGTGGATTTGAAATACAGATCGTCCTCATTTAGCAACCACTTGATGTTTTATTCATCAAGCAAAAATTACAAATTCAAACAAAGAAAATAAGAAAATTAAAATGTGACAGGGACAATAAGTGTGCCAGTGCACTTATACATGCCCGCTCAGGGACCTCTTAAATATGGAGTGAGGTCCACAGAAATTAAGTTAGAATTAAAGCTGTGAAAGTCAAGGGCTGATAGCAAATGGAAACTCATTTGCTAGGTGAAGCAGTTGCTAAATGAAATTGCAGTCTTATTTCAGCATTCCTTTGCTTTACAGACCTGGGAAGGTTGGGACATGAGACAATTGGTCACCAGGTTCCTTTTTCACACCCAGCATCACTATGAAGAGTCACTAAATGAGGACTACCTGCATTGCTTCGGAACAGTTTTAAGCTGGATTGATAATTGCCCATTTTATGCTTTTCTATATCTGTTTCCTGCTTTTCTGAAAAGAAAGATTAACCAGATAAAGTTAACGAGCACATACACATACATTTGTTACTTGTAATATTTATTTAGATTAGGTAATGCGAAATAGATAGATTTATTACTGCATTATCAGGATAAACAAACAAGAACATGAACAATGCTGCTGGATCAGACCCAAGTCCTGTTTGGTTGAAACATTCTAAATCAAAGAACCTTGAGAATCTATCTGCTAATCAACCATTACAGATATTCATAGCATAGGTCCTGAAAGCACCACCTATCTCATATATGACGAATAGCCATTTCTTCCATGAATTGCCTAATTCCATTTTGTAGGAATCCATTTTGACTATCAGCATATCTGATGAGATGGAACTTTAAAGTCCAGCTATACAGAGGAACCTCTGATCACGAAGGCTTCTGACCACGACCAAATCGGATTCCAACCCAAAAATTCACAAAATTTTTGAATCTGGTCATGAACACATTACTCTGGTGATGATCAAATACGACCTCTGACCCAGAAATTCCAGAAGATGAGACATTAGAAGACAAGGAAACCGCCAAAGTTATGGAACGAATTATGGTCGTGAGCAGAGGGGTTCCACTGTCTATGATTCAATTGGGATCTTTCACATTTTAGCTTCAATAGGTAGCACTCTATTATGACTTGGAAGAATCCATTTTTCATCCCCTCCCCATTTCCACCCCACTGTGCACCTTGAGTTTTGGTACCTTAGTCCTGCCTGACCTTACATTTAGTCTAAACTACTAATCCTCACATAATGCAGCCTCTCCTTTTATGAAGGTTGTCTCAATCCCTGACTTGGCCTCCTTTAAGAGAAATAACAGAGTAACAGAGTTGGAAGGTACCTTAGAGGTCTTCTAGTCCAACTCCCCACTCAAGCAGAAGACCCTATACCACTTCATATAAACAGTCGTCCAATCTCTTTTTAAAAACCTCCAGTGTTGGAGCACACCCAATTTCTGGAGACAAACAGTTCCACCGGTCAACTTTTTCTCAATGTCAGGAAATTTCTCCCACATCTCTTCCATTTTCCATTATTGTTTTTGAGTGGTGATGACCAGACCTGTATCCGCTGTTCAAATGTAGGATTCAAAATAGATTTATATTGTGCTTGATAATAGCAACATTGTTAATTTCAATCTTCATAATTCTTCAGCAGAATCAATCTTTTTCATATTAGTTGTTTGCTGGTCAAATTAAGATGTGTCATTATGACACAAAACCCCTTTCCTGTTTGATTACTCAGGAGATTACTCCCCATGCAAATTTACTATGTTTTTTGCACCAACATGCATCAACTTTTACGCCCTGGGTAAACAAAATTGTGTGTGCCCTTGTACTCCGATAGTCATTTACCTAGTTTGGCAAGAATTCTTATTTGGAGGTTCTTAAACTTCTGCTTTTATTATATTGCATAATTTAATGTCTTCAGTGAATTTGCCCACTTCTTGTTTACACCAACAATAGTGTGGCTTTTGCCAATCTTAAAATTATTATTATTTTGTCTTAGATGCAAAAGATGTATAAACTGCAAAACAAGAGAGGGAGGAGCAGCATTAGGATTAACATACCAAACAATTTGAGGATAGATAACACTGAAGCAGTAGGCGTGAGCTAAAATGGACCCCAGAGGATGGTAGAGGACAGGAAGGCCTGGAGGAATGTTGTTCATAGGGTTGCAATGGGTCAGACACGATTTTGCAACTAACAACAACAACATTGTACAGAATAAATCAGCCACAGCAGCTGATATCCTGCCTTCTGCTAATCACTTATCAGTTTGAAAAACTCTCTATAATCATCCTTGAATTTTGATATTTTTCTTTTTCAAAAAAAAAATCTGGAAATGAATATTCTGTTTGTTTTCTCTCTATTTCCGAGATGTTAAACAGTGTTTCTTAAGCAAATATAGGGTTTCCCAGAAAGCAGGCTGCATAGACAATTTATTATAAAAATGTTCAAATTGGTTCAAATATTTTCTTGTATATCTTTCCTTACTCGTATGGAACCCTAACCTTTAAACATACTAAATACAGAAACATTTTCTCTGAAACACACACACACACAAACCCCCTTTGGGGTCTGCCTTTTGGTACACCTCATGTATAATTGGGAAAAGCCCTTTATTCTCCCATCAGTTGACATTTCTTCTTTATTTTTGGTTAGGTTGTGCATTATTATTATTATTTTTAAAAAAGCATGAACAGCTCAGTCACTAACACCATGAAGGCTGTGAGGAAAAAAACAATCATGCTAGGTTGTGAGTAGCAAACGTTAAAAGTTGTTCCTACGGTTGATAACCCTGCAGGCCTGTGGGATTCTGACTCCTTTGAGAAAATACAGCCCTCCAGACCTGACATCTTCTGTCAGTGTTGAGCAACCATGGATGTGATTATCACCACCTTGATCCTCACTTTCCACTTCAGAGGCCGGAAGCTATTACTCCATTCTCAAGAGCTTTGAAGAGCTTCGCTGCTCTTCTGCTATGGGGATCTCTCTCTAACAGCCATTCTGTGCCCTGTTGCTCTGAAGTAGGACACTCTGTACTAAGATTAAGGTAAACAAATTCTTTCCTTGGGCAGCGTTGCTTGACGTGAGACCCTAATGGTGCCTTAGCACTATATATCTATTTCTTTCCTTGCCATCTCTCTGGGAAACATTTGGTCATCAGCAGAGGCACTCTGTCGGAGAACGTCTTTTTGGAAATAACCAGACCGAAAACCAGTTGCAGTAAAATGCTGTCTATTGATATTTTTTAACCCCCTACTAGTCTCGCATCAAACTTATTATATTCGGAATAAAAATCCATCCAATACAGTCCAGGGTGGGCTGCTGGGGGCTCCCAGGGGTTTGAAAGAGCACCTAGCTAAGATTCTGTGCAGTTTGGAGACCCCCCCTCCCAAAATTTCACTCCTGGCTGGTCCCACCAATGAGTCCCCTACCCTCCCATGAGTCCCCACATGGCCCATTTTGGATGCAGGTAAGTGCAGGGCACTCACGGAGGCTTGGGGAGGGTGAAAAACGTGCCTCTTGAAAGTTCAGGAAGGCTGGAAATGGGCCTGTTTCCAGCTTCCAGAGAGCCTCCGGAGCCCGGGGAGGGCAAAAACACCTCCCACCATGGTGCAGGAGGCTGACTAGGCCATGCCCAACATGGCCACACCCACCCAGCAACCGGGCAGATAACTCTTTATTAAAATTTTTGAAGCCCACCCCTGGATACGGTCCCTATCCTGGTGGCCTCTGGAAATGCTGGACCAGATTTTTCCAATATTCTCAGATATTGTTTAGGATGGTTGAGAATGATGAGTTGAAAGGTATTGCACCTGAAAGGCAATGGGTTAGGAAAAACTGCTAATTTTATTTTCCACTACATCATACATACAAGGCCATCCAATAGATTGCCTAATATATGACAGACAATCCATTATTACAGTAGAGGAGACCACAAATAAGGTCTCCAGATTATCTGGACAGGCTGTCATGGAGATATCCCAATTTCAAGAGCAGAGATGAAGACATATGGCCACATACTGTGCACGAGGAAGGCAGCTTAAGCCTTTACAGCTACTAATGACCACAATCGAGCCCAACATTTCTGTTGCTAAGTGAAACATTTGTTCAGTGAATATTGGCCAATTTTATGAGCTTTCTTGCTGCAATTGTTAAGTGAATCAGTACAATTGTTAAGTCAGTAACACAATGAATCTGTCTTCCCCATTGACTTTTGCTTGTCAATGATCCTGGGACCTTGCAACCGTCATAACTATGAGTCAATTGCCAAGCATCTGAATTTTGATCATGTGATCACAGGGATGCCTCCACAGTTGTAAGTGTGAAAAATGATCATGTCACTTTTTTTCAGTGCCTTTTGTAACTTTGTACGGTCACTAAATGAACTTTAGTAAGTTGAGGGCTACCTGTACTAATAAGAAAGAAATGTATGTTAGCTTGAGGATAGTTTTAGAGGAAAAATAATGCAAATCCCAGCTGTTTTTCATGGACTTCCATAGGTCAGCTGAGAAGCAATTTGAGAAGTCACATTCCTGCAACAGTCAAGCAAAAGAAAAATAAAACAGATTGGAAAAAATAGATCTGATTGTCTGATTAGCTGACTGATTGATTTTGTTGGTGCCCTATATAAAATATTGTTACTTGACCAGAAGAATATTTCTAATAAATATAGAAATGGAAATAAACTTGGAAGAAAAAAATTATTTATGGTGAATGAAATCACGGCAAATAGGGGACAGTAAGTCAGGGTTGAAGGGAACGAAGTGTCTCTGGTGTAAGAGTGAGAGAAATCAGCCCCCAGCATGTCTCAGTAGCTTCTAATTTAATGCTTCTTTTAAACTATGGCAGTTTTGAAGGCTGTGGAGTGAACATTAGTGCTTGAAATACATTTTTTAAATTTATTACAAAAATTAAAACATGCCATATATCTCTTAAAACAGTGGCGGTTACACATTTCTTTATTAAAGCTCATAAATTCAGGATGGATTAATTGTTATAACAATACGCTCAAAAGCCTACATGGAGATGCAGTTTGAAACGTAGCAACACTTAATCTCTCTAGTATATGAAAATTAATTAATTCATGTATAAACAACATTTAACCATGTACAATTTGGGGACTCATTTTTTAAATATATACTAACAATTATCCACATGGTTTCAAAATTGTTACAAGAAGCAAAAGAAAGAAAAGTATGCTTTAAAAATCATATGGATAATATACATCTTGAATATTCATTCTATTATATAATGTTAATAATAATAATAATAATAATAATAATAATAATAATAATAATAATAATAATAATAATAATAAATATATCAAAATGCCACCGGAAACACACACAATCTCACGGCAGTTGATGCAGCAACTGACAGAAATCATAAGAGCAAATATCAAATTGCTTGCCATAACAACGTTCAGTACTTACTATATTTATAACTCGCATTTTCTCAGAGATGCTCAGGAAAGAATGCATTTATATCTTCCAATAACCCTGTTAGGTAGAGAGAGACAGTGACTGATCCAGGTTAAATTCACAGTTGCAAAAGCTTGCTCATCCCAGACCAGCTCATAATCTACAGCACCTCACTGGCTGCTTATATCAAAGTGCCTGATGTATTTCACAAAATAGTAAAATAAAAGAGATGGAATGCACAGAAGTGGTGGGTTTTTCTTTTTTCCTTCCCCCCCCCCTTTTCCTTTTTACATCCTGGATCCATTTTCTCCCACCCGCTGTTCTCTTTGCTTCTCTGCCTCTGCAGCCAGTTCTTTCATTTGTCATCATCATTCTCCAGGCTTCCTATTATTTCTGCCTTAAATCAATTTGTGTTAAATAATCACCATTGTCCATGACACAGTCCACTTTATTTCTGTCTCTCTTCAGCTCGTTCGGAAGCAGACTTCGTGGTGCCTCTCTTATAAATGAGGGATATTTAAAGAGCAGTCCAAATCCTTTCAAAAACGAATGGTTCGATTCTGCAGCCCTATCATCTGACACCCTCACCTCCGAGGATCAAGTCATGATAAAGTATAACTTTGTACAGCAAATCTCTGGCTTTGGCTCATGTAAGCCTCAGAGATTGCCATGAAAACAGATAGAGCTGAATGCTGTGGACTTAAGGGGCCACCCGGATATAATGCCATGGAATTAGCATAGCCGAGCTTGCTTTGCTGGCTGCAGATTTGAGTGCATGGTGCCAACAAGAAGGGCATGTAAACAGGTTTAGGAGAATAGCCTTTAGCCTCAAGGCTTCAGGGAAAGGGGAAAGGGGAGGAGAGTGGAAAGGAGAAAGGAGAAAGGAGAGGAGAGAAGAAAGGAGAGGAGAAAGGGGAAAGGAAAGGAAATTGTTAAAAGATCATCATAGATCTGGTAATAGGAATGTAGCTAAATGAGGGGTGGATACATCTGAATAATCAAGAAGCCTCAGACAGGTAATTCTTTTGCATGAGAATCATTGAAATTAAAGTCGTGGTTTCTGATAGTTCTCTTCAACAAGTTAGAAAATGGCTCTATATCAGTTCGAACTAATTATCCATTTAACCCCAAACCAATGACAGGTCTCCCTGAGAGGCAGAAACTCACAGGAAGTCTTATCACCTATCATGCATTGACTCCCATAGTGAAATGGGGAGCAGTGCCTATGCACTTGTAGGAACATGTATATGTATTACCCTGAGCTTCACCAAATTACTCTGGACAGCTCCAGGTACTATAATGATACTTTGCCATTTAGAGACCAAAAAAGATATTAGCTGACAACCCACAATTAAGGTATCCATCTTCCAAACTGATCTTTGAAAAACCAGGAACCAAACTCATAATTTACAAACTACCCTGAAGAGGCATTGGGTGCCGCTTCATCTTCCATTTTAACCATAATGCTTCTTATAAAGTAGAGTTCAAGGCACCTCGTGTCAGCCATTCTGGCTGGAGGATGCTATCAATCATTGGAATTGATTTGAGAGTTGCTCTAATGGATATAATAAGGCACACATTGGCATTGATATATTTACCAGGTCTTCCTCCCACTGTAGAGTTTGTGTTGATGATCTTGAAGATGACAGGAGCATCTTGTTGGCAATAAAAAGAGGCAAGGGAAAAAAAAAAAAGAGGCAGGCAATACAATCTTACTGTGTTGACCCCAAATCTGGCATTCAGGTTGTAAATGCTAAATCAATAAGTTCTTTCAGATATGATCTCAAATCATTCTTTGCAACTCAAGACTTATTCATACTGATCTATTATGTTTCTTCTATTCTCTCTCTCTCTCCCTCCCCCTCCCTTTCTCTCTCTCTCTGCACTTGAAAGAGAAACAAAAAATCTCTACCTATCCCACTCCACTCCAAACCTCATTTTATGACCTTATTATATTTAATTTTTTTGCTTAGTCTTTGGCTAGCCAATGATGAACAACACAGTCCTCCGAGTTCCTCCATTTATATTTCAGGCTGGGGAATGAAGGAAGCCTGAATAGGAATAAGGGAAAACATCTGAAAATGCTTGAGGAATGTAAACCCATACCTGGCAGCGTTTGTGGAGATGTATTGATCTCCACTGTATTTGATATTCAGGCACTGGAATCAGGGTGTGAGTTTGCTAAAAAGGGAAGGGAAAAAATAAAATACAAACAAGCAAATTTCACATCATCACATATTTCCCTTAAACAGTTCTATTTGCTCAGCGGTTGTTGGTCTGATAAACCTCCATAAAATACATCATTTGACATCAGAACACAAAGCGTACATTTCTTGGCTTTTTTTGACGTTTTGTGCATCCGTAACAGCAAAATAGATTTTTTTCAGTCTACTTCTACAAATGGTTAGATCCCTTTTTTGTTTTTACATCTGTAGTCCATACATAAAATACCGACAAAAAAATATACCAGGCATATCTAATGTTGTTGAGTACACAACATTTGAGAAACGTCACATGTGATGCTGACAATCCCAGAAACATTTATTCAGCTTCAGAGTCCTTAGGTGCATCTCTCCAGTCTTCAGACTAACTACCTAAACATGGGCAGTCATCTTTAAAGTTAGTGTCCCTGGACAGTATCCCCTGCTAGATAGGACCTTTTCTTTTGTGGTGGTGAAAGACAAAGCTTCCTCGGGTATCTGACTGAGACATGATTTCCTTTCTGACATCACTAATTCTAACATTAAAAACCATAAAGGAATAACTGCAACTGGATAGTGGACAGGGTGCCACATCTGCTATACCATAAATACTGCTAAATATTTGACAAGCTGTCAATTGGTCTTTTATTTCCCTCATTGGAAAGCATCTACTTAGACAAAACAAGGATAGCTGCAAATCTCTCCTCTCTCTGTCTATGTCTCTCTGTCCCTTTCCCTCTCCCATTCTCTATCTCCCCCCTCTTTCTTTTTCTTTTCTTTTCTTTCTTTCTTTCTTTCTTTCTTTCTTTCTTTCTTTCTTTCTTTCTTTCTTTCTTTCTTTCTTTTCTTTCTTTCTTTCCTTTCTTTGTCTCTCTCTCTCCCACTCTGTCTCTCTTTCTTTCTTTCTTTCTTTCTTTCCTTCCTTCCTTCCTTCCTTCCTTCCTTCCTTCCTTCCTTCCTTCCTTCCTTTCTTTCTTTCTTTCTTTCTTTTCTCTCTCTCTCCCCCTCCCTCCCTCCCTCCCTCCCCCCTTCCTCCCTCTCTGTTCTCACATCTGTCTTCTACTTTTGTAAACCAGCGGGATATGGGATTAATTCTACATTTATAGGGAAATGGCTCTGCTCCAACAATCAATGAGCCAATGGAGAAAAAACATGAGTTTGTTTCTTAGGAAAAAGCTAAAGTACATTTGGGGCTCATGGATTCTTTCTTGCTTTTCATTTTTGGGTGGAAGAGAAAAGAACATTCCTCTTTTTTTTTTTTTTAGAATGCAGGTGAATGTTACACCCAAATTTGGGAAACTCTAATGTTAGTAAGTATTAAGGTTGTGCAGTAATAAGATTTCAAAGGGGAAAGCTCCATTTTGGTGTAATGGTTATGGTGCTGGCCTAGAAACCAGGAGACTGTGAGTTTTAGTGCAATCTTAGACACGAAAAGCAACTGAGTGATTGGGCTAGTCACTCTCTCTTAGCCCAACCCATCTCACATGGTTGATGTTGTAAAGAAAATAGGAGGTGAAAGAAGGAGCATTATGTATTGTATGTTTGCTGCCTTGAGTAACTTATAAAATAATAAAGATGGGATTAAAAATCTAATAAAGAAATATTCAGATACGAGAATTCCTTTTGCAGCTATTAGCAGCTCTTTAGATCAAACTCAGAAAAAGATTCTGCCCCTATATGGAATTTCTGGTATAGGTTGCCCAGTCAAACTTTTCCACATTGAATTAGGAGAGGAGCACAGCCTAGAAAATTAATAAAACCCAGAATCTGCAACCATGGATGCTCCTACTTAATGATGGCTAAAACAAATCACAGTTACCTGAGTTCATGCATATCCTGAGACTCGGTTGTTCATTGTCTTTCTTCCTGAGTGAACCAGAATTCATAACAGCTTGTTACTGATTTGTTACACTAAAAGCATGGTTTAAGTGATAATCTAATCAGGAATGTTCTTAGGCACAGCCAACATTTCGAGTTGCTAAGTGAACATCAGTAATCAACCATTTTGACATATTTCACAAACTGCATGATTGAAATTAGCTTAATTAACCAGCTAAAGCTTTGAGTATTAACCTGGGGGAATAAGTATAACAAAGAAATACATTCTACTGGTGAATAGGGAGAATATTTTGTTTCTGAAATATAATTTTATAGGAATCAGAAAACTTTTTTTCTTTTACCAACATTTGTTGTTTGTAGTATTTTTTGATATTTCTTTTGCTACTGTCCGGAAAACACTTTAGATTCAGGTTTTAGTAATGAGTGCAATTCTATTTATATGTAAACCTTACTGATTTTCAAACAACATATATCTAGTAAGAATGCTTAAGAGTATAACCCAACCAAATTTATTTGTTGAATTGAGATGAACCAATTACATTACTTAAATTCTTTGGTAGTCCCAATGTCTCTCCCTATCAACATGCATGCAAATTTCTAAAGCATTCTGTAAATTTATGTATCATGAGGAATTCAGTTTTGAACCATATGTGGAAGGAAGGACTACTGACTTTTCTCATTTGATTTTCATTTCCATTGTTTTCTCTCTCTCTTTCCTCCATCATTCCTTCAGTTGCCTTCACTTTCCCTCCCTCCCTCCTCCCTCCCTTCTTCCCAGCCTCTCATTTCTTTCCATAACTGTTTTGAGTACATGATATTGCAATTCATCAATCATATGAGAAACAGTTATGTGAGTCAGAAGAAGTTGGAAAGAAACTTCAATGTGTTCCATTTTTAATAATATCACAAAGATATTTTTGTATCCATTCATTTTAAAATGAATTTTAAAAGGATGTTAAAATGAGTTATTTGGTTTCTTAAGGAATGTTAACAAAATGGATAGAATCATATATATTAATCATGCTTTTCTACTAATCATATATTCAATAGTACCATCAGAGTAAGACTCAGTGTTACAGGTCCATGCACCAACTCAGTCAAATGAACTAATTTTAAGAGCACCCCTCCCCCCAAAAACCCTCATAAAAATAAATAAATCCTGGTTCTAATGCAGTAGCTGGGTGGTTCTGGGAGCTAAAGTCCACACACCTTAAATTTGGAGAAGCACTGATCTAATGCAATAATGATTGTATTATTGAAACAAATATCTCTGTATTATTGATCTCAATCTGCTTAATCTATGGCCCCTCAAATATCCTGTTCATATTATATATACCAAACATTGTTCAAAGATGTGATTCATAGCTTAATATTCATACAATACATGTGGATCAACTCTTGTTGAAAAGCCCGCATCTTATTGGCTTTAAAGTATGCTTTTTCTGACTAGGCCAGCAAAGAGTTTGCCTTGCAGCTTTCACTCTTTCATTGTCCTAACAGAATGAAATGGACACTTTGTGCTGCAGGAAGAAGGAGAAATGTCTATGGCAGGTGATAGAGCCAATGAGTAATTGTGCCTGGCTGGGGGTAGACCATTTAAAGTTCTGTCCTTTGACCTTTTTTTGCCTGCAAATCTTGAAGAACAAATCTTTCAGAGAGATCTTGGTCAACTGAACTACGGGTTCTCATGCAAGACGGCCATCTGCTAAATGGTTAATTAGAATGCACTCATTTGTACTGTATATATTCTATACCAGGGGTCTCCAACCTTGGCAAAGCTGGCTGAGGCACTCTGGGAGTTGAAGTCCACAAGGCTTAAAGTTGCCAAGGTTGGAGACCCCTGTTCTATACCATTTTGTTTCTATATCTTTAATGATTTGGGTTGTATTTTAATGGATTTTTAAAAATCTATGATGGGTTGTTCTAGCATATATCACCAAGAGTCATGATGTCGGGTGGGTGGATACATAATGTGATTTAATTAATTTCCTAATGTTTTAGGGATTGTGTGACTAAATATATAAGAGACAATGGAATATGGTGATTAGAACACTGGACAAAGGTAATATTTAATCTCTCTTCTAAGTTTCATTCTGTAATATCCGACTTGCCATGATCTTATCAGTTCCATGTGTTTTGCAGAGTTGAGGTAAAGACAAAAATTGGAGGAAGAGATACTAGTCACGTTTGGAGGAAAAGTGGCATGTAAATGCAACATAAACAAAAATTTTAGCAGATTAAGCCTGATTTAAAAAATGACAGCGCTCCTGCTGAGATAAGCGCAGCCTCAGTGCAAGGCAGGCAGAACAGTCTTAAAATAGGAAGCCTTCCTAGCATAGTTTTCTTAGCATTACAAAAAAAGTAAAGCATGCACATTTGCATAACATTTGCTTATCCTCATATATAGGAAGGGCTGTGGATTCAGTGCAAAAACTTTACACAGAGATCCAACACATCTCCCTCCAAAGGCATGGAAGCCTTTGACCATGTAATGTCCATGCTAGGCAGGTGCTATAAAAGCTAAAGATGAAATAATCTTTCATCTCTGAATCCACAGCTGGATTTGGAATGGGCATCCTTTCAAACCAGAGATTCCCTTTCATATACTAGGACAAACAGACACCTCTACTGTTGATTACTATTTTGATTAAGTGATTACAGATTGTCCCAATGGTGCTTTTTCAGGAGACAGCTTAGACCTTCTTTTATTTTCTTTGAAGGTGTTTCGCTTCTCACCCAAGAAGCTTCTTCAGCTCTGCCTGGATGGTGGGGAATGGAATGATTTATATTCCTTGCAGACTGCTGGTCATTTGCATCCTTTTAGAGAGTTGATGAGGCAGCTTGGAGGTTTCTTTCTGTCCTCAGGGCCACCTGAGTAGTGCAAATGGGTGTGAAGCCTTGTTGGCTACAGGATTTTTTTCTGCCCTGTGTCCCTGAAGGATGAGAAGCGAAATGTCTTCAAAGAAAAAAAAATACAAGAAAGTCCAGTTGCCTCCTGAAAAAGCACCTTTGAGACAACCTCAAGAAGGTTCCACACCCATTTGTATTCACCTGAATTCAGGTGACTCTGAGAATACAGATAGACCCCCAAGTGGCCACAAGGACTCTCAGAGAGCTAATAACCAGATGACTGCAAAGAATGTAAATCTTTCCATTCTCCACCATTCAGTTAGAACTGAAGAAGTTTCTTGGATGAGAAGTGAAATGTTTTCAAGAAAAACAAACAAACAAAGATAGTTTAAACCAGGGTTGTGAAACTCCCGGCCAGTGGCCTGGATGTGTCACGTGCTAGTCATGTCCACACCTGGTTTAGACTACAGTCCTGATACACCATGTGATGCCACCATGACAATGTGAGTTTGACACCCCTGGTCTAGAAGGAGGAAGATTACCAGAATGAGGGATTGAGAAACAATACTGCAAGAAGAGAAGAGAACATAAATTGCATTGGGCAAGAGAGCTAACATCCTCATACAACACCATGAATCTAAACCAACTAAGTCATGTCACAACTTAGCACAATGTTCAACCTGGTCTTATTTATAGAAGGTCCCAGACATAAGAAGAATGTTTGCCTAACGTGAAATGGATTAAACCTAAGGGGTAAATTTAAAACCATTCCTAAAAAAGCTTTTCTTTCATTAATATAATTTTACAACCCTTAATATGGTCTGGAAGTACATGTCAGAAACTACATTATAAAAACAGTATAAATGTGATTGTGGTTGTATGAGTGCATGCTTTGTTTTCCTAGCACATAAAAGAGACTATCATTTTGAAATCACATCATCAATTGTTTGCCAGCAGAGCTGCTTTGCAGTGAAATCTTTTAACTTATTACGATGTGTTAAAAAATAGTGTTATGCTAGGACATTCAGTCATACTGTGATTGTGGAGATATTTAAAGAAATGCATTTCCCTGGAACAGCAGACTTAACTTCCTTTGATCCCCTGAATTTTTTCATACAATGTATAACACGGTGTTTGTATTTTGAAAACTTAATTTGAATTTCATTTCGTACGGGGCTCAGCTCCTTTGTGTTCTTTTGGTGCAATAAGATGGGGACAGAGAACAAATATAAATTTGTTTTGGCTCATGAAGCAAGTTGGACCTCTTTACCACACCCACATCAATCTTCATTCCCAGACAATTGTTGAAGGGGACTGGACCGAATGATCAAAAAGGGGTGAAGGAGGAAGTCATATTTTGACAAGTGATTTGTGAGAATGAAGTCAAGGCAATTTGGACAGCCGTTTTCTTCTCCTTCTGGAATAATGCTAGTAATCCAGAGTGCTGGACTGGCTTCTTCAGATATAACTGGATATATCAATAAAAGCTATATAAGTCTAACTATACAGTCAGTTTGATAAAATGAAAGCGCCTGAATAAAGATGCTTTGATCATTGGCCACCTTTTCCCTTGCCCTGCAACTTCTCAGAGCATCTCCTTTATTTTAAAGATCTTTTTAAGCATAGGATGCTAAGGATGCTCCTTAATTTTCTCACACTGTACAGGAGCAATAAAATCCAATTAACTGGATGGCATCAGAAACAGAGCACCTAGAAAGGTACATATTTCCCTGGTGACCAGGAGAAAATACAGTATATATTTTGAGGTCCCAGCAAACTGATTTGTCATCACCACTGGGGAAGAGATAAAAGGAACATTATTCTGGATTCTGTGCTGTCAGAGCAATGTACTTTATTGATAGGATTATGGAAACACTGAGTAGTTTTAGTGCCTATTTAGCTGGAAGAATTTTCATTTCTTCAAGACCCAACACTCTTTTCCCTACCTCCTTAAGCTTTCTATCTCTTCTTGTGGGGGGGAAATGCTGAAAGAGGATTCCTGAACAAAGGATTAGCCTCAAAACAATCAGGGTTGAGGCAAAATTCAGAATGTCACATTTAGAGATTTGGGGTGCTATTATTATTTATTTATGATTATGATTTTGGAAATAATAGACTCCCCAGAACTTTCTCCTTCTACATCCAGAGAACTGATAAATGACATCGTGAGTAAAATCAAATCAATACAAAAATAGCTGTAAGAGATGGTGGTATTGGTGGTGATGCTGTTGCTGACAACATTGAATAATTGTTGACAAAGAACACCCAAGCACTGCATTTCTATCAGGCTCTTTGCTTATCTGTATACACCATGATGGCACTTTGATTTAGGCTCAGTGTGAGTCTAGCTACTGCGTCTTATTAAACAGACCATGCTTAAAGTGAATCATTGCTCGATGCAATGTCTGAATCCTGCTCTGTTACAGCAGTCCCCTATAAGGAGGAGGAAGAAGAGGAGGTGGTGGCAAAATCAGCTTCTTTCGGAGATCCTACCCACATGCATGAGGAAAGGCTCAATGCCTCTGTTAGTCTTTATCCCCAAGTTCATGTTTCCCAATCAGTTCACAAATAATAACAAAAAATAATATATGTGTGTTTGCACGCATACTCACTCTCTCACACACACACTATATGTAGCTGTAGCTATAGATGATGTAGTTGCAGATGATATAGATGATGTACAGTATATTACACACACACACACAAACACACACAAACACACAACCTTGGTGCTCTCTGCGCTTGATTGGTTTTTTTTTTTTTCAGCTCTAGGTTTCATTATCCAAAGTAAGTAATATCATCAGAGCATTGATGATGTTACCTAGACTGGGTAATGAAACGTCTTCAAGAAAACATGCTCAGAGAGCACCAAGGATCCCTCATTTCAACCACAAGCTACAAATATTCTCCTTTATTGATATGCATATGCATATGTGTATGTTTGCATGCATATTCTCTCTCACACACACACAAACACCGCAGACACAAACACACACACACACACATACATCCTGCAGCAGCTGGTTGAGACGATCTAGCCCTCACCTCCTGTCACTTTGCCTTGCTGGACTGCTGGGGGTTCGCAGGGGTTCGGGAGAGCCCCTAACTAAGATTCTGTGCAGTTCAGAGAATCCCCAAATCCCACTCCTGGCTATGCCCCGCCCACCCCGCCACTCCCAGGAGTCCCCACACGGCCCATTTTGGATGCAGGTAAGTGCAGGGCATGCACAGAGGCTTGGGGAGGGTGGAAAATTGGCCTCCCAAAAGTTCAGGAAGGCCAGAAATGGGCCAGTTTCTGCTTCTAGAGAGCCTCCAAAGCCCGGGGAGGCCGTTTTCACCCTCCTGGATGCTAGAGGAAAGCCTCCGGAGCCCAGGGAAGGCAAACCCAACCTCCCCTTCATGGTGCAGGAGGCCGACTAGGCCAGGCCCCCCATGGCCATGCCCCCTCCCAGCGACTGGGCAGAGAACCCCTTGCTAAAATTTTTGAAGCCCACCCCTGCTGAGCCCCACAGCTCAAGTTCGTAGATTAGCCTGATAGACCTTGCCCCTGGCCACTGCGCTCCTCCCCAAAAGGGAGAACTCTTCAACAGGTTGGTGCTTAACTGACCCATCCTTGGGAGGTTCCCTCTCGGCTCTACCCCAGCCCAGCTCTTTTGAAGGGAGCAGTTTTTAAGGCAATCGGCTCGCAGACCCTTGCCCGTGAAAGCTGTCCTGAAGCGATGACAGCCCAGCGGTACGGATTTCTGAAGCCTTGGCATACATTAGGAAAGGAGACAGGCAGCCCTCAGGACACTTTAGATTGTTAATAAAGACCTGCTCACCCTTGCGGCTTGCCTACAACAGCTTTGCCTTTCTTTACTAAGAGGATCAGGAGAACGAAATAAACTGCAACAAGAAACAGCAAGAGCATGACTGTATTCCCTGCTAACACCGTGATTGGGAGCCCTTTCCAGTATTAAGAGCAGAGACAGTTAACTGCATTGTTGCTTGGGGTTGGTGTGTATTTAATATAGCCTTTCTTTTCATTTTCCCTGTTTTATCAACTATCTGCACACCCCTTTCTGCAAAGCGGCAGTTTCATCCGAATTACAATAATTTTGCAGGGACTGAAAATACACATTGAAAAAAAAAACCAAGTCGTATTTTCTTTTCTCCTCCTGATACTATGCTTGGCCGTTTAGGCAAAATCCTGGAAATGAGTTCAGAAAACCCTATTAAGGAGACTGAAAGAAACAGTGTCATCAGGGGGATGAAAATCATCAGGAAATGTTGCCAAACAAAAGCTGGGTATGACATGAGGTTGAACCCCTTGGTTGCTTTTTGCCCCCCTAGAAAGATGACACTGGAAAAAGTCTTGCAATTACAAGATAACCTTCCTGGTATTATTTCTGCCTTCCTCTTCCCTTAGAGGCACACACACACACACACACACATATATTATTTCTCTGGTTTTGGCAAAACAGTTTTCTGATAACATCTCAACCAGCAAGCTTCGGTTTGAATCTGGCCCTCAAACCAGGATTAAAAAGCACTTCAGGGAGTCTCTTTCTAGCTGTATTTTTTAATAGTGTCAAAAAACCATCTTTGGATTTATGTTGGTGCTGAGCCAATATATGGGAGAGCCAGAAAGAAGTGCAAGAGGAGGAGGAGTTTTAAAGCGAGAAACTTCAGGCATAACCCAGCTGCGGCAAGTGGCTTTAAATCCAAATAATTAAAATTGGGCAGGTTTATTTATTTCTTCATCCAATGGAGAGACCACCCGTCTCACTCACAGAGCAATTCTGACTGGTGTACAATGAAAAACATATAAACTATATAAACGTTATATTACAATAGGAGGCAGTTAGAACCAAAACAGAATAATTAAAGTTATTAAATGTAAATATTAATTATCTATTATTATAATACATAATTGTATTAATTCATTATTATTATAAAGTTAATAATTAAAGGTTCAGTCAAACAGGCCTATGTATTTTCACTATTGGCTGGAAATCCAGTTATGCTTAGCACAAGCAAGAAATAATATAACAGCAATGGTTAAGTACTGTTGGATATACGGTATATTTAAAGTCCCCACCCATGCAATAGCCCTTTGTCAATTTTAATTTTATATTTTTTTTTTTCCTTTTTACAAAAGTTGCTGCTGCAGCGTCAAATTCCTAACAAAACAATGCTGTATACAAGGCACAGAAGTTTGATCTCAGTGGAGCTTTCTTGCAGGTAAGTATATATAATAAGATTGAAATCTAAGGGGCATTGTGGGTGGTTTCCTTTCCTTCTAAAGTTTCAGAATTGAAGTACACATTTAGCCCTCAGCCTTTATTACAAGTGCCAATCAGAATCCAGAGAAGTGTCCATCATCCTCCTACTAGCTGCCACTCCATTCTTGAGTCACACCCACAGCATTCTTTGAATCTTTTATTTGACTTGAGAAGGAGCGATTCATTCATTTGCACACAAAAAATGCATATAGCCTTCTCCGTGCCAGGAGTATTAGGGCTGCACGCAATTAAGGACATTATATATGGATTGGATATCAACCCCAGAAAACATGGTGTGATTATCATGTAAATGATGCCAACTGCAAGAGGTCCCAATTCTGTGTTTGTCCCTATTAGAGTCACTCAAAACCCATTCAGTGAGTTCTGTAGGACACATTGACTGGGTATTTTTGCTTAGAACATAGAATAATGGAGTTGGAAGGGATCTTGAAGGTCCTTTAGTCCACTCCCTGCTCAAGCAAGAGACCTTATACAATTTCAGACAAATTGTATGTCCAGGCTCTTTTTGAAAGTCTCTAGTGATGAAATACCCACAACTTCTGAAGGCAAGCTATTCCATTGGTTGATTGCTCTCACCATTAGGAACTTCCTCCTTGGTTTTAGGTTGCTTCTCTCCTTGGTTAGTTTCCATCCATTGATTCTCACCTGGCCTTTTGGTACTTTGGAAAATAGTTTGACCTCCTCATCTTTGTAGGAGCCCCTCACAATATTATGCTCACAATAAAATGTTGTGGAATGGTTCTGCTAATTTCAAGAGTGAAAGACAAGGTCCACATGTGAAGGTCCAATTAAGCTGCCCAGGGTCATTGACTGAGTTGATGACTACAGAAATTGAATAAACAAACAAAACAATAAACAAGCAAACCAATAAACAAACAAACCTGGTGATATGAGTTGAGCCAAGAATGACTGGCCCAAAGTCATCCAGCTAGTTTTCATGGCTAATGCAGGACTTGGACTTATGGTTTCCTGCTTTCTAGCCAAATTACTAGACCAGATTGGCTTTCTGAATCCAGGTCTCTGGTCCCTATTTCTTCATTGTCACACCTGCTTATACTATGTCTGATATAATTCAGCGTCTGCAACATTTTCAACAACTAGAGATTTGTTTTACCAACTCAGAAAGCTCAAACTGCCGAAGGAGCTGCTGACTCAGTTCTACAGAGGAATTATTGAGTCTGTCATCTGCACCCCTATAACTGTGTGGTTTGGTTCTGCAACCCAACAGGACAGACACAGACTTCAGAGGATAATTAGGACTGCAGAAAAAACAATTACTACCCACCTGGCTTTAATTGAGGACTTGTATACTGCACGAGTCAAAAAAAGGTCTGTGACATAAACTGTTTCAACTCCTTCCCTCAAAACGATGCTATAGAGCACTGCACACCAGAACAACTAGACACAAGGACAGTTTTTCCTGAATGCCATCACTCTGCTAAACAAATAATTCCCTCAACACTGTCCAACTATTTACTAAGCCTGTACTACTATTACTATTAATCTTCTCTTTACTCCTTATCATGCATTCCCTCCCACTTGAGACTGAATGGCTGTAACTTTGTTGCTTGTCTCCTTACGATTTATATTGACTGTTTCCTAGTATGATTTGATTGCTTATTGTACCCTATGACTATCATTAAGTGTTGTACCTGATGATTCTTGACTCTTGATGAATGCATCTTTTCTTTTATGTATACTGAGAGCATTTGCATCAAGACAAATTGCTTGTGTGTCAATCACATTTGGCCAATAAAGAATTCTATTCTATTCTATTCTATTCTATTCTATTCTATTCTATTCTATTCTATTCTATTTCTCTTCTATGGTTAACTAACAGGAACAGAGGTTAGAATCTAAAAAGACCAAAAAGATAAGAAAAAAAAGTATTGAAAATTTTACAAGATGGATAAACTAATTGTATTACTATTTTGTGATTAATATTGACATGTCTTCTATGATTACTATTATGATTAATGTTGTATCTCTCCTTAAAACTGACTGTGCCCAGACAACACGCTGTTCAGATAGATATGGAACCTTTTATATGTATATAAAAAGTATCAATAAAACATATACAAACAACAATAACCAGAGATATCTGCCAGATGTGGTTAAAGAAGCCAGGACAGTGACCACTATGGTCCTTCACTGTCTTGACTTCACACCCTGAAGACTATCCTGGGAAGGACAAAGTTAGTCTGTCTGTTTGATGAAGGGATCAAAAATGGTTGCTACCTTTCTTATAGGGACAAAAAATTCAACAGATTCACTTCCCACTCAGGCATCAACTTTTTTCCTTTGATGCCCACCTCAGTTCCAGCAGCCTACTAGATGGTTTGGCTGGTTGGAATAGGTGCTCCTGCCAGCCTCATAGCAAAGCTGGATTGGTTAAAAGCTCAGAGGTCATCCCAGCACCTGCCATTTGTAAATAAGCAAGATTGAAACTAATTCTTTCCCTGTGGCTTCATCAGCTTTTTACCATTTCTTTTGCCAGCACATTTACAACTGTTTTTTTTTTTAAAAAAAGACTTTGGGTTCTGCATACTGTATGACTGAAGGCAGCTTTCTTATTTTGAAAATGTTTTTCAGCTTGCTGTCTTCCAGTCTTCCCTCTTGAATGTCATTATTCTCCAGCAGGTTGCTACCTAAACCCCAAGAGACATCCGTGGTCCTTGATGAAGATAGAAAAGAAGCTTTTGTTCATTGCACACTGGATACAATTCCTTGCTAGAATTGGAAATCCTCCCAGTTGGATCCGTCACCCATTTTAAAGAGTGCATCAGAAAACCTGCAGGATTAAGAAGTCACCATTTCAAAAAGGGAGGAATAGAGGAAAGTGCCTGAATTAACTATTTGGCTTGTCATTGTTTCTTTTGTTTCTGTCTCACCAACTCTTCTTTCGTGCCAATGGATTGGAGTTTCGCCTTTTGGTTTAATGAACAAATTAGCCACTAACCTGCCACATTTTTTTCCTAAAAGGATCTGAAATCAAAGTACTTCCTCTTAAAATCTTAACATGTCATATCAATGGGCAGGGTTTTTTTCTTCTTCTTGAGGGACAAAAACAACCCTTCACTTCTTTTACATCAATTGGAAGCTACAATATGGAAAGCTTAAAAGTAGCACAATTCTCACATTACATTTGGTAACATGGAAAAGATAAATCACAGGAGTCGTAGAGAAGCACTCCTTAGTTCCAACATCATATATTGAAGGTCAATATAGATCTAATATACCCCCTCCCTTTTTAATTAAAGAATGCAACTTTAAGAAATGTGTAGCAAAATGATAAAGGGTCAGGTTTAAAGAATGCTGAATTGTTTTTTTTTAATGCATAATTTCTGTATATATTTTATTTGTAAACCTCCTAGAGTCATGCAAGTAAGATGGACCATATAGAAATTTGATAAAGAAATAAAGAAATGCAAATGCAAATAGTAAGTAATCTGAAATAAAGAAACTACTGACTTTGTGTGATGCTAAACCTCAGCTGCTTTAAATTGTGGCTTGCTGCCCAAATCCTTGCAACAGATACTGTACCTCTAAGCTATAAACTTTGTTTTATAAGCCACAATAAATGACAGCACATCCCAGTAAGCCATTGCTCCTTTTCATAATGATTTGTTGAGTTCACCTACAGTTATTGCTTGGATTCATACCTTACACTAAATCATCCATCCTGCTTAGGGTTACCTAACATACTAAGCAAAAATCAAGCAAACCACATCATGTGTGAATCAAACTGTGGAGTCCTCGGTGCTCCCTGAGCTTGGTGGTTGACAGGAGCAGAGTTGGCACCAACTGGTCAATGGTGTATCATAGGGAGGCAAAATAAGAAAGTCAATGGAAGTGAGATATCAAGGGATGTGGAAGGAGCAAGCTAGATATCCTAAACCAAGGGTCTTCAAACTTGGCAAGTTTAAGGCTTGTGGGCATTAACTCCCAGAATTCCTCCTCATGTTAGCTCAGGAATTCTGGGAGTTGAAGTCCACAAGTCTTAAAGCTGTAAAGTTTGAAGACCCCTGTCCTAAACTAAAAGGATCTGGCTCTTGCTCACCTTCACAGCTACACCCCACCTTTCATACCCCACCACTACTACCATTGGGTGGAAAAGATAAAACTAGTCTTACTGGCATCCTGGGCATTGCAGACAATTGCCTTATGCTCAGCTAATTGCTCCTAAATGACCAAGGTCCTCGCTACTCCACATATGTTAAGGAAGACATGGGAAGACATTGCCTGAACAAATCTATTAAAGCTGACCTGTCAAAGAAAATTAACATTTACTGAATAATAGGAACCAATGGCATAAATAAAATAGCAATGCAATCTACTGTTGAGTGATAACTCTTCAGTGACTTGGGACAATTAATGAAGTTTCAGGCATACTGAAGATTTAAACACAAGGCGGAAAGAGCTCCCACAGGAAGACAACATATAAAATTATAAAGAAGTATAATATTGCTTTACAAAGAAACGTTGGGTTATCTTGTGAGGCCTTTTAAACACTGTCTTGTGAAGTTGACAAGAGGACAGATGGAACATCACAATGCAAGACCCATTCTTTTTTCTACACTGCACACCCATTCAAAGGGGATATGGGTTGCATACCAAAGTTCCATCTACCATCCTACCCCTGCCCCAAAACATAAGGAGATTTGAAATAAGAGGCCAGAATCTATGTCTTTTCAAATGTTACCAAACCACAATTCTCAGCAGCCTTCAATGTAGGCCAGTTGGCTGGAGCTGCTTTGTAGGCCCATAAATTCCATTTAATTGGGAGTAATCTTTCTAGATGAAAGTACAGAGATCTATTCCTCAAGTTCCAAGTAACTTTCCTTTCAGTGAGCAGTTGATAGCCTCCCAATATGTTCTTATCCCATCTCTCTCTCCCTCTCCTCCCTCCCTCTCTCCCTCTCTACATGTACATGTATCTAAGTATCTATATTCAGTTCTACTCAGCAGACATACTTAATGCTCTTCCTTCTATTTTTCCAACAACAATGGCCTTGGGAAGTAGACTGGCTGAGACAGAGTGACTGGCCCAAAGTCACTCAGGGGCTTTCATGCCTAAGGGAAGCCTAAAACTCATAGTCTCGTGGTTTCTAGGCCAGCAGCTGGACAGATACACCAAACTGGCTCTATTATCTTGTCCCACATATAATTTAGCCCTAAAGGAAAAATTTCAGGAGGAAAGCAGAATTGGGAGTGCAGCTAGAAGAATGCAGAGTGAGTGAAAAGATGTGTAATAGTATACAGTAGCCATAATAATACTCTTTTGTCACATCATAATAAAGTAGACCACCCAAAATATTACTAAAATATCCAGAGAACGAAATAATGAAACAGAAGCTGGCTTTAGCATAACGTAAATGAATAGAATTACTCACCCATGACTGACTCCTCTGCTGACCTCTGATGTGGTAACCAGATCTTTGCCATTGTGATAACTCCTAATTTATCCTTGTATCCGAATGAAACCATCAGGAACAAACTTCTATTTAAAACAATGATTATCAATAAAGGACCCTCTCAGCCAATGTCTTGTATTTCAGGGGTGCTTTGTTCTTATTGGCTCCCCCCTGGTTTTCCAAAACGGCAATCCTGTTTATGGCATAATAGCAATAGGTTTAAAATGAGATGGGTGGCAAATAAATTTAAATAAATAAAAAATAAACAAACAAACAAAAGATTCCAACACAGAAGGATCATCATACCAGTTACAAAGTTGAAAGAAATTGGAAATACTTTACAGAAACATTAGTTGTTGCCTTTTTTTTTTTTTTTTTTTTGGAAGAGACAGGAATACTTAGGTACAGAACTAGAATGAGTTTCTCATTTTACTACTATTTGCCTGATGGTTTTCTTTGGGATGTTATTGGGCAGAAAGCAGAAGCATTGGCCAACTGATGGTTCCCTGAAAACTCTGTAGCCTTGCCACTGTCCCTCCTTACTTGTACAGTATTCAGTATTTATTTATTTACACCCCACTTTTATTATTTTTACAAGTAATTCCAGGTGGCGAACATACACCTATTTTCTTCATAACAATAATCCTGTGAGTTGGGTTGGGCTGAGAGTGACTGGCTGAAAGTCACCCACCAGGCTCTTATGGCTAATGTGGGAACTCACTGTCTCCCAGTTTCTAGCCTGGTGCTTTAGCCACTAGACCAAATTGGCTGAGCCTTGATGTCTGCAGTTGGAGAAGCTGTGATACATCATGGATATATCTTCAAGGGGAATTATAGGTCGAGAGATTGTTTGTTGAATTTAGATAGCTGCCTATTTCCAATCCGTTACTCTGGGCAGCTAACAATACCTAGCAACAGAATAAAAACAATATAACAAAATAAAAAATAGCAGCTTGGTAATGGCTTCAATGCAAACTATAGACAATAAGGCTACTGAAAATTTCTCTCTAATACAATTGCATCATTGTACATCTCAGTGCATCTCACCCCTGTAATTTTTAAGATTATACCTATATAGGCACAGTGGATTAGATCCATAAATAAACCCCAGGTGTTTGAGGGTCTTCCAGATATGTACATTTCTGAGAATATTTATTTAGACCCAAAGAATTCACTTAGGCTTACAATCAATTGTGAACAATCTTGTAGGTCTTCCTTCCACGGTATTCAACATTGTGGACTCCTAGGTAGGTAAGCAATTTACATCGATAGAATAAAAGTGTTTCATTTGTTTGCGTGTTCTATTTACATTATAAACATATATCCTAAAGTTTATCCACTCTAGCTTCCACTGCCATTCCCAAGGCAAGACCTATATAATTTTCAACCAAACTACCTCATCCCTAAAACTGGGATACCAGGTACAGGCCACACCCACATTCAGTAGGACATGAGTCTTAAACCACCCTCCCATTCCACAGATTGGTAGAGGTGCAGCTGGTTGGTGGACAGAGTAGAAAAATAAAAAGCAAAGCACGTGCAAGGAATGAAGGAGACAGTGCTCAAGAAGGGAGATCTGAAGGGAAGAAACTGAGAACTGAAGAGTGTGTGGATCCCCAGAAGAATCTGGCCTAGAGCTCCATCAACTCTTGCAGCATCCCTGAAGCGGGACACTTCCTACTAGTTGTTGCAACAGACAACAGCTGCTTCTGCCCTCAGAGGTCTGTCGAGCATCTAGGTAGCTGTTGCTCCAGGCTGCATTCAGTTTTGTAAATAATGTTTCCCAATCTGCCTCAGTAAAATGAACCTGTAATATATTGGTGTAGGTATAGAAATAATTATGACTCTTTGCAATTGATTACTGTACTACAGTATATAGTAGTACTCAGGGGTGAGATTCAAATTTTTTAACAACCGGTTCTGTGGGCGTGGCTTAGTTGGTGGGTGTGGCTTGGTGGTCATGTTATTGGCTGGGCGTGGCCAACTCAATATCACTCACATCGAAACACGCATCTCCTCGCCTGGCCTCTCATGACTGTGGGGATGCTGCAACAGTCGTAAGTGTGAAAAAGGGTCATACGTCACTTTTTTCAGTGCCATTGTAACTTTGAATGGTCACTCCACACAAGCAAAGTACCAGCAAAGGAGGGGAAAAAAACTCCAGAGACGTTCCAGAGACAGGAAGTCTAGTCCTGCTAAGAATGTAATAAGGGTTAACGGAGAGGCAGTTTCTGTAAGCAACACCAGAATGTTTCCTTCCTGCCTTCCTTATAGGATTAGGCCAGTAATTTCTTCTAACAACCGGTTCTCCAAACTGCTTAGAATGTTAACAACTGGTTCTAGCAAATAGATGCGAACTGGTAGAATCCCACCCCGGTAGTACTAGAGTAGCAGACCATAACCAAGTGAATAGTGTGTTGATCAGTCTGCTAGCCAACTTCTACTCAGGTTTGATGGCTATCTCGCCATGCATTGTCTCTGTACTTCCTTCTCAAGGTTTGTATTTTTAAGATAGGTTTGGATCACACTTATACAGAATGCTCTTGTTTCCAAGCCAGGAAAGATGTCCAAACGATGGCTATTTGACAGCCCCATTTTATCCCATAGGATAATAGATGGAATTTATGGAGTGCAGGGATTGAAAAATTATGGAAAATATTGAAGGATAAAATCCATGTAACAAGTAAATTCTATTGGTTTCGTATGCATTTCCCAGGAATCTCCAACAAGGCATAAGTGAGAGGGAGGCTATATTGAACGATCCAGCAACTTCTCTTAATATTGGTTATGATCATGGTAATTACATTTTTTAATTCTTTATGATTCTTCACCATGGCTTATGTGATCTGTACATAAGTTGTGACACTGTTATAAACATTATATAATTTGAGGTGCTCAAAGCCTTAAAAAAACAAAAACAAAATAGCTTTAATATGCCAATCCCTGAGAATGGGCTCCAGCATGATTCTTAAAGCTTGGTAAAATAAACCTCTTGTCCTGGTGGCCAACTCAGAAGAGATCCTGCAACATTATCCTGGGAGAGGTATACCTGCCTTCATTCGGCATAGCTTTAATACCTCGATAGCAACTAGCAGTCCTTGAGTTGAATATGGCTATTGAAATACTTGCCTGTCTTTTTTGGGGGGGGGGTTCCAATCCCCCCAGATGTTGTCTGTCTATCTGTCCGTCCGTCCATCCATCCATCCATCCATCCATCCATCCATCACCTATCTCTGATTTTTAGAGTTCAATAATGTGACTAAATATAGGATCTATAAATAGAATAGATAGATTTGGCTTAAACAAGAGTAATGGATAAAGCAGATTCTCCTTTATCTCTTATTTAGAAATACTGATAAGCTTGTAAACTACTGTTACCATTTAAAGAGCTAGGAAGTCACCAAATTAAAGGAAACTAGAATCTGCTGTTTGGTTGTTTCTTTTGTTCTTTCATTTCCTCTATGCTAATTGGTCACAACTGAATATAAAATCTGATTACTCTTTAAAAAAATTACTCTTTAAAAAAATACTACCAGCCACCAGGCTGATTTACTTTGTGTTCCACCTTGTAGCTCTAGCAGAAAGGATGAATTTCTGGAATAACAACCACTGTACCTCTAAATCCCTCTTGGTATTTCTCAGTGTTTGTTTGAAGAACCTGCTGTGATTAAATGATACTGTAAACTCGCTTCTCAAAAGATGTTCCCGAATATGGATCCCAAGGCAGAAACATATCTGTGTCTTGCTGGTTATGAGAGGTATTCGGCAATTGCTATTTAGCCTATCATTCAATCCATTAATTTACTGAAAATGGGAAATGTTACCACTAAGTCACAACTAATAAAATCCAAAACAGCCTATTTGCTAATGAAATTTTGCCCAAACTGTGTCTTTTCTCTAAACTTTCCAAAAAATAATCGTCAAGGAAATGCTGCAAAACAGGATCCTTTACCCAATATGCAGATTTGAAGGCAGAGATTTGTCAGAAAGGACAACAGAGGCGGTAGCACTGCCAATCCGGAGTGCTAGCACCAAGAGGGGGGCCCATAGGAGGTGCTGGAAAAAAAAAATCAAGATGGCAGACTCAACTGTATAATTGAGGCCCCGCCCATTTCCTACATGTGTTTTATGTGAATATATATAAAAGGGGGCAGGATTTCAAATGTGTAGTCATGGCTACTGTTTTTTTTTAAATTATTCTCTTTGTCCCCCTCCTCCAGACACCGTTCAGACAAAACAGGCCCACATGTTTCCTAGTGGCCCTTTCCTCCTCTGTAGCGTGAGGTAAATTTTTACTATTTCAATTAGGACAGGTATTTCCAAAGATTGCAGATATTAATGGAGAACACAGGCAAAATGGTACGCCTGTTTTCTAATGGGACCATCAGGTAACTTCAATCATCACCAAAAGGAAGAATTCAGAAATGCAGTGCCAAATCAAACCACACAATGGGGAGGTCAGGCAAGAAGCTTCCGCTT